>NC_091064.1:85022613-86300197 GCF_000393655.2 Nicotiana sylvestris | reverse complement strand
TTTATTACCATCGCGCTATAATTGATGGGCAGGTCCCTATTGGGCAACCTCTGATCAGATGGTAAGTTATATACCGAGCCTACTATGGCCGAGCGCTTATGAGCGAGCCCAATTGGTTAAGATACATAGCATAGTATGTCCGAGCGCCTACGAGCGATCCTACTACGGTAGAGCAGTTATATATATACCGAGCCTACTATGACCGAGCGCTTATGAGAGAGGCAAGTTGGTCGAGATACAGAGCCTAGTATGGCCGAGCGCCTATGAGCGAGCCTACTACGACAGAGCAGTTATATATATATATATATATACAGAGCCTTATATATACACTGAGCCTTATAGGGGTGGACAACTATTTTACTTACTATATTGAGAGAGTTAAGTCAGTATCAGCAGGTAAGCATATCTACAAATTATCTTTGACTTCCAGTTGCTTTCCCTTATTATATTATCAGTTCAGTTTCAGCTTTCAGTACATGCCTTACATACTCGGTACATTATTTGTACTGACGTCCTTTTGTTGGGGACGCTGCATTCATGCCTGCACGTATAGATATTCAGTTTGACGATCTATCATATAAGACGAGATTGGCTTCAGCGAAGGATCGGTAAGACTCCACCTCATTCGGAGTGCAGCCGAGTCTATGAGTCATCGTGTCAGAAGCTTTCTACAGACTTATGGGTAGGCCGGTATCCTATCCCATTTGATGTCAAATAATCTCGGAGGCTTTGTAGACAGAGATTCATTTTGTACAGAATGTTAGAGGCCTTGACGGCCCAAATGTATTCATCTTTTAAGAAAAATGGTTCAATGATACAGTATTTTCTCACTTATAGTTGTACATTATGAGTTATGGCCATGTTGGCCCATGATAGTTACAAAAGGAATAAATGAGGTACAAAGTGGTTCGCTCGGGCAGTGCGGCACCGGGTGCCAGCCACGCCTCCCAACGTCGGGGTGTGAGATTACCGTGTTTCTCGAGGTTTTAGAACTCGCTTGGGGAGCGTCGCTTTATCACGCCCTGTGATGAATACATCGTTCTACTTTACGGAAGGTTCCCAATCATTATTCCAGCCACGTAAGTCCATGCCCTTCTTCCATTTTCCTCATCGGGAAATCGGGGTATGCTCTATCCCTGATTTTACCCGTATACAAATAGTCCCTTTATTTTCTGGAGAGTAGGTTTGCCGAAACCATGGAAAACGATAGGTGAACCCCAGTTTCTTCCCTCCTATGTTATAATTGAGATGATGGGTAAATAAAAATGTCTCATTAGTCGCTTTGTTCTGACTTCGAACACGTGTTAGTTGTTGGCTGCCTCTCTTCGAATGCAAAACATCGAGCATTGATTTCCTTTTCCTCTATAGAAGCCTCAACCCTTTCACTTCGTCCACTTTCCGGTTCTAGACTTTACCTTCGATCATTCTAATAGCTTTTAGCTTCCCGAGATCTTCATACGTTGTTCACTGAGCCTTCATATCTTCGTCTTCATCTTCATACATCTTCTTTGATCCTTCATCCCAGACCTTCAAACCTTCATACCAACTTCGAATCTTTATATTTTTTTCAGACCAAACATTTTCCAGATGATAATGGCAAAAACTTTCAAGTCAGTGCCTTAGCAGGCTGCCCCTTCATCTTCCCACCCAGCCGCAGATGCCGAGGTGGCCATTTCCGAGGTGGCTCAAGAGCCCCCCATGAAGAGCTTCATACCTAAGGACTGCTCTATAGGGGACAACATCAAGGTCTAGAAGGCGTCTAGCCAACAACATCAAGGCGAGGGAGCATGGAGTTACATGTGCTCCGTGATAGAAAACCCTAACCGTAGTCCGAACGAAATGTAAATGGGAGGATAAATACATGGTCATTCCCGGGCCTGACGACAATATTACCACTCACCTGAAGGGTTATCTAAGTGTTTACACTTATCCCATGACGCCCACCCCAGTGGACCCCATAGTTATTACTTTCAATAAAAGGTACAAGGTGTTCCTTAGGCAAATCCACCCATCCTTTTGGAGGATCGTGATCCTCTTACGCCATTTTGTGAACAATACTGGATCTTCATGGTTCACCCTTGACCATCTACTCCGCCTGTACACTCCCTGAATCTTCTGAGGGGTACTAATTAAGCACGTATGCCAAGCAAGCAAGGCTCCTTTCTCGAGCATTGACGAGGATCGAGACCGAGGCTGTCAGGGGAGGCTCGTTCTGGTGAAAACCGAAGACCTGATTCCCTCGGAGTTTCTGCCGTTCCTCGAGGAATGGAACGCATGTCATAAGTATAGTCCTTCTTGGGTATTTATTCCTCTTATTCTTTCTCTCATTGCTTGTATTTGTGGTCACGCAGTTGTTGCCCAAATTCCTGATGCAATCCCCCGGTTCAAGGAGTGGATCTAGAGGATCTGTAAGAAGATTTCGTACTCCAAGCACGCATGGTGAAAACTTTCGAAGGGCTAATGGGAGGCCCATTCTCATGGTGAGGTTCTTTCCTGAATAGTTACCACCACGCTCTTAACTTACACAGTGCTAACCTTTTCTATTTTCTTACAGGTCTGCCAAAGACCATCGAACTTAGGGCGCTGTATGAGGACGAGGATCCGTCCTCACTTGACGAGCACTCCATTTCGGGACAACCCGGGGCTACTACAAAGGAGGAGAAGAAGAAGAAAAAGAGAAATTTTCCTCGGGTTCCCCAGACCTAGAGATGAAGAGGAATAAGAGGGAGACCACCTGTCCGAAAGCCCAATAAGAGCATAAAGTCCTGGGTACCAGACTTAAACTCTCTCTACCATCTCAGGTATGAGTCCGAGAAAGACGACCTCTTTGTCGCTTATCGATCGACCCCTAATGAGGGGGAGCAGGTGACGAGCGAGAAAATGGATCATAAGGTCGATCCTCTTCTAACTTGGGAACCTAAGGGGGAGACGAAGTTGCTCCTGTTCCGAAGGAGGTGACCGGTGTCATTGATTGTGGAGATTCCCTCCTATACAGAGTCCATGCTTGAACAGGCCCAAGAGGGCAAAGAAAAGTCAAGTGAGGGAGCGAAGGTCCAGATGATGCTCTCAACACATTTTTCGATGGCATGGACCTGGCCATACTAGAGGTTTTTTTGGGCTTGGTCACTTGGAGGTCCCAAAGAAGGACGTGCCCCTGGGACCTGGAGGGTTTGAGTTCCAGCCCAAAACTAATGAAGCAATTTCCTGCTTTGAGCGTGGACCCCGAGTGCAAGAGAATGGTCATTCTCACAATCCCGGACGATGCGCAGGTCGTGTCCACTCCGGTGGGCGTAGCCGACTACCTCTGATGCCTGGAGACCGAGGAGGACTAGGAAAAGATGAACGAGGTGAGCACGTCAAGTCTCTTCAATGAGGCATAGCAGGTGATGAACTGGGTAAGAAATTAACCCGTTTTTACCCCTTTATGAATCTTTCTCTAGTCTTTGATGTCCTATACACTTCATTGTTTTTCAGACTTCGGTGCTTCATCGTGAAAGCTTCTGCTGGTACTGCTTGATGATTAACCAACTCGAGTTTGAACTTAAAGAGCAGGTTCGAGAGAATGACATGTACATGGCTCTTAGTGAGCAACAGGACGAGGCCCTTAAAGATCTTATAATTATCCAGGCCGAGGTGGAAAAATCTCAGAAGGAGGTCTTGACTCTGAAGCGGGAACATGCTGACCGAGTCGAGAAGGTAAAGCTCTTCGAAGCTAAAAACAAGCAGCTAGTCGTGGTGACTAACCACACAACTTCGCAGGTCCAATAGAAGATAGACTTGATCGACCAGCTGCGGGCTGAGACGGACGAGATCAAGGCCACGACCGAAGTGTGGAAGTGAAGGATGGACCTGCTGGCTTTTGAGAAGGAAGTTGCAAAGTCAGAGCTGGCATCGGTCGAGAACCAACTTTGGGTGGAGACGGACAAAAGCCGAGATGATCTTCGGGCACGGCTTAGCTCGGACATCACGAAATGGGATTCTCTCGGAAGAGAATATAAGGCACTGAAGTCTAAATTGGATACAACCTTTGTTGATGTCGAGGAAATGGTGGCCCAGTACAAGGCTGATGTGGAGGCAGCTATGTTACATCTCGCATTTTTCCTACGTTAAAATGTCGTCTTCAGTTAATTGACGTAGACTCGGGGATGATATTATCTAGAGGTTAGAACATTTATGCTACTTATAACAAGCAATAACTAAGTACCATAAAGGAATGGGTACACGAATTAAAGAAAATGAGTTTTGTTGAAGGTTGTCAATTTGGAATAAAATACCGGTCGAGCGATAATACCCGATAATTATAAACTAGTACCATACAAGGTGCCATATGACCACGGTAGTATATATATAAAGTATATATGAAGTATTTTAAAAATAAATAGAATTTTAAGTAATTTGTGATAATTTTTAAATTATGCAGGTAATTGATTAATTATCGGGTAGCAAGACATTACCCGTCTAACTAATAAGTGGATAAAGAATTAATAAAATAACCCACCCCTACTCCCCACGCGGCAGTGTGTCATCATTCAACATATGACTCTTGGTCATATATAGGTAATGCGTAAGTCCCTATATAACTCATTAGAATGAGACACTCTAGGGAAATACTTGATCAACTTTAAGGTTTGATTCCTTTTGTACAAAAGAACGGAAGCCCATTTTGATCCTTAGTTTTAATTTCAAATGACACTATGTCTTTAAGAAGACAAACGTTCAAGAACAAAATCCGAAGCCATCGTCCAAAAATTTCAAAAAAATCAAGCGCAGAAGCTTAAATCCGGTTTTTGGATTCTAAGTTCAATCCACGAAGGTTTCCAAATGGGATAATTATGCAGAGTTGTTCCTACTCCAGGTATGTTAAGGCTAAGATTTTCTTTCATTTTAGCATGATATCGTAATTACAAAAATCTGAGAACGGGGCATAAAGAAAAATTTGTTTCCCAGAATTTACTTATATTTTGCTAGTCTCGCAAATCACATATATTTTTCTAGTATTGTAAATTACCATATTCTTCTTATCGGGACTCCATATTCAGTTGAGTATTTCCTTCATCCAATCAAGAGAGCAGAGAATTTACATATATGCAATATTAAAAGTATTTTCATTACTATGAAGCTATAATCGATGGGCAGGCCCCTATTGGGCAACCTCTGATTAGATGGTAAGTTATATACCGAGCCTGCTATGGCTGAGCGCCTATAAGCGAGCCCAGTTGGTCGAGATACAGAGACTAGTATTTCCAAGCGCCTATGAGCGAGCCTACTTTGGCAGAGCAGTTATATATATATCGAGCCTACTGTGGCCGAGCGCTTATGAGCGAGCCTAGTTGGTCGAGATACAGAGCCTAGTATGGCCGAGCGCCTATGAGCGATCCTACTATGGTAGAGCAATTATATATATATAACGAGCCTTATAGGGCCGGGCATCTATTTTACTTACTATATTGAGAGAGCTGAGTCAGTATCAGCAGGTAAGCACATCTTCAGATTATCGTTGACTTCTAGCTACTTATAGTTATTATATTATCAGTTCAATTTCAGCTTTCAGTATATTGCCTTACATACCTAGTACATTATTTTATACTGACGTCCCTTTTTGGGGGCGCTACATTTCATGCTTACAGGTCAAACAGACAGACGGGTCGGCCTCTTCAATAAGTGTTGCCCAAGTTTAGCTTGATCAGTAAGCTCCATGCCTTTCGGAGTTTTCGGGTCTAGAACCTTATCTACATCTTGTATATATATGTATATATGTTACGAGTAGGTCGGGAAGTTATTCCGATCATAGTATATCCATCAGTAGAGGCTTGTAGATATATCCTGTCAGTTAGTGTAATATGTTGGGCTTGTAGGCCTTATATATATATTTGGTTGGTTGTCAGCTGCAATAATTATGACGGCCTTGTTGGCCCGGCTTTATATTGATATTTAGTCAGCATTCGCAGTTGTCTTGCAATGTGGCCCATGGCCAAAGTATGAAATCACATGTTCAGAGTTCCTTAGCCGCAAGTTGGTACGCAAGGATAGGTGAGGCACCAGGTACCAGTCTCGCTCCCAGGTTCGGGGCGTGACAAAAGTTGTATCAGAGCAGTTCTGTCCTAGGGAGTCTACAAGCCGTGTCTAGTAGAGTCTTGTTTATGGGTGTGTCGTGCACCACACTTATAAGCAGGAGGCTACAAGGCATTTAGGATTGTCACTCTTTCTTCTTACTCTAGATCGTGTGGTAGAGCTTAGCTGTAAGAATTCAAATTCCTACACTATATCTTATTCATAATACGATGATACCTACATCTGGAAAGACGATTGAAAAGAGAGATAGTTGTGGAAGAGCCGAGTCAGGGGAATACGATTTCTATATGATGCCTACGATAAATAAATGTGAGGTCTTTAGCAGGTCATGAGTGTATTGAAGGGTGTAAGCTTCCTGATAAGAAGCCTTAAGGCAAGAATGCCTATCCACCTTTATGGTGAAAGACAATGAGAGATTAAGAAGATAAATACAAGTTTCAACAAGAAAAAAAAAACAAGATGAAGAAGGGCACGAGGTGCCCAATTAATGAAGGTTAATAATGTTTATAATTTAGGCAGATGAACATAAGCTTTTTGAGTTATATTCTATAGTAACAAAGGTATATACAATTGGTCGCACCGATTCCAGATATGCCCTATAGGGGCTTAACAGAAGTAGTATAAGAAGATATGATGGATGAATTGTTTGCATCAGTTGACATTTCCAAAGAATATTGCAAATCTGCTAATAGATCTCTCTATGAGATGCCCAGATGGTGCACTCTAAAATAGTACAGCTAGATATGAGTACTACAAAAATAGGCACTGGAAGTCATAAATGGATAAATATTACCTTAGTATGGCTCCCATCCCTAGTAGAACGAGAATGCTTGGCAACCCGAAGAGCCAATGGATGAAGTAAGGGGAGCTAAAAGCAAATGAATGTCATGTTGAAGTTTTCAAAAGAAAGTAATATGCATAAATGTTAGCGAGAAATAAGAAAAGTGTTTATGAAGGATTATGAGTAAGATACGGTACAAAGATGGCAGTATTACAGAATTTATAGTCAAGTGAAGGAAGAGACGAGGGGTGACAGGCCTTAGGACAACAAAGACAGTGCCACTAGGAAGACAGTCAAAATATCAGTCCAGAAGCAACCCCACAAGCACAAGGGCGTGGAGATAAGTAACTACGGATAAGTATAGGCAAGGAAGGACAGTAGAAGGTCCGTCAAGTATACGATATAATAAGCTCACATCTTTACAAGAGTCAGAGGATCCTCCCTAAGTACTACAGTGAAGGACTAGCTTAGGAAATGAGGAAGAAAGCTTCAACCTAAGCACAATAACCTAATGAAGAAAGGGTCATATAAAAGCAGTCTCACAACAAAAATTGTATGCCTTCCAAAAGAAAGTGGCACCTACCGTGGCTAATAAACAGGGAGAAAGATCGAAGGTAATATTCGAGACTATATAAGTTGCACAAAATTTTTGGCATGTGTAGGAACTAGGATGAGTTAGGTATGCATGCAACAAAGGGCAGAAAGACCAGGAAAAGTAATTGCATACGTTTAAAGAAAGCTGAGATGGAACAGAAGGAATTATTCGATCAATGATCCAGAGTTAGTACATTATGAATACACTCATGATTTTGGAGCATTATATTTGTTGACAATCATACAGCCATAGAAGACTCTGGTATAAGTTAAAAAGCAGAATTGAGCCTAGGGCATTAACAAAGGATTGAATTGTTAAAAGATTGTATTGTGAATATTCCATAATGCCCATGAAAGGCTAAGGTAATAACTGATACCATGAGCCACATATCGGAAGATAGCTTAAGCCTACATAAAGGTTGATCGAAAGGGAGAGGAAGCTAAAGAATTACATCAACCAAGTAAATCAGGATTCTAATTATTAGACCTAGAAAAATTATAGAAGTTGTGCTTGAGAATATGACAGAATCACTCTTAATATTAGATGTTCAAGAGAAATAACACAATAACCATAATTTGTAATGGCTCTACAAGGAAGCCAGTTAGAAGAAGTACCAACCTCATAAGAAGTCAGTACGAAGCTCTCACCAGATTGTGTATGTACCATAGGTGCGAGTACTATAATAGAGATTCAAGTTATGGACGTGAATTACACCTAGGTGGAAGGGAGGTCACAAAAGAGATAAAAGGTACGATGCGAGATTTTAAGGTAAGTGAGGTAAAGGTGAACAACATAAAAGATAACCAAAGGCAGAAGATCATGAATAGTCCATACTTCAGATAGAAGGCTATAAGCACGGGAATCGAATAACCAGAAGTGATAGCGGCATCATCGATATGTTAAGAGTTCCTTAGTTGCAAGTTGGTAGGATAGGTGAGGCATCGGGGGTCGCTCCCCCCTTTTCTCAAGAAATCGGGTTTATGATATTTGGGAGGACAATTCATTCCTTTTGGGAATTGGGTTTGACTTGAAGAGTCGCCACCTAATGATTAAGGTGCATTAGGACACCAAGAGGGTTTGATTTGAGTAACCAGAGATTGGGAAAAGGATTGAAATTATCCCAAGGGGAAGGTGTTATGCACCCCTCAGGATCCACTAGTGTGGCTCCCGGCCAGACTATTGTTGTGAATTTAGGTGAAAATAACATGTAGGAAAATGAAACTTCAAATAAGAGGGGATTTTCACGTAATGGTTTACAAATAAACAAAGTTGGAAAGAACTAAAAGAAAGCTGATTTTTCTTAAAAGAAATAGTTTGAAATCTTTAGAAGAAACAAAGGGAAAGAGGGGTCCTAGGTTTATTAATAATATGGATCACCCCACACAATGCCCGGTAATCACTCCTCAATGAGGGGCTACACGTTACATTATCGTGTGGTTATCATATCCATATCTACCCTTTCCACCCCGTTAAGGTATTAAAGCGCGGAATGGTCTCGATTACTTATTTTATGCTATTACCCATCCCAATCCTATCAGTCCCGGAGGCATTTAGGACTACTAATACTAAAGGGGAGGGATATTAGGCTTATTTGTAGTTTCAAAGGCAAAAATTCTAAGGCGACATACAAAACACGTATTGCAAGTTGAGGAAAGCACATAACAAACAGAGGCTCGGATATACCTACTTACATAAAGAAACATGTAATTAGCATGACTTACATATACTGTTTAGGGTGTGATTAAATACTAGACATGAAAGAACATAAAGGTTGAGGCAGACTGATTTATTACATAGTTCAGATAAGAAGCCCGCATCAGGCCTGCCTGCTAGTTGTAGTTAATAGAACAGATTCAGTTTATAACTTTACCCCAAGGCTTTCCAAAGTGTTGGACAAAGATCCTATAGGCATGGTATCTACTGAATTCAGAAAGCAAAATAAACTAAATACGTACTGGTTAAAAGGGGTAGTCATATTATTAAAAGAAAGGCAAGTTTAAATAAAGGTTATAAGTTCTGCAACTGATGGTACCTGTTATTACTAGTTTTAGCTTTATACGTGAATGAAGCAATTCAGATTCGATTAGGAATTCCTATAGACATGCTTTCTACACGTAGTTGATTTTGAACCTTGTAGACATGGTATAAAAATGCAGAAGACTCATTTTAAACCTATGAACATGATATCTAGATGCTGAATGAACATGATATCCAGGTGCAATTGATCGTGCAGATTTAGACAATCCTGTAGGCATGATTTCTATATGAATATAGTATACCTATGATCATGATTTCTATATGAATGTAGGATATACAAAATTCAGAAGGAACTATAGGCATGATTTCTATTTGCATATGTCACGCCCCAAAATCCGAGGAGCGCGACCGGTGCTCAACCGAGTAAACCCGACTGAGCAAGCCTGTTAGGTTTTATTCTACCCAAACTAATTCATGATTAAATAGGAGATGGACTCCATTATTTATATTTAGTAAGTATTTCATTAACAACTTCCATTCCATTTCCATTAGCAGCTTACATCATAATTATCGAAATATTACAAGTTTTATAAATCTTTGCCAAACATCAATATTTCTATTTTAATTACAATACCCGACACTAAACACAACCTGTCTACGGAGCCTCTAAACACAACTAAAGAGTAATGTAATATGGAAATGCCAATAACAAGGCTCCGGCTATACCTCAATTACAAAGTACATGATGAATAGATGAAATAGGACCCCGAACGAAGTGGGGCTCACCAAGTCAGCTGAAAAGATGATGCGACACTAGCTGCGACCAACACTGCCTGCTATAGAAACACCTACATCCATTTAAAGATGTAGCACCCCCGGCAAAACGGACGTTAGTGCCATCGAATAGCACAAGTATGTATAACTAAACACCATCAAATTAGAAAGAACTTTCATACACAAATAAGGAAATCACAGGTATCACTCCAAAGCTTTAAACGATCACAGCATTATCAACAAGAAAGAATTACACAACCTTCACATCATGCTTCCATAGACTTTAGTTGGGCATTTCATATTGTTCCACATCGTTCACATTACCACCGCTATCTTGAGCGGAGTCCCATATCGACCCAATCGGCTAGCCCGTCTCCAGGAGACGTTACCAATATTCTATTCACACTTTCCAGTTTCAATCATTAATGCATAACCGCCATGTGTATATGTCATGGCGTCCGATCACGGCCCGATCGGCTAGGCCGCCTTACCAAGGCATTACCATTTTCCATTATTCATCTCACTCCAATCTTTGGTTACACATGTATTAGTTTACCGGCACTTGGGGCCACCATTTTCACATTCCACAATTCACGTTTCACATTGTTCCCATTTTCAACATTAGGTTTGTAATTCAAGAGAGTATGGCACACAAGAGCAAATAAGGTTGTAGCTGTAGATGAGACTTCATGTAAATGGCACAGCAACGCACTTCAATTTCAATCTAAGGTCTAAGCATTTCGATACATGATTCATAGTCCTTGCACCTTTTCAAATTATCAAGAATAGCACGTTGATCAATTTGAGATGCAGTTTACACGCATATAAGGTTGCATCACCAAGTCAATTGAAATAGCAATCAATACAACAATTCAATTTAATTTTACCATACTCACACAACCAACGATGAAGCTCAATTTCTAAAAGACGGGGTTTTAGCGATACATACCTCAATAAAGCTTTCCTTATTCCTTACAAAATTTTAGAACTTTTAGCACTTTGATCTATTGTTTAAGAATTACAAATTAAACGTAGAATTAGAGACGAGATTGAGATTCTAGCTTGTTTTGAGAATACCATCAAACACTAAAGGTGCATTGTGATCTTAGGCCCTTTTGAGAGAAATTTCTATCATTTTATACCCCTCTTGCTTTCTTTTTAGTTCAATACCTCCCAATATTTTATGGAGTGATATGCATGCAAGAAATTCATTCTTATGCCCATGAAATACTTCACTAGTGATCCCTTATTGCTAAGCATAGGAACAAGAGCTGAGGTAATGAAATCTTACCTCTTGGGATGAAGATTTAGGTGCCCTCACTTGATTATTTTCAAAGATTTGGCAAGTTTCATTGAGTAATTTGATGGGAAGCACTTCCCTCTATAGGACCCCCCCTCTCTCTCTAAAGGAATCAGGAAATATGCTCAAAATGAGCTATAACACCGAATATATCGATAAGGGGACGGGTTTAAAATTTAAAAAATTGGAGCCCCGAGTTAGGTCTGCGATCGTAAAGTGGAAATGTGGCCCGCAGAATGGACCACAAAAGTGCTCCCAAAATTTGAACATTCTGTTTGGGTATGCGGCAGAAATGCGGTCCGCATACCCGTTCTGTGGTCGCATAATGCACCGTAGAACTGCTCCTTACGAAATCCCAAGGAAATTATGCGATGACTATGTGGTCCGCATATCGGTTATGCGATCGCATAATGGACCGCATATTTAACCTCAAATTTGACTAACACACTGACTCACTTTGCAGTGACTATGCCCCATATGCGGTCCGCATACCTAATATGCGACCGCATTCTCAACCGCAAAATCGCACTTCTCTGGAAAACATTATTTCTTGACTTTTTAATGCACTGTTCAATCCAAAGGGGTTCGAACCGCGGCGAGCTTGCTCGCCGCGAAGAATTTTCATGAATCCTAACACATGCTCCTAACTTGGCACCACGGGATTCGAGGTTCTGAGTAGGAAATTCACGGGGCCTTAAATCCTCCCCCACTTAAGATCATTCGTCCTCGAATGAGGATCAAGGTTCTCTTATTAACAGTCTTAGTGCAATCTTCTATTCTTTATAACCTGAAACATGTTACCCGTCTCCAAATTTAGCTAACTCCCTATATTTTCGAAAATTTCGCCAGAGTTTCTTTTGTATTTAGGCATATCCACCTGTCAGAGAGCCCCAGAAACATATCCTAACAGCATAACCATGTTTCATAAATGTAACATAACTTGTACAATCATCAACCATGGCCGTATAGGCAACATTTTACTAAAAAAGGGACAGTTTTACATAGATCAAGTCTAAAGATAAGAGTTCATAGGAGCTAAATGCATAAAAGCTATTACATGACTATTCAAACAAATGTGGATACTTCCTTTTCATTTCATCCTCAGCTTCCCAAGTGGCTTCCTCAACTTGCTGGTTCTGCCATAATACTTTCACGGATTCAATTTCCTTATTTCTCAATTTCTGAACTTGCCTATCAAGAATGGCAACTGGAACTTCTTCATATGATAGCTCTTCATTAACCTCAATAGTCTCAACTAGCACAATAGAGGACGGATCTCCCACTACCTTTCTCAACATGGACACATGAAAGACCGGGTGTAGCATTGACATCTCGGGTGGCAGCTCGAGCTTGTATGCCACCTAACCAATCCTCTAAATGATTCAGTACGGTCCGACATACCTCGGACTCAATTTTCCCTTCTTTCTGAACTGCATAATGCCATTTATAGAGAAAACCTTCAGAAATACCCAATCATCTTCTTTGAAATCTAAATCTCTGCGACGCACATCCGAATGGGAATTTTGGCGACTCTGAGCAGTTTTCAATCTCTCCTTAATAATCTTGACTTTCTCCATGGCCTGATGCACGAGGTCCGGCCCTATCAATTCCGCTTATCCAACCTCAAACCACCCAATGGGAGACCTACATCTCCTACCATACATTGCTTCGAATGGTGCCATCTGGATACTAGCGTGGAAGCTGTTGTTGTAAGCAAATTCTATGAGTGGAAAATGGTCATCCCAACTACCCTTGAAATCAAGAGTACAAGCGCGCAACATGTCTTCAAGCGTCTGAATCGTCTGCTCTGCTTGACCATCAGTTTGTGGATGAAAAACCGTGCTAAGATTTACCTGCATACCCTAAACTTGCTGAAACTTCTTCAAAAAGTTGGCTGTGAACTGAGCCCCTCGATCTAAAATGATTGAGACTGGAGTGCCATGTAATCTGACTATTTCTTTGATATACAACTGAGCATATCGTTCCACTGTGTCGGTAGATTTAACTGGCAGGACGTGCGCTGACTTTGTAAGTCGATCAACAATCACCCAAATTGAGTCGAACTTGCACGGAGTGCTTGGTAACCTTACCACAAAATCCATGTTGATCATCTCCCATTTCCACATTGGAATTTCTATGCTTTGAGCCAATCCACCAAGCCTTTGGTGTTCAGCCTTTACTTGCTGACAATTTGGACATTTTGCCACAAAGTCCACCACATCTATCTTCATGTTATTCCACCAATAACTTTCCTTGAGATTGTTGATACCCAATTTTTTCCTATATATTTTTTATACTCAAAATACTTTCAAAATAGAATGTGTATGCATGTATAAGCATGCCCAAGTATTTTGGTATTTTTCCCAAATTGTTAAAGATTTTCAAATTTATTTTGGTGAATAATTTATTTCCATCCTCATAGTTACACCAAAACATAATTAACGTGAGTTTTGCATATTTTTACAAATTCATTTGATATTTTTTAAGCTAAATTATATATAATTGCAATTATGGCCTATCTTACGATTAATAGCGTTTTGCAATCATAAAATCATTTCCAGCATTTTTAGATTAATTTTTATATATTATTAATTAGCTCGGTGCTTTTAATTTATTTTTAAAATCATTTTACTATTTTTTATAAATAAAAAAGGATAAAACTGGCTATTTAACATGTAGCCTCAGTTCATTTCAATTATAGCCCCATTACATTTCAATTTTAGCCTAAAAGTCACCCAATTTCAACTCAAATTCGGATGACCCAGTTCTTATTTTTACCCGACCCCTTAACCCATTTTCAAACCCGTCCAGATTTCCTTTTAAATCCTGGTCGTTGATCATTTTGATCAACGACCCTGATTCACCCTTTCCTTTTTTAATCCCCTAACCCCTCTAACCCTAACCCCATTTGCACTATGACTCCGCCTCTGAATCCCAAAGCTCTCTCAAGACTCTCAAGATCCTTCGGAACCCTATCCTCCTCCTACCTTGTTCCACTGTGTTATCACCGGAGTCCATGGCTTCTCAGGCCATGGACAACCTACACTCACCTCCTCTGGCTCTGGCATGCCTGATGCTTGAAAGTTCGAGGCCAGACCTCGAAGGTCTTCACTCAGACCTTCACCGATTCGAAGATTCCGGCCATCTCCTGCCTTGCTCCGGCATACCATGGTGTTTTGAGCCTGATTCTGACCTCTTCGACTCAGATCGGTGACCTTTTCAAAGCTTTTTCTAGGTTTCTTCTGAAACCCTAACCCGTCGAGGTTTTCCTCGATTTTTCTTTTAGATCTGTTGTGTATCTATGCTCTACTTGAGTGTTCAAATGATTTCCCTAACTTTTCTTTCAAAAATTACTTTTTGAAGCCTCTTTTACCATATAGGGTTTTCTGAAAATACGTAAGTGTTTATCTAACTTTCTTCTCCTTTTTTTGTATGTATTTTCCTCTACCGTGTTCTTATGTTTTCCTTCTACCACGTATGTTCCTATACCGTGCTTTCTATATTCCGTTCTTGTATGTTCTGCTATTGTGTTTTCTACACTAAGTCCTTGTATGCTTTTCTACTATGGTCTATTATTTTCTTCTACTATGTTCTGGTATGTTTCACCTACTGTATTCTTCTATCGTGTTCTTAAGTGCTCTTAGTATTTTTCCCTTCTACTGAACTTTGTTTAAGCCTCTTCTAAAAGGATCTTCTTAAGCATGCTTCCTTCTACTGTTCTTATCAGTATTTTCTCATCGCGCTTCGAATTAGTTTATTTACTCTGTTGCTTTGAACTCTTCTAAACTCTGTTACTGGGATTTTCACAGATTTTTGCGATGGCATGACAATTTTTCTTTCATACTTAACGTGTCTGTATGCTCTTTATATGTGATGAACCTTTCTGTAAAAGGGCTTTCCAACTTGTGATTGATTCAAAATCCCTTTTAATAGGCCTAATTGATTGCTACTGATTTCCTTAAGTAAAAATCTTTCCTCTCTTTTTGACTTGGTTCATTGGTAATGTCTAATCCCTGATTCCTTGATTTACTGTGTTCTTGCCTTATTTGGGCTAACCGTATATTTTAAAATTTTCTTTCCCTAGTTAAACCCCTATGTATTTACCCCTAATTTCCTACTTTACACAAGATGTTTACTTGATACTCTTTCCTTAACTGATTGATGTCCATTACCGTTTGAGTTTGAACTCCTTAATTAAAGGATGTTCTTATGTTGATTGATTATAATTAATACATATTTCCATAAGTACTATGATTCTTCCCTTACTCTCTACCTGTTTTCCAAGCTATAAATACTCGATTCTTTTTCTTTTCACGGGACGGAATACATTTTTAGAGCTTCACTTAATTCTCACAACCCCTTCTAAAACTTTCTGCACTTTGGCTTTCTCAAGACTTCTGCATTCATTTGTTTTCTCTAAAACTGGTATGTCCTAGTTTTTATTCTAGAATCAATCCCAATGTGTTTACTTACCCGTTTTTATGTCCATGCCTACTTTACTGCTTTGTAGAGTTCAACTTCAGTGATAGTTTGCTTATGTCTTGCTATCTGTTACTGCAATGAATCCTATTCCCCACACTACTTTATGTGCTTGAGCTGTGGCTTAAGACATGGCAATACACAAAGTTATTGTCCATGGATTAAAGCTGGATCCTTTGGATCCTAGGCTCTTTCAATTTCCCATACCCCATTCCCTCAGGTGTGTTGAGTTGAGGTATAGCCTAACAGCATCCAAGTTGCTGTCCAAGGCTAAACCTGACCTTCAATAGGTCCTAACTCTCTAATTTTTAGCTGACAGGCTGGTCAGGGGTGTGCCAACACTCATAATTGCTGGGCATGACCACCATCCTACCTTGGCATTCCCTAATTCCCCTCTATTGCACCTACACCTATTCCTAGAACCTTAAGTTCTGCCCTTCTCTTTTGAGCCTTGCTTTGGGACCTTGAGTTCCCTCTAAACTTGGACATTTGAGGGCTAGCCCTTCCACACTACACTATAATCTAATTCTGCAATATATTTGGGGTGTAAGCATTGCCTGGAGTTCTTGAAGCTCCTTGGAACTTTGACACATCCCAAATAAGAGAAAGGCTTTGGAATCTGATCTTTGGAAGTTGGTTTATTTCATATTTCAGACCTGGGGTCTGAATTAGGCTCTCCTTGGTTGGAATTTTTAATTTCTGATATATTTTTTTCTTGTTCATTCTGGTCTGTAATAATCTTGTAATAAACATTTGGGGTCGCTTAGTGGAAAAGGGTAGGGGACTATGCATGCAATGGGTAGATACCATGTTCATAGGGAATTACTATACTTCTGAAATTCTACACTCATGTAGATACCATGTTCATAGGGAATTACTATACTTCTGAAATTCTGCACTCATGTAGATACCATGTTCATAGGGTTTACTTTTTTTTCTTCTAAAGTTCTGCAAATCACTGAAACTCTGCATTCTCATATAGATACCATGTTCATAGGGAATTACTATACTTCTGAAATTCTGCATCTTCATATAGACACCATGCCTATAGGACTTTCTGCATTCTGCATCTGTCATTAGGCAAACCTATTATAGGATTAAAATACCTAATCAATTTCATGTAGACAACCTGCCTATAAGATTCCTGCATAAGCAATAACAGTGCTCAAATCAGAAACACCTAGAAAGCATGTCTATAGGAGTTGTTAACTAAACCTGAATCGTCAACTCGCTTATAAGCCTAAAATCAGTAGCAATAATGTTTAACGCCTGCAGATCTTATGTACTTGTAATTGACAATTCTTTTTCTGCAATCAGTTTACTTCTTTATTTCCGAAACTAATAGATATCATGCCTAAAGGTTCTGTTTAATGCCTAGGCAAGACTTATGGTAAAATTTTATAATTGCATCAGTTTTGATAATTACAACCAGCAGGCAGGCCTAATTCGGACTTCTTATCTGAAAAATATGTGATAAACTAGCCACCCTTCCTACGTTAAGTTTAATACAGACCAAACCAGTATTTGTAAGTCATGCTAAATAATCTGTTGCTTTGAATGAGGAGGCCAACTTGAGCCTTAACTGCTATTTGTTTCCCTTTAAACTGCTATATGTTATTGCTTGTAGCCTAGATTTTTATCCTTTTGAAAACTCCGCAAAAGCCCCAACTCCCTCCCCTTTAGGATTAGTAGTCCCATATGCCTCCGGAACTGATAGGATGGGGATGGGTAATAGCATGCAATAAGTAACGATACCATTCTACGCTTTAACACCTTAACATGGTGGGAAGGGTAGATATGGATATGATGACTGATGCGCTAATATCACGTGTGACCCCTTTTCTAAGGAGTGATTGCTGGGTATTGCATTGAAGTGATCCATATTGATTATAAACTTAGGACTCCCCTCCCTTTATTTGCTTTCATCTCTTCTTGTAAAACTATTCAAATCATTTTTTTATAAATTTCTGCCCTCTCCACTTATCTTCGAAAGTTTTCAACCTGATTGCAATGTTATACGCGAATCCTTATTTGAGCCTTGATTGTTTACTTGTAAAGTCACAATTGTAACATGGTCGGGAACCACACTAGTGGATCTTGAGGGGTGCCTAACACCTTCCCCTCGAGATAATTTCTAGCCCTTACCCGAACTCTGGTTTTCCAACTCAAACTCTTCTAAAAAAAGTGTCCTAATGCACTATAATCATTAGGTGGCGACTCTTCAAATTCCGAAACCCAATTCTCGAAAGGGAATAGAGTTGTCCTTCCCAATGTCGTATACCCGATTTCTGACCCCACGGTTAGAGAAAAAGGGGGCATCGACAGCATGATGACTCTATTGAGGATTTTCTTTATGCTTTTACCATTGCATGTTGCTTGTGACTTTACTATCTCATTAATTGCTTTATTTACTGTCTTTTATTCTTTCACTACGAAACTGACTTGGCTTTTCATGTCTTTTATTTCCTTTAGCTACTTTTCTTTACTGCTTTATTTTAATACTATTGTAATTACTGCAATTATTGTAATCATTTATCTTATGAACGTGAAAATATATGTCAATTTGTTTCATTCTTGTAAACTGCATCTTCAACATCATATTCCACTCGTGCCAAACAAATACCATAGCAACGCTTATAATGAGTGGTTGCGCTCTTCCAATATTATTACCCTTTAAATTCGGCAAAGGCGTATTTGCGGTAAAACTAGTCGATCAGCGGTGTAGTCGACGGTTCCATGCCTTTCCCTCTTGAGTTGTCCGCTCAATGGTTCCTATCTAACACCCCGATAGAAACCTTACTCTGTCTAACTGTGCATGCATCATGGTCAAACCTAGCCGAGTCAGTTATGTTCACATAATGACTCATTAAGATAGCCTTGTCCAAAGTCCATCGGGTTTCCCTAAAACCCAAATGGACACCTACATGTTCTATGCATTTATTTGGAGAACTAAATGTTTTTATGCTAATTATTGGTTTAAATAGTTGAGTCTGGCGGGGTAAGGGTCTAATACTCTGTTTTGCAGAAAATGAGGCACGAAGTCTCCAGATTTGGCATGGTAACCAACATTAATCCAAGGATGCTAAATTGGTGGGAAGATCTCCACTCCAGTGATCAGACACTCATCCGCAAATACTTAGGGAATCTGCCTTCTCTTCTAGAAATCCAGCCTGACAACAAAATAATAGAGGCTGCAACTCTGTTCTGGGATAGTGACAGGTCCGTGTTCCGCTTTGGGGACCTTGAAATGACTCCTTTGCTCGATGAAATATGAGGCTTAGCTGGTATTCCTTGGGAGACTCCGGGTTTGCTTATGCGAGAGAATCGCAAGGGTAGGGGTTTCCTTAAGATGATGGGACTGAAGAGGAACCCAAACTTGACCTGTTTGAAAGACTCCTACATCCCATTCGACTATCTGTATGAGAGGTACGGCCATAGCAAGTCATACCGCACCTAATCTGATGAATTAGCCCTCACCTCACTGGGGCATATTCACAGAAGGGTCTTCGTATTCATGTTTTGTTTCCTGGGGATGATAGTGTTCGCTACGAAGAATGCTAGGATCCACACCAGACTGGCCATCGTAACCAAGACTCTGATGGAAGGAATTGGCGGACAGTCTTTCAGTATAGTGCCCATGATTGTTGCTGAGATATATCGGGCTCTCGACAACTGTCAGCGAAAGGCCAGTCATTTTGAGGGATGCAATTTATTACTTCAGCTCTGGCTCATGGAGCACGTCCAGAAAGGAGAATACCGACAGGAGATCTTACGCAGAGACTGGGATGATCATATTGCCTTCTACCAGCCAAGGCGTATGAATTATATGCCTAACATGTTCGTTCAGCCAGAGGACGCTGGAAGATGGGTGGAGCTATTCGAGAATCTAAAAGAAGACCAGGTACAGTGGATGGTCGAATGGTTCCCTACGGAAGAATTCATTGTTCGATCCCGAGACGCACCATTTCTCATACTCATTGGTCTAAGAGGAACTTATCCCTACGTTCCCCTCCGAGCCATGAGGCAGGCGGGAAGAAAGAAAATCATACCAAGGGTCGACAAAATGAGTCACTTTAAGGCTGGTTTCCAGGACGATGATAGCCCTCACAAATGCCAAGCTCAACACATGTGGCATTGCTTGTTCGTTTTGGGGAAAACATCTATTGAGCCAAACAGGTATCACGTTGGTTGCGTGTCGCACTATTCGAGTTGGTTGGAAAATAATCACAATGGTATGGGTCAGCCCGGGTTCATTCACGGACACAGATTTTTTGATGAGAAAGCTGAAGCACGGGTTTAGTACAATCAACTGCGCAAGAGGATTCGAGAGTGTGAAAGTGAGCATCGTGAAATACAAGAAGACCATCAGAAGTTGATCGAGGAATGGAAGCATATGGCTGTCAGCGCCAACAAACGACTAGGGTATTTGGAACGGGGTCTAGTGGAGCTAGAAGGAAAGTTCCTCAAGAGGATTGAAGATTGTCGAAACGCTGAAAAGAATGCAGGTGGACATTTGGCCCAAGCTTATCTGCTGCTAGGACTGCGCGAGCTGGTGAAGCTGTTCGAGGGGGATAAAGATACCGAATATGGGGAAGGTCCTTCTGGGACCAAGTAGTTAGGAGTCTTTCATTTTGCTTTAATGATGTAATAAGGCCGATGGCCATTAGTGACATTTTTGATTTCCGCTATTTTAGTGTTGTTTTGGGATTCGTCTTATTTTTTGTCAATAAAATGAGGCATTTAGCATTATAAGTTTTCCAAATTAACTTGTCGCTAGGCCTACCTCGGGCACAACGAGGCACCCAAATTAGGACACGATTTATATTCTTGCACAATATGTTTAAATACTGCAACATTTTTCCTCATAATTCGCGCTAACTTGTTACCTTTTTTGTTTTTTCTTTTATTTTTATTCCTCTCCCCAAAGGTTAGTTCGTGCATTCTGGCAGCCTCAGAAATTGGTCAATCAGAACCACCAGGGCCCGGAAAGCTTCAGGGTAGCAAGGCTAAACAAAAGCACCATGCATCATATTTTACTTTTTACTAGCTGATTTTATTTCCGCATTGTCTTTAATTCTGAAAAGAGCTCTGATACTCAAAATAATTACGAATTTAATCGAAGCATTTCAGTTTATTATATATCTCGCTCTTATTATTTTTGTATCATTCACTTTATTTTACACAACATTACTATTACTTGCCTTGACGATGAACCAACGATTGTGACTTGCAACGAGGCAACGCAACAAACGGAGATGGACTCAGCAAAGGATGATATGCCAGAAGAGGTCGTCAGAGGAGTTGAGAATTTTGAAAATAGGCCTAAGTCTAACTTGGACGAAACTGAGGTCGTTAATCTGGGAGATACAGGGAATGTCAAAGAAACACATATCAGTATTCACCTGTCACCATCAGAAAAGAAAGAGTACATGGAGTTCCTAAAGGAATATGATGACATATTCGCCTGGTCATATGGTGATATGACTGGTCTCAGCACGTCCATTGTAGCTCACAAACTGCCAACATATCCAACATGCCCGCCGGTAAAGCAGAAGCTCAGGAAATTCAAACCCGACATGAGTTTGAAAATCAAAGAAGAGGTTACCAAGCAAGTCAAAGCCAATATCGTGCCAGTACCAAAAAGGATGGGAAAGTTAGACTTTGTGTTGAATACCGGGATCTTAATCGGGCTAGTCCCAAAGACGACTTCCCCTTGCCTAACATACACATTCTTATCAATAACTGCGCCAAGCACGAGTTGCAGTCTTTTGTTGATTTTTTCGCTGGGTATCATCAGATATGGATGGATGAGGAAGATGCAGAGAAAACGGCTTTCATCACGCCGTGGGGAATTTATAGTTACAAAATGATGCCATTCGGTTTGAAGAACGCTGGTGCCACCTACATGAGAGCCATGACTACCATCTTTCATGACATGATACAAAAGGAGATCGAGGTATATGTGGATGATGTCATCATCAAATCCAAGAAAGCCAGGGATCACATGGAAGATCTAAGAAAGTTCTTCAACAGACTGAGGAGGTACAATCTGAAACAGAATCTCGCCAAGTGTGCATTCGGGGTTCCTACTGGAAAATTATTTGGCTTCATCGTGAGTCGTTGAGGAATAGAATTGGATCTATCAAAGGTCAAAGTTATCCAAGAATTGCCACCGCCAAAGAACAAGAAGGACGTGATGAGTTTCCTGGGGAGACTCAACTATATCAGCCGGCTCATAGCTCAGTCCACTGTCATTTATGAACCTATCTTCAAAATGTTGAAAAAGGATGCTGCTACCAAGTGGACTGATGATTGTCAGAAAGCTTTTGACAGAATTAAGGAATACCTGTCAATGCCGCCGGTCTTGGTTCCGCCTGAGCCAGGAAGACCCCTATTGCTTTACCTTGCGGTATTTGATGGAGCATTCGGTTGTGTTCTGGGACAACATGATAAAGCGGGCAGAAAGGAGAAAGCCATCTACTATCTCAGTAAGAAGTTCACACCGTACGAGCTCCAGTATTCTCTTTTAGAACGCACTTGTTGTGCTCTGACTTGGGTCGCACATAAGTTGAGGCATTACTTCTGTGCTTACACTACTTATCTCATATCCAGAATGGACCCTCTAAAGTATATCTTCCAGAAACCCATGCCCACTGGCAAGCTCGCCAAGTGGCAAATCCTGCTAAGTGAATTCGACATTATTTACGTGACCCAAAAGGCAATCAAAGGGCAAGCCTTGGCGAACCATCTCACCGAGAATCTCGTAGACGGAGAATACGAGCCCTTAAAAATGTATTTTCCCGATGAAGAGGTATCTTTCAAAGGAGAAGATATTGAAGAATCCTATGATGGTTGGAGGCTGTTTTTCGACGGAGCTGCATATTTCAAAGGAGTTAGCATAGGAGCAGTCCTAGTATCAGAAACCGGCCAGCACTACCCGGTATCCGCCAAGCTCAGGTTCCCTTGCACCAATAATATAGCCGAATATGAAGCCTTCATCTTGGGGCTCAAAATGGCCATTGACATGAACGTTCAGGAGTTGCTAGTGATCGGGGATTCAGACTTGCTCATACATCAGGTTCGAGGAGAGTGGGAAATCAAGAACTCTAAGATACTTCCCTACTTGCATCATATACAGGAGTTGAGGAAAAGGTTCACAAAGACAGAATTTCAGCACGTCCCCAGAGTTCAGAACAAGTTTACTGATGCATTAGCTACTTTATCGTCCATGATCCATCATCCAGATACAAATTTCATTGATCCCATCCCAGTAAAGATTCATGATCAGCCAGCTTATTGTGCCCACGTTGATGAAGAAGTGGATGGAAAACCATTGTTCCACGACATCAAGGAGTACTTGACAATAGGGGAATATCCAGGACTTGCCAACGCTACTCAGAAGCACACACTTCGTAGGTTATCCAGCAACTTCTTTCACAGTGGAGGAATCCTGTATAGGAGGACTCCCAATTTGGGTTTACTGAGGTGTGTCGAAGCAAAAGAAGCATCCAGGCTATTAGACAAAGTGCATGCAGGGACCTGCGGGCTGCACATGAATGGTTTTGTCTTAGCAAAGAAGATACTCCGAGCAGGGTATTTTTTGATGACTATGGAAACAGACTGTATCCAGTATGTTCGCAAATGCTATCGCTGCCATATACATGTAGATATGATAAAGGCGCCTCCAAGCGAGCTTACTGCAACAAGCTCACCGTGGCCATTCGCCACTTGGGGAATGGATGTTATCGGACCTATCGAGCCTGCCGCATCAAATGGGCACAGGTTCATCTTAGTGGCAATCGATTATTTTACCAAATGGGTCGAAGCAGCATCATACAAGACCGGTTACTAAGAAGGTTGTGGCGGGTTTCGTCCGCGACCGCATTGTTTGTTGGTTCGGAGTTCCGGAATCAATCATCACCGATAATGGTTCCAATCTCAACAGCGACTTGATGAAAGCAATGTGTGAAACTTTCAAGATCAAACACAAGAACTCTATAGCTTACAGGCCTCAGATGAATGGAGCTATGAAAGCAGCCAACAAGAATATCAAGAAGTTACTAAGGAAGATGGTTGAAAGGCACAAACAATGCCATGAGAAGTTATCATTCGCTTTATTGGGATACCGCACTACAGTCCGCACATTGACCGGAGCAACTCCCTACATGCTGGTTTATGGTACAGAGGCGGTCATCCCCACCAAGTTAGAAATTCCCTCCTTAAGGATCAGACAATAAGTAGAGTTGGATGATGCATAATGGGTAAAAGGTCGCTACGAGCAGTTAGCCCTTATAGATGGGAAAAGGATGAATGCTGTTTGCCACGGTCAGTTGTATCAGAACAGAATGTCCAAAGCCTTCAACAAAAGGGTTAAGCCAAGGAAGTTTACACCGGGGCAGCTGGTGTTGAAGAAAATATTCCCACATCAAGATGAAGCCAAGGGGAAGTTCTCTCCCAATTGGCAGGGTCCGTACATGGTTCACCGGGTTCTAACTGGAGGAGCCCTTATTCTTGCAGAGATGGATGGAGAAGTCTGGCCGAAGCCAATCAATTCAGATGCAGTGAAACGATATTATGTGTAACCACTTATGATTCCCTTAACGATGTAATTTGAACTACGCCTGACCTGATTCCCGTTTAAGAGGGGATACGTAGGCAGCCCTATGGGTTCGGTAACAATTTAATAAAAATTTCATTTTTTCCCGCTATTGGATCTAGGGCAAAATTTTGAGGAGGACCCTCAAAATTCCGAAGTTAATTTTAGTTCATGCATCGCCAGAAGTGCCAGCCCAGTAAACTGGGGCAGAATTTTGAGGAGGACCCTCAAAATTCCAAAGATGTTTTTTTAGTCATTCAGCACAACCGTCAGAAATGTCCGCTCAGTAAACTGGGGCAGAATTTTGAGGAGGACCCTCAAAATTCCGGAGAAAAACAGGTTGCAATGACTTGAACCACGTCGCAGTCGTTGGTTCATCTAAAGAAAACTATTTTCGATTATATACGTTATATTTACTAAATCATGCATAACTATTATTCGAATTGCTGTTGTTTAGCGACGCTACCCCAATGACACACAACGTCAAGAGCCCGGGGAAGACGAACTAACCTTTCCCCTCACAGAACGCACGATTTTCTTTGTATGCAGGCACTCGACTTGCAATATCGTCAGGTATATTTATGTATGCATACTTTCCCAAGAATGCAACTTTTCAGAATCATCACTTGGCCGCAATTGCTATCCGTACACAATCTCCCCAGCAGTCATATTATCGTAATCAGCTATCAGCTAAGAGATCTTACTACTAATCATCCTTTTACATTCTTGGACTGCATAAGGCTACCTTTCTGCCTTCCGAGGTTAAGCTCTACCTACATCTGCATTTCTCTGCATTGCATAAGGCTACCTTTCTACCTTCCAAGGTTAAGCTCTACCTCCATCTGCATTTCTCTGCATTGTATAAGGCTACCTTTCTGCCTTCCGAGTTTAAGCTCTACCTTCATCTGCATTTCCTACATTGCACAAGGCTACCTTCCTGCCTTTCGAGGTTAAGCTCTACCTCCATCTGCATTTCTTGCGTTGCATAAGGCTACCTTTCTGCCTTTCGAGACTAAGCTCTGTCTCCATCTGAATTTTGCATAAGGCTACCTTTCTGCCTTCCGAGGTTAAGCTCTACCTCCGTCTGCATTTCTCTGCATTGCATAAGGCTACCTTTCTGCCTTCCGAGGTTAAGCTCTACCACCATCTGTATTTCTCTGCATCGCATAAGGCTACCTTTCTGCCTTCTAAGGTTAAGCTCTACCTCCATCTGCATTTCCTGCATTGCACAAGGCTACCTTTATACCTTTCGAGACTAAGCTCTGTCTCCATCTGCATTCTGCATAAGGCTACCTTTCTGCCTTTCAAGACTAAGCTCTGTCTCCATCTGCATTTTGCATAAGGCTACCTTTCTGCCTTCCGAAGTTAAGCTCTACCTCCATCTACATTTCCTGCATTGCACAAGGCTACCTTTTTGCCTTTTGAGACTAAGCTCTATATCCATCTGCATTCTGCATAAGGCTACCTTTCGGCCTTCCGAGACTAAGACCTATCCATCCTGCATGGCTAAAATATCGCCACTTTATTTTCTTGCATGGCTGAAATATCGCCGCTTTATTTTCTTGCATTGCCGAAATATCGCCACTTTATTTTCTTGCATGGCTGAAATATCGCCACTTTATTTTTCTTGCATGGCTGAAATATCGCAACCTTTTATTTACGTCTTGCATCGGCTAAAAGATCACCACCTGCTGCATTTCATGGGCTGAAAGATCGCCAAATTGTCAAAAGGCGTCACTGTTCGGAGGTACCATTTTCATAGCCCGAGAACGCCATGCCATGGCCTGAGGACCCCATTTTATCTTTTGCACATCATTATTCAAAGGCATCATGGTTTAGAGGCACCACTCTCATAGTCCGAGAACATCATTGCACAGCCTGCGAATCCTTTACCATACGCCTCATGGCCCAGGACGTCATGGTTCGAGGACATCATCCTAACCGTCCGAGGGCAGCATTCATGGTCCAGTGGGAACTTGCATCACGTTTAAATTTACACACGATATACGCTCGTATTGCTTACTTGCAGGTACACCGGCTGGCAACGGCCGCCTCAGCAGGAGCGATCCCGCTCTGTTTCCCGCAGCCTATCGATTTTCAGAAACCTCTCTCAATTTTAACATCGTGTTAGTCCGTTTCAAATCTCCATCGGCATATTCCGTCAATGGTTCCTAAACTACATATGGCCTGATTCCTGTAAGACCAGGGATATGTAGGCGGCTCAGAAACTAGAGCTCGGTCAAAACTCCTTTCAAATCTCCACTTCCGATCAAAATTGGCCATCTTATCTTTACTTGACAACTCTTTCATCCTTCCTGGGTAAAGAGGGGCAGCTGTTGATACCCAATTTTTCCCTATATATTTTTTATACACAAAATATTTTCAAAATAGCATGTGTATGCATATATAAGCATGCCCAAGTATTTTGGTATTTTTCCCAAATTGTTAGAGATTTTCAAAACCAATTTATTGTCTATTTTAATAGTACAAAATCCAATAATTATTTTCGAAATTATCATTTTGGTGAATAATTTATTTCCATCCTCATAGTTACACCAAAACATAATTAACGTGATTTTTGCATATTTTTACAAATTCATTTGATATTTTTTAAGCTAAATTACATAAAATTGCAATTATGGCCTATATTACGATTAATAGCATTTTGCAATCATAAAATCATTTCCAGCATTTTTAGATTAATGTTTATATATTATTAATTAGGTCGGTGCTTTTAATTTGTTTTTCAAATTATTTTACTATTTTTTATAAATAAAAAAAGGGTAAAACTGGCTATTTATCATATAGCCTCAGTTCATTTCAATTATAGCCCCATTACATTTCAATTTTAGCCTAAAATTCACACAATTTCAAATTCAAATTCGGACGACCCAGTTCATATTTTTACCCGACCCCTTAACCCGTTTACAAACCCGTCCGGATTTCCATTTAAATCCTGGTCGTTGATCATTTTGATCAACAACCTTGATTCACCCTTTCCTTTTTTAATCCCCTAACCCCTCTAATCCTAACCCCATTTGCACTATGACGCCGCCTCTGAATCCTAAAACTCTCTCAAGACTCTCATGGTCCTTCGGAACCCTATCCTCCTCCTATCTTGGTCCACTGTGTTTTCACCGGAGTCCACGGCTTCTCAGTCCATGGACAGCCTACACTCACCTCCTCCGGCTCTGGCATGCCTGATGCTCGAAGGTTCGAGGCCAGACCTCGAAGGTCTTCACTCAGGCCTTCACCGATTCGAAGATTCCGGCCATCTCCGGCCTTGCTCCTGCATACCATGGTGTTTTGAGCCTGATTCTGACCTCTCCGACTAAAATCGGTGACCTTTTCAAGGCTTTTTCTATGGTTCTTCTGAAACCCTAACCCGTCGAGGTTTTCCTCGATTTTTCTTTTAGATCTGTTGTGTATCTATGCTCTACTTGAGTGTTCAAACGATTTCCCTAACTTTTCTTTCAAAAATTACTTTCCGAAGCCTCTTTTACCATCTAGGGTTTTCTGAAAATACGTAAGTGTTTATCTGACTTTCTTCTTTTCTTTTGTATATATTTGCCTCTACTATGTTCTTATGTTTTCCTTCTACCACGTATGTTCCTATACCGTGCTTTCTATATTTCGTTCTTGTATGTTCTGCTATTGTGTTTTCTACACTAAGTCCTTGTATGCTTTTCTACTATGGTCTACTATTTTCTTCTACTATGTTCTGGTATGTTTCACCTACTGTATTCTTCTATCGTGTTCTTAAGTGCTCTTAGTATTTTTCCCTTCTACTGAACTTTGTTTAAGCATCTTCTAAAAGGATCTTCTTAAGCATGCTTCCTTATACTGTTTTTATTAGTTTTTTCTCATCACACTTCGAATTAGTTTCTTTACTCTGTTGCTTTGAACTATTCTAAACTCTGTTACTGGATTTTCCACTGATTTTTGCGATGGCATGACAATTTTTCTTTCATACTTAACGTGTCTGTATGCTCTTTATATGTGATGAACCTTTCTGTAAAAGGGCTTTCCAACTTGTGAAATCCCTTTTAATAGGCCTAATTGATTGCTACTGATTTTCCTTAAGTTAAAATCTTTCCTATCTTTTTGACTTGGTTCATTGGTAATGTCGAATCCATGATTCCTTGATTTATTAGGTACTAATTGATTTACTGTGTTCTTGCCTTATTTGGGCTAACCGTAAATTTTAAAATTTTCTTTCCCTAGTTAAACCCCTATGTATTTACCCCTAATTTCCTACTTTACACAAGATGTTTACTTGATACTCTTTCCTTAACTGATTGATGTCCATTACCGTTTGAGTTTGAACTCCTTAATTAAAGGATGTTCTTATGTTGATTGATTATAATTAATACATATTTCCATAAGTACTATGATTCTTCCCTTACTCTCTACCTATTTTCCAAGCTATAAATACTCGACTCTTTTTCTTTTCACGGGACAGAATACATTTTCAGAGCTTCACTTAATTCTCACAACCCCTTCTAAAACTTTCTGCACTTTGGCTTTCTCAAGACTTCTGCTTTCATTTGTTTTTCCTAAAACTGGTATGTCCTAGTTGTGATTCTAGCATCAACCCCAATGTGTTTACTTACCCGTTTTTATGTCCATGCCTACTTTACTGCTTTGTAGAGTTCAACTTCAATGATAGTTTGCTTATGTCTTGCTATTTGTTACTGCAATGAATCCCATTCCCCATACCCCTTTATGTGCTTGAGGTGTGGCTTAAGACATGGCAATACACAAAGTTATTGTCTATGGATTAAAGCTGGATCCTTTGGACCCTAGGCTCTTTCAATTTCCCATACCCCATTCCCTCAGGTGTGTTGAGTTGAGGTATAGCCTGGCAGCATCCAAGTTGCTGTCCAGGGCTAAACCTGACCTTTAATAGGTCCTAACTCTTTAATTTTTAGCTGACAGGCTGGTCAGGGATGTGCCAGCACTCTTAATTGCTGGGCATGACCACCAGCCTGCCTTGGCATTCCCTAATTCCCCTCTATTGCACCTACACCTATTCCTAGAACCTTAAGTTCTGCCCTCTCTTTTGAGCCTTGCTTTGGGACCTTGAGTTCCCTCTGAACTTGGACATTTGAGGGCTGGCCCTTCCACACTGTACTATAATCTAATTCTGCAATATATTTGGGGTATAAGCATTGCCTGGAGTTCTTGAAGCTCCTTGAAACTTTCACACATCCCAAATAAGATAAAGGCTTTGGAATCTGATCTTTGGAAGCTGGTTTATTTCATATTTCAGACCTGGGGTCTCAATTAGGCTCTCATTGGTTGGAATCTTTAATTTCTGATATATTTTTTTCTTGTTCATTCTGGTCTGTAATAATCTTGTAATAAACATTTGGGGTCGGCTAGTGGAAAAGGGTAGGGGACTATGCATGCAATGGGTAGACACCATGTTCATAGGGAATTACTATACTTCTGAAATTCTGCACTCATGTAGACACCATGTGCATAGGGATTACTTTTTTTTTTTCTAAAGTTCTGCAAATCACTGAAACTCTGCATTCTCATATAGATACCATGTTCATAGGGAATTACTATACTTCTGAAATTCTGCATCTTCATATAGACACCATGCCTATAGGACTTTCTGCATTCTACATCTGTCATTAGGAAAACCTATTATTGCATTTAAATACCTAATCAATTGCATGTAGACAACCTGCCTATAAGATTCCTGCATAAGCAATAACAATGCTTAAATCAGAAACACCTAGAAAGCATGTCTATAGGAGTTGATAACTAAACCTGAATCGTCAACTCGCTTATAAGCCTAAAATCAGTAGCAATAATGTTTAACGCCTGCAGATCTTATGTCCCTGTAATTGACAATTCTTTTTCTGCAATTAGTTTACTTCTTTATTTCCGAAACTAATAGATATCATGCCTATAGGTTCTGTTTAACGCTTAGGCAAGCCTTAGGGTAAAATTTTATAATTGCATTAGTTTTGATAATTACAACCTGCAGGCAGGCCTAATTCGGACTTCTTATCTGAAAAATATGTGATAAATTAGCCACCCTTCCTACGTTAAGTTTTATACAGACCAAACCAGTATTTGTAAGTCATGCTAAATAATCTGCTGCTTTGAATGAGGAGGCCAACTTGAGCCTTAACTGCTATTTGTTTCCCTTTAAACTGCTATCTGTTATTGCTTGTCGCCTAGATTTTTATCCTTTTGAAAACTCCGCAAAAGCCCCAACTCCCTCCCCTTTAGGATTAGTAGTCCCATATGCCTCCGGGACTAATAGGATTGGGACGGGCAATAGCATGCAATAAGTAACGATACCATTCTACGCTTTAACACCTTAACAGGGTGGGAAGGGTAGATATGGATATGATGACCGATGCGCTAATATCACGTGCGACCCCTCTTCTGAGAGTGATTGTTGGGTATTGCATTGAAGTGATCCATATTGATTATAAACTTAGGACTCTCCTCCCTTTATTTGCTTTCATCTCTTCTTGTAAAACTATTCAAATTGTTTTTTTTATAAATTTCTGCCCTCTCCACTTACCTTCGAAAGTTTTCAACCTGATTGCAATGTTATACGCGAATCCTTATTTGAGCCTTGATTGATTACTTGTAAAGGCACAATTGTAACATGGTCGGGAATCACACTAGTGGATCTTGAGGGGTGCCTAACACCTTCCCCTTGAGATAATTTCTAGCCCTTACCCGAACTTTGGTTTTCCAACTCAAACTCTTCTAAAAAAGTGTCCTAATGCACTATAATCATTAGGTGGCGACTCTTCAAATTCCGAAACCCAATTCTCGAAAGGGAATAGAGTTGTCCTTCCCAATGTCGTATACCCGATTTCTGACCCCACGGTTAGAGAAAAAGGGGGCATCGACAGAGATCATGATACATTTTTGTGGAACGTGGTTGCACGAAATACTTGGAAGTGTGAGATTCTACCATGATCCTTTTCTGAAGACCGTCGATATCAAGAAAACATAGGCGGTCTTGGTACCGTAGGGTACCATCATTCATGCCAAAGGAAAAAGCTGTGGTTTTGTGTTTGAAAATCCCCTCTTTCAGTTGTGCCAACAATGGATCCACAATTTGTTTCTCTTTCACCTCTGCCACAAGCATTGATTCAGCCATATTCCGCACAATTACCCCTCCTTCATTAAAGTTCGCAAGGTGAACTCCCAAACTAGCCAACTGGTGAACCTCCCTAGCAAAACGGCCTCTGATGGGCATCCAAATGAGCTAAACTTCCTATAGATTCTCGACTAAGTGCATCTGCCACAACATTAGCCTTTTCAGGGTGATAGAGAATATGAATGTCATAGTCCTTGAGTAACTCTAGCCATCTTCTTTGCCTCAGATTCAACTCTTTCTGCTTGAAAATATATTGAAGGCTCTTATGATCTGTAAATACATCCACATGGACCCCATACAAATAATGTCACCAAATCTTTAGCGCAAACACCACTGCTGCCAGCTCTAAGTCATGGGTTGGATAGTTCTTCTCATGATTCTTGAGTTGCCTAGAAGCATAGGCTATAACCTTGTTGTGTTGCATTAACACGCACCCAAGCCCGATTCTCGAAGCATCGCAATACACTACAAACCCCTCTGTTCCCTCTGGCAGGGCTAACACTAGTGCTGTTGTTAATCTTGACTTCAATTCTTGGAAACTCTTTTCACAAGCATCAGACCACTAGAATTTAACTATTTTTTGCGTCAATTTAGTCAACGGAGAGGCATGAGTATAAAACCCCTCCACAAACCTCCTATAGTACCCAGACAAGCCTAAGAAACTGCGAATCTTAGTTGGAGTGGTATGTCTAGGCCAATTCTTCACTGCTGCAATCTTTTGAGGATCATCCATAATTCCTTCCTTAGAAATGACATGGCCCACATACAATTGATGTTGCTGAAGAGTCTACAAAACTGCCCTGAGATGGGCAGCATGGTCCTCCCGACTTCGGGAATACACAAGGATATCATCAATAAACACTATCACAAAGGAGTCTAGAAAGGGCTTGAAGACTCGATTCACAAGATCCATGAAAGCTGTCGGGGCATTGTTAGCCAAAAAGACATTACCATAAATTCAAAGTGCCCATACCGAGTTCTGAAGGCTGTTTTTGGAATGTCCTTCTCCCTTGTCTTCAATTGGTGGTACCCGGCCGCAAGTCAATCTTTGAGAAACATGTAGCACCTTGCAATTGATCAAATAAGTCATCTATTCTTGGCAGAGGATATTTGTTTTTGATTGTGACCTTGTTGAGTTGTCGGTAGTCAATACACATCCGCAGTAATCCATCTTTCTTTCTTACAAACAAGACCGGTACGCCCCATGGCGACACACTCGGCCGGATGAAACCCTTCTCTAGCAAATCCTTCAATTGTTCCTTTATCTCTTTCAATTTTGCCGGTGCCATTCTGTAAGGTGGAATTGATATAAGTTGTGTGCCTGGTATCATATCGATCCCAAAATCAATTTCCTTGTCCGGTGGAATCCTAGGGAGTTCATCTAGAAAGACATCTAGAAATTCATTCACAACTGGTACAGACTCAAGGCTAAGCGCCTCGGCATTGGTGTCCGTGACCCAAACTAGATGATAGATACACCCCATCTTGATCATCTTCACGGCCTTAAGGTAGGAAATAAACCGACCTCTAGGAACTACATTATCTCCCTTCCATTCAATAACGGGCTCATTAGGAAATTAAAGCCTAATGGTTCTAGTCCGATAATCAAGTTTGGCAAAGCATGAATAAAGACAATCCATTCCCATTATTACATCAAAGTCGACCATCCCTAACTCAATAAGATTGGCCGCAGTATCCCTACCCCGTACCGTAACAACACATCCTCTATAAACCCGAGCAGCTGTAATAAACTCACCAACTGGGGTAGACACCAAAAAGGGCTCATGAAGCTGATCCGGCTCTATCCCAAATCCCATAGCAACAAAAGGGGTAACATAGGACAAGGTGGAACCAGGGTCAATAAGTGCATACACATCATCAGATTGGACAGTCAGAATACCTGTAATAATATATGGAGAAGCATCTACAGTTTGGCGACCACTCATAGCATAAAACCAGTTGGGTCCTCCTGAACTCTGCGCACCACCCCTAGCTGCACCACGCCCTGCGGGTGCTGGGGTACCTCGAGCTGGGGAGGGGGCTGAAGATGTAGCAGCTGCCTGGCTAGATGACTGAGCTACGCCCCTACCCACTTCCTGGCGGGATGCATGACAATGTCTCTGAATATGACCCCTCATCCCACATCCATAGCATATAGGTAACTCTAGATAGCAAGTCCTTGAGTGCATCTTCCCGTACCTGGGGCACGGGGACCTCGGCTACTGTTGGGGCCTCTTTCCTGACCGACCCCGCTGATAGGATCCCATGATGCCCTGACCGGGCCTAAAATGACTCCACTGCTGCTGGCTGGGCCCTGGCGGTAGTGCACTGGCTGAAGACTGTGCAATAGACTGGGAAGGCCCTGATGATCCTCCCCTAAAAGTTGATCTTCCCCCACCTAGTGACTCTCCCATATTGCCCGTAGACCGGGTCTTGCTACTACCCTCTCTCTCCATTCTATTCTTTAATTTATGATTCTCTGTGGCATGAGCAAATGCTCTCATCTTCCCATAATTCATGTCGGAATTCAATGCAGGCGTAGAAGCCTTATTAATGGTCAAAGAATTAATGCCCTGAACAAACCGGTACACCCTGGCCTCTATTGTAGGCAACATATGAATGGCATACATGGACAAGCGAGCAAATTCCATGTGGTACTCCCACACACTTCTATTATCTTGCCTCAAATTTTCAAACTCTGTCGAACAGGCTGCCCTTGTCTCAGCGGGCAGGAAATGTTTAGTAAAGGCATCAACGAACTTGCTCCACCTCACCGGAGGGCACCCCTCCTCTCAGGAATCCTCCCACAACTCAAACTATGAATAGGCCACCCCTTTCAAGCGTTAGGCAGCCAACTCTACTCCTTCTGTCTCAGTTGCACGTATAACCCTGAGGGTCTTGTGCATCTCATCAATAAAATCCTGAGTGTCTTCTTCTGGATTGGCACTTGTAAACACCGGAGGGTCTAACTGAAGAAATATGTTCACTCTGGAACTAGTAGAATCCCCTTGCTGGCTGGATGAACTAGGCACAACATTCGACCTCTAGGCCTGGGAGGCCACTAGCTGGGTCAACATCTGAATAGCTCCCCTAAGATCCCCATCCGAAATACCAGAACCAGAAGCTAGAACTGGAGGCGGGACAAGAGTATCAACGGGAGGGATGGTGGTACCCTCCACGGGTGTGGGAACTGGGGTAGTCTGCTCTGGAGTAGAAGAATCAGGCAGAGGGATAGCAGGGCAGCTACCCTCATCCACAGTATCAAGCAGTGAATCATCAGCCACTCCTGAGGTGGAATTGGCTTGCTTGGCCAATTCTCGCTTTCTTCTTAGGTGTCATTTACTGAAATATAGAACATTGGACTAATTAGAGAGGGACAGTTTCACCGCACGATCCAGAACATCAAAGAAGGGTGTTATTCCTAAATGCCCAAGTAGCCTCCAACTTATAGATGTGGTCAACTACACACCGATAAGAAGGACTCTACAAGACACGGCTCCGAGAAATCCTGGGATACTTTAAAACCTTAGGCTCTAATACCAAGTTTGTCACGCCCCAATATCCAAGGAGCGCGACCAGCGCTCAACCGAATAAACCCGACTGAGCAAGCCTGTTAGGTTTCATTCTACAAAAAATAATTCATGATTAAATAGGAGATGTACTCCATTAATCATATTTAGTAAGTATTTCATTAACAACTTCCATTTCATTTCCATTAGCAGCTTACATCATAATTATCAAAATATTATAAGTTTTATAAATCTTTGCCAAACATGAATATTTCTACTTTAATTCCAATACCCGATACTACCCACAACCTGTCTACGGAGACTCTAAACACAACTAAGAGTAATGTAATATGGAAATGCCAGTAACAAGGCTCCGGCTATACCTAAAATACAAAGTACATGATGAATAGATGAAATAGGACCCCGAATGAAGTGAGGCTTACCAAGTCAGCTGAAAGGATGATGCGGTACTAGCTGCGACCAACACTGCCTGCTATAGAAACACCTACATCCATTTAAAGACATAGCGCTCCTGGAAAAAGAGACGTTAGTGCCATCGAATAGAACTAGTATGTATAACTAAACACCATCAAATTAGAAAAAAACTTTCATACACAAATAAGGAAATCACAGGTATCACTTCAAAGCTTTAAACAATCACAACATTATCAGCAAGAAAGAATTACACAACCTTTACATCATGTTTCCATAGCCTTTAGATGGGCATTTCATACTGTTCCACATCATTGACATTACCACCGCTATCTTGAGTGGAGTCCGATCTCGACCCGATCGACTAGGCTGTCTCCCGGAGACGTTACCAATATTCTATTCACACTTTCCAGTTTCAATCATCAATGCATAATCGCCATGTGTATATGTCATGGCGTTCGATCATGGCCCGATCGGCTAGGCCTCCTTACCGAGGCGTTACCATTTTCCATTATTCATCTCACTCCAATCTTTGGTTACACATGTATTAGTTTACCGGCACTTGGGGCCACAATTTTCACATTCCACAATTCACGTTTCACATTGTTCTCATTTTCAATATTAGGTTTGTAATTCAAGAGAGTATGGCACACAAGAGAAAATAAAGTTGTAGGCGTTGATGAGACTTCATGTAAATGGCACAACAACGCACTTCAATTTCAATCTAAGGTCTAAGCATTTCGATACATGATTCATAGTCCTTGCAACTTTTCAAATTATCAAGAATAGAACGTTGATCAATTTGAGATGCAGTTTCCACGCATATAAGGTTGCATCATCATGTCGAGTGAAATAGCAATCAATACAACAATTCAATTTAATCTTACCGTACTCACACAACCAACGATGAAGCTCAATTTCTAAAAGACGGTATTTTAGCCATGCATACCTCAATAAAGCTTTCCTTATTCCTTACAAAATTTCGAAACTTTTAGCACTTCGATCTATTGTGTAAGAATTACAAATTAAACCGAGAATTAGAGACGAGATTGAGATTCTAGCTTGTTTTGAGCATACTATCAAACACTAAAGGTGCATTGTGATCTTAGGCCCTTTTGAGAGAAATTTCTATCATTTTATACCCCTCTTGTTTTCTTTTTAGTTCACTACCTCCCAATATTCTATGGTGTGATATGCATACAAGAAATTCATTCTTATACCCATGAATTACTTCACTAGAGATCCCTTATTGGTAAGCATAAGAACAAGAGCTGAGGTAATAATATCTTACCTCTTGGGAGGAATATTTAGGTGACCTCACTTGATTATCTTCAAAGATTTGGCAAGGTTTAATGGAGTAATTTGATGGGAAGAACTTCCCTCTCTATGACCCTCTCTCTCTCTCTCTCTCTAAAAACATCAGGAAATATGCTCAAAATGAGCTATAACACCGAATATATCGATAAGGGGTCGGGTTTAAAATTTAGAAAATTGGAGCCCCGAGTTAGGTTTGCGATCGCAAATTAGAAATGCATCCCGCAGAATGGACCGCAAAAGTGCTCTCAAAATCTGAACATTCTGTCTGCGTATGTGGCAGAAATGCGGTTCGCATACCCATTCTGCGGTCGTATAATGCACCACATAACTGCTCCTTACAAAATCCCAAGGAAATTATGCGACGACTATGCGGTCCGCATATCGGTTATGCGATCGCATAATTGACCGCATATTTAACCTAGAATTTGACTAACACACTGACTCACTTTGTGGTGACTATGCCCCCTATGCGGTGCGCATACCTGATATGCGACCGCATTCTCGACCGCAAAATCGCACTTCTCTGGAAAACATTATTTCTTGACTTTTTAATGCACTGTTCAATCCAAAGGGGTTCGAACCGCGGCGAGCAAGCTTGCCGCAATGAAATTTTATGAATCCTAACACAGGCTCCTAACGTGGCACCACGGGATTCGGGGTTCTGAGTAGGAAATTCACAGGGCCTTACAGCATATTCAGATTTCCAAACACCTATAGGCATGATTTCTATATACAGATTCAATATTCCTATAGACATGGTATCTACCCTTTTTGCATACATAGTTACCTGCCCCTGTTTCACTAACCATCCCCAAGAGTTTATTACAAATTATTATATCCCGGAATAAAGTAAAAAATACATCAAAAAATATAAATAAAAGTACAACCAAAAGAGAGCCTGATTCAGACTTCATATCTGAAATATGAGGTAAACAACCTCCATGAGATCATGATCTAAAGCTTTTCTCCCATTTGAGTGTGTCAAAGTTCCATAAAAGCCTAAAAGGGACTCCGAGCAATGCTCACACCCAAATGTATAATCAGATTAGGACAAGTGCAGTGTGGAAGGGCTAGCTACCAAGTGTCCAAGTTCAGAGGGAACTCAAAGGGTCCTAAGGCAAGGCTCACAAGAGGAGGGCAGAACTAAAAGACTAAGAAAGTGTGCAAGTGCACAATAGAATGCTAAAGGGGAAAAGGAGAGGGAAACAACTACTAATAAACACACATGGGGGGGTTCAGGGGAATGGGGAGATTGTAAAGAGCCTATTGCTTAGGGAAGGGCAGGCTTTAGGCATGCCCAACAATGGAGGATGCTAGCATACCCATAAGCCTACTAGAACACACATTATTAGAGGCTAGGATCCCATGGGATCAAGTTTAATTCATGAACAATAATTTGCATATTGCCATGCCTCAAACCATAGCATGAACAAGGGGGACAGGGGTTTGGGATTCATAATAGACAGGCAGAAAGAAATCAGTAGTGTTGAACCACACAGAAGCAGTAAGCTGACAGAGATACATAAGCAGTAAATAAACACATTGTTGTGGTGCTAAAAAGCTTAAATCAGGACATACTAGTTTTAAAGAAGCAAATAAAGGAAGGCAGGCAGTAGGTCTTGTGAATAGGCCACAATACAAGCAACAAGAGAGAATACTTTTGAGTGTAAGTGTAAGTTCAGAAAGACTACGAGTGATGGATGTTTTTACTAATAAAAGAGTCGTGTATTTATTGTCTGAAAAACAGGCAGAAATAAGGTAAGAAAACAATTAAGGAACTGGATATCAATTATAAATCAATCAATACAAGATTTCCTTTAGTTATGGAATTCAGACTTAAATGGTAAAAGTTATTTAAGGAAAGAAATCAAATAAGCATCTTGTGCAAAATAGGCAATTAGGGGTAAATACATGGAGGTTTAATTAAGGGAAGAATTTTGAAATACACGGTTAAAATAAATAAGGTAAGGATCAATCAATATACAGTAAAACAAGGGGTTAGAGATTTTTGTAATCATTGGTCCATGAATGAACCAAGTCAGAAAAGCTAAAGAAAGTTTTTGACTCAAATCGAGTAACAGGGAAGTCAGCAGACAAGGAAAGAAATCAATCAAACTTATACAAAGGAAGTATGAAATCAATCAAAATGGAAAGCCATTTTTAGAGGGAAGTTCAGCACATATAAATAGCACAAAAATATGCTAGGCTGAATTTAGGGCAAAGAAAAAACGTCATGCCTTTGCAAAATTAGTAGGTAATAGACTGTAAGATCATGGTAGTCACATAGGTCAGCAATGTAGAAGAGATAGTATCAAATAGCATACAAAGGGTCCAGTATAAGGACCTTAGAAAGTAGAAAATCAGAATCGCTTAAAGAAACAGAGATTTAAAGACTCAGTTCAGAGACTCGAAATAGGTCTAAAGGAGTTAGGGTTTATGGAATCAAACAAGTTCAAGCAAATCATATAGCCAATGGTCTAAAAACTCGGATGAACCCCCAAATTCTAAGGTTTTTACCATCAATCGAGTGCAGAGATGAGAGGACAAGTAATCAAGGAAAAAGGTACTAATCGAGACAAGTTCAGAGGTCTCAGAAAGGAACTAAGACCTTTGACATGCTCTTTCATTAGCCGGTACTCATGAGAAGCATAGTAAAAGAAGAACATGCGACACACAATAAAGAAACATAGGAGAAGAAACTAATAAGAAACCTAGTAGAAGAAACTAACAAGATCACAATAGGAGAAACATATAAAGAAGCATAGTAGAAGAAACTTAATAAGAACACAGTAGGAGAAACATATAAGAACACAGTAGAGGAAACTGATAAGAACATGGTAGAAGAAACAAAACAAGAACACAGCAGAAGAAACATAGTAGAAGAAACACACAAGAGAAAAAGAAAACCAGAGAAACATCTAAATCACTAAAAAACCCTAGATCGGAAAAAATAAAGGTTTTGAAAGACTAGTTTAGAAAGAAATATCAAGAAATCATTTAAAAGTTTAGGGAAACATGAATTTAGAACAGATCTAAAGAAATCAGAAGAACCTCAAAAGCTAGGGTTTCAGAGGAACCCAAACAATGAGAAAGGCTTGGAGAGTCGTTGGTCTAAGCATGAGGAGTCGAGGCCAGACTCGAACAAACATGGCATGCCGGAGCAAGGTCAGATATGGCCATGAAATTTGAATCAAGCAAGGTCTGGACCCAGCTTCTTCGTGGTCAGGTCATGAGACTTCGGTAACCAAGCACGGAGGAGCCATAAAAGGCTGGTGGGTGGTGAAACCACCATGGATTCAGGCAAGAAAATGGTCGGGGAAGGTGAGTGAAGCTTATCAGAACGGAGGGGGAGGGGGAAGGTTCTAGAGAGAACCAGAGATAGAGATAGAGAGATAAGAGTCGATTGAGTGAGGAATGAGAGGGTTTTGGGGGGAGGGTCGTTTGGTTTAATTTGGTATGAACGAATCTTTGATCAACGGCCAAGATTTAGTCCGGTTGGGTTGGGTAGATTTTGGGATTGGGCTTGGGTCTTTAGGCTGGTTTAATTTGGGTTGGGGTATGTTTGATTTTAGGCTAAATTTGAAAGCCAATTTGGCTACGAGTTAAATAGCCCCTTTTCCCCTTTAATTTATAGAAAAATAGTAAATAAATTTCTGAAAACACATTGAAAGCACTAAAAATAGTTTATAATATATAATTATCAATTTAAAAGTATAAGATCTCATTTTACAAACATGAGACGAATTTAAACCTAAAAATGGTTAATATTGCAATTATGCAATTTTAACCTTAAAATGCTAAATAAATTTGTAAAAAAAATTTCTTAGCTATATTTTAGTGTAAACATGAGACTCCAATAAATGAATCACCAAAATGATAAAATAGGGCAGTGAATTGATTTAAAAATCTTTGAAAAAATTAAGAAAAAATAATGTAACCTTGGGATATAGTTATATATGCATATATAGGCTATTTGGAAGGTATTTTGCATATTTAAAAATACAGGGAAAAATTGGGTATCAACAGCTGCCCCTCTTTACCCGGGAAGGATGAAAGAGTTGTCGAGTAAAGATATGATAGCCAATTGTGACTGAATGAAGTGGTTTGAAGAGGTTGGCCGTGCTCTGGCTCCTGACCTGCCTACATATCCCTAGTCTTACAGGAATCAGGCCATATGTAGTTCAGGATCCATCGGCAGAATATGCCGATGGAGACCTTTTCAAGAATGGACGCAATATTCAGGTCGGGATGAATGGTTAAGGTCTAATAGGGCTACGGAAACTGGAGCGGGATTGCTCCTGCTGATATGGTCGTTGCTCGCCGGTTTACCTGCAAATGAGCAGTACTAGCATATATTGTACATAAATTTAAATGTGATGCAAGTTCCCGTCGGACAATGAATGTTGTCTTTGGACGGTTAGGATGACACCCTCAGACCATGACGTCCTGGGCCATGAAGCGTATGATAAAGGATTCGCATGCCATGAAATGATTCTCTTGGGCTATGAGAATGATGCCTCCGAACTATGATGCCTTTGAATAATGATATGCAAAAGATAAAATGGGTTCCATAGGCCATGACATGGCGTTCTCGGGCTACGAAAATGGTGCCTCCGAAAAATGACGCCTTTGGACAATTTGGCGATCTTTCAACCCACAAAATGCAGTATTTGGCAATCTTTCAGCCCATGCAATGCAGTAGGTGGCGATCTTTCAGCCAATGCAAATGTGAATAAGGTGGAGATCTTTCAGCTTATGAGATGCAGTATTTGGCGATCTTTCAGCCATGCAGGACGTAAATAAGGTGGCGATCTTTTAGCCATGCAGGACATAAATAAGGTGGCAATCTTTTAGCCTGCAGAATGTAGATAAGGTGGCGATCTTTCAGCCATGCAGAATGTAAATAAGGTGGCGATCTTTCAGCCATGCATAATATAAAGAAGGTGGCGATCTTTCAGCCATGCAGAATGTAGAAGGAGACAGTGTTTAGTCTCGAAAGGCAGAATGGTAGCCTTATGCAATGTAGAAAATACAGATGGAGCCAGTGTTTAGTCTCGGAGAGCAGAATGGTAGCCTTATGCAATGCAGAAAATGTAGATGGAGACAGTGTTTGGTCTCGTAAGGCTGAATGGTAGCCTTATGCAATGTAGAAAATGTAGATGGAGATAGTGTTTAGTCTTGGAAGGCAGAATGGTAGCCTTATGCAATGCAGAAAATGTAGATGGAGACAGTTTTTAGTCTTGGAAGGTAGAATGGTAGTCTTATGCAATTTAGAAATAAAAAATAAAACGACAAATGGTAATAGAGTTTCTTAGCTGATAGCAGGTTGCGATATTGCGACTGTTGGGGACGTTGCAATATAGGGAATATCGCCGACGTGCATGGATAGCAAATGTTGGTAATCGCGAACAATTCTGAGAGTTGTATTCCTGAGCAACGTTTATCTCGTGAATATATAGCATGTTAGATTCTTTCGCAATCCAAATGTCTGCATCCAAAGAAAAATCGTGAGTTTTGTAGAAGGGAGGTTAGTTCGCATCCCTGCTAGCCTGGTCCGACCTGTTCGACTTTGATCTGGTGATACAGTATGTATCATTGGGGTAGCATTGCTGAACACAACAATTTTGATAATAAACATGCATGAGTTAGTATAAATATGACAGAAGTACATATTTTAAAAAATAGATTTTTAGATGAACCAACGACTGTGACGTGGTTCAAGACATTGAAACCTCACATGCTTCGGAATTTTGAGGGTCCTCCTTAAAATTCTGCCCCAGTTTAATGGGTTGATGTTTCTGATGGCTGCTTGTGATGACTGGCTGAAATTACTTCGGATTTTTTAGGGTCCTCCTCAAAATTCTACCCCAGTTTCCAATTACGGGGGAAATGAAAATTTTATTGAATTGTGACAAAACCCATAAGGCTGCCTACATATCCCCTCTTAAACGGGAATCAGATCAGGCATAGTTCAAATTACATTATATGTGAAAGCACATAGATTACACATAGTATCGCTTGACTACATCTGAATTGATCGGCTTTGGCCAGACTTCTCTGTCCATTTCCACAAATGTGAGGGCTCCTCCTATTAGAACCCGGTTAACCATGTACGGACCCTACCGGTTGGGAGAGAACTTCCCTTTGGCTTTATCTTGATGCGGAAATTTTTTCTTTAGCACCAGCTGCCCCGGTGTGAATTGTCTCGGCTTAACTCTTTTGTTGAAGGCTCTGGACATTCTGTTCTGATAGAGCTGACCATGGTAAACTGCATTCATTCTCTTTCCATTTATAAGAGCTAGCTGCTCGTAACGATTCTTCACCTATTCTGCATCGCCAAGCTCAGCTTCTTTTATGATCCTCAATGAAGGGATTTCTACTTCGGCGGGAATGACCGCTTCTGTACCATATACCAGAATGTAGGGGGTTGCCCCTGTTGATATGTGGTCTGTGGTGCGGTACCCCAATAAAGCAAATGATAGCTTCTCGTGCCACTGCTTATGCTTCTCTATCATCTTCCTTAGTATTTTATTGATATTCTTATTGACGACTTCTACGGCTCCGTTCATATGAGGTCTGTAGGCTGTAGAATTCTTGTATTTAATCTTGAAGGTTTCACACATGGCTTTCATTAGGTCACTGTTGAGGTTGGAGCCATTATCAGTAATGATTGACTCTGTAATCCTGAATCGACAAACAATGCGGTCGCGGACAAAGTCTGCCACGACTTTCTTGGTTACTGCTCTATAAGATGCTGCCTCGACCCATTTGGTGAAATAATCAATTGCTACTGGGATAAACATGTTCCCATTGGAGGCGGCAGGCTCGATTGGTCTAATAACATCCATTCCCTAGGCAGCGAACGGCCACAGTGAGCTTATTGCAGCAACCTCATTTGGGGGGTACTTTGATCATGTCTGCATGTATCTGGTAGCAGTGGCACGTTCGAACATACTGGATGCAATCCGTCTCAATGGTCATCCAAAAGTAACCAGCTCGGAGTATCTTCTTTGCTAAGATAAAACCATTCATATGTGGACCACAGGTCCCAGCGTGAATCTCCTCTAATGGCCTGGATGCTTCTTTTGAGTCGACACACCTTAGAAATCCCAAATCAGGAGTCCTCCTATACAGGATTCCCCCGCTGTGAAAGAAATTGTTGAACAACCTCCGAAGGGTGCATTTCTGAGTAGGATTTGCGAACTCTGGGTATTCTACTTTCACCAAGAATTCCTTGATATCATGAAACCAAGGATTTCCGCTTGCTTCTTTTTCAATATGAGCATAGTAAGCTGGTTGATCATGGATCTTCACCGGAATGGGATCAATGAAGTTCTTGTCTGGATGCTGTATCATGGATGATAGGGTAGCCAATGCATCGCCGAACAAATTCTAGACTGTGGGAACATGCTGGAATTCTGTCTTTGTGAACCTCTTTCTCAATTCCTGTACACAATATAGATATGAGAGTATCTTGGAGTTCTTGGTTGCCTATTCTTCTCGGACCTAATGTATGAGCAAGTCTGAATCCCCAATTACTAGAAACTCTTGAATGTTCATGTCAATGGCCATATTAAGCCCTAGGATGCAGGCTTCATACTTGGCCATGTTGTTGGTGCAAGGAAATTTGAGTTTGGCAGACATTGGATAATGCCGACCGGTTTCTAATACTAGGACTGCTAATATGCCAACTCCTTTGAAATTTGTTGCTCCATCGAAAAACATTCTCCAACCGTCATAGGATTCTGCAATATCTTTTACTATGAATGATACCTCTTCTTCAGGAAAATACATTTTTAGGGGTTCGTACTCTCCGTCCACGGGATTTTCAGCAAGGTGATCTGCTAGTGCCTGTCCTTTGATCGCTTTCTAAGTTACGTAGACAATGTCAAATTCACTCAACAGGATTTGCCACTTGGCTAGCTTTCCAGTGGGTATGGGCTTCTGGAAGATGTACTTCAAAGGATCCATCCTTGATATGAGATATGTAGTATAGGCACAGAAATATTGCCTAAACTCCTGAGCTACCCAAGTCAAAGCACAATAGGTGTGCTCTAACAGAGAATACCAGGCCTCGTACGGGGTGAACTTCTTACTAAGGTAATAGATGGCCTGCTCCTTCCTCCCCGTTTCATCATGTTTCCCCAAAACACAACCGAACGCTCCATCCAATACTACGAGGTAGAGTAATAGAGTTCTACCTGGCTTGGGCGGGACCACAACTGGTGGTGTTGACAGGTACTACTTGATTCCATCGAAGGCCTTTGGTAGTCATCAGTCCATTTGGTAGCGGCATCCTTCTTCAACATCTTAAAGATTGGCTCACAGATAACTGTAGATTGTGCTATGAACCGACTGATATAGTTAAGTATCCCCAAGAAACTCATTACGTCCTTCTTGTTATTTGGCGGTGGTAACTCTTGAATAGCTTTGACCTTTGATGGATCCAGCTCTATCCCTCGACGACTCACGATAAACCCAAGTAGTTTTCTGGCAGGAACCCCAATGCACACTTTGCATGATTCAGTTTCAGGTTGTACCTTCGCAATCTATTGAAAAACTTCCTCAAATCTTCCATGTGTTCAGTGGCTTTCTTGGACTTGATAATAACATCATCTACGTACACTTCTATCTCCTTGTGTATCATGTCGTGGAAGATGGTAGTCATGGCTCTCATGTAGGTGGCCCCTGCATTATTTAACCCAAACGGCATCATCTTGTAGCAGTACATCCCCCATGGTGTGATAAAATTCATTTTCTCAGCATCTTCTTTATCCATCCAGATCTGATGATACCCAGCAAAACAATCTACATATGACTAACCTTCCCGTCCTTCTTCAGCACTGGCACAATGTTAGCTAACTATGTTGGGTATTCCACTACCTTGAGAACCTTAGCTTTGACCTTCTTAGTAACTTTTTTCTTGATTTTCAAACTCATATTAGGCTTAAACGTCCTGAGCTTTTGCTTTAACGGCGGACATGCTGGATCGGTTGGAAGTTTGTGGGCCACAATAGATGTACTCAGACCAGTCATATCATCATACGACCAGGCGAATATAACCTCATATTCCCTTAGAAATTCTATGTACTCTTACTTTTCTAATAGTGATAAGTGAACGCTGATTCGTGTTTCTTTGACATTTTCGGCATCTCCCAGGTTAACAATCTCAGTCTCGTCCAGGTTGGACTTCGGTCTGTTCTCAAAGTTCTCGACTTCTTTAACAATCTCTTCTGGTATATTATCTTCCTCAGAATCTATGTCCGTTTGTTGCGTTGTCTTGTTGCATGGCACAGTCATTGGTTCATCAAGATAAGTAATTGTAATGCTGTATAAATAAAGTAATGAGAGAAAAACAATAGTAATAAGCATTGATTCATAAGGAAAGCCAAAAATGCTTTGATAAATTGCATAATTGTTTTGAACATTAAATGTCTTATTGCAGGAATTAAAACATGCGAGAAAATAAAATCTTTTAGTAAATCAAAAACAGTGCCTGTTTTAGCGTTGCTACCTCGAGGCTCGTCGGGTTCTGGTTGTCCTGATGGTCCAGTTATTGAGGTGTGCCCCTCTACTTACGGCCTGTATTGAAAGTCCTTCCTCTCCCTCTTCCTCGAGAACAACACAACAGTCTATGTCATTGTCTTCTAGTAACAGTTTCCTTATTGCTACAAGTGCTTCTTCTTCTTTTAACCCATAGATAACACCGGCCGGTTGGAAAGTCCACTCCAAGTGTGGTATTGGCTGTTCCGGCAGGTATTAAGGACCGCGCCATGGTGGCGACCAGTGGTTGAATTCCTCCCAGGTGTACTCATATCCCAGACCGAAAGTAGTGCCATGCTTCTTAAGCTTTATGGGCTTAGCGATTCCTTGGAGGTTTTTACCGAGCCCTTTGCCAGGTTCGTACCCACACCAATTCAGTATACTTTCAATCTTGCTGTCCCACCATTTGTCTTTGTCAATGACATTCACCCGTTCGATGCGATGGTAAGTCTCTCCTCTTAGCTTCCTTCTTCCTTCAATCGATGGAATGGTCTGGCGACTGTATATAGGGTTGCTACCGTTGTTGTGAATGATCACCTATTGATGATTCCATTCGAATTTCCCTGCCTGATGCAGCGTTGATGCCACAACTCTAACGGCATGGATCCACGGTGGTCCCAACAGCAGATTGTAAGATGATGGCACGTCTATCAATTGGAAGTCAACATTGAACCAAGTTGGTCCCATTTGCAAACACAGACTAATTTCCCCAATAGTGGACCTCTAGGAACCGTCAAAGGCTTTTACATTGATAGCTCCGTCTTTTATCTCGTGCAATCCTTTGCCTAATTTCTTGAGTGTTACTAGTGGACAAATGTTGAGACTTGAACCCCCGTTGATTAGGATTCTGATGATAAAGTAGTCCTCGTATTGCACAGTGATGTGCAATGCTTTGTTGTGACCCAAACCTTCAGGTGTAGCTCATCTTCATGAAAAGTAATTTTGTGACTTTCCAGCACCTGTCCGACCATGTTGGCCATTTCTCCGCCGGTGATGTTGCTTGGCACGTATGCTTCACTTAATACCCTCAATAAAGCATTCTTGTGTGCCTCAGAATTCTATAGCAAAGCCAGGATGGAGATTTGCACCGGTGTTTTGTTCAGTTGATCAATGATTTAGTATTCCTTGGCTTGTATCTTTCTCCAATGATCATCTGAACCGGTCTCAATGATGGGTGACCGATTGGAGGCTTGCTTGCTTGACTCAGATAAGTGTTCTGGGGTATAGACCCTACCAGTTCTCCTCATACCCTGTGCAGAGATAGTTTCCTCGAACCTACCCTTGCCTTTCCTCCTTGCCTCGGCTGTATAGTCCCATGGTATAGCCTTGGTATGGAATGTCATGGCCGACATTGCTACTGGAATTGGTGTGGCTATCTTTACTCCAAACGGAGCATGTGCTTTGGAAGGTAAAACCGTAAATTCAAATGGTGCAGGTGCGTTTGTTGGAGACACGAACTCGACCTCAATTAGCGCTGGTGCCTTTGCAGTTGCTTCAAACTCAAATGGCATAGACTTGTTTATCTCAGCATCCCCAGAGGGAGGAATGTGGACCACAATTGGATTCAAGGTAACTATTGGCTTCTTTGGGTCGTCACCTTCTGCAATCAGCCCGATTGATCCCTCAGGATCCCAATTATCCTCTACTTCAATCATGTGCACGCCTCCACCCTTATGGTCTGGCAGAGGGTTATTGCGGACATTCAGAGCGGGCTCTTTCACCATAATAATCTTGTTGTCAACGAGAGCCTGGATCTTGTCTTTTAGGGAGCGGCATTCATCAATGGTGTGCCCTTTCATGCCGGAATGATATGCATAGGATTTATTTGGGTTAACCCATTAAAAAGGGTTATCAGAAGTTGCAGCAGAGATAGGGGCGACATAACCAACGGCTTTGAGTCTCTCATACAACTGGTCAATAGGTTTAGCAATGGTTGTATATTGTTTAGAAGGTCTGCGGTCAAAACTTGGTCGAGGTCTATGAAAGTTTTGACGTGTGGGAGGTGATTGATAGCGGGATGGTTGAGCATTGTAGGCCTGGTAAACATGTATGGGTTGGGAATATCTAGGTGAATTAGGCTGATATATGGGAGGTGGAGGTGATTGATAAGTGGGTGGTGGAGTTTAGTAGGAGGGTAAGGGTGCGTGGTAGTTCGGAGTAGGCTGATATGTGAGTGGAGTCATTGGATAGGTTTGGTATTTGACAGGAGATTTGGTTCTCTGTGCAACCATTACGGCACCTATGTCCCTTTTTCTTGGACGTACCACAAGACTGTAAGGCCTTATTGGTAGCTTGCAAAGCTTCAAAGTTTGTAACCATACCACTTTTGATGCCTTCTTCGATCCTTTCACCCAACTTGATGATGTTAGAAAATTTACGATTCTCAATCAACATCAGTCTTTCATAGTATTGCGGGTCCTGAGCTCGGACGCAAAATTTATTCATTTGTTCTCCTCTAAGGAAGGTCTGACCTTAGCAACTTCGGATCTCCAGCGAGTAGCATACTCACAGAATGTTTCTGTGGGCTTCTTCTTTAGGTTCTGGATATAGAACACATCTGGTGCATTTTTTGTATTGAACCTGAACCTATTCATAAAGTCGGACGCCATACTTACCTAGTGTGACCATTTCTTCGGGTCTTGGCTGATGTACCAAGACAGAGTATCTCCTTTCAGACTCCTCATGAGAAGTTTTATGCGGATCCTCTCGTATTTCCCTACTCCGACCAACTTGTCGCAGTATGTTCTCAAATGGACTCTCGGATCCCTTGTACCATCAAACATCTCGAACTTTGGAGGTTGTACCCCTCGGGCAGTTCGACATCCGGTTGTATGCAAAAATCTTCGTAGTTCAGTCCTTCAATCCCCTTACTTCCTTCGATGCCCTGAATTCGGCTAGTTAATTTCATAAGTTCTTTAGCCAGGTTTCTGATGAGTGAGTATTATCATCAGACTCGGGTGTGCTTGAGATAGGTTGGGTAGAGTGTGGCATGGTCTCTACATAGATGGGGGTGTTATGATGAGTGTGGAAATGGTCATTTGTGGAGTTCAAAGGTTTTGGGATGAGTAGTGGAGTATTGTTGGAAGTATAGCAAGTATTGCAGTGGTGGTGAGGAGCGGGATAGTTTTGTGGTTTTGTGATATTTTGTGGAGGTGCGGGGTTCTGAGCATTTGGGAAATTAGCATCCGGAGTGGTGAGGGAAAATGACAGATTTTCCAGATTTTGAACCTGATCAAGTTCTTCTTGGAATTTCAACAGCTTTTGTTCAAGTTGGGATGCACTTTCCTTAGGAACCAATGTATCATGACCATGAGTGACCTCTACCCATTTAGTTGAGTTCTCCTTTCTTGCATTGTTCAAATCTTCCATTTTTCTTTTGTTCTTGTTTTTTACTGGACTAAGAGGAGGAGTGGGTGGAGGGCCCCTGGATCTCATTGAATAAGATGATGTTGCCAGAGTGCACGAAATAACCTTTATGGAGGGGAATAATAAAACAAAAGTAAAAACAAAAAAAGATAACAAGTTAGTGAGGATTATAAGAAAATGTTGCGATATTTAAACACATAGTGCAAAAATGTAAATCGTGTCCTAATTTGGGGAACCTCTTCGTGCCTGAGGTAGGCCTAGCGACAAATTGATTTGGAGAACTTAGAATGCTAAATGCCTCATTATATTGATAAAAAGTAGACGAATCCCAAAACGACACTAAATAACAGGAAATAAAATGTCACTAGTGGCCATTGGCCTTATTACATTTCTCAAAGCAAAAACAAAAAACTCCTCTCTATTTGATCCCAGAAGGACCTTCCCCAGACTCGGCATCTTTGGCTCCATCGAACAACTTTACTAACTCGCGAAGTCCCAGCAACAGGTAGGCTATGGCTAGGTGTCCGCTCTCATTTCCTTCAACATTCTGGCAATCGGTGACTCTCTTCCTCACTTTTCCTTCTAATTCCAGCAAACTGTATTACAGATATTCCAACTTTTCGCTAGCTCTGACGGGCCTCTCTTTCCACTCATTGATTTGGTCATCTGATGGAAGACTCCTCCACTAGTCTAGCAGAGTGGGGGCGTGCTAACCATACCGAAATTGGGGACCTCGTTCTTCATTTTCTGCAAGACAAACAAGGTTAGGCCCTTACCCCTGCCAGACTAGACTATTTAACATCAACAATTAGCATAAAGCATTTAGTTCTCCAAATAAATGCACAGAATGTGATAATATCCATTTGGGTTTTAGGGAAACCTAGTGGACTTTGGACAAGGCTATCTTAAAGAGCCATTATGCGGACAACATAACTGACTCAACTAGGCTGACCATGATGCATGCACATTTTGAGTAAGGTTTATATGGGGTTTTAGACTAGTACCCTTGAACGGACAACTCAAGGGGGGAAGACACTGAACCGTCGACTACACCGGTGATCGACTGGTTTTACCGCAAATATGCCTTTTTCGGATTCAGGGGGTGATAATAGCGGAAGAGCGCAACCACTCATTATAAGTGTTGCTATGTTATTTTATTTGGCACGAGTGGAATATGATGTTGAGCATGATTATGCAACAATTAAAGCAGGTTGTCACGTATTTGCACGTTAGGAAAGTAGTAAATACAACAATTTTTCATAATTTAAAGCGGTAGTAAGGAAAGCAGTAAAGGAAAGTAATAAAGGAAAGAAACAAAAGACAAGTCAGTTTTGCAATCTAAAAGAAAAATGAAAGCTTGAAAGAAATAACAGATAATTACGCATAAAGAAGCATAAATTAACAATAATAGTCTGAAATGGTAAAAGCCTAAAAATCCCCAACAGAGTTGCCACGCTATCGCGCCTCCTTTTTCTAGGAAAATTGAGTTTATGACATTTGAGAGGACAACTCATTCCTTTTGGGAATTGGGTTTGAATTGAAGAGTCGCCACCTAATGATTAAGGTGCATTAGGACACCAAGAGGGTTTGATTTGAGTAACCAGAGATTGGGTAAGGGCTTGAAATTTTCTCAAGGAGAAGGTGTTAGGCACCCCTCAGGATCCACTAGTGTGGTTCCCGGCCAGACTATTGTTGTGAATTTAGGTGCAAATAACATGTAGGCAAATGAAACTTCAAATAAGAGGAGATTTTCACGTAATGGTTTACAAATAAACAAAGTTGGAAAGAATTAAAAGAAAGCTGATTTTTCTTAAAAGAAATAGTTTGAAATCTCTAGAAGAAACAAAGAAACAAAGGGAAAGGGGGGTCCAAGGTTTATTAATAATATGGATCACCCCACACAATGTCCGATAATCACTCCTCAATGAGGGGCTACACGTGACATTATCGTGTGGTCATCATATCCATATCTACCCTTCCCACCGCATTAAGGTATTAAAGCGAGGAATGGTCTCGATTACTTATTGCATGTTATTACCCATCCCAATCCTATTAGTCCTGGAGGCATTTAGGACTAATAATCCTAAAGTGGAGGGATATTAGGCTTATTTGTAGTTTCAAAGGCAAAAATTCTAAGGAGACATACAAAACATGTATTGCAAGTTAAGGAAAGCACATAACAAGCAGAGGCTCAGATATACCTCCTTACACAAAGAAGCATGTAATTAGCATGACTTACATATACCTTTTAGGGTCTGATTAAATACTAGACATGAAAGAACTTAAAGGTTGAGGCAGACTGATCTATTACATAGTTCAGATAAGAATCCCGCATCAGGGTATAGGCATGGTATCTACTGAATTCAGAATGCAAAATAAACTGAATACGTATTGGTTAAAAGGGGTAGTCAGATTATTAAAAAAAGGCAAGTTTTAACGAAGGTTATAAGTTTTGTAACTGATGGTACCTATTATTATTGGTTTTAGCTCTATACGTGAATGAAGCGATTCAGATTCGATTAGGAATTCCTATAGACATGCTTTCTACGTGTAGTTGATTTTGAACCTTGTAGACATGGTATAAAAATGCAGAAGACTCGTTTTAAACCTATGAGCATGATATCTAGATGCTGAATGAACATGATATCCAGGTGCAATTGATCGTGCAGATTTAGACAATCATGTAGGCATGATTTTTATTTGCATATGCAGATTTCCAAACACCTATAGGCATGGTATCTAACCTTTTTGCATACATAGTTACCTGCTCCTTTTTCACTAACCATCACCAAGTGTTTATTACAAATTATTATAGCCCGGAATAAAGTAAAAAATACATCAGAAAATATAAATAAAAGTACAACCAAAGGAGATCCTGATTCAGTCTTCATATCTGAAATATGAGGTAAACCAACTCTATGATATCATAATCCAAAGCCTTTCTCACATTTGAGTGTGTCAAAGTTCCCTAAGAGCCTAAAAGGGACTGCAGAAAATGCTCACACCCAAATGTATAATTAGATTAGGACAAGTGCAGCGTGGAAGGGCTAGCCCCAATGTGTCCAAGTTTAGAGGGAACTCAAAGGGTCCCAAGGTAAGGCTCACAAGAGGGGGGCAGAACTTAAAGACTTAGAAAGTGTGCAAGTGCATAATAGAATGCTAAGGAGGAAAAGGAGAGGGAAACAACTACTAATAAACACACATAGGGGGATTCAAGGGAATGGGGAGATTGTAAACAACCTATTGCTTAGGCAAAGGCAGGCTTTAGGCATGCCCAGCAATGGAGGATGCTAACATACCCATAAGCCTGCTAGAACACACATTATTAAAGGCTAGGATCCCAGGGGATCAAGTTTAATTCATGGACAATAATTTGCATATTGCCATGCCTCAAACCATAGCATGAACATATAGGGGGGCAGGGGTTTGGGATTCATAACATACAAACAAAAAGAAATTAGTAGTGTTGAACCATACAGAAGTAGTAATCAGACAGGGATACAGAAGCAGTAAATAAACACATTGTTGTGGTGCTAAAAAGCTTAAATCAGGACATACCAGTTTCAAAGAAGCAAATAAAGAAAGGCAGGCAGTAGGTCTTGTGAACAGGCCACAGTACAAGCAACAAGAGAGAATAATTTTGAGTGTAAGTGTAAGTTCAGAAAGACTACGAGTGATGGATGTTTTTTCTAAAGAAAGAGTCGTGTATTTATAGTGTGAAAAACAGGCAAAAATAAGGTAAGAAAATAATTAAGGAACTGGATATCAATTAAAAATCAATCAATACAAGACTTCCTTTAATTAAGGAACTCAGACTTAAACGGTAAAAGTTATTTAAGGAAAGAAATCAAATAAGCATCTTGCGCAAAGTAGGCAATTAGGGGTAAATACATAGGGGTTTAATTAAGGGATGAATTTTGAAATACACGGTTAAAACAAATAAGGTAAGAATCAATCAGTATACAGTAAATCAAGGGGTCAGAGATTTTTGTAATCATTGGTCCATGAATGAACCAAGTCAGAAAAGCTAAGGAAAGTTTTTGACTCAAATCGAGTAACAGGGAAGTTAGCAGACAAGGAAAGAAATCAATCAAACTTATAGAAAGGAAGTATGAAATCAATAAAAATTGAAATCCATATTTAGAGGAAGTTCTGTACATATAAAGAGCACACAAATATGCTAGGCTGAATTTAGGGCAAAGATAAAACGTCATGCCATTGCAAAATCAGTAGGTAATATACTACAAGATCATGGTAGTCACATAGGTCAGCAATGTAGAAGAGATAGTATCAAATAGCATACAAAGGGTCCAGTATAAGGACCTTAGAAGAGTTTAGTAGAAAATCAGAATCGCTCAACGAAACCGAGATTTAATGACTCAGTTCAGAGACTCGAAATAGGTCTAAAGGAGTTAGGGTTTCTGGAATCAAACAAGTTCAAGCAAATTATATAGCCAATGGTCTAAAAACTCGGATGAACCCCCAAATTATAGGGTTTTTACCATCAATCGAGTGCAGAGATGAGAGGACAAGTAATCAAGGAAAAAGGTACTAACCGAGACAGGTTCAGAGGTCTCAGAAAGGAATTGAGACCTTTGACATGCTCTTTCATTAGCAGGTACTCATGAGAAGCATAGTAAAAGAACAACATGCGACATACAGTAAAGAAACATAGCAGAAGAAACTAATAAGAAACCTAGTAGAAGAAACTAACAAGATCACAATAGGAGAAACATATAAAGAAGCATAGTAGAAGAAACTTAATAAGAACACAGTAGGAGAAACAAATAAAAACACAGTAGAGGAAACTGATAAGAACATGGTAGAAGAAACCTAACAAGAACACAGTAGAAGAAACATAGTAGAAGAAACACACAAAGAACACAGTAGAAGAAACATAGTAAAAGAAACACACAAGAGAAAAAGAAAATCAGAGAAACATCTAAATAACTCAAAAACCCTAGATCGGAAAAAATAAAGGTTTTGAAAGCATAGTTTTGAAAGAAATATCAAGAAAACGTTTAAAAGTTTAGGGAAAACATGAATCTAGAACATATCTAAAGAAATCAGAAGAACCTCAAAAGCTAGGGTTTTAGAGGAACCCAAACGATGAGAAAGGTTTGGATAGTCGTTGATCTAAGCAGGAGGAGTTGAGGCCAGTCTCGAATAGAGATGGCTTGCCGGAGCAAGGCCGGAGATGGCCATGGAACTTGAATCAAGCAAGGTTTGGACCTAGCTTCTTCTTGGTCAGGTCATGAGACTTCGGTAACCAAGTGTGTAGGAGCCATAGAAGGCTGGTAGATGGTGAAACCACAATTGATTCAGGCAAGAAAATGGCCGGAGAAGGTGATTGAAGCTCATCAAAGTGGAGGTGAAGGGGGAAGGTTCTAGAGAGAACCAGAGATATAAAGAGATGAGAGTTGATTGAGTGAGGAATGAGCGGGGTTTTGGGGGGGGGGGTCATTTGGTTTAATTTGGTAAGAACGAATCTAGGCCGTTGATCAAAATTGATCAACGACCAAGATTTATTCCGGTTGGGTCTGGTAGATTTAGGGATTGGGCTTGGGTCTTTGGGCTGGTTTAATTTGGGTTGGGGTCTGTTTGATTTTAGGCTAAATTTGAAAGCCAAATTTGGCTACGAGTTAAATAGCCCCTTTTTCCCATTTATTTATAGAAAATTAGTAAATAAATTTCTGAAAACAAATTGAAAGCACTAAAAATGGTTTATAATATATAATTATCAATTTAAAAATATAAGATCCCATTTTATTAACATGAGACGAATTTAAACCTAAAAATGACTAATATTGCAATTATGCAATTTAACCTTAAAATAGTAAATAAATTTGTAAAAAATATGTGAAAAACTATTTTAGCTATATTTTAGTGTAAACATGAGACTCCAATAAATGAATCACAAAAATGATAATTTTGGAGATAATTATTGGGTTTTTCTTGTTAAAATAGGGTAGTGAATTAATTTAAAAGTCATTGAAAAAAAAGTAAGAAAAAATAATGTAACCTAGGGATATAGTTATATATGAATATATAGGCTATTTTAAAGGTATTTTGCATATTTAAAAATACAGGGAAAAATTGGGTATCAACACCGGGTGCCGGTCATGGTCCCAGGTTCGGGGCGTGACAACTTGAGACCCTCTTAATGACGAAGACCGAATACTTAAAGCAACTATCATGAAAAGAGACAGTCGAAGAGATCCAAACCCGAGATTTTGACCTATCGACCGAGATTGAAGAAGCTAGGAGGCTCGAGGCCGAGGCAACAAGCTCTACGAGCGTGTGGGTCCAGAAGGCTCTGCGTTTTCTGAGGGCTCTGACGGTTCTGGCGACAAGTTGGGCCCCCGGTGATGACCAGAGATGCCTTAGTATTTTTCCAGTTTTTTCTTTTTTATGTATTGTTTTTGTTTATTTTGAGGTCGTTTTATCGGGCCTTTGTAAATATATTTGGGAATATAAAATGTTTCCCTTTCTGGCAATATCGTGTCTCTACTTTTCCAGCATCTTCTTGCAATTTCTATTAAAGTATTATTTTTGATGCCTTAGCATAGAATCGAATGTAGCTATGGGGCATTCATTTTTTCGAAGGTTCGAATGAAATCCAGCTTCAATGCAACTTTGTTTACTTGTGGCTTCGAACCCTCAGTGAGACCGGAGATTTTCAAGATGCTTAAGTGTTTTTAGATGATATTTTTTCCAAGGGTAACCTTTTAGTAGGTATAGAATTTTCGTGAGGGCCTTACTTTCTGGTTACGAATTTTGGATGTCTCCGTGTCATTTTTAGGGTGGCCGTAACCTTTTATATTTGAGCACCGCCTAATAGGTTTGGTGCCTCCGGGATTCGGTAGCTGGGGTTGTCCGAGTTTTCTTCGGGCGATAATCCCCTAGTAGGGGCAGCCCGTAGGCTTTAGGATTCGGGATCGATGAAGAAAAAACGCGTAGTAACAAAGTGTAAGGGAAGTAGAAATTTCTTTCATTTTTTAGTATGCAAGATACACGGTTGAAAACTCATAAAAACTTGTGTCATGGCTAGAGTGGACTATGTGTGCATGGTTCAGACGACTGTTTGGCCCTTACAACTAATCCTAACCACCAAGCCTTAGCTTTTAGCACATAAGTTTTTCTTTTTCCCTTGCTAAAGACCTTAATCTAAGGGTAATGGGCTCCAGTATTCGAGGTCGAACTCGTGAGGACTCGGATACTATTGACTTGCAGCAAACGATCATTGACTCTAGTTTGAAGCTGGTCTTCAAATCTACGTTAGCACATTTTACTATTGCCTCATTAAAAAACTTGTCGAAAAACCCACTTCGGGAAAAACCGATTCAAGGGAAAAAGAGTGCAACACGTGCTTTCAGACCGAATAGCCACATGTATCCTTGGCCGATTTCATGCAAACGTTAGTTTGATTTATAAGATGATTAAAAGTAATTTAGTTCGTACCTTAGCAGTAGTACTACTTTTAATATGTCATGTTCTAGTTGTTTGGCAGTTGTACGCCATTTCCAGCTTCTAGTTTAAACGTGCCTTTGTCGGTTATTCCGACAACACGGAACGGTCCTTCCTAGTTGGGTCCCATCTTCCCTTCATTTGGGTTCCTAGTGTGTAATGTTACTTTCCTCAACACCAAGTCCCCGACTTGAAAGTGTCGAAGGCTAGCTCATCGGTTATAATACCTTTTTATTCGCTATTTTTGGCCACCCATCCGAACAGGAGCGGCGTCCCGTTTCTCATTGAATAGTTCCATGCTCGTGATCATGGCCTCGCCGTTTGGCTCTTCGATCGCATACTAGAACATGAGGCTCAATTGTCCCACCTCGACTAGTATTAAGGCTTTGGCTCCGTAGACAAAGAAAAAACGGGGTGGCCCCGGTGCTGGATTTTGAAGTGGTACGGTATGCCTACAAGACTTCAGGTAGGATCTCCTTCAATTTCTTTTCACACTGGTCAACCTCTTTTTCAGGTTTTGAAGTATGGTCTTGTTTGTTGATTCTGCCTGTCCGTTTCTACTAGGGTGATAAGGCATTGATAGTATCTTCTTGATTTTATGATATTCAATAATATTTATTCACCTTGGTGCTTATGAATTATTTTCCATTGTCGCAAACAATTTTGGCCGGTATCCAAATCGACATATTATGTCTTCAAGTAGTCTATGTATTTGTTCCTCCAACCCCAAGTCAAACTCGTTGAGTTTACTTTGGTGTAACCTTCTTCTATCACCGACTTCATTAGCTGCACTACCATTTCCGAATCTAATTCATCGACATCGACCGATGACCCTAAGTTAGCTAGTGCATCGGCCTCGCTATTTTGATCTCGGGGTACGTGCTCTAGGGACCATTTGCTGAATTGATGTAGAGTTACCAGCAATTTGTTTAAGTACCTTCACATACATTCTTCTTTTAATTCGAACGTCCCGTTAACTTGATTTACCATGAGGAGGGAGTCGCACTTAACTTCGATCACCTCGGCCCCAAGGCTCTTAGCCAATTCTAGACCTACAATCTTGGCCTCATACTCGGCCTTGTTGTTAGTAAATTTCACAGTTACAATAGATTGCCTAATTACATTTCCCGTAGGCAGTTTTAATACTATGTCGAGCACGGCCCCTTCGCGTTCGAGGCACCATCTGTGAAAAGGGTCTTGATTCCCTAAATAGTCCATGGGGTTAACAATGATTCCCTTTCGACTTTGGGTACGAAGGCCGGTGTAAAGTCAGCCACGAAGTCTGCTAAAATCTACCCGCTAATTTCCAAGGTCCATTTGGCCATCAGGACCGAGATCTCTCGGGCTTGTGCATGATGTTCCTTAGCCGGTAAGAGGTAACAACACATATGGGGTACCATTGGAAGTATGGCTTTAGCTTTCTGGAAGCGCTTAGCCGAGCGCCAATTTTTCGAGACGAGGATACCTTGATATAGCCTCACCTAGAGTTCTACTGACATAGTAAATAGGGAATTGCTTACCTTCTTCCTCCCAAACTAAAACTCCACTTACTACTACCTCGAAAACTGTTAGGTAGAGGTACAGTTGTTCATCTGCCTTTCGGGTACGCAACAGGGGCGTACTCGATAGGTACCATTTGAGTTCTTCCAAAGTTTAAAATCATTATGGGGTCCATGAAACGTTATTCTTCTTCTTTAATAGTTAGAAGAATCGGTGTCTTTTTTTTTTGAGAACCTCGAGATGAACCGGCCTAGAGCGGCTATACGCCCAGTCAGTCATTGAATGGCCTTGACATTGTCCACCACCGTTATCTCCTCTATGGCTTTGATTTTGTTGGGATTGATCTTGATCCCTCGATTCGATATCATAAACTCGAGGAATTTTTCCGATCCGACCCCAAATGCACACTTCTACGAGTTCAGCTTCATATTGTGTTTCTTAAGTATGTCTAAGGTCTCCTGCAAATATTTCAAATGGTCTTCCGCTTGAAGGTACTTGACCAACATATCATCAATATAAACTTCCATATATTTTCCTATCTATTCATCGAACATCTGGTTACTAGGCATTGATAGGTGCCACCGGCGTTCTTTAATCCAAACGACATTACATTATAATAGAAGGTGCCAAATTTAGTGATGAAAGAATCTCTTCTTGATCGTTCGGGTCCATCCAAATTTGGTTGTACCCGGAGTAGGAATCGAGAAAGCTGAGTATCTCATGCACGGTTGTCGCGTCAATCATCCGATCGATGTTAGGCAAAGGGAAGAAATCCTTAGGACATGCCTTATCTAGGTCTTTGTAATCTTCTCACATTCTTATCTTATTCCTTTTCTGGGCACTACCCCTACGTTTGCTAACCAGTTCGGGTATTTAACTTCCCGGACGGACCCTATTTTAAGGAGTTTGGATACCTCATCCTTGATAAGCGCATATTTGATCTCAGATTGCGGTCTCCTCTTCTACTTAACCAGACGGAACTTTAGGTCCAAACTCAGCTTATGAGTGGTTACCTCCAGTGGAATCCCTGTCATGTCAAGATGAGACTAAGAGAAACAATTTATGTTAGCTTTAATAAAATTAATGAGTTTTTTCCTAAGCTCTGGGTTAACCTCGTGCCCAGGTATACCTTTCGATATTGTAGGTGTTTGATTAATATAACTTGCTCCAACTCATCGACCGTCAATTTTGTGGTGTCAGTATCATCAGGAGCGATGAATGATCTTGGAATTTCGTAATTATCCTCCTCGTCTACTCATCGCTCCTCCGATTTGTCCAAGACTGACATTAGTGATTGCTATTTAATTTCTTATTTTTTAGTCAGCTCCGAGTTCCTTGATGTCAAAACCGTAGGCACCGAGATTACCTTGTCGACTGCGAACTTCACTTTTGCGGTCGCCTGCTCTTGGTAGACCATCATGACTCCTCCCGCTTTAAGGAATTTCAATGCCTAGTGCAAGGTCGAGGGTACTTCCCTCATGTTGTGAACTCACGAAATTCCTAATAAAGCGTTATACCTCATGTCCCCTTTGATTACGTAGAAATATGTCTCTTGGATTGTCCGCCGGCAGGGATATCTCCCCTTTAATGGTTTCTTATGCCATGTTAAATTCGTTCAACACTTGGACTGCTGCCACTATTTGGTCATGTACCCCCAATTGCTCTACGACCCTCAACCTGATGATGTTGCCGAGCTACCTGGATAAATCAACACATGTTTAAAATGATATTTATTAATAAGTACAAATATTACTATAACATCATTATGAGGTTGCACGATGCCCTCGTCATCCTCGTCACTGAACTAAATGGTTCCCTTCGGGACATAATCTCGAGTGTCTTTTCTCTTCTGATATACACTTTAATGAGCTTTATCATGGGCCCTTGGGGGACATCAACCCCTCCGATTATCATGTTGATGACGTGCCGAGGCTCCTGTTGTTCCGCCTTTTTGTTGGCGTCACTATTCCTAAAGGAGTTTTCGGCTCGGTAACTCAAATATTCTTGAAGATACCTGTTGTTGAACAACCGGGCAACTTCTTTCTCAATTGTCAGCAATCCTCAGTCCTATCACCATGAGTGTCGCTATGCTTACACATCAAGTTAGGATCTCTTTGGGCAAGGGCAGACTGTAGTGGTAGGACCACTTGGTCTCTTTCATGCGCCCGATGGCCGACATGATGTTGGCAGCATCAATGTTGAAATTATACTCTAATAATCTCGGTGCTTCCCTGCACCCGAGCGGCTTGTCAAAACCATTTTTAGTCATCCGACTTGGCTACTGGTTCCTCGATCACTTCTCTTCTCGTTACTTGTTGGTGAAACCTAGACCCATTTTCCCTTCGGTCTATGTTGTATGGTTGGTATAGAATTCAAACCGACCTTATCTCATGATCTACCACTCTCTTAGACCTGTCATCGGCCATGATAGGATAAATGGACCTAGAAGGGGCTCTAATTTGGTTGTCCTAACCATGATGTTCAACAGGTACCTGTTTTGGACGTTGCCCAAGTCACCGCCGGGTACTGCACCAAATTTTGTTTTAGCTGTTGTGATGCCAAAGAGTATGGGGGTTAAGCCCGTTAGTGAATGCCTGAACGGCCCAATCATCAGCAACCGGAGGCAGTTCCATCTGGAACCTTGACACGAACTCCCTAAGCATCTCATTATCTCTTTGCCTAACCTTGAAAAGGTCTGACTTTCTGGTGTCGACCTTAATGGCCCCGGCATGGGCTTTCACAAAAGCATGTGCAAGCATGGAAAATAAGTCAATGGAATTTGGGGGTAAGTAGTGATACCATATCATTGGCCCTTTGGACAAAGTCTCCCCAAACTTCTTCAGTAACATCGACTCGATTTCATCAGCTTCCAAGTCATTCCCTTTGATTGCACATGTATAGGAGGTCACTTGCTCATTCAGATTTGTGGTTCCGCTAAACTTTGGGATATCGGGCATACAAAACCTTTCTGGGATTGGCTTCTGTGTCGCAATTGGAGGATGTTTCCACCTTCTTGTCATTGGCTTCAATTTTCTTTTCACCTAACTCCACTTAATTTGTTAATGCTTCAAGCATTTTTATTATTTTGGGACTGACCCCGGGCTCAGCTTCACTAGGTCTCTCGGTGATCTGTTCATTTCTTCTGATGTTTTCCCAGGATTTTTCAGGCTCAACCCGGCTGGGGGCATGGCGTTGATTCTTTAGTTGCGGTATCTTTGCCTGTTGAGCCTGCAACATTTCAAAAATTAACAGTAGGCTTACCCCATTTCCTTTGTCTTCAGAAGCTCTTCGAGCTATTGGTCGAGGTCTCCCGTGAACGCTGTTTTGGAGATCAGTCAGCAGATTGATGTTCATGGCTACCTGTGAGTTAGCATCGCCGGATTAGCAACCGGGACTCCGTTGGGATCAGCATGAGGCACCTCGTTACAAGGCATTAGATTATTATTTTCGCCATGATGGCCACACTCAGCGTCAACGTTCAAGTTGGCAAACTGGGAATTTTACATTTTTAAGCTAATATGAAATTAAGACTTTAAAGAACAAGCATAAAATAGAGTGTGTTATAGAGATTTGTATCAAATTAGCACAATTATCCTTGGCCCCATGGTGGGCGCCAAACTATTTATCCTTAAATCGAGTAACAATTAAATTTATACGCATTTTTAAGGATATGTGAATTGATTCAACACAAATAACTAAAAATATTAGATAAACGAATTAAAGATAAAATGAATGATAAAACTAGTTGTACTGTTGCGTCCTAACTCGAACATAGATTGAATAATAGTTTTGCTCTAGGTCGGACCCTTGGTTCGAATCCAATTGCGAATGAAGAACAAACAGTTAATTAAAAACTTTTGTAATAGCTAGAAAGCAGAACATGAATTTGTATATTGCCTTGGTTTGCATGTTACAATGTGTTTCAAAAGAAAAAACCTGCTCTTTATATAGTAGGAGAGTTTCATCCCTAGTACATGTCAAAAAAGGTAAAAATCTTCCATTCTCGTTAATTACTGCCGTAACCGACATCAAGCGAGATCCGCGCCGTGATATTCGGTCAGGTATGAATATCACGGCCGTTTATCCGTCATTTGTAATTGTTTACCGCGTTTTCCGAGGTTTTAGAACTCGTTCTGGGTCCGAGGAACGTCGCTTTATCACGCCCGATAATGAACACATCATTCTATTGTTTCTGGCCTCGATTTCAATCTCGTGCGTCCATGCCCTTCTTCCGTTTTCTTCACCGGAAAAATGAGGTATGCTTTATCCCCGATTTTACTTGTATATCATAACGTAACCGAGAAATATTGGACAGAATTTGACCCAGAATATGTACCGGGACATAATTGGGCAAGTTGAACATTCTAATATACAGTGCCGAGATGCATACTTTGAACCCTTTTATTGACTTGACAGATAACAAGGGATAGTCACAGGATGTGACTGGACTTTTAGGAGAAATAGACTTCTCAAAGCATGGAGATGAACTATGCGAACAAAAATCTAAACTATCCATCAATGTCTAAGCTATTGTATTACACTATTAAAATGCATTATTGATCTTAACATTGATATTTGGTAAGTAGTTTCTTTTTCACTAGTAGACCTTTCCTATCTTGGTATAGCGAGTGCTTGTGCCTCGGGCAATATGATATTATAGAGATTTTTCATAGTTTATAAAGTCATCAGCACAAGTCTATCAGTTGAAAAGATCATCAATTGGACATTATTGTGTATCTATAAAATTATGTATAACTTCTAATATCTTTTCATGAACGATTCACAATTCTTGTCTTTTCGTAATATGATACGGACATTTGGGTGAGTGTGTGTGGGGGGGGGGGGGGGGGGGCAACTATCTTGAGTGTTTAGCCATTTTTTTTTGTCAATTTCTTGGAGGATCGGCGTTGAATAAAATGGCTTCTAAAGAGTTCACCGATCGTAAATTTTGGAGTTAACCTTTTATACAGTGACAATTTAAAGGGATTTTTATATTGTCAGATTATCTAAAAGATACTCAACTGCTGATAACGTTTCATAATAAATGGAACTAGTATGCTGTGACAACAGGTTAAATTACATTCATACTGTTAAATCCTGAGTTTTATCTGTGATCAAAGTCAATGAAAAGATGTAACAAGCAGAATCATAAATAATGCAATGAAATGCATTTAGACGACTCTTCTATGAAATTGGTTTATATGTGCAGACAAATATGCTTTTTTGGTCCCTCCAACTTGTGTTTATTACTTACTGGATTACGTTTTCTTGAAAGCAATGTGAAGTGAACGGTTTGTTTGGTATGGACTTCCAAAGAAGTAATTAATTGCGTTGGCATTTTCCAGAAATCAACTTGTCTACTTATCATTTCATTTCATTTCATTTCATTTCGCATGCTTATCCGTTTTCATTTCACCAGCCCCTCGTTTTCTACTTACCAAATGCAACAATCTAGTAGTTGAAATGACACAACTCAAGTCGTAGTTTCATACTGTTGATTACGTTCCCTCTTCCTTATCAATTATGTAAAATAGATGAAGAATAAATAAAAATAATTCAAGCAAATGTATCATAACACAGTATGTTATATTTCTAGTTCAACACCTAACTATGGAGTAAGAGGGAATTGATTAATCTTTCCAAAAAGGAAGTGGTCCATCACACTGGAGAAAAAACGGATGGACAAGATTTTCTACTTCATAGAAGTAGCAATGTGGACTTTGATCTAGAATAGAAATTATGTTTTTACTTTTACAAGACTGGGACTCGCGGAAATGGTTTCTAACATTAGCACCAACCTAATGTTTGGTTATTTTCCTTTTCTTCCCTTTTCCTTGGAACTTTTTAAAAAGAGACCATCATAGTGAATTACGGGATGTGATACAAGTGTTCTTAGTTTTGGCTTTTTAGATATTTTTTATGATGTGAATATTTTTGAGGACTACATGTCAAAACATAGAATATCACACTATTTTAAGAATATTTTTCCGACAGTCTAGCTCAATAATTAATATCAAGGACGAACATAATGATAACAAAGAAATGACGCGAGACTCGACTTATTACCTTTGCCTGCCTAAGAAGAGTCTCTCATACAATGTGTAAATTTGACTCCCTTAAAGAGTTATAGAAGATGGTATGACCAAAAATTAGTTTAATGATTAGACTTTATTTGTCATATAAGTAAGTAGTCGATATATAAAAACTTTAATGCGTCTAAGGTTCATGGAACTCTAGTTAGAATATTGGTCTCTAATCACTAGTACTTTTGGTAATTAAATAATTGATGTTGCCTTTATTTTCAAATTATGAAGCTGAAGTTAAGAAAGGAAACCCTCCTATTAAAACATTACTGTTTAACCAGAAAATTGGTATTTCGATCAATGCTTATTTTTAGAAGTACTCGGGCTACTGATAATCAAATAAAGGAATATTTTTGCAAAGAGAAAGGAAAATTAGAACGAGAAATAGCTGAGTAATCAATGTAAAGCAATGTAAATAAGTATATTCCAGTAATAATCAGTCTGTCCATACAAATATTATTTTTCTCCATTTTATAGCTATTTTTAAGTACAACGTTTCTTCCTCTCATAATTGAGTCATAACGAGCAATTAATGACATTAATAAAATATTATAATTGGCAATCGTAACTATTTCGTGAAGATTCTGTAACGTTTCTAATTATTAATGCTCATTAACTGAAGGTTAATGAATTTGTACTTTTTGCTGTCTTGGCTCATTCCGCTGGTATCTCTTCAAATTATAAAGAGACCCGAGCGACCGTTTCTTCTTGTCTCTTAGACACCTTGCTCGTACCTATTAAGACTCGCATCTCTTTAAGTACTCTCCCCCAGCTGTCAGTTTCCTAATGATCCACGTGTCTTGCTACGTCAGCCACATAATTAATTCCAAGTGTAATATTGATTTTCTCCAATACAGATAGTCTCCCCCACTTGCCAATTATTCAGCAATTGAATATTTGGTAAGTGGATCTCATTAAAGTGGAAATTTTTACCGTCGTTTCCCTCATATCATTATACCTTCTTCTGAACTAACGCATCGTATGTCACTTTCATTTAATGCATGTGACACATGGTATCCTACGATTAGTTTTGCAACTCATCAGCGCTTTTTAGGGCTTTTTATGGATGCCTCAATCACAAATGACAGTTTCATAATGACGTTTCTATATTATATTTTTGTTTGATGATTGCTTTCGAGTATAAATATATCCTTTGTCTTTTCTTTCACAAAAAGGTTTTCCACATCTTGCCATTCAATGCTCTCTACTTCTTCATACAACTATGTCTTCATCAAACCCTGATCCTCAGAAGGTCCTTATTGTAGATATACTTCCCTTGCTCGTACCAGAAGTAGGAGAGGTGGTAGTGTTTAACTTGAAAATGGTAATTACAATTAGATTTGATTTTGTGGTTCTAAAAATACGTGATCTATTTTTATGCTAGTTGTTAGACAGTAGATGCTAAGTGTGAGACTAGAAAGTATGATAAGAGCTTGAAGGCAGTGTGTCGAGCAAACCGAGAGGTTGAGAATCGGGGCCTCGAGGTCGAGATAAACGATAAGCTATGAACGACCGATGAAGGACTAACAATTGTAAGAGCTTTTATCAGAGCTCTTTATGATCAACAATGAGTAATAAATGAAGAACAATTAATGGAACAGAATAAATGTAAGTAATAGACTCAAGGAGAATGTGTTTAAGTTAGAGAACAGAGAATGTTCTTGTATTGAATGTTGTGTGTTCTATATTATGCGTGTTACAAAATGACAAGGGTCCCTTTTATATATGAGGGGGAATCCAACATAGTACAGACGTATTTATTACAAGGATTTGAGGTTGGTATAGCTATTTAATGCCACGATATGGGCTTGAACTAGCCTAATAAACTTGATCAGCTTTAATCACGTGCCTTGGGAACTTCTCGTTTGTCCATCATAGTCATTGATTTGAACTGCCTCGAGGTCAATAATTGAGAACCCTCAAGATCGAACCCCGAGCTGGGCCTCGAGCCTTCTGGGGGCGGTCTTTATGATGTGCCATATCGGTCATAAAATCGGGCTCACTGATTTTTACCGTATACAGATAGTCCCCGCATTTCATAGAATGAAAATGATAAGAAATGGTCTTGACATCGAATCCCTCGAGCCTCTCATGATGACATCACGCTTATGATATAAACTTTGCGATAAATGAAATGTCCCATCGGTTCATATTTCCAGAAGTGTTCAATGCACTGCAAATTTATTTTCTCAAAGTGATAATATTGTTGTCGATTCGTCTCCCAAAAAGCATTGATTGCGTCGTCGGTTACGCTATCGCCTTTCTATAAATGGAAGCTTTCTTGAACCAAAACTTCATACAGTCATTCTTCAACAGCTTTTAACTCTTTTCTTCTCTTCATCCTCATCCAACTCTATTTTCCATGTTTCAAGCCCGTGACCGTAAGGTCTCACGATAGTGTTCTCGCCAGTTATGTCATGGATCTTTCTCGGAGCTTTCCCCCACTGAGTAGGATCACACTGGTTTGTTGTTGTTGGCCCAAAATAATGAGAGAGGAGCTTCAAACTATTCCCATATTAGAGGATATGTGGACCATGAGCTTCCGCTCATCTCTCTTAACTTCAACCTAGTGTGGCGCTTTACTCCTTTTGCTTTCCATGGAGTGAGGTGGTTCCATCTACTAACTTTTGCATCCCACATCGGTGCAATGTCTTAAGAAGTAGCTTCCCAATAGTAGTGCTGGCGAGACCCATACTTGCCAAATTTTTCACCAAGCCACAACTTTCCCTGATTGTTGATAGGCTACAGCCTCTTCCTCATCTATTTCTGCTACTTCGAGATTCTTGGAGATGCCGTTTTGAAGATGGAAATGGGGTCCCCTAGGAAATGGTTCTCGTAGATATTGCTTCTGAGGATGCACCTCCAAGAATATATTAGACTTTTAGCTATTATTTTTTTCTTCTTTGTTTCTAGGTAAGGACCCCTCGTGGGCTTTTGTAATCATCGTTTATTAATACAAAAATATTTCTTCAATTTTTCATTGATTTGTGCTTGATTTCCCTTTGTCTGCATTTGCAAAGAATCTGAGCATGTGACTTTACCGTTCGGTCTGAATACTAGAACCGGGCGTAGGTATTCCCTTGGTTCTTGATTGGTTAATATCATATTTCCTGAAACCCTTTGTTGTTCCTTAGACTAAGTCCGGATTGACTCAATACAAGCTTAGGTGGCCGGAACCCCTGACTTCGAATTGAGTGAGAGTGGGGCCTAAATTTTAGAACAAAATTTGGCCTTTTAGGCCCCGTCGATAGTCGTCGAGGGAGAACTTGCTCGATCATCTGAGAATAAAGATAGCCCTTAGACATTCACAGACAGTCCCTGTCATGATCCAAACCGATGAGCCGCGACGGGTGCCTGAGTCCTACCTGTCAAACACCCCTAAGCATACGTCTAAGATATGAACCTGAATAACATCTGTTGAATTACGAAAATAACATACCTGAAGGAAACCTGCCTTCAAGGCATATGTACGTATACAGGCAGAATACAGAGGGCGATCCAGCAAGGCTGCTATAGACAACTATACATCCAGAACTGAAAGCCGATAAGGCCACACACAACCCAACTAGACATACTATCTACAGACCTCTAATAGAAACATAACTATACAAAGGCGAGACTGAGCCACGTCATACCCATATATATATACAAACCTATCGTACCAAAATCAAAGCACCTCCGGATCAAGGGGAGCACGCCAACAGGGATCCTAAGGAAGAGGACCGTCAGCTTGCCTACCTACACCTGCGGGCATGAAACGCAAGCCCCGTGAAATAGGGCATCAGTAGGAAAAATGTATTGAGTATGTAAGGCGTGAAAATTAGTACGTAAAAGACATAGATGAAACAAGGAATAAAGAAACACATATTTGAATGTGAATAACTTTGTAAATTCTAAAACGTTTATAACGTCATGCACATGCGTATAAATGTCGTGTCATGCATAGGTATGGGTGTATATAATATCATCAATCCATTGAGGGTATCTCATCATATCGTCTCGCCCACTGTGGTCAACATCATCAATATATACCAGCTGGTCAGGTGGTGGTGCGTATATAACGCCGTAACCTTTTCCCATAGCCCATATACAAATATTTACATATATACGCGAATACAATGACATCTGGTCATGGGTCAATGCACATGTATAACTAGGTGAAATGCATAAAAAATACGTAATAATCTCAATATTCTTTCGGATAATCTTTTCAACTGCGTATTATTTTGAGACCCATGAACAGAAGATAATAATAATTTTCATGGGGAATCAAGAATATAGCCACCCTTAATATTTCTATGAATAAAGTAACTAATGAAAACTATGCATTTGCTCGTTTCTTCGATATAATTTGGACCATGCCAAAAGAAAAAAAGGGATGGCCTTAACATACCTAGAGTAGGGTAAACTCCGTATAATATTCTATAGGAAAATCTTTGTTGGCTAAACTTAGAACTCAAAAAAAATCGGATTAAGCTTCTGCTTTTTGAATTTCTTGAACAAAATTTGCTTCCGCTTCTTTGAAATTCTGATATAGGAATTGTCTTTCTGGAAATACGTTGGTTTCCATAGAATGCTAACTAGGACACATTAACTAGTAGAATGAAGCTTTCTTGAAATCTTTAGAACTTAATTCTTGTCATCTTTCCATTGTAATAATTCTTGGACATGATTTTTACACTGGATGTAAATAGATGAGCATTTTTTGTTGCTTTATTGGTTGTGGCCTTGAATGAAATTTGTTGCTGATTCTTGGAAAATCATTGAATGAAATTTGGAACATCAAACCAAGAAATTAATGTTTTTGGTTCTTTCTCTCTATCCAATATAGAAATGTAACAAGTCTTGGTAGATGTCTTGTTTTGTTTAATTAAAATTAATTATTAAATTTCTACTTAAGCTTAGGTAGCCACCTAGGCATAAATGACTACTTAGTCATCTCTAGGTTTGTGGCTTTTTGACACATATTATATATGTAATTTATTAATTTCTATCCACTTATTGGTTAATTGGGTAATGTCCCGTTACCCAGTAATTAACTAATTATCCATATAATAAAAAATTATCTCAATTTACCTAGAAATACTACTCATTTTTAATATACTTTATACATCATTTTATCACTGCCATATGGTACCTTGTATGGTACTAGTCCATAATTATCGGGTATTATCACTCGATCCGTATTTTATCCTAAATTGGCCACTTCCAACGAAACTCGTTTTCTTTAATTCGTGTATCCTTTATCCTTCATGACACTTATTTCTCGCTTGTTAAAAATAGCGTAAATACGTTAACCTCAAGATAATGTCATCCCCGAGTCTTGTCAATTAATTGAAGACAAAACTTTTAACGCACAAAAACGCGAGATGTAACATCCTTCCCCCCTTATAAACATTCGTCCTCGAATGTTCAACTCCCCATGATCTGTATAACTTTGGCAGAGTCGCCTTTGTAACAACACTACTATAAACTCCCCCCGTATAAGCTTAATAATCCAATGCCATACAGGACCACCATTATAAATAACGACAATGGCCTCACACGACCAACGACAATAACCAACACAAGAATTTATACACGTACCTTATGGTTATGACGTCTCAGTCTGACCCAGGAGGAAATAAGTAGGGATATCTAGACTTCATATCTTCCTCGGCCTCCCAAGTCATTTCTTCCACATTGTTGTTCCTCCAAAGTACTTTCACAGTGGCTACCTCCTTATTCCGTAGCTTGCAGATTTGTCGGTCTAGGATTGCAACCGGAATTTTCTCGTATGACAAGTCCTCTGAGATCTGTACATCATCTGTGGGCACCACTCGGGTAGAATTGCCAATGTACTTCCTTAACATAGATACGTGAAACACTAGATGGACGGACTCCAACTCCGAGGGCAATTCTAACTCATAAGCTACTTGACCCACTCTTTGTATGATCCTATAAGGCCCAATGTACCGTGGGCTAAGTTTGCTTTTATTTCCAAATCTCAGCACACCTTTCATAGGTGACACCTTTAAGAATACCCAATCATCAACCCCAAACTCTAAATCTCATCGCCGGACGTCAGAATACGGTTTTTGAAGACTTTGAGCTGTCAATAGTCGATCCTGAATCAATTTTATTTTTTCTATGGCCTACTAAACCAGGTTTGGCCCATGTAATTCAGATTCCCCAACATCGAACTACCCTATAGGCAACCTACACTTTCGTCCATAAAAAGCTTCGTATTGAGCCATCTGAATACTGGAATAGTAAATATTATTATATGCAAACTCAATAAGCAGATGATTATCCCAGCTACCTTTGAAGTCTACTACACAAGCTCGTAACATATGCTCCAGTGTTTGAATAGTACGCTTAGCCTATCCATCTGTCTGGGGATGAAATTCTGTACTATGACTTGCTTGAGTCTCCAATCTTTTTTGGAAGGACCTTCAGAAGTTAGTTGTAACTTGAGTTCCTCTATACGAGATAATAGATACAGGGACACCATGCGGTCGTACTATCTCCTTAATATAAAGCCTCGCATAATCCTCTAAGCAATATGTAGTTCTAACGGGCAGAAAATGGGCTGACTTTGTAAGCTTATCAACAATCACCCATATCGAATCGAACTTACACTGGGTACAAGGTAAGCCTACAATAAAGTCCATATTTATTCCTTCCTATTTCCAAGTAGGAATCTCCATAGCTTGCAATAACCCACCGGGTTTTTGATGCTCAATCTTAACCTGCTCACAGTTAGGACACTGAGCCACAAACTCTGCTATATCCTTTTTCATTTTTTCCCACCAATACACTTCCGTGATATCATGGTACATCTTTGTTGCTCCTAGATGGATGGAATAATGAGAATAGTGAGTTTCTTCTATAACCTGCCGACACAGCCCTGCAACATTAGGCACACACAATCATCCTCGATATCCGAGGACCCTATCTACTATAATTTCCAACAGCGTCTTCTCCTTCTAATGGGTGGTATCTCTAGAATGAACTAACATAGGATCTTCGTACCGGTGTTCCTTTACTTCAGTTACTAAAGAGGATGTTGCTGTATCCTGAAGAGTAATTCCAATGTCACGTGAGTCCAGTAACAGAACTCCAAGACTAGCTAGCTGATAAACCTCATGGTCTATTCCCCTCTTTTCTGGCTGCAAATACGACAGGCTACCCATAGACCTACGGCTGAGGGCGGCGGCTACTATGTTCGCCTTCTCAAAATGGTATAAAATATCAACGTCATAGTCTTTAAGTAGTTGCAACCATCTCCTTTGACGTAGATTCAATTCTTTTTGCTTGAAAATGTACTAGAGGCTCTTATGATCCGTATAGATGTCAACATGAAAGCCATACGAGTAGTGCATCCACATCTTTAGTGCATGAATCACCGCGGCTAGCTCTAAATTGTGGGTCTGGTAGTTCTTCTCGTGCTTTCTTAGTTGTCTAAAAGCATTATCCACAACCTTACCATTCTGCATCAGCACACAACCCAATCTAACGCCCGAAGTGTCGCAATAGATAATCTAACCATCGGTCCCTTCTGGAAGATTTAGAACCGGTGTTGACGTTAATCTTTCCTTTAATGCCTGGAAACTCCGTTCGCAAGCATCGGTCCATTGAAACTTTGCTCCCTTCTGAGTTAACTTTGTCAAAGGTACTGAAAGGGAAGAAAATCCCTCTAAAAATCTCTTGTAATAACCTGCCAAACCAAGAAAGCTACGAACCTACGTCGGTGAGATCTAGGCCACGTCTTTACTACCTCAATCTTTTGTGTATCTACCCAGATGCCTTCACCCGAAACGATATGCCCAAAGAAAGCTACAGAGTTGAACCAGAATTCACACTTAGAAAATTTTGCATACAACTTCCCTTTTTGTAGAACTCTGAGCACAGTACATAGATGATCTGCATGCTCAGCCTCTGAATGAGAATACACCAATATATCATCGATAAATACAATTACGAACATATCTAAAAAGGGCCTGAACACATGGTTCATCAAATCCGTGAATACTGCTAGGGCATTGGTCAGACCAAACGACATAACCCAAAATATAAAGTGCCCATATCTAGTGCTGAATGCTATTTTCGGAATATCTTCATCCTTAATACTTACCTAATGGTACTCGAACCTCAAGTCTATCTTTGAAAAACACTTGGCACCTTGCAACTGATCAAATAAATCATCAATTCTCGGGAGCGGGTACTTTTACTTAATTGTCGCCTTATTCAACTATGTATAATCAATACACATTCGTAAGGAACCATCTTTCATTGTCATAAAAAACACAGGTGCTCCCCGTGGTGACGTACTAGGTCTGATAAATCTTTTTCCAAGCAAGTCTTTCAGTTGTTGTTTCAACTCGTTCAGCTCTGCGGGGGCCATTCTATAGAGAGGAATAGATATTGGGTGAGTATTTGGTAGTAGGTCAATAACAAACTAAATTTTTCTCTCTAGCGGGAGACCCAGAAGCTCATCGAAAAGAACATCGGAAAACTCATTAACCACAGGGATGGATTGAATGGTTAGTGACTCTACTTCCACATCCTGAACCCGAACTAAGTGATAAATACAGCCCTTTCTGATCATCCTCCTTCCCTTGAGATAAGAAATGAATCTTCCTCTCGGCGATGACGTATTACCTTTCCACTTAAAAATAGGCTCCCCTGGAAATTGAAATAGGACTATCTTTGATCTACAATCAACGTTGGCATGATAAGAAGCCAACCAAACCGTACCAATTATAACATCAAATTCTACCATATCTAACTCGATTAAGTCTGCTACGGTAGATCGACTATGAATTACAATTATACAACTCCTATATACTTGCTTGGCTATCACTGAGTCCTCAACAGGTGTAGACACTTCAAAAGGTTTAACCAATTCAGGTTTTATTTTAAACTTACTAGCAACCAACAGAGTAACGTATGATAAGGTGGAACCTGGGTCAATCAGTGCATACACATCATATGAGGAGACTGATAATATACCTATAACAACATTAGGCAATGACTCTTGCTCCTGTCATCCTGCCAATGCATAAATGCAGTTCTGAGGGTTGCTCGAGCTAGATGCTTCGCATCTGCCTCTACCATGACTTATTAGTGATTGTGGACCTTGCCCTTGGGGACATACTGATGATGACAAACCAGCTACAGTTCCCGCTGGCTGAGCTATGCTTGCATCACCTTTTATCGGACAATCCTTCATAACGTGGACCAAATAACCAAAAGTATAACAAACACATAATCCTATACGGCACTACCCGGTATACTACTTACCACATTGAGCACATCGTGGCAAGGGCGGCCTCATCTGATTTGACTCACCCCTATACTGAGAACCTGATGCCCTGAAATTCTAACAAAACCCTGAATATGTGGAACGATCGAATCTTGCACCGCCAAACTGAGGAGGTATGCTAGCTGATGGCAAGTCTTGATACCTCGGGTACTGTTACCTCTGACCACCTAGAAACTCACCAGAAGGACCTGAAGACCTCTGTCACGCCCTGAATCAGACGAGGTGTGGCCGGTACCCGGTGTCGTACTCGGATCAAGTGTACCACTCTGTAACTGTAAACTCTAGAAGGGTAACCCTCACCTTAGACCGATGAGGCCATATTCTGAATCATATGAAAATATCGTCTCTCTTATCTAAGGGGTAAAAATACCCAAAAGCTCATATATATAATTATGGAGGTTAACAAGGCCGCCATGAAAATATACTAATATACAAACTATACAGGACTCGTCTACAAGCCTCTAGAAATAACTGAACTGTAACATGGTCGGGATATGGCCTCGACCTACCCATCAAATCTGTATATATAAAATGGACTCCAAGGTCTAAACCTGGTAATGCCGAGGAAGTGGAGCTTACCAACCAAGCTGATGTTTGACTCTGTCTGCTGGGAGGGTCTGTCCAACTGTCAATGAGGTCCTGTAGGCATGAAATACAGCTCCCCATTGCAAAAGGGATGTCAGTACAAAATAATGTACCGAGTATGTAAGGCAATAGAATAACTGAAAACTGAAACTGAACTGATATTACAATAACTGAATGTAATTGAGAGTCAAAGATAATCTGAAGATATGCTGACCTGCTGATACTGACTCAACTCTCTCAATATAGTATGTAAAATAGTTGTCCGGCCCTATAAGGCTTGGTATATATATAACTGCTCTACCATAGTAGGCTCGCTCATAGGCGCTCGGCCATACTAGGCTCTATATCTTGGCCATGCTAGGCTTTCTCATATGCACTCGGCCACAGTAGGCTCGACATATAACTTACCATCTGATCAGGGGTTTCACAATATGGGCCTGCCACCATATTATAACTCGATGGTGGTGAAAATACTATACTACTACCTAATAGAGGCATGCCCACCGATTATAGCTCGATGGTGTGAAAATACTGTAATACTGTATATATATAGACTCTCTACTCTCTTGGCAGACATAAGACAAAACTAAACTGAATATGATGCCCCGATAAAGGAGAATACTGTAACTTATGACACTAGGATAGTGTATATAAATTCGAGAGTATGAACTTCTCTTTATGTCTCGTTGTCAAACACATGTAGTTACTGGATCATGTGAAATGAAAGAAAGGTTTAGCCTTAACATACCTAGTGAAAATCTTTCCAATCACCAAGTTGAACTCGCCTCTTCGAACCTTAATCTACAACAACAATAATAATACTATCATTCTGTTATGAAAGATACAACTATTGCACAATGAACGACAAGCTTATTTTGTATTAAAACGGGCAGCATCTCCTCTATAATTCTTTCTTCCTCCAATTTCCAGATAATACCAAAAACACAAGAATACAACAATAACAACATACATACATTATTTTCCATCCTTATATGCACCATCAAAAAATACAAAATATCCCAACACACCCCTATCTCTTCATACACAAAATGACCACCATAGTAGTGTCAAACGACCCGAAAATATTACGACGAACGACTAGACCACCACCCTACAGTTATATGGTGCTTCTCCATACCCTTCCTCATCCAAAACTCCACAAAACAGTAGTAAAACACGTAGCCCAAAAGCAACACAAAACAGTCCAAAAAATAGTCCGCTACAAGTGAATAACTCGAACTCGCGGCTTCCAATTACTGTCCCGTGAGTTCTTACAAGTATAGAACGAATTACCATGAATTTACAACAGAAAAAAATGGATGAAAGAGATCAGTAAACTCACATTTTTTTGGATAACTCATCTTGTATCTTGGTTCTTCAAACTCTAGGTTTTACCTCCAATGAGAACTTTAAAGGAAGAGAAAATCAATTAGGGTTTGTGGGTAATTTCTGGATGGAAGTTTGCAGGGATTTAGGTCTGATTATTTTTGATATATAATGAGGTTTATATTGCAGGATATAATCCCTTAAATGGGCACTTTGTCTGACCCAAAATTTGCCTCTTTTTGGGCTCTCATTTAACTAAGTAGGTGACACACCTACTTGTCACCTAGCAACATGTGCAGTCTTGCAAAAATGTATATATATCTCTACTCCGATGTCGTATCAATAAATGGTTTAATGAGTTAGAAAATAGACTCATAGAGTTTAAATTTTATCGGTGGAACACCCCATAACTCTAAGTATATTGGGAGAAAATTGCAGTTACATTTTACCTAAGTTTCAACACATTTATGAATGTAACTTGTAATAACCTTTTCCAACTTTTGTTCCACAACTCGCTTGACTTCAAATCATAAAAAACGTCTATCATACGATTAAAATAACTCATAACATAATCTCCTTCTAATTTTAAACACACTATTCTCTTCCCAAATGTACATGTCACAATATTCCCAACTTGTCGACTTTCGACGAAACTTATTTTCTTCAATTCATTTAGCTTCGAAGCCTTCATACCGTCTTAGTACTTGGAATTCATGATCTTAAATATTTTTAACCTCCATTGTAACATGATTAACTTACTTTATATAATTTCAAAGTTGATCTCATTTCTGAGCTTACATCAGTTGACTTGCGAATAGTCTCATGTACGAGAACATGGGGTGTAACATCATTCCCCCCTTTGGAACATTCATCCTTGAATGTTGATTGATGCACTTATTAGTCTCATAACCTGTACCTCTTAGAAATAATCTAGTATTGTCCTTGACATATAGTCAACTGTTTTGTGAATCAATCCAAAGGCCAGCCATTCCCCCTTTAGGCCTCTTTCTCACACCATGACTTGTTGTCAGAATTCTTCCAATCTCTTAACTGTTGCGACCTTCTATCATGCAGCCTGTCCGACTTTGTCCTTGTACGTTCGCCTATGCAACTCTTCTATCCCTTTTTCCTCCAACTTTTAGCCAATCTCTAGGCCTCACTTTGGGAGCATATACAGAACTATGGCAAGTTGTCCCTCTAGGAATCTATAGGTGTACTCAAGTTTTTCGCTCGGTACTTTGTCGAACTTCTAACTATTGCGATATCTTGTTTCATAACCTTGGTTAGCTATGTTTATGGCTTTACTATATCTAGGTAGATTATACCATACAACAACATTTACTTTAATTTATTATTTCCAACGTCTTCTACCCAACCCCAAGTTACTCTCTCGTTGCTTATTCTTTATGTATAAATTTTGAGTCCCCTAATGCTTCCTCATTAGTATTCATCTTAAGAATGACAACCTAATCCCATCTCACACTTTGGAAAATTCATCCACCTATTGTTGATTCACCTTAATTTTGATCTATAATGTACCACTGATAACTTGAAACCTCCTACGTAATACATTATCGTAAGGGCCCACATTGCATCGGGGAACATCTGAAGTTATTTGCCTTATCCACCTAGGGACGATACAATACTTCATTAACCAGATTACATAGCATCCCAATGTGATTCACCTTATGGGGGTATTTTAATCCTGTATAATTCATGTAATCCCTTCTCTTTAAATAATTACTCAATCGAAAGCCTAAATGTCATCCTCTTAACATTTATCACAATTACACCCTTATTCTCCTACCAAGGCAGCATTCCATCTCTTATAAATGCTCATAGTCTTAAACTCATCCGAGTTCATTCAGGATATACAGAGGATTCTATAACTTACGGAAACCATCAGCTCTCTTGTTCTGATGGGCATAATCCTAAGGCTTTACCAATTCTCTTCACCTTCTTAATCCCCTCTTCGTATCCTTACTCTTGTCCACCTAAAACCTTGTTGCTCAACCTTACATTATCTTGCGACGTACACATATCTATTTAGAGTACTCACAACCTTCCTTTAACTTTCTAGCACCATACATTTTCTTATGTTATTCTGGAACCTCAAGTGAAACATCACACCATCTTTAGCTCTTTTGTACTCTCTTAACTAGACCTCTCGGTACCTGGAAACCATAGGGTGGAAGTTATGCTAGTAATGACACCACTATCATTTATGGATACGGAATCATGTCACTTATAGCCTCTCTCTGATGTCTGGACTATTACCAAGCTTCTGCACTTGAGTATCTCGTGCCTTTATTACCTTTATCTTACTTACCTTTAAATCTCGCATCAAATATTCTATCTCTTTCCATAACCTCCCTTCCACATAGGTGGAATTCACATCCACCACTTGAAGCTCTACTATAATACTTGCACCTCTAGTACATACACAATCCGGTGGGAGCTTTCATATTGATTTCTTATGAGGCTGGTACACTTCTACCTGGCTTTATCATAAAACCGTTATAGAATATTGCTACTGTACTATCTCTTTTGTACATCTAATTTTAAGGGTGATTCTACAATGTTCTGAATCACGATTTCTATACTCATTGTGGTCTAATAATCAGACTCCTAATTCACTTAGCTAATGTAACTCTTTAGTTTCCTCTTCTATCTCAACCTTTGAGTAGGCTTAAGCTATCTTCCGATCTGCGACTCAGGGTATTAGTTATACATTATCCCCTCGTTGACGCTATGGAACATCCATTATGTAACCTTCTAAAAAATCAAGCTTTTATATGTGACGTGGACTAAATTTTTTCTTTTAACTTATATTGGAGTCTCCTATAGTTGTATCATTGTCAACATATATAATGCATGGATATCACTCCAAAATATTAAGTGTGTCCATAACGTAACTATCTTTGGTTCATTGATCGAATAATTACTTTTGTGCCTTCTCGGCTTTCGTTAAAAGTAAGCAATTACTTTTCTTGGTCCTTATGCCACTTGTTGCATGAATACTTGTCTTATCTTAGTGACCACATATATTGGAACTTTGTGCAACTCATATGATCTCGAATATTATTTTGGATTTTTACTTCTCGTTCCTTAGTCACGATAGGTTCCACTTTCTTATGGCGTACATACAATATTGTAGTGAGACTGTTGTTACAAGATTATTTCTTCTTTAGGTCACTATGCTTATGTTGAAGCCTTCTTCCTTGTTTCCTCAGCTAGTCTTTCGTTGCAGTGCTTAGGGAATACCCTCTGACTCTTGTAAAGGTGCGAGCTTATTACATTATATACTTGATGGATGTTTTGATATACTTAATCGCCTATAATTATCCTTACTTACTTACCTCTGTGCCCTTATGCTTGTAGGGTTACTTCTGAACTAAAATTTTGACTATCTCTCCAGTGGAACTATCTTTTATTTTTGTAATACTTATATGGTACCTTTAACTACTCCAACTCTTATCTGAATATTCCTTAGGGATTATGATGTCATATTTGTGAGACTAAAATTCCTGTGCTAGGTTTCACTATGTTTATCTTGCATGATCTCAGATATATCTACTGATTTATCTAAGACCTCTTGTCTAGCCATAACTAGGCTCTTCCTGAATCAACTACTAAGTACTCCCCAATACATGGTCATATCTATATTCTGTATACTCTCTCTCAAGTTATGTCCTTTATGTTAACTTACCACTTACACTAACTCTTTAAGTATCAAATGTTCATTTGTACTTATTTATCAATAACATCCCGGGAGGGAACCCTTACTGCATCTCCCCACCATCGTTATTGCATAATGTTCTGGAGTCATAAGATATCTGTAGGATCTAATCAATGCAATCTCATCCTTTTCACCTTCTTACCGCATTGTTCCTTTACTATTCCATAGTTACCTCTTCATCTTTGGCATCTTTTCACATCTTCATTGACTCCTACTCTCTTTGCGGTAATCCTTCTATACCAAGGATAACTTAATTCCTTACACACAAGGGTTGCACCTAGTGTAACTATCACTCTTAGTCCCTTAAGCTTAACTTTTCTCACAGTGCTCGCTTTATGGAAGCGTCTTCCTGAATGACCTTTAAAAATTATTCTTTTGTTGTCCATTCTATTATTGCTGGAATGCAATCTTTAAAATTATCACAATGTCGACTATTATCAAATCATTCAGTCCCTAACTCATGTTCGGTTTTATCCTGTTTACTAGCCCATAATAATTTCTATTACTTAGAGGGTCTAACTTAGCCTTCTAGTAATCATGCTGGAATCACCGACTCATTTCTCAAAATAAGGATACAACTTTGTGGCATATACTCTTTTATTGTCTCAAGGTCTGTCACCTCTTGTCTTTCCTTCATTTAACTATAGACTCTGTCATCTTGTCATATTCTTATTTACCGTTATCACTCATTTATCATACCTTACTCATAATGCTTCATTTACTCTCTTATTATTCTCCTGCTAATATTTCTGTCTATCACGTTATTCTGAAAACCTCAGCAAAACATTGTTTCACTTTTAGCTCCTCTAGCTTAATCCACCATTTTGGGTTACTCTAAACCAAGCTAGATCCTAATATTCCATCGTTCTCTTAAACTATATATGTTAGCTCCCATAGGGCATAACTGAAATGGGTGTGGCCAATTGTACATACCTCTATTACTGTTGAAAGTAAACTCAGAGTACTTGTATTTCTCTGCCTGAATTATAAATATTGATAGTCTCCACTAAGTGGGTACCTCGTGCCCTCTTTCACCTTTCTTCAATTACATGTTGAAACTTAAACTTTTACCTTATGATACTCCCATGGCTTGCTATTCACGGGGTGTATTTGATATTCCCATCTTAGGGTTTTAAGTTGGAAATTTGCACATCTGGTATGCACGATCTGATAGGGCCTCAAATAGAGCCACGTCGTAAAGAACTCTCTTCTATTAGTGCCCTTACTTGTTGATATATTAGCCCTCTGGTTGGCTGTAATTCTTTTCTAATTGAAAGCATCTATATATCATTAGCAAACATAAGTCTTGGCTCGAACGATTATAACTCAGCTCTATAGCACGATTTGAATTTGAAAGAAGGGTAACAGACTCCTAAATGCCTTGTAGCTTCCTGTTTATCTTACAACCCATATTTTCGTACATGAAAATACATCATAAATAAATTAATGAGAGCCCGGAAGTGAGATGTCACGTTCCGCAATACTACATTATGACAATGTGGCACCCTGTAGTATTATACGTGGAATTTGTCGTAAGATAATTGACATCGGTCCAAGGAGAATACTATTCGGAGATTATAAGGATTATGCTATTTCAAACAAGTAATAAGTAAATTCGTGAAGGTGAGAGGGGAAGCAATTCAAAGGAAACGAATTTTCGTCCAAGTTTGGCATTTGAGATAAAATACGGGTCGAGCGGTATTTCTAGCGATAATACCCGATAATTATAAACTAGTACTATTCAAGGTACCATATGACCACGGTAGTGTAATATATAAAGTATATATGAAGTATTTTGAAAATAAATATAATTTTAAGTAATTTGTGATAATTTCTAAATTATGCGGGTAATAGATTAATTACCGGGTAATGAAACATTAACCGGTTAACTAATAAGTAGATAAAAAAATTATAAAATAACCTACTCCCCACATGGCAGTATGCCACCATCCAAGCATATGACTCATAGTCATATATGCTTGTAACGTGTAAAGCCATTTTATGACTCATAAAAATGAATCATTGTAAAGACTTGATTAACTTAATGGATTGGATTCCTTTTTGGACAAAAGGAATAAGTCCTTTCTGATTCTTAGTAATTTCAAAGACATTGTCTTTGAGAAAAAACGTGAAAGAACACATTTGGCAAGTCTAATTCTTGGTAATTTCAAAGACGTTTTCTTTGTGGAAAAAAACGTGAAAGAACATATTTGGCAATTCTGATTCTTGGTAATTTCAAAGACATCTTGTTTTGAGAAAAACGTAAAAGACCAGAATAAAAAATCCTTCCAAAAAGTTCAACACCAAACCAAGTTCATTCCAATTTCAAGGAAATTCAGTGTAAACTTCGCAGAAGCAGATTCATTCAAATAATTCCAGGAACAGGTATGTTAAGGCTACCCCTTCTTTCTTTTGGCATGATCCATACGATACGAACGGAACATGCAAATGCACAAATTTCACGAATGACTCTATTCATAGAAGTATTAGAGATATCTGTGTTCTTGAATTTCCGTGTGTTATAATGTCTTATCATCTGTTCATGGGTCTCATAAAAATACGAAAGTTGAAAAGAGTTTACTTTATGATTACTCAGAAGCAAAATGGTCTTATGACATTCTGAATAATTTTATTGACGTACTTTTTATGCACTGCATTCATGTGAACTGACCCATGACCAGATGACATTATATACGTGTATATATGTAAATATATATATATGGGATATGGAAAAAGGTTACGGCAGTATATACGCATCACCACCTGATCAGCTCGTATATGATGATGATGTTGCCCACAGTGGCTGAAATATGATTCAAACGACGTTATATATGCATATATATGTATGTACTCAAATGGCATTATATACACATATATATGTAAATATATGTATATGGGATATGGGAAAGGTTATGGAGTTATATACGCACCACCACCTGATCAGCTGGTATACGATGATGATTTTGCCCACAGTGGCCGGTATAATATAATGGAATGCCCTCTGAGGATGATGATGTTATGAAACATGTACCTATGCACGACATGATGTTCACACACACATGCATGATGCTAAAAGTAATCTATGATCTACAAAGTTATTCATACTTACAGGTTGAGTCGTGTACTCTATATGTCTTCCATGTCTCTTATGTATTTATTTATGTGCCTTGCATACTCGGTACATTATTTGTACTGACGTCCCTTTTGCCTGGGGACGCTGCGTTTCATGCCCGCAGGTCCCGATAGACAGGTCGAGAGCTCTCCAAGTAGGCTATCAGCTCAGCGGAAGATGTCGGTGCGCTCCATTTTCTTCGGAGTTGGTCATTTGGTTAGTATGATTTAGATGTGTATTGTTTGGTATGGCGGGACTCTGTCCCGACCTTTATGACATTTATGTATTCTTAGAGGCTGGTAGACATATGTCTTGTACGTGAAAGATTGTACGGCCTTGTCGGCCTATGTTTTGATTTTATAAATGATTATGTTGGCCTATTAGGCCCGTATGTCACATATATATGATGATGTAGTAAGAAAGATACATTACATTGGTACTCGGTTGAGTAAGGTACCGGGTGCCCGACGCGGTCAATCGGTTTGGGTTGTGACAAAAGTGGTATCAGAGCAGTTCTGTCCTAGGGAGTCTACAAGCCATGTCTAGTAGAGTCTTGTTTATGGGTGTGTCGTGCACCACACTTATAAGCAGGAGGCTACAGGTCATTTAGGATTTCCACTCTTTCTTCTTACTCTAGTTCGTGTGGTAGAGCTCACTTATAAGAATTCACCTTCTGAAATTCTATTTTATTCATAATAAGATGATGCCTACATTCGGAAAGAATGTTGGAAAGAGAGACAGTTGTGGAAGAGCTGAGTCAGAGGAATCAGATTTTTTATGATGCCTACGATAAGTAAATAAGAGGTCTTTAGCGGATCATGGGTATACTGAAAGGTGTAAGCTTCCTGATAAGAAGCCTTAAGGCAAGAATGCCTATCCATATTTATGGTAAAGGACAACGAGAGATTAAGAAGATAAGTACAATTTTCAGCAAGTAAAAGGTGCAAGGTGAAAAAAAGGGGTTAGAGGTATCCAGTTAATGAAGGTTAATAATGCTTATAATTGAGGCAGAGGAACATAAGCTTTTTTAATAATATTCAATAGTAACAGAGGTATATACAATTGGTCGCACCCACTCTAGATATGCCCTATGGGGGTTAATAGAAGTAGTATAAGAAGATACGATGGATGAATTATTTGTTTCAGTTGACATTTCCGAAGGATATTGCAAATGTGCTAATAGATCTCCTCGTGAGACACCCAGATGGTTAAAATAGTGTAGCCAGATATGAGTACTACAAAGACATGCACTATAAGACTTGAAGGGATAAATATTACCTTAGTGTGGCTCGCGTCCCTAGTAAAGCGAGAACATTAAGTAACTTGAAGAGCCATTGGATAGAGCAAAGGGAAGCTAAGAGCAAAAGAATGTCTTGTTCAAGTTTTCAGAATAAAGTGATCGGAATAAATGTTAGCGGGAAACAAGAAAAGAGTTAATAAAGCATTATGAGTAAGATGTGATACATGAATGACAACGGTATATCAAAAGATGACAATATTACAAAAATCTATAGCTAAGTGAAGGAAGAAAGGAGAAGTGACAGGCCTTAGGACAACAAAAGAGTATAGGCCATACAATCATGTCCTCATTTCAAGAAATAAATTCGCAACTCTAGCATGATTACCAAGAGGAAAAGTTAGACCCCAGTGTAATGGAACCAGTATGGATTGGTGAAAAAGATAAACTAAATATGAATTTGGGACTGAGTGATTTGATAATAGTCAGTATCATGAGAATTTCAGATTGCGTTCCATCAATAATAGGACGGACAACAGAAGAAAATTCATGAGAAATTCAGAGAATGGACATTTAGGAAAACACTACCATAAAACAAGTAATGTTAGAAAAGTTAAGCTTAAGGGACTGTATGTACCAATTACATTAAGTGTCACCCTCGCAAGCAAGGGAATTTGTTATCCTTGGTACAAAAGGATTGCCGCAAGGCAAGTAAGAGTCATTAATGATGTGAAAGGATTCCAAAGATGAAAAGGTGAAACATCTATAGGCAGGTCGTCGTAGCTTTAACTCTTAGTACTCCCTTAAAAGGCGGGAATATGGAAGTATAAAAGGAAGAATTTGATAAAAAATAAGAAAGGGATGAGATTGAACTTATCCAAATGCTACAGATATGCTACAATTCTAGAATATTGTGCAAGCACAACGTTAAGGAGAGGAAGTAAAGGTTCCTGCCTGAGTTGTTATTAATAATAAGGAGCCAGTGTGAGACGTAAGTTAAGACAAAGGAAATAACCCAAGAAAGATTACGAGGAATATTGATATGAGGATGGGCCAACTAGTAGTTAGTAATTAATTCAGGAAGAGCCTAGTTATGGCTAGTCAAGAGGATACAAACAAGATAGCAGATCATGTAAGATAAACATAGTAGAACCCAATATAAAGAATTCAGCTTCGGAGAATATCATTATAATACTTGAGATATATTCAAACAAGAGTCGGGATAGTTAAAGGTATCGTATGAGTGTTACGGGGATAAAAAAAAGTGCCACTGGGATGGCAATCAAAATATCAGTTTAGAAGCAACTATATAAGCACAAGGGCATGGAAGTAAGAAACTACAGATGATTATAGGCAAGTAAGGACATCAGAAAAGGTCCGTAGTAAGCTCACAGTTTTACGAGAGTCAATGGTTCTTCCTAAGTACTACAACAAAAGATTAGCCAAAGAGAAAAGAAAGAAGGCTCCAACCTAAAGATGAAATGGTCGTATAACAATAATCTCGCAACAATATTGTAAGCATTACAAAGGAAAGTGGCACCTACTGTGACTAATAAACGGGAAGTAAGAATTAAAAGTAATATTCGAGACCATATGAGTTGTATGAAAACTATGGCAAGTGTGGAAACTAAGATAAGCTAAGTATGGATGCAACAAGGGGCAGAAAGACTAGGGAAAGTAATTGCACACGTTTAAAGAAAGCTTAGATGGAACAAAAAGAATTATTCGATCAATTATCCACAGTTAGTACGTTATGGATACACTCAAGAATTTGGAGCATTATCCAGGTAGCATATTTGTTGATAATCATACAGCCATAGAAGACTCTGATATAAGTTTAAAAAAAAGAATTGAGCTCAGGGCATAGAGAAAGGATTGAATTGTTAGAAGATTGTATCATGGATATTCCATAACGCCCAGGTAATAACTGATACCAGAGCCACGGATCGGAAGATAGCTTAAACCTATAGAAAGGCTAATCAGAAGGAAGAGGAAACCAAAGAATTACATCACCCAAGTAAATCAGGTGTCTGATTATTGGACCTAGAGAAATTATAGAAGTTGTGCTTGAGAACATGATAGAATCACTCTTAATATCAGATGTTCAAGAGAAATAATACAACAACCGTAATCTATAATGGCTGTACAAGGAAGCCAGTTAGAAGAAGTACTAGCCTCATAAAAAGTTAGTATGAAGTTCCCACCGGATTGTGTATGCACCAAAGGTGCAAGTGTTATGATAAGGGCTTCTAGTTGTGGATGTAAATTGTACCTAGGCGGAAGGGAGGTCACGAAAGAGATAGAAGATACGATGCAAGATTTTAAGGTAAGTAAGGTAAATGTGAACAACGTACGAGATACTCAAAGGTAGAAGATCATAAATAGTCCATACATCGAATAGAAGGCCAGAAACACGGGGATTCAATAACCGGGAATGATAGCAGCAACATCAGCGACATGCCTTCCAAACTATGGTTTCTAAGTATTGAGAGATTTAGTTAAGAGAATAGAGAAAAGTTGGAGATGATGTGATGTCTCGCTTGACGTTCCAGAATAACATAAGAAAATCTATGGTGTAAGAAAGTTGGACGAAAGTTTATAAATCTATGGGTCGCATGCTAAAGTATGGTAGAGCGATAAAGTTTTAAGGAAGCATGAGTAAGGATGAGGAAAGACAAGTAAAAAAAGTGACGAGAATGGATAAGTCTTTAGGATTAAGCCCACGAAAACAAGAAGAACAGACAGTTTCTGTATATTATACAAGCTCATTATAGCCTGAATGAACTCAAAAGAGTCTAAGACTAATAGCATTTAGAATGCGACCCTGGTAATAGAATGAGGGTGTAATTGTGACAGATAAAATATGACGTTTGAGCCGTTGATTGAATAATGATTTGAAGGAAAAAAAAAGAAAAAAAAAGGGAAGAAGAGAAAATATTTTGCGTACGGCACAGGATTAGAATACCCCGATAAGGTGAATCACATTGAGATACTATGAAATACGATTATGGGAATCACTTCATGTATTTCTCGATGCAGCGTAAGCCCTAGTAGCAAGATATTATGTAAGAGGTTTCAGTTATCAGTGGTGGATTGTATATCGATATTGAGGTGAATAAACAATGGATGGATAAAAGTTACAAAGTATGAAATGAAGTTAGGTCATCACTCTTAAAATGAGCAGTAATGGGGAAGCATTAAAGGACTTAGACTTATACATATGGGATAAGCAATGAGAGTAAGCTGGGATTTGGTAACATACCTCAACAAAGATAAATTAAAGTAAGATTTATGTCAGTACATTAATGCGGATGGCTAAACGGACCTATACGATGAGATATAACAATATTTGTAAATCCAATAAAGTACCGAGAAAAGAACTTAGGTATACTCATAGATGCCCAAAGGGACATATTATCAATCTCTACATATGAAGCCTTGAGATTGGGCACACTGACAATGTCAAAATTGTAAAAGCTGCATGATGAAAGGTAGCAACAGTTACGAGATTGGAAGGATTCCGACTACAAGTTATGGTGTGAGAAGGAGGCGTAAGGAGGAAATGCCTTGGACTTTGGACTTAATTCACAGATCAGTTGCATAGATGGCAAAAGGACTACTAAAGTATTCTCAAGAGCTATGGGATATGAGAACGATAAGCGCATCAGTCGACATTCGAGGACGAATGTTCCAAAGGGGGGGAATGATGTTACAACCCATATTATCGTACATGAAAATACACCATAAATAAATTAATGAGATCCCGGAAGTGAGATGTCACGTTCCACAATACTACATTACGACGATGTGGCACCCTGTAGTATTATACGTGGAATTTGTCGTAAGATAATTGACATCGGTCCAAGGAAAATACTATTCGGAGATTATAAAGATTATGCTATTTCAAACAAGTAATAAGTAAATTCGTGAAGGTGAAAGGGGAAGCAATTCAAAGGAAACGAATTTTCGTCCAAGTTTGGCATTTGGGATAAAATACGGGTCGAGCGGTATTTCTAGCGATAATACCCAATAATTATAAACTAGTACTATGCAAGATACCATATGACTATGGTAGTGTAATATATAAAGTATATATGAAGTATTTTGAAAATAAATAGAATTTTAAGTAATTTGTGATAATTTCTAAATTATGCGGGTAATAGATTAATTACCGGGTAACGAAACATTAACCGGTTAACTAATAAGTAGATAAAAAATTAATAAAATAACCTACTCCCCACGTGGAAGTATGCCACCATCCAAGCATATGACTCATAGTCATATATGCTTGTAACGTGTAAAGCCATTTTATGACTCATAAAAATGAATCATTGTAAAGACTTGATTAACTTAATGGATTGGATTCCTTTTTGGACAAAAAGAATAAGCCTATTCTGATTCTTGGTAATTTCAAAGACATTGTCTTTGAGAAAAAACGTGAAAGAACATATTTGGCAAGTCTAATTCTTGGTAATTTCAAAGATGTTTTCTTTGAGGAAAAAAAATGTGAAAGAACATATTTGGCAAGTCTGATTCTTGGTAATTTCAAAGACATCTTGTTTTGAGAAAAACGTAAAAGACCAAAATAAAAAATCCTTCCAAATATTTCAACACCAAACCAAGTTCATTCCAATTTCAAGGAAATTCAGTGTAAATTTCGCAGAAGAAGATTCGTTCAAATAATTCCAAATAGGTATGTTAAGGCTATCCCTTCTTTCTTTTGGAATGATCCATACGATACGAACGGAACGTGTAAATGCACAAATTCTACGAATGACTCTATTCGTAGAAGTATTAGAGATATCTGTGTTCTTGAATTTTCGTGTGTTATAATGTCTTATCATCTGTTCATGGGTCTCAGGAAAATATGAAAGTTGAAAAGAGTTTACTTTATGATATTACTCAGAAGCAAAATGGTCTTATGACATTCCGAATAATTTTATTGACGTACTTTTTATGCACTGCATTCATGTGCACTGACCCATGACCAGATGGCGTTATATACACGTATATATGTAAATATATGTATTTGGGATATGGGAAAAGGTTACGGCATTATATACGCATCACCACCTGATCAGCTGGTATATGATTATGATGTTGGTGCGCTCCATTTGCTTCGGAGTTGCTCGTTTGGTTAGTATGATTTAGATGTGTATTGTTTGGTATGGCGGGACTCTGTCCCGACCTTTATGACATTTATGTATTCTTAGAGGCTGGTAGACATATGTCTTGTACGTGAATGATTGTACGGCCTTGTCGGCCTATGTTTTGAGTTTATAAATAATTATGTTGGCCTATTAGGCCCGTATGTCACGTGTATATGATGATGTAATAAGAAAGATACGTTACATTGGTACTCGGTTGAGTAAGGTACCGGGTGCCCAGCGCGGCCCCTCGGTTTGGGTTGTGACCGTTTATATAATGTGGTGCACAACACATCTATAAACAAGGATCTACTAGACACGGATTGTAGACTCCCTAGGACAGAACTGCACTGACACCAAGTTTGTCACGCCCTGAATCTCACGAGGCATAGTCGGCACCTGGTGTCGTACTTGGCCCACACGTACCACTTTATAACTGTAAACTCTGGAGGGGTAACCCTCAACTTAGGCCGATGAGGCCATATTCTGAATCATATGAAAATATTGTCTCTCTTATCTAAGGGGTAAATACCCAAAAGCTCACATATATATATATAGAGAGAGAGAGGTTAACGAGGTCGCCATGAACATCTACTGATATATAAACTATATAGGACTCATCTACAAGCCTCTAGAGATAACTAAACTGTAACATGGTTGGGATAGGGCCTCGACCTACCCGTCAAATCTGTATATATAAAATGGACTCCAAGGTATAGACCTGGTAACTCCGAGGAAGTAGAGCTTACTAACCAAGCTGATGTTTTAATCTCTCTGCTGGGAGGATCTATCTAACTGCCAATGAGGACCTGCGAGTCTGAAATGCAGTGCCCCCTAGCAAAAGGGACATCAGTACGAAATAATGTACCATATGTAAGGCAACAAAATAATTGAAAGTTGAAACTGAACTGATAATATAATAACTGAATATTACTGAGAGTCAAAGATAATCTAAAAATATGCTTACATGCTGATACTAACTTAAATCTCTCAATATAGTAAGTAAAATAATTGTCCGGCCCTATAAGGCTCGGTATATATATAATTGCACTGTCGTAGTAGGCTCGCTCATAGGCGCTCGGCCATACTAGGCTCTGTATATCGGCCTTGATGAGCTTGGTCATAAGTGCTCGGCCACAGTAAGCTCGGCATATAACTTACCATCTGATCAGAGGTTTCCCAATAGGGGCCTGCCCACCGATAATAGCTCGATGTTAGTGAAAATACTGTAGTACTGCCCAATAGGAGCCTGCCTAGTGATTATTGCTCGATGGTGGTGAAAATACTGAAATACTATATATATATGTATAGACTCTCTTCTTTCTTGGATGACATAAGACAAAACTAAATTGAATATGAAGTCCCGATAAGGGAGAACATTGTAACTTATGAGACTAGGATAGTGTATATAAATTCGGGAGTATGAACTTCTCTTTATGTCTCGTTGTCAAACACATGTAGTTACTGGATCATGCCAAATGAAAGAAAGGTTTAGCCTTAACATACATGTGACAATCTTTCCAATCACCAAGTTTAACCCGCCTATTCGCACCTTAATCTACAACAATGATAATAATACTATCATTATGTTACGAAAGGTACAACTATCGCACAACGAACGACAAGCTTATTTTGTATTAAAACGGGCAGCATCTCCTCTATAATTCTTACTTCCTCCAAATTCCAGATAACACCAAAAACAAAAGAACACAACAATAACGACATATATACATTATTTCCAACCTTATATGCACCATCAAATACTACAAAATAGCCCAACACACCGAAATCTATTCATACACAAAACGACCACCGTAGTAGTGTCAAACGACCCGAAAATATTACAATGAATGACCAGACCACCACCCTATAGTTATATGGTGTTTCTTCACACCCTTCTTCCTCCAAAAATCCACAAAACAGTAGTAAAACACACAGCCCAACAACAAAACAAAACATTCCATAAAACAGTCTGCTACAAGTGAATAACTCGAACTCACGGCTTCTGATCACTGTCCCGTGAGTTCTTACAAGTATAGAACGATTTACCATGAATTTACAGCAGAAAAAATTGGATGAAAGATATCAGTAAACTCATATTAGTTTTTGGATAACTCATCTCCTATCTTGGTTCTTCGAACTCTAGGTTTTACCTCCAATTAGAATTTGAAAGGAAGAGAAAATCAATTAGGGTTTGTGGGTAATTTTTGGAAGGAATTTTGTAGGGGTTTAGGCCTGGTTATTTTTTATATATAATGAGGTTTATATTGCAGGAGATAAGACCTTAAATGGGCTCTTTGGCTGACACGAAATTTGCCTCTTTTTGGGCTCTCATTTAACCAAGTAGGTGACACACCTACTTGTCACCTAGCAGCCTGTGTACTCTTGCATAAATGCATGTATCTCTCTAATCTAATGTCATATTGATAAACTATTTAATGAATTTGAAAATAGACTCATAAAGCTTCAATTTTTTGGATGGAACACCCCATTACTCCAAGTATATTGGGATAAAATCGTTGTTACATTTTACTTTAGTTTCAACACATTTATGAATGTAACTTGTGAAGACCTTTTCCACCTTTTGTTCCACAACTCTCTTGACTTCAAATCATAATACACGTGTATCATACGACTAAAATAACTCATAGCATAATCTATTTCTAATATTAAACACCCTATTCTCTTCCCAAAAGTACATGTCACAACATTCCCAACTTGTCGACTTTCGACGAAACTTATTTTCTTCAATTCATTTAGATTCGAAGCCTTCAAACCCTCTTGGTATTTGGTATTCATGATCTTAAATATTTGTAACATGATTAACTTACTTTATGTACTTTCAAAGTTAATCTCATTTTTGAGCTTACAACAATTGACTTGCGAATACTCTCAAGTACGAAAACATAGGTGTAACAACCTTGCTCTCTTATTCTGGGCCCTAGCATGCTCACGATCGGCCCTCTGTTTCTGTTTACGCTCCTCTACACCCTGAGCGTATTCTTGAATATGAGAAATATCCATGTATGGCTCAAGTGATACCAACATACAATCGTTAAGCAAGTGACACTCTAATCCCATCACGAACCGGTGAATCCGATCCTCCATCTTAGATACAATAGTGGGAGCATACTTGGCCAACGAATCAAACTAAAGACTGTACTCCCGAACACTCAGGTTACCCTGTCTAAGGGTCAAGAACCTATCAAATCTGGCCTGCCTAAGCTCTGGTGGTAGATAATGACGAAGAAAAGCTTCTCTAAACTCTTGCCAAACTGCTGAAGGGGAATTCTCAACTTTGGACAATTCCCAAGACTCGTACCAATTCATTACAACATCTCAGAATCTATAGGTAGCTAGCTCAACTGACTAAGTTGCAGTGGCCGTCATTACCCTTAACATCCTCTGCATTCTATCAATAAATACCTGAGGGTCCTCGTTTGGATCTGCTCCAGTGAATACCGGAGGGCCTAAATTAATAAAGTCATGAACCCTCGCACTCACGGACCTATCTTCGTGACCAATACCTACTTCCTAATGCCGAACCTGTGCGGCTACTAATCGTGTCAATAACTGAATAACATCTCTCATCTCCTGACCCGGCGCATCCGGCTGATGTGCTAAAAGTACAAGGGTGGGCGCTGGAGCTGGTGCCCCTCGGAGCTCTTCTATAAAAGGTGGGGTATGTGAAGTCTGATATGGAACCACACCATATGACTCTCCCCGAGCCTTGGTAACTCATGGCGCTAAACTAGTAGTCTCACCAGCCACGGACTTTCCCTTTTGGGCAGCCGAACTCTTTGGAGGCATCGCTGAAAATATAACTTATCGTTAGGAACATGAATTCTTGTATCGCATGATCCTAGATTAAAAGAGAGGATAACATCCTATATGTCCTATAGCCTCTTGTTTATAAGTGTGGTGCACAACACACCCATAAACAAGACTCTACTAGACACGATATGTAGACAACCCTAGGATAGAACTGCTCTAATAGCATTTTTGTCATGGCCCAAACCAATGGGCCACAACAGGTGTCTTAGTCTTACCTGTCAAACACCCTTAAGCATGCGTCTAAGATATGAACCTGAATAACATCTACTGAATTACGAAAATAACATACATGAAGGAAACCTGCCTTCAAGGTATATGTATGTATACAGGTAGAATATAGTGGGCGAGCCGGCAAGGCTTCTATAGACAGACATCTAGAACTAAAAGCCGACAAGGCCACATACAACTCAACTAGACATACTGTCTACATACCTCTAATAGAAACATAACTGTAAAAAGTCGGAACTGAGCCATGTCATACCCATATACATATATATACACAAACATATTGTACCAAAATCAAAGCAACTCCGGATGAAGTGGAGCATGCCAACTCTCGCTGATCAGGGATCCTAAGGAGGGGGACCATCAGCATTACTACCTGCACCTGCGGGCATGAAACGTAGGACCCGTGAAATAGGGCCTCAATACAAAAAATGTACTGAGTATGTAAGGCATGAAATTAGTACGTAAAAGACATAGATAAAGCATGGAATAAATAAACATATCTTTAAATATGAATAACTTTGTAAATTCTAAAACATTTATAACGTCATGCACATGCATATAAATGCCGTGTCATGCATAGGTATGAGTGTACATAATATTATCAAGCCACTAAGGCCATCCGATCATATCGTCTCGGCCACTACGGGCAACATCATCAATTTATACCAGCTGATCGGGTGGTGGTGTGTATATTACGCCGTAACCTTTTTCCATATCCCATATACATATATTTACATGTATACGTGTATATAACGCCATCTGTTCACGGGTCAATACACATGTATAAATGGGTGAATGCATGAAAAATACGTGATAATCTCAATATTTCTTCCGGATAAACTTTTGTAACTGCTTATTATTCTGAGACCCATGAACAGAAGATAATAATAATTTTCATGGGGAATCAAGAATATAGACACCTCTAATATTTCTATGAATAGAGTAACTTATGAAAATTATGTGTTTGCTCATTTCTTTGGTATAATTTGGACCATGCCAAAAGAAAGAATGGATGGCCTTAACATACCTGGAGTAAGGAAAACTCCGTATAATATTCCTTTGGAAAATCTTCATTGACTGAACTTAGAACTCAAAAAACACTAGATTAAGCTTCTACTTTTTGAATTTCTTGAAGGAAATTTGCTTCTGCTTCTTTGAAATTCTGATATAGGAATTGTCTTCTAGGAAATACTTTGGTTTCCATAGAATGCTAGTTAGGACATATTAACTAGCAGAATGAAGCTTTCTTGAATTCTTTGGAACTTAATTCTTGTAATCTTTCCATTGTAATAATTCTTGGACATGATTTTTACACTGGATGTAAATGGATGAGCATTTTTTGTTGCTTTATTGGTTGTGGCCTTGAACAAAATTTGTTGCTGATTCTTGGAAAATCTTTGAACGAAATTTGGAACATCAAACCGAGAAATTAATGTTTTTGGTTCTTTCTCTCTATCCAGTATAGAAATGTAACAAGTCTTAGTAATAGTCTTGTTTTGTTTAATTAAAATTAATTATTAAATTCCTACTTAAGCTTAGGTAGCCACCTAGGCATAAATGACTACTTAGTCATCACTAGGTTTGTGGCTTCTTGCCATATGTTAGATATGTAATGTATTAATTTCTATCCACTTATTAGTTAAGTGGGTAATGTCCCGCTACCCGGTAATTAAATAATTATCCGTATAATTAAAATTATCTCAATTTACCTTCAAATACTACTCATTTTTAATATACTTTATACATTATTTTATCACAGCCATATGGTACCTTGTGTGGTACTAGTCCATAATTATCGGGTATTATCGCTCGACCCGTATTTTATCCCAAATTGGCCACTTCCAACGAAACTCATTTTTTTTTAATTCGTGTACCCTTTATCCTTCATGACACTTATTTCTCGCTTGTTATAAATAGCATAAATACGTTAACCTCAAGATAATCTCATCCCCGAGTCTTGTTAATTAATTGAAGACAAAACTTTTAACGTACGAAAACGCGAGATGTAACAGTCCCCAAGTGAGAGTTTCCTTGAGCTCGGGCGGCCTCAAAAACATGATTTGAACTGAGAGTGAAGATAGCCCTAAGGTGTTATAGATAGACCCCAGATGAGGATACGTTGGGACTTGGATGGCCCCTGGGCAAAAGAAACCGAGAGAGCGTTTAACTTGATCTGAAGGCTAAAATAACCCTGAGGCTTTATTAGTAATTCTTGAGTGAGAACTAGCTCGGGCTCAGGTAGCCCGAGGGCCAAAGAATCTGGTGGATGACCCGCACTTGTAATAGCAGAGATCCTCGAGATAGGGTACCACCTTGAGGTTAGGTTTATATGAATAGCTCCTTAGAGCCCAATTTTATTTGACAAAGGTCCTCGAGATCGGGCACCATTTCGAGGCTAGGTTGGCATTAATGGCTCATTAAAGCTCACTATTATGGTAACAGATATCCTCGATATTAGGCACCATCTCGAGGCTAGATTGGCATGGGAATTTTTGATCCATCAAACATTGTATGATAGTGTCATTCGTATGGCTCGGTTACAGAGAGACCGAGATGGTCCCGCCAGTATACTTCCCCGAAAGTGATAATAGCCTAGTTAGAATTAATTAGCCTTCAGAGTAGACGGACAGTCGCCGCTTGCTCTATATATGAGTTCTCTCTCCCCTTATTTGAGGGTTCCGCTACTTTGAGAAGCTATCCTTTTTAAAGAGGTCTCCTTCCTTGCGTCAGCCTTTTCATCATTTTAATTCAAAGTTTTTGCCTAAGTTTCATTTTCTTTTGCTTGTTTTATCATAGCCATGGCTGCTACGCCCAAATCCATTCACCAAGAAGAGGAGGGTTCTGCCTCTACTTCCCGCTCAATCGGTGGTACACCGGTGGAGTTTGGCGAGCTAACATCAAGATGCTTTGTCTCGAGGAGTAACCTTTCCTTAGAGAGACCTCCTAATGTCGAGGGACATTGGGATCATGCATCAAGGTTCACTTCATAAATAGGAGAGGGACACCTCAAGGTAGTGAGGATATATTGCGGATGGGGAGAAAAGGTGGTACTTCAGGTACCGTCCCCGAAAGAGAACATCACGGCTCATACAGAGGGGTTTTTGAACGTATACACGTACCCCTTCACATCGGGCCCTCTTGATAGAGTCATGGTTGATTTCTGTCAAATATATTGGGCTACCCTGACACAGGTTCACCCGTGGTTCTGGAGGATAGTGCTGATGATGAGGTTCTTTGCGGAAGAAGTTGGGCTCGAGTTCACCCATAGCCATCTCATCAGATTGTACCAACCCTTTCATTGCCGAGGCCTAATAGCTTTGCGATGCCAATCCACCATGCCCTTTATTGTCGATGATGAAGAAGATGGGGACCGAGGGTGGATGAATCGATTCATCTAAGTAAGGACTATCGATATTATCCCCGTGGAGTTCCTGTTATTTCCTTAGAAATAGAATGTCACATGTAAGTGGTACACTTGTGTTTTTATCGTTTTTGCTCACGGTGGAGACAGATCCTGTAAAGATGCTTTCCTTTTCTTTTTTGCAGCAACCCCGCGGATGCCATACGAGGTCCGCGACCTGACAAATTGGGCTTGGAAGCTAGCAGCCTGCTTGACTTATGATGAGCGTAAGTGGCGAGATCTATCCAAGGGTAGATGGGAGGCAAAACACCACGGTACGTGCTGTGTGATTTGCATTCTTTGGAGGGTAATTTACTCTATGTGTACTAACTCCGTCATCGCAGGCATTGGTGAATTTTCTGAGGTGAGATCGTACTTCCTCGGAGAGGAGGAGGGGTTGCCAGCTTCGGGATCGAGGAACAATAACAAATGGAAGGAACCCCCACAGGGCGAAGGTGCTCATAGCGAGACAAGCCTTGCCCGGAGGCCCAGAGAAGATGTCTCAGCTGATCCGGTAACACCTGAGGCTTCTTGCCTTAGAACAATGGTTCCTCCTTTGCCGTCGTCTTCTCTTCCCGTCGAAGGTACTTTGAGAGACAAAGATTCTCTGCTCCCATCTTCTCTTCCCATCGAAGTTACTTTGAAGGGTGTTCGAGAACAGGGGCCGCCTAACTCAAGTGAGGTCTCGAACGATCACATTCCTGTTGGGAGTGGTTCTGCTAGGGCCGATGAGACCAAGCCGGTAGGTGTGCGTTCGACCTTTAAGGAGGCTCAACGGCTCAGTTCCGTGGTGAGTATTGGGCGATTGTAATAGTTTTTTAGTTTTGCACTTCCGCGTTCTTATTGAGCTCCTTTTTCATAGGCATTTGACAAACTTAAGTTTGAGTTGCTTCGTAGCGAAGCCGGGTTGTGAAAAGCCTTAGATAGGGAGAAATCCCTCAGACTTCATTTCTACAAAAAGGGAGAGAAATTGGTCTATTTGCAGTGCGAGGCGAATCGAAGCTTGAACTACGAAAGCCACCTTTGAGAAACAGGTAACCTTTGCTCCGAGGGAATGCCTGCTTCCTCTTCTATCCTCAGAGATTAATATTTTGACACTTTAGCTATAGAGCAAGACAGAGGATCTATAACACCATTGGGGCGAGTTTGGCCAGGTCAAGTATGAGTGTAACGTGCTAAGGGCTCAGATAGATGCCCATGTTGCGGCCAAGAAGAATGCTTTGGCCAAGGTTTCTTCCCTCAAGGTGTAGCTCCGGAACACCCGTGAGAAAGCTCAGTTCAGACAAGTAGGATTACACGACCTGAGTCTGAACTTTTGGAGATTAAGGTCGAGGTTGTGGACGCCCAAGATAAAGCTGAAGAGATTCGGGCTAAGGCCGACAAGAAAGTGGTCGTCTATTTAAAAGATACTAGTGATGTTCGAGATAAGTTGAGAGGTACTTCCGATCGAGAGAGCAGAAGTAATGAATATGCTCGGTGTAAATCTCAGAGGGAAACCCTCGAAGAGATTCATGCTAGGTGCTTCGATCTCTCTGAAGAGATAACCCTGGCCAAGGCGGATGAATACGATGCCAAATTCCTCGCATCTAATACCGGAGATAATGGAGAAGAGGCCGATAGGGCCGCAGTCCCCAAGGGGAAAATAGACTAGGTTTTTTTCTTTTTGATTCTTCGTACAGTGTTCTCAGAGAACTTTGTAAATGTAGCCTTGTATTGTTTCATATATGCGTATACAAAGAAACCTTTCGGTTTCTCCGGTCATGAATTTCCATTTGCTTGAGTACGTCTTTCTTCGTTTTGAACTTATACGTTCATCGATGATTGACCAGGTGAATTGGACTTTGACGTAAAACACTTAGGTTTGCAAATCGGACATGAGGCTCGTAGGATCTTACGCATTTGCCCTTAAGCATTTTTAGTTAACCATTTCGGGCTTAGTCTTCGAGTAAGATTTTGACTCAAGCTCATTCACCCTTAATTTTTTAAGCTGGCTCATAGGCTCTTACACGTTGGGTCAGTATGACTTCTAAATATAGGCTGGTGTCTAGGTCCTTATGCATTGGGTCGGTACGACCTTTTAATATAGGCTGGCGACAGTGGCTCACATGCATTGGGTCGGTACGACCTTTTAATAGAGGCTGGCGACTGTGGCTCTTATGCATTGGGTCGGTACGACTATTAATTTTAAGCTGGCGACTGTGGCTCTTACGCATTGGGTTGGTACGACTTTTAATTTTAAGTTGGCGACAGTGGCTCTTACACATTAGATCAGTACAACCTTTTAATTTTAAGCTAGCGACAGTGGCTCTTATGCATTTGGTCGGTACGACCTTTAATTTTATGCTGGCGACAGTGGCTCTTATGCATTGGGTCGGTACGACCTCTAATGTGTGCTTTATTTTCCCTCATTAAAGACTTTTTGAAGTTTTTTTGTTCGCCCGACTCTTCGACGGCTCGATAAGAGCCTCTATTTGTGAGCCATTATGTAGCGATCAATGAGCACCTCAGGAGGTTTCTCTCGATGGCTGAATTTTTTCGAAGCCTATTGTTTGGAGCTGATATGATCGAAGCTCTTTTTCTTATGCAGAGGGTAGCCTTATTAATCAGTTCTTTTCGAAGTTTTTTTGAAGTAATTGAAGGCCTGTAATTTTATAGCGACGGTTGGGCGTCCCCAAGTCGTGTGAGTTTGGCCGGAGCCTTGTGACCAAAGTCATTGCGTTTGGCCGTAGCCTTTCAGTCCCCGGGTGAAGTAGTTTCAGCATTTACATCGAGGGTATGCCTTTTTAGGGGTCTTACAAGTTCGAATATATAGCTTTAACTTTAAGATCATGATGATGCCTTTTGGTAAGGTCTTATAAATTTTAACATGCCTTACTTGAGGTGTTATAGATTTGGTTACTTGGTACAAGTATAATTCACGCCTTGCTTGAGGTCTTACAGATTTGGCTACTTGGTACAAGTATAATTAACGCCTTGCTTGAGGTCTTATAGATTTGATATTGCCTTATGAATGTCTTATGAGTTCGAGGTTGCCCACATGGGGTATTATAGCCTCGGGTTTTTGACAAATCGATGGGGGTGACAGTCGGCGACAGTCCCTATGTCATTGAAAGTTTCCTGGCTCTGGAACCATTCCTTGTAAACTTGGTATTGCCTCACTGAGGGCTTACGAGTTCGAAGTTTCCGACCCGAAAGTCATGTGGCCTCGAGTTTTTGGCATCAATCCCCGAGTGTTCAGGAAATTCAGGCTCTGTAGTCGTTTCTTTGTAAAAGTAGCATACTTCTTTGAAGCATAAAACGTTTTGATGGAGGGGAAATATTCTTTGATTACTTTGTACAAGTGTACATGTTTTAACCATCAAGGGATCAATTATTATATGCAGACACGGTTCATTCGACCGTTTGGCTCGATACATCATTTTCCTATTGAGACACTTTTTGGCTCATCTTGACTTCTTTGAGAAGATGATCTTCTGGGGAAGGGGGGGGGGGTGCCCCCTAGTATTCGAGGTTGATTGAATAGAAGCCTTGAACACTTGTGAATTTCTCCTTGGGTAGCATATAGAATGTTGCCACGTTAAAAACCTTGTCGGTAAAACCCTTCTTGGGATAAAACCCAAACGAAGGAAAAGAGTGCAACGTATGCTTTGAAACCTTAAGGTCTTCGATCTAGATAGCGCTTCGACTATTTTGATCGGACACCTGCACAAAGGTTAATGTAAGATGTAAATATAAAGGGAGATGGTTATACCTTAATGGTGATGGCATGGTCCTTTGCTTGTATTATTCAGGTGTAGCTGAGAATGTGTCTCGTGATTGCTACTTCACTATTTGCCTATCCTTTGGTTCCTTCGATGTTCAAGGCATCAATGCTGGTGCCATATCGTGCATCACAAACATCTCCCTCGCTATGTGTTGTTCCCCATACACAGTTTTTATTCCATCTTTCGTTGGAAACTTCATCATTTGATGAAGGGTTGACGGTACTGCTTTCATGCAGTATATACATGGCCTTCTCAGCAAGGTGTTGTACATCATGTCTCCTTTGATGACATGAAATTTGGCATTTTGGGTCGTGCCGGTCACATTGACTGAGAGGGTGATTTTCCATTTCATTGTTTCACTCGCCATGTTGAATCTGTTGAGGACTCGAGCGGCGGGCACGATCTAGTCGAGCAATCTGAGCTGCTCCACCACCCTCGACCTGATAATTTTGGCGGAGCTACTTGGATCCACAAACACACACTTAATTTGAAATGTATTCACAAGGAAAGAAATTACCAAGGCATCATTATGAGGTTGAGACAGGGTCTCGATATCATCATCGCTGAATGTGAGTGCATCTTCGGTTATGTAACCCCGAGTTCGCTTCTCCCTAGTGATAGATATTTTTGTTCTTTTGACAATGGGTTCCTGCGGGATGTCAATTCCTCCAACGATCATGTGGATGACATGTTGCGGCTTATTTATTTCTTTTTTCCTGTTCGCCATACTTTCCCAAAACTAATTTTTGGCTCGGTCTCTAAGGAACTCTTGGAGGTGCCCTTTACTGAGTGGTTGGGCTACTTCTTCTCAAAGCTGGCTGCAATCTTCGGTCCTGTAACCATGTGTGCCGTTAAATTGGCACACTAAGTTGGTGTTCCTCTGCGACGGATCTGATGGTACAAGTCTTGGCCACCTAGTGTCTCTGATTTTACTGATGGCAGATACAATATTCTGAAACGTCAACGTTGAAGTTGTATTCCGATAAGTGGGGTGCCTCCATAGGTTCTATGTGTATGTCGAATCTGGCTCATCTTACGAGTCGACGATGATTGTGACCTCGATCTTCCCTTCGGCCATTTCTGGGTATGTTATGCCTTAGGGCGTTTCTCCTATCTTTAGTGTATGGTTGGCACCTTTCTTTTTCTGGCTTTGGCTCCTTTTCCAGGAGTCTGCTTGGATATATCGAGCCCGAGGGGACTCCTAGTTGGTCATCCTTAACCCTAATCTTTGACTGATATCAGTTGTGGACATCCGACCAAGTCACGGCGAGATATTCAGCCAAATTCTGCTTCAGCTGCTTCGAAGCCACCGAGTTGTGTTCGTTCAAACCTTTGGTGAAGGCCTGCACTGCCCAATCATCGGAGACTGGTGGTAATTCCATTCGCTCCATTTGAAAGCGAGATACAAACTCCGCAGCATCTCGTTTTCTCTTTGATTGATTTTGAAGACGTCAGATTTCCTTGTAGCCACCTTGATAGAACCAGCATGTGCCATTATGAAAGAATCTACCAGCATGGAAAATGAGTCTATTGAATTCGGAGCTAGGTTGTGGTACCACATCATGGCCCCTTTCGAAAGTGTTTCTCCGAACTTCTTTAGTAGGACAGATTCCATGTCGTCCTCCCTCAGGTCGTTGCCCTTCATCGCACAAGTGTAAGCAGTGACATGCTCGTTGGGGTCTGAGGTTCCATTGTACTTCGGAAAATTGGGCATTATAAATTTCTTCAGGATGCGCTTTAGAGCAGCATTTGACAGGAATGGCTTATGTATGAATTTTTTTTGAATCAACACCCTTCAGGATCAGTGGTGTGCTCGGGATCTGGTCGACCTTTGAATTGTCTGTCTCCACCTTTTTGTCGTTAGCTTCTATCATCTTTTCGCTTGATTCAATCCTCTTTGTGAGGTCCTTGAGCATCTTCATAATAGCGGGGTCGGCTGTTGACCCGTTGTTACTTGATCTTTTCGGTACCTGTTTGGTTCTAGGAGTTGTTTCTGGTGCTTTTGTGCTTGGAGTTTTTTGGTGGCTTTGCAGTTGAGAAATCGCAAGCTGTTGTGCCTGTAACATCTCAAAAATAATGTGAAGGCTAACCTCTTTCTCCCCTCGCGCTGGGATTTCTTAAGCTTCTTGTTGGTTTTCTAGGCATATTCCCCTATTGGTGTGGGAGGTTATGTTGGCGTGTTAGGCGTTGCTCGAGACCACATGCACGGGAATTGGTTTTGGTGCATACTCAGGGATTTGTGGTGGTATACCAATACCTAGAACAACTACACCATTGTTTCCATGGTCCTCAAGATCGTTGTTTTCATGTGCGTTCACTGAGTTAGACATTTTGACCTGAAATCAAAGATTCTTGGACAAGAAAAAGTGTGAAAGATAACTTACGTTATGTGGTAAACCAGCAAGAAAACAACCACTATTATTTTTAGCCCCACTGTGGGTGCCAAAATGTTTTCCTTGAAAATGGTAATTACAACTAGATTTGATTTTGTGGTTCTAAAAATACGCGATCTATTTTTATGCTAGTTGTTAGACATTAGATGCTAAGTGTGAGACTAGAAAATATGATAAGAGCTTGAAGGCAGTATATCGAGCAAACCGGGAGGCTAAGAATCGGGGCCTCGAGCTGGCCTATACGGGGCCTCGAGGTCGAGATAAGCGTTAGGCTATGAACGACCGATGAAGGGTATAATCGTTGGTCAGCTTTAATCACGTACCTTGGGAACTTTCCGTTTGTCTATCATAGCCATTGATTTGCACTACCTTGAGGTCGATCATTGAGAACCCTCGGGGTGGAACCCCAAGCTGGGCCTCGAGCCTTCTGGGGGCGGTCTTTACGAGGTGCCATAACGATTATAAAATCAGACTCTCTAATTTTACCATATACAGGTAGGTTGCATAGCTTAGGGTCAGTTTCTATATGAGGTCCTTCTTCTCAACCTAGTTCTACTCCTCCATCATCTTCTAGAACTAGGGCTTCGTTTACACATAGGGATTCCAGTGAGCCAATTCATGAACCTACAATTGACGAGATTATCCTTGCTGGACTTTCTTTTTATTCTGATAAAGAATCGATTAGGAATCAAGTCACCTCTATGACCTCTCATGATCGTGTTGATGTTTATCCTTCCCAGATTATTGAGGGTTTGATTTTTGTTCTTCGTAGAGATTGTTATTGGAAATTTGATTTTCAAATTCCGGTCCCCAATGAAAACCAAAGAATCACATCTTTTAAAGTTGGCTTTTCTTTTGTGTATACGTATCCCTTTACATTGGGTTTTAGGCCTCTTATTGACCCAATGATCATTGAATTTTGCCGCTTCTTTGATGGGTGTTTAGGACATACTGGCCTATTGTATGGAGGTCTGTAGCATGCCTTAGGTATTTGGCTAACGTGGCTCAATTACCTTTCACCTTTTATCATCTAATCCATCTCTAGTCTCCCAAATTATTCTGTCATGGGGTTTTTACTCTTGTGGTAAGGAGTAAGAGAGTTTTAGTCAGCCTTGAGGATGATAAATGTCATGGCTAGTATGGCCAATTTGTTGTTGATCCTACAAGTGGGTTAGTAGGTGAAGGGAATATGCCCTTCCCTAAGAAGTGGAACTTTGCACGTAAGTTTCCCATACAATTTTTAATTTCTCTTTTTTGTGTATAGTGTGTACTTCCCGTAACTGTTTTACTTTTCCTTTTCAGCAACCATGGGAACTGTTGAGGAGATTTCCGGTTTCCGTGGTTGGGTAGAAAAATTGTTAACGATTGCTCCCATGGAAGTAAGGTCTTGGAAGTATCTCTCAAATAGATTTGATTGGAAGTTTAAGACTCACGGTAACTTTCTCTTTCACTTTCTCCTTTTCCTTTGTTATTACTTTAGAACTTATTAACCCTTCTTTTTATCAGGGTTTCCCATTCGGGGTGTGAGTTCTGAGTCAATCGTGGCTTTAAGGCTCTCTCTAGAAAGAGCCCAGGAGATAATCTTGAGTTCTTTATCTAAAAGAAAAGTCGATAGACTATAAGATTCTGAAGATGAATAGGAGCAGGATGGAAGCTCATTAGTTCGTAAACCACGAGCCAAAAGACGTGTCATTTTGGATGATGAAGCAACTCCTCCTCCTCATATTTCTGTGGTCGAGCCCGGAGAAACTACTTTAGTGAGTTCTGATGAGGAGATGTCTACAACACCCCATGACTCTATTGATCACCTCTTTTCTCATGGGTTTAAGATGAAAACTTTGGCTTGATTTCTGAGGAAGTGCCTCTTGCCTTTTTTCCTGTGTCTGTTCCAACGGAACCCCATTTAGCTACTCCTACCGTTGTCTCTATTGCTCCACTCGAGATTATTTTGACTTCTTCGACCGTTCCTACTCCCACTACTTCTCATAGTGAAATTGGTTCTCCAAGTGGTAGCAGAGCAATGAAACAAGTTACCATTGAGATTCCTGCCAATGGTAAACGTTTAAAGAAGTCAGGTCAGGCTGACGTGTGGCTTAAACCTTTGATAGGCCCGGTTGAGAAGTCAAAACTGGAAAGTCATAACTCTCTAACATGGATGAACGGTATTGTGCAGTCATTTTTGAAGATATAAATTCCTTCTTTTTTTATATATGATTTTCCTTTCGTTAGGATCTCATCCTAGAGTTTTTAGAAGGGAGTAAATGTACCTTGGAGCAGCAAATAAAGGTTATGGCAGCGGAACTGGTAGTTGAGAAAGCCTCTTCCAACCAAGAAGACAAGGTCAAGAGCCTTATTGAGTCTTCTTTTGCTAAATAGCTTTTTAAGGCCATAGAAGAGATCAGAAGTCTGAAGGCCTTGTTGAATGAGGAAGAAGTTTATGCGGATAAACTTGTTCAGACGCTCATCCAAGCTCAAGAAGATCTCCGGGTGTCTTCCGATAGAGTTCATTTTTTTTAAGAGTTTATTTGCCTCCTTACAGGTTTCTTATGATGCTAGATTGGCCGAGAAGGAAGAGCTTAGGAATGCGATCGACCATTGGGAGAGAGATTATGAAGCTCTTGAGGACAAGGCTGCCGTTGAAGTATGCTGGGCCTTTCTGAATGCATGCCATGATACTTTAATGGAGACAAGCCGGGAAGGTTTTAACTTGGCTGCTGAGATAGTAAAGATTAAGCAAACAATTGAGAAAACCCAGCAATGCCAAAGTTATTTTTCACCCGTGACTGACACTCCCGAGGGTGATGAGGCTAATCCCGGTGAAGTGGTTGTTGAACCCCCTTCTACTCAAGTTGCCCCTCCTGGTCATGATGATGTCGTGGCTGGTTCGGATTCTGCCCCTCAGTGAAAGTTCAAGAAAATTTGAAGTGTTTTCTTATTTTTTTATTGGTGGTTTACCCCTAGTCTTATTTTGGGGTGATGTTTGAAAGGTTTTTCCCCTAGTCCGTTTTTGAGTCTTTTTGTAAAGACAATTAGGTTAGAACTAAGTTCATACTTTGTTTTAACCATGGTGTTATGATATCATAATGTTTTTTGTATAACTTTTATAAAAGCTTTATTTCAAGTTTCTGTTTTACTCCCTTAGTGGTTTGCCCTTGCCTTTTTCTTTATAAGTTTGGGGCTTTGTTTTCCACTTCGCTCTAATGTTTGTGTTTTTGCTTTACTCTTTTATATTTTAACTTTTGCATTTAGAAATGCTATTTAGATTTCATGATTTTTCGAACAAGCTTGAATTATAAAAGAGGGCCCTTTTATATACGACACTTAATAAAGAAGACGTCTCAACTTCATAATGGTGTAAACTTAAGAAAGTATAAATATGAACACACATGTTTCTTTGAATATCTTTGAAGAAAGTTTTATAACTATTTTCTTTCATAACTATTTCTTTACAACAGATTTGTGGAAAAATATTTCAAGGGTATATCTTGATAACCGATGACTAATTATTGCCTTTAACCTAAACATTAGTAAGATTTTGGAATTTACATCCACGTGTGTATTCTTCATTGGTTTTTGAATCAGGCTTGTATTTTTTGCTCGTCGCTTTGCTCTGAACTTTTGATTTGATTTGTTTGGTAGACTTTAGGCTTGACTTGAATTCTAATTGTTCCAGTCTTCTTTGCATTCCTTATATATGTTATATAGTCCCCTAAGTGTTTGAGCTTTGAAGTATGCGATCTCGAGCACTTGATTATTCCTTCCACGCGGTCCTTTTCATGAAAAGGAAAAACATACGAGACTCGGAAGTATAACTTAGATGAAGAGTGCTTAACCATTTATATTTCCATGAGAAAAGTTGTAACCCTACACAGGGAAGTATGTTTCTTCCACATGTCTTTCAGGTCTTATATCATCATTTGGCATGGGCTAGCTTTTTGCCTATCATCTAAAATTGTTAGTATAACTTTAACAGTTCAAAAACAAAAATCATAATTAAAGGTACATGTCCGTGGGTATTTCCTTTCCTTTCTTTTTCTTAGAAATAGTACTTTTTCAGATGAATAACATTCCAACATAAGGGTAGAACCTTGCCATCCATTGTTTCAAGTTCATATGCACCTTTTCCTGTGATACCTCGAACCTTGTAAGGTCCTTCCCAATTTGGACTCAGCTTTCCTATATTGGCTGCTCTTGTGGATTGGAAAACTTTCTTGAGTACGTAGTGTAACGACCCGACCCGTCGTTTTGAGCTTTTGCACTTCACTCGCTAGTTCTCGGGCATGACTAGCCCTCTGTGATGTATTATAACTTATGTAAATCGTTGGTTTTGGTTTTCAGGGTAATCAGAATGAATTTGGAAAAAGAGTTCTCAGTTTAAAGCTTGAAATTACCAAATTGACACGATTGGCCTGGACATTTGGATTTCAAATAAGGGATATCTGGGCCCATTTGTTAATAAAGCACCAGTACATCTGGCCACTACTTCATCTCAAGAATGGTGCAAACCAATGGTTAACACAGAGGGTTGCTTGAGACTACACAATCATGTATTACTGCAGGGCGTATGCAGGCAACATCTGCCCAGACGTGTGGTAGATTACATACAGGGCTGGGAAACAAGGAGAACAATCATTTTCACTAACATGGTGTTCGTTTTTGCAGGAAACAATACTGTAATCATGCACTACCATATGCCAAACTTCGAATTGGTGGTATTAGTACTATGTATTAAATCCAATTGTAGGAAAGTTGTGGAAGGAACAAGTTTTGATGTTGGATATACTTTGGAAAAGGCTATATCGGTATGACATTATGGGGACCTTTGGCATGATTCTTTTCATGCTCAAGGTTATGATTTCTCAAGAAATGTAATCCACCTTGCAATAATGTGGAATGTTCAAGATTCGACTGAAAAACAAAGCCATAAGATACATACACTGCCCAGTTTTTCTTTTGTGTGGTAGCAATGCTCAGCTGGAAATACGGAAGAATTGAACTGCCCAAATTTGGTTTACAAAATATGTCTTGAATATGAGAGATACAGTAGATACAGATGCAGAGCTATATTGACAAAAAATCAAGAGCATGCTAAAATGTTGTGGCAATGGAATGGTAGAAGTGGAGCCATACATGACTGGAACAATTGTGGACTCTTGGACTCAGTGGCAATACCCAGGACAGCTTATGGCCATTATTGTCATGGAATTTTGGACACAATTGCTAAATCTGGGCTAAAGTATCAATACAATATGTTAGTATGTTAATTCTGCAAGTAATATATACAGAAACTACAACAAGACAAGGAAAGGAAATACGCAAAAATTAAAGCATAACTATGTTACTAACACAGTGCTCAACAATGCACCTTCGTGGCCTTTTGGGCAATCATTGTGGAGAATTGGACTGCTTCAAGGTTGGAATACAATGGCTAGTTTTTAATAATAGTAAAAATCTTAGATATCATCACGTACTATCATTGGGGAGTTTTACACGAACCTTTGATAATAGGATCTATGTACGCATCAAAGTTTATTTCTTTCATTTTGTAAGACCACCCGACAATGTCTTGTTTAGTTGTTATTCTTATTTTTATTAATAAAATAACTACTAGGTACGCCTAGTAGTATAATTAAAAAAAAGAAAAAAAAGAAATTTGAAAGGTTTGACCAAGATTTGATTTGTTTGTATATAATCTCCAATTGAAATTTTTATGATTTGGTTAGCTCCGTTAAGTGATTTGGGACTTAGGAGCATGATCAGAATGGATTTTGGAGGTCCGTGGAAGGTTTAGGATTGACTTGGCGAAATTGAGATTTTGGCGTTTTCCGGTTGATAAGTGAGATTTTGAAATAGGGGTCGAAATGGAATTCCGGAAGTTACAGTAGTTCCGTTTTGTCATATGGGATGTGTGTGAAAAGTTTCAGGGCATTCAGACGTGGTTTGGTTGGGTTTTCGATCAAAAGCGTAATTTAGAAAATTTTGGAATTCTTAGGCTTGAATCCGATGCAGATTTGGTATTTTGATGTTGTTTTGAGAGTTTCGAAGATTGGAACAAGTTTGAATGATGTTATGGGATATGCTAACATGTTTGGTTGAGGTCCCGAGGTCCTCGGGTAGTTTCGGGTGGTCAATCGGGTCATTTCATGTTTTGAAAAGGTACAAAAACTGCTGAAGGGTTGCAGGAAAAATTGACCTTCGCGTTCGCGAGTAGGTCCTCGCGTTCGCGAAGGGTTAGCTGGTGAGGCTGAGGAATTAGCCTTCGCGTTTGCGATGAAGGCTCCGCTTTCGCGAAGGGCTAGAGTCTTATGCATCGGGTTCTCGAGGTTCATGTCGCGTTTGCATAGAAGGAAGGTGAGCAGCTGTGTTCAGGGAGGTAGTTCTTCGCATTCGCGGAGGTGGTGTCGCGTTCGCAGTGAGTTAGAAAGTCAAGCTTTTACATTCGCGTAATGATAGTCGCGATCGAGATGAAGGAAGAATTGGTCGACTTGAGTTTGTGCTTCGCGAACGCGAGGCTTTGACCGCGTTCGCGAAGAAGGTTTTTGATGCTTGGGCAAAATGTTTAAATAGCCAATGTCCGCGATTTTGGGGCTAACTTTCACCATTGTTGGGTGATTTTGGAGATTTTTGAGAAGATTTGAAGAGGGATTCAAGAGATAACACCTGGAGGTAAGATTTTCGAACTCAATACTCAATTCTTGTGTGAATTCAACCTAATTAATCATGGAATTTAAGCCTAGTATTGAAGAACTAGGGCTTGTAATTGGAGACCTAGGATTTGAGATTTGAGGGGTCGTTTGTGGTTGGATTTTGGTACTTTTGATATGTATGAATTCGTGGGGAAGTAAGGAACCTATTGATGTAAATTTTATCGGAATATGTTTACCGTGAAAATGATAACAACAATTAAATTTGTAAATGGGATTCTAAACATACGTGATCTATTTTTATGCTAGTTGTTAGAGCAGTTGATGCTAAGAATGTGAAGTTTAACGATGAAACACAAGCTAAAATGGGCCAGTAATCAAAACCGAGGGGCTTGTTGCCCGGGATATGGACTGTTAGATGAGAGGCCTCGGGGTTGATATCCAGCTCGAGCTCGAGCTATCGGGGGTAACTGGGAGAGGGATAATAGTTATAATATAATTAAAGAAGGCTATTTATGGCCAATATCAAGAAATAAATGAAGAACAAGTATGAAAGCAATAAATGCTAAGAATGGCCTCGAGCGAGTAAGTTACAGAGAAGAAAGAGAGAGAGATATTATTGATCTTGTAGAGAATAGTTGGAGCAACATCAGCCCCTTACAGGGTGGTGTGGATTCCCTTTATGTAGGAGAGGGAATATAATATAGTACCGGATGCATTAAATGTAAAGGCACGGGGATGGGACGGCTAGACGCGATACTAGACTCTACAAAAGCTAGTTGCTCGCCTTGGGAGTTCCCCACCCTCGGAATCTTTGTTGGGTCGTGGGCGAACCTCGATGGAGGGAGCTTGGTCGTAGCCCTGCATCCTTGAGATATCGATATGACTCCCCGAACGCACCTCAATGGCGAGAAATCGATCCCTCCGATTTCACCGTATACAGATAGTCTTCGGGTTTCCTAGAACGAATTAATAGGAAACAATTTTGAACCGTCATCTCGAGGTCATCATTGCCGTGATGACAAACATTTAAGAGCATTAAATGCCATGTTCTAGAGAACTGTGCAAGGCTGCCATCAGATGCGATAATCGAGAAACCCACGAACTGCCATTAGCTTATAATTTCTGCTCCCCAAGCGGTTCCTATAAATGCATTGGTTGCTTGACCTTTCCCACTTTCACCCCATTTCCAAGCTCACGAGTCCGAATCATTTGTATTTGATACTCTTTCATCTTTTCATAGAAGAATTTTTACCATTGTCATGGCTAGGACTTCTAGGACGGTTCCCCGGCGGGACGACGCTGCATCATCATCCCGATCGCCTAAGGAAGAAACCAGAACGATTACCTCTTTAGAAAAATGTACCCCACCTGATCTAGATATGTCAGAGGATTTTAGCGTTGATGCCACTTCATCTACACATGACCGGTGCGAGCATGTGTCCCGATATATTAGTGTCGTGATCGATATTGGTAAGGTGAGGAAGGACTGCCGATGGAGCGAAGAAGTGGGGGTGGAGATTCTAGGTCCCAATGATAATATAACGGACCATAAGGTTGGTTTCCTTTACGTATACACCTACCCATTAACCCTGGGTCCCAATAATTCTACCGAGCCCTCTCCCCTGGAGATAGACCCAGTTGTCCTTGACTTTTGCGAACGATACCAAGTCACGCATGGTCAGATCTACCCTTCTTTTTGGAGGATAGTGTTAATGCTTTGTTATTTCACCGAAGGGGTTGAGGGTGAGATCTTTACCCTAAATCATCTGATCAAGATGTACAACCCTCGATTTTTTTGAGGTTTAATCAGGCTCCGCCATCGGTCCGAAAAATCTTTTTTCTCGAGAGTCGACGATGGAAAGGATCGAGGATGGATGAGTATGTTTATCCGGGTAAAGACTTCGGACATCATCCCGGCCTAGAGGATGCCCTTTCTAGAGAGGTGGAATACCTGTCGTAAGCAATTTTTCCCTTAGCTGTTTTTCAACTATTCTCCCTTTCAAAATAATGATCTCTTTATGCTTCCTACGGCCGCTGCTTGGTACCTAGAGGCACTTCTAGATCTGTCGGGATGCTTCAGGCGGTTGAACGAGAAGTTCTTATATCGCGTTCGGTCTTGGACCGGCTTGGCCAATAAGCATTGGGTGGCTAAGAATCATGGTGAGGTTCCTTTACTGCCTTTTCCTTGTACTTTGTGTTTCTTTCTGAGCCCTTAGTGAAAGCATCTTGTAGTTACTGCGCCGGTGTAAATCTTGGCGAGAATATGCATATGAGGCCACCCCTAGTGGAGAAGTAGGGGCTTTGGAGCCCGACATGAGTAAGAAGAGGAAAAGCAGAGCATCTGTTGTCCGTCTTGTGGCAAAGAAAACCAGGTCACTCGAGCATCAAGCCACTGCTGGGACTGCTGCTTCAAACTTAGAGGCGAATCCTGATACCAAGGGAGAGGATGACGATAAGTACCTGCTAGAGAGAAGAACGAGGTCGAGTGCGAGAGCCTCGCAGGCACCTTGACCGAAGGCTGCTGAGTCCGGAACGGCTAGCTCCGGTCAACCTTATGAGCCGGGGACCCTCGGAGAGGATATTGATGTACCTTCAGATCGCCCGACTGGATTTTGTGTAGTTTTTTTTTGGGAGGGGGACTGCTTCCATTGATCTTGAGGGGTCAGGGCTCGGAGCCTTTCAGGAACGTGGGTTGCCACTTGGAGAAGTCAGCAACCTGAATGACTTTTTTTCGTGCTTCCTGATCTCGTCAGGGGAACTGCGGGATGCTCAGGGGATGATTGACGCCACAGCAGGGATTCCTCTCCAAGGGGGAGGCTCTATTGCCAACATCTTTGATGGTGTTAGTGATAGCACTAATCTTGATATTCCCAGTGTCGGCAAAGTGGTAGAGAAGTTTATGGAGCAGGTGAAAGCCATTTTTCATGCATTTCTTTCGTCCTCGAACGCTTCTCCGTCTTTCCAACTTTTCCGCTATGCCGCAATGTAACGAGATGTACGAACATGCCATCCTTTGGTTCCGCGGGGAGTTTTCTTATCATGAAAATGAATGTAAGGAAGTCACTTCGAAGCTGCGGGATTCGGAGGCTTGTTCTGCCGGGGAGAAAAAGAGCTGGGAGAACTTCGGGCCGCTTAGGAAACAGCGCTCCGGGAGGAGGCCAATCTACGTTTCCTTGCTCGTGACCGACTTTTATTCCGTATTCCCATATATATTGGCTTACCTTTCTTATGTAGGTCGAGTAGAGTGGCTCACAGATTAATCAACTGAATGCAGAAATCTCCGGGCTGAGGGAGCAAAATGAAATAGCGGCCGAGGAGTTGGCAACATCCTGGGATCTTCTCAAGGATGCTCGTAGGGAGGTTGTTGTTTTGGCCGCGGCTAAGTCCGAGGTCAAAGGAAACGCTGTCACTTATCAGGAGGATGCGTCCACGGCGCATATAATAGCTCGTGACATATCAATAGCTGCTGGGTAGAAACTAACACGAGCTATTAAGCATGCTAAGGCAGAAGTGAGGAGAGGGACCCTGGAGGAAATAGGAGCCAGAGGTATCGACCTGTCATCTGATCTCAAGGAGGCCCGTGAAGTGGAGGAAGAACTGGCTATTTTAGTTTCCCCTGATATGGGCGAAGATAATAGCGATGAGGAGCAGTCTCCGAGTCATTTTGTACCCCCTCATTTTCCCCTTGTATGCGGCCCCCGGGGAAATGGGTTGTGTAAAGATGATGTTTTTCTTTTGGCAATTTAAAAAAGGGGTTTTCATTCTGTCAGCCCTTTTCTTCCCCTCTTTTTTTAGTCTCCTTGACCCTTTGCTTTCGCGTTTTAGCTTTTGCCTCTCGGCATCGGCCCTTCGGTGCCTACTCTTGGATCAACCAGAACCATGAAATTGGTCATGTCCTGGGGTTAAATCGACAACTCTTCTCGGACTAATGCTCATGCCACCGGGGGGCTCCCCGAGGTTCTGTAGTTTTTTGAGTTATGTGGGGTAACAATATTCGTATGATTCGATAGAAAAAAAGGGTCGGGGTGATTCTGCCAGTACACTTCCCTAGGAGAGGGTGACGTTAACGCGACCAGAATTAATTGGCCCTCGTGGGTAGGCGGGCAGTTGTTTCTTTGCCTCTCTATATTTGTTCATCTGTTTCTACAGTGGCGAATTTGCTATTTTGAAAAGGCTGTCTCTTCTGTAGAGCCTGGCGCTTTGCGCTAGTCCTTCCACTTCCTCTCTTTCAGAATTTTTTTGCCCAGATCCTTATTTTTTCCCACCCTACTTTGCCGTAGCCATGGTTGCTGCGTCCACATCCGATCATTGGGTGGAGGGGAGTTTCTCCTCTGTTCCGCATTCGGTTGGTGTTAGTGTCTCGCCTGCGAAGTCAGGTGAGCGACGCTCGGGATGCCCTGCCTTGAGGAGAACTGTCACGCCGGGGAAACCTCCCAATGTTCTGGGCCATCGGGAGCATGTGTCGAGGATTATTTCGTCAGTGGGGGAGGAAAACCTTGAGATGATCAGAAAAGATTGTGAATGGGGGGGGGGGGTAGAAGGCGTGATTATGCAAGTACCTTCCCCCGAGGAGAGCGTTATGAAATATGTTGACGATTTTTTGAGCGTATATGTAAGGCCCCAGAAAATTTTGCTAAGTAACCTGGGATTTCGTGGTGCCACGTAGGCTTATTATAATATTTTATGTGCTATTAACATGGTGGACATCAATTGGATTTGGTTAATAAGTGTACAAGTCTTGTGGTAAGTAATTTTGGGCCCAAGGAAAGGCCTAAGCCTAAGTTAAATTGGAAAAATTTCATAATAGGCTAAGATTTCAAATGAGTTCGCACAAGTGCCTACTTTGAATGAGCATATAAAAATATGTATAAGGTTTTATATGATGAACAACCTATAATATGAAAGGTCTTTGAGTCTAGTTTCCAACTCTTCAAACCGTTCGTCATTTGGACATTCGTACACAAAGTTATTATCAAATTACCAAAGGCTGGAAAAATGTGATCCTGTGTCAGATATGCGATCGCAAAAACCATTATGTGGTCCGCATACTCGATATGTGATCGTAAATCTGGTCGCAAACTAGACCAGTGTAGCCCAGGTTTGGGCACCGAGTTTTGCAACGCGTTTGCGACCATCATACCCATTCTGCGGTCCATTATGCGACCGCAGACCCGCATTCGGAGGGTAAATCCTCCTATTTTTATAACCCGACCCATTTTAATATATAGTCTATGGGGCTTCATTTGGGGTAATTTTTCTACTTGTTTTAGAGAGAGTTGAGAGCATTTTAGAGAGAGAAGGAGGAACCCAACATTCAATCATCCAATCTTGCATCAATCTTCAAGAATCAAAGAACCCAATCACAAGTTCTTCATCTAAGAGGTAAGGTTCTATACCCTAGACTTTAATTTTGAGTTTGGGGTATAAGGTGAGGTATTGAGGTATGATCCTTGGGTGTAATACTACTATGTATACATGCATGTACAAATTAGGTTTGTGAAAAGATTGTTGAACATAAATAAGTAAAGATTGGGTTGGGGAATGAAGGAAACCTTGTAAAGGAGATTTGAAATCAAGATGCTCAACTAGTATTTGATAAAATTCTCAAATGAGCTGAAACCATGAATACCTTCCTAATTTGTGTTCAGTTTTGTTATGTCTCAAAGTAGATTGGGATTGCTAGAATTTTCGGAATGTTGTAGTAACTTAAGGAAAGCTTAAACAAGGTATGTATAGCTAAAACACCGTCTTTTAAAAATTGAGCTCTATTGATGCTTGTGTAAATGTGGTAAGACTGATCTTTGGATTCTTGCTTTGATTGATACTTTACATGAATTGGTGTTGTGACCCTATATTTTTGAAAGATGCATTCCAATATAATAAATGTGCTATTCTTGATAACTTAAAAAGGGTGCAAGGAATATGAATCATGTATTGAAATGCTAAGACCTTAAATTGAGATTTGAGCTGCATATATTATGCCAAACTATGTAAAATCCTCTATGTATAGAGATGTTTGAAGTAATCAAATGAATTTGGGAAATAGAGTGTGGCCAATATGCCGAGAACTTGAATTATAATTGTACGCGGTGATGCCTATACCATGAGAAAATATGAAACAGATTATGAAATGAGCCTCGACTTTGCTTTCCATAAATGACTTCAATAATAAAGTGCCCTAAAAGCTGTGTACACAATTTATGTCATAAGTGGCTGTTCGAGATATTGTTTTGCCTTATGAGTACATCCAATGTGATCCGAGTTGTTACATACTTCTATGTTGAAATTGTATATTGTCATGATTAGAAAAGAGTAATTCAAGAACAATTGGTGTAATTGCTTGTTTATGCCTCTGGTGTGTGTTTTTATTGTGGTTTGGTGTGTCCCATCCTTTTTGGGAGAATTCGTTGTGTTTAAAGTTCCATTGTTAATAAACTTGAGGTGTATGATTTCTGAAATATTGTATATGCCCATGATTCATGATTCCTCTCATGTGTACTTGACATCTTGAATTGAATGGCTTGTTGCTGAAAATGATATTGATGTGAAATATGTGGAAATGATGTGAAATGTGGGAAAGAAGAGATTGAGTTATGAAATGCGGCCTAGTGCCAAGAATGATGTAAAGAGTTGTGGCCCCAAGTGCCGATGAAATAATATATGTGAAACGAAATGATTAATAAGAAGGGAATAATGCCTTGGTAAGGCGGCCTAGCCGATCGGGCCGAGATCGGACTCAGCTCAAGGTAGCGGTGGTATTGTGAATGAATTCCGAAAAAGGGAAAATGAGATTGTGATTGAGGTATATGTTTCAAACGAAGCAACCTAGCCGATCGGGTCATGAACGGACTCCGCTCAGGAGAGCGGTGGTATTATGAATGATGATGAACAATATCAAATCCCCAACCTAAAACTATGGGAATTATGTGAAAGTCATATGATTCTTCGATTTGATGATGTAGTGATTATTAAAGCTTTTGATTGACCTTTATGATTTCTTTATTCTTGTTTGATAGTTCTTTCTAATGAGAAGGTGTTTATGATTTATTTGCTCTTGTATGATAGTTCTTTCTATCTAGATGGTGTTTAGTTATACATACTAGTGTTATTCGATGTCACTAACGTCCCTTTTGCTGGGGGCTCTATATCTTTAAATGGATGTAGGTAGTTCCATAGCAGGCAGTGTTGGTCGCAGCTAGTGGCGCATCTTCTTTTAAGCTGATTTGGTGAGCCCCACTTCATTTTGGGGTCCTGTACCGTTGTTTATCATGTACTTTGTATTTAGAGGTATAGCCGGAGCCTTGTTGCCGGCATTTCCATATTATTCTTCAGTTATATTTAGAGGCTCCGTAGACAGGTTGTGGGTGGTGTTTGGTATTGGGAATTAAATTAGAAATATTGGTATTTGGCAAATATGTTTTCCTCCATATCTATAAAAAATTTCACATTTTGGATACTATGGTTGAAATGGCTAATGAAAACAAAATGGAAGTTGTTAATGAAATATTTATAAAGTATGATTAATGGAGTCCATCTCTTCCTTATTCATAAATTAGTTTAGGTAGGATGAAACCTAACAGGCTTGCTCAGTCGAGTTTACTCGGTTGAGCGCCGATCGTGCTCCTCGGATTTTGGGGCGTGACAGTATACACTCATGTTTTCGTAACGGGTTCCCCCGACCGATTGGTACTCGATTTCTGTCAGAGATATCAAGTAACAGTGGAATAGGTTCATCCCTCCTTTTGGAGTATAGTGCAGGCGATGTGATATTTTTGCCGACAAGGTGGGATAGAGTTTATCATCAGCCATCTCATGAGGTTGTATCGGCCATTGCTCTAACGAGGCCTAATTGCTCTTCAGCGTCGATCCACCCGAGCTCCTATAGTTGGCAGCGAGGAGGACGAGGACTGGGGATGGATGAATCAGTTCGTTTGGATCTGAACGACCGACGTCATTCCTGGAGAATTTTTGCCATTTCCTGAGAAGTTGAACTTCACACGTAAGTGCCTCGTATGAACTGTCTTCATTTCGACCGGAGGCTGGTTCCATAACGATATCTTTCTGTTCTTTATATGTAGCAACTCATTGGTCGCCTAACGAGGCCCCTGATTTAGCCGAGTGGTCTCCTGAGCTAGCAGCTTGCTCAATTTATAATAGACGCCGGTGGCAAGATCTGTCAAAGGGAGATGGGAAGCAAAGCATCATGGTAGGTTCCCAACGCTCTTCCTCCTAAAAATGGTGCTTTTCTTGCCGATTTATTTGATTTAACTATTGCAGGTTCTGGGGGTCCTTTCGAAGTGAGGTCGCATCCTCGAGGGGAGGATGAGAGATTGCTGGACTTGGGATCAAGGAGTATTGATAAAAGGAAAGATGTTCCGGGATGCGAAAGGGCTTGTAGTGAGGCGACTCCCACTCAGTGGTTAATCTGAAGCGATTCGATTGATCGGAAACTTTCTAGAAGTGGTACGCCGTCGGACGTTGCTTTGTCCTTCGGCGAGGCTTAGCGTTTTGGCCTTATGGTGAGTTTTGACTGCTGTAAGGTTGTTCTAACCCCGCGCTTTTCCTTTTCCCCTCTTCTTTTTCTTTATCTGGCTTTCTTTCGCAGGCCTTCGATAGGCTTAAATACGAGTTGCTTCATTATGAGGCCCCGTTGCGTGAGGTTCTGGACAGGGAGAAATCCCTCAAGCTTCTTTCTGCGGCAAAGGAAGGCGAAGTCATTTCTCTATGGCGTGAGGTGGACCGAAGCCGGATCTGTGAGATCCACCAGGAGGAACAGGTACCCTGTATTTCATGCTATCTCACACTTTCTTTCTATCTTGGCGTCTTGATGTTTTGATGTTTCACTTGAAGGACAAGGCGGATGAGCTGGGACAACTCTAGGGGGAGGTTGGCTGAGTAAAACACGAATTCACCGAGCTGCAGGCGCATGCGAGTGCCCATTTTGCGGCCAAAGAGAGGGCTCAGGCCAAGATTTCTACTCTTAAGGTGCAAATCCGGACCATTCGTGCGAACGATTTTGCTCGGGCGAAAATGATCGCAAGGCTTTCGTCCGAGCTTTCGAAGGCAAAAACCGAGGTGGTGAATGTCCGCATCGAGGTTGTGATAAGTAATACTAGGGCAGGACAGAAAGTGGCAGCCTATTCGAGGAGCGTTGCCATTGCTAAAGCTGTGTTAAAGAGGGCCCTTGATCGTGCAAACAATAGCAAGGAATATGCGAGGTGCAGATCCCGGAGGGAAATCCTCGAGGAGATTCAAGCCAAGGGTTTCAATCTCTCGGGGGAGATCAAGCAAGCCAAAGGGGAGGAGTATTATGCCAAGTTCCTTCTGTTTGATGCTGAAGACGGTGAGGAGGGGGCCATCAGGCCGTAGTTGTCGAAGGGGGAACGTTTATTCCCTGCCTTCTTCTTTGTGTATATAGCATTCATAATATGTCGTAGATTTAGATTGTGCTTCACCGCTAGTATGTAAAAATAAGTGGGGGAACCCCTCAATTTGTATCTTTTGTACTCTTTTTCGTCAAGATCTCAATCGGGTCGATTCGACCTTTAGATCGGTAGAAATCTACGAACCTGTAATATGGCCCTAATGTTCGTTAGGTCGGCAACAACGACGTCTATTTTTTGCCATTGGGCGTATATACTTTAACCATTTTGGGGTTTAGTCTCTGAGTCGAGCTCAATTGACCTCAAGCTTTACGTCTACATGGGCTGGCGACAATGGCTCTTACGCCTTGGGTCGGAGCGACCTTTTATGTATGTGGCCCTGAGGCTTGCGGAGATGGCGAGATGGCATTTATGTTGTGCCCTTAGGCATGTGTAGTTAACTATTTTGGATCCGGTCTCTGAATCGAGTTACGACTCGAGTTCATTTTAATCTCAAGTTTTCAATTTTCAAGCTAGCAACAATGGCTCTACGCTATTGGTCGTTGCGACCTTTTAGTGTGAGGCCCTGAGGCTCGTTTGGCTGGCGACAATGACTCTTATGCTTTTGCCCGTGTGCATATTGTAGACTTTGTTTCTCCTCTCATTAAGGTCTTTTTGAAATAATTTTTCCTGACCCGTCGTCAGTTCGGGAAGAACCTTAATTTCAAGTCGTTAGCGGCGATGTTCGAGAACCTCGGAAGGTTTAGCTCGTAGGCTGTGTAGCTCGAAGCCTTGTGATTTGGAGCTAACATGGTCGAAGCTCATTTGCCTGTTGAGGGTAGCCTGGTTTAACCGGTTCTTTTCGAAGTAATGGCCTACGATTTTGTTAGCGACGATCGGGCATCCTCGAGTTGCATTAATTTGGCTGGTGCAGCCGTTTTGACAATAGTCATGTGTTTGTACGGAGCCATTTTTGATCCCGAGTAATAGTTTAGGCTCTACATCAAGGGTGTGCCCTTTCGGTGAGCCTTACAAATGCGACATATAGCTTAATCTTCAGGATTGAGTTTCATTCTTGTTGAGGCCTTACAGTTTGTCATGCCTGTTGAGGCCTTATAGTTTGTCATGCCTATTGAGGCCTTATAGTTTGTCATGCCTGTTGAGGTCTTACAGTTTGTCATGCCTGTAAAATAGATCTGGCTAGACCGAGTCTGCCAGCTCGGGGTATTATGGCTTTGGGTTTTCCAATGTATGGTGATTGACAACAGTCTTCGAGTCATCGAGTTTGTTTAGGCTCGAAGGCCGTTATTCATGAGCTTGGAATTGCCTCATTGGGGCCTTATGAGCCCGGATTTCCGACCCTGAGGTCGTGCGGTTGCCAATTATTTGACGCTAAGTCTCTGAGTATTCCGGGACGTATCCAGTGGAGGGAATCCTTGTCGTGAGCATGCCGAAATATTCTTCTTTGGAGTACGAGATGCTGAAAGATATTCTTTAATTGCTTGACATAAATACATGTTGTTTTGATGTCGTGAGCTCGGCCAACGCGGGCATGGTTCCTTTAACCGTTTGCCCCGGCACATGATTTCATATTGGGACCTCGTTTGTCCTTTCCCAGTACGGGGCTAATTGCAAAGAAAGTCTGGTGGGCCCATCGAATCCTTTTTGGGAAGTGTGTGGACGTTTCCTCTTTAAAAACCTTGTCGGCAAAAACCTATTTCGGGATAAAAAACCGATCAAGCTGAGGAATTAGCCTTCGCGTTTGCGATGAAGGCTCCGCTTTTGCGAAGGGCTGGAGTCTTATGCATCGGGTTCTCGAGGTTCATGTCGCGTTCGCATAGAAGGAAGGTGAGCAGCTGGGTTCAGGGAGGTAGTTCTTCGCATTCGTGGAGGTGGTGTCGCGTTCGCAGTGAGTTAGAAAGTCAAGCTTTTACATTCGCGTAATGATAGTCGCGATCGAGATGAAGGAAGAATTGGTCAACTTGAGTTTGTGCTTCGCGAACGCGAGGCTTTGACCGCGTTCGCGAAGAAGGTTTTTGATGCTTGGGCAAAATGTTTAAATAGCCAATGTCCGCAATTTTGGGGCTAACTTTCACCATTGTTGGGTGATTTTGGAGATTTTTGAGAAGATTTGAAGAGGGATTCAAGAGATAACACCTGGAGGTAAGATTTTCGAACTCAATACTCAATTCTTGTGTGAATTCAACCTAATTAATCATGGAATTTAAGCCTAGTATTGAAGAACTAGGGCTTGTAATTGGAGACCTAGGATTTGGGATTTGAGGGGTCGTTTGTGGTTGGATTTTGGTACTTTTGATATGTATGAATTCGTGGGGAAGTAAGGAACCTATTGATGTAAATTTTATCGGAATATGTTTACCGTGAAAATGATAACAACAATTAAATTTGTAAATGAGATTTTAAACATACGTGATCTATTTTTATGCTAGTTGTTAGAGCAGTTGATGCTAAGAATGTGAAGTTTAACGATGAAACACAAGCTAAAACGGGCCAGTAATCAAAACCGAGGGGCTTGTTGCCCGGGATATGGACTGTTCGATGAGAGGCCTCGGGGTTGATATCCAGCTCGAGCTCGAGCTATCGGGGGTAACTGGGAGAGGGATAATATTTAAAATATAATTAAAGAAGGCTATTTATAGCCAATATCAAGAAATAAATGAAGAACAAGTATGAAAGCAATAAATGCTAAGAATGGCCTCGAGCGAGTAAGTTAGAGAGAAGAAAGAGAGAGAGATATTATTGATCTTGTAGAGAATAGTTGGAGCAACATCAGCCCCTTAAAGGGTGGTGTGGATTCCCTTTATATAGGAGAGGGAATACAATATAGTACCGTATGCATTAAATGTAAAGCCACGGGGATGGGACGGCTAGACGCGATACTAGACTCTACAAAAGCTAGTTGCTCGCCTCGGGAGTTCCCCACCCTCGGAATCTTTGTTGGGTCGTGGGCGAACCTCGATAGAGGGAGCTTGGTCGTAGCCCTGCATCCTCAAGATATCGATATGACTCCCCGAACGCACCTCAATGGCGAGAAATCGATCCCTCCGATTTCACCGTATACAGATAGTCTTCGGGTTTCCTAGAACGAAGTAATAGGAAACAATTTTGAACCATCATCTCGAGGTCATCATTGCCGTGATGACAACCATTTAAGATCATTAAATGCCATGTTCTAGAGAACTGTGCAAGGCTGCCATCAGATGCGATAATCGAGAAACCCACGAACCGCCATTAGCTCGTAATTTCCGCTCCCCAAGCGGTTCCTATAAATGCATTGGTTGCTTGACCTTTCCCACTTTCACCCCATTTCCAAGATCACGAGTCCGAATCGTTTGTATTTGATACTCTTTCATCTTTTCATAGAAGAATTTTTACCATTGTCATGGCTAGGACTTCTAGGACGGTTCCCCGGTGGGACGACGCTGCATCATCATCCCGATCGCCTAAGGAAGAAAACAGAACGATTACCTCTTTAGAAAAATGTACCCCACCTGATCTAGATATGTCAGAGGATTTTAGCGTTGATGCCACTTCATCTCACATGGCCGGTGCGAGCATGTGTCCGATATATTAGTGTCGTGATCGATATTAGTAAGGAGAGGAAGGACTGCCGATGGAGCGAGGCAGTGAGGGTGGAGATTCCCGGTCCCAATGATAATATAACGGACCATAAGGTTGGCTTCCTTTACGTATACACCTACCCATTAACCCTGGGTCCCAATAATTCTACCGAGCCCTCTCCCTTGGAGATAGACCCAGTTGTCCTTGACTTTTGCGAACGATACCAAGTCACGCTTGGTCAGATCTACCCTTCTTTTTGGAGGATAGTGTTAATGCTTCGTTATTTCACCGAAGAGGTTGAGGGTGAGATCTTTACCCTAAATCATCTGATCAAGATGTACAACCCTCGATTTTTTGAGGTTTAATCAGGCTCCGCCATCGGTCCGAAAAATCTTTTTTCTCGAGAGTCGACGAGGGAAAGGATCGAGGATTGATGAGTAGGTTTATCCGGGTAAAGGGACATCATCCCGGCCCAGAGGATGCCCTTTCCAGAGAGGTGGAATACCCGACGTAAGCAATTTTTCCCTAAACTGCTTTTCAACTATTCTCCCTTTCGAAATAATGATCTCTTTATGCTTCCTACAGCCGCTGCTTGGTACCTAGAGGCACTTCTAGATCTGTCGAGATGGTTCAGGCGGTTGAACGAGAAGTTCCTATATCGCGTTCGGTCTTGGACCGGCTTGGCCTAGAAGCATTGGGTGGCTAAGAATCATGGTGAGGTTCCTTTACTGCCTTTTCCTTGTACTTTGTGTTTCTTTCTGAGCCCTTAGTGAAAGCGTCTTGCAGTTACTGCGCCGGTGTAATTCTTGGCGAGAATATGCATATGAGGCCACCCCCTAGTGGCGAAGTAGGGGCTTTGGAGCCCGACATGAGTAAGAAGAGGAAAAGCAGAGCAGCTGTTGTCCGTTTTGTGGCAAAGAAAACCAGGTCACTCGAGCATCGAGCCACTGCTGGGACTGCTGCTTCAACCTTAGAGGCGAATCCTGATACCAAGGGAGAGGATGACGATAAGTACCTGCTAGAGCGAAGAACGAGGTCGAGTGCGAGAGCCTCGCAGGCACCTTAACCGAAGGCTGCTGAGTCCAGAACGGCTAGCTCCGGTCAGCCTTATGAGCCGGGGACCCTCGGAGAGGATATTGATGTACCTTCAGATCGCGCGACTGGATTTGGTGTAGTTTTGGGGGGGGGGACCGCTTCTATTGATATTGAGGGGTCAGGGCTTGGAGCCTTTCAGGAACGTGGGTTGCCACTTGGAGAAGTCAGCAACCTGAATGACTTCTTTTCGTGCTTCCTGATCTCGTCAGGCGAACTGCGGGATGCTCAGGGGATGATTGGCGCCACCGCAGGGATTCCTCTCCAAGGGGGAGGCTCTATTGCCAACATCTTTGATGGTGTTAGTGATAGCACTAATCTTGATGTTCCTGGTGCCGTCAAAGTGGCAGAGAAGTTTATGGAGCAGGTCAAAGCCATTTTTTGTGCATTTCTTTCGTCCTCGAACGCTTCTCCGTCTTTCCAACTTTTTCGCTATGCCGCAATGTAAGGAGATGTACGAAATGCCATCCTTTGGTTCCGCGGGGAGTTTTCTTATCATGAGAAGGAATGTAAGGAAGTCACTTCGAAGCTGCGGGATTCGGAGGCTTGTTCTGCCGGGGAGAAATCGAGCTGGGAGAACTTCGGGCCTCTTTGGAAACAACGCTCCGGGAGGAGGCCAATCTACGTTTCCTTGCTCGTGACCGACTTTTATTCCGTATTCCCATATATATAGGCTTACCTTTATTATGTAGGTCGAGTAGAGTGGCTCATAGATTAATCAACTGAATGCGGAAATCTCCGGGCTGAGGGAGCAAAATGAAATAGCGGCCGAGGAGTTGGCGACATCCCGGGATCTTCTCAAGGATGCTCGTAGGGAGGTTGTTGTTTTGGCCACGGCTAAGTCCGAGGTCAAACGAAACGCTGTCACTTATCAGGAGGATACATCCACGGCGCATATAATAGCTTGTGACATATCAATAGCACCTGGGTAGAAACTAACCCGAGCTATTAAGCATGCTAAGGCAAAAGTGAGGAGAGGGACCCTGGAGGAAATAGGAGCCAGAGGTATCGACCTGTCATCTCATCTCAAGGAGGCCTGTGAAGTGGAAGAAGAACTGGCAATTTTAGTTTCCCCTGATAATGGCGAAGATAATAGCGATGAGGAGCAGTCTCCGAGTCATTTTGTACCCCCTCCTCTTCCCCTTGTATGCGACCCCCGTGGAAATGGGTTGTGTAAAGATGATGTTTTTCTTTTGGCAATTTAAAAAAGGGGTTTTCATTCTGTCAACCCTTTTCTTCCCCTCTTTCTTTAGTCTCCTTGACCCTTTGCTTTCGCGTTTTTGCTTTTGCCTCTTGGCATCGGCCCTTCGGTGCCTACTCTTGGATCAACCAGAACCATGAAATTGGTCATGTCCCGGGGTTAAATCGACAACTCCTCTCGGACTAATGCTCATGCCACCGGGGGGCTCCCCGAGGTCCTGCAGTTTTTTGAGTTATGTGGGGTAACAATATTCGTACGATCCGATAGAAAAAGGGGTCGGGGTGATTCTGCTAGTACACTTCCCTAGGAGAGGGTGACATTAACGCGACCAGAATTAATTGGCCCTCTTGGGTAGGCGGGCAGTTGTTTCTTTGCCTCTCTATATTTGTTCATCTGTTTCTCAAGTGGCGAATTTGCTATTTTGAAAAGGCTGTCTCTTCTGTAGAGCCTAGTGCTTTGCGCTAGTCCTTCCACTTCCTCTCTTTCAGAATTTTTTTGCCCAAATCCTTATTTTTTCCCTCCCTACTTTGTCGTAGCCATGGTTGCTACGTCGACATCCGATCATTGGGTGGAGGGGAGTTTCTCCTCTGTTCCGCATTCGGTTGGTGTTAGTGTCTCGCCTGCGAAGTCAGGTGAGCGACGCTCGGGATGCCCTGCCTCGAGGAGAGCTGTCACACCGGGGAAACCTCCCAATGTTCTGGGCCATTAGGAGCATGTGTCGAGGATTATTTCGTCAGTGGGGGAGGAAAACCTTGAGATGATCAGAAAAGATTGTGGATGGGGGGGGGGAGAAGGCGTGATTTAGCAAGTACCTTCCCCCGAGGAGAGCGTTATGACATATGTTGACGGTTTTTTGAGCGTATATGTAAGGCCCCAGAAAATTTCACTAAGTAACCTAGGATTTCGTGGTGCCACGTAGGCTTATTATAATATTTTATGTTCTATTAACATGGTGGACATCAATTGGATTTGGTAAATAAGTGTACAAGTCTTGTGGTAAGTAATTTTGGGCCCAAGGAAAGGCCTAAGCCTAAGTTAAATTGGAAAAATTTCATAATATGCTAAGATTTCAAAATATGTATAAAGTTTTATATGATGAACAACCTATAATATGAAAGGTCTTCGAGTCTAGTTTCCAACGCTTCAAACCGTTCGTCATTTGGACATTCATACACAAAGTTATTATCAAATTACCAAAGGCTGGAAAAATGTGATCCTGTGTCAGATATGCGATCGCAAAAACCATTATGTGGTCCGCATACTCGATATGTGATCGTAAATCTGGTCGCAAACTAGACCAGTGTAGCCCAGTTTTGGGCACCGAGTTTTGTGACGCGTTTGCGGCCATCATACCCATTCTGCGGTCCATTATGCGACCGCAGACCCGCATTCGGAGGGTAAATCTTCCTATTTTTATAACCCGACCCATTTTAATATATAGTCTTTGGGGCTTCATTTGGGGTAATTTTTCTACTTATTTTAGAGAGAGTTGAGAGCATTTTAGAGAGAGAAGGAGGAACCCAACATTCAATCATCCAATCTTGCATTAATCTTCAAGAATCAAAGAACCCAATCACAAGTTCTTCATCTAAGAGGTAAGGTTCTATACCCTAGAATTTAATTTTGAGTTTGGGGTATAAGGTGAGGTATTGAGGTATGATCCTTGGGTGTAATGCTACTATGTATACGTGCATGTACAAATTAGGTTTGTGAAAAGATTGTTGAACATAAATAAGTAAAGATTGGGTTGGGGAATGAAGGAAACCTTGTAAAAGAGATTTGAAATGAAGATGCTCAACTAGTATTTGATAAAGTTCTCAAATGAGCTGAAACCATGAATACCTTCCTAATTTGTGTTCAGTTTTGTTATGTCTCAAAGTAGATTGGGATTGCTAGAATTTTCGGAACGTTGTAGTAACTTAAGGAAAGCTTAAACAAGGTATGTATGGCTAAAACCCCGTCTTTTAAAAATTGAGCTCTATTGATGCTTGTGTAAATGTGGTAAGACTGATCTTTGGATTCTTGCTCTGATTGATACTTTACATGAATTGGTGTTGTGACCCTATATTTGTGAAAGATGCATTCCAATATGATAAATGTGCTATTCTTGATAACTTAAAAAGGGTGCAAGGAATATGAATCATGTATTGAAATGCTAAGACCTTAAATTGAGATTTGAGCTGCATATATTATGCCAAACTATGTAAAATCCTCTATGTATAGAGATGTTTGAAGTAATCAAATGAATTTGGGAAATAGAGTGTGGCCAATGTGCCGAGAACTTGAATTATAATTGTACACGGTGATGCCTATGACATGAGAAAATATGAAACAGATTATGAAATGAGCCTCGACTTTGCTTTCCATAAATGACTTCAATAATAAAGTGCCCTAAAAGCTGTGTACACAATTTATGCCATAAGTGGCTGTTCGAGATATTGTTTTGCCTTATGAGTACATCCAATGTGATCCGAGTTGTTACATACTTCTATGTTGAAGTTGTATATTTTCATGATTAGAAAAGAGTAATTCAAGAACAATTGGTGTAATTGCTTGTTTATGCCTCTGGTGTGTGTTTTTATTGTGGTTTGGTGTGTCCCATCCTTTTTGGGAGAATTCGTTGTGTTTAAAGTTCCATTGTTAATAAACTTGAGGTGTACGATTTATGAAATATTGTATATGCCCATGATTCATGATTCCTCTTATGTGTACTTGACATCTTGAATTGAATGGCTTGTTGCTGAAAATGATATTGATGTGAAATATGTGGAAATGATGTGAAATGTGGGAAAGAAGAGATTGAGTTATGAAATGCTGCCTAGTGCCAAGAATGATGTGAAGAGTTGTGGACCCAAGTGCCGCTGAAATGATATATGTGAAACGAAATGATTAATAAGAAGGGAATATTGCCTTGGTAAGGCGGCCTAGCCGATCGGGCCGAGATCGAACTCCGCTCAAGGTAGCGGTGGTATTGTGAATGAATTCCGAAAAAGGGAAAATGAGATTGTGATTGAGGTATATGTTTCAAACGAAGAAACCTAGCCGATCGGGTCATGATCGGACTCCGCTCAGGAGAGCGGTGGTATTATGAATGATGATGAACAATATCAAATCCCCAACCTAAAACTATGGGAATTATGTGAAAGTCATATGATTCTTCGATTTGATGATGTGGTGATTATTAAAGCTTTTGATTGACCTTTATGATTTCTTTATTCTTGTTTGATAGTTCTTTCTAATGAGAAGGTGTTTATGATTTATTTGCTCTTGTATGATAGTTCTTTTTATCTAGATGGTGTTTAGTTATACATACTAGTGCTATTCGATGTCACTAACGTCCCTTTTGCTGGGGGCGCTATATCTTTAAATGGATGTAGGTAGTTCCATAGCAGGCAGTGTTGGTCGCAGCTAGTGGCGCATCTTCCTTTAAGCTGATTTGGTGAGCCCCACTTCATTTTGGGGTCCTGTACCGTTGTTTATCATGTACTTTGTATTTAGAGGTATAGCCGGAGCCTTGTTGCCGGCATTTCCATATTATTCTTCAGTTATATTTAGAGGCTCCGTAGACAGGTTGTGGGTGGTGTTTGGTATTGGGAATTAAATTAGAAATATTGGTATTTGGCAAATATGTTTTCCTCAATATCTATAAAAAAATTCACATTTTGGATACTATGGTTGAAATGGCTAATGAAAACAAAATGGGAGTTGTTAATGAAATATTTATAAACTATGATTAATGGAGTCCATCTCCTCCTTATTCATAAATTAGTTTAGGTAGGATGAAACCTAACAGGCTTGCTCAGTCGGGTTTACTCGGTTGAGCGTCGATCGTGCTCTTCGGATTTTGGGGCGTGACAGTATACACTCATGTTTTCGTAACGGGTTCCCCCGACCGGATCGTACTCGATTTCTGTCAGAGATATCAAGTAACACTGGAATAGGTTCATCCCTCCCTTTGGAGAATAGTGCAGGCGATGTGATATTTTTGCCGACAAGGTGGGATAGTGTTTATCATCAGCCATCTCATGAGGTTGTATCGGCCATTGCTCTAACGGGGCCTAATTGCTCTTCAGCATCGATCCACCCGAGCTCTTGTAGTTGGCAGCAAGGAGGACGAGGACTGGGGATGGATGAATCAGTTCGTTTGGATCTGAACGACCGACGTCATTCCTGGAGAATTTTTGCCATTTCCTGAGAAGTGGAACTTCACACGTAAGTGCCTCGTATGAACTGTCTTCGTTTCGACCGGAGGCTGGTTCCATAATGATATCTTTCTGTTCTTTATTTGTAGCAACTCATTGGTCGCCTAACGAGGCCCCTGATTTAGCCGAGTGGTCTCCTAAACTGGCAGCTTGCTCAATTTATGATAGACGCCGGTGGCAAGATCTGTCAAAGGGAGATGGGAGGCGAAGCATCATGGTAGGTTCCCGACGCTCTTCCTCCTAAAAATGGTGCTTTTCTTGCCAATTTATTTGATTTAACTATTGCAGGTTCTGGCGGTCCTTTCGAAGTGAGGTCGCGTCCTCGAGGGGAGGAGGAGAGATTGCTGGCCTTGGGATCAAGGAGTGTTGATAAAAGGAAAGATGTTCCGGGATGCGAAAGGGCTTGTAGTGAGGCGACTCCCACTCTGTGGTTAATCTGAAGCGATTCGATCGATCGGAAACCTTCTAGAAGTGGTACGCCGTCGGACGTTGCTTTGGCCTTCGGCGAGGCTCACCGTTTTGGCTTTATGGTGAGTTTTGACTGCTGTAAGGTTGTTCTAGCCCCGCGCTTTTCCTTTTACCCTCTTCTTTTTCTTTATCTGGCTTTCTTTCGTAGGCCTTCGATAGGCTTATATCCGAGTTGCTTCATTGTGAGGCCCCATTGCGGGAGGTTCTGGATAGGGAGAAATCCCTCAAGCTTCTTTCTGCGGCAAAGGAAGGCGAACTCATTTCTCTATGGCGTGAGGTGTGTAAGCACGTGATTTTTGCTTTACGAGCAACCGCTCCAAAAGAAAATTCAAAATATATATGTGTGCGTCGTCCGTGTTAGGTTGTGATTTAACTTACTTAAACATTTTTATTTTTATGATAATTATGTTGAAGTGCTATATTGTTATTTGTTTTAATTTCATTGGTTTTATTAGTTATTTTTATTTTTATTTTTCTTTAAATTGGAAAACAAAAGAAAGTTGAAATCGGTTGGGCCCAAATAAATGAAACAAAAACAGGCCCAAACCATCACTCAGCCCAGTCCAGACCAGGCCTGCCCAGGCACCTCCTGAAACGACGTCGTTTCGGGCAAATCAATCTGAGCCGTCCGTCCCAGCCGATCTAACGGTTCATGACCTCTTTCAGCGACCCATGTTCAAACCCGACCCAAATAACCAGCCTGACCCAACCCCTCACTTAAACCAAACGACCCCGTTTAACTACCAAACGACCCCGTCTCATTTCCCACCCTCAGATCCAAGCCGTTGAGATCATATGATCTAACGGCTCAGATCCGATCAACCTCCCCATATATAAACTCAGCCCTTACCCCGCACCCCCTATACCAACCCCACCCTTCATCGTCTCCTTCCCTGAACCCTGAAACCCCCAAACCCTAGCAGCCGCCCTAGTCTCCTTCGCCATTAAAGCCGGCGGCACGAACGCCGGTGACCACCCCCTGAACACCCTAAGACCCCCTCACTCCCCTGAACACGAATCCACTAACCACGAACCTCGAATCACCTCCTATCGTCTCGAATCTGGATTTGAAGATTCGAGACAAAACTCGATCTACACCAAACCTCACCATCTTTGTATCAGCCACTCCCCTAACCTTCCTCGTGACCAAACCAAGCTTGGTTTGGTCCGAATCTACCCACAACTCCTTAAAAATTAGATCTGAAAATCCAGAACTTGAAACACATGCACCTGGGGAATCCGGCCGGTCTTGACAAGGGTTTGAGGTCTAATAGACCTTAATCAAGGTGTTCTCATGTGAGAACACCCTGATTAAAGTTTGTTCGGCCTCAAAAGTTCGAAGTTGAATCTGATTTGGGTCCGTTTTGATTTCAAACTCTTTTGGTAAGTTTTCCTTTCTTTTGTTTTAGTTCTAATTAAGTTGTCAGCATGTTTCGTGGTGTTTGTTTGTTATGTTGTTATTTTTATTTCGGATTTCTTCCATCTCTGTTAAAGGCCTTTTATTTGGTCGATTGTCTTCTGTTTGTTCTGAATACTCTCTGTGATAAACATGATCGTCAGTTAGATTAATCGTCAAATGAACTAATTCATATAGGCCCAGTAATTTAACAAAAGTTGTCTGATACCCCTTAGGTCCCTGAACGTATTGTTTATGCGAGCGACTGATTATTACCTGCTATAATTAGTATAGTCGACTCGATAAATGTCGTCGATTAGTTTTCTATAACTAATGAATCGAATGAGCTAATAATGTCGCATGACTAATGAGCCTGTATTGTGATTTGAATGTTGGGCATTACCCATGAATGGTAGTTTGTAACTACATTGTAAACAATTAAAGGCCAGGTTGGGGCAGTTCTGAAATCGAATGTTCAAAGCCCAAAGTGCCCTGATGCTGCAATAGGCAGGGCAGTAATAATCCAGGGTTAACAAGGGCATTCTGGGGTGTTGAAAAAGACAGAAAAGATTAGTATAAATGGGCTGACAAGTAGGGTACTAATTTAGGATTAAACTAATACCAATGGGGAACAAGACACAAGGGTATGGGGGTTAAAATGAATAAACAAATGAGCCCATAATTCTGGATTAAACAAAAACCAGGCGTGGGGAATAAAGGGGGCTGACACCAAAAGATGTTTAGGCATGGGCTTTAAGGGGTATGGGCAGACTGCAAGTTGCAGATGGGGGGGGGGGGGCAGCCTAGCTGCACTTAGTCTTTGGCTTATAAATAGGCCATTCGAAAACAAAAAGAGGGCTGGACTTTTAGTCTTCAGAAAAAAGAGAGAAAAGGCTGGAATTTTTAGTTTTAAAGCTGAAACTTTTAGTCTAAAGAAAGGTTTACTGAGTTTAAAGAAAGCTGAATAACATAAGTTAGTTTCCAAATAGATTGTAACCAAACACTGCCTGAAAGTTGTATAAGAGTGCATATTGGTCAAGCTGTCTTGGCCAAGTTCTGTTGCTTGCATTGACTGAGTTGTTTGTGGTTGTTGAACTGGTGGTTTTACTGCATTTGAACCCTCAGTTACTGCTGCTATTTCTTTACTTTTTCCTGGGATTACTGGCTTGGCACTCGACTATTTGCTAGTCCTTGTATTCTGGGAGATCACTGTTGGTTATCTGTGGCTGTGGAAAACACTTGGTTCAGTTGGTTGTTGCTGTGTTGTTGTTGTGTATCTGTTGTTGCTGTGTTTGCTGCATACTGCCTAGCTGACCATTCCTTCCTTCTTTGTCCTCCATACCAGGTACACAATTAATACCACAAATGTAACTGAAAGTTTGAGCATGAATGCAAAAGAGAGGACCTGCAGATTGTTTTTTTTATATATGTACATGAACTGTTACTCTAAATGTCATGAAATAGTTACATTTTTGTTTGGACAATAGAAGCAGCCTACATACTAAGTATATCAATGTAGGTTAACGAATGCTAGCCTTGTATGTATACTGCTAGGTGAAAAATATGCCCAGTGTAATAAGTTGTATTTCAGACTTAGTCTGATGGTGTAGTATATTCTCTAATGTAGGCCAAATAGGAAAGCTATCCGTTTTAGTTAAAGTTCTTTCTCCTTTTGCCATATTGTCCCATAAATTGATAAACTCATTTCACAAAACAAAGAATCAGTTCAGGGCCTCAACCTCATGAAGGTCGAGCCCAAATCGAAGCAAACCAAGTAGGCTCGCGTAGAACAGGCAGAGGCCCAGGTCTGGCCTATCACGCATGGGCTGGATTTGGGCCTATAATTGTTTGTTCGGCTGACTGTACATACAGCCTCATTTCTAAAATTTTTTAGCTTTTCTGAATGTCATTACAAATAACTTGCAAGCATTTAATTAATTAGGACTATCTACTGTTTTCAATTGATAAAGACAAACACGACGAGAAACGTAGTTGTTATATGATATCCTTTTAAAAAATAATAATAATAATAATAATAAAAAATAAGAACGAGATGAGCCTCGATGAAAATAAACAAAACGCACAGACGCGGGGCCCTTGTTTAAAGGTGTATTATCAAAGCATCTAGGTTCCAGGACGGGTTGTTTAGCAAATCTCACAACTCTCCTAAAAATAACAATACGTTAGACTCTTTACGACGCGCCTTAATAAATCTTACCTTCTTAAACTCGGGTGCGCATTTATGTGACCCAAATCCAATTCTCAACGGAGTCGAAATGTGTTTCTAATCACGGGTACATTGATTGTGACGTGGTTCGAGATGCGTGTCCATGACGTTGCAATTTCATTTAAAAAAAAAATTGAGATGAGCCTCGCCAAATAAAAAATGTACACAGCTACGGGGCCCTCCAACTGTATATATATATTAAAACACTTAGAATTCGGGACAGGCCGTTTAGCAAAATTCCACGGTCCTACCCAAAATAAATACGCTAGTCGCTTTAGGCGCGCCTTTAATAAGTTAATTTCCTTAAACTCGGGTGCACATTGATGTGACCCAAATCCAAATCTCAACGGAGTCAAAGTGTGTCGACGACCACGGTTACATTGATTGTAACGTGGTTCGAGATACATTTTCACAACGTTGCAATTCTTGACAAAAACAACAGTAAATGATAAAAGCGGTTAAAAGATAAAATTCGCACATAGGTTCATATTCGTATAAAATCAGATAATCAAGCCAAATATAACAGTTGAGCGACCGTGCTAGAACCACGGAACTCGGGAATGCCTAACACCTTCTCCCAGGTTAACAGAATTCCTTATCCGGATTTCTGGTACGCAGACTGTAATATGGAGTCATTCTTTTCCTCGATTCGGGATTAAAATTGGTGACTTGGGACACCCTAAATCTCCCAAGTGGGCGACTCTGAAATAAATAAACAAATCTCGTTTCGATTGTCCTTTAATTGGAAAAAACTCCCTTGCACCCCCGCGGGTGTGTAAAAAGGAGGTGTGACAGCTCTGGCGACTCTGCTGGGGATTCTTATACCCAGAACCACTGGTTCAGGGTTAAGAATTCGAGCTTAGAATAATTGTTATTATTTGGCTTTATTTATTATCTGATTATTACATGTTCTGAGCCTAATGTGCTAAATGCTGCTTTTACCGCTTTGATATTATTTGAACTGTATATAAACTGTGCCGAAACCTTTCTCTTCTTACCTCCGGGGATGTGCTCACTGGTTGAGACTCCCTATTCTGTTAGTGTCATACCCTAAATAAAAAGAGGCTCGGAAAGTTTCTAAGCCGGCTGGCCTTTTGGTTCCCGGAAAGGAGCTCCTTCCTCAGCTCGAGTTGTCCGCTCGGGTACACTGTCTAGAACACCGACCCAGGTTTTGAACATAGAATAACGTGACTTCATGCCGGATCCCTAGTAGGAACGCTTATTTGCATCATGTTGCATATGACTTAGGGGACTCAACACAGGGGTTGGGTCCGTCTAGGACTAGCAACCTGATATGAAAAGACCATTCTGATGCATCCTATTGTTTTCCGTACATTTATTTGTCTCATGCCCGCATGCTGACCGGTGTTGGGAATATTGTGAAAAAAAAGAAGAGGAAATAACGGTTAGGAATTGATTGTTTATTGTTGAAAAAAAAAAGAAAAAAACAAATACTGTCAAAACTCTGCCAAAATTTTGAAAAAAAAGTCGTTGTTCTGTTTTTCAAAAAAATAAAATGTCAATAGAAATATAGAATTTGTCTTGTCATAAAAATTAAAAAAACAAAAAAAAAAGAGATCTTATTTTTAAAATGGTTATTTTATGAAAATAATAATAAAAAGAGTCTTGTGTTGTCTTTACTTTTATTATTTGTTGCAAATATATGTATATATATATATATATATATATATATATATATATATATGAAAAGTTCAAAAGTTTTGCTTTACTTCAAAATGTATATATATCTTTATTTGTGGCAAAAGTATTTGTCTTGCTAAAGGTCTAGAAAAGTCCTTTCAGGCTCCCAGTGTTCGAAACAAAAATCTAAAATATTTTCCGTTATTGACTTCTTTAGAAAGTTTTTATATATATATACGAAAATTCACAAAAAATCGCATATATTTTTGTTTTATCAGGATAAGTGTCGTTGTTAAAATCTTATTAATAAATGTGCAGAATGAGCACGATTCCGAATGAACCCTTTTCAATCATGAATAAAATTCCCCTCCAATTGCGGCTCTGGTGGAATGATTTGGGCAAAGAAGGGCATGACGAAATCAAGAAGTATCTGAAAGGCCTCACGAGTTTGTTGGATATCAGGCCACGAGGAGATATCATAAGGGCACTAGTCCCCCACTGGGATCCTGCGCACAATGTCTTCCGTTTCTCAGATTTTGAACTTACCCCAACTTTAGAAGAAATAGCAGGGTATATCGGCAGCGCTGAGACTCCTTTGAGGCACAAATATCTGATTGCTCCAAGAGCTGTAGCAATACACCGGTTCCTGGACTCCTTAAAGATAGTCAGAACAATTCATAACCCTGACTTGGCAAAAGGTTTTTGCAGCATGAGTTTCATATATCAAAGATATGGTCACATAGGAGGATTCGACAAGCCAGAAAACCAGTTGTGCAGCAAAGGTAATCGCCAAAAGTGGGAAGAACATAGACGGATTGCTTTCATAATAACTTTCTTAGGACTACTAGTATTCCCAAGAAAAGACGGGAATATTGACATAAAGATAGCAGGGGTCGTCAGTACGTTGCTCACACAGAGTGATAGTACGTTGGCGCCCATGATAGTATCTGATATATTCCGGGCACTCACTTCTTGCAAAGCCGGAGGAAGCTTTTTCGAGGGTTGCAATTTGTTGTTGCAAATGTGGATGACCGAACACCTATGTCACCGAGCCCAGTTTCTGAGCCATGGATCCGCAGGAAAGACCTGCATAGAGGAGTTCTATACCAGAGTTAATGAAACCTACCTACCAGAAGGAGTCACAGCATGGACCTCATATTTCCATACCCTCAACGCCAGTCAAATACAATGGGCGCTAGGATGGTTATCGATCGACGAAGTCATATACATGCCAGCAGCTAGGCCCCATTTTCTCTTAATGGGACTTAAGAGCATTCAACCATACGCACCGCATCGGGTTTTAAGGCAACTTGGGAGGTATCAGATAGTGCCGAAAGATGAGGATCTGAGCATCCAGGTAATCGAGATCAGTCCCGACGGCCAGTTTCCTGAAGCAAGGGTTCGTCAAATTTGGAGCCAATGTCAATACTTAGAAGCAAATACTTGTGTAATGAATCGGGCAAAAGGGGAAGTTTCGCCCGGGTATCAGGCCTGGTACAAAGGGGAGACATCATCTGGAAGACCGACCAAAAGACCTCACCTGCAAGAATTTGCCAAATCTTCACAAGAACAGTGGGGCTGGTTGGCCAAAGAGCAGGAATATCTTGTCAAAGCAGGCAAACTGAAGCAACAAGTTCAGGATATGAGGTTTGAGTGCCAATTACAGTCTGCCGCCCACGAGGGAGAAAAGAACAGGTTAATCAGAGAAGGCGAGGTCCTCAAAGCTCAGATCCGGAGAATGAAAAAAGAGGCTAATAGCCAGCTGAGAAGCCGGGCAGATAAAAGATTGATAGCAGGGTTAAAGGATCAGGTTGCGGAATGCCAGGAAGATTTGGAAAAAGCCAGGGCCAGCACGGCAAAATTGCGAACCAAGTGGGCAAAAGGTGCGATGGCTCGGAGGCAGCACCTGCAACGAGTCATAAGGGAGTATGAACTGAGCGTCGGGACATTAAGGGAAACGAATGCCTCTCTTCGAGAAAGGATCCTCAAGCGAACACGAGATGCCCAAGCCGACAGAAGGCAATGTTGCGATGCAATGACCAGAATGGAAAGGCAAATGGAGATGTTCCAGGATCAGCTTGCCAACAATGCGCAAACACTGGGATTGAAGAACCAACAGATAAGGCATTTGTTCACAGAAAGGGACAACATCCGGGGAAAGATCGACGAGATTGGGCATTACATCTACATGAGATGCCTGGCATGCGAGCAAAAGCCTCGAAAGACCCTCCTTGTTTCCATCATGGGTTGCGTCCACCGAATCATGAATGAGTTGAAAAACCTGCAGAGGGACCTCACACCAAGGGCCGCGGAAAGGCCGAATGATGCCTCGCGGGTCCCTAAGTTGGAAAATTAATCTTTGGTTGAGTCCTGTTTATTTGGCTTTGTCGTTTTTCCATATGTTATTTTCCTTTCTTTTAGTCAAAACGGGTTAAGAACTGTGGAGTCTGTACTATTGCTATTCCTTGCTTGATGTAATTTGTAATAGCAAAATTTTGAGAATGAATTTAATGATTTCACAAGAATTGTGTGTTTCTTTACTTTAAGGCAGAACTACGCCTGGTCTGATTCACGCGGGGACGTGATACGTAGGCAATCCCCATAAGATTCGACCGCTTTTAATAAATAAAAATAAAAATACAAAATAAAACACAGGGTTTCCCAAAGTACTTTAAAAAGGGATGAATGAGCAAACCGGGATGACGTATGTTGTTTGAGGCAAAGCATGTAGAAACGATTAACTGCCTAGGTGCATTGCATCCTCTATGTGTTATGATCAAATCTGTTAAGCTCTAACACTAACAAAGTTTGTTGTTGTCTGATATCAGACAGTTAGTTGTTAAAGAATTCTGGCAACACATTCATACCAAACCAGATCCAAAGGACCGGTAGCAACAAGCATGACTACTTCAGAGAATAGTAATGAGGAAGAAAGGCCGATGAGCCAGTTGCTAAAAGAGGCAATGGAAAAGATTGAAAGGATGGGACTAGAGATGCATGCAATGCAGCTAGCCCTAGCCAAAACACAAAAGAGTCCTGAAACACTGGGACACGTGCCGGAGTACCCTCACTCTGGCCCTTCCACAAGCCGCCCAAATCCCCTCTATCATCAAGAAAGAAGCCCTCATGATTCCCAAGCTCCACCACCCCATCAACCTCTCCCAACACCCAATATTCCCATTTTTGTGGGACCTGCATCAGCCCCTTTGCAGCGAACGACCAGTGAGCCATTGTTTCAGGCTCACGATACACAATACTATCCCCCTGAGCCTACATTCCACGCACCGGAACCACAGGCTTACAATCCCCATTTGGAAGTACCGGCAGAGGTTGAGAAGCCGATTAAGGCCCCTGAACAGGATGAAGTGTTGAGAAAGTTCAAAAGCCTGGAGCAATCCTTCAGGAACTTACACGGGCTGGGCAATCAAGTCAGCGTGGCATACAAAGATCTGTGCCCTTTCCCAGATGTCCAACTCCCGGCTGGGTTCAAGATGCCCAAGTTTGATTTATATGAAGGGCACGGTGATCCCATGGCACATTTGCGGGGATTCTGTAGCAAAATGAGAGGGGCAGGAGGCAAGGATGAGCTTTTGATAGCTTATTTCGGCCAAAGTCTGAGCGGATCTGCACTGGAATGGTATACCAGGCAGGATTTCAGCAGGTGGTACACGTGGGATGACCTGGCGCAGGCTTTTGCAGGTCATTTCCAGTACAATCTGGAGATAGTTCCTGACCGTCTCACGTTACTGAGAACTGGGAAGAAACCCGGGGAAAGTTTTCGCGAGTTCGGGTTCCGCTGGAGAGAACAAGCAGCTAGGGTCGATCCTCCCATGAGAGAGGGAGAGATGGTAGACTACTTTTTGCAGACATTGGATCCAACCTACTTTGGTCACTTGGTGACAACGGTTGGAAAATCTTTCAACGAGGTGGTCAAAATAGGGGTCATGATAGAAGAAGGTTTGAGGTCGGACAAGATCTTAAACTATTCGGCACTTAAGGCCACAACCCAGGCTATTCAAAGCGGCACGGGAGGTGCGCTAAGAAGAAAGAAAGAAGAGGTTGCCACGATCGAGGCAGGCAGTTGGTCCAGGGCTGGCAGGCCGCACTACAACCAACCCAGGCCTCACAGGTCAAACTACCCATACAACCCACCACAAAATTTCTATCCACCTCGAGAACCACATTGTTCCGTACACCAAGCCCAGGTATACACTCAGCCTCCGGTTCGCCCACAATGGCGCGCACCGGCTCCCCAGAACATATATGCACCACCACAAAACACCTACCCTCCACCAAGGGCATATAGAAACCCTTCAGGGGCAGGTTTCCGGGGAAATCCAGATGCTAGGAATGACAGGTTGCGGAAGCAAAGAACCTTCACCGAACTGGGAGAAACCTACACCGCTGTGTTCCACAAGCTGCGGCAATTGGGTTTGGTTAGTCCTGTCCATACTCGGGAACCAAATCCCCCGCCTCAGAATTTGGATCGTTCAATCAGTTGTGAATACTGTTCAGGGATGCTCGGGCACGATACCGAGAAGTGCTGGAAGTTAAGGCATGCCATACAGGATCTTATTGACACCAATAAGATCGAGGTCCAGACACCGGAGGCTCCTAACATCAACCAAAACCCACTGCCAGCGCACCACGAAACTCACATGATTGAGTTGGTGTGTGAGGGAGGAGAATTAAGAAAACCCTCACAAACAGTGATGATGATCCAAGCCGCCCCGAAAGAAGTCTTAGCCAGTGGAGGAACGAGTGTACAGTCGCAGGGAGAAGGCGTCAAGCCGGTAGTGATATGGGGGAAAAGCCCATCCGTCATAGCAAGCAAACCCGAGCCAAGCAAGTTGGTAATACCAGGGATCCTGCCCACACCGGCAGTCATGTTGAAAGGGGTATGTAGAGAACGGGTGACCATAAAGCCTGTGGTCCAACTGCCAATGATTGACAGCAAGGCGGTGCCTTGGAAATATGAAAAAGCAGTGGTGACGTACCAAGGAAAACCGGTGGAAGAAGTCAGTTGTGAAGCGCAAGGGCTGACTCGATCAGGTCGATGTTTTGCTCCGGTGGAGCTAAGAAAAACCAACCCAGTGGCAACCAAGAAGCCAGTGTCAGAAGAAGAGGCTGAAGAATTCCTGAGGAAGATGAAAGTACAAGACTATTCTGTGGTTGAGCAGCTGAGAAAAACACCTGCCCAGATCTCACTATTGTCATTACTCCTCCATTCCGAGGAACATCGTCGGGCCCTGTTAAAGATATTGAACGAGGCCCATGTACCCAGTGAGATTTCTGTAAACCACCTGGAAACCATTGCTAGCAAGATTTTCGAGGTGAACAGAGTGACATTCTCAGATGATGACCTGCCGGTGGAAGGTACGGAGCATAACAAAGCTCTATACCTAGCTGTCAAATGTGAAGACTCGGTGGTAACCCGAGTATTGGTGGATAATGGCTCAAGCGCCAATATTTGTCCATTATCCACCCTGGACCAGTTAAAGATTGACCGTGGAAGAATCCGGGAGAATAGCATCTGTGTCCGGGGGTTTGACGGAAACGGAACCGCCACTGTGGGGGATGTTGTACTTGAATTAACCATTGGTCCGGTCCTATTTACCATGGAATTCCAGGTGTTGGACGCCACGGTATCTTACAACTTGCTGTTAGGACGACCCTGGATTCATGCAGCTAAAGCGGTGCCTTCCACCCTACATCAGACAGTGAAGTTCGAGTGGGAAAGACAAGAGGTCGTGTTGCACGGCGAGGATACAACAGGCACCATGGGCGGAACCATTGTGCCTTTCATAGAGACCACTGATGACAAGGGTCCTTGGGTCTACCAGATTCTCGATACAGGGTCGGCCAACAAAATCTCTGAAGGAGAAATCATCCCGCACCCTAGGGTAGCTGCCGCAACAGTCATGATGGTATCGGAGATGCTGGGTAACGGATTTGTGCCGGGAAAAGGCCTGGGAGTTGAACTTCAAGGGATAGTCCAACCTGTTTCCCTTCCTAAGAATCTGGAAACCTTCGGGTTGGGGTTCAAACCAACCGCAGCAGACAGGAAGGAGGCGCGAAGAATGAAGAAGAGGGTCTGGTTTCTGCCTAAACCAGTGCCACGCCTCTCAAGGTCTTTTGTTAAAGCAAGTGCCAAGGGGTCAGCGATCCCAAAGATTCGAGGACCTTTGATCGGTATAAATGAAGACCTCAATCAGAGTTTTGAGAGGCTATTTGCGAGATGTCAGTATGGTGGAAGCTGGAGAAGGTTCCAGCAGAGCAGAGATACAATTTGTGGGGCCTGAGGCCAAGACCAACAATTGGACGGTTACTCCTCTTCCTGTCCGAGGGGAGTCTTGGTAGTAGGCTTTGATTAATGTTTTGTTTGTTTGTTTGTTTGATCGGATTATTCAAGGGTGTAATCCCAATTTTACTTTCGTTGTGTAAAAGTGTGAACCCTTTTTATCCTGCAAATTTAATAAAGTTCTTTTCTTTTGTCCCATTTTAATTTCTTGTTTTGTTCTTTTTCTTTCTGAACAGTTCTCTTTTTACTGGTCCTAATGACATGGCATGCACAGCGGATCTTCGACCTAGTCTAATAAATCAATCTGAATCTGACTCAATGATGCAAGAGGTCGTTTGTGATAATGAATCCGAATGTGATGAAGGGGAAGCCTTCGAAGAAATAAACCGAGAACTGTGCCAATTTGAAGAGAAACCCAAGCCTAACCTAAATGACACTGAGGCTGTAAACCTAGGAGACGCTGATAACATCCAAGAGACCAAAATTAGCATCCACATTGAGCCGAATGTCAAAGCAGAATTGATCGAAACTCTCAGGGAATTCAAAGATGTTTTTGCATGGTCCTATGATGATATGCCTGGATTGAGCACCAATTTAGTGGTTCACAAACTACCCACTGACCCGGCATACCCTCCGGTCAAGCAAAAACTAAGGAAATTTAAAACAGAAATGAGTGTAAAAATCAAAGAAGAAGTGATCAAGCAGTTGCAATCGAAGGTCATTCGGGTCACTCGATATCCCGAATGGTTGGCCAATGTGGTACCAGTCCCAAAAAAGGATGGAAAAATCAGGGTGTGCGTGGATTACCGCAACCTCAACAAAGCAAGTCCCAAGGACAATTTTCCGCTACCCAACATTCATATCTTAATCGACAATTGCGCAGGGCGCGAGATTGGATCCTTTGTGGATTGCTATGCAGGTTATCATCAGATCCTAATGGACGAAGAGGATGCTGAGAAGACAACGTTTATTACGCCATGGGGAACCTACTGCTATCGGGTAATGCCATTCGGGTTAAAGAACGCCGGGGCAACGTACATGCGAGCAATGACTGCTGTGTTTCATGACATGATACACAAAGAAATAGAGGTGTACGTCGATGATGTGATCATCAAATCTTGGCGTCAGGAGGACCATGTAGCAGACCTAAGGAGATTTTTCCAAAGACTCCGGAGGTATGATATCAAGCTTAACCCGGCCAAATGCGCATTCGGGGTTCCATCAGGAAAGTTGCTAGGATTCATCGTCAGTCGACGGGGGATTGAGTTAGACCCATCCAAAATTGAATCCATCCGAGATTTGCCACCACCAAGGAACAAAACAGAGGTAATGAGTCTGCTGGGTAGACTCAATTACATCAGCAGGTTCATCGCTCAACTCACAGCAACTTGTGAGCCCATATTTTGGTTGCTGAGAAAGGATGCTGCGGTAGGTTGGACAGCAGAGTGTCAGGAAGCTTTCGACCAAATCAAAGGGTATCTGTCTAATCCACCCATATTGGTCCCACCTAAGCCCGGGAAACCCCTAATCCTTTACCTGACGGTCTTGGAAAACTCATTTGGTTGTGTACTGGGGCAACATGACGACTCAGGGAGGAAGGAGCAAGCCATCTACTATCTTAGCAAGAAATTCACAGTGCATGAGGTCAAGTACACTCAACTCGAGAAAACGTGCTGCGCCCTAACTTGGGTAGCTCAGAAGTTGAAGCACTACCTGTCTTCATATACTACTTATCTCATATCCCGCTTGGACCCATTGAAGTATATCTTTCAGAAACCTATGCCCACGGGAAGGTTGGCAAAATGGCAAATTCTGCTCACAGAGTTTGATATCATCTATGTGACGAGGACGGCCATGAAAGCCCAGGCGCTGGCAGACCATTTGGCAGAGAATCCCGTTGATGAAAAATACGAGCCCTTAAGAACGTATTTTCCTGACGAAGAGGTAATGCATACAAATGAGTTGGAATTACCTGAGGAACCGGGTTGGAAGCTTTTCTTCGATGGAGCTGCAAACGCAAAAGGGGTTGGAATAGGAGCAGTACTCATTTCTGAAACAGGACGGCATTATCCTGTCACGGCTCAACTACGCTTCTATTGCACCAACAATATGGCCGAATATGAGGCTTGCATTCTGGGTCTGCGCTTGGCTGCTGACATGGATGTCCAAGACGTCTTGGTCTTGGGAGACTCGGACCTCTTGGTACATCAAATTCAGGGTGAATGGGAAACACGAGATCTAAAGCTCATACCATACCGACAATGCTTGCATGATCTGAGCAAGAAATTTCGATCGGTAAAGTTCAAACACATCCCGAGAGTTCACAATGAGGTTGCGGATGCCTTAGCCACCTTAGCATCAATGCTGCACCACCCTGACAAAATGTATGTTGATCCTCTGCACATCCAAGTCCGTGATCAGCACGCCTACTGCAATGCCGTAGAAGAAGAAGCAGATGGCGAACCCTGGTTTCATGATATCAAGGAATACCTCAGGATGGGGATATACCCAGAACATGCCTCTGGGGACCAAAAAAGAGCCCTTCGGCGTTTGTCGAATGGTTTCTTCCTCAGTGGAGGAGTATTGTACAAAAGAACCCCGGATTTGGGATTGTTGAGATGCATAGATGCCGGGCAGGCAACGACGGTTATGGCGGAAGTACATGCCGGAGTTTGTGGGCCACACATGAGCGGATATATATTGGCAAGAAAGATCCTTCGAACAGGGTGTTATTGGCTAACCATGGAACACGACTGTATCACTTTCGTAAGGAAATGCCATCAGTGCCAGATACATGGAGATTTGATTCATTCTCCGCCAACAGAGTTACATACGATGTCAGCACCCTGGCCGTTTGTAGCATGGGGCATGGATGTCATTGGGCCCATCGAGCCAGCAGCGTCCAACGGTCATAGGTTCATTCTAGTGACCATTGATTACTTCACCAAATGGGTTGAGGCTAAAACCTTCAAATCAGTAACTAAGAAGGCAGTGGTGGACTTTGTTCACTCCCATATCATCTGCAGATTTGGGATCCCAAAAGTGATCATCACGGATAACGGTGCGAATCTTAATAGCAGCTTGATGAGAGAGGTATGCCAACAATTCAAGATTACACACCGCAATTCCACCCCATATCGTCCTAAGGCAAATGGAGCAGTCGAAGCAGCCAATAAGAATATCAAGAAGATACTGCGAAAAATGGTGGAAGGGTCCAGACAGTGGCACGAGAAATTGCCCTTTGCTTTGTTGGGTTACCGCACTACCGTCCGGACTTCCATAGGCACAACTCCTTATTTGTTGGTGTATGGAACTGAGGCCGTGATACCAGCGGAGGTCGAAATTCCATCCCTCCGAATTGTCGCTGAAGCCGGGATTGATGATGATGAATGGGTAAAAGCTCGATTGGAACAGTTGAGCCTGATAGATGAGAAAAGATTGGCAGCAGTGTGCCATGGTCAACTGTATCAGAAGAGAATGGCAAGAGCATATAACAAGAAGGTGCGCCCCAGGAAGTTTGAGGTAGGGCAGCAGGTGTTAAAGAAGATCCTCCCACATCAGGTCGAGGCAAAAGGCAAATTCGCCCCAAATTGGCAAGGGCCTTATATCGTGACCAGAGTATTGTCCAACGGTGCTTTGTGTTTGACAGATGTCGAAGGTAGATGTGTCGACATGGCTATCAATTCAGATGCAGTCAAGAGATATTATGCGTAATTTTTTTATTATGGCAATTTTTGGTTTATTCGTTTGTATTTGGCATTTGTTGAATAATGAGATGACGGAGGCAATTCTTTCTTCTATCCAAAGTAATTCTTTCTTCCCCCTTCGAGCCTAAGTAATTCTTTCATGTCCCTCTTTTGGAATCACTAATGGGAAAGATATGAAAAAAGAGAGAAAGAAAATGAAAAAGAAAAAAAAAAGAAAAAAAAAGAAGAAGAAAAAAAAAAAGAAAAAAAAAAGAAGAAGATGAAATCATAAAGAAATACAAAACCGTGGGAACTACGTTTGACCTGATTCCTCAAAGAGGATACGTAGGCGCCTCACGGCTCGATCATAGTATGCATCATAATAAATATAGGATGCATAATGTACATAGTGTGCATAATAGACGCAGCGTGCGTAACGCACGTAGCACAACATAAGAGTAAAAAATAAATAAATTCCCCAAGCAAGAAAACTGGGGCAGAGGTTATGTTTTTAAGTTCCAACAAAGGTTTGATTCCAAAAGTTGTAGCACATCACCCATCAAATTATCTTCAATTTTATAGCCTTTCTTTAACCCCACACCAAAACCAACATCAACGTCCAAAAGACCTCCCGATCAATGTTCAAGAGATGTCGAGTCAGGCGAATAAGACCGAGAATAATACACCAAGCCCCAGCAAAGAAGAGGATCGTAAGATTGGGAACGAATTGATAGTCAAAGGAATCTCCAGAAAAGAGGGTCGTATCTACAACACCCCGATTCCTCGAAAGAAATAAAATGAGAGAGTCTCATCGGTGAAAACCTTCGCAGGCACCGAGAGGCGATGTAAGATGAGGGATATAAAATGAGAGAGTCTTATTGGTGAAAACCTTCACAGGCACCATAAGGCGCCGGGAGATGAGAGAAAAGAGAGAGTCTCATTAGTGAAAACCCCTCGAAGGGCACTATGAGGCGACGAGACAGATCAGCGAAGCTACCACATTAGAAACGAAGTGAACACTCCTTTATCATCCCCAGCAAGTCAAACCATCGGGCAAATCAATTGATACAAATAGACTGGGTCGGAATCTATGGTGCACGCCATGATCACGGGGACCAGTTGTGTCCTCCAGATAAGTTCTTTTGATTGTCTCCTCCCACAAAATATTGGTTCAGAAAGATTTTCTCCTTTCCATATCTTTATTTCTTTTCCTAAAATGTGTCTTTAAAGGATTTTTCAAAGCTTACTACCAGAAACCGAAGGGGAATTCATCCAATGCAGGATAATACAAACAGTCTTAAAGGCCGGCCCCAGGCAATGCAGGGATTGTGCTCGGAAATGTTGGAAGAAGTATGCTCCAAAAGGGAGTGGTTTCAGGAGTTAGAAGCAGACTCCCACATCATGTGTTTAAAGAGAAAGCAGAGTAGGGGATAAACTGAAAACCAATCCCCAGCAGGCTAGAGACCCCCAACAGGCAACTTTGCCCGCCAACCAATTATGGGGACAAAGAGCAAGAAAAGAGGAAGAGAGAAAAATTGCTCGCCAGAAAGGCACCCTCTACCACCACGATAAAAACTAATTAAATCCTTTTGTCTGTTGCAGGGGAACAGAGGATTGATGAGGGCAGCAAGATGCAATGCCATGGAAGTCACCAAAAACCGGGGCAGAAAATTTTCTGCCGATTGTCGAAAATTTTCTCGGAAGAACGGGGAAACAATTTCAATACATTTAAGTTCTAGGTCGCCCACCAGTATAATGCGGGAATACATTTAAGTTCTAGGTCGCCCACCAGTATAATGCGGGAATACATTTAAGTTCTAGGTCGCCCACCAGTATAATGCGGGAATACTTTTAAGTTCTAGGTCGCCCACCAGTATAATGCGGGAATACATTTAAGTTCTAGGTCGCCCACCAGTATAATGCGGGAATACATTTAAGTTCTAGGTCGCCCACCAGTATAATGCGGGAATACATTTAAGTTCTAGGTCGCCCACCAGCATAATGCGGGAATACATTTAAGTTCTAGGTCGCCCACCAGTATAATGCGGGAATACTTTTAAGTTCTAGGTCGCCCACCAGTATAATGCGGGAATACATTTAAGTTCTAGGTCGCCCACCAGTATAATGCGGGAATACATTTAAGTTCTAGGTCGCCCACCAGTATAATGCGGGAATACTTTTAAGTTCTAGGTCGCCCACCAGTATAATGCGGGAATACTTTTAAGTTCTAGGTCGCCCACCAGTATAATGCGGGAATACATTTAAGTTCTAGGTCGCCCACCAGTATAATGCGGGAATACATTTAAGTTCTAGGTCGCCCACCAGTATAATGCGGGAATACATTTAAGTTCTAGGTCGCCCACCAGTATAATGCGGGAATACATTTATGTTCTAGGTCGCCCACCAGTATAATGCGGGAATACATTTATGTTCTAGGTCGCCCACCAGTATAATGCGGGAATACTTTTAAGTTCTAGGTCGCCCACCAGTATAATGCGGGAATACTTTTAAGTTCTAGGTCGCCCACCAGTATAATGCGGGAATACATTTAAGTTCTAGGTCGCCCACCAGTATAATGCGGGAATACATTTAAGTTCTAGGTCGCCCACCAGTATAATGCGGGAATACATTTAAGTTCTAGGTCGCCCACCAGCATAATGCGGGAATACATTTAAGTTCTAGGTCGCCCACCAGTATAATGCGGGAATACTTTTAAGTTCTAGGTCGCCCACCAGTATAATGCGGGAATACATTTAAGTTCTAGGTCGCCCACCAGTATAATGCGGGAATACATTTAAGTTCTAGGTCGCCCACCAGTATAATGCGGGAATACTTTTAAGTTCTAGGTCGCCCACCAGTATAATGCAGGAATACTTTTAAGTTCTAGGTCGCCCACCAGTATAATGCGGGAATACATTTAAGTTCTAGGTCGCCCACCAGTATAATGCGGGAATACATTTAAGTTCTAGGTCGCCCACCAGTATAATGCGGGAATACATTTAAGTTCTAGGTCGCCCACCAGTGTAATGCGGGAATACATTTAAGTTCTAGGTCACCCACCAGTATAATGCGGGAATACTTTTAAGTTCTAGGTCGCCCACCAGTATAATGCAGGAATACATTTAAGTTCTAGGTCGCCCACCAGTATAATGCGGGAATACATTTAAGTTCTAGGTCGCCCACCAGTATAATGCGGGAATACTTTTAAGTTCTAGGTCGCCCACCAGTATAATGCGGGAATACTTTTAAGTTCTAGGTCGCCCACCAGTATAATGCGGGAATACATTAAGTTCTAGGTCGCCCACCAGTATAATGCGGGAATACTTTTAAGTTCTAGGTCGCCCACCAGTATAATGCGGGAATACATTCAGCTCTAGATTTTGGAATCAGTCACCCCACCTGAAGACGGAAGGGTACAACAGAGATCCCCAAACGGGAAACAATGAAATCCCCAGCACCAAGAAGCAGACAACTGCAGAGGCAAGCGCGCAATTCAAAAGGAAAAAGGAACGCGTCTCAAAAGAAGTAGTTTGGGAACGGTGTAGCATGCCCAGTATAACAATTCTGATGAAAAGCCATACCACTGAAGAAACCATTGGAAGATTTAAAGAAGAAAGCCGTATCCCCAGCAAATCAAGCAAAGTGATGAGAACTGACATTCAAAAAAGGTGAAGGACCAGCATCATCTCCAAGTTCACAAAATAAAGGCGTCAGAGGAAAGCGTTAGCCGACAAGAAAGCAAGGCAGCAAGAACAAGTTGAAGATGGATGAGATTTCAGGATCCTCAGTTTAGCTTAGCTTCTTGTTTTCCTTTTAGAGCAATGTAATAGGGAGATCGGTTGAGCAGTAGCATCCTACAGCAGCATACAACAGCGCACAACAACAGCAAACACTACAGTCACACGGTAGTCCCAGCTACCAAAATTTCCCGAACTACATTGACCTGATTCCTGTTTCAGCCCAGGATATGTAGGAAACCTCTGAAGCAAAGGTTCGGTCAAATCTTTTTCAAAAAATGCTTCACACGGAGTATTCGGACGGGCAAAAATCGCTCGCTTATCTTTGCGCGAAAACCCTTCGTGTCTTCGTGCAAAGAGGGGCAGCTGTAAGCATGTGATTTTTGCTTTACGAGCAACCGCTCCAAAAGAAAATTCAAAATATATATGTGTGCGTCGTCCGTGTTAGGTTGTGATTTAACTTACTTAAACATTTTTATTTTTATGATAATTATGTTGAAGTGCTATATTGTTATTTGTTTTAATTTCATTGGTTTTATTAGTTATTTTTATTTTTATTTTTCTTTAAATTGGAAAACAAAAGAAAGTTGAAATCGGTTGGGCCCAAATAAATGAAACAAAAACAGGCCGAAACCATCACTCAGCCCAGTCCAGACCAGGCCTGCCCAGGCACCTCCTGAAACGACGTCGTTTTCGGGCAAATCAATCTGAGCCGTCCGTCCCAGCCGATCTAACGGTTCATGACCTCTTTCAGCGACCCATGTTCAAACCCGACCCAAATAACCAGCCTGACCCAACCCCTCACTTAAACCAAACGACCCCGTTTAACTACCAAACGACCCCGTCTCATTTCCCACCCTCAGATCCAAGCCGTTGAGATCATATGATCTAACGGCTCAGATCCGATCAACCTCCCCATATATAAACTCAGCCCTTACCCCGCACCCCCTATACCAACCCCACCCTTCATCGTCTCCTTCCCTGAACCCTGAAACCCCCAAACCCTAGCAGCCGCCCTAGTCTCCTTCGCCATTAAAGCCGGCGGCACGAACGCCGGTGACCACCCCCTGAACACCCTAAGACCCCCTCACTCCCCTGAACACGAATCCACTAACCACGAACCTCGAATCATCTCCTATCGTCTCGAATCTGGATTTGAAGATTCGAGACAAAACTCGATCTACACCAAACCTCACCATCTTTGTATCAGACACTCCCCTGACCTTCCTCGTGACCAAACCAAGCTTGGTTTGGTCCGAATCTACCCACAACTCCTTAAAAATTAGATCTGAAAATCCAGAACTTGAAACACATGCACCTGGGGAATCCGGCCGGTCTTGACAAGGGTTTGAGGTCTAATAGACCTTAATCAAGGTGTTCTCATGTGAGAACACCCTGATTAAAGTTTGTTCGGCCTCAAAAGTTCGAAGTTGAATCTGATTTGGGTCCGTTTTGATTTCAAACTCTTTTGGTAAGTTTTCCTTTCTTTTGTTTTAGTTCTAATTAAGTTGTCAGCATGTTTCGTGGTGTTTGTTTGTTATGTTGTTATTTTTATTTCGGATTTCTTCCATCTCTGTTAAAGGCCTTTTATTTGGTCGATTGTCTTCTGTTTGTTCTGAATACTCTCTGTGATAAACATGATCGTCAGTTAGATTAATCGTCAAATGAACTAATTCATATAGGCCCAGTAATTTAACAAAAGTTGTCTGATACCCCTTAGGTCCCTGAACGTATTGTTTATGCGAGCGACTGATTATTACCTGCTATAATTAGTATAGTCGACTCGATAAATGTCGTCGATTAGTTTTCTATAACTAATGAATCGAATGAGCTAATAATGTCGCATGACTAATGAGCCTGTATTGTGATTTGAATGTTGGGCATTACCCATGAATGGTAGTTTGTAACTACATTGTAAACAATTAAAGGCCAGGTTGGGGCAGTTCTGAAATCGAATGTTCAAAGCCCAAAGTGCCCTGATGCTGCAATAGGCAGGGCAGTAATAATCCAGGGTTAACAAGGGCATTCTGGGGTGTTGAAAAAGACAGAAAAGATTAGTATAAATGGGCTGACAAGTAGGGTACTAATTTAGGATTAAACTAATACCAATGGGGAACAAGACACAAGGGTATGGGGGTTAAAATGAATAAACAAATGAGCCCATAATTCTGGATTAAACAAAAACCAGGCGTGGGGAATAAAGGGGGCTGACACCAAAAGATGTTTAGGCATGGGCTTTAAGGGGTATGGGCAGACTGCAAGTTGCAGATGGGGGGGGGCAGCCTAGCTGCACTTAGTCTTTGGCTTATAAATAGGCCATTCGAAAACAAAAAGAGGGCTGGACTTTTAGTCTTCAGAAAAAAAGAGAGAAAAGGCTGGAATTTTTAGTTTTAAAGCTGAAACTTTTAGTCTAAAGAAAGGTTTACTGAGTTTAAAGAAAGCTGAATAACATAAGTTAGTTTCCAAATAGATTGTAACCAAACACTGCCTGAAAGTTGTATAAGAGTGCATATTGGTCAAGCTGTCTTGGCCAAGTTCTGTTGCTTGCATTGACTGAGTTGTTTGTGGTTGTTGAACTGGTGGTTTTACTGCATTTGAACCCTCAGTTACTGCTGCTATTTCTTTACTTTTTCCTGGGATTACTGGCTTGGCACTCGACTATTTGCTAGTCCTTGTATTCTGGGAGATCACTGTTGGTTATCTGTGGCTGTGGAAAACACTTGGTTCAGTTGGTTGTTGCTGTGTTGTTGTTGTGTATCTGTTGTTGCTGTGTTTGCTGCATACTGCCTAGCTGACCATTCCTTCCTTCTTTGTCCTCCATACCAGGTACACAATTAATACCACAAATGTAACTGAAAGTTTGAGCATGAATGCAAAAGAGAGGACCTGCAGATTGTTTTTTTTATATATGTACATGAACTGTTACTCTAAATGTCATGAAATAGTTACATTTTTGTTTGGACAATAGAAGCAGCCTACATACTAAGTATATCAATGTAGGTTAACGAATGCTAGCCTTGTATGTATACTGCTAGGTGAAAAATATGCCCAGTGTAATAAGTTGTATTTCAGACTTAGTCTGATGGTGTAGTATATTCTCTAATGTAGGCCAAATAGGAAAGCTATCCGTTTTAGTTAAAGTTCTTTCTCCTTTTGCCATATTGTCCCATAAATTGATAAACTCATTTCACAAAACAAAGAATCAGTTCAGGGCCTCAACCTCATGAAGGTCGAGCCCAAATCGAAGCAAACCAAGTAGGCTCGCGTAGAACAGGCAGAGGCCCAGGTCTGGCCTATCACGCATGGGCTGGATTTGGGCCTATAATTGTTTGTTCGGCTGACTGTACATACAGCCTCATTTCTGAAATTTTTTAGCTTTTCTGAATGTCATTACAAATAACTTGCAAGCATTTAATTAATTAGGACTATCTACTGTTTTCAATTGATAAAGACAAACACGACGAGAAACGTAGTTGTTATAGGATATCCTTTTAAAAAAAATAATAATAATAATAAAAAATAAGAACGAGATGAGCCTCGATGAAAATAAACAAAACGCACAGACGCGGGGCCCTTGTTTAAAGGTGTATTATCAAAGCATCTAGGTTCCAGGACGGGTTGTTTAGCAAATCTCACAACTCTCCTAAAAATAACAATACGTTAGACTCTTTAGGACGCGCCTTAATAAATCTTACCTTCTTAAACTCGGGTGCGCATTTATGTGACCCAAATCCAATTCTCAACGGAGTCGAAATGTGTTTCTAATCACGGGTACATTGATTGTGACGTGGTTCGAGATGCGTGTCCATGACGTTGCAATTTCATTTTAAAAAAAATAAGAATGAGATGAGCCTCGCCAAATAAAAAATGTACACAGCTACGGGCCCTCCAACTGTATATATATATTAAAACACTTAGAATTCGGGACAGGCCGTTTAGCAAAATTCCACGGTCCTACCCAAAATAAATACGCTAGTCGCTTTAGGCGCGCCTTTAATAAGTTAATTTCCTTAAACTCGGGTGCACATTGATGTGACCCAAATCCAAATCTCAACGGAGTCAAAGTGTGTCGACGACCACGGGTACATTGATTGTAACGTGGTTCGAGATACATTTTCACAACGTTGCAATTCTTGACAAAAACAACAGTAAATGATAAAAGCGGTTAAAAGTTAAAATTCGCACATAGGTTCATATTCGTATAAAATCAGATAATCAAGCCAAATATAACAGTTGAGCGACCGTGCTAGAACCACGGAACTCGGGAATGCCTAACACCTTCTCCCAGGTTAACAGAATTCCTTATCCGGATTTCTGGTACGCAGACTGTAATATGGAGTCATTCTTTTCCTCGATTCGGGATTAAAATTGGTGACTTGGGACACCCTAAATCTCCCAAGTGGAGACTCTGAAATAAATAAACAAATCTCGTTTCGATTGTCCTTTAATTGGAAAAAACTCCCTTGCACCCCCGCGGTTGTGTAAAAAGGAGGTGTGACAAGGTGGACCGAAGCCGGATCTGTGAGATCCACCAGGAGGAACAGGTACCCTGTATTTCATGTTATCTCACACTCCCTTTCTATCTTGGCATCTTGATGTTTTGATGTTTCACTTGAAGGACAAGGCGGATGAGCTGGGACAACTATAGGGGGAGGTTGGCTGAGTAAAACGCGAATTCACCGAGCTGCAGGCGCATGCGAGTGCCCATTTTGCGGCCAAAGAGAGGGCTCAGGCCAAGATTTCTACTCTTGAGGTGCAAATCCAGACAGTTCGTGCGAACGATTCTGCTCGGGCGAAAATGATCGCAAGGCTTTCGTCCAAGCTTTCGAAGGCAAAAACCAAGGTGGTAAATGTCCGCATCGAGGTTGTGATAAGTAATACCAGGGTAGGACAGAAAGTGGTAGCCTATTCGAGGAGCGTTGCCATTGCTAAAGCTGTGTTGAAGAGGGCCCTTGATCGTGCAAACAATAGCAAGGAGTATGCGAGGTGCAGATCTCGGAGGGAAATCCTCGAGGAGATTCAAGCCAGGGGTTTCAATCTCTCGGAGGAGATCAAGCAAGCCAAAGGGGAGGAGTATGATGCCAAGTTCCTTCTGTCTGATGCTGAACACGGTGAGGAGGGGGCCATCGAGTCGTATTTGTCGAAGGGGGAACGTTTATTCCCTGCCTTCTTCTTTGTGAATATAGCATTCATAATATGTCGTAGATTGAGATTGTGCTTCACCGCTAGTATGTAAAAATAAGACGGGGAACCCCGCAATTTGTATCTTTTGTACTCTTTTTCGTCAAGATCTCAATAGGGTCGATTCGACCTTTGGATCGGTAGAAATCTACGAACCTGTAATATGGCCCTGATGTTCGTTAGGCCGGCGACAGCGGCATCTATTTTTTGCCATTGGGCGTATGTGCTTTAACCATTTTGGGGTTTAGTCTCCGAGTCGAGCTCAGTTGACCCTCAAGCTTTACGTCTACATGGGCTGGCGATAATGGCTCTTACACCTTTTATGTATGTGGCCCTGAGGCTTGCGGAGATGGCGAGATGGCATTTATGTTGTGCCCTTAGGCATGTGTAGTTAACTATTTTGGATTCGGTCTCTGAATCGAGTTACGACTCGAGTTCATTTTAATCTCAAGTTTTCTATTTTCAAGCTAGCAACAATGGCTCTACGCTATTGGTCGTTGCGACCTTTTAGTGTGAGGCCCTGAGGTTCGTTTGGCTGGCAACAATGGATCTTATGCTTTTTCCCGTGTGCATATTGTAGACTTTGTTTCTCCTCTCGTTAAGGTCTTTTTGAAATAATTTTGCCTGACCCGTCGTTAGTTCGGGAAGAACCTCAATTTCAAGTCGTTAGCGGCGATGTTCGAGAACCTCGGAAGGTTTAGCTCGTAGACTGTGTAGCTCGAAGCCTTGTTATTTGGAGCTACCATGGTCGAAGCTCATTTGCCTGTTGAGGGTAGCCTGGTTTAACCGGTTCTTTTCGAAGTAGATTCAAAGTAATGGCCTACGATTTTGTTAGCGACGGTCGGGCATCCTCGAGTTGCATTAATTTGGCTGGTGCAGCCATTTTGACCATATTCATATGTGTTTGGCCGGATCCATTTTTGATCCCGAGTAATAGTTTAGGCTCTACATCGAGGGTATGCCCTTTCGGTGAGCCTTACAAATGCGACATATAGCCTAAACTTCAGGATTGAGTTTCATTCCTGTTGAGGCCTTACAGTTTGTCATGCCTGTTGAGGCCTTACAGTTTGTCATGCCTATTGGGGCCTTATAGTTTGTCATGTCTGTTGAGGTCTTACAGTTTGTCATGCCTGTAAAATAGATCTGGCTAGACCGAGTCTGCCCGCTCGGGGTATTATGGCCTTGGGTTTTCCAATGTATGGTGATTGACAACAGTCTCCGAGTCATCGAGTTTGTTTAGGCTCGAAGGCCGTTATTCGTAAGCTTGGAATTGCTTCATTGGGGCCTTATGAGTCCAGATTTCCGACCCTGAGGTCGTGCGGGTGCCAATTATTTGACGCTAAGTCTCAGAGTATTCCGGGACGTATCCAGTAGAGGGAATCCTTGTCGTGAGCATGCCGAAATATTCTTCTTTGGAGTACCAGATGCTGAAAGATATTCTTTAATTGCTTGGCATAAATACATGTTGTTTTGTTTACGTGAGCTCGGCCAACGCGGGCATGGTTCCTTTAACCGTTTGCCCCGGCACATGTTTTCCTATTGGGACCTCGTTTGTCCTTTCCCAGTACGGGGCTAATTGCAAAGAAAGTCTGGTGGGCCCATCGAATCCTTTTTGGGAAGTGTGTGGACGTTGCCTCTTTAAAAACCTTGTCGGCAAAAACCTATTTCGGGATAAAAAACCGATCAAAGGAAAAGAGTGCAATGGACGTTTTGAAACCTCGGGGTCCTCGAGCTGGAGCGGTGTCCTTATTGCCTTGGTCGGTGGCCTGCACAAGAGTTATCGTGAAGTAAATGATAGAAAAGGGAGAGGTTATTATACCTTGGTGGCAATGGCGCTTTCGAGTTCTGGCATTCGTTTGGCAGTTGCCATATGGTCCTGTATTTGAATACGTCTGGGGCGAGCATCAAAAAATCATGTGGATGATGCGTTGGGGCTCGTCTGCGTAATTATTTTTGGTTGTTTCTCTTTCTCGAGATTGGTTTTTAGCCCGGTTGTTGAGAAATTCCCGAAGGTGCCCGTTATCGAGCAGTCAAGCCACTTCTTCTCGGAGCTGCCTACAATTCTCGATTCGGTGCCTGTGTGAGTTGTGAAATTCGCAAATCAAGTTGTAGTTCATTTGAGAAGGATCCGAGTGTACAGGTCTGGGCCATTTGGCATCCTAATTTTGCTAATGGCGAACACAATGTTCGATACATCATCGTTGAATTTGTACTTTGATAGGAGGGGTGCCCCCGTTGGCCCTGTGTCCCCATCGAAGCCACCTCTATTGAGGGGTCCCCAAGGGTTCTGTCCTTGGTTTACCAATAGGTCGTTGCGAGGTGGATTGCGTTTCGGAGGGTTTCTCCTGTCATCGGGGTACGGCTGGTACCTCTCTTAATTTTATTTTGACTCCTTCGCTAAGAGTCTGCTCGGGTATACTGAGCACGAAGGGGCTCCTAGCTAGTTGTCCTCGACCCTGATCTTTGACTGGTATCGGTTGTGGATGTCCGAACAGGTTACGGTGGAGTACTCGATCAGGTTCTTTTTTAGCTGCCTTGAGACCACCGAGCTTCGTTCATTCAGGCCATGAGTGAAGGCCTGCACTGCCCAGTCATCAAAGACCGGGGGTAGTTCCATTCGTTCTGCCTGGAAACAAGACACGAATTCTCGCAGCATTTCGTTCTCCCTCTGCTTAATCTTGAATACATCGGACTTCCTTGTTGCTACCTTGATGGCACCGGCGTGCGCCCTTACAAAGAAGTCTTCTAGCATGGAGAATGAATCTATGGAGTCGGGAGCTAGGTTGTGGTACCACATAATGGCCCCCTTCGAGAGCGTTTCTCCAAATTTCTTCAATAAGACGGACTCGATCTCATCATTTATTATGTCGTTGCCTTTCACCACGCACGTATAGGCAGTGACGTGTTCGTTGGGATCCGAGGTCCCGTTGTATTTTGGGAGTTCTGGCATTCTGAATTTCTTTTGAATAGGGTTCGAAGCCGCTTCCTCCGGGAATGGCTATTGCACAAACTTCCTCAAATCTACACCTTTCAGGACCGGAGGCACACCCGGGATTTGGTTGACTCTGATGTTGTAAGTTTCGACCTTCTTATCATTGGCTGCTATCATTTTCTTGCCTGACTCGATCCTTTTAGTGAGGTCCTCTAGCATTTTCACGATGGCAGGATCAGCCACTTATCCGTCATTGCTTGACCTCTCCGGTACCCGTTCGGTTGGGGGAGTAGTTTTCAGCGCTATTGTGCTTGGAGTCTTCGGGTGGCTTTGCAACTTAGCGATAGCTAACGGCTGTGCCTGCAACATTTCAAAAATATCGTGAAGAGTGACTTCCTGTGCTTCTCGAGCTGGGGTCTTTTAGGCTTCATGTTGGCCGCCATGTTGTATGCTTCCGTCGGTGTGTGAGGTTTCGTCGACCTGCTACACGTCTTGCGAACCCGCATCCACTGGAATCGGTCCAGGTGCATTATCGAGGTACTGCGGTGGCATGCCAATGACTGGAACAACCACACCATTTTCGCCATGATGTTCGAGGCAGTCGTTCTCAACCCTGTTTACCGAGCCAGACATTTCGACCTGAAATCAAGAGATCTTGGACAAGAAAAGTGTGAAAGATAACTTGTGTTTATGTAATGTAACTAGCAAGGAAATAATCACTGTTATTCTTAGCCCCACGGTGGGCTCCAAATTGTTTACCGTGAAAATTGTAACAACAATTATATTTGTAAATGGGATGCTAAAAATACGTGATCTATTTTTATGCTAGTTGTTAGAGCAGTTGATGCTAAGAATGTGAAGTTTAACGACAAAACACAAGCTAAAACAGGGCAGTAATCAAGCCGAGGGGCTTGCTGCCCGGGCTTCGGACTGGTCAATGAGGGGCCTCGGGGTCGATATCCGGCTCGAGCTCGAGCTATCGGGGGTAACCGGGAGAGGGATAACAGTTAGAATATAATTAAAGAAGTCTTTTTATGGCCAATATCAAGCAATAAATGATGAACAAGTATGAAAGCAATAAATGCTAAGGATGGCCTCGAGAGAGTAAGAGCGAGAGAAGAAAGAGAGAGAGATATTATTGATCTTGTGGAGAATAGTTGGCGCAACATCAGCCCCTTATAAGGTGGTGTAGATTCCCTTTATATAGGAGAGGGAATACAATATAGTACTGGATGCATTAAATGTAAAGGTACGGGGATGGGATGGCTAGATGCGATACTAGACTCTGCTGAATCTAGTTGCTCGCCTCGGGAGTTCCCCACCCTCGGAATCTTTGTTGGGTCGTGGGCGAACCTCGGGGGAGGGAGCTTGATCGTAGCCCTGCAGCCTTGAGATACCGATATGACTCCCTAAATGCACCTCATTGGCGAGAAATCGATCCCTCCGATTTCATCGTATACAGAATCTGAGACGTGGGCCCAGGGGCCGGGTTTGAGAAATTTTGGGATTTTTTATGTAAATTGGATATTTTTGAGTGGGCTTTGTTTCCATAGCATATTTTAATGGTTATGTACTGATTGTGGCTAGATTTGGAGCATCTGGAGGTCAATTCATGAGGGAAAAGGCATCGCGGGCTAGAGTTGGGACCGAATCTAGGTGATAATGAATGTAAATATTGTCCTAAGGGTATGAAACCCCAGATTGCACATCGTTGTGCTATATTGAGGTGACGCGCATGCTAGATGACGAGTGTGGGGTCATGCACTGTTGGGGATTGTGACTTAGTCCATCCCGAATGACTATTTTATCGCGTATTTGACTGAAATCTATTTGCTATCATCATGTTTTGGGCGGAATGACATATTTGGGCCTCGTGCCAACTATTTGAACCCTTAGGGGATTTTTATTGATATTTCCTCACTATTTTGACTTTATACATAAACTCAGTCATGATATATTTCACTGTTTCCATAACTCAGTCATGTTTACTATGCTTTAACACTTCAATGATTTTTAAATGATATTTTGGGCCGAAAATCATGTTTTACTATTGTCCGAGTGGCTTGTGAGGATTTTGACTCAGTAAGGCCGAGGTCCTATGTTGTGAGGAAACACTGATTATGATTATGAGGCCGAGGGGCTGAGATATGTATGCCATGAGGTGGCTTGTTGTTATGAGGCTGAGAGCCTAGAGATGATGCCACAAGATGGCTTGATATTGCGCTTGGGGCGTAAGGAGCCCCTCCAGGAGTCTGCACACCCCCAGTTAGCGCGGGTACCCATTGTGATGTGAGATATATCCTGAGGGGCTGGTATTGTTTCTAAGATATTGCCTGAGGGGCGAATTTGTTGATACTGAGCCCGAGGGGCGATCCTTTATGTGTTTGTCTTTCCTATTTGCCTGTCATTGCTTGCTTAATTGTTAAAAAGGCATTTTATGAAAGTTTAAACTGAACTCAATGATTTTTTGTTACATATCTTCACTGATTCACTGTTTTTACTGGCATTTACAACTGTATTATAGCCTGTAATGTGCCTTACATGATTTCATATTTATCAATATTCATTTATGATTATTACTCACTGAGTTGGAGTACTCACTTTACTCCCTGCACACCGTGTGCAGATTAAGGCGCTGCAGATCCCGCTAGCGAGAATTGAGAGCTCCCGGCAGATTTCGGAGTTCATGAGGCAGCTACTCGGTCCGCAGCCCCGTGCTTCTCCCCCTTTATCTCATTTCTTTCTCTTTCTGTGATTCTATAATAGCGTTGTAGACACTTTAGACTTGTATTAAATTGATAGATGCTCATGCCTAGTGACACCCCGATGTCGTGACAAGTAGTCCCCAATCTTGAAGTATCTAAAACGAGCTTTCTGATTATAATATAGCTCAATAACTTGTTTTTATGCCGTCCTTATCAAAGTTGTTTCTCTTCTTTCTTCAAGCAAATCAAGATTTACCTGCATCTCCTCTTCATTTGACTATTTGATTGCTTGAACATAACACGTAGTTGGATCCCCTATTTTGATTGGAATTAAAGCTTCAGCACCGTATACAAGTGAGAATGGTGTCTCTCATGTACTTATTCTGTTGTTGTTCGATATGCCCACAAGACTCCAGGTAACACCTCTGGCCACTTGCCTTTTGACTCCTCTAGTATTTTCTTCAAGTTATTAATAATAGCTTTATTTGTTGATTCAGCGTTTCCATTGGCCACTGGATGATAAGGTGTCCAAGTTATCCTTTTAATTTTCAAACTTTGAAAGAATTCTGTGATTTTCGCACCTATGAGCTGCGGGCCATTATCACACACGATCTCTTTTGGAACTACAAACCGGCATATGATGTTTTGCCAGATGAAGTCTCTGACTTCTTTTTCTTGTACCTGCTTGAAGGCACCTGCTTCTACCCACTTAGTAAAATAATCAGTAAGAACTAATAGAAATCGTACCTTGCCTTTAGCTTGTGGTAATGGACCCACAATATCTATCCACCAATTTATAAAAGGCCATGGTGCAACAACTGGGTGTAATTACTCTGCTGGTCGATGCATGTTGTTGCCATACCTTTGGCACTTGTCACATTTAGCCACCAAATTTTCCGCCTCTTCTTTTATTTTTTGCCAGTAATACCCTGCTCTAATTAAAGTTTTTACCAAGGATCTTCCTCCAGCGTGATTTTCACAATGTCCCTCATGTATTTCCCTCATCACATATTCCATTTGAGAAGGTCCGGGACCCCTTTCTAGAGGGCCACCAAATATTTTTCGATATAAATTGCCCCGATCTAAACAATAACGAGCAGCCTTTCGACAATGTGCCTGAGCCTTTTTCTTATCTTCAGGTAGTGTTCCGTATTGCAAAAAATTGACAATATCGTTTCTTCAATACCAAGTTAATTTATTAAAATTTACCTCATTTTTATCTTGGTTGAGTACCGAATGAAACAAATGTATTACAGAAGCATTCTCTTCATTTGTTACTTCTGCGGCGAATGCAAGATTAGCTAATGCGTCTGCCTCGGTATGCTCTTCTCTTGGTATTTGCACAATTTTCCAAGTTTAGAATTGTCTAATTATGTCTTATGCCTTTTCCAGATAGTGTTGCATCCTCGCCTCTCTGGCTATATAAGTCCCCTGCATTTGGTTAACTACAAGTTGCGAATCGCTTTTGATTATGACATATTCTATTCCGAGCTCTCGTGCCAATTCTATACTTGCAATCACAACTTCATATTCTGGTTCATTATTAGTAATAGGATGGCATTTTATGGCTTGTCACATAGCCTCTCCCGCAGGTGGGATCAGGACAATGCCCAAATCTGCTACTTTTACATTTGATGAACCATCGGTAAATAAGGTCCAAGTAGCTGGATTAGACCCGTTAAATACTTGCAGTTCTTTTTCTACCTCTGCCACCATCCCTGGTCTAAAATCTGCCACAAAATCTACTAAAACCTATGACTTTATTGCAGTTCTAGGTTGATATGTGATGTCATATTCACTTAGTTCTATAGACCATTTGGCTAACCTAACTGATAACTGTTGTTTATGCAGTATATTACATAAGGGGTAGGCAGTTACTACAGAGATATGATGACATTGAAAATAAGGCTTTAATTTTCTAGATGCTATGATTAATGCTAGTACAAGTTTTTCTAAATGAGGATATTGAGTTTCAGCATCCAATAGAGACTTTCTAACACAGTAAACTGAAGATTGTTTACCTTGGTCCTCTCGAACTAATACGGCACTTACCGCCATTTCCGAAACAACGAGGTAGATGAGTAGTTTTTCCCCGTACTTTGGTTTGGCCAACAATAGTGGGTTTGACAAGTACGCTTTTAAATTTTGGATTGCTTGTTGACATTATTCAGACCATTCAAATTGACTTTGTTTTTTCAAGGCAAAAAATAACTTAAAGCATTTTTCCGACGATTTGGAAATAAATCTTCTCAATGCTGTTATTCTACCTGTCAATCTCTGCACTTCTTTTTTGCTTGTAAGTACATATGGTATTTCTTCAATAGCCTTAATCTGTGCGAGATTTACCTAAATGTCACGGTTAGAAACAAGGAATCCCAAGAACATACCCGACGGCACTCCAAATCCACATTTCTTAGGGTATAACTTCATGTTGAATTTGCGGAGAATCCGAAATGTATTTGACAGATGTTGAATATGATCCCCTGCTTGTTGTGATTTGACTAGCATATCATCTATATAAACCTCCATGGTTTTTCTAGATGTTCTTGAAACATCTTGGTCACTAGCCTTTGATACGTGGCCCCAACATTCTTTAGACCGAATGGCATCACTTTATTACAGTAAGTCCTCATGTATGTAATAAAGGAAGTGTTTTCCTCATCTAGAGGATCCATCTTTATTTGGTTATATCCTGAATAGTTATCTAAAAAACATAATAGCTCATGTCATGCAGCAGCATCAATTAGTTGATCTATGTGCAGTAATGGAAAAGAATCTTTAGGGTAAGCTATATTTAAATCAGTATAGTCCACACAAACTCGCCACTTACCATTCTTTTTGGTCACTACTACAGTATTAGCTAACCAATCAGGATATTTTACCTTGCGGATAGACCCGATATTTAAGAGCTTTTGTACTTCATCCTAAATCACCTGATTCTTGAAGGATCCTTGCTTCATTTTATTTTGTCTGACATGTGGATATGTTGGATCTTCATTCAGCTTATGGGTCATTACCTCCGGTGGTATAACTATCATATCTGAATGCGAACCAAATAAAGCAATCTGCGTTAGCTTTTAAAAATTCAATTAACTTACTTTTCATCTCCGGGCTGATGTTGGCACCAATGTAGACTTTTTTGTCCGACTAATGTATAAACAATACCACAGCTTCCAGTTCCTCGATTGTTGTCTTGATGTTTTTATTTTTTCTGGTTCTTGAATAGTATCGGGCCTTGAGTCTACATTTGTTTGTCCGTCTACAGTTGAGGCTTGTGTTGCTAAATCCTCAACTGAATTATGTAATTGCTATTTTTTGTCGCTTTTCGTGCTTGAGTCTACCACTTAGTTAATTCTTTGAGAAGCCTGTTGATCACTACAAATTTGTCGTATTCCCTATTGTGAAGGAGACTTGAAAACTTGTTGTAGGGTAGACGGAACAACATCCATTTTGTGAGTCGAGAATCATATTGTACGCCATGTCCATTTCTATCACTTGAAATTTTGTATCTTTGACTACTCTTTCTGTGAACTTGGTGAGTATTATCTCCCCTTTTGTTACAGAGCTCGAGTTGTCAAAACCAGACAAGGTTCGTGCTTTGGGTACCAATTTATCATTGGCTTGCATCTCGCTTACCACTCTTAATAGAATGATATTTATAGAACTACCTGGATCAATCAAAAGTCGCATTACGTTAGTATCATGTACAAGTAAAGATATTACTAGTGTATCATTGTGTGGGGTTAGCATGCCATCTGCATTTGCATCATCAAATGTTATACTATCTTCTTCCAAAACTTGACGAACTCGCTTCCCATGGGTGACTGTGATTTTCGACACCTTCTCTGATGTTGTGTATGTTATGCCATTGATCTTTTCCCCTCCACTTATGACATTAACCATTCTTTTTCGTGATGGAGGTTTCAGAGGTTCTTGCCTATCCTTCATATATGCTTGCTTTCCTTTTTCACTAAATAATTCGGTTAAGTAACCTTGTTTTAATAGATTCTCTACTTCACCATGCAGCAATCTGCAATCCGCCATTTTGTGACCGTGATCATTGTGAAATTTGCACCAAATATTGGGATTTCTCCTATTTGGGTTCGATCTCATTTTTTTTGGCCACTGTACCTTATCTCCCATGCTTCTTAAAACAACCATCAACTGGGATGTGCTAACATTAATATTGTAACTGCCAATTTTTGCTTTTGAACCTCTTGATCTAGGATTATACCTTGGGTTTTCCTGTTTTAAACGTGAATCCCTTCCTGCTAGTCCCATATAGGGTTTGTACCTACTTTTACCGGACCTTTTTCAGTGTCTACCCGCCTTGAGCTTGCTCTTTCATCTTTCGGAGACTGAGGGATAGTATCTTCTTCTATCCGCAGGTTTGTGCTATATCTATTGTAAACATCATTCCAAGTTGTTGTGAGAAATTCTCGTAAGCTCTCTTTGAGTATTCTCGTGGCTTCCAAGATTTTTTCACTTAGATTACAAGAAAATGCCATAGCCGCCAGTTTCGGGTACACGTGGTAACATCTTCCTTTCACACTGGAATCTGTCTACGAATTCCCTAAGCAACTCCCTATCTCCTTGTTTTATTTTGAAATTGTCTTCCATCCTCTTTCAACTTTTTCAGCTCTTGAGTGTGCTTTTATAAATGAATTTGCAAGCTCAGCAAAGGAATCAATAGAATTTTCAGGTAAAAGAGAATACCACGTCAGAGCTCCCTTTGTGAGTGTTTCTCTGAATTTTTTGACCAATACTGATTCAATTTCTTGCTTGGTCAAATCGTTGCCCTTTACGCCAGTTGTAAATGTCGTTACGTGATCTCGTGGATCAGTAGTTCCATCATACTTTGGGATATCGGGCATCTTGAATTCTTTTGGAATTGGCAAAGGAGTGGCGTTTGGCTTCCAAGGTTGTTAAGAGTATTTCTCCATATCTATTCCATTGATTATGGGTGGTATACTAGGTATCTGCTCTATGCAATCACTCTTCTCCTTGAGAAGTTTCTGCAAAGTTAGTACTAAAATTTATAAATCATAATTAACTGTGTTACCTGACCCTCCATCACGAGATTTGCTAGGAGTTCCTCCGCTGCCTGAATTAGTTGTACAGTTGGCAACCTACTGACAAAAGCTTTAAGAGCATTGTTGACCTGTTGGGCGATTAGTTCCTTCAATGCTGCATCAATTGCTTGATCGTTCTCATGCTAGTCATTCATATTCGATTCAGATCTGTCAAGAGTCCTCTCTCGAGATTGTCGAGGAGAGTTTTTCGGTGAGGGGGCTAGAGTTTCATATTTTGTTGATTTTGAGAATTCAATTGATGTTGCTGGTTTTGTTGGTTGTTTTTTTTTTGGCAATCCGCTAGGCAAGCGCCTAGGGCTAATTTTTTATATAAAAATTAATAAACAAAATACAATGTCATGATATCCTACAAAATGAAAGGAATAAAATTTGAACTTAACAAATAGCCTATTATCAAAATTGAGCATTGCACTCAAAATTGATATCACATTAATGTAAAATACAAATATAGGCCGAAGATGTCCTTTGGTTCCTTGTATTTCTAGTCCATTGAAGCCCAATTCAAATGTGTACCATGCTGATTCTAAACGTAGCCATAATCTGCATCAATTTGAATGCAGAAATAGCCTATTTCCTTGTGTTTCACTATCAGATGTTTTAGGACTTCTCTTTCCTTCCACATACCCATGTTACTCATTCCATTATTATATTGAATAAACAATCCAAGTTGGCCGACAACTGCCTTCCATGTTGTCTTTGTTTATTACAATATTATATTATTTATCACTCTTCTCATGTGCATTGGTAGGTATTTTACCTATTAATCCTTTTCTCTATGGGAAATATTAGCCACGTGTGATCTGCAGAAACATCTATTGTCGACTAAAATTTTGCAAGCCTTTATTCATAGTGAAGCGTGCCAGTATTTGAGGAGCTTCATCCTTGGTTTAATCTGCAGGCATGCGTTTACTCCTCTATCCCCATTGCTTAAATGTTGAAGCATGCGTGAACAAACTTCCAGCACTAAACTATAAAAAAACCAGCAAAATTTTTGCTCCTTTTGATATCGTTCTCCTTGCAGTCTCGACTGAGCTGCCCAGAAAAATCTCAAGACATGTGTGTATTGTAGTATCCACAATCACGTGTCCTCCACCAAATTGGTAGCTCGGAAACAATAGCCAGTCGTGCAAAACAGTACCCATTCATGTCTATTAGCCATGCGTGATCTGCAATAAAAATGCATTGCCAACCTAGTGGTGCGTCTTAGTAAACTGCATGCGTGCGCTGACTCTTCTGTCCCCATTGCTTAATGGTTGAAGCAACGATGAAAAAGATACATCGAAAAAATTCCATTTTTAAACAATAAAAAACCTGCAATCCTTTTGATTCCTTGCAATCTCGATTCTGCTGCCCAGACCAATTATATAATCCATAGAGACAGACGTGTAATGTAGAATCCAAAATCATGTGTCCTCCACTTACAGCTGAAGCATAAGAATTACACTTGTCCATGTGATACTTTTGTTCGACAACATGTGTTGTCTTCCATGTGTTCCACAGTGAACCATGTGTGCACATGAAAGGATTTGTAGGACACAATGCACAGTTCATTTTATTAAAAAAATACCCAAATGCTGCAATGTTCCAAAATGTGAGCTTCCAGCATTTCTCGAAAAGCTAATTTGTTTATTGTTTCCAACACGCATGCCGAGTTCTTTTTTCCACTCCTTTTACCAGATCCTATCGAGTGCCTTCATGTTCCAGCAATAAACAATTAAACACATGCATTTCCTAGAAATTCCCTAGCGTGCTGGTGCATTCTCCAAGTGCATTGGCATCTGTTATTGTCCAGAACTTCACGTGCCCATCTTGTTTTCCCATGCTATTTCAGTACTTCCCTTTGATGTGAATGACTGTCATGAAACGAAAATTGTAAAAGTTCCAAAGCCCACCTTTAGTGTCCTCCCAGTGGATTGAATGCAGTGCATTAATACCACCACTTGAGATTCTACTATAAGATTAGGCTTTAGCTGGTGTTGATGTTTGACATGATTTTTTGGATGAAGGATTGATTTGGAAAGTAAAAGATTATCAGATTCTCGGTAACGGAACCAATTTGTTTAACCAGAAAATAGGAATTTCGGTCAAAGTATATTATTAGAAGTACTCGGGCTTCTGATAATCAAATAAAGGAATATTTTTGCAATAATAAAGGAAAATTAAAACGAGAAATAACTGAGTAATCAATGTAAATGTAAATAAATATATTCCAGTAATAATAAGTGTGTCCATACAAATATTATTTCTCTCCCTTTTATAGTTATTTCTAAGTACAATCTTTCTTCCTTCTCATAATTGAGTCATAATGAGCAATTAATGACATTAATGAAACGTTATAATTGGCAATCGTAACTGTTTCGTGAAAATTCTGTAACGTTACTAATTATTCATGCTCATTAACTGAAGGTTAACGAATCTGTACTTTTTGCTGTCTTGGTTCATTTCGCCGGTATCTCTTAAAATTATGAAGAGACCCGAGCAACTATTTCTTCTTGTCTCTTAGACGTCTTGCTCGTACATATTGAGACTCGCATCTCTTTAAGAACTGTCCTCCGACTGTCACTTTCCTAATGGTCCACGTGTCTAGCTACGTCAGACACATAATTAACTCCAAGTTAAATATTAATTTTCTACAATACAATTACAACATTAAAAATTAAATTCTTCATAGAAAAACGACTAGTTTAGTATGCAAGAAAATAGATGTTGTTATAAATATATCAGTTTGAATTCGAATAATATATCAGTTTCTCTCTATAGTTGTCTTTACTTACAGTCTTTATTTTATAACATGTTATCAGTACGAGACTCTGACATCTCGAGAAAATACTTTGAAAGTATTAGAGGTATGAACTTTCTTTTCCTAAATAATGCCAAATCTTTCTAAACTTGAATTTGTAGCCCTAGATATATCGGGCAAAAGCTACATGTCTTGGGTGTTTGATGCTGAAATTCATCTTGATGCGATGGGTCTGGCAGACACCATCAAGGATAAAAATCAGGCATCAAACCAAGACCATGCCAAAGCAATGATATTCCTACGCCATCACCTTGATGAGGGCCTGAAAATGGAATATCTCACTATTAAAGATCCAGTCATACTGTGAAATAATTTGAAAGATAGATATGACCACCTGAAGATGGTCGTTCTTCCACAGGCACGTTATGATTGGACTCATCTAAGGCTACAAGATTTTAAATCTATCAGTGAGTATAATTCTGCTATGTTCAGAATTATTTCCCAATTGAAATTATGTGGTGATAATATTACTGATCATGATATGTTGGAGAAAACTTTCACCACTTTTCATGCCTCGAATATGCTCCTGCAGCAGCAATATCGAGAGATGGGATTTAAAAAGTATTCTGAACTTATCTCACATCTTCTTATAGCAGAGCAACATAATGGGCTATTAATGAAAAATCATGAAAGCCGACCTATTGGTTCTTGTCCATTCCCTGAAGTGAATGAGACGAACTTCCACCAAGCTAAACGTGGAAGAGGTCGTGGCCCCAGTCGTGGTCATGGCCGTGGTCGGGGAAGAAACCCCAATCATGGTAATAATAATGCACCAAAGAAGCCTCCTCACCACCAGCAGTGGAAAAGGAAGGAACAAAAGCATGAAGCGGTGCAAGCGCCAAATGCAGAAAATGCATGCTATAGATGTGGAGGAAAAGGGCACTGGTCACGTACTTGTCGTACGCCAAAGCACCTGGTTGAGCTTTATCAAGCCTCCCTGAAGAAGACAGAGAAAAATGCTGAAGCAAATTTTATTTCTGAAGATAATTTAGACTTCATGCATTTGGATGTAGCTGATTACTTTGCACTCCCAGAAGGAGAAACAAGTCATGTAATCGGTAGTGAATATGTAGAAATGTAAATATTTTAATTTTTGTTGTTTATAATAGATAGTATGGTTATGTAATTGTTGTACATAAATAAATGTTATGCTTTGATAATGATGTTTACTATAATATATTATATTATGGATGTTCATTTAGTAAATAAGCTTCCTGAAGAAGCTTATCCATATGGGACTCCACCGTAAATATGTTTATCTATTTAGTACTCTATTGGAAATAAGCTTCCTGAAGAAGCTTATCACTTCAGTACCCAGTTATGGATAAATATTATCCCCGGTAGAAGATATATTTTATTTATGTTATTTTGAAGAATATGGATAATCCTCAAATTATGTTTGGATCAAAGACAAATTATGAAGATATTTGTGTTATTGATAGTGGAACAACTCATGCCATATTCAACGATCAGAAATACTTTTCTTATTTGCATAAGGAAAAAGCAAATGTTTCAACAATTTCTGGTAATATAAGTTTGATTGAAGGCTCCGGAAGAGCCATAATATTTCTGTCTAAGGGAACAAAACTTATTATAGACAATGCATTGTTCTCCTCCAAGTCCCGAAGAAACTTGTTGAGTTTTATAGATATCCGCCGAAATGGGTATCATGTAGAGACAATAGATGAAATGAACAGGGAATATCTTTGTATTACAAAGAATATTTCTGGCCAGAAATGCATTGTAGAAAAGTTACCAACTTTATCTTCTGGCTTATACTATTCAAAAATTAGTACAATTGAAGCACACTCTATCGTAAACCAGAAGTTTACGGATTCAAATACTTTTGTGCTTTGGCATGGCCGTTTGGGCCATCCCGGATCAATAATGATGAGACGAATTACTGAAAATTCGAGTGGGCATCCATTAAAGAACTTGAAGATTCTTACAAATGACGAATTTTCTTGTGATGCTTGTTATCAAGGAAAAATGATCACTAGACCATCACCAATGAAGGTTGGTATTGAATCCCCTGCCTTTTTAGAGCGTATACATGGGGATATATGTGGACCTATTCACCCACCAAGTGGGTTGTTTAGATATTTTATGGTCCTAATAGATGCATCTTCAAGATGGTCTCATGTGTGCCTACTATCATCTCGCAACCTGGCGTTTGCAAAGCTATTAGCCCAAATAATTCGATTAAGGGCACAATTCCCAGATTATCCTATAAAGGCCATTCGCCTTGATAATGCTGGAGAATTCTCATCTCAAGCTTTTGATGATTATTGTCTATCAGTTGGGATAAAAGTTGAACATCCTGTAGCTTATGTTCATACTTAAAATGGCCTTGCAGAGTCATTTATTAAATGCCTGTAATTGATAACAAGACCACTACTTATGAAAACAAAATTGCCCACTACTATTTGGGACCATGCTATCTTGCATGCATCATCACTTATCCGTCTCAGACCGACAGATTATAATAAATATTCTCCGTCACAATTAGTTTTTGGTCACGAACCAAATATTGCCCATCTACGAATTTTCGGATGTGTTGTATATGTGCCAGTAGCACCACCACAACGTAGTAAGATGGGACCACAGAGAAGGATAGGAATATATGTTGGGTTTGAATCACCCTCTATTATTCGCTATCTTGAACCATTGACAGGAGATTTATTTACTGCTCGATTTGCAGATTGTCGGTTTGATGAAACAAATTTCCCACAATTAGGGGGAGAGAAAAAGGAAATCAAAAGAGAAATTGTGTGGAAAGTTTCATCATTATCTCACTTTGATCCCCGTACCCCTATATGTAATCAGGAGGTCCAGAAGATCATCCATTTACAGAATATAGCAAATCAAATGTCAGACGCATTTACTGATTTGAAAAGGATAACTAAGTCACATATCCCAGCAGAGAATGTGCCTATCCGAATTGATGTCCCAGTAGGACCATCTACTAGCATGAGAGCTAGTGAACCTAAAGCACGCCTGAAGCGTGGTAGGCCTTTGGGTTCTAAGGATCGAAATCCTCGAAAAAGAAAATCGACAAATGATCAAAACGATACTATGAAGGGATCTCCTGAAGAGACCCAAAATCTGATTAGTTCTGAGATTCCTGAAGAAATCAATGAACCCGAAGCTCATGTGAGTGAGGAACTTTTAATAAGTTTGAACGGTGATGGGATTAATTTAAATCGATTTGAAATAGTGGTGGATAATATTTTTGCATATAATGTTGCACTTAATATTATGCAAGATAGTGAGGATCTTGAACCTCGATCTGTCGAAGAATGTCGACAAAGATCTGATTGGCCAAAATGGCAAGAGGCAATTCAATCGGAATTGAAGTCACTTGCTAAAAGAGAGGTCTTTGGACCAGTAGTCCAAACACCTGCTGGTATAAAACCAGTTGGTCATAAATGGGTTTTTGTGCGAAAAAGGAATGATAAAAATGAAGTTGAAAGATACAAAGCTCGCCTTGTTGCACAAGGATTCTCACAACGACCTGGAGTCGATTTTGATGAAACATATTCACCTGTTATGGATGCCATAACATTTCGATATCTCATCAGTTTAGCACTACATGAAAAGCTTGAAATACATCTAATGGATGTAGTTACAGCTTATCTGTACGGTTCACTTGATAATGAAATTTATATGAAAATCCCTGAAGGATTTAAAATGCCTGAAGCAAAATCTCAGGAAATGTATTCAATCAGATTACAAAGATCTTTGTACGGTTTAAAGCAATCTGGGCGCATGTGGTATAATCGCCTTAGTGAATATTTGCTGAAAGAAGGTTACATAAATGATGTTATTTGTCCATGTATTTTTATAAAGAAAATGACATCAGAATTTGTTATACTTGCTGTTTATGTTGATGACATAAATCTTGTTGGAACTCCAGAAGAGCTCCAAAAGGCAATTGAATATCTTAAGAAAGAATTTGAGATGAAAGATCTTGGAAAGACAAAACTTTGTCTTGGTCTGCAAATTGAACATTTAGCAGACGGGATCTTTATCCATCAATCTGCCTATACAGAAAGGGTCTTAAAACGCTTTTACATGGACAAAGCGCACCCATTGAGTACACCAATGGTTGTTCGATCACTTGAAGTGAATAAGGATTTGTTCCGACCTCCAGAAGAGGACGAGGAACTCCTTGGTCCCGAAGTACCCTATCTCAGTGCAATTGGTGCACTAATGTATCTTGCTAATGCTACAAGGCCTGACATAGCATTTTCTGTTAATTTACTAGCAAGATATAGTTCTTCTCCTACACGGAGACATTGGAACGGGATTAAGCATATATTGCGATATTTAAAGGGAACTCTTGATATGGGTTTGTTTTATGCTAACAAAGATAGTGCAGACCTTGTTGGTTATGCAGATGCAGGTTATTTATCTGATCCCCATAAAGCTCGATCTCAAACCGGCTACGTATTTACATATGGAGGTACTATCATATCATGGCGCTCCACAAAGCAATCTATTGTTGCTACTTCTTCAAATCACGCTGAGATAATAGCTATTCATGAAGCAAGTAGGGAATGCGTATGGTTGAGATCAATAATTCATTTTATTCGAGAAAAATGTGGTTTGGAATGTGAGAAAAGACCCACAATTTTATACGAAGACAATGCTGCATGCATAGCCCAATTGAAGGGAGGATTTATAAAAGGAGATAGAACGAAGCACATTTCACCAAAATTATTCTACACACACGATCTTCAGAAAAGTGGTGACATTGATGTGCAACAAATCCATTCAAGTGATAATCCAGCAGATTTATTCACTAAATCTTTGCCAACATTAACTTTTGAGAAGATGGTATACAAGATTGGAATGCGGAGTGTCAAATATTTGAAACAAGGTTTTCATCAGGGGGAGTAAAATACGCGATTCACTCTTTTTCCCTTACTGAGGTTTTTTCCATGGGGTTTTCCTTATAAGGTTTTTAATGAGGCACCTAGTAATGCGTCTTACTAAATATGTGTACTCTTTTTTCTTCACTGGGATTTTTTCCCACGTGGTTTTTCCTAGTAAGGTTTTAATGAGGCACATTATCTTTTAATGAACATCCAGGGGGGAGTGTTATAAATATATCAGTTTGAATTCGAATAATATATCAGTTTCTCTCTATAGTTGTCTTTACTTTATGGTCTTTATTTTATAACAGATGTTTCATTAAGAATAATAGACTAATTGATAGTGGGCAGATACAGTATGAATTAATTTTTATAATACGAAAGCAGGTAATGTAGGTGAATTGGTGGAAGACTAATCCATTACCTTAACCAATCACATCATATAGGGTCCACAAATGGATGATAGTGAAACAGACGCATCAGCAGTGGTGCGGGAAATAGCCATGAAAATTGCCCCTTAAATTCTGTCACGAGAATTTCGTAATGAAAATTTCGTAACGTATCAAGTATTTAATAATGAATTTGGACTCCTTTCTGTCACCAGATCTTTGCTTTCAATGCCTTCTATCCGTTGGCTGTAAATGATTTAAATTGGTACGAGACTCGTATCTATACGTCGTCTCGTGCCTATTTAAATTCTTCTTCCCGTGGCTGTTTCCATCCGTGCCTCTTAGTCAATTTCTGCGCTTTGACCATTTAACTAATCCACGTGTCATGCCACATCATCTTTTAATATAAACTTAGTTTTTTTCCAATACAATCTGCACATCATATAATAGAGTCTAGTAAACTTAAGTGACATCATGGCTTAGGCAACTTGACTTCATTTCATATGCATTTCTTAAATCCTAAGGAACACATATGAACAGAGCGTCTCTAAAGGAATCGGATAGTTGAGTGTGCGAACAGTCCCACCTTAGTAGCTGAAAAAATTAGGAGCCTATAATGGTGTAAGGCCTTTTTGAAAAACTGTACGGGCCTGTCCAGAAGCGGACAATTATCACACCATATTAATAATATCTTAGGACGAGTATGAAGATGGCATAGTGATGTTGCAGGGCAGAAGCTTGTTGCGGGCTTCTGTTGCCCTAATACTCTAAGAATGTGGGGGGAACGGAGTGAATCGCAGAAATTGATGGATCGTGGTAATGGGCTACATAGAACATAGTTGGAGGGGGCTAAACCGGCTCGAATATACTCTTAATACGGTGTGATATTATTCGCTTTGGGCCGAGCCCGCACGATTATTTTCCAAAAGGCCTCATACTATTAAGAGATTTCTACACTTTATATATAGACTCCCAATCTTTTCAACTACCACGTAAATATTATTGTGTTTGATTATTTTACCTTTCCATATTCATATTGGTAGATATACTTGCTTAATAGCATCAGGACAAGGATAGAGTTTTGGAAGTTCCAAGAATGTTATTTACAGGATCTCAAGCTAAAGAATTGCAGACTAAGGTTATTGGATTTCACTGGCAAATAAAAAAACTTTTAATTATAGAGCAAAAGATCAAGCCCAAAAGAGATGAATTGTCCAATTTTTACAATTATTTGGTGGCCCAAATTGAAGTCCAATAGGATGAAGATTGGGTCCCAAAACTCAGCTCTTGAAGTCAACCAAAAGGGCACCTAGAAGAGGTTAAAATGAGCTCAAAAGAGGCCCAAAAAGGGGTGTTTCAAAAGGAGCCATATTGGAGCCCAGACTAATAATCCAAACTAGTAGTTTTAAGGCCAAAATTTGCCCCAAAGAGATTTGGCCACCCACCCTTGTCACGCTCCAAACCCGAAGAGGCGTAGCCCTCACCCGGTGCCATACTCGGCTCGAGCTTACCATTCTGTAACTGTGAACTTTGGAGGAGTAACCTTCAACTTAGGCAGATGAGGCCATATTCTGAATCATCTGAAATTAATGTCTACAACCAGCAATATCAAAGTAAACACCTATATAAGGCTGGTAAAGCCATAATTCTGATATAAAAATGTACATGACTCATATACAAGCCTCTAGGGATAGCTGTACTGTATCATGGTCAGGACAGGGCCTCGACCTACCCATCAAACATGTATATATAAAATGGACTCCTAGGTATAGACCTGGTGATACCAAGGAAATAGAGCTTACCAACCAAGTTGGTGTTTGACTTTGTCTACTAGGAAGGTCTCTCCAGGTGTCTATCAGGACCTGCAGGCATGCAATGCAGTGTCCCCAGCAAAAGGGAAAATAATTTACCGAGTATATAAGGCAACATAATAATTGAAAGCTGAAACTGAACTGATAATATAATAATTGAAAGTACCTGAGAGTCATATATAATTTAAGATATACTTACCTGTTGATATTGACTCATCTCTCTGAATATAGTAAGTAAAATAGTTGTCCGGCCCTATAAGGCTCGGTATGTGTAACTGCTCTGCCGTAGTAGGCTCGCTTATTGGCGCTCGGCCATACGAGGCTCGGACTCTTGGCAATTTCTGGGCTCCCTCATAGACGCTCAACCACAATAGGCTTGGTATATAACTTACCATCTAATTAGAGGTTACCCAATAGAGGCATGCCCACCGATTATAGCTCGGTGGTGGTGAAAATATAGTAATACTTTATATATATAAACTCTCTGCTTTCTTGACTGAAAGAAGATAATATTTAATTGAATATAAAGTCCCGATAAGGGAGAATACTGTAGCTTATGAGACTAGGATAATGTACATAAATTCAAGAATAAGAACTTCTTCTTATGCCTCGTTATCAAACGCATCTAGTTACGGGATCATTCCAAAATAAAGAAAAGGTTTATCCTTAACATACCTTAACTCTGTTGAGTCCTTAATACCTTCCAATAAATTCTTCAAACAACTCAACTCAATCTACCATAGCAAAAAGAGATTCAAAATCAGTGTCGAGTAAAGGCTAAGTCTGCAACTTAAACTAGTAGCTCGTTTATGTAAATTTGGGCAGCATCTCCCCTGTACAAAGACCTCCCTCAATACCATATACTAACAAGAAAACAATAATAACAATGTATGCATCATTTTCCAATCTTATCTCCATCACAATACACCACAAAATATCCCACACACCCTAATCACTTCATACATAAAACGACTATCAAAGTAGTGTCAAACAACCTAAAAATATAATGACGAACGACCAGCCCCCCATTCTGTCATTATCTTGTGTTTCTCCACATCGTTTATCCTCCAAGACTACAAAGAACATCAGCACAAGAGGCCAACACGAGTGGACTGCAAAATAGTCCACTAAAAGTGAAATAAATCGAATTCACGACTTCTGGTCACCGTCCTGAGAGTTCTAATTATTAAAAAATAAATTTATCAATATTACTTGACATTTAAAAGCTTAAATACAGAAAGTAGGTATTTTCTTAACTATAAGTACCTTCCATAAATCAATCCACAAAGAAAAAGAGAGGCAATATAGTGATACTTACGTCGTAGGGATCGTTCTATTGTTATCGCTTCTTGATTTCGTACCCGGGATGTTAATCTTCATGGAAACCCTTGTAGTGAGCTTACAGGTAAGTTTATGGGGGTTATATGGTCGTTTTATATGAATTAAATGAAGAGAAATATGATTTAAAATTTATATATATCAACTTTTGAAAAGTCAAAGAAGTGCTAACTTGGCACCCTAGCATTAGCCCTTCTTCTGATGCTTATATCTCTTTATCCAGATGTCGTATGAATGAACGGTTAAGAGCATTAGAAACTAAAATCTATGACCTTTGATTTGTTATATAATATTTCCCAAAATGACCTCATTTAACACACAAAATATATTGCTCAAAAAGCTTCAGTGACACACCTACTTATCACATATGCAGTGTGCGCAGTCTCGCAACAATGAAAATATTTGTCTACTCCAATATCGTATCAATAAACAGTTTAATGAGTTAGAAACTAGACTTGTAGATATTCAATTTGGTAGGTTGATCATCTCCTAATTCCAAGTATATTGGGAGAAAAGCTCAACTACATTTGACCTAAGTTTTAACACATTTATGAATGTAACTTGTGATGAACCTTTTCCAACTTTTGTTCCACAACTCGCTTGACTTCAAAACATAACGTATGACTAAAATAATTCATAAAATAACCTCCTTATAATGTTACGCACCCTAGTCTCACTCCAAAAGTATAATTTATAACATCCGAGCTTGTCGACTTTCGACAAAATTTATTTTCTTCAATTGATTTAGCTTTTAAGCCTTCCAACCCTCTTGGTACTTGCAGTCCATGATATTAAATATTTGTAACCTCCAAGTTAACATGATTAAATTAATTTATGTACATTCAAAGATGATCTCATTTCAGAGCTTACATCAATTGACTTACGACATACTCTCACGTACAAAACACATCAATTGACTTACGATGTACTCTCACGTACGAAACTATGGGGTGTAACAACCCTCTTAGTTTTACTAGTTTTTATTAGATTTGTTAGTATTTAGCTTGGCCTCCAAGTTAGGGTTTGCCTTGGCAGCCACCCTACCTTGTTTTTAGGACTTTTTACTCCTATAAATATGAGTTCTTTTCATTTATTGTGGTACTCGATTATTAATTAATAATATTATACTTTGAGGTTCTTTTGAAACTGTTACTTATGCTTTGAGATTTATCTTTCAACCTTTACTAGTTCATAGTTCAAAGTAGTAAGATATCTTATTTATTTTGATATAATTGATTCCATTGTGCTATTCTTAGAAGGCGATTAATACCAATTATTAATTGTTCTCTCGAGTTACTCATAAAGCGGTCAAGGTCCAAATCTATTGTTTTGATTTGTTTTTAAGTAAAGGCATTTGATTTCTTTAACAAATCAAAACGTTGTTTCTTGGATCTTGTCAAGGCTATAGAACTTGTGTTCTTGGAAGTTCTTGGAATTCATTCCTTGAATTTTCCCATATCCTTTATTTTTTGCACTATAATTCTAGTCATTTAATTCCTTATTGCAATTCCTTCCACATTTACTTCTCAAATCCTTACTCTAGTTTGGATTCCCGATATTATTGTTATCATTACTACCCGTATACGCTTGTACTTGAATTTGTTTGTCTTCTCTTGACTTAAATAGATTGGAAAAATTAAACTTGTTTATTTTTCTACTGCTACCTCATCGTGCACATTATTTGGGTATTCTCCAAGAATTTTTTTATTTAATTTGTTTCCAAATATTAATAAAGAAAACAAGAAGAGGGGATCCTAGATTTTAGAGATAAGAAACAATTAAATTTTTCTTACTATTTCTGATATAAATATATAATTCTTTCCTTTTTGTTCGTGTATTGTTTCTACCGAGGTTACTGGTTCTAGGATTTGGTTCTTCTTTTATTCTTTCTCCAAAAATCTGTATTTTGCTACTAAGAACTTCGTACGAGTTGGGTTTAACTACAAATCTACAAAGTATTTCGTTCAGAGGTTATTTCGAGAGGAATAAAGGACAAGTATCTATGAGAACAATTGAGGGAAAAGCCAATTGTGGGATACAGCTTAATTATTTCATTAATGATGTCGCGTATAGGTAGTGATGATGAACGAAAGGTTCTCCAAGAAGACAAAATCAAAGCACGAAATGATTTTACCTTGCAAGTTAAGGATCAGCAATTTGAAAGGTGGAATTTTCAATTCCAAGAAATGAGGGACACCATTGCTGAGCAAAATGATACAATAGATGAACTTAGGAGAGGAAATAATGTTATTCCTCAAGCTAGGAGAAATGTACCCATTGCTCCCATTGTATATCAAGAAAACCATATAGATGATTTTAATGATATTGATTTTAATAAGGTAAGAAGAGATAGGAGGGGACAAAGATGTAGAGTAGAATATGACAATATAAGTAGCATTAAGATGAAGATGTCGTCTTTGAAGGAAATAAAGGGATCCAGATGTAATGACCTGACCAATCATTTTGAGCATTTATATTTTGCTCGGTGGTTTGAGAGCACGAGTAGCTCTGTATGATGTCTTATGATTTGTGTGAATTATCGATTTTGGTTTTCAGGTTGTTCGAAATCGATTTGGAAGAATGAACTTCATGATGGAAGCTTTAAGTTGGAAGACTTGACCAACTTTGACTTTTAGCATTTGACCTCGGATTGGAGTCTTACTAGTTCCGTTTGGTCTGGGGTGATTTTGGACCTGGGAGAATGCCCGGATTACCATTTGGACATTTTTAGAAGGTTTTGGTGCTAATTGGCCAATGTTGGAAATTTAAAGGTCTGAGAAGTTCGTAAGTTTGATTTAGGGTGCGATTTGTCGTATCGATGTTGTTATGCATGATTCTAGGCCTCGAGTAGGCCCGTGTTATGTCATGAGACTTGGTGGCATTTAGGACGAGGTCCTGAGGGGCTCGGGTGAGTTTCAAATAGGGTTGGATTGTGTTGCACTCATTTTTTGTGTTTCGACGTTGTTTCTTCAAGAATAAATGGTACCACATTAAGAAAATAGGCTCCAATTTATGTTTTTATTGAAGCATTAAATCCGTATCATATTTATGGAGCCATAACAAAAAGAATCGTCAGATTTGGATGCTGTGTGATGAGCTTATGGCCACTTTACTAAGAATTGGGTTACCACACTTTTCAGATTAATTATAAATTGTCACTCACTTATGTTTTAAATCTGCACTATTTTCATATATTGAAACCAACACATCTCCTTCATTATAAGGCCAAAATGGAGTGATTCAAAAGTCTAACTTGACTGAAATTTTATAAGGAATTTATTAGAGTCATCAAAAGCGAGTTTCGAGATCGTTTGGCATATAAATCGAGGAAGAACAGCTGGGCAAAAATATTTAATATCGAGGGTTTGTCCATTTGGTCATATTTTGAGTTGGGGAGCTCCGATTTGGGCAATATTTGAGCTGATATTCACCATATGAATTGTGGTAAGTATTCTCAACCCGGTTTTGATTATATTTTGTTAATCTATATTTGTTTTAGGAAATTGAATTGTGAATTTTAAAGAGAAAATTGAGGGTTTTTGTACAAAGAATCACATAGTGAATATTTGAGTTTTGAGCATTAATTCTGAGTCAGATTTGGGTGAAACTAGTATGGTTGGACTCGTAATTTAATGGATTATTGGATTTTGTAAGTTTTGTCGGTTTTCGAGTAGCGGCCCCGAATTTGGCTTTTTGGTTGACTTTGGAGTTTTGATTAATGGTTCGACCTTTATCATTTTAAATTGTTTCCTTGGAAATTATTTGATATTCTTGAGTTGCATTTCGCTAGATTCAAGCCGTTCGGAGGTCGGTACACGTGGGATGGCATTTTTTTAGCATCATTTGCTTGCTCGATATTGGATTTGGCTTGTTCGAGGTAAATAACACTTCTAAACTTGGTGCTGAGGGTATGAAACCCCAAATTATGTGTTATGTGATAGATGTTAAGGTGACACGTATGCTAGGTGACGGGCGTCTGGGCGTACACCATAGAAATTATGATTTAGTCATTACCCTAGGACTACGTAGCTATTTAATCTGAACATTCTTGTTGTATCTATGTGTTGGAGTACTTGAGTTGTGATTCATGCTAGCAAATCATGCTTAGGCTATATGCTGGTACTGTTGGGACCCATAGTGGTCATTCTATGTTATTGATTTATATGTTAAATTATAGTTATGTACTCAGTCTTATTCATCATTTCATATCACATCTCAGTCACTATTATTTTGTATTGTCACATCTCGTATCATTGACTGGGGCTTCTTAGTACGAGCGTTATCAGATCGAGGGACTGGAGATATTGATGACTGAGTAAGACTGAGGGACTGATTTTGAGTGATATTTATGGGATCAGGCTTCATGCCGCAACACATCTTATTTATTTATGCCTGGATCTGGCTTATTATAATGCTTGTGCTGAAGGAGCCTCTCCAGAATCTGCACCCCCTCAGTAAGCGGAGTTGATTTATATTGAGGGATGGATCTTTCCTGGGCATGGATCTTGGCCGAATCATTTATATTTGGGGATGGATTTTTCTTTGGCTGGATTGGCCTTATACAGTACTGAGTGACTGACTATCAGTTGATATATATATATATATATATATATTTGGGATGGATCTTTCCCGGGCTGGATTAGCCATATATAGTAATGAGTGTGAGGTTTGATTTATGTTTGATTGGGTTGGATCTACCCTTTACAGTGTAGAGTATTGAGCGTGATGAGTGAGAGTGTGGGACCATGAGATTGAGTACTCTGAGAGTGTGAGTACTTGAGTTCATCACTGAGATGCATTATGCTTGGCATGCGTATTTGAGATATAAGCATAAAGATATGTTACCTCACGCCACCCAGTTTAGGTGACATTCATGATTTCACCTGCATAGTGACATGTACTTTCCTCACGCTATCTGAAAAAATAAAACATCTTAATTATTGTTGAAAGGATTTTGGAAAAAATAATGGTTTTCGAAATTACTCTTATGTTTTTAGTGTTTTCGGTAGAAGACTTGGGACTTACTGTTATACTTGAAAAGCATTCCTACTTTCCGTAAATCTGAAGGACTTGAGCATCTTATCCCTGAGTTACTTTCTTGTATCATTCTTATTATATTATTATGAACTCTGACTGGGTATTGGAGTTGGACTCGGACCCTTGTCCCAGCTCGTTAGTACTTTTAACCTAAGGTTAGGTTTGTTACTTATCGAGTACATGGAGTCGGTTGTACTCATACTATCCTTTTGCACCTTGCGTGCAGATGTTGGATGTTGAAATTGTTGCGTAAGGTGGGAGCTGGATCGGAAGATGTACATGTGTTCCAGTTACAGCAGCCTCTTGTCCTCTGTAGCTTTACAATTTTAATCTGTTCATATATATTTCAAACACGATGATCTATTAATTTCAATTCAGTTTTTGTAAAGAAATTTAAATTTTAGAAGCTCGTGATTTATACTACTAGTCCCTGGGAATTCTTTGTATAAAATCAGTTTTTTATCATTTCTTCTCTTGATAAATCTCATTAGATTGGATAGTTGTTAATTAGCTTAACTAGCGGGTAGAGTTAGGTGCCGTCAGGACTAGTTGAATTTTGGTAGTGACAAGTTTGTATCGGAGCCAGGTTGATAGGTTGTATAAGTCATGAGAATGTGTCTAGTATAGTATTGCGGATTGATATAATGACGTCCATACCTATCTTTGAGAGGCTACATGGCATTTAGGGTAAACTTCCCATCTTTCTTTCCTTATTATGTGGAATTGATTAAGCTTGAAGCGTAACTCATGGAATTTCTTCCACGCATTCATATGCGCATGTGAGCGCTCGGTATCAGTTGTGCATCCGGGGCTTGTGTTTCCATGGATGAGGTGCTAGATGTGGTTTTGGTGTGCTGATGATGGGCCAGCCTGGAGGACTTGAGGCCGTGTTTTTACTATAGCTTGAGTATAGGGATTTTGGTTGTGTGAGCACATGATTTTGGACTTATAAGCCTAGTAGTGTCCATATTATTGTAATTTGTGGCTCGATGAGTAGTTGGATGGCTATATGATGAGTATGATGTGACTGCGGGATGCATTCAGATGGATTAAACGTGGCGAGAAGAGTTTTCTTGAAATGTAAAAAGGACTATTGGGTTCTTGATTTCTGTTTTGATTTGACGTATAGTCCCGAGTTATGGGTGTGTTGAAGGATCTTTCATGTTGTTTAATTGTAGAGTGAACTAGATTTTCATGTCTTGCTGTGAGTTCAGACTCAAGAATATTAATTGATGGTGTAGTAGTAGTGTTTGTGAAAGAGTATAGAGAGGTGTTAGTTTGAGGCTAAGTGGGAGGGTTATCACTTATAGCGTAATCTACGGATGTGTGATCCTTATGATGTTGTGTGGAGAGTTTCTTTCTACTAGTGTGTTAAATGTGTTGCAATTTGAGTTTGGATTGGTTGAGAAAGTGGACCTGATCGTCACGAGGATGAATAAGAGCTTAGCAAATTATTTAAGGTAATATATGGTTTGTGTTACATGAGCTTATGAAGGATTGAGTTGAATCTCATTGCAGTATTATGGCAGTAATAGAGTATGTGTATTGTGAGTTATCAACTGTTTTGATCTATGGCTTTCAGCCAAGTGGGGGAGTTAGTTATCAATGATTAGATTGCTTTATTATGTGTTGTACGTTATTCGGTTTAAGGAATACTTGTGAATTAGTTATGACTTGCAAAGGTTGGGATCGAGGATGACTTGAGTAAGGGAATTTCTTGATACGGGGTATATTACACTTTATGGGTATATGGAAATCATGGAATGATTTGAGTTGTTATTCGTGATGAATGTAGTGCGAATGGAGTTGGGACGTGCTCAATTGCGTTAAGGCAAGATTTCTTCTTTAGGGTGTTGTGCTAATTAAGCATAGGTCGTCCGGCTCGTTTGGTTGGTACAATTGAGATTTGAGCATAGTGGATGACTCTCGAGAATGCTTTAATGGATTCGAGATTTATATGTAACAATTGCGAATATTCAAATTTGTATATGGCTAGAATTTGAGATTTATATTGGACTGTGTCGCGACTCGCGATATATTCTATATCAATATGAATTCTCCATTTCAGTATCAGAAAGGTGAAGTTAATGGCTTTAGATTCACGGAAGGTCTCTTGAGAGTAGGTGTCTCGGTTGTGGTACTTTTGGTATGCTTAATAGGGAATACGACGACTTATGGGCCTAGCATCTCTCGTGGTGAGCTTTGGGTAGGGATCATTATGTTCTAGCAAGAAGAAGTGTCACATTGAGGATAATTCGAAAAGGAACTCGGAGAAATGGGACATCTTAGTAGTGGGTTGGATGAGCACGACAATAGATATGATCGGTCCTTTGGGTACTTATAATGTGTTGAGTTTCTATAGGTCTTTTGTGGAAATACTCTTGGATTTGGCGACCTCCGTAACTTGGTTGAGTTAGAGAGATTCAGTTTTGATGGTTTGGTTATGTGCAAATGAGATTCGAAGAGTTCTTGATGGTTTATACAACAATTTGAGATGGATATTTTCGACTGGTGAGAGGAGCATGTTGCGTATTGTGATTTTCTCCTAGGTGATATCAAATGGAAGGTTTCTGACCAATTGATTATTTATTCTTCTTGTGACTCAGTGTTAATTATGATATTCTCGTACTTTTCACATGATGGCATGATAGATGCGATGTGTTGTGCGGGATTAAGATTGGCATGTGCAAGGTCACGGTTCCTTTTGAAGGGAAGGTCATGAATTCTTAGACAACATGGATGGTTTTAGATGTCTAGATGAATTATATTACTACTTGGTATTGCCTGAGAAGGGTGCGCATTTCAGAAGGCACGCTGTGTTTTGACTTACGGATGCTTTATTGGTATTGCGGTACTTCCTGGTTGATTGACTGCTGATATTCAAATTTTGCTATGTGGCATGGAAGAATGATGGGAGTATTTCTCGTGGGGATGATTATGTGAGAGAGATGTGTTAGACATTCAGGCGGTAGAGTTTGGATCAGATATGGTGATTCATATATTCTATAGATTTGGAGACTAGGAGTTCTTAAAATTGGATTGTTTCGTGGTTGCGGGCTGCACACATGTGGCCAAAGCTAGCCAGATGATAGTATGTGTTATAGTTAGGTTATTGTGGACCTTCAAATGGTTATTTATCTACTTGTGGATGACAAGGGTTCATCTAGAGCCCATTGGTAGGCCTAATGAGGATAGGTATCCGATACCAGGTTAGATTTGTTGACTCAGCATGGTTAATGTTAGGGGGGGAGTCAGTCAGTGAGAGTTGAGCTTGTTTGTATTCTAATATTTTCTATGAGTTACTATTCTATGCTGCGAGGGGTTATGTTTTGTTGGTTATGTACACACATGGTGCGGTTATATTTGAGTCTTGTAGCAGGAGTCGAGTGGAATGGATATCGGGGTGTAGAATGATTGATTTCGCATTGGTTATGTTCTTTTGGGTTTGTGGCATTGTGTTATTTTCTCCTCCGTGGTTATGGTCATGCACCTTGGGTAGTTCATGTCGAATTGTGTGTGGTCGTTGATTCTGAGCATTGTGACTTGATGTATTTCATATGGACCAGTGTTTGGACGAAGTTATATTGGGATATGATCCTTTGTGATAGATTCGTGTGTTTTGGTTATATAGTGTGTGGTGGGTTCTTAGAATTGCGTTGTAGTGGTACTTATTGAGCTTGCGGGATGATTCTCTCATTTTAGTCATTTTCTATGTTTGAGTACACTTGAATTATTATGTATTGGTGCACAGATTGCTCGGTTTGGGCTTAAGGTTATATTGGTGTGGCATGTCAGTAGGGCGGCTGTATTTGATAAGATGAGGTTGTCGGACCTAGAATGGGTGCTATTGGATCTAATTGCGGTATATTTTGAAGAATAATATCATATGTCGGCTTAGAAATTGGCTATAGTTCTTGTCGAAGGAGAGGGATCTCCATGACATGTTGATCAGATGAATGGTTATGAGTTTCTATGTGATTATTTCATCATCTTCAATGTACGAAGGTTTTAGAACAAGGTTTTGTTTGATATGAGGTTTCTTACCGGAATGGGATTGGTTATCGAGCATCTAATGCGTCGGAAGTTATTGCTATGAGTATTTGAGTTGTGTGGGGTATCATGTGATTGTGTCTTGAGTTACGGTTATGGCTTTATACAGCTTGTTCAGACTTATACAGTGTGTTGGTGCAAGATTCGGGTCTTGTAAGGAGCTCTAGATGTTGGGAATCGGGTTCCAAGGTTTATGGGATAAGGTTGAATTAAGGATATTCAATTAGGTTGTGTCGTCAGGAGTATATGGAGTAGGGTGACATGGGATAACCCCCAGGTATGTGCATGGTAAGGTTAAATGGAGGTTTGACAGCTTTGGAACAACTCTTGACACGTTCGAGGATGAACATATGTTTAAGTGGGGGAATATGTAATGACCCGACCAGTCATTTTGAGCATTTATACTTTGCTTCGTAGTTTGAGGGCATAAGTAGCTCTATATGATGTACTTTGATTTGTTTGAATCGTTGGTTTTGGTTTTCAAGTTGTTCGGAATCGATTTGGAAGAATGAACTTCATGATTGAAGCTTTAAGTTGCAAAAGTTGACCAAGGTTGACTTTTTAGCATTTGACCTTAGATTGGAGTTTTGTTGGTTCCATTTGGTCCGAATGGTGATTTTGGACTCGAGCGTATGCCCGGATTCGCATTTGGATATTTCGAGAAGGTTTCGGCACTAATTACCGAAAGTTGGAAATTTGAAGGTCTGGAAAGTTCATGAGTTTGATTGGAGGTGCAATTCGTCGGTTCGATGTCGTTATGCATGATTTGAAGCCTCGAGTTGGTCCGTATTATGTTATGAGACTTGTTGGTATGCTCGGACGGGGTCCCGAGGGGCTCAAGTAAGTTTCAGATATGTTTGGATTATGTTGCGCTTGTTTTTTATGTTTCGACGTAGTTTCTTCAAGCATAAATGGTACCTCATTAACCAAATAAGCTTCAATTTTTTGTTTTGATTGAAGCATTTGATCTGTATCGTATTTATGGAACCATAGCAAGAAGAATCGTTGAATTTGGACTTCATATGAGGAGTGTATGGTCATTTTACTAAGAATTGAGTTGCTAGATTTTTTTTCAAATTAATTGCAAGATTGTCATTCACTTCATATGTAAAAATCTGCACCATTTTCAAATATTAGAATCAATATATTTCCTTCATTATAAGGTCAAATGGAGTGATTCAAAAGCCTAACTTAGCTGAAATTTCACAATGAATCCATTAAAGGTATCAAAGCGAGTTTTAGGATTATTTGGCACATGAAATGAGAAAGAATAGATGGGAAAAAATATTTAATATCAAGGGTTTGTCCAATTGGTCATATTTTGAGTTGGGGAGCTCGGATTTGGGCAATGTTTGAAGCAATTTTAATCATATGGATTGGTTATATTTCGTGAATCTATCTTTGTTTTTGGTAATTGGATTGTGAATTTTAAAGAGAAAATTGGGGGGTTTCTTTTACAAAGTTTCACAGAGTGAATTTTTGAGTTTTGAACAACGATTTAGAGTCGGATTTGGGTGAAACTAGTATAGTTGGACTCATAATTGAATGGGTTATTGAATTTTGTCAGTTTTATCAGGTTCTGAGGTGCGGGCGGGGTTTGACTTCTTGGTTGACTTTGGCGTTTTGATTAAAGATTCGACCTTTATGATTTGGAATTATTTCCTTAGGCATTATTTGATATTCTTGAGTTGCTTTTGGCTAGTTTAGAACCATTCGGATGTCGGTAAACACGGGATGGCATTTTTGGGGCATTGTTTGGCTTGCTCGGTATTGGATTTTGCTTGTTTGAGGTAAGTAATACTTCTAAACTTGGTGCTGAGGGTATGAAACCCCAACTTACGTGTTATGTGATAATTTTTGAGGTGACGCGCATGCTAAGTGATGAGAATCTTGGCTTGCACTGTAGAAATTGTGATTTAGTCATTACCCTAGGACTGCGTAGCCATTTTATCTGAACATTCTTGCTGCATTCTATGTGTTAGAGCACTTGAGTTGTGATTCATGCTAGGAAATCATGCTTAGGCTATATCTTGGTACTGTTGAGACCCATAGTAGTTGTTCTTTGATGTTGACTTATTTGTTAAATTGCAATTATATACTTTGTCTTATTCAATATTCATATCACATCTCAGTCTCTGTTATTATGTATTGTCACATCTCATATCATTGATTAGGGCTGCTTAGTATGAGCATTGTGAGCCTGAGGGACTAGAGATATTGATGACTAAGTGAGGTCGAGGGCCTGATTGTGAGTGATATTTATAGGATCGGGCTGCATGCCACAACACGTCTTATTTATTTATGCCAGGATTTGTCTTATTATAGTGCTTGGGCAGAAGGATCCCCTCAGGAATCTGCACCCCACAGTGAGCGTAGTTAATTTATATTGTGGGATGGATCTTTCCTGGCATGGATTTTGCCCAAATCATTTATATTTGGGGATGGATTTTCCCTAGGCTGGATTGGCCTTATATAGTACTGAGTGACTGACTGTCAGTTGATATATATATATGATTGATCTTCCCTGGGCTGGATTGGCCATATACAGTATTGAGCATGAGGTTTGATTTTTCTTTGGTTGGGTTGGATCTACCCTTTACAGTGCTAAGTATTAAGCATGATGAGTGAGAGAGTGAGACCATGAGATTGAGTTATGATTTGACGTATAGTCCCAAGTTATGGGTGTGTTGAAGGATCTTTCATGTTGTTTAATTGTAGAGTGAACTAGATTTTCATGTCTTGTTGTGATTTCAGACTCAAGAATATTAATTGATGGTGTAGTAGTAGTGGTGTTGAAAGAGTATAGAGAGGTGTTAGTTTGAGGCTAAGTGGGTGGGTTATCACTTATAGCGTAATCTACGGATGTTATGATGTTGTGTGGAGAGTTTCTTTCTACTAGTGTGTTAAATGTGTTGCAATTTGAGTTTGGATTGGTTGAGAAAGTGGACCTGATCGTCACGAGGATGAATAAGAGCTTAGCAAATGATTTAAGGTAATATATGGTTTGTGTTACATGAGCTTATGAAGGATTGAGTTGAATCTCACTACGGTATTATGGCAGTAATAGAGTATGTGTATTGTGAGTTATCAACTGTTTTGATCTATGGCTTTCAGCCAAGTGGGGGAGTTAGTTATCAATGATTAGATTGCTTGATTATGTGTTGTACGTTATTCGGTTTAAGGCATACTTGTGAATTAGTTATGACTTGCAAAGGTTGAGATCGAGGATGACTTGAGTAAGGGAATTTCTTGATACGGGGTATATTACACTTTATGGGTATATGGAAATCATGGAATGATTTGAGTTGTTATTCGTGATGAATGTAGTGCGAATGGAGTTGGGACGTGCTCAATTGCGTTAAGGCAGGATTACTTCTTTAGGGTGTTGTGCTAATTAAGCATAGGTCGTCCGGCTCGTTTGGTTGGTACAATTGAGATTTGAGCATAGTGGATGACTCTCGAGAATGCTTTAATGGATTCGAGATTTATATGTAACAATTGCGAATATTCAAATTTGTATATGGCTAGAATTTGAGATTTATATTGGACTGTGTCGCGACTCGCGATATATTCTATATCAATATGAATTCTCCATTTCAGTATCAGAAAGGTGAAGTTAATGGCTTTAGATTCACAGAAGGTCTCTTGAGAGTAGGTGTCTCGGTTGTGGTACTTTTGGTATGCTTAATAGGGAATACGACGACTTATGGGCCTAGCATCTCTCGTGGTGAGCTTTGGGTAGGGATCATGATGTTCTAGCAAGAAAAAGTGTCACCTTGAGGATAATTCGAAAAGGAACTCGGAGAAATGGGACATCTTAGTGGTGGGTTGGATGAGCACAACAATAGATATGATCGGTCCTTTGGGTACTTATAATGTGTTGAGTTTCTATAGGTCTTTTGTGGAAATACTCTTGGATTTGGCGACCTCCGTAACTTGGTTGAGTTAGAGAGATTCAGTTTTGATGGTTTGGTTATGTGCAAATGAGATTCGAAGAATTCTTGATGGTTTATACAACAATTTGAGATGGATATTTTCGACTGGTGAGAGGAGCATGTTGCGTATTGTGATTTTCTCCTAGGTGAGATCAAATGGAAGGTTTCTGACCAATTGATTATTTATTCTTCCTGTGACTCAGTGTTAATTATGATATTCTCGTACTTTTCACATGATGGCATGATAGATGCGAAATGTTATGTGGGATTGAGATTGGCATGTGCAAGGTCACGGTTCCTTTTGAAGGGAAGGTCATGAATTCTTAGACAACATGGATGGTTTCAGATGTCTAGATGAATTACATTACTACTTGATATTGCCTGAGAAGGGTGCGCATTTCATAAGGCGCGCTGTGTTTTGACTTACGGATGCTTCATTGGTATTGCGGTACTTCCTGGTTGATTGACTGCTGATATTCAAATTTTGCTATGTGGCATGGAAGAATGATGGAAGTATTTCTTGTGGGGATGATTATGTGTGAGAGATGTGTTAGAAATTCAGGCGGTAGAGTTGGGATAAGATATGGTGATTCATATGTTCTATAGATTTGGAGACTAGGAGTTCTTAAAAGTGGATTGTTTCGTGGTTGCGGGCTGCACACATGTGGCCAAAGCTAGCCAGATGATAGTATGTGTTATAGTTAGGTTATTGTGGACCTTCAAATGGTTATTTATCTACCTGTGGATGACAAGGGTTCATCTAGAGCCCATTGGTAGGCCTAATGAGGATAGGTATCTGATACCAGGTTGGATTTGTTGACTCAGCATGGTTAATGTTCGGGGGGGAGTCAGTCAGTGAGAGTTGAGCTTGTTTGTATTCTAATATTTTCTATGAGTTACTATTCTATGCTACGAGGGGTTATGATTTGTTGGTTATGTACACACATGGTGCGGTTATATTTGAGTCTTGTAGCAGAAGTCGAGTGGAATGGATATCAGGGTGTAGAATGATTGATTTCGCATTGGTTATGTTCTTTTGGGTTTGTGGCATTGTGTTATTTTCTCCTCCGTGGTTATGGTCATGCACCTTGGGTAGTTCATGTTGAATTGTGTGTGGTCGTTGATTCTGAGCATTGTGACTTGAGGTATTTCATATGGACCAGTGTTTGGATGAAATTATATTGGGATATGATCCTTTGTGATAGATTCGTGTGTTTTGGTTATATAGTGTGTGGTGGGTTCTTAGAATTGAGTTGTAGTGGTACTTATTGAGCTTGCGCGATGATTCTCTCATTTGAGTCATTTTCTATGTTTGAGTACACTTGAATTATTACGTATTGGTGCACAGATTGCTCGGTTTGGGCTTAAGGTTGTATTGGTGTGGCATGTCAGTAGGGCATATGTATTTGATAAGATGAGGTCGTCGGACCTAAAATGGGTGCTATTGGATCTAATTGCAGTATATTTTGAAGAATAATATCGGATGTCGGCTTAGAAATTGGCTATAGTTCTTGTCGAAGGAGAGGGAGCTCCATGACATGTTGATCTGATGAATGGTTATGAGTTTCTATGTGATTATTTCATCATCTGCAATGTACGAAGGTTTTAGAACAAGGTTTTGTTTGATATGAGGTTTCTTACCGGAATGGGATTGGTTATCGAGCATCTAATGCGTCGGATGTTATTGCTATGAGTATTTGAGTTGTGTGGGGTATCTTGTGATTGTGTCTTGAGTTACGGTTATGGCTTTATACAGCTTGTTCAGACTTATATAGTGTGTTGGTGCAAGATTCGTGTCTTGTAAGGAGCTCCAGATGTTGGGAATCGGGTTCCAAGGTTTATGGGATAAGGTTGAATTAAGGATCTTCAATTAGGTTGTGTCGTCAGGAGTATATGGAGTAGGGTGACATGGGATAACCCCCAGGTATGTGCATGGTAAGGTTAAATGGAGGTTTGACGGCTTTGGAACAACTCTTGACACGTTCGAGGATGAACATATGTTTAAGTGGGGGAATATGTAATGACCCGACCAGTCATTTTGAGCATTTATACTTTACTCCGTAGTTTGAGGGCATGAGTAGCTCTATATAATGTACTATGATTTGTTTGAATCGTTTGTTTTGGTTTTCAAGTTGTTCGGAATCGATTTGGAAGAATGAACTTCATGATTGAAGCTTTAAGTTGCAAGAGTTGACCAAGGTTGACTTTTTAGCATTTGACCTTAGATTGGAGTTTTGTTGGTTCCATTTGGTCCAAATGGTGATTTTGGACTCGAGCGTATGTCCGGATTCGCATTTGGATATTTCGAGAAGGTTTCGGCACTAATTGCCGAAAGTTGGAAATTTGAAGGTATGGAAAGTTCATGAGTTTGATTTGAGGTGCAATTCGTCGGTTCGATGTCGTTATGCATGATTTGAAGCCTCGAGTAGGTCCGTATTATGTAATAAGACTTGTTGGTATGCTCGGACGGGGTCCCGAGGGGCTCAAGTAAGTTTCTGATATGTTTGGATTATGTTGCGCTTGTTTTTTATGTTTCGACGTAGTTTTTTCAAGCATAAATGGTACCTCATTAACCAAATAAGCTTCAATTTTTGTTTTGATTGAAGCATTTGATCTGTATCGTATTTATGGAACCATAGCAAGAAGAGTCGTTGAATTTGGACATCATATGAGGAGTGTATGGTCATTTTACTAAGAATTGAGTTGTTAGATTTTTTTTCAAATTAATTGTAAGATTGTCATTCACATCATATGTAAAAATCTGCACTATTTTCAAATATTAGAATTAATATATTTCCTTCATTATAAGGTCAAATGGAGTGATTCAAAAGCCTAACTTAGCTGAAATTTCACAATTAATCCATTAAAGGTATCAAAAGCGAGTTTTAGGATTATTTGGCACATGAAATGAGAACGAATAGATGGGAAAAAATATTTAATATCAAGGGTTTGTCCAATTGGTCATATTTTGAGTTGGGGAGCTCAGATTTGGGCAATGTTTGAAGAAATTTTAATCATATGGATTGGTTATATTTCGTGAATCTATCTTTGTTTTTGGTAATTGGATTGTGAATTTTAAAGAGAAAATTGGGGGGTTTCTTTTCCAAAGTTTCACAGAGTGAATTTTTGAGTTTTGAACAACGATTTAGAGTCGGATTTGGGTGAAACTAGTATGGTTGGACTCATAATTAAATGGGTTATTTAATTTTGTCAGTTTTATCAGGTTCTGAGGTGCGGGCGGGGTTTGACTTCTTGGTTGACTTTGGCGTTTTGATTAAAGATTCGACCTTTATGATTTGGAATTATTTCCTTAGGCATTATTTGATATTCTTGAGTTGCTTTTGGCTAGTTTAGAACCATTCGGATGTCGGTAAACACGGGATGGCATTTTTGGGGCGTTGTTTGGCTTGCTCGGTATTGGATTTGGCTTGTTTGAGGTAAGTAATACTTCTAAACTTGGTGCTGAGAGTATGAAACCCCAACTTACGTGTTATGTGATAATTTTTGAGGTGACGCGCATGCTAAGTGATGAGCATCTTGGCTTGCACTGTAGAAATTGTGATTTAGTCATTAACCTAGGACTGCGTAGCCATTTTATCTGAACATTCTTGCTGCATTCTATGTGTTAGAGCACTTGAATTGTGATTCATGCTAGGAAATCATGCTTAGGCTATATCTTGGTACTGTTGAGACCCATAGTAGTTGTTCTTTGATGTTGACTTATTTGTTAAATTGCAATTATTTACTTAGTCTTATTCAATATTCATATCACATCTCAGTCTCTGTTATTATGTATTGTCACATCTCATATCATTGATTAGGGCTGCTTAGTATGAGCATTGTGAGCCTGAGGGACTAGAGATATTGATGACTGAGTGAGGTCGAGGGCCTGATTGTGAGTGATATTTATAGGATCGAGCTACATGCCACAACACGTCTTATTTATTTATGCCAGGATTTGTCTTATTATAGTGCTTGGGCAGAAGGAGCCCCTCAGGAATCTGCACCCCACAGTGAGCGTAGTTAATTTATATTGTGGGATGGATCTTTCCTGGCATGGATTTTGCCCAAATCATTTATATTTGGGGATGGATTTTCCCTAGGCTGGATTGGCCTTATATAGCACTGAGTGACTGACTGTCAGTTGATTTATATATATATGGATCTTCCCTGGGCTGGATTGGCCATATACAGTATTGAGCATGAGGTTTGATTTTTCTTTGGTTGGGTTGGATCTGCCCTTTACAGTGCTGAGTATTGAGCATGATGAGTGAGAGAGTGAGACCATGAGATTGAGTACTCTATGCATTTGAGTACATGAGTTCATTACTGAGATGCATTATGTTTGGCATGCGTATATGAGATACAAACATAGAGATGCATTTCCTCACACCACCCATTTTTGGTGACATTCATGATTTCACCTGCAACATGACATGTAGGCATAGATATGTACTTTTCTCATGCTATCTAAAATAATTGAAACATCTTATTTATTGTTGAACGGATTTTGGGAAAATTCACGATTTTTGAACTTACTTTATGCTTTTGGTGTTTTTGGTACTTCCTGGTTGATTGACTGCTGATATTCAAATTTTGCTATGTGGCATGGAAGAATGATGGAAGTATTTCTTGTGGGGATGATTATGTGTGAGAGATGTGTTAGAAATTCAGGCGGTAGAGTTGGGATAAGATATGGTGATTCATATGTTCTATAGATTTGGAGACTAGGAGTTCTTAAAAGTGGATTGTTTCGTGGTTGCGGGCTGCACACATGTGGCCAAAGCTAGCCAGATGATAGTATGTGTTATAGTTAGGTTATTGTGGACCTTCAAATGGTTATTTATCTACCTGTGGATGACAAGGGTTCATCTAGAGCCCATTGGTAGGCCTAATGAGGATAGGTATCTGATACCAGGTTGGATTTGTTGACTCAGCATGGTTAATGTTCGGGGGGGAGTCAGTCAGTGAGAGTTGAGCTTGTTTGTATTCTAATATTTTCTATGAGTTACTATTCTATGCTACGAGGGGTTATGATTTGTTGGTTATGTACACACATGGTGCGGTTATATTTGAGTCTTGTAGCAGAAGTCGAGTGGAATGGATATCAGGGTGTAGAATGATTGATTTCGCATTGGTTATGTTCTTTTGGGTTTGTGGCATTGTGTTATTTTCTCCTCCGTGGTTATGGTCATGCACCTTGGGTAGTTCATGTTGAATTGTGTGTGGTCGTTGATTCTGAGCATTGTGACTTGAGGTATTTCATATGGACCAGTGTTTGGATGAAATTATATTGGGATATGATCCTTTGTGATAGATTCGTGTGTTTTGGTTATATAGTGTGTGGTGGGTTCTTAGAATTGAGTTGTAGTGGTACTTATTGAGCTTGCGCGATGATTCTCTCATTTGAGTCATTTTCTATGTTTGAGTACACTTGAATTATTACGTATTGGTGCACAGATTGCTCGGTTTGGGCTTAAGGTTGTATTGGTGTGGCATGTCAGTAGGGCATATGTATTTGATAAGATGAGGTCGTCGGACCTAAAATGGGTGCTATTGGATCTAATTGCAGTATATTTTGAAGAATAATATCGGATGTCGGCTTAGAAATTGGCTATAGTTCTTGTCGAATGAGAGGGAGCTCCATGACATGTTGATCTGATGAATGGTTATGAGTTTCTATGTGATTATTTCATCATCTGCAATGTACGAAGGTTTTAGAACAAGGTTTTGTTTGATATGAGGTTTCTTACCGGAATGGGATTGGTTATCGAGCATCTAATGCGTCGGATGTTATTGCTATGAGTATTTGAGTTGTGTGGGGTATCTTGTGATTGTGTCTTGAGTTACGGTTATGGCTTTATACAGCTTGTTCAGACTTATATAGTGTGTTGGTGCAAGATTCGTGTCTTGTAAGGAGCTCCAGATGTTGGGAATCGGGTTCCAAGGTTTATGGGATAAGGTTGAATTAAGGATCTTCAATTAGGTTGTGTCGTCAGGAGTATATGGAGTAGGGTGACATGGGATAACCCCCAGGTATGTGCATGGTAAGGTTAAATGGAGGTTTGACGGCTTTGGAACAACTCTTGACACGTTCGAGGATGAACATATGTTTAAGTGGGGGAATATGTAATGACCCGACCAGTCATTTTGAGCATTTATACTTTGCTCCGTAGTTTGAGGGCATGAGTAGCTCTATATGATGTACTATGATTTGTTTGAATCGTTGGTTTTGGTTTTCAAGTTGTTCGGAATCGATTTGGAAGAATGAACTTCATGATTGAAGCTTTAAGTTGCAAGAGTTGACCAAGGTTGACTTTTTAGCATTTGACCTTAGATTGGAGTTTTGTTGGTTCCATTTGGTCCAAATGGTGATTTTGGACTCGAGCGTATGTCCGGATTCGCATTTGGATATTTCGAGAAGGTTTCGGCACTAATTGCCGAAAGTTGGAAATTTGAAGGTATGGAAAGTTCATGAGTTTGATTTGAGGTGCAATTCGTCGGTTCGATGTCGTTATGCATGATTTGAAGCCTCGAGTAGGTCCGTATTATGTAATAAGACTTGTTGGTATGCTCGGACGGGGTCCCGAGGGGCTCAAGTAAGTTTCTGATATGTTTGGATTATGTTGCGCTTGTTTTTTATGTTTCGACGTAGTTTCTTCAAGCATAAATGGTACCTCATTAACCAAATAAGCTTCAATTTTTGTTTTGATTGAAGCATTTGATCTGTATCGTATTTATGGAACCATAGCAAGAAGAGTCGTTGAATTTGGACATCATATGAGGAGTGTATGGTCATTTTACTAAGAATTGAGTTGTTAGATTTTTTTTCAAATTAATTGTAAGATTGTCATTCACATCATATGTAAAAATCTGCACTATTTTCAAATATTAGAATTAATATATTTCCTTCATTATAAGGTCAAATGGAGTGATTCAAAAGCCTAACTTAGCTGAAATTTCACAATTAATCCATTAAAGGTATCAAAAGCGAGTTTTAGGATTATTTGGCACATGAAATGAGAACGAATAGATGGGAAAAAATATTTAATATCAAGGGTTTGTCCAATTGGTCATATTTTGAGTTGGGGAGCTCAGATTTGGGCAATGTTTGAAGAAATTTTAATCATATGGATTGGTTATATTTCGTGAATCTATCTTTGTTTTTGGTAATTGGATTGTGAATTTTAAAGAGAAAATTGGGGGGTTTCTTTTCCAAAGTTTCACAGAGTGAATTTTTGAGTTTTGAACAACGATTTAGAGTCGGATTTGGGTGAAACTAGTATGGTTGGACTCATAATTAAATGGGTTATTTAATTTTGTCAGTATTATCAGGTTCTGAGGTGCGGGCGGGGTTTGACTTCTTGGTTGACTTTGGCGTTTTGATTAAAGATTCGACCTTTATGATTTGGAATTATTTCCTTAGGCATTATTTGATATTCTTGAGTTGCTTTTGGCTAGTTTAGAACCATTCGGATGTCGGTAAACACGGGATGGCATTTTTGGGGCGTTGTTTGGCTTGCTCGGTATTGGATTTGGCTTGTTTGAGGTAAGTAATACTTCTAAACTTGGTGCTGAGAGTATGAAACCCCAACTTACGTGTTATGTGATAATTTTTGAGGTGACGCGCATGCTAAGTGATGAGCATCTTGGCTTGCACTGTAGAAATTGTGATTTAGTCATTAACCTAGGACTGCGTAGCCATTTTATCTGAACATTCTTGCTGCATTCTATGTGTTAGAGCACTTGAATTGTGATTCATGCTAGGAAATCATGCTTAGGCTATATCTTGGTACTGTTGAGACCCATAGTAGTTGTTCTTTGATGTTGACTTATTTGTTAAATTGCAATTATTTACTTAGTCTTATTCAATATTCATATCACATCTCAGTCTCTGTTATTATGTATTGTCACATCTCATATCATTGATTAGGGCTGCTTAGTATGAGCATTGTGAGCCTGAGGGACTAGAGATATTGATGACTGAGTGAGGTCGAGGGCCTGATTGTGAGTGATATTTATAGGATCGAGCTACATGCCACAACACGTCTTATTTATTTATGCCAGGATTTGTCTTATTATAGTGCTTGGGCAGAAGGAGCCCCTCAGGAATCTGCACCCCACAGTGAGCGTAGTTAATTTATATTGTGGGATGGATCTTTCCTGGCATGGATTTTGCCCAAATCATTTATATTTGGGGATGGATTTTCCCTAGGCTGGATTGGCCTTATATAGCACTGAGTGACTGACTGTCAGTTGATTTATATATATATGGATCTTCCCTGGGCTGGATTGGCCATATACAGTATTGAGCATGAGGTTTGATTTTTCTTTGGTTGGGTTGGATCTGCCCTTTACAGTGCTGAGTATTGAGCATGATGAGTGAGAGAGTGAGACCATGAGATTGAGTACTCTATGCATTTGAGTACATGAGTTCATTACTGAGATGCATTATGTTTGGCATGCGTATATGAGATACAAACATAGAGATGCATTTCCTCACACCACCCATTTTTGGTGACATTCATGATTTCACCTGCAACATGACATGTAGGCATAGATATGTACTTTTCTCATGCTATCTAAAATAATTGAAACATCTTATTTATTGTTGAACGGATTTTGGGAAAATTCACGATTTTCGAACTTACTTTATGCTTTTGGTGTTTTCGGTGGAATATTTGGGAATTACTATTATACTTGAAAAGCATGCCTACTTTCTGTAAATGTGAACGAGTTGAGACTCTTATCCCTGAGTTATTTTCTTGTATCATTGTTATTATATTATTATGAATTGTGACTGGTTATTGGAGTTGGACTCGGACCCTTGTCCCAGCTCGACACTACTTTCAACTTAATGTTAGGTTTGTTACTAATTGAGTACATAGGGTCGGTTGCACTCATACTATACTTCTACACCTTGCGTGCAGATGATGGATGATGATGTTGTTGCGTATGGCGGGAGTTGGATCGGAAGAAGTACCTGCGTACCAGTTACAGTTGCCTCTTGTCCTTGGTAGCTATATAATTTTAATATGTTCATGTATATTTCAAACATATGATGTATTTATTTCAATTTAGTTTTTGTAATGAAATTTAAATATTAGAAATCATGATTTGTACTACCAGTTCTTGGACATTCTTTGTATAAAAGCAGTTTTATTATCATTTTTTCTCTTGATAAATCTCATTAGATTGGATAGGTGTTAATTGGATTACCTAGCGGGTTGGTTAGGTACCGTCACAACTATTTGGATTTTGGGTCATGACACCAGACTTGTGCCTTGTTTCGGAGAGAAAAGTTAGAGCCATCTTTGACTGTCACAACTACTCTGAAGGTAAGAAGGTTAAACTTGATGTTGTTGAGTTTTCTCACTATGTTACTATTTGGTAGGAAAAGCTTACTAAGGACAGAATGCAAGAAGGACAAGAACCAATTGCTACTTGGGTTGAGATAAAGAGGGTGCTGAGGAAGAGATTTGTGCCATCACACTTTCAAAGAAAGCTACAACAACGTCTTCAAACATTGAAGCAAGTCTCCATGTCTGTGGATGAATACTTTAAGGCTATGGATATGGCTATTATCCAAGCTAACTATATGGAGGAAGAAGAGGCTACAATGGATAGGTTTTTAAATGGTTTAAATAACGAAATAGCTGATGTAGTAGAATTACAACAATAGGTAACACCAGATGAGTTAGTTGATTTTTCTTTAAAGATAGAAAAGTAAATTAAAAAAAAAAGCAAACTAGTTCGTGGAAAGGTCGGTCAAACACCATCTCCAAGAAGTCATGGCCGGATCAAGAGTTGCAGAGTTCTTCTAGACCTCAAGAAGACAAGGATAAAGGCAAATTTGAGAACAAAGAGGGAGGTAAAACCTTTAACCCTAAACCGTCCACACATTCTAGTTCTATTCAATATCATAAATGTGAAGGAAGGGGACATATGATGCATGAAGTCCTGTGAGCACCTAATTTTTGCCTCACATGGAAATAACTCCTACAAATATACCAAAAATAATTTAAATAGATTTTAGGAATTTTTCTTTATTTAGTTACATTTCATGCATGTTTAATATTTTCAAATCATAAGAAAAATCATAAAAATTGTTACATTTTCGTTTCATGGCATCGTAAATTTAATTTGCATTTTTAGGAATTAATTACTCTTTAATTGTTAGAATTAATACATAAAAATCAAACAAAATATTTTTTTTAATTTTACATGCATTTGTTAATAGATGAATAGAATTAATTTTGTAAATTAGATTTAAGTTATGTCTTAATTTAGGATTTAATTTTGTTAGAATTTAAAATCAAAAGAAAAACAAAGGAAAAGAAGTAGATTTGGTCTTTTAGCCCAATACCCATTTCCTACCATTAAAATAACTCAATTACCCGCACTCCAGCCCAATTGTTTTATCCCAATACCCATTTCCTACCATTAAAATAACCCTTACCCTAGAGACCTAATGACAATCTAAAGAAGATGTCCCCATAAAATACCTAGCCGCTGCGTCATGTCCCCCATCATCAAAAAAGCTGAAGAAAAATCGGACTAACCCTTTTTTGAAGGGAACCCTAATTCCCTTCTTCTACCATCATCTCCAAATAAACCCAGCACCGTTTCCCCTTGATCTTTGTCCTCATCTCTTGCTCAACAAGAGAAAATTAGAAAACCTCCCTCCCTTTTTGCTAGAACCCTAAAAGATTCGAGTCGTCGTCCTCTGTTCTTCATTCACACAGACCCCGTCCTTCAATACCAATCCCAGTAGCCCGCCTCGTCATTCTCAGTTGCACCTCTCACTCACTAAAACAATGGAAAATAAATCATCCTCTGAGATCTAAAAGAAGACAACTAGAATAGTGAAGACATGGAGAGATCTTCATTAAAGAAAAGAGAGCAAACTGTGTTCAAATTGTGCTTGGAATTGGAGTGGTTAATCTTCAATTTCTGGGCATTTTAAGACCCATTTGATTTTCTGTCAATTTGTGGGTTAATCTTTAGGCTTCTGAGATTGATTAAACTCTCAAATTACTACCGAGTGTTGTTGATTCACTGCATTGCTGAACTCCAAATTCATTTTCTTATCGCTGTCTCTTTTTATTCCGTTGGAGCAAGGTACATCTCCTCGATTTTGACTGTGTAATCTGATTTGGATCACTCATGTTTTATGAAAAATGATTTTTAGGAAAAATACATATTCTTATCTGTTGAACAAATAATTACAATTATTTATTTACATGTCGTGTCTATTTGAATATAAAATTGGATTCAGATACTGCCATAACACTTGGTACTTGAATAGTAAACTTGTCTCAACTAGCAATGCTATGAAGTTTGCAGTTGTTGTTCACTGGTATGTTTAGAAATATTCCTCAAAGTTGTAACGATCCGAGCAGCCGTTTTGAGTTCTAGCGCATCGTTCAGTAGTTTGAGGTTGTGAGCAGCTTCACATCAGGTATTAACGACTTGTATGCATCGTCGAAATTGAATTTAGGGAAGTTCGGAGTTGATTTTGAAAGAGAATTCTCATTTCGGAAGCTTTAAGTTGGAAGAATTGACTAAGGTTGGATTTTTGAGCAAACGACCTCAGAATCAGGATTCGAAGGTTCCAGCAGGTTCATATGATGATTTCGGACTTGGGCGTATGTCCTGGGTTTTGGAAGACCCGGGACGTTTCGGCACCTATTGTGGAAGTTAGCATTTTTGGAAGAATCTTATAAGTTTGGATTGAAGTGAACTTCAGGGTTATCAATGTCCGTTTGAGATTTCAAGTTTGGAATAGATCCGTATGGTGATTCGGGAATTGGGAGCGCGATCGGAAGTGAATTCGGAGGCCCTTAGGTCATTTTGGAGTCATTTGACTAAAGATAGAAATTTGAAGGTTTTTGAGAAGTTTGACCGAAAATGGACTTTTTGATATCGGGGTCGGATTCCAATTCTGAAAGTTGGAGTAGGTCCGTAATGTCGAATATGACTTGTGTGAAAAATTTGAGGTCAATCGGATGTGATTTGATATGTTTTGGCATAGAATTAAGAATTTTGAAATTCTAAAGTTCATTAATCTTGGATTGGGGGTTGATTCATGATTTTAGCGCTGTTAGATATGATTTGAGGCCTCGAGCAAGTCCGTAATATGTTTTGGGACTGTTTGGTAATTGGTTGGGGTCCCAGGGGCCTCGGGTGGATTCCGGGTGACTAACGGATCGAAAATGGAATTTTGGAAAGGGCTGAAGTTGCTCGTTGCTGGTGTAACCGCACCTGTGAGACTAGGGCCGCAGGTGCGGAGCCGTAGAAGTGGCCTTCGTGCCACAGAATCGGAAAAGGATGGCTAGGCTGGGACCGCAGATGCAGGACCGTATCTGCGGAGGAGAGGGCACAAAATCTGAATAGGTTGGGAGCCCTGGACTGCAGAAGCGACATTTGGTTCGCACCTGCGAGACCGCAGGTGCGGAAGTGCTAGAGGCAGTGAGGTTCTTTTAAATCGGGGAATGGGTACATTTCAACCCCATTTCTTCCATTGGAGCCGATTTTGGAGCAACTTTGAGGTGCCATTTTCACCACCAAGCAAGAGGTAAGTAATTTATGCTAGTTTTTAGTTAAATACATGATTATATACAGATTTGGATATAGAAATTGGCAGAAACTTGGGGTTTGAGGGAAAACCTAGAAAATTGATATTCTTGGAATTTGACCATGATTTTTGGTATGAAATTAGGAAAAAATCATATATTTGAGTTCGTGCGTTCATGGGTAAACTTTATCTTTGAAATTTTTTGGAATCCGGGCACGTGGGCCCAAGGGCAATTTTATCAACTTTTCGATCGGGGTTAGGAATTGTTATAAATTGGATTGTAATGAGTAATTGAACATATTTTAATGTATTTGCATAATTATTGGCTATTTTGGAGCATTGTGCATCGATTCGAGTCTTCGGAAGAGCGTGGAATGCCGATTATGGGTCTTCGAAGCGAGATGAGTCTCCTTTCTAACCTTGTAAGAGGGAATTGTCCCCATATGTGAGTTAGTTGGTTATGTGCTCCTATTTGTGGTGGCTACGTACGCACGAGGTGACGAGAGTCTGTGCGTAGCTACTATTATGCTATTGTCCGGGTAGTCTAGAACCCAAAAGCATGATGTACTTGGAAATATTTGTAATCCTATTGACGGTTTGAATTGCTTAAATCACATACGATTAGTAAGTGAATTTTGAAAAAAATGAGCTTCATATTCTTGAATTGTAAAAAGAGAATTGGATTTTCCTTGGATAGTTGTTCCCCGATGAAGTCTTGATTAACAATTTGAATATGTGATTCTATGTGTACCTGCGTCACATGTATGATTCTCGCGCAGCGTGTTTGCTTATTTTATGTTGACCGCGTCGCATGGATGATTCGCGAGCGGGGTAATAGATTCATCTAAGGTTCGGGCCGCTTGACCCTCGGCAGTGTACATTTTACATTTCTGTTGGATCGGGCCGTACGACCTCGGAATGATTTGCGCATGCTTGTATTGCTTGCCTTGAGAATTATTGATATTGATATTTGCTCTCCTCGACTTGAGATAATTGTTAATTAATGGATTATGAATTCGGAGACTTTTAATAAAAAGGAACTCTTACCTGTTTCGTGACATTTGAATTTACTTTTGTTCTTAATAAATCCATGATTACTCGCATTAATAATATATTACTATTGGACCACTAGTAAATATCGAAGTCGACCTCTCGTCTCTACTTCTTCAAGATTAGACGTGATACTCGCTAGGTACACGTTGTTTTCGTACTCATACTACACTTGATGTGCATTTTTGTTGCACAGGTTTATGTGGGGCTAGTGGCTTAGTGGCATAGTGGCATGGTTAGTACGGAGACTTAGGTGAGCTGCATTTTCGAGATGCCCCACAGTCGGCAGAGTCTTCTTCAGAGTATTGTATTGTATTTTCATTTATGTCCACTTATATTCCAGACAGTCACTATATTTTATATCATTCACTGGTAGATGCTCATGCACTTATGACACCGGGCTCTGGGATAGTTATGGGGTATTTTGTATTGACTTCTTGACATGTATATTTAATTTGAACTGAGTATCTTTTAATAGTAAAAATTGAAGAAATATTAGAGTTGTTCACAATTGTTTAAATGAGAATTTGATTAAGTATTCATGGTTGGCTTACCTGACAGCAGTTTTCGGCGCCATCACGGCCCTTAGTAGATTTTTTGGTCGTGACAACATGCTATCAGAGCACTAGGTTCCCTTAGGTCTCACGAGTCATAAACAAGTCTAATAGAGTCTCGCGGATCGGTATGGAGATGTCTGTATTAATCTTCGAGAGGCTACAGGGCTGTTAGGAGCACTTCTTTTCTTAATTCCTCATCGTGCGATTTGATTCCTTGAGGCTTATTCAATTGTTTCCATCATACGCACTCTTACGCGATGTGAATCGCTTGTTATAAATTGAGAATTGTATTGGTACTACAGATGTGGTAAGGGATGTTCCTCCCGGTATAGTTGATTGGGCTACTGTCGTCGCTTTGCGGAAACATTTTTCTATTATTTCGGCTTGGTAGTTGTGCTTCTAAGAGCTAGGAGGCTATGAACAGGTTGCTATAATTCTCACAATTGGTTATTGCACAATATTGACTTGATGGTAGTATATTTGCCTATGTGTTGGGGCAGTAAATGAATTGAAAGGAAGTCTACTTAGTGCACGATTTAGAGATATGATATTTCATTTCCGGCAGAGGAAAAGCAATTGGCCTATGAATGTCCATATTTGGGGTGATGGAGTAACGAGACTTGGTATTTCGAGCGTGGTGGAATTTTCATCTGCGATATAGCGTCGTCGTCCTCGATTGTATGTGTTAAGTTCGTCGGTGTTATGGTCTTCTGCAATTTGCCTTTGGTGTAAGATATTGTGAAATAGTATTGGAGAAATGACTTTTAGATATTGCGGGGTGCGATGGTTCAGGATTGAATCGGTGTTTCTAATGTTGACGACTGGAGAAAGATGATCTTCGGAAAGGTTTAAAGTTAGTAGCTATTTGTTGGTTCAAGTGCTATGAAGATAGATTTTATTTAAGGAACAACTGAGCAGCAAAAGATGAGGAAGGACATGTGGGGAGGGTCAGGCGGTGATTAAATTTCTAGAAGGCCATGTATGAGAAGCAAAGGTCAAGTAGTCGATTAAAGGGGTGAGTTCCGCCAAAGTGGGAGAGTGGCGGAGGTGCGTGTGGGTTTTATGGTAGGATGTCTACGCACCTTAAGGAGAGTTTGAAATGATTTGGGAATTTTAGTGATTGGTGATTGGGACCTACGGATTTAATTTGAAGTATGGGCTATTATGCGGTAGGAGATTCGATATAACGGGCAGGGGCTGCTTAAAATAAAGAAGGATACAACATCACTTTGAATTGGAAAGATGTTGCCGCACATTTAATTGATGTCCACGAGGGGTGAATGGACTTGTGCAGCTAGAGAGTGAGCTCGGACTCAGGATGGGTTATTGATGTCGTAGTGATTGTACCCGGTGCAACAACGTTGGAAGATGTCGGGAATTGGTTTCCACAAGTGGGTTATTCCCCGTGAGCAGGTTAGCAGTCGCGTGGTTGGCAAGGCTTCTGCGAAGAATTCTATTGGTTGTACAGTAAAGACATTGGTCGTGTGAATGTGGTTGATGATTTAGAGTATAAAAGGGTTTTACAAGAAGATTCCGAGAATTTTGGCGGTTGATTGCACAAGGTTATGTTAGTAAGAGATGAAAAATCCTGGTGAATTCCAGAGTTATGTAATAGTGGGTTCGAGCTAAGTGGGAGAGTCCCACCGCCTATGATTGGGTTGTATGGTTAACTACTTGCGAGGTTTCTGGTTATTAGCATATTGATGGTTATTTCAGCTACGGGAAGAGAACACAAGTGGTAATTTGAGCAAAAGAATTGTTAAAGGGGTACTATGGTTGGCCTTATTGGTTCATGTTCAGACTTGGGGAAGGATTCAGGATTTATGCCTTGTATAGGTGCGGGTTTCAAGGGAAGTGATTTTGTCAGGTGCATTGTTGAGAGGGTATTCATGTGCTAGAAGATTCATGGAGTTGATTATATTCGGGGCCAAGTCAGAGCGGGTGGCTCTCAAGAACGGCCCTAGTAGATTCAAAGGGGTAAAGTGGGGTGCCTAATGATTTTGAGCCTATAAGTACAGTTAAGAAGCAAGCTTTGTAGCAGCTTATAAGAAGAGGAACATAATGTCCTATGATGTTTTGACTTGCAGTGTAGCATTTCGGGGTGGGGGTATGAAATGGTTTCATGGGATTTGAGACAGCATGGTCTCGTGATTCAAGGTCACTCGGGATGAATGCGGATGGAGTGTGTTATGTGTTGAATGGAGTTATTATTATCTATAAGGCAATCAAGGATAAATTGGAAGAAGATAGATTGGTTAGCCATAGTTGAATTGGCATATTGGTAGTAGTGATTTGTTCCTTCAACGTGATCAAGTTATGCAAGGGATTTGTGGTGGTACGTGCAATGCCTGCCAGCCGTCGTAATTGATGTTATTTAGGAGTATTCTACTGTTATGGCCTGTTATGTGTAGGCGAATTCCAGAAGGGCTATGGTGGCTTAGACCACTACTTGGAGATTTGCATATTCAACGGATATAAGAATTCACCTATGTGTTGCTGTGGTTCTTATGAAGTAAGTTAAGTGAAAAGTTTTTATATGATGAAGTGTTAATCTATTAGTGGTTCCGGAGTTATGATAAAAATCGTGTTCTATTGTATATTGGCATGTTAGGTGCAGTGAGTGGTATAGAATTTGAAGTGAGGATCAAGGTTGCAGTTTGCTGTTGACGAGGATGTCACGAGCCCGGATGAGCAGGAGAAGAGACTGGATGTTTAAAGTAAGTTGGTATTGTCCTCAACGTCACCTGGGATTAGTGTTTTCTGAAAAAGGCTTTGCATCCTGGTTAAGGATTCGTGATCGCTTTTTAGCGTTAGTACGGCTGGTGGTTTGGATGTATAATCCTGTTATCTATCATGGAAGGTTGTGGGAGCGTGCCCCATGGGAAGGTTGTATAAGTGTGGCATGTAGTCACTTGATTGATTGAAGAAGTTAAACCAAGTATGAAGATTATAGTGATGTCATTAAATTGAGAATTGATGCCTGGAGGGCATTCAGTTTATTGGTTTGTGGACTGTGGAGGATTACTCCGGTCATGATGGTAGTTCTCGGGTGTTATGAGAAAATGGGAGTTATTATGGACCTTTGAAAGGTTATTAGACTAGTTCAGTGTGATCAGAATTAGCTTGAGGTCTGTGGATGGATCTAAATGTGAATATGGGCTCTATATCAGGCCAGATGTGTTCATTTCAGCAATGCGCTCCTTATGGAAGAGTAGTCGGGGTGTATTTGGTCGTCAGCTATTTCATGTAATGACATATTGCGCCGTGTGAGTCGTGAGATGGCTTGGTGAATTTCTTATGTGTTGAGGTTCTGCGTAGAGATGATGTTATATGAGCATAATGGCTCTTGAGATTCAGATCGTATATCGCACATCAGTTGTGCTTGAGTTTGTAGCTTATAGCGCTATATGTCTCCCCAAGGATGGTATTATGCACTTGACATGCTGGTAACCGACATTCGATATTTTGATGTAATGAGCAATCTAGCTCGGCGTGTATCTCCTTATGTGAATTTTATGTGCGGATCGGGTGGCATGCCGCCATAGGTATATTATTTGGATCGGGTTGCGCGCCGCAACAGTGTGATGTTGAGTACAGTTCCCCGTATCTGTTTTTATGTGTTTTGTTTCTTATTTTTTTAGGAAAGTTCATATTAGTTGTGTGCCTGCATCACATGCATGATTCGCGAGCGAGGTAATTGGATTTCCTTTTTAGAGTTCGTTTTCCTTTTGTATCGTGTTCGAATTGGTAGCCTATTGGCACATTGTGGCATCATATGAGACTTTTGATCATATCCGAGGTGGCTTATAACCTAAGCAGTTCGTACTGGGTGAGACGAGATCATTGGATTTAGGATAATTGCAATCTGATTATATGAAGTATATTAAGGAGCATAGACCATTATTTGGTTCAGAATGAGGTGATGGTTCCTGTCAGGAGTGTAGACCCAATGATTTGTTGATTCGGCAGTTGGTTATGAATTTCTACACATCTTTTCCACAGTATTGCGAGAGTTGGAAAAAGACTTATAAATATCATGAGGTGCATTGTGAGCATCAGATTCGAGGAATGTCGGTTATTATGATCAGAGAATGTTATTATGGTCCCGTGAGTGATGTGGTGCATGGTGAGGATTCAGCAAAGGCATGCAGTCATGTTCTGGTACCTTGTGTAGTGATTGATTCGTTGTTCATATATTGGAAGCACGCCTGGCAGAGAATTCCAGATGTTGTAATTGGGCTTTAAGCTTATTTGCTTGAATAAAAGGGAATATCTTCTGAATTGATCGAGCCAATGTGCTCAACTGGGTTGTAGTAGCATGGGTAGGTGCACAAGGTGTTAAACAGTGATTTCGGACGTTCGAGGATGAACGTATGTTTAACTGGGAGAGAATGCAATGACCCAACCGATCCTTTTGAGCTCTAGGGCATCATTAAGTAGTTTGAGGCCATGAGCAGCTTCACATCAAGTATTATGACTTGTACGCATCATCAGAATTGAATTTTGGGAAGTTCGGAGTTGATTTGTAAAGAGAATTCTCATTTCGGAAGCTTTAAGTTGGAAGAATTGACTATGGTTGGACTTTTGAGTGAACGACCTCAGAATCGGGATTCAAAAGTTCCAGCAGGTTCGTAAGATGATTTCGGACTTGGGCATATATCCGGACTGGGTTTTGGAAGACCCGGGAACATTTCATCGCCTATTGTGGAAGTTAGCATTTTTGGAAGAATCTCATAAGTTTGGATTGAAGTGAATTTTTGAGTTATCAATGTCCGTTTGAGATTCTGAGTCTGGAAGCTCCGTATGGTGATTCTGGAATTGGGAGCGCTATCAGAAGTGTATTCGGAGGTCCGTAGGTCATTTGGCTAAAGATAGAAATTTGATGTTTTTTGACAAGTTTGACCGGAAGTGGGCTTTTTGATATCGAGGTCGGATTCTGATTCCGAAAGTTGGAGTAGGTCCGTAATGTCAAATAAGACTTGTATGCAAAATTTGAGGTCAATCAGACGTGATTTGATATGTTTTGGCATCGATTGAAGAAGTTTGAAATTCTAAAGTTCATTAAGCTTGGATTGGAGGTCGATTCATGATTTTAGCGCTGTTGGATATGATTTGAGGCCTCGAGCAAGTCCGTAATGTGTTTTGGGACTGTTGGTATGATTGGCTGGGGTCCCAAGGGCCTCGGGTGAATTCCGGATGGTTAACGAATCGAAAATGGAATATTGGAAAGGGCTGGAGTTGTTGGTTGCTGGTGTAATCTCACCTCCGAGACTAGGGCCACAGGTGCGGAGCCGCAGAAGCAAAAATGGACGGCTAGGCTGGGACCGCAGATGCGGTCATTTTGCCGCAGATATGGGACCGCATCTGCGGAGGAGATGGTGCAAAAGAGGAATGGACTGGGAGCCCTGGACCGCAGAAGCGACGTTTGGTTCGCACCTGCGAGACCGCAGAAGCAGTCAAGAGACTGCAAGTGCGAAAATGCTGGAGGCAGTGAGGTTCTTTTAAATTGGGGGTTGGGTTCATTTCAACCCCATTGGAGCCGATTCTGGAGCAACTTTGAGGTGTCATTCTCACCACCAAGTATGAGGTAAGTAATTTATGCTAGTTTTTAGTTAAATACATGATTATATACGGATTTGGACATGGAAATTGGTAGAAACTTGGGGTTTGAGAGGAAACCTAGAAAATTGATATTCTTGGAATTTGACCACGATTTTGGGTATGAAATTAGGAGAAAATCATATATTCCAAGTTCGTGCGTTCATGGGTAAACTTTATCTTTGAAAAAATTTGGAATCCGGGTACGTGGGCCCAAGGACAATTTTGTCAAATTTTTGATCGGGGTTAGGAATTGTTATAAATTGGATTGTAATGAGTAATTGAATATATATTAATGGATTTGAATAATTATTGGCTAGTTTTGGAGCATTGTGCATCGATTCGAGTCTTCAAAAGAGCGTGGAATGCCGGTTATGGGTCTTCAAAGCAAGGTGAGCCTCCTTTCTAACCTTGTAAAAGGGAATTATCCCCATAGGTGAGTAATTGGTTATGTACTCCTATTTGTGGGGGCTACGTGCGCACGAGGTAATGAGAGTCCGTGTGTAACTACTATTATGCTATTGTACGGGTATTCTAGGACCCAAAAGCATGTTGTACTTGGAAATATTTGTAATCCTATTGACGGTTTGAATTGCTTAAATCACATTGGATTAGTAAGTGAATTTCTAAAAAGATTGAGCTTCATTTTCTTGAATTGTAAAAAGAGAATTGGATTTTCCTTGGATAGTTGTTCCCCGATGAAGTCTTGATTAACTATTTGAATATGTGATTCTATGTGTAACTACGTCGCATGTATGATTCGCGAGCAGGGTGTTTGTTTATTTTATGTTGATCGTGTCGCATGGATGATTCGCGAGCGGGGTAATAGATGCATCTAAGGTTCGGGCCACTCAACTCTCGGCAGTGCACATTTTACATTTCTGTTGGATCGGACCGTACGACCTCGGCATGATTTGCGCATGCTTGTATTGCTTGCCTTGAGAGTTATTGATATTAATATTTGCTCTTCCCGACTTGAGATAATTGTTAATTAATGGATTATGAATCCGGAGACTTTTAATAAAAAGGAACTCTTACCTGTTTCGTGACTTATTTGAATTTACTGTTGTTCTTAATAAATCCATGATTACTCGCATTAATAATATATTACTATTGGACTACTAGTAAATATCGAAGTCGACCTCTCGTCTCTCATTTTTTGAGATTAGATGGGATACTCGTTGGGTACATATTGTTTTCATACAAATACTACACTTGTTGTGCATTTTTATTTCACAGGCTTATGTGGGGCTAGTGGCTCAGTGGCATAGTGGCATGGTTAGTACGGAGACTTAGGTGAGCTGCATTTTCGAGACGCCCCGCAGTCGGAAGAGTCTCCTTCAGAGCATTGTATTGTATTTTCATTTCTGTCCACTTGTATTCCGGACAGTCACTGTATTTTATTTGATTCACTGGTAGATGCTCATGCACTTGTGACACCGGGTTCTGAGATAGTTATGGGGTATTTTGTATTGACTTCTTGACATGTATATTTAATTTGAACTGAGTATCTTTTACTAGTAAAAATTGAAGAAGAATCAGTGTTTTTCACAATTGTTTAAATGAGAATTCAATTAAGTATTCATGGTTGGCTTGCCTGACAGCGATGTCCGACGCTATCACGAACCTCAGTGGATTTGGGTCTTGACAAAAGTGAAGTGCAAATTTGTTTTAAGTGTTGAATTGTTCTGATTCATGGAATTAGGATAGAACTGTGTGCAAAAATCTCATTGTTGTTAATCATTTTTAAGACTTCAATTATAATACAACAAATCTATTCTCAAGTAGGCTGAAGTATGGATAACTTTTTTATCTAAAGTTTGATTCGATCCTTTCCTCAGCGTATTGGGCTTCACTGTAAGCCCACTTGCAGTCACGTGCCTTTTGGAGGTCAATTGATCTTAACCCACAGTGGTGTTATCTTCATATAAATTCTTATTTAAAATAAATAATTGAAAGCAACCCACTCATTAATTTGATTCAATTGAAAAAAAAATCTTAAAGTATTCAATATTCTGGCAGTTCATATAAGTCAACTTCCAAATTTACCTTGATTAGTGTACTTTATCTCCAAATAATTTTGTAGCTATAGATCTCTCAATACGTGATCTAAAACTTAAAAATAAATAATCATGAACACCGTAGCTTACTTTTGGCGTAATTAATAAATCATCATGACCATGTGTATGGTTCCCATGGCACGATCACGATACGTAAATTCCAATTCGGGTGTGCATTTCATGTGAACCGACCGTAACTTCGAACAATAATAAAAATAAACATGTTGTGAATCGCGTGTGCATTTCATGTGGCGCGGTTTGCAATGTGTATTAAAACGATAAGTACGACAATCGTTACTTGTTTCAGAAATAACTTCATAAATAATAAATAACAGCGGTAATAAAGTTTAAAATGCACAATAGTTTTTAAACATATAATTAATCAGGTAATTAGGCCAATTATTAATAGTTGAACAACCGTGCTAAAACCACGAAATCCGAAAATGCCTAACACTGTCTCCCGGATTAACAGAATTCCTTACTCGGTCTTCTGTGTTCGCAGACCAAAAATAGAGTCAATTTCCTCTATTTGGGATTTAAAATGAACCAGTGACTTTAGACACCATAATAACTATCCCAAGTGTCGACTCTATAAACTAATAAATAATCCCATATCGAATAATGTCACTTGAAGTGGAAAAACTCCCTTATATACCCCTCGGGTAAAAAGGAGGTATGACAGTTCTGGCGACTCTGCTGGAGATTAGAACCCAGAATCTCTGGTTCGGGGTTCAGAATTCGAGCTTAGAATAACTGTTATAGTTGGCTTTTGTTTATTATCTTATTTTTACGTGTTTGAGCCTAATATGCTAAAAGTCGCTTTTTACCGCTTCGATATTGTTTGAACTGTATATAAAACCGTTACGAAACCCTTCTTCTCTCTGAGTCTTCTAAATCTTCTGGGATATGCATGCTGGCGTGACTTTTTTCTATTAGTGTCATACCCTAATTTAGAACGAGGATCGGATTAGTTACAAAGCCGGATGGCCTTTTGGTTACCGGTTCGTTGCCCCCCTCAGCTTGAGTTATCCGCTCGGTAATCCAGGTCTAGAATAGTACACCCAGGTTTAATATCTATAATAACATAGCCTCATGCCGGATCCCAAGTAGGAACTCTTGTCTTCATCACGTGCATTTGACTTTGGGGACTCAACACAGGGGTTGGGTCCGTTAACGGCAGGTGTACCCAAATTGAAAGACCATCCTGATACATCTTACGTGCTACTTGCGCATCTGTTTGTTTTGGCTTGCATGTTGAACGACTTCTAGAATAGGGAAAGAAAATAAAAAATAAAAGAAAGAAAAAGAAAAAGAAAACCAGAGTGAGCTAGGAAAGAGAAAATTCACCAGGTTCTAAAAAACCTAGGTATTTGAAAAAATCCTGAAACTCAACTGAAATTGTGAAAAAAGGAAAAGAAAAGACAAAGTCATTTCAAAATGAGCCCAAAATCTCAAGTGTCATGTTTTCTGTTCCGTCAAAACTGACCGAACTATGCGGGTTTGATTCTCACCGGATGTGAGATACATAGAAAAACCACATCGATTCCGGCCCCAATTTTTAAAAATCCAAAACAATTTCCTTTAATTCCTTCCTTAGAAGCATTTCCTTAGAAAAATTAAAAAAATTAAACTCAAAAAATAGTTTCTTTCTTTCTGAAATCTTTCATATGAAAAAAAAAGAAATAAAAAGAAAAATAAATAAAAAATCAAAATAAAAAATACGGGTTTCCTTTATTTTGAAGTATTTTTCCCAAAAATTCAAAAAATAATTTCTTTTCCTTATTTAAAAGTCTTTCTTTCGTAAATGTAAAAAAAATTGAAAAATTGAAGTCCAAAAAAATTTTCGTTTTTCTTAGAAGTACTTTTGTAGATACAAAAATAAAAAAAACTCAGAAATCCAAAATATTTTTTTTAAAATGTCCCTCTTTCGAAAATTAAGAGGCAACATCCAAAAGCCAAAAATATTTTCTTTCTTCTTTAGAAAAAGAGAAAACAAATAAAAATTCAAAAATAAATTACTTTTTACTATCGAAATTCCTAAAAAGATTCAAAATAAAAGAAAAGAAATTTGCAGAAATCATTCTTTTAGAAAAAAAAGAATTCAAAATCAAAAAACAAAATATTTTTCCTTGTTAGAAAAAAAATGTTGAATAAATTAGAAAAAAAGAGTCAGTTTATTTATTCCATTTCCGATCTTTCTAAACTACGCAAGATCTGATTCATACGGCATCATGATACGTAGGCAATCCTCATCGGATTCGATCATAGCCATAAAATTAATTGAGTGAAAAATAAACTGAAAAAACGAAAGAAAAATTGAGTGAAAAAAAGAAAAGAAAAGAGTGACAAAAAATAGAAGAAAGAAAAGAAGAGAATGACAAAAAAAGGGTGACAAAAAAAAAGAAAAAAAAAAGAAAAGAGAGTGCCAAAAAATAAAAGAGCGACAGAAACAAAATGAATAAATCAAGAGTGATTAAAAAGAGGCCGAAATAAAAGAAAGAGGTACATACTGGAAGGGTTAGTTAAGGCCGGTATGAAACATGCAAACCGTTCAAACACATGGTAGAAGCGTTTAACTATTAGGTGCATTGCATCCCAACGTGAGATTTCCTATATGTTAAATGTCTCAAAACTAACGAGGTTGTGGTGTGAGAAAATTAGCCAGGTTCTATTCAGGTGGTTGGTTTTGTTCGAATGCGGTGATGAACGCGCAACCTTGCACGCAGCCACAACATTATACACAAAATCGAGCTTCGCCTCCCAGAATACCCATCCTTACCAAGCTCTTCCGCAATCAAATGTTCCCCAGTACAATCCTCGCCCAAGAGATCCTTTCAAAAGGAATGAGTTCACCCATATTGGTGAATCATACTCGGGCTTGTTCCAAAAGCTAGTTAGGCAAGGTCTGCTGCAGCCAGTGGCCCAAAACCGGCCAAACCCCGAGTCCCCCTCGTACTGAGCTGATACAAGATGTGAATACCACTCTGGAGCAGTGGGACACAGTACAGAGGACTATTGGACCCTCAAAAGCGCAATTGAAGATTTTATCGAAGCTGAAAGAATCGTTCTTCGGGACTGTATATGGGTGAAATCGGAAAGCCCGATTTCACGATCATTACGTCTTTTCCTTAGCTTCACCTCGAAAGGCCTCGAAGGAACGGGGGGCACAGTTTGAGGTCTCGACCTCGCGGGTTCTTTATACTCGACCTCGGTGCAACACGAGTTGATGGTTATCATGGACAAATGGGTAGTTCTCTAGGCATGTGGTCCAAACTGACAACACCTACAAGAATAGTACCAGTATGTACCAGACTGCTAAGTAGTTGTACCAGCTACTTTACTTTGTAATAAATACATATGTACTATGTCGGGTTTCCCTCCTCTTATATAAAGGGAACCTTTGCAGTTTTTTAGACACATAACAGACATTATTCACAACATTCAATACAAGAACATTCTCAGATCTCTAACTTAAACATATTCTCTTGGTTTCACTACTTACATTTATTGCTTATATTTATTGTGTTCTATTTATTGTTCTTCATTTACTGTTCATTATTTATCATAAAGAGCCTTCATTAAAGCTCTCAATACTGTTAGCCCTTCATCGGCTGTCCATAGCTCAGTGTCGAGCTCGACCTCGAGGCCTCGTATAATCAGGCTCGAGGCCCCGATTCTCAGCCACTCATTTTGCCTAAACATACTATATTGAAGTTTTTATCTTATTTTCTTGTCTCATACATAGCATCTACTGCCTGACAACTAGCATAAAAATAGATCACGTATTTTTAGAACCACAAAATCAAATTTAATTGTAATTACCATTTTCCAGGTAAACAGTTTGGCGCCCACCGTGGGGCTAAAATTAATAGTGATTGTTTTATTGCTGGTTTACTACATAACGCAAGTTATCTTTCACACTTCTTCTTGTCCGAGAATATTTGATTTCAGGTCAAAATGTCTAACCTAGTAAACACACGTGAAAACGACGGTCTTGAGGGCCATGGAGAGAACGGTGTAACTGTTCCAGGTACTGGGGTACCATCACAAAACACCAAAAGCACACCAGAACCGACCCCGACAAGTACTGCCTCAAGCAACGCCCAACACGTTGACGTCAGTACCCACATTAACGGGAATACACGCCAAAAGAGTCAATAGGAAACTTGGGAAAATCTCACCCGGGAAGAAAAAGAGGCAGACAAGAGAAACCGAGTGGGAAAACTTCAGCACATCTTCATATGATCATTGGGGGGATCGATATCCCAGGGAGCCATGATCAAATAGGTAAAAGTGTCTGCCGCAACGGAAGGGTCAATTCGGGGACGCATGCCCAAAGACATCCTTGCATTTAGCGAGGAAGATTTCGAGACCTCGACTCGACCACAAAACGATACGCTGGTAATTTCTTTTCTCTTGAATAACATTCAAATTAAATGTGTACTCGTGGATACAGGTAGCTCGGCGAACGTAATCAAGTCGAAGGTGGTAGAGAAGCTCAGACTACTCGATCAGATTATACCTACCTCCCGAGTCCTCGAAGGCTTCAACATGGCCGGCGAAGCTACGAAAGAGGAGATCACCCTCCCGGTCAACTCGTGGAAAAAACTCATTTAATTTATTATTAGTAACATCGATTTCTTCGCTTGGTCCCACTTAGATATGAGAGGGCTCCCACCGAAAATAACCACCCATCGACTAAGTGTTGCCCCCAGATTCAAACCAGTAAAGCAAAAAAAAGACCCTAGTTCGAAGTAAAACACGCATTCATCGAGGACGAGGTAACAAAAATCCTAAAAATAGGGTCTATTAGGGAGGTAAAGTATCCCGAATGGCTGGAAAATGTGGTAGTAGTTCCCAAAAAGGGAAATAAGTTAAGAATGTGCGTAGATTATAAAGACATAAATAAGGCATGCCCCAAGGATTCATTCTTGTTGCCTAACATCGATCGTTTGATTGATGCCATGGCCGGTCACGAGACCCTAACTTTTCTCGATGCCTACTCTGGGTATAATCAAATTCAGAAGAACCCCAAGGATAGGGAAAAGACTTCGTTCATTATGAAGTACGGTACATACTATTACATTGTAATGCCCTTCAGGCTGAAAAATGCGGGAGCCACGTATCAGTGCCTAGTTAATAAAAGGTTCGAAGAACAAATAGGCAAATTCATGGAGGTTTATATTGATTAAATGCTAGTTAAGTCCCTGCGCGCAGAGGGCCATTTAATTCATTTGCAAGAAACATTTGACATTCTCAGAATCTACAACATGAAACTCAATCCCAAGAAATGTTCCTTTGGAATCGGTTCGGGCAAATTCTTAGGCTTCATGGTGTCAAACAGGGGAATGAAGATCAACCCCGACAAAATCAAGGCCATCGAAGAAATTGTGTTGGTAAACAATGTGATGATCGTGCAACGGCTGACAGGGCAGATAGCAGCCTTGGGCCGATTCATATCGAAATCATCAGACAGGAGTCATCATTTCTTCTGACTAGCCCGTCTTTACTCCATACTCTGAAGGAGGATGATACATTGTATTTATACTTGGTCGTATCCGAGATAGCGGTAAGTGGTGTGCTGGTTCGAGAAGAACAAGGTATCCAGTTTCCTATTTATTATGTAAGTCGGACCCTGGGAGATGCCGAAACCAGGTATTCGCACGTAGAAAAACTAGCTCTTGCATTAATAAGCGCATCACAAAAATTGAAACCTTACTTTCAATGCCATCAAATTTGTGCTTTAACAACATATCCTCTTTGAAGCATATTGCATAAGCCCAAACTATCAGGCCGACTGGCCAAATAGGCCATTGAACTCGTCGGGATATGATATTGAGTATCAACCTCAAACGGCTATCAATTCCCAAATTTTGGCGGACTTTGTGGCTGACTTCTTACCCTCCCTCGTGCCTGAGGTGGAAAAAGAACTTTTAATAAAAACGAGCACATCTTCTGGGTTGTGGACCCTGTTCACTGACGGTGCCTCGAACATAAGAGGATCCGAGCTCGGTATAGTTCTGAAGCCACCTATGGTCAGCATAATCAGGCAATCTATAAAACTGCAAGATTGACTATCAACGAAGCTGAATATGAGGCTATGATTGCAGGTCTGGAATTGGCCAAAGGCCTAGGAGCTGAAGTCGTTAAAGCAAGATGGGATTCCCTCCTGGTAGTAAATTAGGTAAATATGAGCTTCGAGGTCCAAGAAGACAGGATGCAAAGATACTTGGACAAAATTCAAGTCACATTGCACCGTTTCAAAGAATGAACTCTAGTCCACATACCTCGAGAGTAGAATAGCGAGGATGATGCCCTCACAAACCTAGGATTGTTTGTCGAAGAAGATGACCTACTCCCCGGGGCTATTGTTCATCTATCCAAATCAGTGATCGAGGAAGGTTATGCCGAGATCAACTCCAATATAATGACATGGGATTGGAGAAATAATTATACTGACTATTTGAAAAGTGGGAAACTACCCACAGATCCAAAAGAATCAAGGACCCTGCGAGCCAAAACATGACCGATTCTCGCTCAACGAAAGTGGAACTCTGTACAGAAGAACCTTTGATGGCCCCCTAGTAGTATGTCTGGGGCCACGAGACACAGATTATGTACTCTGAGAAATCCACGAGGGCACTTGCAAAAATAATTGTTGTGCCGATTCCTTAGTTCGAAAGGTGATCAAAGCGGGCTACTATTGGGACAGCATAGAGAAAGACACCAAAGAATTCATCCGAAAGTGCGACAAATTCCAGAGATTTTCCATAATGATCACCAACCCGGTGAACAACTACATTCGGTCTTATAGTCGTGGCCGTTCATGAAACGGGGGATATACATCGTTGGACCTCTACCAACAACTCTAGGCGAAGCTAGATTTATTTTATTTATGATTGACTATTTCTCAAAATCTGTGGAAGCACATGCCTTCAAAAATATAAGAGAAAAAGAAGTTATTAACTTCATCTGGGACCACATTATGTGCCGATTCAGGATTCCTTCCGAGATAACATGTTATAATGGGAAGCAGTTCATCGAAAGCAAAGTAACACAATTCCTCGAGGATCATAAAATCAAAAGAATCTTGTCGACACCCTATTACCTGTGCGCTAACAGTTAGGCCGAAACTACAAACAAGAACATCATTCAAAACTTAAAGATGAAATTGGAAAGTGCTAAGGGAAAATGGAGAGAAATATTACCCGAAGTGCTATGGTCATATCGAACAACTCCTAAATCAAGCACAGGAGAAACACCCTTCCTCTGGTATATGGTGCCGAGACTTTGATATCGGTAGAAGTCGAGGATCCAAGCGCCAGATTCCGACACACCACCAAGAGCTCAAACAAAAAGTCCATAACTACGGCCCTCGAACTATTGGATGAAAAGCAAGAAGCTTCACTGGTCCCAATGGCCTCCCAAAAACAAAGGATCAAAAAGTATTATAACAAGAGAACAAATATCCGACATTTTGGAGTCGGGGACGTAGTCCTAAGGAAAGTCACCCTGAACACCTGATACCCTAATGAAGGAAAGCTAGGCCAAAACTGGGAAGGACCGTATCACATCCTTGGAGCGATCAGCAAAGGATTCTACAAGCTCGGTAACATGGAAGGCGAACAACTTCCAAGCAGTTGGAACATATCAATGCTCAAACATTACTACTTCTAAGGTGTCCGATGGAAGACGCCGAAACACCCCCGGGCTCGAAGACCTTGGGTTTTAAGAGCATGCGTTGAACTCTTTTCCTTCGATCAGATTTTGTCCTACGAAGGGTTTTATCGGCAAGGTTTTTAACGAGGCAAAATCTATATGCTACCTAAGGAAAATTTCACAAGTATTCAAGACTTCTCTTTAATCAACCTCGAACACTGGGGGGCATCCCCCAGGAAGATCACCTTCTCGAAGAAGCCAAGACGAGCCAAAAAGGGTCTCAGTAGGGAAAGGATGTATCCGGCTAAATGGTCGAATGAACCGTGTCCGCATAGACTAATCGAGCCCTTAACAACAAAAACATGTATACTTGTGCCAAGTAATCAAGGAATATCTTCTCCTCCATCAAAACACTTCACGTTTCAAAGAAGTATGCCATTTCAACAAAAAACGGCTTTAGAGCCAGAAATTTCCCAAATACACAGGGATTGTCATCAAAAACTCGAAGCCATATGACCTCCGAGTTGGAAACTTCAGACTTGTAAGCCCTCAGTGAGGCAGCACCAAGTTTACAAAAAGAATGGCTCTAGAGCCGGAAAGCTTTCGACGTCTCGGGGACTGTCGTCGATTAATATCTGGTTGAGTTATCAGAAACTCAAGGCCGTAAGACCCCAAACGGTCAACCTCGAGTCCAGAAGCCCTCCAATACGGTAATACTAGAAAATGTACGACCTCCATGAGGCATTATCAAAGCCCTCCATGCGGCAACACTAAAATGGTAAGACCTCATGCAAGGCATAAACCATACTTGTACCAAGTAAACTCATCTGTAAGACCTCAAGCAAGGCATAAACTATAATTGTACTAAGTAAACTCATTTGTAAGACCTCAAGCAAGCCATGAACCATACTTGTACCCAGTAAACATATCTGTAAGACCTCAAGAAAGGCATGTTAAAATTTGTAAGACCTTACAAAAGGCATAATCTCAATCTTAAAGCTAAGGCTATATATCCGAACTTATAAGACCCCTAAAAAAGCATACCCTTGATATAGACGCCGAAACTACTTTAGTCGGGTACTGAAAGGCTCTAGCCAAACACGAAGACTACGGTCACAAGGCTGTACCAGCCAAACTAACACAACTTGGGGACGCCCGACCGTCACTATAAAATCACAGGCCTTAAATTACTTCGAAAAAAAATCTTTGAAAAAAACCGGTTAATCAGGATACCTTCGACATAAGCAAAAGAGCTTCGATCATATCAGCTCAAAATAATAGGCTTCGAAACAATTCAGTCGTCGAGTGAAACCTCCCAGGGTGCTCATTTATTGCTACATAACAGTTCATAATCGAGGTTCTTATCAAATCGTCAAAGAGTCGGGCGAGCACAAAAGCATCAAAAAGTCTTTAGCAAGGGAAAAATAGAGCCTACATAAGAGGTCGTACTGACCCAATGCGTAAGATCCACTGTCGCCAGCCCATATTAGAGGTTGTACCGACCCAACGTGTAAGAGCCACTGACGCCAACTTACATAAGAGGTCGTACCGACCTGACGCGTAAGTATTATAAGAGCTAGCTTAAATTTTGAAAACTGTAGGGTCAATGAGCTCGAGTCAAAATTCGACTCGAAGACTGAGCCCAAATCATTTAACTAAACGCCTAAGGGCAAATGCGTAAGAGCCACTGTCGCCAGCCTATACCAAGAGGTCGTACTGACCTAATGCGTAAGAGCCGCTGAAGCCAGCTTAAATTAAATGGTCGCACCGACTCAATACGAAATAGTCATTGTAGCCAGAATAAAAGAGACTTAGGACCGAATAGAAGTCACATCAACCTAACAGCCAGCCCAAAACAATTCAGGATTGATTTCTAAACCTAAGGGCCGGTAAACCGGAGTCGAGGACCTGACTCGGGGGCTAGTCCCCGAATGCTCAACCTTCGACCATCATGAATCGCTCAGCAATGGCAAAAACCCAATGGTCTAACCCGAGGTCCAAAATCTAGGACCATGTTTACCGTGAAAATGGTAACAATAATTAAATTTGTAAATGGGATTCTAAAAATACGTGATCTATTCCCGAGCTAGTTGTTAGAGCAGTTGATGCTAAGAACGTGAATCTTAACGATAAAATACGAGCTAAAACAAGATAGTAATCAAACCGAAGGGTCCGGTTGCCCGGATGAAAAGATGGTCGATAAGGACCTCGGGGTCGGGACTCGAATCGAGCTCGAGCTATCGGGGGCAACCGGGAATAGGATAACAATTAAGTATACGATCTAGCAAGGCTCTTTACAGCCAAAGTTGTGCAATATAGCATGAAATAAGTAAGAAGACAATAGATGTTAAAGCGGCCTCGAGCTAGTGAGAACGAACAAAATAGGATAAAGAGAGAGAAAGAGTTATTATTGCTTTAGTGGAGAAATGGAGCAACATCAGCCCTTTACAAAGTGGTATGGGTTCCCCTTACATAGGCGAGGGAACACGGTATGGTACAGAGTGCATTAAATGTAAATATATGGGGATGGAACAGCTAGACATGATACTAAAGCCTATTATTTCTAGCTGCTTGCCTCGGGAGTTCCCTGTCTTCGTAACCTTTGCTGGGTCACGGGCAGATAACTTAACCTCCGAGCCTCTGCTGGGCCGCGGATGATCCTCGAGATAAGGAGCCCGATCATGATCCCATAGCCTCGAGGAGCTGACATGACATTATGAATATACCTTAATGGCGGGAAATGGATTCCCCCGATTTCACCACATACAGATAGTCTCTGTGTTTTCTAGAACGAAGTAATAGTAAACGATATTAAATCGTCGTCTCGAGGTCATTATTGCCTTGACGTCAACCGTCTAAGAGAAATAAATGCCATGCCCCAGAGAACCGTGCAGGGCTGCCGTCAAATGCGGTAATCGAGAAACCCACGAACTGTCGTAGGCTCTTCTACTTCCCCAGTGATTCCTATAAATGCACTAGCTGCTAGATACTCCCCATCTTCACCCTTCCTTTAGGCTCATGAATTAAAATTTTGCTATTTGACATCTTCACATCTTTCCCTCTTTTCAGAGGAAGGTTTTACCATTTTCATGGCTAGGACTTCTAGGACGGTCTCTCGACGGAATGATACTACGTCGTCGTCCCATTACCTGAGGGGGAAAAAATCGATTCCCACTTTAGAGCAATGGACTCCTCCCGATATTGACACGTCGAAGGATTTCGACATTGAGACTCCCTCATCTATGCCAGGTCGATGTAAGCACATATCTCGATATGTTAGCATCGTGACCGATGCTGACAATATGAAAGAAGACTGCCGATGGAGCGAGGAAGTGGAGGTAGAGATTCCCGTCCCAAGCGACAACATTACCGACATCAAGGCAGGCTTTCTTTACATATATACTTACCCATTCACCCTGGGTCATGATAAATCTGTCGAATCTCCTCCTTTGGAAATCGACCCGGTTATCCTTGAATTCTACGCCCAATATCGGGTGACCCTTGTTCAGATCTACCCGTCCTTTTGGATGATCGTGTTAATGCTCAAGCACTTTACCAAAGGGATCACAGGCGAGATTGTTACCCTTAGCCATTTGATCAGATTGTACTGCCCTCGGCTGTATCGAGGCTTAATCAAGCTTGGACATCGGTCCAAAAATTCTTTCTTCACGAGTATTGATGAGGGGAAGGACTGGGGATGGATGAGCAGGTTTATTCGATTGAGGACCGCGGATATAATCCCGGTCCAGAGGATGCCCTTTCCAGAGCGATGGAACGATCAACGTAAGTGAACTTCCCTTTAGCCACTTCTCAATTTCTCTTTTGTTTGTCACGATAACCTCTTTGTACTCTCTCTAGCCGCTGCTTGGCATCCCAAGGTGATCCCAGATTTGGCGGGATGGATTAGGCATTTGGATGAAAGGTTCCCATATCGTATTCGGTCTTGGACCGTCATGGCTAAGGAGCGTTGGGTGGCTAAGAATCACAGTGAGGTTTCTTTACCACTCGTGCTCCGCATTTTGTGTTTCCTTCCAATCTCTAAGCTAAAATGTATCTTGTTTCTTTTGTAGGTGCAGGCCTTGGCGAGAATACGCATATAAGGACACCCCCCGATGGTGAAGCGAAGGCCATGGAGCCTGATATGAACAAGAAAAGGAAAGATAGGGCGGCCACTGCTCGTCCTGATGAAACTACTGTCCTAACCTCTGGATTGAAGCCCGATGTAGAAGGGGTGGACGATGATGGAAGTTCGTTGAGGAGGAGAACGAGGTTTGGCGTGAGAGATTTACAGTTGCCCCGATCGGAGGCTGCTAAGTCTGGGACAGTTGGGTCCGGCAGGGCTAAGGAGCTAGGTCCTCGAAGAGGACGCTGATGTAGCTTCGAATCGTGCGACCGGATTCGATGTAGCTTCCACTAGCAGGACCGTTGGTCATGATGGATTGTGGTTCGGGGCTTTCCAAGAATATGAGTTGCTATTTGGAGAAATCGGCGACCCAAACTATCTTATTTAGAACTTCCTAGTCTCATCAGGAGAGCTGAGGGATGCTGAAAGGATGATCAATGCCACGGTCAGTACCCCTTTCAGAGGGGGAGGCTTCATTGCCAACATTTTTGATGGCGTAATCGATAGAGCTAATCTCGACATCTCTGGCACCGTTAAAGCAGCAGAGAAGTCCTTGCAGCAGGTGACAACTTCTCCTTGCGTGTTTCTTTTTGCTCTCGGGCATTATTCGTCATCTTTCTTAACATTCTCGTTATGCCTCAGTGTAAAGAGATGTATGATCATGCCACCCTCCGGCTTCGTGGGGAGATTTCTTGCCACGAGAAGGAGCGTAATAACATTGCTTCGAAGCTACAAGACTCGGAGGCTCGTGGCGCCCGGGGAGATAAAGAGTTGGGGGAGCTTCGAACCTCTTTGGAACCTCTTTGGCTTGTGGCGCCCGCTCTTGCTGCTCTGGTTTTCTGCCTTGCTCATACCTGCTCTTTTACTCTGTATCCATACATGTTCTATGCTCACATACTCACCATCTTGCCCTTAATTGTAGGTCGAGCAGAGCAGCTCATGGATTAGTCAATTGGAAGCAGAGATCTCCGGGCTGAAGGGGCGGAGCGAGGCTGTGACCGGGGAATTGGCAACATACCGGGGCCTTCTCTCGGACTCTCATAAGGAGACTGGTACTTTGGCCATGGCTAAGTCTGAGGCCGAATGAGATGTTGCCGCTTATAAGGAGGATGCGGCCACAACGCATGCAATGGTTCGTGACATATCCCTGGCGGCTGAGCAGAAACTAGTCCGAGCTATCGAACATGCCAAAGCGGAGGCGAAGAGGGAGGTCCTAGAAAAACTCGAGGCTAGATGCTTCGAGCTGTCTGCCGACCAGGAGGAGGCTCGTGCGACAGAGGGAAGACTGGCGCTCTTGATTGATGATAGTGGCGAGGAGTAGTCTCCGATCCCTTTTTTGTATGCCTTCTTTTTTGTTCCATGTGTTCTCCCTCCTGGGAGACGAATGGTGTAAAGGTGTTTTTCCTTTTTGTCAATGTATGAAAGAAGCTTTTATTCTGCTAGTCCTTCTAGCTATTTTCCCTCTCTTTTTGTTTTGCTTCCGAGCATCGAGCATCGGCCCTTTGGAGCCTTTTCGTAGGACAGATCGGGGGCCCCGAGACTAGCCATGTCCCGAGGATGAGTCGGTAGCTCCTCCGAACCGATATTTTCAATGTCGAGGATCTCCCGAGGTCCCTTGATTTTATGAATTATGTGGGAGCCTGGGATGATTCTGCCAGTTCACTCCCCAAGGAGAAGGTGACATTAACGCGGCCAGAATCAATTAGCCTTCTTGGTCAATTGAGCAATTGTTGCCTGGCCCCTATATATTTGTTAATCCACCCTTCAAGCGACAATTTTGTAGTTTTTGACAAGCCTATCTCCTCTGTAGAGCCTAGCACTTTGTGTGAGCCCCTCCACTTCTTTGCTTCTTAAAGTTTTTTACCTGGATCCTCCTCTTCTTCTCCTTATTCAGTCATAGTCATGGCCGCTGCTTCGACACCTGATCTTCGGACGAAGGGAATTCCTTCCTGCGTTCCACCTTTGGTTGGCGCCAGCGTCTCTCCCTCGATGTCAGGAGAGCGAGGCGTTGGGTGTGCTCCCTCGAAGAGGGTTGCCACACTGGGGAAGCGTCCCAATGTTCTGGTCCATCGGGAGCACGTGTCGAGGATTATTTCATTGGTGAGGGAGGAGAACTTTGGGGTGATCAAGAGAGAGTGTGGATGGGGGGATGGCGTGATTCTACAAGTACCTTCCCCCGAGGAGAGTGTCATGACATATGTTGAGGGTCGTGCTTGATTTCTGTAGAAGGTATCAAGTAACATTGGCGCATGTTCATCCCTTTCTCTGGAGGATAGTTCAGTCGATGAGATATTTTGTTGATAAGGCCGGGATAGAGTTTACCCTCAGTCACCTTATAAGGTTGTACCGGCCATTACGTTACCGGGGCCTAGTTACTCTTCGGCGTAGGTCCACTTGAGCTTCTGCGACCGGCAGCAAGGAGGATGAGGACCATGGATGGATGAGTCAGTTCATTCGAGTCCGGACAACCGACATTATCCCTGGAGAATTTTTATCGTTTCTTGAGAAATGGAACTTTGCACCTAAGAACTCTATTTGAACTATCTTTCTCTTCATATGAGGTTGGCCCCATAATGATATCTTCTTATCCTTTGTTTATAGCAACTCATTGGTTGCCCGGTGAGGTCCCTGATTTAGCCGAATGGTCTCGTAGGCTGGCAGCTTGTTGGGCTCACGATAGGCGCCGGTGGCGAGATCTTTTAGAAGGGAGATGGGAGGAGAAGCATTATGGTAGGTGCCTTGCGTCCCCCCCCCCCTTTAGGGACGACTTCCGTTTGCTGATTTGCCTGATTTCTCTGTCGTAGGTGCTGGGAGCTTATTCGAGACGAGATTAGGTTCCCCGAGGGAGGAGGAGAGATTGTTGGCCCAGGAATCAAGGAGGTCTAGCAAAAGGAAAGGTGATCCGTGGTGTGAGAAGGCTTGTGGTGAGGCGCCTTCTCCGCAACGATTAAAGGGAAGCGATTCGGTCGACCGGCAAGCTTCCAGGATTGATGCACCATCGGACGTTGCTTCGGCCCTCGACGAGGCTCATCATTTTGGCCTTGTGGTGAGTTTTCGGCCGTGGTAGGGATGTTCTGGCCCCTTGCTCCTTTCTCTTCCCTTTACTCACCCGGCTTTTCTTCTTTAAGATTTTAATAGGCTCAAAGCCGAACTGCTTCGTTGCGAGGCCTCATTGTGGGAGGCTCGAGAAAGGGAAAATCCCTCAAACTTCTCTGTGTGGCATAGGAAATTGAGGTCGTTTCTTTATGGCATGGGGTGGACAGAAGCCGTGCCCGAGAGGCCCTCTTGGAGAAACAAGAATTCTACATTTCGTGCTGGCATGTATTCCGTTTTTTGCCTTGCCGTCTTTGATGTGTTGCTGTTTCAGTTGAAGGACAAGGCAGATGAGCTGGAACAACTCTCGGGTGAGGTCGTCAAAGTCAAACGTAAATTCACTGAGCTGCAAGCGTGTGTTAGTTCCCATTATGATGCCAAAGAGAGGGCTCAGGCCGTGACATCCGTTCTTAAGGTGCATATTCAGGTCGCCCGTGTGAATGATTCTGCTCAGGCGAAGATGATCACGAGACTCTCATTCGAGCTATCAAGGGCAAAAATCGAGGTGGTGAATGTTCGGGCCGAGGTTGTAATGAATAATACTAGGGCGGGGAAACAAATAGAGGCTCATTCAAGGAGTGCCATTTCCACTAAGGCTGAGCTGAAGAAGACCATCGATCGTGCAAACAATAGCATGGAGTACGAGAGGTGCAGATCCTGGAGGGGGAGACCCTTGAGGAGATTTAGGCCAGAGGCTTTGATCTTTTGGAGGAGATCGAACAAGCCAAATGAGAGGAGTTCGATGCCAAGTTCCTGATGTCCGATGATGAGGATGATGAGGAGGAGACCACCGGGCCGTAGCTACCGGAAGAAAAAGGGGGAACGAATATTCCCTGCCTTCTTCGTTGTGTATATATAGCTTTCATTATACGACGCAGGCCGAGATTGCGCTTCGTCATTAATATGTATTAATAATAGAGGAAACCCCGCAACTTGTATCTTTTGTATGTCTGCTTGTTGGAGTTTCCATTGGGTCGATTTGATCTCTGATTTTCCCATAGGCTTGCATGCTTTAACTATCTTCGGGTTCAGTCTCCGAGTGGGGGTACGACTCGAGCTTAATATACCCTCGGGTTTTGCGTTTGTTCGGGCTGGCGATGATGGTTTTTTTTTATTTCTTGCCCTTGCGAGTTTGGTTGTTTCAACATCTTCTGGTGCAGTCTCCGAGTCGTGTTGCGACTCGAGCTTTAATTGACCCCAAAGTATTTTTGGACTTGTGACAATGGCACTTATGTGGCCTGGAGGCTTGCATAGTTAACTATTTTGGATCCGGTCTACGAATCGGGTTACGATTTGAGCTCATTTTAATCCTCAAGTTGTCAAATTTTTTAGCTGGCGATAATGGCTCTTATGCTGTTTGGCTATAGAGACCTTTCAATATGAAGCCCATAGGCTTGCTTAGCTGGCGACAATGGCTTTTACACTATTTTTGCCCGTGGGCTTTTTTGTAGGCTTTTTTTCCGCTCGTTAAGGTCTTTTAGAGTATTTTTGCCTGACCCGTCGTCGGTTCTAGAGGAACCTCGATTTCAAGTTGTTGTTGGCGATGTTGCGAGCACCTCGTAAGGTTCATAGCCCTTAGGTCGAGTAGATCGATGCTCTTGCGATTTGCAGCCGACATGGTCAGAGCTCGTTTTTGCCTGTTGAGGGAAGTTTGTTTTAACCAGTTCTTTCCGAAGTATATTCGAAGTAGTGGCCTGCGATTTTTAGTGATAGTGGGACGTCCCCGAGTCGCGTTATTTTTGTTGTATCAGCCATTTTGACCGTAGTCATGTGCGTTTGGCCATAACCATTTTTGATCCCAAGCGATAGATTAGGCGTCTACACCGAGGGTATGCCCTTTAGGAATTCTTACAAATGCAATGTATAGCCTAAACTTCGGGGTTTTTATGCCTGTTGAGGTCTTACAATTTGTCATGCCTATTGAGGTCTTACAGTTTGTCATGCCTATTGAGGTCTTATAGTTTATCATGCATATTGAGGTCTTATAGTTTGTATGATGTAGAATAGGTCTGGTTATGCCGAGTCTTCCCGCTAGGGGTCTTACAGTTTCGGATTTTCCAGTGCTCGACGATTGGTGACAGTCTCCGAGTCATCCAGTTTGCTTAAGCTTGAAGACCGCTTCTCGTGAACTCGGAGTTGCATTGTGAGGGATTTGTGAGCCCAGGGTTCCTACCTTGGGCCCGTGTGGGCATTGAACCGTTTATGTCTCCGAGTATCTCGGGACGTATTCAGCGGAGAGGCCTTTGCTGCGAATATGCCAAAATAGCCTTTTTCGAAGTATGAAATGCCGAAAAGATATTCTTTATTGCTTGGCATAAATATAGGCTGTAAATACATATCATCTCGTTGCTGAGAGCTTGACCCACGTGGAGGCATTGATGCCGGCAATGGGTCATATTTTCACGACCCAAACCGAAGGGCCGCGATGGGAACCCGGTGCCTTACTCAACCGAGTACCAACATAACATATCTTTCTTATCATACTATCATGTGTAAATGAGCCAGAAAACATGTCATGAGATAACAAGAATAAAACATAAGGGAGTACTCAACATATGTTGACCCAACATAATATACAAACTTATACATGTGACATCAGGCCTATAAGGCGGACATGACCATTTGTAAACTCAAAACATAGGCCTACAAGGCCATACAAGTATCCATACACCTGACATCTATCTACAAGCCTCTAAGAGTACATAAAACCATAATGGCCAGTACAGGACCCCTCCATACCAATCAATACATATCCAAAGCATACTGACCAAATATGCAATTCTAAAGCAAGTGGAGTGCACCAACACCTTTCGCTGAGCTGATAGCCTACTAAGAGGACTGTCAACCTACCAATCGGGACCTACGGGAATGAAACACAGTGTCCCGAGGAAAAAGGGATGTCAGTATGAATAAAGTATCGAGTATGTAAGGCAGGAAAGCATAAACAAGAACAATAATGTAATTGAGAGATAGGGGTGATACAACTTGTAACATCTGAGTGCCTCTGGGGACTACTGACATGAAATGCATAATACATATATATACATAAACATTTTTTTAAAAACATACGCCTCTGTGGTCATCATCATCATCATATCATACCTGGCCTCAAAGAGGACTTGGTAAAAATATACCTGGCCATCATAAGACTCGGTAGAATCGTACCCGGCCACGTGAAGCTCGGTAAACCCAACTGATAAGTGGTTTCACAATAGGTATCGTACTCGACCGACTATAGCACGGCTCGGTAGAGTAAAATAGATACATATATATATATATAATGCATGTAGGACTTATTGGAATCATATATTGAAACTTTTGAAGTGACGTAAGGTCGATATTCTCTGTACACGTTATTAGGAATAACTCTTCATCAAGAATCTTATAAGAATTAGGAAGTACCAAAAATATTGATAACATAAGAATAATAAAAGTAACCTCAACATCAATTGTTGCATAAGAAGGGAGACAATGTAAGTACTTCTAGCTTCTAAGAGTAGAGTACCTTTGGAAGCTCATTCATTACATTATGTACAATTGAAGTCATGCAAAAGAAGGAAAGATATAGCCTCACATACCTTGTATATTCTTCCCAACCTCAATCTATGCAATTTCACGGTTCCTTAGTCTAAAATAATAGAAATGACACTATTGTTATCGTTTAGGCGTCGTAACTATTATGTATCGATTATAACCTATTTTACGAGAAAACGGATATCACCTCCCCTATATATATGACTTCACACAAGTCAAAACAATCACCAAAAAGCCCAAACAACATCAATAATAATCATATTGATCCCCCCAAAACAGTGCACACAACCTAATCACTTCATACAAAAGACGACCACCATAGTAGTGTCAAACAACCCGGAAATGTTACAATGGACGACCAGCAAACCACCCGTCCATTATGTGGTGTTTATACAAAGCCTTTCTCTTCTCAACTCCATAAAACCAGTACAAAATATACAAGACAATAGCAACACGAAACAACCCACAAAACAGCCCCACAAGTTCAGCAACTCAAAATTCATTTTTCAGTTTACTTAAACATGTTTCGACTTGTCTTTTCTTTCAAAAAGAGAAACACAACCAAAAGTACATACTTACGCCTCTTATCCAGTAAACCAGCCATGAATTTAACTTAAAAATATGATCACCAACATCCAACCATGATGCAAGGACAAACAACTTACCATTCTTTCGAAACTCGCTAGGTCGAGTTTTTACGATAGAGTTACAACTCGCAAACGCATAGATAATAGAAGGAGAAGCATAAACTCACCTTGGACTGAGTAAAACCACGAAACCTAGTCCTTCTCCATAAAAAATCAGTCCCCCATGAAGGAGAAAGAGAAACTACCAAGCTGTCCAGGGTTTTCGGCACTAGAATCATATCGTAGCATCCGAAATAACCTAGGGTTTGTGTGGGATTTTTGGGGAGGAGTTGCAGGGGTTCAATTTGGTTTTCTTGGTCTGAAAGATAAGTGAAAGAAATGAGTTTAATATCCCTTAAAAGTACCCTCTTGTCTGACTTTGGGGCTTTTAATTGAGGCCTTTCCTTTTGGCAAGTAGGTGATGTACCTACTTGTCACCTATTAGCTGCGCAGTCTCGCGCAAATGTGAATATCTCTCTACTCCAATATTGTATCAATGAACGGTTTAATCCATTGGAAACTAGACTCATAGATATTCAATTTTGTAGGTATATCATCCCATAATTCCAAGTACAATGGGAGAAATGCTCAGCTACATTTGACCTAAATTTCACCATATTTATGAATGTAACTTGTGATGACCTTTTCCAACTTTTGTTTCATAACTCGCTTGACTTCAAAACATGACACACGACTATCATAAGAATAAAATAACTCAAAACATAATCTCATTATAAAGTTAAGCACCTTAGTCTCACACCAAAAGTACATGTTATAACATTCCCAACTTGTCAACTTTTGACGAAACTTATTTTCTTCAATCTATTAAGCTTCGAAGCCTTTAAACCCTCTTAGTACTTTGTATTCATGATCTTAAATATTTGTAACCTCCATTGTAAGTGATTAACTTACTTTATGTAATTTCAAAGTTGATCTCATTTCTGAGCTTACATCAATTGACTTACAGATATTCTAACGTACGAAAACATGGGGTGTAACACATATGGGGAGGGATTTCCTCTCGGCGCGTGTGGCTCCTTGTCGAATACTTTAGTCCCACCTCTATCGTAGAGTTTAATCCCTTTAGTGGAGTGTGGTCGAAGTCTTCTTTGGGCGGTGTGCCCGTTGTCATTTGAATAAAACGCCCGTGTTTTGTAGGCTCGGCGTTCGAGCCCGAGCTCAAGCGGGCTGTATAGAGGGTGTAGCCTTCCTGATTGTTGTGAAGATCGGCGTCTGGAATCTACCAAAGATTCGAGGTGTGGGAGTGATTTGGTTCGTTAGTCCGAACCACCCCATTAGCTTTGTCCTGACATCATCGGTATAATTGATCGAACCATCTGCACTCATGAACACATGTTTTATTTGAAATAGGTCAAATGAGGGAGGGGGTTACAAATCGCGTTAATACGAGGCCGAGGCGAAGTCTCCGCATCCCTTTACTTGGATGCAAGGGTGTCTTTTGGGTATATTCCCGAACCCGTCTTTCCCCGGCAGTGAGCCCTTTCACTCTGCATTTTATGGATCTTTGAAGGGTTCCACCGCCCCTTTACTGTCATGGCAATACACCGTGGCTTGTCAGCTTCATTTTTTCTCGATCTCCTTCCTCATTTGGAGCTAGATCCGAGCCTGACCGCTCAATGATACTTGTTGGCGATCTCTATTGAATAGCACAGTTGTCGCTTTTTTGAGTTGGTGGCCACGCGCGCCCTGTGGTTACTATGCTGGGCCATGGTTCTTTTGAAGGGGTCTTGGTCGAATAGGTCTGAGCTGCCTGGCATTCCCGATTTCGCTTATGGTGATCACGATGTTTGGTATAGCAATGCTGAAATCATACTCGGTTGGGCGGGGTTTCCTTGCCAGCTGTGCCTTGTTGAATAAGGTTCCATTGGAGGTTCTTCGAGGGTACTGTCCTCGGGCTATTTCCCTATTGTTGTGAGGTAGGTTGCATCTCGAGTCGTTCCTTACATTCGCAGCGCAGGGATAATACCTCCATCCGTTTGGCATTAGCTTCTTTGGTGGGAGTCTGCTTGGATATATCAAACCTGAGGAGGTTCCCGGATGGTTGTCCACGGCCCTGATTCATGGTTGTTGTCGGGTGTGGGCATTCAACCAGACTTCGGCTGGGTACCTGATCAGGCTTCGCTTGAAATGTCCTGGAGTCGTCGGGTATGCTTCGTTCAGGCCTCTGGTGAAGGCTTGTGTTGCCCGATCATCTGAAATCGGGAGTGATCTCATTCGTCCTATCAGGGAATGGGGTGCTGCTTCCCACGGTATTTTATTTCTTCTTTGTTTGGCCTAAGGTGTATCGGGCCCTCTTTGTACTGCTTTGATGGCGTCGGCGTGTGCTTCTGTGAAAGACCACGCTGGTATGGTAAGCGAGTCTCTGAGGTCAGTTGCCAAGCGGTGGCGCTGCATCATGGTTTCTTTCAAGAGAGTTTCTTCGAACTTCCTCAACGAGACGGGCTCGAACTCATCATCTTGGAGGTCGCTGCCTTTGAATAAGCTCGCATAAGTGGTGGTGCACCCGTAGGGATCTGAGGTCCTGTCGCACCTAGGGGGTTTCGGCGTTCCAGATTTTTGTGAAGCGAGTTCCGAGACCGTTTCCTTGGGAGACTATTGCTGTAAGAGCTTCCACGAACCTGATTCGATCCTTTCGAAGAGATTCCCAAGCATCCTCACTATGGCAGGGTCGGTTACCGATTTCTCGTTACTTGATCTCTCGGGTACCTGCTCGGCATAAGGAGGTGTCTCCGGTGCTACTACATTGGGAGTCTCCGGGCGACTTTGTAGCTGAGCGATAGCCAATTGTTGTGCCTGTAACATTTCAAAAATAACATGAAGATTAACTTCCTGTTCTACCCTGGCCTGGCTTTTTTGAGCTTTCTGTCGGTCAATGCGTTGTATGCTGTCATTGGTACGCGAGGCTTCGTCGACCTGTTGCGTGCCTTGCAAGCCCGCGTCCGCTAGAATTGACCTAAATACATTATTGGGGTCATGCGGTGTCGCGCTAACCTCTGGAGCATCCATACTGTTCTTGCCGTGGTTTCCGGGGTAGTCGTTCTCGATTTTGCTTATCAAGCCAAACATTAACCTGAAATCAGAAGATCTTGGGCAAGAAAAAGTGTGAAAGATAATGTGTATTTGTGTAATGAAAACTAGCAAGAGAATAATTACTATTATGTTTAGCCCCATGGTGGGCGCCAAACTGTTTACCGTGAAAATGGTAACAATAATTAAATTTGTAAATGGGATTCTAAATATATGTGATCTATCCCCAAGCTAGTGGTTAGAGTAGTTGATGCTAAGAACATGAAGCTTAATGATGAAATGCGAGCTAAAACAAGACATTAATCAAACCGAAGGGGCCGGTTGCCCGGATGCAATGCCGGTCGATAAGGACCTCGGGGTCGGGACTCGAATCGAGCTCAAGCTATCAGGGGCAACCAGGAATAGGATAACAATTAAGGATACGATCAAGCAAGGCTCTTTACGGCCAAAGTTGCACAATATAGCATGAAATAAGTAAGAAGACAATAAATGTTAAAGCGGCCTCGAGCCAGTGAGAACAAACAAAATAGGAGTAAGAGAGAGAGAGAGAGAGAGAGTTATTATTGCTTTAGTGGAGAAATAGAGCAACATTAGCCCTTTAGAAAGTGGTATAGGTTCCCCTTATATAGGCGAGGGAACACAGTATGGTACAAAGTGAATTAAATGTAAATATATGGGGATGGGATGGCTAGACAAGACACCAGAGCCTATTGATTCTAGCTGCTTACCTCAGGAGTTCCCTGTCTTTGTAACCTTCATTGGGTCACAGATAGATCCCTTAACCTCGGAGCCTCTGCAGGGCCGCGGATGATCCTCGAGATAAGGAGCCCGATCATGATCCCACAGCCTCGAGGAGCTGACATGACATTCTGAATATACCTTAATAGCGGTAAATTGTCTGCTCTGATTTCACCGCATACAGACCAATTATAAAAAAAACACCACGGATTATTCCTAAAAGGCAAAGGAAAAAAGAGAAGTAATGAAAAACGAAAGGCTTTCTATATATATTGCTCAAAAGGGTACGTTTACAATGCCTATAAAGCCCTTACAAGGGAGAGAAAAAATAAAACCCTAATCTACCATCGGGTCTATGCCTTCGACGGTTCCTACGGAGGTTGTTCCCCGATAGTTCAGGCCACGTCCTCTTTCCCTGTGGGGATTCTGCCTTCATTCGCGTCATCTCCTGAGCCACTGCTCTACGCACCTTCAAAAGCAAGCAGGGCAACAACTTTCTTCCTTAGGGTCTTTACCCTGTCAAGCTCGACAGACAGATTAATTCCCTCTGCGTGCATATCCTCGAGAGTCCGCCTCCGAGATTCTAACCGAGCATGTTCCATGGCTCGAGTCAATTTCATTTCGGCCCCCCTCGGACGCTCTCCTGGCTTGAGCATCTGTTACAACAACATCCTCTTTGTGCAAGGATATGAGCGCCTCGGCATTAGCTTTGATCCCAATTAGCGCACCAACTAACTCAGTGTGAAGACCTCTATAATTATTACTCTCCGCCCTTACATCATGAAGTTTATGCCCGACTAAGGCCATCTTTCCCTAGAGGGTATCCCTCTCTGAAGCTATCTCACTCACGTGCCGTTTGAGTTTGAGAATTTTGGAATCTCTGGCTCGGAGCTCCACCCTCATTAGGGTGTCTTTCTTCTCAAACTGTGCAAATTAGATCAAAGGTGTCAAAATGCTGAGATCTGGTAAACATTCAGATAAAAGTAAACAAAAACAATGTAACTGCTCTGCGAGATGAGTCTTCTCATGCTCGTAGTGAGTCACCTCGCTTGAAACTAGGCGAAAGTATGATTAAAAAGCGTCCTGGCCTGGAACAGCGAAAGAGACAAGTTAGAAAGACGAAGATCAGGACGACAGGCAAAACTTACAAAAACTACCTGCTCACAGAGCCTGTCTATCTCATTGAAAATGAGTGAGGCATCGAGCCAAGGGATTTTCTCGGGCGCAGCTAAAGGCCTTTCAAACGCATCTTTATCTCTCATGGACACCCCCACTTCGAAAGGTTCTTTATTCTAGGTATCCTGCATTTCCTTAGGAGGTAAGGTCATTCTCGGAGGAGAATCACTCATGTCAATAACTCCAATGGGGTCAATCGGCGTCGTCTCTTGTCTCTTAAGAGCTTCAGAACCGGGTTCCTCTGGACCTCCTACAAAATATGCCTCAGCTCGAGGAATATTTTGGTCGTCAACTGGCTCAGGGACATTATTCAATACCTCCTCGATGGCCTCTTCACCCCGAGGTTGGACAGCGGCATCACCAAGCGACTTGGAAGCCACTATCTCTGCGGTTGAAGGGACGATCAGGTTTTTCCCTCCCTCGGATGCTATCGAGAAATCATCTTTCTCCTGGAATTTAGCTCGGAGACTCCCCGCTACTCCTGGAGTTAAGGTTGCTGAATCAGGCTTAGGTTCTTCCACTTTGGCCTTCTTGGACTTCGAAGGCTCGGTCGACAATTCCCTTCGTCTTTTCTTCTCTTCATCGGGTCTCGAGGTATCCGCTTCACCAAGTTGTGCTTCCCTCATCAAGGGGACCTCCCCTAGACTTGCACAAATGCAAAACATAAACATAGGGAGTGAGGACGCTATCGACAGCAATTCTGTTAAGAGATACAATTACAGCATAAGTAAAGGCTCACTATGGTCCTTGTCTTCCCATCGAGCTTGGGACAGATCGCGTCACACGGGCTCAACTTATGGGAAAATTGAATCCATTTGGTTGACCCATCCCGAGGGGTCTTTGACCACATTAGGGTACACAGCGACGGCTGCATCAGCGGAAGAAGTCAGTTCGCAGGAAGATGTACCCGAAGAAAAGCAAGAGAATATTTAATTAGCATATCTACTTACGTTTTGTGTTCCACTTTTCGGGGAATGATATCCTATCCGCTGGAATCAGGTTCGAAGTATCAACTCGGACAAAATAGCTCATTACCCTCCATTCCTAAGCTCATTGGTGCAAGAAAAAAGGGCTCTCCAGGCCCGACAGTGGAGCTTCATCAGGCCCCCACAGAAGAGTCAGGGGCCATACATTCTGATCAGGTGGTCGAGAGTGAAAGACATCTCCTTAATCATGTTTGCATAATATCTGGTCATGTAAACAATGTGCCAGAACGAAGGATGAACCTGGCCAAGGGTTACTCGATATTATTTGCCGAAGTCGAGGATCACGGGGTTTATTGGAGGCGAGGATGGCTCCACCGGGCCAAGGGTAAACGGGTAAGTATACACACTGAGGATGCCAGCCTTGTATGTCATTACGTCCTCCTCCCGAGAAGCAATTTCCACAAGCATCGCGTTTCCCCTAGTAGCAGTTGGCCTTCACCCTTTCGAAGTCTGCTATTGAACTAACATATTGGGACACGATTTTGTATCGCCCCGGCTTCGAAGAACATTTTTTGGTCGTAAAATTGAAGGTCATTTCAAAATCCCCTGGAATGCATTCCCAAATGCAAGGGGGCATTGTTTCTTTACCCTTAGACGAGCACGAGGAAGAAGAAGGCACATCTTTATGAGGAACAGAGGTGTAAGTTTTTGCCATTCTTGTTAAAAGGTTTCAGGGGAGAAAAGAAAATTCTGTTTCAAAAGAGAGCACAGGGAGAGTTGGGAAAAACTTTTTTAAGGGCTCAGTGGTGTAGTGGAAAATAAGGAACAAAAGAAGAATTATTTATAGAAGTCTAACACGCACGTTGGAGCAGGCCAAAGGACAACCAAGCACTGTAATAAATTCGAGGGTTTTTTTAGGGCTGTATGGACGCGACCTTTAGACACCTCTTTATATCAATCACTTGATAGGTGTGGCTACTGTCGTGATGGAAGTATTGAAGGGGCAGGAATTCGAGATCGTTTCTTATCATCTTACTCTAAGAAACATGGGGACTATCTGTATACAGGTGAAATTGGAAAGCCCGATTTCACGATCATTACGTCTTTTCCTTAGCCTCGCCTCGAAAGGCCTCGAAGGCCTGGGGGCACAATTCAAGGTCTCGACCTCGAGGGTTCTTTATACTCTACCTCAGTGCAGCACGAGTTGATGGTTATCATGGACAAACGAGAAGTTCCCTAGGCATGTGGTCCAAACTGACAACACCTACAAGAATAGTACCAGTCTGTACCAGACTGCTAAGTAGTCGTACCAGCTACTTTACTTTGTAATAAATACATATGTACTATATCGGGATTCCCTTCTCTTATATAAAGGGAACCTTTACAGTTTTTTATACACATAACAGACATTGTTCACAACATTCAATATAAGAACATTTCCTGCTCTCTAATTTAAATATATTCTCTTAGTTTCACTAGTTATATTTATTGCTTATATTTATTGTGTTCTATTTATTGTTCTTCATTTATTTCTCATTATTGATTATAAAGAGACTTCATTAAAGATCTCAATACTGTAAGCCCTTCATCGGTTGTCCATATCTTAGTGTCGAGCTCGACCTCGAGTCCCCGTATAATCAGGCTCGAGGCCTCGATTCTTAGCCGCTCGGTTTGCCTAAACACACTATTTTCAAGTTCTTATCTTATTTTCTAGTCTCACACTTAGCATCTACTGCCCAATAACTAGCATGAAAACAGATCACATATTTTTTGAACCACAAAATCAAATTTAATTGTAATTATCATTTTCAAGGTAAACAAGGACGAAGAGGCTCCTGATGTGATGAACAGTCCGTTGCCTACTTACAATGAGGAATTCGATCCGGCACTAAAGGCCATTGCACCCATTGCCAAGACAGAAGAAAAGCCTAAAACGGTCGCCAAAACCTGAAAGTTCCCTATAAAACGGGAATCTCAGTAGCCAGTATTGCTATCCTTTCTGTGTTCGAATTATCTTATGGTGTGATCTGGATGTTTTACTTTACTGTCTTACTTTCCGATGTTAACCCTTTTATATTTTAAAATTCAAAATAAAAAAATCAAATGAAATTAATATTTCACTGTCTAGGAATGTCTCTTTTCTTAATTATCACTTTTCTTATTCTCTTTTCAGTAATGTTAAATGCATATTTCAATAACATGATATGCTTGCGGACTTCATGCCCATATCCTAAAATGCCGTTAGACCTCGAAATAATGAATCAAGAATTAGATAGCAATGAAGATAAGTTTAAGGAAATAAAATAAAGAGTTGGAACAGCTAATGGAAAATTGGCTTCAAATTGGAAAGATCCATACATGGTAACTTTAGTACTGTCCAAGAGAGCGTTGTACCTAGGAAACATCGAAGGAAATGTCTCTATAACAACTGTCAATGCAAATTAAACCAAAAGGTACTATGTTGAATCCTCTATATACCATTAATGTTCTCTGGTTAGAATGAAGAATGCTTTCTTTCTCACTATCCAAATATTCAACCCTTTGCAAACCCTTTGAGCCGGTTACTTTTCTTTTATTACCCTCTTTGGAACCTGAAAGTGTCATTGAAAAAAAAAGACTAAAAACACAAAAAAAGATATTGAAATGAAAAATGAAAAAAAAGTGAAAAGGGAAGGGAAAAGATAAAGAAAGCAAAACAAAATAGAAGAAAAACAAAAGAAAATCAAAAACAAAGTTTAATGGGCTATGTTCGACTTGATTTCGAAAGGATACGTAGGCAGCCTCTCTCTGGGGTTCAGTCACACCTAAACAAAAATCCACCTTTCACCAAAAGTGAAACTAGGGCAGAAGTTACAATGATCCGGCAATAGTTTTGCCTGAAAGGTTCCAAGTTGTAATTCAATCCAAATTCCTTTTACCCTAAATCTCTTTCAAGTCCTTCCGATCAATCAGTGAAGATGTTCAAAATTGGAGGATATGGTTACTTGGATCTAATACAATCAATTGAGAGAAATAAAATGAGAGAGTCTTATTGGTTAAAACTCACACAGGCACCATAGGGTGATGGTAAGTAGAGAAACTAAAATGAGAGTCTTGTTAGGGAAAAATGGCAAAGAGCACTACAAGGCGATAGTGATAAGAGAAATGAGAGTGGTCAGCTAGTGAAAACCCGCAAAGGGCGCCGCTGATTGAAAAGAAGATCCTCACAGCCATCGGCATTGGCAGAGTCCTGGCAAGGTTCCTCGGTTTCAAGGCAAAGTTGTGATGAATTTCTGAGAGTCGGACGGTTTACACAGATCATGCATCCAGTCCAAAAGGCATGTCATGTTCATTGAAGTCTGCATGCACTCTAGATAAGTCCTTCTTTCTTCTTCCTGAAAGAGATACCTCTTGTCTAAATTCATTGTCCATTCCATTGCTTGTTTTTCTTTGAATCCCTTTCGGTCTAACTCTATTCCGAAACTAAGACAAATAAAGTATGGTAAGACTGATTTACAGGGCTTTTGTCTGACACGAGTTAATGTGTAAAAAGGCACCCAGCTTCGTCAGGGGCATCAAGTCGACCTCGACTGGCCATGGCGACCAATGCATCGAAATCAAAACTCTTGGAAAGAAAATTTTCATTGAAGTGCCTATAAAGGCAAATAAAGTTGAAAAGGTTGAGTCCAACGTGGCTAACCATCTCGGCAAAGGTTTGAAAAGACAGGGTACCCCAAATGCTCAGAAATTGAAGTTGGAAGAAACAAGTCAGAAATGAAAGGCCTACAAAGGAGAAATAAAGTTGGAAAAGGTTAAGTCCCACACGACTAGCTGTTGTGCCAAAGTTTGAGGAGCCAAAAGTTCCCCAACGCACCGAAGTTTAAAAAAAAGCAACAAGTCAGAAGGGAAAGGCCCACAAAGGCAAAATAAACTTTAAAAAGGTTAAATCCCATGTGGCTAACCATCACGGTGTAGTTTGGAAAGCCAAAGTTTCTCCGGGGCCAAAAATGAAATCGGTCTTCAAGAAACAACTAGTTGTAGTCGAAAGTATCATCAAAGAAGTCGACCAAGATCAAGTGACTGAAACAATCAAGGCCACAAAACCAACCACTGTTTCAAACTAACAATTGTTCTTTGTTTGAAATCAGGAAACGGGTACAATCCAAAAGTAACAGTGCACGGAGCATGTGCAACAAAAGGAAATCACGCAGAGACTAAAATGGCTCTGCAGCAATAATCAATCCAAAAGGGAAGTCTCCTCAAAATTCATTCATGCATTTTACCCATTATCCTAAATAAAAATGATTAAAAATGAAATGATCAAAGTCATGGTAGTATAGTGTCTCCAATCCCTAGCTGCATTTTTTCTATCATAGGATCACCACTCCCTAGTTGATGCCAGCATAACCTGATGCCAACATAGGGTCACCACTCGCTATTTGATGACTTTCAAACATAGGTGTCACGACCCCGGTTCACCCTCCGTGAACTATCGTGATATCACCTAGTCCCTACGACTAGGTAAGCCTAAATTACGGAAAATAAACCAATTTGCAGAAGTAAAACAATTTAAAACAGAATTAGAGTAATAAGACAGTGTTTAAAAGTGTCGTTCGACATACACAATATTTAACTCTCAGAAACCAATACATATCTCCCAGACCCGAAAACCCACGAATCACAACCTAAGGATCACTACATAGTGCTCTAACTCCAGAATAGTCTAAAACAAAATAACTACAGAAGGGCGATAACTATAAAATAGAGTGGAGAGAGACTCCTCGGTCTGCGGGCGCGGGAGATATACCTCGAAGTCTCTGAACGGTCGCCTCACCTCAAGGATGGTAAGTTTGAGTCAAGGTACCTGGATCTGCACATGAAAAACATGCGCAGAAAGAGCATGAGTACACCACAGTGGTACTCAGTAAGTTCCAAGCCTAACCAAGGTCGGGTAGTAACGTGGAAGGTCAGGGCCCTGTTGAGGTTAAATAAAATATAAAGTTCAATAGTGTAGAACAGAACAGTATAAATAAGTACAACAATAAAAGTAACACAAGATATAAAGGGCAACAACAACTATTATAGAGACAAGGTAAACACAGAAAGAAATACTATTCATCACCAAAATAACAATCAGGGATCTCCCAGGATACTGTCCTGTAGTCCCAAATACACATATCCAATGGATCTCCCGGGATCCCGTCCCGTAGTCCAACTCATAGTGCGTAGGGATCTACCGGAATCCCGTTCCGTAGTCACAAATGTAAATACCCAATACTGGAGGAATCTACCGGGTGCATTCCCGTAGTTCCATATAGTTGTGCAGGGGGATATACCGGAATCCCACATCCGTAGTCCCAAAATAAACAGACAAGGGGGAGCTACAGGAATCCCACTTCCGTAGTCCCAATGTAAATACACAGCAGCAACAGGAAAAATATTTAGAAATGGCAAATTTCATATTAAGTCAAACAAGTAATTCTAGCCTAGCATGCTGCACAGATTTCAGGTAAGGTAGTTTAAGCAAGTAAAACAATTAAGTAACTTATGCATGCTTTCCTAAGCTAAAACAGGCTTAATAGTGCAAGTAATAAAAACAGGAAAGGAAACATACTAGTAATTACTTAATGAAATCTGGATTTCCAACAATTAGTACAAGTGCGCACTCATCACTTCACGTACAAGGCATTTCAATTACCAATATACGAAATCCTAAGGGAAAGGTCCCCCCACAAGGTTAGGCAAGCCACTTACCTCGAACCAGCTCAATAATCAACCCAAAATCACGCTCTTGCCACGAGTACTCGACTCCAAATGGCCCAAATCTATTCAATTCATTTGTATAATATAAATAACATGTCAAGTAACTGATTCTACAAAGAAATTCTAAGCTAATATGCGAAATTAGGTAAAATGACCAAAACGCCCCTCGGGCCCACTTCTCGGAATCGGGTAAAATTTATATTTTCAAAATTCTCATACTCCTACGAGTTCATGCATACCAACATTATCCAAATCTAAGGTCAAATTCCCAATCAAAAGTCAAATTTTAGGTCTAAGAACTTTCTTCCAACTTTTCCCCAATTTTCATCTCCAATCCGAAATTAAATGATGAAACTAACTATAGATTGATGGAATATAACTAGAAAGGGTTAAAGAATTGTTACCCACTGATCTTCTCTTCAATTTCTTCCCAAAATCGCCCTCTCTCGTGCTCCAAATCGAATTTCCAACTTTTAAAACTAAACCTTCAAAATTTCATATTTCTGCTCAGTTTTTACCGCATCTGCGGTCCTGGGACTGCTTCTACGGTCCTGCTTCTGTGGAGCCAAGATCGCATCTATGACTTCTGTGGAGCCAAGATCGCATCTAAGATATTTTGCTCTCTCGATTAATTGGTTTTTCAACATTATGTGTTGTGATCCTCAAACCGCACATAATGTGAAAGTCTTCAAGGGTAAAGGAAACATCATGGCCAAAAATCTTGAAACTAATGGAGTCTCGATCATTGGTGAATATTCGAGAAAGACACAAATAATGAACCAACTTCATGCTGCATTTAAAATTCTCCATAGCCATAATATATCGAAATGTACCATTATTAAGTTTATCCTGTTGTGTAGGAGTCAAGAAACTTGCAATGAATCTCTTCAAATAATGGTTCCCCTTCCAATAAACCTTATAGTTAAACCAATCTCGAAACTCAAAATATCTTTGCCCTGGTCTTGTAGGTGGAGCAGCAGGGACATAAGGACCTGGGGGTATTATAGGTTGTTTAGGTGCTTTAGGTGCTTTAGGTGCATTAACTGCTTTGCATGCTTTAGCTGCATTCGGATCATTAGGCGCTTTAGGCGCTATCTGTTCAAAAAAAGTAAAAGATACAAAAAATAACATCAGGACATTATCAAAAAAAATCGGTTAAAACTTCAACTCTAAGAAGGCTGAAGTTCCCTAGTTACAAACAAAAACTTCAGCTCTATAGCTGAAGTTCGCCAGTTACAAAACAAAAACTTCGGCTCTAGAGCTGAAGTTTGCAGTTACAAAACAAATACTTCAGCTCTAGAGCTGAACTTCACCAATTACAAAAATAAAAACTTCACCTCCTAAAGCTGAAGTTCACCAGTTACAAAACAAAACATTCAGCAAAAACATGTTGTAGTTTTTACAAAAAACAAAACACAAATTCAAATCCACAAATAATGCTGATGTTCATAAAATAATATAACAAAAAAACACAAAACATGAAACAAAACTTCATCTCCTATCTAAGGTATCATTGAACTATTATAAACTTCACACTATAATAGTATCATCTATTTAACTCTCAAAATTTTTAAAAATTTCGATGTCTAATCACAGAAGAATTTATAGAATTTTCATCAACAACACAATACACGTTCAAAAAACCTGAAAACACAATCGTAAAAGTAAAACTAATGCACTTATTGTCATGACCCACAATCCACTAAGGGTCGCGATGGCGCCAGACACCGCTGTCAGGCAAGCCAACCAAAATACTTAACTAAATTCTCGTTTCAATAATTTTGAAAACTATGATTTTTCCTTCAATTTTACCAGTAAAAGATAATCGTTTCAAATCAAATATGAATGTTAAGAAGTTAATACAAGATACCCCATAATCCTCCCAAAACCCGGTGTCACAAGTGCATGAGGATTTACTAGAGAATGCAATAAAATATAGTAACTGTCCAGAATACAAGTGAACAAAAATGAAAATACAGTACAATACTTTGAAGGAGACTCTGTTGGCTATGGTCGTCTCGATAAATGCAACTCACCTAAGTCTATGTATCAACCATGTCGCTATGCCACTAAGCCACCAGCCACACATAAACTAGTACAACAAAAATGCACAACAAGTGTAGTATGAGTACGAAAACAACGCGTACCCAATGAGTATCCCGTCTAATCTCGAAGAAGTAGAGATGAGAGGTCAACTTCGACACTTACTAGTGGTCCAATAGTAATATATTATAAATGCGAGTAATCATCGTGTTATTAAGACCGACAGTAATTTCAAATAAGTCACGAACAGGTAAAAGTTCATTTTTATATTAAAAATCTCCAGATTCATAAACTATTAATTTTCAATTATCTCAAACCAGGGAGAGCAAATATCAATATCGATAAATCTCAAGGCAAGCAATACCAGCATGTGCAAATCATGCCGAGGACGTATGGCCCGATCCAACAATATTTGAACTGTGCACTGCTAGAGGGTTGAATGGCGCGAGCCATAGATGCATCTATTTAATCTACCGAGGCGTTCGGTCCGTTCTATAATAGATAAACACATTCAAACAATCAAATTAATAATTCATCAAGGAGCAAATATTCAGAAAAAGGCTAGTTTCTCTTTTAAAAGTCAAGAAATGATATCTAGCCTTTTTTAGAAATTCATTTACACGTTCGATATGTTTTAAGCATTTTAAGTTTGTCAACAAGGTTGAAAGTATTACAAGAAAGCATGCTTTTGGGCCCTAAACTACCCGGACTTAAGCATAATAGTAGCTACGCACGGACTCTCGTCACCTCGTGCGTACGTAGCTCCTGCAAATAGGAGAACATAACCAATTAACTCACCTATGGGGACAATTCCCTCTTACAAGGTTAGAAAGGAGACTCACCTCGCTCCGAAATTTTCATAACCAGCTTCCAAGCCATTCCAACGACTCTAATTGATGCACAACGCCCCAAAACTATTCAAATAACGGGCAAACCAATAACAATTCACTATAATACTTGTAACAATTCAAATTATATAAGTTCCCAACTCTGCTCGAAAAGTTGACCAAAATGCCCTCGGGCCCACGTGCCCGGATTCAGAAATTTCTCGAAGATAAATTCTACCCATAGCTTTACTAACTCAAATAAACAATTTGCTCTAATTTTCATGCTCAAATTCAAGGTAAAAGTCCAAAATTCCAAATTCTAGGTCTTCCCCAAAAATCCCAAATTTATCTAATTTTTCATGTCTAAATCCATGTAAGATCACATATTTAACTCAAAAATAGGAAGAAATCACTTACCTAGTGTTGCTTGTTGAAAATCCCTCTTGAGCTCTCCAAAATCGTCAAAGCCAAATGAAAGAAATGGGCCAAAACTCGTGTTTAAAACAATCTGCCCAGGCTTCATCGAGTTGTACCTTGCATTGTGCAGGTTGTACATCCTATTACAATTTTCCCCTGCTGTATACCTTCTGTTAAAACGCCCATAAATCCTTGTGAAAATATTCAAATGACAAACGGCTTAAAGATTTAGAAACTAGACTCGAAGATCTTTCATTTGATAGGTTGTACACCATATTACTCTTTATATATTCCGAGATATGAGCTTCTAAAGTTGGGTCCATGCATCAGAAAATTCTGTCGAAACTGCTCCACTAGCCATCTTTAATCGATCATGACTTTTTGATTAAATATCCAAATCATGAATGTTTTAACTTTCTGAAAACTAGAATGCAAGGAAAACAACTTTTATGTTTTGCAAATTTTCTGATTCCTTATAGACTACAATATATGAGCTTCCAAGATCGACTCCTCGCATCAGAATTTTTCTGCTGCTGCAACAGATTTCAACAGCTTTTCTTTGTCCGAAATCCATTCCGTTAACCTTCTGAAATCCACCCGAGCCCTTCGGTACCTTAACCAATTATACCAACATGTACCAACTCGCTCGAGGCCTCAAATCATATCAGACAATGTCGAAATCATGAATTGTACTCCAATCCAAACTTTATGAACTTTGAAATTTCAAATTTCTATATTCGACGCCGAAACATATCAAATCATGTCCGATTAACCTCAAATTTTGCACACAAGTCACATTTGATATTACGGACCTACTCAAACTTCCGAAATCAGAATCCGACCCAAATATCAAAAAGTCCATTTCCGATCAAACTTCTCAAAAACCTTCAAATTTCAATCTTTAGCCAAATGACTTCAAAATGACCCACGGACCTCCGAATTCACTTCCGATCGCGCTCCCAACGCCAGAATCACCATACAAAGCTACTCCTACACTCAGAATCCCAAACGGACATTGATAACACTGAAATGCACTTCAACCCAAACTTATGAAATTTCTTCCAAAATGCCAACTTCCACAATAGGTGCCAAAACGCTCTCGGGTCATCCAAAACCCGATCCGGGCATACGCCCAAGTCCGAAATCATCATACGAACCTGCTGAAACCTTCAGATCTCGATTCCGAGGTCATTTACTCTGAAATCCAATCTTAGTCAATTTTTCAACTTAAAGCTTCCGAAATGACAATTCCCTTTCCAAATCAACTCCAAATTCCCCGGAATTAAATTTCAACCATGCGTACAAGTCATAATACCTGAAGTGAAGATGCTCATGGCCCCAAACTGCTGAACGATGTGCTAGAACTCAAAACTACCGGGTTGGTCTTTACATTATCAAACTAAACCCTAAGAAACTATTTTATCATAAATACATGACTATCAAAACCAAAACCAGAAATTAAATCGTAAAAATTAATATTTAAATAAAACCCAAAAAGTTAATGCAATGTATATGTGATTAAATTGTAATGTTATTGGGGAACAATAACAACAATGACTAGTAGTTGAAAAATCAAAAACAACGACGAAAACCGTTTGATTTTAGAGAAGAACAAATCAAAAAATGCGAATAACGGGAGAGAGAGAGAGACAGAGACAGTAGAGGACTAGCGTATACATGGAGAGAAAGTAGTCTTTTAATAAAGAAGGGAAAAATTGTCTTTTTAAAAAGCTTTTAATAAAAAAAATGTGTACGGGTACAAACAAAAAAACAAATCGCCTACAGGTTAAAAAGGGGCACCCAAATAAGGCGCCCCATACAATTTGCACTCCCGAGTTTCGTAGTTTTAGAACAGTCGATCAACTATTAATAATTGGCCTAATTATTTGATGTATTATATTTTTAAAACCTATTGTGCATTTTGAATTTCTAACCTCTTTTAATTAATTTAATCGCCTTTTATTGTTTATGGAATTGTTTTGAACTAGTCGCGATCTCGCGCACTCATTTATATTTGTACACATTGTGAAACACATCACGTGAGTCAAACCCGTGATATACGACGTGTTTACTTTTGATAATTATTTGAAGTTATGGTCGGGTCACATGAAATGCGTATCCGAATTGAGGATTATGTATCTATAACGACCCGACCTGTCGTTTTGAGATTTTACACTTCACTCGCTAGTTCTAGGGCATGAATAGCCCCATGTGGTGTATTATGACTTATGTAAATCGTTGGTTTTGGTTTTCAGAGCAATCAGAATGAATTTAGAAGAACATTTCTCAATTTGAAGCTTAAAATCTGAAAGGTTTGACCAAGTTTTAACTTGTTGGTATATGACCTCGGATTGGAATTTTTATGATTTGGTTAGCTTCGTTAGGTGTTTTGGGACTTAGGAGAGTGATCAGAATGTATTTTGGAGGTCCGTGGAATGTTTAGGCTTGAATTGACGAAATTGGAATTTTGGCGTTTTCCGATTGATAGGTAAGATTTTGATATAGGGGTCAAAATGGAATTCTGGAAGTCTGAATAGGTGCATTGTATAATTTGTGATGTGTGTGCAAAATTTCAAGTCATTCAGACGAGATTTGATAGACATTTTGATCCAAAGTGAAATTTGGAAGTTTTTGGAATGCTTAGGCTTGAATTATGTGATGATTTGGTGTTTTTATGTTCTTTTGAGCGTTCTGAAGGTTGGAACAAGTTTGAATGATTATATGGGACATTTTTCCATGTTTGGTTGAGGTCCCAAGGGCCTCGGGTGTGTTTCGGGAGGTAATCGGATCTTTTTAGACTTGGAAAGATTGCAGAAATTGTTGCTGGTGTTCAGTTCGGGTGTCCTTCTATGCGGTCGTGTGGGTATGAATGCGATTGCATAGGGATATTTGGGGGCAGCATAATTTTGTTCTATGCGATCACCTTAGAGTGATCGCGATCGTGTGAGGTGGAGCAGCTGTTCTTCGCGACCGCGTGAGGGAGTACGCGATCGCATAGGTCAGTGGGTTGCAGCTTTGCGATCGCGTGGGCAAGTGTGCGATCGCAGTAAGTAAAATTTGGAGGCTATGACTTTTTTCTTCGAGGTCGCGTTTGTGGTCTTGCGATCGCAGTGTATTAATGACCTGGGCAGTATTAAATAGTCAATCTGCGATCCTTCTTCATTTTTTCACCATTTTTGAACTGGATTGAAGCTTTTGAGAGGGATTCTAGAGGAAACAAATAGTAATATCTTGGAGGTAAGATACTTGACTTCATAACTTGTTTATATGTGATTAAAGGCCTAATTAGTGGTGAAATTTTGGAAAAACTCAGTGCAGAATGGGTAATTAGGGCTTGAGATTAAGAGACCTCTGAGTGGGGATTTGACGGGCCATTTAAGGTCTGATTTTGATGTTCTTAATATGTATAGACTCGTTGGAGAATGAGGATTCTATTGATGTAATGTTTGTCGGGTTCCGAGACGTGGGCCCAGGGGTCAGGTTTTGCCAATTTCGGGATATTTTAGTTAATTCGATTATTTTCACTTGGGCTTTGTTCCTTTAGCGTGTATTAATGATGTGGGACTGATTTTGGTTAGATTCGAATCAATTGGAGACTGATTCGAGAAGCAAAGGCATCATGGGCTAGAGTTTGGACCGGATAAAGGTAAGTAATGATTGTAAATGCTGTCCTAAGGGTTTGAAACCCCGGATTTCACATCGTTGTGCTAATTTAAGGTGACGCACACGCTAGATGACGAGAGTGAGGTTATGAACCATTGGGGATTGTGACTTAGTCCATCCAGTATGACTGTTTAACTGCGTATTTGACTGAAAACTATTTGTTATTATCATGTTCTGGGCTAAATGCCATGTTTGCGCCTCGTGCCAAATGTTTTGGACCCTTATGGGACTTTTACTACTTTCCTCATTATTTTGACTTAATAATTGTACTCAGTCATGCTGCATTTTTGAAATTTTTTAACTCAGCCTTATTTACTAAATTTTGGCACTATAAATGATGTTTGAGCTGAACGCCCTGTTTTACTGATAGTCTGAGTGACTTGTGAGGTTGATGGCTGAGAGAGGCCGAAGGCCTGATTGTGAGATTGATGAATGAGATAGACCGAGGGTCTGATTGTGAGATTAATGACTGAGAGAGGCCGAGGGCCTGGTTGTGAGGACTATATATTAATGGATCGGGCTGCACGCCGTAGCAATATATATTATATATATATATATATATATATATATATATATATATATATATATATATATTGCTACGGCGTGCATGCCGCTATGATATATGAATCAGGATGCATGCCGCAACGATATAGCGCTTGGGTTGTAGGAGTCCCCCCGGAGTCTACACAACCCCAATGAGCGCAATCGACTATATATATGGATTGGGCTGTACGCCGCAGCGATATATGGATCGGGTTGTATGTCGCAACCATTATTATATGGTACCTGTTGAGCATGAATGCTAAGTGTGAGCACTGATTGATAAGAGTTGAGTCAAGAGCGACTGAGAGGCTTGCCCGAGGGGCTATATATACATGTATACGAGTGATGCTTTTCTTGAGGGGCCTGTTTATGAACTTCCTGGTTTCACTCCCCTTTAAAGTGAGTTTCGATTGAATATGTTGATTTAATTACTGCTTTCACTCATCTTTAGACCGAGCCTCTATTGAAAATGTTGAACAAATGCTTTAAACAACTTTCATTTAAACTGAACTTTTTAAGTTATGAAATGGTTATGAATTTCTATTTTGCGCAAGGGATGTATACGAACTATGTTTTTGCCCGAGGGGCCGATGATGATTTTCATCACTTTCACTATAAATTTCACTGAACTTCTACTGAAAAACTATTAGAAAGGCATTTTTCAAAGGATTTTCCCGAAATAGGAGTTGAATGAGATGATTTGGTTTGTATCCTGTTTTGGAAACATGTGGTATCCTTTGTGGTGCCATGATATGGTTTACGTGATTTCTTACTGCTCAGACTTTATTTACTTTTATTACTTACTGAGTTAGAGTACTCACATTACTCCATGCACCTTGTGTGCAGATTCAGATATTCTGGAACCCGGTAGCGGGTGTTGATTGCTTAGTGGCAGAGTCTTCGGAGTTAGCAAGGTGGCTGCACAACGTTCACATCACTGCTTTCCTTCCTCTTGTTTTCATTAGACTGTATTTAGTACATTTTTAGACTCCTGTTGTATTTAGACCTTAGTAGATGCTTGTGACTTGTGACACCCCGATGTCAGGCTTGTGTATTATTTCTACACTGTTCATTTATACTTATATTATGAAATATTTGTTTAAATTAAAGGCTTCACTACTAGAAATTAAGCCTATGGCAACCCTTTCAAAATCGTACCTATAGATACCAAAACCGTCCATGTAGCGCTAATGGGACGGTTTATGATGCGTTTCGAGATTCAACATTACAATAGGTCAACTGGAACGGTTATTTGTAACGGTTTGCAAACCGTCTCTGTATGCGGCTATTGTAACGGTTATAGCTGCAACCATTGACTAGTTTATGGGAACGGTTTTCTATTGTATTGGAACTGTTTTCTATTGTATTGGAACGGTTATAAACCATTGTGTTATAATTATAATAATAACTTTTTAAGTCTATTGCGACGGTTTGCATGATATATTGTAACGGTTTTTTATATATTGGAACAATTATCTGTATCCTATTGTAACGGATATTGCAACATATTGCAACGGTTATTAGAAGGTTGCTATTGCTGTTTGCTAGGTCTATTGGAATGGTTATATTGTCTATCGCAACAATTCACTATTATAATATCTAATATTTATGGAAGCAAAATGAGAAATATTTTCCTATGCAATGAAATTTTATACACTATAACTTATAGAAACCACGAAATAAGATTAAAAATATCTAACTCGCTTTATCCATATACAAAAACAAAATATGAATACATTGTTTGATCAACAATTCAAAAGTCAAAAACAGATGAGTTTTAATTTGCATACAAAATGTTCTAAACTAAAATATCCTTGAACATGATGATAGAAAGTCTAACAACGATCAACAAAACTCAGGTAAGGTCATCATCACTGCTTTCATCCGCAATCGATGCACCTAAAAAATTCAATCAGAAAAAATTAAACAAAGAAACTTTTAAGATAATTGAATAACAAAGTGTTGAATGGCCAACTTGATAACTCAAAAAATTTCTAACTCTCTAAATTTTTAAAATTTTCGGCAGAGTTTCCTTTGAAAATTCGACTATCCCAAAAATTTTAACCTGATCAAAACAACATTATGTTATACACAAGTACAATTTTCAACTCTCCCGTCTGTTACAATGATATTTAACAACATACAACAAACAAGAATCAGCAACAGAAAAACCATATCAAACAACTCTCCAATCTATTATCTTTGGGGCAACAATCTGCCTTAACATCTTCGAACACTATTACATCACAAAACAACATCACAACTAAATTACTCAACCTGCTCAAGTAACAATCACTCCAGTGGCAACCTCGTTAAAATAATTAAGTGCAGCACATGAAGTACTAACCTAAGACAGTAGATCTCACAAAAATTATTAAATTTTCAATGAGTTAATACCTGGAATGAGTTGGCCTTCTTTGTTGGTACCAGTAGCTAGACGACGAATTAGTTGCAATGCTGTTTGCTGAGCAGATAAATCTTCTCCCAATAAATTATCATCCAATGCCACTAGAATAATGTTAGCATCAATATCAATTCTTGAACGCTGAAGTCGTGCAAGGACATCTGCAACAACTTCTTGACGGATAGTTGCCTTTTGTTCGTCAATTTTTTCCTCCATTCTTTGTGTCTTCTCCTCCAATTTTTGTATAGAATTGTAAGTATTTGAAGAGGGTTCAAAATATCCTACTTTCCCTCTCAAAGAAGTTCTTGTAACCCCTCGTTCAAAGAATCTCAGACGTCCTGAATGTTCAGGTCCCATGACAGATGCAAATGCCTTTACGGACTCATTGCCATTTTTGTTTTGTTGTGCTTCAATTTCCTCCATTTCAGCGTACAAAGAAAATTCAAAAAATATAATTCAAGTAAATAAAAAGTAAACAAATAGAAACAAATAATTGATCTCGATATAACATTAGTTAAATAAAATTCGCACAATTTTACTAGTTGTATCTTCATCCGAGGACTTGTATGATCGACCAGCTTTTCATTTTCTTGTAGCTACAACGACTTCCTTTGCTGATAAAGGATCCGAAGTTTCCTTTTCATTTTCCTAGTTACATGAAAGTGAGTTAGTATTCCTACTTATCTACCATGAACAAAACAAAAGCTAAAACTGAAATTTTTTTGCCACGATTTGCTAGTTACACACCAACTTAGAGCGAACTAAAGCAAAACTTCTTTTTCCAGCAGTGTGAGTATTCTTCAATTTTTTCTGATTCTCAATGTTAGTTTTAGACGTTTTCTGCAAACAGAAAGAAACGTAAAATAACAACTTACAAGTAGGACTTGAGAATTATATATTAAACACAATATAAGGGAAATGGAAGAACATTGAAAGAAAGAAAAAATAACAGCAACGAGGAGATGGATTGTCGTTGATTGCAAAGAAAAACAGTAGCAGCAGCTCAACCTATTACTGACATGGTCGAGGAAGATGTTCAACATGTCGAAAAATTACAAGGTGATGCCACTTGCCAGGGACTTTTTGGATGCAAAGAAGAAATAGTTATTCTGGTCACTCTCTATTCTGGTGTCAACTATCATGCAATGGTTATTTCATGTCTATATGAATAATTATATTATGGGATTCATATACATACTTGTGATATACTGATAGTTGCACTTTCGGACAGCAAGTTGGTTGGCCCGTATAATGACTGAAAAATCGAAAATCTGTAAGTATTGACTATGAGTATATCTCATAATGTTTATTTTAACATCCAATTCTTTTGCCTTTGCATACTTGATATAACATTCCCTTTTAGGAGAGCATGGTATACTCCATGCACTCACTGCTTTGCTTTCTCCTAGATCACCTCAAGCCTCTAGGTAGCTAGGTAATTACACATGTTGGGAAGGTTCATCCACTGTTTTGTCTACAAAATCAATTTGTTTTTCAGCTAATATGTGTTGTTTCTTATTATATATCCTTAATTTTTGTATTTTAATAAAAAGTCTCCTACTTATATGAAAATCAAATCTGATCTGGTTTGTAAATAAATACCCTCATAAAGGAGAATAATAAGGAGGCAGTGGTGAAGAAGAAGCAAAAGGGAAAAGACCCATCGCCAAGATGTTAGCAATGCATTGTATCTTCCTTAAATTTGTAACTTAATACTTTATTTGGGTATGTCCATTGTCTAGAGAAGTATTTAAGTAGAATTCTCTATTTATCTCACTATGTTATTTTACCTGATCAGAGTTTTTCATAAGACTACAATGTATGCACAAAATTCTTTATGCTAGAGAAGAAATCAAGTCTTTTGTGGATTGGACATTTACGGATTTTCCTTGACAAGATCAGTTGGAGATTGTGGTACGAGGTTTATAGGCTCTTGATTGTGTGTCAAAGGTTTAACTATCCTTGTTGAAATTCTCTTTAATCTGTGAATATTTCCTTTTAAGTACCAACACAAAAATTAGTTCTAAGTACCAGCAGTAACAAAGAAAAATGAGGCAGTGAATATTTGGTTAAAAATATTAGTGCTCGACGACATGCTTGTGTGAACAACTTGCAGAGGGGTTAACGGGCTGTGAAGCACTTATTCCCAACACTCCTAAACTACATTTTTCTAGTCCACATGTGGAAAAAATCAAGGATACTTAAGGAAAAAATCATCAAGGATACTCAGTCTGTCCCTCTCACCTTATTTAGACAATGCATATTACATAGTTCTAATTTCACTCAAGTATTAATACTATCAGACTACATTAGAATCCAAGAAGCAAACAACTAGAAAGTAGCTAAAAACATTTATAGTAGCATTCCTAAAGCAGATAAAGAAGGAAAAGACACCAGCAATGGCCAAGAAGAAGGAGAAAACCAAAAAGAAGAAGTTCAAGAAGATGAAGAAGAACAAGTAAAAAAGTCACATACCTGGAGTTTTTCAGAGTTCCAGTACCTAAGGAGTTCTTTAAACTGAGAAACTGGAACATCTTCAGGGATATGTTGCATTCGAGCTTCATCATTTTTATAGGCGTCAACGTGATCTTTTTTAATCTTCTCTTGTGCTTTCTCCAGGCAGCTTGAACAGATTCAAAAATATATTTTTTTCCAGCTTCGGGAATATCATATTTATCCTACAATTCGTGTCAAATCTGTTAGTGCAGAAAATATTATAGATTTTCAACTAAAAATTAATAATTAAGAAGTCCAGACCTTGGAATATTCCCATATATCCTCTTTTGTATCCATCTTCCTCCAATCCAAAATATCAAGAGGACATCGAGTCGCATTCCTTCCCAATGTGCCGAGGAAGCTTCCAAGCTCTATCACAATGCCTTCACTAGGACCGACGGGTTGATTAAAGTTGTTAAGTAAAATTAATTTACGCTCATGGCGTCCATGTACACTTTTCATCTTTGTTTTACCTCTTTTTTTGTTTGATTAGAAGGGCCTTCAACTATTTGAACCAAAGAAAACCACCAAATAATCACTATTGATAATAGATTTTTTTATGACTGAAATAGGATGTAAATATTTTTAGATAATGTCTATATGTTCTAAGCTTGTTTTTCACATTGTTCATCTTCGATAGGAGTTGTAGAATCCAACTGAACTTGTTCCTCTACTTATTCCTCTATTACTTGTGTTGCAGGAGTGGTTGATCTTGTTTGTACATGGGCTACTACTCCTGAATATTGTGGCACTAGCAGATTCGCTTTGATGATATTCGAACGCTCTTTGTTTTATTGTCTAGCAAGAACAACATATTTTGCAGAGGTGGTTGATATAGTTTGTACATGATCTACTGCTCCTAGATATTATGGTATACTCTCTTCAATAATATTCGGCCGCTCCTTGTTTGATTGTATAGCGGGAATGTAACGACCCGACCGGTCGTTTTGAGTTTTTGCATTTTGTTCGCCAGTTCTTGGGCATGACTAGCCCCGTGAGATGAATTATGACTTATTTAAATCATTGGTTTTGGTTTTCAGGAAAATCGGAATGAATTTGGAAGAACAGTTTCCAGTTTAAAGCTTGAAATTCGAAAGGTTTGACCAATATTTGACTTGCTTGTCTATGGTCTCGGATCGGAATTTTATGATTTGGTTAGATCTGTTAGGTGATTTGGGACTTAGGAGCATGATCGGAATGCATTTTGGAAGTCCATGGAAGGTTTAGGCTTGAATTGGCGAAAGTGAGATTTTGGCGTTTACCGATGGATAGGTGAGATTTTCATATAGAGGTCGGAATGGAATTCCGAGAGTTGCTGTAGCTTTGTTATGTCATTTGGTATGTGTGTGCAAAATTTCAGGTCATTCGGACGTGGTTTGGTTGGGTTTTTTATCAAAAGCGTATTTCGGAAGTTTTTAGAAAACTTAAGCTTGAATTCGATGTGAATTGGTGGATTTGGTGTTGTTCGAGGTATTTTGATGGTTGGAGCAAGTTTGAATGAGATTTTAGGATGTGTTTGTTCTTTGGGTTGAGGTCCCGGGGGCCTCGGGTGAGTTTCGGGTGGTCAATCGGACCATTTTGGAGTTTGAAAAATCTGCTCAGCTGTTGCAGAGAATTATCTCTTCGCATTCGCGAGTGGAGCCTCGTGTTCGTGTAGAAGGATTTGAGGAAGGCTAGAATTAAGCCTTCGCGTTTGTGAGAGGTACTTCGCTTTCACAAAAGGATGGGAAGCAGTGCATCGCGTTCGCGAGAAGGCACTCGCGATCACATAAAGTAAATTGGTGTCCAAGGTATTTGGTTCATCGTGTTCGCGTAAGGTTGTCACGTTCGCGAAGGTGTAAGAGGCAGAAGCATCGCGTTCGCGATTGGTGTGATGCATTCGTGTAGGGCAAAAGTTGGTCAACGTAAGTTTGTGCTTCGCGAATGCGAGGCGTTGACCGTGTTCGCAAAGAAGGAAGGGTCAGACCTGGGCAGAATGTTTTAAGTCACTTTATCCGCGATTTTGGGGCTCATTTCCCCCATTATTGATCATTTTGAGAGCTTTTTGAAGGAAATTAAAGAGGGATTCAAGGAGAACCGATTGAAGGTAAGATTTTTTGAACATAAAACTTGATTCTATTGTGTAATCAACCTAGAAATTCATGGAACTTAAGCTAAAAATGGAAGAACTAGGGCTTGAAATTTTGGGAATTTTAATTGGGGATTTGGAAGACCATTTGGGGTCGGATTTGAGAATTTTTGGTATGTATGAACTCGTGGGGAGATAAGGAATCTATTGATGTAAATTTCTGAGTTTTGAGAACTGGGCCCAGGGCTCGGGTTTTGCTAATTTCGGGATTTTTGGCATTTTTCGATTTGTTTTCGCTTCGGCTTTGTTCCCTTGGCATATTATGAAATATTCGTTCTGATTTTGGATAGATTCAATGCGCCTGGAGGCCGATTTGAGGGGCAAGGGTGTCGCGAGCTAGAGATTTAGCCGGTTCGAGATAAGTAATGATTGTAAATGCTGTTCTGAGGGTTTGAAACCCCGGATTACACAATGTTGTCCTATGTTGAGGTGAGTTACACGCTAGATGACGAGTGTGAGGTAGAGCACCGCTGTGGATTGTGACTTAGTCCATTCCGAACGATTAGTGTAATGCGTAATTGATAGTTAATTGTTTGATGTTATTATATTTTGGGTTGTATGCCATGTTTGGGGCCTTGTGCCGACCTGCTGAGACCCTTAGGGGCACTTCTACTATTTTTCTTCACTCTATTTGTTTTGAAAGCATATCCTCAGTCGTGTTTTACCTGTTTATTGTTTAAATCTGGTTTATCACTTTATTTCTTAAAAATATGAAAACTATTTGGGCTGAGTTCCCTGTTTTACTGATGGTCCGAGTGATCGTGAGGTTGATGATTGAGATAGACCGAGAGTCTGATTGTGAGGTTAATGACTGAGAGAGGCCGAGAGCCTGGTTGTGAGGATTATATTGTTATGGATTGGGATGCACGCCGCAACAATATATATATATATATATATATATATATATATATATATATATATATATATGTGTGTGTGTGTGTGTGTGTGTGTGTGTGTGTGTGTGTGTGTGTGTGTGTGTGTGTGTGTGTGTGTGTGTGTGTGTGTGTGTGTGTGTGTGTGTGGATCGGGTTGTATGCCGCAGCGATACTTATATGGATCGGGCTGCACGCCGCAACGATATAGCGATTGGGCTGTAGTAGCCCCTCCAGAATCTGCACACCCCTAGTGAGCGCCGTCGACAAGATATATGGATTGGACTGCGCTCCGCAGTGGTTACTATATTGTACTTATTAAGTGTGAGCGCTGATTAGTAAGAGTTAAGTCACGAGTGACTTAGAGGCTTGACCAAGGGGCGATAGATATATACATGCACATGAGTGATGCTTTGCCTGAGGGATTTGTTTATGAACTTATTGATTTTCACTCCTCTTTAAAATGAGTTTCTATCAAATATGTTGATTTATTGACTGTTTTCACTCATCTTTATATTGAGCCTCTGTCGAAAGTGTTGAACAAATGTTTTAGAACAACTTCCATTTAAGCTGGGGTTTATGAGATGTTCAGAATTTAATCACTAATTTAGCTTTGTTATTTCCACTGAGATTTTTATGTTATGAGGTGTTTATGATTCCTGTTTTGCCCGATGGGCTGTTTACAAACTATGTTGCTGATTATGATTTTTCATCTCTTTTATTATAAATGGTATTGAACCCCTACTGAAACTATCGGAAAGTATTTTCAAATGATTTTTACCAAAAGGCTGGATTTTAATAAGACGATCGACTCGTATTCTGAATTAGCAGCCTGTGTGCTTATTGAGTTATCATTAATGTGGATTCATTGTTTCCTACTGCTTAATCTTTATTTACTCTTATTACTTACTGGGTTGGAGTACTCACATTACTCCCTACACCTCGTGTGCAGATTCAGGTATTTCAGAACCCGGTAGCGGGTATTGAGTGCTCAAATGCGGAGTCATCAGAGTTAGCAAGGTGGTTGCATGACGTTCACAGCATTGTTTCTTCATCTCATTTCCATTTTTGTACTTAGTACACTTGACTGTTTTGTTGTATTCAGACCTTGGTAGATGCTCGTGACTAGTGACACCCCCATGTCGGGCTTGTGTAATTATTTCGCATTGTTCTTTTAAATGTTCATTATGAGAATAATGGTTTATAAATGGTATAAAAACCACTTTTAAATGGAAAATGGTTGATTTGGGAATTGTGTCAGCTAGCCTTGTCTTCATGAGAGGCGCCATCACGACCGGGTCCGGTTTGGGGTCATGACAAGTTGGTATCAGAGCCTAGGTTACATAGGTCTCACGAGTCATGAGTAGGTTTAGTAGAGTCTCACGGATCGGTACGGAGACGTCTATATTTATCTTCGAGAGGCTGCAGAACCTTTAGGAAAACTTCACATTCTTGAATTCTTATCGTGCGTCCTTGATTCATCTTGAAATGTAACTCTTTGAATTCCTTCCACGCGTTCGTATGCGCGCATGAGCGCTTAGTATCAGATTTGCATCGATGGCTTGTATGTCCCCGATCGGGGGGCGAGATGTGATCTCTGTGAGTTGATGTTGGGCCAGTCTGGAGGACTCGAGTCCGGATCTTTGCCTATGGCTTGAGCATCGAGGTGCTAATTGTGTGAGCAAATGTTTTTGAACTTATATGTTCGTTATTGTCCCTATTAGAGGGAGCGACGGCTGGATGGCTATGTGATGAGTATTTTAGTATTGCAAGACATATCCATATGATTTAGAAGTGATGAGAAAGGTCCGCAGGAGGATAGAAGAACTATTAGGTGTTTGAATTCCATCTTGGTTCGAGGTATAGCCCCGAGTTGTAGGCGTGTGAAGAATCTTTTCATGTTTCCTAGTTGGGAGAGAAGTAAATTTCATGTTGCGGTATGGGTTCAGACTCAGGAAGACTAAGTGACTGCGTAAAGTTTACGACGGTGGAAGGTATGCGGGAATGTTAGTTTGAGGCAAATCAGGTGGGTTATCTCCTGCGAAGTGTTCGGAAGTTGTGCGATCCTTATGTTGTCTGTTAGCAGATCTCATCTGCAAGTGAAAGATATGTGTCGTAATTTAAATGGGTCGCTTAGGAGAGGGGGCCTAACTGTTGTGAGAGTGAATGTGAGATTTGCAGAAGAGTTAAAGTACTAGATGATCTGTGTTTTTGCAAGCTTACAAAGGATTTGAGTTTAATCTCACTATAGTATTATGGCATCAATATAGTATATGTGTTACGAGATATTGAGTGTATTTTGATCTATGGTTTCGAGCCAAGTGGGGGAGTCGGGTGTTGATTTGTTGATTGCTCAGTTATGTGCTACGTTGGTTCCAGTTTGAGGCGCACTGGTGAATCAGTTATGGCTTACGGGGACTGAGACCTAGGATGTCTCGAGTAAAGGAAAAATTTTGACAGAGGTTATGTCATACTTCATAGGTGTATGGGAATCCCAGAGTGTCTTGAGCTATTGTGTTAATGGATGCTCAGTGCATAGTGCAGGAAGTGGCTTGGTTGTTCTAGGATGAGGTTACACCCTACTGTGTCGGAGTACTATTGAGGCACGGGTGGTTCTGTTCGTTTGATCAAGCTAATTGAAGTTTGAATAGAGTGAATGACTCTCGATAATGGTTCTAATGTATTCAAGATTTTACATATAGCAATTGGGTATTTTAAAGTTGTATCTATGGTTAGAAACTGAGTTTTCATTGGAAGATGTCAAGACTTGTGGTATTTTCTTTATAAATTAAGAAATTCTATGTATCAGTACCAGGAAGGTAAAGGTAACAAATTTAGATTTGCAGGAAGTCTCTTTAGAGAAAAGTACTTTGATCGTGGTGCTCGTGGGAATATCTGAGAAAGTATTCAATGGCTTATGAGCCTTAGACGGTTTGGCTTTATGCTTAGGTCCCGTGTGGTAAGTCTGGGTTAAGGAATTGTGATGTTATAGCAAGAATGAGTACCAAGTGAAGGTAAATCAGAAGGAAATTCGAATAGATGGGATAGCTTGGTAGTAGGCCGAGTTGGTATGGTAAGGATACGATTAGCTCTTTGGATGCTTGCGAGGTAATGAGTTTCTACAGGTGTTTCTCGACAATTCTCTTAGGTTTTAGTGATCTACGTAGCTCGGTTGAGTTCGAAGGATTCAGTCCTGGCAGGTCTGGTTTGTGCAAGGGGAACTGGGAGAGTTCTTGATGGTTTCGACCTTGGTTGGAAATGTATATTTTCTATGGTCATGAGGAGCATGGTATGTATAGTGATTTTCTTCTAGATGGGAACAATGGAAAGTTCTTGGTTGGTTGAGTACATAGTTGCTTGTGGTTCGGAAGAGATACAAGGTTCTTGTGGTTATCCTAGAATGGTATGGTTTATGCGATATGTTGTGTAGGAGTGAGATTGGCATATGTAAGGTCACGGTTCAGATTTGAAAGGAAGGTCATAAATTCTTAGGCAGCACGGGCAGTTCAGATAAATTGAAGAGATGTGCTTCAAATGATTTGAGAAATACTCTTTAGATGATTAAGGAAATGGTAATGCTAATTGAGGTAATTGGACGAGGGTATATGATTCAGAGAGGTAATGTGATTAAGTTGATGGTACTCTGGTAGTATTGCAGCACTTCTTGTCAAATCGGCTGCTGATATTCAAGCTTGCTTGGCAGCACATAGGAATCATAGAGTAGATCTCGTGGAATGATTGAGTACTAGAGGTGAGTTATATATGCGAGTGGCAGAATTGGGATCAGATATGGTACTTCGTGTGTTTTATGGACTTGGAGACTGGAAGTTCTCATATGCAGGTTAGCTCGTGGTTGTGGATGGCAAAATGTGGGTAAGTTAGTCAAATGTTAGTATGTGCTATGATTCAGTCATTGTGAACCTTCGAAGGATTATTTATCTGTTGTGGGTAACTAGAGTTGATGTGTGGTCCATTGGTAGACCTATATGGATATGTGTCCAGCATCGAGACGGCCTTGTTGACTTTGAGTTTCTATAGGCGAAGGGTGTGTTGATTCGATTGTTATTGAGCTTATTGGTAATTTGGGGAGATCTATGAGTTACCTTTCTGTGTTGCGAGATGTTATGATCTACTGATTAAAGGCACCTATGGTGTGGTTCTGTCAGAGTTTCATAGTGGATGTCGAGCGGGAAGAGTGATTGGGTGTTGCTCGGTGAATGGCGTATCGGTTATGTCCTTTCGGGTTTGCGTGGTGTATGTTATTTGTTTCACCGTGGGTGTAATTATTTGCTTTGGCTCCAGACATCAAATTGCGTGTGGTTGTCAATTTCGAGCATAGTGACTCAAGGAGTTTCATGTGGAGCAGCGTTTGGATAGGATCGCGCGTTGCAGCGAAGCTATGTGGAGTTATGACCTTGCAGGTTAGATTCATGTGTCTATTTCTATAATGAGAGACAGGTTCTCAGCCTTGTGTTGTGATGGTATTGGTGAGCTTGAGGGGCCGCTCTTTCGTTAGAGTCATTTTCATGATTTGAGTATGTTTGGACCGTTGCTTATTGGTGTGTGTATTATGCAAGTTGTGGCTTAAGCCTGTATTGATGTGTCATGTCACCAGAGTAGTGTGTTGGATCAGAGGAGATCGTTGGGATCATTAATGAATAAAAACGGATTCGATTTCAGCAAGTTGGAAGGATAATATCGAAGTTCGGCTCAGAAATTGCTATGGTTTTTGCCAAAGGAGAAGTGGCTTCATGAATGGTTAATCTGAGGAATGGTTATGGCTTACTGTGTGGTTTATTTATCATTGGCAGTATATGGAAGTGTTGGGAATGAGACTTTGGTTGATAAGAGGTTTTCTATCGGTATTCGGTTGTTGTGTGCAGCTATTGTGATTAGAAGTTATCGCTACAAGTGGTTGAGGTATGTGGTATACCATGTAATTGCACCTGAGGTTCCAGGTATGGGTTATTAAGCCAGTTCGGGCTTATTCGGAGTATAGATGTGAGATTTTGATCTTGAGGATGATCTCAGGAGTGGAAATATGGTTCTAAGGTTTATGGGCTAGGTCAGATTGTGAAATTTTGGTTGCATTGTGTTATCAAACCTATATGTGATAGGGTGACGTGGGATCACCCCCAGGTATGTGCATGGTAAGGCTATTCAACGATTGGTTGGCTTTTGGAACAACTCAGGGCACATTCGAGGACGAACGTATGTTTAAGTAGGGGAGGATGTAACGACCCAACCGGTCGTTTTGAGCTTTTGCAGTTTGCTCGCCAGTTCTTGGGCATGACTAGCCCCGTGTGATGAATTATGACTTATTTAAATCGTTGGTTTTGGTTTTCAGGAAAATCGGAATGAATTTGGAAGAACAGTTCCTAGTTTGAAGCTTGAAATTCGAAAGGTTTGACCAATATTTGACTTGCTTGTATATGATCTCATATAGGAGTTTTATGATTTGGTTAGCTCCATTAGATGATTTGGGACTTAGGATCATGATCGGAATACATTTTGGAAGTCCGTGGAAGGCTTAGGCTTGAATTGGCGAAAGTGAGATTTCGGCGTTTTCCGATGGATAGGTGAGATTTTGATATAGAGGTCGGAATGGAATTCCGAGAGTTTTTGTAGCTTTGTTATGTCATTTGGGATGTGTGTGCAAAATTTTAGGTCATTCGGATGTGGTTTGGATGGGTTTTTGATGAAAAGCGTATTTCGGAAGTTTTTAGAAAACTTAGGCTTGAATTCGATGTGAATTGGTGGATTTGGTGTTGTTCGAGGTGTTTTGATGATTGGAGCAAGTTTGAATAAGATTTTAGGATGCGTTCGCGTAGGACAAAATTTGGTCAACGTAAGTTTGTGTTTCGCAAACACGAGGCGTTGACCGCATTCGCGAAGAAGGAAGGGTCAGACGTGGGCAGAATGTTTTAAGTCACTTCATCAGCGATTTTGGGGCTCATTTCCCTCATTTTTGATCCTTTTGAGAGCTTTTTGAAGGAAATTAAAGAGGGATTCAAGGAGAACCGATTTGAGGTAAGATGTTTTGAACCTAAAACTTGATTTTATTGTGAAATCAACCTAGAAATTCATGGAACTTAAGCTAAAAATGGAAGAACTAGGGCTTGAAATTTTGGGGATTTTAATTGGGGATTTGGAAGACCTTTGGGATCGGATTTGAGAACTTTTGGTATGTATGAACTCGTGGGGAGATAAGGAATCTATTGATGTGAAAATATTTGAGATTTGAGAAGTGGGCCCAAGGCTCGGGTTTTGCTAATTTCGGGATTTTTGGCCTTTTTCGATTTGTTTTCGCTTGGGCTTTGTTCCATTTGCATATTGTGACGTATTCGTTCTGATTTTGGATAGATTCGACGCGCGTGGAGGACGATTTGAGGGGCAACGGCGTCGCGAGCTAGAGATTTAGCCGGTTCGAGGTAAGTAATGAGTGTAAATGTTGTTCTGAGGGTTTGAAACCCCGGATTACACATCGTTCTGCTATGTTGAGGTGACTTACACGCTAGATGACGAGCGTGGGGCAGATCAGCGGTGGGGATTGTGATTTAGCCCATTCCGAACAATAATTTTAATGCGTAATTGATAGTTAATTGTTTGATGTTATTATATTTTGGATTGTATGCCATGTTTGGGGTCTTGTGCCGACCTGTTGAGACCCTTAGGGGCACTTCCACTATTTTTCCTCTCTCTATTTGTTTTAAAAGCATATCCTCAGTCATGTTTTACCTGTTTATTGTTTAAATCTGGTTTATCACTTTATTTCTTAAAAATATGAAAACTGTTTGGGCTGAGTTCCCTGTTTTACTGATGGTCCAAGTGCGTGAGGTTGATGACTGAGATAGACCGAGAGTCTGATTGTGAGGTTAATGACTGAGAGAGGCCGAGAGCCTGGTTGTTAGGATTATATAGATATGGATCAGGATGCACGCCGCAGCAATATATATATATATATATATATATATATATATATGTATATGGATCGGGCTGCACGCCGCAACGATACTTATATGGATCGGGTTGCACGCCACAATGATATGTTGGATCGGGTGGCACACCGCAGCCATATAGCGCTTGGGCTGTAGGAGCCCCTCCGGAGTCTACACAACCCCAGTGAGCGCTGTCGACGAGATATATGGATCGGGCTGTGTGCCGCAGCGGTTATTATATGGTACCTATTGAGTGTGAGTGCTGAGTGTGACCGTTGATTGGTAAGAGTTGAGTCACGAGTGACTGAGAGGCTTGCCCGAGGGGCGATAGATATATAGATGGACATAAGTGATGCTTTGCCTGAGGGGTCTGTTTATGAACTTATTGATTTTCACCCCTCTTTAAAATGAGTTTCTATCGAATATGTTGATTTATTGACTGTTTTCACTCATCTTTATATTGAGACTCTGTCGAAAGTGTTGAACAAATGTTTTAGAACAACTTCCATTTAAGCTGGGGTTTATGAGATGTTCAGAATAATCATTAATTTGGCTTTGTTATTTCCACTGAGATTTTCATGTTATGAGGTGTTTATGATTCCTGTTTTGCTCGAGGGGCTATTTACGAACTATGTTTTGCCCTGGGGGGCGATTATGGTTTTTCATCTCTTTTTTTATAAATTGTATTGAACCCCTATTGAAACTGTCGGAAAGCATTTTCAAATGATTTTTACCAAAAATGCTGGATTTTAATAAGATGATCGACTCGTATTCTGAATTAGCAGCCTGTGTGCTTATTGAGTTATCATTAATGTGGATTCATTGTTTCCTACTGCTTAGTCTTTATTTACTCTTATTACTTACTGGGTTGGAGTACTCACATCACTCCCTGCACCTCGTGTGTAGATTCAAGTATTTCAGAACCCAGTAGCGTGTATTGATTGCTCACACGCGGAGTCATCAGAGTTAGCAAGGTGGTTGCAAGATGTTCGCAGCACTGTTTCTTCATCTCATTTCCATTTCTGTACTTAGTAAACTTTAGTATTTTGTTGTATTTAGACCTTGGTAGATACTCGTGACTAGTGACACCCCGATGTCGGGCTTGTGTAATTATTCCGCATTGTTCTTTTAAATGTTCATTATGAGATTAATGGTTTATAAATGGTATAAAAACCCCTTTTAAATTGAAAATGGTTGATTTAGGAATTGTGTCAGCTGGCCTTGTCTTCATGAGAGGCGCCATCACGACTGGGTCCGGTTTGGGGTCGTGACAGGGAACAACATATTTTTGGCTAAACAAAGTCCTTATTTGGTTTGCCAAAGATGCCATTGTTCCAGGTTTTGTGTATGTCGCGCTTGTCTTTCTTTTGGGCTTTGAAGGTCTTTCTTGACTCATGTCTATCAAATCTGATGAACAATACAAATAAAAATAGCTTTATTAGGTATTATATAAATGACAATAGTAGAATGACAATAGTAGAAATTCCAAATAAAATGCAGCTTCATATGATAAGTTAAGGATATACATATGATAGTTTCAGAGTAAACTATGGCAATGCGCTGCATATTATAGTTTCAGAGTAAACTATGGCCTCACATGGTAAGTTGGAAAAGATGCATATATGATGGTTTCTAAGTAATGATTTTAGATTACAAGACAAGGAAAAGCCAAGGTAAAAAATGAAAACAAAGGTCAAGAACAAAATTAAAACAAAAGCAGCAGTGACGACAAAGAAAAAGTAGTGAAAAAAGATAAAATAGCAGCAGTAGCAAGCAGAATATATGCAGCAACAACAAAGTGAAAGAAGAACAAAAGAAGCACCAGGACTATCATCTTGTCTTAAGTCTCATTTCTTGTCTTAAGTCTTGTCTGTTCAAAGACCTGTGAGCACGTGATTTTTACTTCACAACAATTACTCCAAAAGAAATCAAAAAAAAAAGTAAAATAATTTTCCTTTACATGCAATTTTTGAGAATTTTTTGTGGTATTTTATTAATTATTTGCATTTTTGTGCGTGCATGTTTATTTTTTCTTAATTAATGAAAAATACAAAAAAATAATATATGTGCATGTGCATTTAGTAATTAATTTTGCATTTTTAGAATTAATTAGTCATATAAAAGGGGAAAAAATACCCTTAGGATTTAATTTTATAATTTGTGGGTTAAAACTTAAATCATAATTTATTTGGCAATAATCGAAAAATCATAAAAAATAGGCATTTTGTATTTTTTGTACTTAACCTAATATTATTTAAGTTAATTTGGCTTTTTATAAGTTAGAATAGGATTTTAGGCTTTTAAATTTTAAAAAATTAGTTTGAAAAAGAAAGAAAAAAGAAACAAATTAAAGAAGAGAAGGAAATCGGACCAGGCCCAATAATCATCAGCCCAATTCAAACATTCCTTTACCGGTCCAATTGGCCCAAGCGTCACAGACGTCCCAAACGACGTAGTTCCGTCATGCCCCATCCTGACCGTTGATCTCACTTGATCAACGGTCCAGATCGTCCAACCCTCACCCACATGCATTATCCGACCCTGACCCGTTACTAAATCGGACCTCCCCATCATTTCTTTAAAATCAGAGCCGTTGGATCCCATCACCCAACGACTCAGATTAAGATATCATTTTCTAATATGTCAAAAGACCCCCCCAAACCCCTTTTACCCGTCTCATTTCCAAACACCCCCCCCCCTTCGTATCTGAAAGAGACGAACCAAACGACCTCTAAACCCTAAGCGTCGCCCATCCATCCCCTCACCGTAAACCCAGCGGCAACCACTCCGAATCCGACCAAAATAACACACCTGAACTACCAAAGCACCCTCTTTCCAAGAACCTGAACCTTATTCTTCGAATCCTCATAGAACCTTTCGAATATTGGATCGAAGATGAACCCTAAAATCCCAAAAAATGGGCGAGTGGGGGTTACTATGAACGGATTAGGTCCGTTTGGACTTTATTCTTGTGTTTTGCTAAAACAAAACACACGAATAATGTCCGAGTGGACCAAAATTGGAGAGATGTGGGAAATTCAAGTTTGTTCTTGCTTAGATCAATTTCAGGTACTTCTGTTTCCATTTTCTTGTTTATTTTTAGTCGTTTGATGTCGTCTTGTTCTCCTACTATCCTTTCTTTCAATTTCTTTTTCTTCACAGTTTCGCCGGTTCAGCCCGTATAATTAGGTCGATTATTTGTTTGTTCGTATACGGTTATCGACTATGAATCAATTGTATGTTAATTAATCCATTACGAATTGAATACGAATGTTAATCGATAGTTTAAACTTTACTGATTCTGATTTTTAGGTTGTGTTGGAATTTCTGTTTGCATTTTTTTTTATGAAATCGATTCGCTTTGCTGATGCTTGACTCATTAGTTTAAGCTCACTGTTAATTGATTTTGTCTGGGCTTGTTTAATCCTAATATGCTTACTGCTGAGTTTTAATGGATAATTGGATAGTTTTGAGTCAAGATCACATTGTGGTTGAAGTTCAGTCCAGAATTAGGAAGTTGAATTGGTTATAGCTGCAGTTTTAATGTAGATTTTAGAGTTTAGTTTGGGATTTGAAAACCTAAAAAAGGGGTTTAGATTAAGTGGGCTGCCAGCTGAGTACGTAGTAAACCATTAAATTAATGAATAATTTAATCAAAAGAGGGAATCTATAGTGCAAATACATCCTGGCTGACATCTTTAAAGGTGGGAAGTCAGATGTAGGATGACTTTTAATAATAAAAGTTGAGAATGCACATGGAATAGGTAGTGAAACTTGTTGTACAGTAGGATATGCATTACTTTTTGAACTTCATGAGATTTTTTAAATAAGAAAACCCATGCCTAGACAACAAAAGGTGGAAATGACAGATTAGGAACTATACTTTAAGTCTGGGCAGCTGTTTATTTTGAAGGGGGAGGGCTCCTCTTTTCTAAAAGGCATATAAAATCAAACGAGAGAAGATCCCTGAAGGGGGAGGAAGAACTTCAGCCATAAAAAAAATTCCATTAAAAAGTCTCTCTTACTTTTCTCAATTTTTTTTGAAATCTGCATTTGACATTCAAATACACAAAAATACAAAAAATAATATCAGAAAAGTACAAAAAAAAATAGAGTACTGTTGCATTGAAGTATTGGATCAGTTGCAGGTTAATGGTTCATTCTGATTCCTACTGATTCTGAGTTGGTCTTCTTCTCTCACTTCTGGGTCATCAAGTTTGTTCTAGAGTCGAATCTGACCCTGTGCTGCTTGAATTTTGGTTAGTGTGGGCTGCTAGTTACTGCTGCTGATACTTCATTTTCAGTTTTTACATTTCCAGGTACACACTCAAATTAAGCTTAGTTTCGATTGGTATTGGTTGGGATGGTATACTGTATAATTAGAATTGTTTTGGACCGTTAATGGACTATCTAGTTGCTGAACTTTGGTTAGTTAATAGCCTTAATAACGTCATTTTGTGGTTAGTTTAATTGAAAGCTTTAGCAACAGAATTAACTGGTTCTAGATCTGCATTTTGCAATTAATCATTAAACAGTCGAGTAGTAGAATAATTTCAATTCATTTGTAGTTAGTCTTGGACTGTCCTGGGCTGGCGTAATTGGAAATTTGTGTCAATAGAGCTGTTTAGTATAGCTTTAGTATGATTCAAGTTCATTTAGCATTAGATACCTTATTCATAGACAGTGAGTCATAATTTAATCTGTGCTTAAGGGAATCCATCAATAACTCACGTAGTTTGTTAGTTTAATAGCATGAAGTTGAGTTTTAACTTGGATTGCCGGGTTTATACAATTGTATACATTTTGAATTCAAAAGCACTAGATACATCTCATCTCTGAAATAATACACACTGCATTTGCATGTTGAAAGGCCATCTCATCCCCACCCCTTCATAAATGAAATTAATGTTCACGTTTACCATATATGTGCATTGTTAAATGAATTGAATGGTCTGAGTGTCCATTGATTGAGGACTAGCGTGCAATTTGAATTAAAAAGGGTTAGTTGGGCATAAAACACTAGCAGGTCTCGAAATTGAAATTGTTGTCATGTTTCTGGGCGCACTATGGGCTCAAACCATCCAGCCCCCTTATGAACACAATATGGGCTATCTTGAACGAGTTGCTAAAATGATATATTTTTATTTATTTAGTTAATGGGCCTGGCTGATCTGAAATGGATTTATAAGAATTTGGCCCTTTCAAATAGGCTAAATAATTAGGGCTTCTTCTTTTATTATTAGAGACAAATTAAATAGAAAATCGTAGTTTGCTTTAGGTTGGCCTTCAAATAAAAAAAATGATGAGACGAGCCTCGCCAAATAAAAAATGTAAATTGCGGGGCCCTCAATAATTGGTCAGAATAAAATACTTAGAATTCGGAATGGCCGTTTAGCGAATTTCATGGCTTTCCCCAAAAATAATAATACGCTAGCCTCTTTAGGCGCGTTCTTAATAATATTACCTCCTTAAACTCGGGTGCACATTTATGTGACCCAAATCCAAATCTCAATGGAGACGAAATGTGTCAACAACCACGGGTGCATTGATTGCGACGTGGTTCGAGACGCATTTTTCATAACGTTGCAACTCTATTAAAAAAAATATAAAAGCGGTTTAAAGTTAATAAAAGCACATAAGTTATAACATGTATTAAAATCAGATATTTAGCCATTACAATAATTTAAGCGACCGTGCTAGAACCATGGGATCCGGTGGTGCCTAACACCTTCCCTCGGGTCAACAGAATTCCTTACTTAGAATTTCTGGTTCGGAGACTTCATTTGGAAAGTCGAATATTTTCCTCGAATTGGGATTCAAGATAAACCGGTGACTTGGGACACCAAAAGCCAAATCTATCCCAAGTGGCGACTCTGAAATAATAAATAATCCCATTTCGAATAATGTCACTTAAATTGGAAAAACTCCTTTGTGCATTATCCTTCGGGGTAGGTGCGCAAAAAGGAGGTGTGACAGCTCTGGCGACTCTGCTGGGGATCCAAACCCATAACCTCGGTTCAGGGTTCAAGAGTTTGAGCTTAGAATAACTGTTATAGTTGGCTTGTTTTATCTGATTTTTACATGTTGAGCCTAATGTGCTAAATGTCTCTTTTACCGCTTTGATATTGTTTGGACTGTATATAAATTGCTACGAAACCCTCCTCTCTCTGAGTCTTCTAAATCATCTGGGAAGTGTGCACTTCGTGTGACTTATTTTCTGTTAGAGTCTTATCCCATTTTAGAACGAGGTTCGGACAAGTTGCAAAGCCGGTGAAGCTTCTGTATTCCCGGTACACTGCCCCCCCCCCCGGCTCGAGCTGTCCGCTCGGGTAAGCCAGGTCTAGAACAATAAACCCAGGTTTTTAAACCTAGTATAACAAGCCTCATGCCGGATCCCTAGTAGGAACGTTTGTTTGCATCATGTGCATTTGACCTTGGAGACTCAACATAGGGGTTGAGTCTGTCTAGGACAGGTGTACCCAAATAAAAAAGACAATCCTGATGCATCTTACGTGCTACTTGCGCATCTGTTTGTTTCGGCTTGCATGTTGACCGGCTTCTAGAATAGAGGAAGAAAATCAAAAAAAAAATCAAAAAATCAAAAATAATAATAATAATAATAATAATAATATAGTAGTGAGAGGTAGGTATTTAGAAAATTCTGAAACTCTGTCGAAATTCTGAAAAAAAAAAAGAGAAGTCATCTCCAAATGAGACAAAGTTTTCAACTGCCATGTTCTGTCAAAACTACCGAACTACGCTAGTTTGATTCTCATCGGATGTGGGATACGTAGGCAACCCCTATCGGGTCCAACTTCATTTTTGTAAAAATAGCCCAAAAAGAACAAAAAAAAATTTTGATTGTAAATAAGAAGGTGATGTCATTCTTGTCTAAAATAGTTGAATGTCCCCAAAAGGGCGCCGGAAGGCCGTTTTTGCAAGAACAACCACCTTTAGTAGTTTTTTTTAAGTTTTTGGCCGTTTAGCAAACACAGCCTTAAAATCTTCTTCCCCGAACTGCTGAAAGGCCGTATTTGCAAAGCCGGATATTTTATGAAAATTTTAAAAAACAAAAGTGATAACCTTTTCTTGAGTCAAAATGAGTCATAACCTTTTAAATTAAATCACCCTAATAAATGTGCAGGATGAGCACAGATGAAAACGAACCCTTCGCAGCTCTTGAAGAGATCCCCTTACAGCTCCACATGTGGTGGAATGACCTAGGAAAAGGTAGCCGAGGAACTGTGATAAAAGTTTTGGGTGGTCTTATCGGACTTTTTAACATCAAGCCAAGATTGGACGTGATTGAAGCCTTTTTACCTTTTTGGGATCCGACTCGCAATGTGTTTTGCTTTTCTGATTTTGAGCTCACACCCACACTAGAGGAAATTGCGGGTTACGCCGGCCTTAGCGGAAACTTTAGAAGTCGGTACCCGGTGTCACCGAGACCAGTATCGCCTCACAAGTTTCTTGATATGTTGAGTATTAGCCGGGATATTCAGGATGGGAATTTATTTGAAGAGTTTTGCACTTTCCAGTTCCTGTACCAACGCTATGGAAATCCCCAAGGTTTCGAAGCACCGAATACTGGTCTGACCCATGCCGGAAATAAAGATAAATGGGAGGCAAGGCGGGGTTTGGTTTTTATAGTAGCATTCTTGGGTGTTATAATATGTCCACGAAAAGACGACAACATAGAATTAGGCCTCGTGGGAATGGTTGATGTCGCAATCAAGAAAGCTAATGGCACATTAGTTCCCCTGATCTTATCTGAGATTTACCGAGCTTTGACCATCTATCGAGAAGCGGGAAAATTCTTCCAAGGCTGCAACTTACTACTACAATTGTGGATACTGGAACATCTTTGTCACCGTGTCGGGTATATGAACAATGGCATGACCGGTTTGGATTGCATCGAAGAATTTGAAAGTCGAGTGGCGGGGGTTGAATTTCCAAAGGGTACCGAAGCTTGGTTTGCCCACTTGAGTTCTTTAACTTCGGATAAAATTGAGTGGACGTTCGGATGGCTCCCTGCCACCGAAGTCATATACATGTCAGCTAAAGTGTGCTACTTTCTCCTAATAGGCATCCGGAGCATCCAGCCAAATACTCCTCACAGGGTTTTGCGCCAACTAGGAAGATTTCAAACCGTCCCCCATGACGAAGATTTGAGTATACATGTCGTCGAATTGGGCCCAAAGGCTGTATTTCCAGAAGGAAGAGTTCGCCAAGTTTGGAATGAGTGCAGATTTCTCGAACCCAAGACTATGGTGCGGGATCTAGCTAGAGGTGAGGTGGACCCCAATTATATGGTTTGGTTTGGCAAAAGATTTCAAATTCCTCGAGAGCCCGAGAGACCTGCTAAGAGACCTCATGTCCAACAATTCACTAACGACTCGCAGGAGCAGTGGGGCTGGTTGGCAAAAAAAGAAAGCTATAGGGCTAAGATAAGTAGATTAGAGGGACAAATCAGGGACCTCAAATTTGGCCACAGTATCAAAGTTGCCGCAGATGAAGGGGAAAAGAAAAAAGCTAACTCAGGAAAACAAAGCTCTCAAAGCTCAAATCCATAAAATGAGAATAGCTGCTAGAAACCCGGAAAGAAGCCGGGCAGATGAAAGGCTTATAAGCGGTCTGAGAAAGAAAGTGCTTGAGTGTCAAGATGACCTAGAAAAATCTGAGGCTAGTCTAGCAAAAGTCCGAGCACAATTGGCAGAGAATGCAGAAGGGCGGGCAAAGTTTGTGCGACAAATGAAAAGAAAATATGAGGGGACAATCGCCAATTTAAAGAGAAAGCTAATCACCCTTGAAAATGAGGCGGACAAACAGGCCAGGAATTTTAAAGCCGATAGGGAACATTGTTATGCTTTGATGGCCCAAATGGACGAAGATATGCAATAATTGCGGAACCAAAATCATCATGACACTCAAGTGTTGGAAGCCCGGAATCAGCAAATCGGGCGTTTACTTCAGGAAAAGGGTATTGTCCGAGAGAGGGTTAGAGCCATTGCCAACTACATCGTCATGAAATGCCACGCATGTGAGGATATGACTCAGACCACTTTCTTCGCTACTGTAATGATATTCGCCTGCCAGATAATGAGTGATTTGGAGCAGCTTCAAGGGGATCTCGCGCATAGGCCCGTGAGACCGAATGATGTCCCACGGGCCCCAGGAGTCGAAGCATTGATGTATTCATGATTTTTCACTTATTGAGTCTGTATTTTGAAAAAAAAAAATTTAGTCTGTTGGTAGTTTTAAAATCCCAAGAAAATGAGTAGTTTGAAGTCTTTTGTAATAGAAAGTTTAGGAGTTTTTTTAATGAAAATTTGAAAATTCCCAAAAAATTGTTTCTTTATTTTTCGCACTTGTTTTTCTTGAACTACGTAATGATATGATTCACGCGGCGTCGTGATACGTAGGAAATAATCGTCGGATCCGGTCACGATTTTTGTAAATAACTCAAATAAGAGAGGGATGTGAAAAAGAGAGCAAAAGAAAAACGAAAAAAAAGGCAAAGAAAGAGAGGAAAGAAAAGAGTGGAAAATGGGAATAAGAGGAGAAGTACAAAAGCCAAAAGTGGAAAGAAAAAGAAAATTGGGAAAATAAGCAGAGCTGGGATGAAACATGCAGCCGTTGCGAAACATGTAGAAACACATTTAACTGTATAGGTGCATCACACCCCAACGTGCGATTTCCTATGTGTTAATTGCTTCAAACTAACTGGTTTGTTGTCTGCTATTGTAAAGGTTCTATAGTAAGGTGGTTGGTTTTGTGGTAGTCTGGCTTCACATTCATACTTCACAAGGTCAAAAGGAAGCATTGAAATGTCTTCGGAAATTCCTCTGCCAACAGTTCCTATTCCAGAGGATAGTCCGATCTCGACCATCCCAACTTCTGAGTCAGCAACGGCTGAGGAAAATAGAATTCTACGTCTCCGCATGATGGAAATGTGGGACGCCTGGGCCAATGGAAAAGAACCGCCAAGTGCGATCCGTGGATTCCCTGAGCTTTTCCCCAGGGCAAGTGGGACCTCCAACATCCCCATAAGTTATCCAAATACCCCACTGGGATATCCTACCATTTCAGCCCACTTTGCTGGAACACCTTCTAAGTCTCGCCCCCAGGTTTTAGCTTCAAGTGCGGCTTCAAACATATTCACCGCGCTACCTTGTTCAGCTATGGCACAACCTGCTTTACCCAGGCCTAACTTTGATTCATCTTCCTTCACATTTCAAGCACCATCTTTCCAAGTGGAACCTCCTCAGTTTCCTACCTATACTTACCCTCAACCACCCCAATTTGAGTTCACTGCGGGGCAAGAAAAGACCACAAAAACTCCTGAGCAAGAAGAGATTGTGAGGGAGATGAGAAGTATGGAACAGAGTCTCAAAAGAATATAAGGCTTGAGTGGACAGAAAAGTGTATCCTATGTCGACTTATGCATGTTCCCTCATGTGCACCTACCATTGGGATTCAAAACCCCAAAATTTGAGAAGTACGATGGGCATGGTGATCCTATTGCTCATCTCAAGAGATATTGCAACCAGCTGCGAGGAGCCGGTGGAAAGGAAGAACTACTCATGGCCTATTTCGGAGAAAGTCTGGTTGGCATCGCATCTGAGTGGTACATGGACCAGGATATATCCCGCTGGTACATCTGGGATGATCTTGCTAGAGATTTCGTCAGGCAATTCCAGTACAACATTGATATTGCTCCAGATAGGAACTCATTGACAAACTTGAAAAAGAAATCCTCAGAAAGCTTCCGAGAGTACACAGTTAAATGGCGTGAGCAGGCATCCAGGGTAAAGCCTCTGATGGATGAGGTTGAAATGGTCACAGTTTTCCTTCAAGCTCAGGAAGCTGACTACTTCCAAAATATGATGTCCGTAATGGGTAAACCGTTCGCTGAAGCTATCAAGATTGGCGAAATGGTTGAAAATGGGCTGAAAACGGGTCGAATTCTAAGCCAATCCGCTATCAGAGCTACCTCCCAAGCCATTCAGGGTGGGTCTGGAGGAATATAAAAGGGAAAGAAAAAAGAAGAAACATTCATGGCAGTGTCGGGTGCAAGGAGAAACTGTACTCCCAGATCCCTTTTCTCAGAAAGGACCCCGCAGCACTATTACCCTCACCAAGACTTGGCCTATACTCCTCAGCCATACTCGGTCATGAATACTCAGCCTTATGTCCGGCCACAATAACAAGCCAACAGAAATCAAGCTCCATTTCCTAGAAACCAACCTCCTTACCAAACCCAATACAACCCCTGTCCTCTACAAAATAATTTCCACCCTCATGAACCGCCCAAGAGGCCAAATTTCACACCAATTGGCGAAGCCTACTCCAGCCTGTTACCAAATCTTGTTCAAATGGGTCTGCTACAGCCTGTTCCTCAAACCAGGCAAAACCCAGCATCTTACAGAGTCGGTACCCGATGCGCCTATAACCAAGGGGCAGAAGGGCATGACACGGATGATGCTGGACTCTAAAGAGAGCCGTGGAGAACTTGATAGAACAAAGAAAGATAGTGCTAAGGGATGAAGATGTTCCCAATGTGACCAATAACCCACTGCCAGCCCACAACAACGGGCCGGTAATTGGAATGATTTGTAAGGATAAGGAATTTGACCCAGCATTGAAGGCCATCATTGCCATTACTGACAAAGAAAAGAAACCAAAAGCTACCCCGAAGCAAGATAAAGGGGAGAAAAAGAAAGAAACCACCCTTCCAAAGTCAGAGAAGAAAATTGAAGTTGAGACCGGAGCAACGCCTCCCAAAGATGTTGTTCTCTATGTCCCTCAAGGCCGTAAAGAAAAGCAGATGACATTGAGTCCTCCCAGGAGATTCGAGCTGAACAAAACAACCCAGATGTATGTGGCCAAGGGGGTTTATACGATGCGAGGGCTAATTAAGCCATCGAGGCTAAATGAACCCGTGGTTATTGGACGCGCACCACAGAAGCGCATGAAAGATCCTACTGCTGTACCCTGGAACTACGACAAAACGGTGGTGACCTATAAGGGCAAAGAAATCCCAGGAGAAGTTCAAGAAAATAACCCTGTTGAAAAGTATTCCAATTTGGAAGAGGTGAACAACGCTACTAGAAAGCGCTTCCCACTTAAGAAACCCGTGAGTGCCGAAGAAGCGGAGGCTTTCTTCTAAAACATGAAAATGGCAGATTATGAGGTGATTGACCAGCTTCGAAAATTTCCCGAACAAGTCTCCTTGTTGGCTTTGTTGATGAACTCCGCCGAACATCAGAAGGTATTGATCAAGACCCTTAACGAAGCATATGTGCCTGTTGACACTTCTGTAGAGCAGTTGGAGAGAATGGCAGAAAGATTTTTTGCAATCAACCAGATCACTTTCAGCAAAAATGATTTGCCCTCAGAAGGGGCCGCACATAACAAAGCCCTGCACCTAACAGTCAAATGCAAAGGGCACTACGTGAAAAGGGTTATGTTGGACGGAGGCTCTGGAGTAGACATTTGCCCACTTTCAACTTTACAGCGCATGGAAATCGGGACCGAAATAATCCAACCAAATAATGTCTGCGTACGTGCTTTCGATGGCATCAAAAGGGACACAATTGGAGAGATCAATCTAATTCTGACCATCGTCCCAATAGACTTTGAAGTAACCTTCCAGGTTCTAGACATGGACACATCCTACAACTTTCTTTTGGGGAGGCCATGGATTCATGCAGCGCGAGCTGTACCCTCTACTCTTCATCAGATGGTGAAGTTCGAGCATGAGGATCAAGAGATCGTGGTCCACGAAGAAAATGAGCAATCAATTTATCGGGACCCATCAGTCCCATGTCTTGAAGTAAGAGAGGGGAGTGAGCACATAGTTTATCAGGCTTTTGAAATTGTGGTTGCAGACCAGTACAAAGAAGGAAACCCTTGACCCCAACCCTTCCTTTCTAATGCATCAATCATGGTGGACAAAGAAATGATCCGACATGGCTTCAAACTGGGGAAGGGACTTGGGAAATCATTGCAAGGGATAGTTGAACTTATCACCCTGCCCACCATTGAAAAGTTCTTCGGGGTAGGCTTCCGACCCACTCCAGTTGATATAAGATGGGCAGATGATAGAAATAATGATGGTTGGGTCTTGCCTCAGCCGGTTCCGCATCTGTACAGAACATTTGTCAAGCCAAAATACCAGAAGAAAGAAAAAGATGAGGCCTTTACTGCCGAAGAGATTGAAGAAATCTGTGGGGCAATGAGGAAGATACTATATGAAACCCACATGGTCCAGCCAGGGGAGGGCTCAAGCACCGCTGAGGTGCTGTATATGGGACCCAATTCCAAGCTGCAGAATTGGAAGGCTACGCCATTCCCAATCAGACGGGAGTCTCGATAGACCTGTCCTGCCACTTTTTCTGCATTGCGAGTTATGTTAGGGTGTAACTCAGATGTTTTTCTTTAGTTTCTTGTCTTTTAATTTCCAATGTAAACCTTGTTATCTTCAAATTCAAAGAAAGGAAATCATATTTCATCATCCATCCTTCTTTATTCTTTCTGATTTTGTTATTTTTTCTGTTTTTTCTTTCAGCTCTAATAATGTGGCTTTAAATAACATGACATGCTTGCGGAATTCATGCCCAGATCCAAACACGCTGTCTAACTGCGAAATAATGAACCAAGAACCGGAATATGATAAAGAAGAGGCTTTTAAGGAAATAAATCGAGAATTGGAACAATTTGAGAATAAACCTAAGCCAAACTTAAATGAAACTGAGCCGGTTAATTTGGGTAGCTCTGAAGAAGTCAAAGAAACCAAGATAAGCATTCATACAGATGAAAGGACCAGGGACGCAATGATCCAACTTTTGTTTGAATTCAAAGATGTGTTTGCTTGGTCATATGATGACATGCCAGGATTAAGTGTCGATTTAGTGGTCCATAAGTTGCCAACCTACCCTGATTATTCCCCTATCCAGCAAAAACAGAGGAAGTTCAAAGTTGATATCAGTGACAAGATTAAAGAAGAGGTCACAAAACAGTTAAAGGCGGGAGTGATCCGAGTGGTCTGATACACCACATGGCTGGCTAATATAGTTCATGTGCCAAAGAAAGATGGGAAAATTCGGGTGTGCGTTGACTACCGAGATCTGAACAAAGCAAGCCCCAAGGACAATCTCCCTTTGCCAAACATCCATATCCTTGTTGATAACTGCGCCAAACATGAAATACAGTCTTTTGTGGATTGTTATGCAGGATACCACCAGGTGTTGATGGATGAAGAAGATGCAGAAAACACAGCTTTTACCACACCTTGGGGCACTTACTATTATAGAGTCATGCCATTTGGTTTGAAAAATGCTGGGGCAACCTACATGAGGGCCATGACTTCCATTTTTCATGATATGATGCACCAAGAGATAGAGGTATATGTGGACGATGTAATCATCAAATCCAAAACCCAGGACGACCACGTTCGGGACTTTAGAAAATTCTTTGGACGGCTGCGCAAATATGATTTGAAGCTGAACCCAGCCAAATGTGCATTTGGAGTACCATCCGGCAAACTCTTGGGATTCATAGTCAGTCGGAGGGGTATCGAGTTAGATCCAACAAAGATAAAGTCTATTCGGGATTTGCCTCCTCCAAGAACCAAGAAAGATGTTATGAGTTTTTTGGGAAGATTGAATTATATCAGTCGTTTCATTGCTCAGTTGAACTCCACGTGTGAACCCATATTTAAGTTGTTAAAGAAAGATGCGGCAATCAAATGGACAGTTGAATGTCAAGAAGCTTTTGATAAAATCAAGGAATATCTGTCAAATCCACCAGTCTTGGTCCCACCTGAGCCAGGAAGGCCTCTGTTCTTGTACCTGACCATCTTGGAAAATTCTTTTGGCTGTGTCCTCGGGCAACATGACGTGACCGGAAAGAAGGAGCAGGCCATTTACTATCTGAGCAAGAAGTTTACTAGTTATGAAGCCAAGTACACTTTATTGGAGAGAACTTGTTGTGCTTTGACATGGGTTGCTCAGAAGCTGAGGCATTATTTGCAAGCTTACACCACCTACCTCATAACCAGGTTGGATCCTTTAAAATACATATTTCAGAAACCAATGCCCACTGGGAAATTAGCAAAGTGGCAGATCTTGCTCACGGAGTCTGACATAGTCTATGTTACTCGCGCGGCAATGAAAGCCCAGGCATTAGCGGATCATTTGGCTGAGAATCCGATTGATAATGAGTACCAACCTTTAAGAACTTACTTCCCAGGTGAAGAAGTAAATTCAGTTGAGGCAATATCTGAAGACACTCATGCTTGGAAAATATTCTTTGATGGGGCAGTAAACGCAAAAGGTGTTGGAATTGGGGCAATTTTGATCTCACCCAAGGGTCAACACTATCCAGCCACAGCTCGGCTTCGGTTCTTCTGTACAAACAACACCGCCGAGTATGAAGCTTGCATTATGGGTATAAACATGGCAATCGACCAAAATGTCGAAGAGTTGTTGATCATGGGAGACTCAGATCTGATTATCCGACAAGCCCAAGGAGAATGGGAAACCCGAGATGTTAAGCTTATCCCTTACAAGAAGCATGTGGAAGACCTCAGCAAGCAATTCAAGTCAATAGAGTTTAGGTACATTCCTTGTTGTCACAACGAATTAGCCGACGCACTTGCTACTTTGGCCTCAATGTTGCCGTATCCAGGTAATGCTCACATAGATCCCTTGGAAATTCAAATTCGGGAAAGGCATAGTTATTGTAATACAATTGAAGCAGCATCAAATACCCGACCATGGTACCATGACATCAAAAAGTTTCTGAAAACTCAAGAATACCCCGAGCAAGACAGTGGAGACCAAAAGAGAACCATTAAACGGCACGCGAGTGTTTTCTTTTTGAGTGGGGATGTCTTGTACAAGAGAACTCCAGACCTCAATTTGTTAAGATGTGTTGACACAGAAGAGGCTGGAAGAATCATGCATGAGGTACACGCGGGAGTATGAGGGCCCCACATGAACGGGTATGTTTTAGCAAAGAAAATCCTTCGAGCGGGTTATTACTGGATGACCATGGAAAAGGACTGTTTTAGTTTCGTTTGGAAGTGTCATCAGTGTCAGGTGCACGGTGATTTGATTCATGCACCTCCCACAGAACTGCATCCCATGTCTGCACCTTGGCCATTTGTTGCCTGGGGCATGGACTTCATTGGGCCAATCGAGCCAAAAGCCTCAAATGGACACAGATTCATACTAGTTGCCATTGACTACTTTACAAAATGGGTTGAAGCAATCACTCTCAAGTCTTTCACCAAGAAAGTTGTGGTAGATTTTGTGCACTCCAATCTTATCTGCCATTTTGGCATTCCTGCAACTATTATCACAGACAATGCTGCAAACTTGAAGTCATTTGATGGGGGAGATATGTGAGCAATTCAAGATAATGCACCGAAACTCTACTCCTTATCAGCCTAAAGGCAATGGTGCCGTTGAAGCAGCAAACAAAAATATCAAAAAGATTTTGAGAAAGATGATTCAAAGTTCCAGGAAGTGGCATGAAAAGTTGTCGTTTGCGTTGTTTGGATATCGCACTACTGTGCGCACAACAATTGGAGCCACCCCGTATCTTTTGGTTTATGGCACGGAAGCCGTAATACTCGCCGAGGTTGAAATCCCCTCTCTCCGAATCATTGTTGAAGCCAAAATTGAAGACAGTGAGTGGGTTAAAACCCATCTGGAACAATTAACCTTGATCGATAAAAAGCGAATGGCTGTGGTCTGCCACGGGCAGTTGTACCAACAAAGAATAGCTCGTGCCTATAACAAGAAAGTGCGGCCTAGAAGTTTTGAAGTGGGGCAACTCGTTTTAAGGCGTATTCTTACCCATCACCAGGAAGCAAAAGGAAAATTCGCTCCTAATTGGAAGGGCCCATACGTCATCAGAAAGATATTGCCGAGAGGAGCATTGTATCTGGGCGATATCGAAGGAAATGATCCTGAAGCAACTGTAAATGTGGATGCAGTCAAAAGGTACTATGTTTATTCTTTCTGTAACAACAACATTGTCCGATTGGGAGGACGAAGGCTTTTATTCTCGCTACCCAAACACTATCTACCCTTTGCAAACCTATTTGTGTCAGTTACGCTTCTTTGATTGCCCTCTTTGGATCTTGAAAGTGTTATTGAAAAAAAAATTAGACTTGATTCCGAAAGGATACGTAGGCAGCCTCTCTATGGGGTTCAGTCACACCAAAATAAAAATCCAAATTCCCTCAAAAGTGAAACTGGGGCAGATGTTGTAATGGTCCTGCGATAATCCCGCTTGAATGGTTCCAAAGTTGTAATTTGATCCAAATCATTTTTACCCAAATCCTTTCAAGTCCTTCCGATCAATCGGTGAGAATGTTCAAGGATCAGAGAATACAGCTACTTGGATCCAATGCAATAAAAATTAGAGAAATAAAATGATAGAGTCTTATTGGTGAAAACTCACACGGGCACCATAAGGCGTCGGTGAGCAGAAAAATTGAAAATGAGAGAGCCTGGTTAGTGAAAACTCGTAAAGAGTAATATCAGGCGACGGTGAGAAGAGAAATGAGAGAGGTCGATTGGTGAAAACCCACAAAGGGCGTCGTCGATCGAAAAGAAGACACCCCCACCACTGAAAGAGTCCTGGCCAGGTTTCTCGATTTGGAGATGTGGTTCACAATGAGTTGGATAGTTGTGCATATAGGGTATCTAGTCCAAGAAGTATGTCATGTCTATTGAAGTCTGCATGCACCCCAGATAAGTCCTTCTTTCCCCCAAAAGGGACGCTTCTCCTTAAATTCATTTTTTTTTGTCCTTTCTTTACTTTTCCTTGAATCCCTTTCGGTCTACCTCTGTTCCGAAACTAATACAAAGAAAAGATGGCAAGATTGGTTTTATAGGGTTTTGTTTAATAAAGCCAAGTCCAAAGAAAAGTACCCAGCCTCGGTGGATGCATCAAGTCGATCCCAACTGGCCATGATAGCCGATGCTCTGAAATCAGAGTTATTGAAAATGAAAAGAAATCTAAAGTCAAAAGCCCCTAGAAGCAGATTAAAATGAAAGGGTTAAAGCCCTATACGGGGGAGCCGTCATGATAAATTTTGAAAAGTTGAGTTCTTCGGTTTTAGGAGAGAGACCAATCTTTAAGAAAAGCCAGCAAGCGGCGGAGGTTCTCGCCAAAAGAGTTAGGCTGAGATCAAGTGATCAAAAATAATGAAGGCCACAAAACCGACCACCGTTTCAAACTAACAGTGGTTCTTTGTTTGAAAATTGAAACAGGTGCAATCCAAAGCAACAGTGCAAGAAGCAGGTGTAACCAAAATGGAAAAAGAAATATGCAAGCGCTAGAAATAGCTTAGCAACAATAATCAATCCAAAAGGGAAGTCTCCTCCAAATTCTTTCCTGCATTTTTTTTTACTAAAGAATGAATTGAAAGAAAATAGATAAGAAGAAAATAAAAAAAAGGGTAGTTTAGAAGCCCCAAAATCAATCTTTTGCCTTTTTGCCGACATTAGGGCTCCAATCCCTAAGTTGAGATTTTAGACATAGGGCCTCCATTCCCTAGTCGCCTTTACCAATATTAGGGCTCCAATCCCTAAGTTGAGATTTTAGATATAGGGCCTCCATTACCTAGTCGCCTTTACCAATATTAGGGCTCCAATCCCTAAGTTGAGATTTTAGACATAGGGCCTCTATTCCCTAGTCGCCTTTACCAATATTAGGGCTCCAATCCCTAAGTTGAGATTTTAGACATAGGGCCTTCATTCCCTAGTCGCCTTTACCAATATTAGGGCTCCAATCCCTAAGTTGAGATTTTAGACATAGGGCCTCCATTCCCTAGTCGCCTTTACCAATATTAGGGCTCCAATCCCTAAGTTGAGATTTTAGACATAGGGCCTCCATTCCCTAGTCGCCTTTACCAATATTAGGGCTTCAATCCCTAAGTTGAGATTTTAGACATAGGGCCTCCATTCCCTAGTCGCTTTTACCAATATTAGGGCTCCAATCCCTAAGTTGAGATTTTAGACATAGGGTCTCCATCCCCTAGTCGCCTTTACCAACATTAGGGCTCCAATCCCTAAGTTGAGATTTTAGACATAGGGTCTCCATCCCCTAGTCGCATTTACCAACATTAGGGCTCCAATCTCTAAGTAGAGATTTTAGACATAGGGCCTTCATTCCCTAGTCGCCTTTACCAATATTAGGGCTTCAATCTCTAAGTTGAGATTTTAGACATAGGGCCTCCATTCCCTAGTCGCCTTTACCAATATTAGGGCTCCAATCCCTAAGTTGAGATTTTAGACATAGGGACTCCATCCCCTAGTCGCCTTTACTAACATTAGGGCTCCAATCCCTGAGTTGAGCGTTCTTCTTTAGCCGATATTAGGGCTCCAATCCCTGAGTCGAGCAATTTTTCTTTAGCCAACATTAGGGCTCCAATCCCTGAGTTGAGCACTTTTACCTTAGCTGATATTAGGGCTCTAATCCCTGAGTCGAGCAATTTGCCTTTACCAACATTAGGGCTCCAATCCCTGAGTTGAGCACTTTTACCTTAGCCGGCATTAGGGCTCCAATCCCTGAGTTGAGCGATTTACCTTAGCCGATATTAGGGCTCCAATCCCTGAATCGAGCAACTTTCTTTAGCCGATATTAGGGCTCCAATCCCTGAGTCGAGCAATTTTCCTTTAGCCAAAATTAGGGCTCCAATCCCTGAGTTGAGCACCTTTTCCTTTAGCCAACATTAGGGCTCCAATCCCTGAGTTGAGCGACTTTCCTTAGCCAACATTAGGGCTCCAATCCCTGAGTTGAGCAGTTTACATTAGGGCTCCAATCCCTGAGTTGAGCGTTTTCTTTTTTGCGAACATTAGGGCTCCAATCCCTGAGTTGCGCCTTTTAGACTTGGGGTTTCCAATCCCCTCATCGATTCCGCGAATTTTTATTGCAAATAATTCACTAAATTTTCCTAGTAACACTGGGGCAGAAAAATTTTGTTCGGTTTTTGTTTTGATGCTTGAGCAGGTTTAACCTCGAGGCACAGAGATCGAGATGACCTGCGGAGTGAGTCCCAATCCAGAATAAAGAAAAGAAGGAAAGAACAAAAAATAAATGAGCTAAAATATTGGAGCAAACAAAGGTGCGGATTGCTCGAAATCTGATTGAAGTCACAAGCTCCGCCAATCCTGTCTTACTCAATGCTGTAGAAATAAACAAGCACCTACAACTTGCGAACATCAAGATTCAGATCGAAGTCTACAGCAAAATCAGCTAAGACTCAAGATCAAGTTTCAAGAGAATTGTAGATAGGAATCTTGTAACTCATAGTTGATAGGCATAGCTAGCTTAGCTTCGATTTTACCTTTTGGTGTAATAAGGAGGTCAGCAAGCAGTAGCAGCAGCAGCAACAGCGGTAACAGTAAAACCACAGCTCCTGGTAGTCCCAGCTACCAAAACTTCCCGAACTACATTAACCCGATTCCTTTTTAGCCAAGGATATGTATAAAACCTTCGAAGCAGAGGTTCGGTCAAATCTTTCAAAAAATGCTTCACACGGAGTAGTCAAACGGACAAAAAATCGCTCGTATCCGCTCACTTTATCTTTGTGCGAAAACTCTTTGTGTTTTCGAACAAAGAGGGGCAGCTGTGAGCACGTGATTTTTACTTCACAACAATTACTCCAAAAGAAATCAAAAAAAAAAAAGTAAAATAATTTTCCTTTACATGCAATTTTTGAGAATTTTTTGTGGTATTTTATTAATTATTTGCATTTTGTGCGTGCATGTTTATTTTTTCTTAATTAATGAAAAATACAAAAAAATAATATATGTGCATGTGCATTTAGTAATTAATTTTGTATTTTTAGAATTAATTAGTCATATAAAAGGAAAAAAATACCCTTAGGATTTAATTTTATAATTTGTGGGTTAAAACTTAAATCATAATTTATTTGACAATAATCGGAAAATCATAAAAAATAGGCATTTTGTATTTTTGTGTTTAACTGTGATTTTTGTACTTAACCTAATATTATTTAAGTTAATTTGGCTTTTTATAAGTTAGAATAGGATTTTAGGCTTTTAAATTTTAAAAAATTAGTTTGCAAAAGAAAGAAAAAAGAAAGAAATTAAAGAAGAGAAGGAAATCGGACCAGGCCCAATAATCATCAGCCCAATTCAAACATCTCTTTACCCAGTCCAATTGGCCCAAGCCTCACAGACGTCCCAAACGACGTCATTCCGTCATGCCCCATCCTGATCGTTGATCTCACTTGATCAACAGTCCAGATCGCCCAACCCTCACCCACATCCATTATCCGACCCTGACCCGTTACTAAATCGGACTGCCCCATCATTTCTTTAAAATCAGAGCCGTTGGATCACATCACCCAACGGCTCAAATTAAGAGATCATTTTCTAATATGTCAAAAGACCCCCCAAACCCCTTTTACCCGTCTCATTTCCAAACACCCCCCTTCTTTCGTCTCTGAAAGAGACGAACCAAACGACCTCTGAACCCTAAGCGCCGCCCATCCATCCCCTCACCGTAACCCGGCGGCAACCACTCCGAATCCGACCAAAATAACACACCTGAACCGCCAAAGCACCCTCTTTCCAAGAACCTGAATCTTATTCTTTGAATCCTCGTAGAACCTTTTGAATATTGGATCGAAGATGAACCCTAAAATCCCAAAAAATGGGCGAGTGGGGGGTATTATGAACGGATTAGGTCCGTTTGGACTTTATTCTTGTGTTTTGCTAAAACAAAACACACGAATAATGTCCGAGTGGACCAAAATTGGAGAGATGTGGGAAATTCAAGTTTGTTCTTGCTTAGATCGATTTCAGGTACTTCTATTTCCATTTTCTTGTTTATTTTTAGTCGTTTGATGTCGTCTTGTTCTCCTACTACCCTTTCTTTCGATTTCTTTTTCTTCACAGTTTCGCCGGTTCAGCCCGTATAATTAGGTCGATTGTTTGTTTGTTCGTATACGGTTATCGACTATGAATCAATCGTATGTTAGTTAATCCGTTACGAATTGGATACGAATGTTAATCGATAGTTTAAACTTTACTGATTCTGATTTTTAGGTTGTGTTGGAATTTTTGTTTGCATTTTTTTGTTTAAGAATTCGATTCGCTTTGCTGATGCTTGACTCATTAGTTTAAGCTCACTGTTAATTGATTTTGTCTGGGCTTGTTTAATCCTAATATGCTTACTGCTGAGTTTTAATGGATAATTGGATAGTTTTGAGTCAAGATCACATTGTGGTTGAAGTTCAGTCCAGAATTAGGAAGTTGAATTGGTTATAGCTGCAGTTTTAATGTTGATTTCAGAGTTTAGTTTGGGATTTGAAAACCTAAAAAAGGGTTTAGATTAAGTGGGCTGCCAGTTGAGTACGTAGTAAACCATTAAATTAATGAATAATTTAATCAAAAGAGGGAATCTATAGTGCAAATACATCCTGGCTGACATCTTTAAAGGTGGGAAGTCAAATGTAGGATGACTTTTAATAATAAAAGCTGAGAATGCACATGGAATAGGTAGTGAAACCTGTTGTACAGTAGGATTACTTTTTGAACTTCAGGAGATTTTTTAAATAAGAAAACCCATGCCTAGACAACAAAAGGTAGAAAGGACAGATTAGGAACTATACTTTAAGTCTGGGCAGCCTGTTTATTTTGAAGGGGGAGGGCTCCTCTTTTCTAAAAGGCATATAAAATCCAACGAGAGAAGATCCCTGAAGGGGGAGGAAGAACTTCAGCCATAAAAAAAATTCCATTAAAAAGTCTCTCTTACTTTTCTCAATTTTTTTTGAAATCTGCATTTGACATTCAAATACACAAAAATACAAAAAACAATATCATAAAACTACAAAAAAAAAAATAGAGTACTGTTGCATTGAAGTATTGGATCAGTTGCAGGTTAATGGTTCATTCTGATTCCTACTGATTCTGAGTTGGTCTTCTTCTCTCACTTCTGGGTCATCAAGTTTGTTCTAGAGTCGAATCTGACCCTGTGCTGCTTGAATTTTGGTTAGTGTGGCCTGCTAGTTACTGCTGCTGATACTTCATTTTCATTTTTTACATTTCCAGGTACACACTCAAATTAAGCTTTGATGTAGCTTTGACTTGAAAGATGAAATGGAAATATTCATGCCTTGGCCTCCACATCTGTGCTCATGTAGTTTACCCTGTACCTGTGTTTCAAAATAGATATTAGTTGATGTGTAATTACTTAATATAGCTTAGTTTCGATTGGTATTGGTTGGGATGGTATACTGTATAATTAGAATTGTTTTTGGACCGTTAATGGACTATCTAGTTGCTGAACTTTGGTTAGTTAATAGCCTTAATAACGTCATTTTGTGGTTAGTTTAATTGAAAGCTTTAGCAACAGAATTAACTGGTTCTAGATCTGTATTTTGCAATTAATCATTAAACAGTCGAGTAGTAGAATAATTTCAATTCATTTGTAGTTAGTCTTGGACTGTCCTGGGCTGGCGTAATTGGAAATTTGTGTCAATAGAGCTGTTTAGTATAGCTTTAGTATGATTCAAATTCATTTAGCATTAGATACCTTATTCATAGACAGTGAGTCATAATTTAATCTGTGCTTAAGGGAATCCATCAATAACTCACGTAGTTTGTTAGTTTAATAGCATGAAGTAGAGTTTTAACTTGGATTGTCGGGTTTATACAACTGTATACGTTTTGAATTCAAAAGCACTAGATACATCTCATCTCTGAAATAATACACGCTGCATTTGCATGTTGAAAGGCCATCTCATCCCCACCCCTTCATAAATGAAATTAATGTTCACGTTTACCATATATGTGCACTGTTAAATGAATTGAATGGTCTGAGTGTCCATTGATTGAGGACTAGCGTGCAATTTGAATTAAAAAGGGTTATTTGGGCATAAAACACTAGCAGGCCTCGAAATTGAAACTGTTGTCATGTGTCTGGGCTCACTATGGGCTCAAACCATCTAGCCCCCTTATGAACACAATATGGGCTGTCTTGAACGAGTTGCTAAAATGATATATTTTTATTTTTTTAGTTATTGGGCCTGGCTAATCTGAAATGGATTTATAAGGATTTGGCCCTTTCAAATAGGCTAAATAATTAGGGCTTATTCTTTTATTATTAGAGACAAATTAAATAGAAAATCGTAGTTTGCTTTAGGTTGGCCTTCAAATAAAAAAAATGATGAGACGAGTCTCGCCAAATAAAATATGCAAATTGCGGGGCCCTCAATAATTGGTCATAATAAAATACTTAGAATTCGGAATGACCGTTTAGCGAATTTCACGGCTTTCCCCAAAAATAATAATACGCTAGCCTCTTTAGGCGCGTTCTTAATAATATTACCTCCTTAAACTCGGGTGCACATTTATGTGACCCAAATCCAAATCTCAACGGAGTCGAAATGTGTCAACAACCACGGGTGCATTGGTTGCGACGTGGTTCGAGACGAGTTTTTCACGACGTTGCAATTCTATTAAAAAAAATATATAAAAGCGTTTTAAAGTTAATAAAAACACATAAGTTATAACATGTATTAAAATCAGATATTTAGCCATTACAATAATTTAAGCGACCGTGCTAGAACCACGGGATCCGGGGGTGCCTAACACCTTCCCTCGTGTCAACAGAATTCCTTACTTAGAATTTCTGGTTCGCAGACTTCATTTGGAAAGTCGAATATTTTCCTCGAATTGGGATTAAAGATAAACCGGTGACTTGGGACACCAAAAGCCAACTTTATCCCAAGTGGCGACTCTGAAATAAATAAATAATCCCATTTTGAATAATGTCAATTAAATTGGAAAAACTCCCTTGTACATTATCCTTCGGGGTAGGTGCGCAAAAAGGAGGTGTGACAAGACCAATTCTGCTTGCTTAAGCACCAAAAGAACAAAAGAAGCACTAGAATATTAGCAATTTGGCACAGCACTATAGAGTTATACTACTGCATACAATGGCCTCCAATTCTTGAGATGACAGATTAGTTACCAGAAATAACAATGGATAATATAAAACTTTGGAATGAAACAAACTAAGCTTGTGAACTATAGCAGATTAAAATAGCTTCGAAGGCCCATCCACCTTTTATCTCCGTTATCCATTAAATTACTTTTATCCTATATGACACCAAAACAAATAGTATAAAATTGGTTTATATACTCTTAATAAAAAAATCATATAATAAGAAAGATAGGAAAAAGCCACTTATTGTCAAAATTATATGGATTTCATTGTTGCAAAATTTTACAATCACCAAAACCATCACATAAACAGCTACATAAAGCAAATCTCATAGTTTTTAATACGAAATTAAAATCCACCAACTAAACCCCCGATTTTGCAAACCATAAATCACAAAATGTATCACATAATACTAACAACACAAAGTAAAATAATAGGCTTATTAGCAATATTACCGGAGAACTCATAGGCTTATTAACAACACAAAGTAAAATAATAGGCTTATGCACCATTAACAGAGTAGACGAACTCAGTACCTTTTCTTTTTCTGGACTGGAATATCGAACATGAAATGAAAAATACACTCAAACGTATAATCTAAACAAGTCTCATCCCATCAAACTCGTCCTGTAGTCAGGCTCTAAAATGAATTCATGAAACATGAAAGGAAACCTATTGAAGTGTGTCAGATGACGAAATCTAGCACTAAAACATCAAAGAGAACCCTTTCTGTTCTCAACATTGCAGCAGACTATTGGAAATAAAATTCAAATAACAGTGATGATTTAGCGATCCCTTTTCCCTCTTTAACATACAAACTAGCTCTTCGTTTTACTAAAAGCGATTTATTTGAGGTGAAAATGTTACATAACATACAGAAATCAGCCAAAATCCACCCTACTAATATACATAAAAATTACATTTCTGAATTCAAAAGCTAATCAACGACAATGAGGTGATTAACAGCAGCTTAATCTACTTTTCTTCAATACATAACTTTAAATAAAATAATTATGCAACATGCACTTAAAAAATACTTCCGCTAATAAGAAGCCTTCCTAGAGGAGTAGGCATTATAACGAAAGATGTTGAACCACACATACTCAGCGTAATCCTATAAGTAAAGAAATATTTCGGGGAATTCTCGACAATAAGGATATCATTCTGTAAAGAATTTTTTGGAGGACAAACTCAGCAATCAAAACACACATCCCAAATCAAATACGTCACTCATTATTCTAAGAGAAAAAATAAAGAAACGAACGAACAAATGGCGATAGATAATAAGAAAGCCCTAATGTAAAACCATGCTCGTATAGTCTGCCGATGTATAATACGACATGCCGTGTATTTTGGTGCTCAAATCATTCCTGTTAATCAGATCAAAACTTCCAACTGAAAATACCTCAAAAAACCCTAAACAAAATTTAACTTGTTTTTCCAACTAAGTAGATAATTAGAGTTTTACAAACTAGAAATCAAAAAATTTATCATATAATACAAACAAAGGATAGAGTAAATTAATGGGTTTATCAGAAATCTTACCATAGAAAGAAAACAGAAGAAGCGGCGAAACAATTTTCCGGCGAAACAATAGCGAAAGCGAACAGCCACAGAAAATATCGCACACGGAAAAATACTGATAACCTACATCTGAGATTCCCTCATATTAGCCAAAATGGTTGTCCTTCGTCAGAATTCCTTTGTCAGAGTAGGTCGCACAGTTCGTCGATGGCGGATTTTTCTAGGTCTAAAGACAAGAGAGAGACGAAGAGATGCTGATGAGAGAGACGAAAGGTTCTGCCTTTCTATCTTACCAAAACACTTAGTATTAAAATTTTATTGGGGTCATAATTTATTTTTATTTTTTTAATAAATATTTAGGAGGGAAAGTAGGGAGGAAAAAATAAACCGTCCCAATAAATATTTTATTTTAGAAAACCGTTCTCATAAATAACCCTATTGTATCGCCTTTATAAATCGCCTTCATAGCTTCATTTATGGGGACGGTTACTATCCTATTGGAACGATTTTGCTTCAGAAGTGTACCAAAAACCTTTTCACTCTATTGGAATGATTAAAGCCGTTCCAAAAGATAATCTATTGTAACAGTTCTATAACCATTGCCAAATAATTGTTCCAATAGAACTGTTTTTAGTAGTGCTTAAACATGATTCTTATTGATAAATGGTTAATTTGGGAGTTGTGTCGGTTAGCCTAGTTTCACGATAGGCGCCATCACGACCGGGTCGGTTTTAGGGTCATGACAAGTTGGTATTAGAGTCTAGGTTACATATGTCTCACAAGTCATGAGCAGGTTTAGTAGAGTCTCGCGGATCGGTACGGAGACGTCTGTACTTATCCTCGGGAGGTTGTAGAACCTTTAGGAAAAATTTACATTCTTGAATTCTTATCGTGCGTCCTTGATTCAGCTTGAAATATAACTCTTGAAATTTCTTCCACTCGTTCGTATGCATGCATAAGCGCTCAGTATCAGATATGCATCGATGGCTTGTGATTCCCTGATCGAGGGGTGAGGTGTGATCTCTGTGTGTATTGATGTTGGGCCAGTCTGGAGGACTTGAGGCCGGGTTTGCCTATAGCTTGAGCATTGAGGCGTTGATTGTGTGAGCATGTGCTTTTGGATTTGTATGTCCGATAGTGTCCCTATTGGTGGGAGTGGTGATAGGATAGCTACGTGATGAGTATGATGTGACTGCGAAATATGTGCATATGATTTGAACGAGAAAAGAAGGGTCTACTTGGGATAGTAAGGACTATCCGATGCTTGGTTTCCATCGTGATTTGATGTTTATCTCGAGTTGTGGGCGTGTTGTCGGACCTTTTGATGTTGCCTAGTTGGGAAGTGAAGTAAATTTCATGTTGTGATATGAGTTCAGACTCGGGAAGATTAAGTGACTGGGTAATGTTTATGACGGTGGAAGGGTATAAAGAGATGTTAGTTTGAGGCGAAGTAGGTGGGTTATCCCCTGCAGGTGTTCTGATGTTTGTGCGATCCTTATGATGTCTGTTGGAAGATCTCATTTACATGTGAAATATGTGTGTTGCAATTTAAATTTTGGTAGCTTAAGAGAGTGGGCTTGACTATTACTGGTGTGAATGCAAGATTTGCAGAAGATTTGAAGTACTAGATGGTCTGTGTTGCACGAGCTTATGAGGGATTGAGTTTAATCTCACTGTGGTATTATGGCAGTAATAGAGTATATGCATTATGAGTTATTGTGTGTGTTTTGATCCATGGCTTTGAGCCAAGTGGGGGAGTCGGCTATTGATTAGTTGATTACACGGTTATGTGCTATGTTGGTTCCAGTTTGTGGCATACGGGTGAATCAGTTATAGCTTACGGAGATTGAGACCGAGGATGGCTCGAGTAAAGGAAAATTTTGACAAAGGTTATGTTATGCTTCATAAGTGAATGAGAATCACGGAATGTCTTGAGTGGTTATTAGTAAAGGATGTGCGGTGCACTGAATAGGAGGTTTCTTGGTTGTAGGTGAGGTTACATTCTGCAGTGTTGGAGTGCTAATGAGGCACACGTTGTTCGCTTCATTTGATCAGTCTAATTGAGGTTTGAGTAGAGTAGATTACTCTCGAGAATGGTTCTAATGAGTTGAAGCTTTTACATGTAGTAATTGGAGGTTTTCAAGTTGTATATTTGGCTAGAAACTGAGTTTTTCATTGGAGGATGTCAAGACTCGTGGTATTTCTATATCGTCATGGGATTCTATATATCAGTATCAGAAAGGTGAAAGAAACGACTTTGGGATCGCAGGAAAATCCTCTAGGGTAGGTATTTTGAATGTGGTGCTTTTGGGAATATTTAAGAGAGTATTCAGCGGCTTATATGCCTTAGACGATGTGGTTTTATGCTTAGGTCTCGTGTGGTGAGTCTGGGTTGAGGAACTGTGGTTTTATAGCAAGATGAAGTACCAATTTGAAGGTAAATCAGAAGGAACTTGGATAGATGGGATAGCTTGTTAGTAGGCCGGGTCGACATGGTAAGGATATGATTAGTTCTTTGGGGTGCTTATGAGGTAAAGTGTTTCTACAGGTGTTTCGTGGCAATGCTCTTAGGTTTTGATGGCTTGCATAGCTTGGTTGAGTTAGAAGGGGTCAGTCCTGACGATTTGGTTTTGTGCAAAGTGGATTCAGAGAGTTATTGATGATTTCTACCACGGTTTGGAGGTGTATATTCATGAGGAGCTTGGGATGTATAGTGATTTTCTTTTAGATGGGATCAATGGAAAGTTCTTGGCCGGTTGAGTACCTAGTTGCTTGTAGCTCAGAGTGGATTGTAAAGTTCTCATATTTATCATTGGATGGTAGGGTATATGCGGTATGTTGCGTGGGGTTGAGATTTGCATGTGTAAGGTCATGGTTCAGTCTTGAAAAGAAGGTCATAAATTTTTAGGCAGCATGGATAGCTTTAGATGACTAGATAAATGAGATCACTGATTGGTTTGGCTTGACGAGGGTATACATTTCAGAAAGGGTGATGTGTTTGAGTTATAGATGCTTTATTGTTATTGCGACACTATCTTGTTTGATCGACTGCTGATATTCAAGGTTTGCTTGGTGGCACAGAAGAACTTTTTTTAGAAGTACCCCTCGTGGGATGATCGAGTAGTAGGAACGTGTTAGATATTCGGGCGGTGGAGGTGGGATCAGATATGGTGATTCATGTGCTTTACGGATTTGGAGACTGGGAGTTCTCATAAACAGGTTATTTCGCGGTTGTGGACTATAAAAATGTTGGTAAGATAGTCAGATGATAGTACGTGCTATGATTCAGTCATTGTGAACCGTCGGAGGGTTATTTATCTATTGTGGGTGACTAGAGTTGATTTGTGGTTCATTAGTAGGCCCAACATGGATGTGTATTTTACACCGGGTCGGAATTGTTGACTCCAAACTGTTGTTATTGAGAGATGTGTCATTTGATTGTTGTTGAGCTTATCCGTGTTCTGGAGTGATCTGTGAGCTACCCTTCTGTGTTACGAGGAGTTGTGATTTGTGGGTTATATGCACATATGGTGTGATTCCATTTGAGCTTTATAGCAGACTTTTAGCGAGACGGGTAATTGGTAGTTGCATGATTTGTTGCGCATTGGGTATGTTCTTTCGGACTGATATGGCATTGTGTCATTTGCTTTTCCATGGTTATGGTGATTCACTTTTGGGTGCTAGGCATCAAATTGCGCTTGGTTGATGATTTTGAGCATGGTGATTTGTGGTGTCTTATGTGAACCGGCATTTGGAATGGGGTCGCGCATTGCAGCGAAGTTATGTCGAGCTATGATCCTTCGGGTTAGATTCATGTATTCTGGTTCTACGATATGTGATGGGTTCTTAGCATTGTGTTGTGGTGGTATTGTCGAGCTTGCGGTACAGCTCTCTCATTTGAGTCATTCTCATGATTTGAGTATGTTTGGATTGTTGCTTATTGGTGTGCAGACTGCACGAGTTGTGGTTTTAGATGGTATTGATGTGTCATGTCACCAGTGTAGTTGTGTTTGATTAGATGAGATCGTTGGGTATCTATAATGAATAAAAACGGATTCGATTTTAGCGTGATGGAAGGATATTATCGATGTTCGGCTCAGAAATTTTCTATGGTCCTTGCTAAAGGGGAAGGGGCTTCACAAATGGTTGATCTGAGGAATGGTTATGACTTTTTACATGTTTCATTTATCATTTACAGTATACAAAAGTGTTGGAATGAGGCCTTATATGATTAAAGGCTTATTATCGAAATTCGGATGTTTTAAGCACTGCTGTGATTAGAAGTTATCGCTACAAGTGTTTGAGTTATGTGGTATGTCACGTAATTGCACCTGAGGTTGCAGGAATGGGTTATTACACTAGTTCGGGCTTATTCAGAGTATAGATGTGAGATTATGATCTTGTAGATGGTTTCAGAAGTGGAAATGTGGTTCTAAGTTTTATGGGCTAGGTTGGATTGTGAAATTTCAGTTCCATTGTGTTATCGGATCTATATGAGATAGGGTGAAGTGGGATCACCCCCGGGTATGTGCATGGTAAGGTTACACGGTGATTTGATGGTTTTCGGAACAACTCTGGGCACGTTCGAGGACAAACGTATGTTTAAGTAGGGGAGGATGTAACGACCCGACCGGTCGTTTTGAGCTTTTGCACTTATCTCGCCATTTCTTGGGCATGACTAGCCCCGTGTGGTGTATTATGACTTATGTAAATCGTTGGTTTTGGTGTTCAGATCAATCGGAATGAATTTGGAAGAACAGTTCTTAGTTTGAAGCTTAAAATCTGAAAAGTTTGACCATGTTTTCACTTGTTAGTATATGACCTAGGATTGGAGCTTTTATGTTTTGGTTAGCTCCGTTACGTGATTTGGGACTTAGGAGCGTGATCGGAATGTATTTTGGAGGTCCATGGAAGGTTTAGGCTTGAATTGAAATTTTGGCATTTTCCGGTTGATAGGTGATATTTTGATATAAGGGTCAGAATGGAATTCCGAAAGTTTGAATAGGTCTGTTGTGTCATTTTGTGACGTGTGTGCAAAATTTCAGGTCATTCGGACGAGGTTTGATAGACTCTTTGATCGAAAGCGAAATTTGGAAATATTTGGAATTCTTAGGCTTGAATTAGGTGATGATTTGGTGTTTTGATGTTGTTTTGAACATTCCGAAGGTTGGAACAAGTTTGAATGATGATATGGGACATGTTGGCATGTTTGGTTGAGGATCTGAGGGCCTCGAGTGAATTTCGGGAGGTAATCGGATCTTTTCGGACTTGTAAAGATTGCAGAAATTGCTGCTGGTGTTCAGTTCTGGTGTCCTTCTATGTGGTCGCGTGGGTACGAATGCGATCGCATAGGGCTATTTGGGGGCAACATCATTTTGTTCTATGCGATAGCCTTAGAGTGATCGCGATTGTGTAGGGGTCTGGAGCGCGTGAGGTGGAGGAGCTGTTCTTCGCGACCGCTTGAGGGAGTACGCGATCTCATAGGTCAGTGGATTGCAGCTTCGCAATCACGTGGGCAAGTGTGCGATCGCAGTGAGTAAAATTTGGAGGCTGTGAGTTTGTTCTTCGCGATCGCATGGGTGGTCCCGCGATCGCAGTCTATTAATGACCTGGGCAGTATTAAATAGCCAATCCGCGACCCTTCTTCATTTTTTTACCATTTTTGAACGGGATTGAAGCTTTTGAGGGAGATTCTTGAGGAAACCAAAGGGTAATCTCTTGGAGGTAAGATTCTTGACTTCATAACTCGTTTATATGTGATTAAAGGCCTAATTAGTGGTGAAAATTTGGGAAAATCAGTGCAAAATGGGTAATTAGGGCTCGAGATTAAGAGACCTTTGAGTGGAGATTTGAGGGGCCATTTGAGGTCCGATTTTGATGTTCTTGATATGTATAGACTCGTGGGAGGATGAGGATTATATTGATTTAATTTTTGTTGGGTTCCGAGACGTGTGTCCGGGGGTCGGGTTTTGCCAATTTCGAGATTTTTGAGTTAATTCGATTAGTTTCGCTTGGGCTTTATTCCTTTTGCGTGTATTAATGATGTGGGACTTATTTTGGTTAGATTCAGAGTAATTGGAGGCTCATTCGAGAGGCAAAGGCATCGCAGACTAGAGTTTGGACCGGATAGAGGTAAGTAATGATTGTAAATGCCGTCGTGAGGGTTTGAAATCTCAGATTTTACATCGTTGTGCTATTTTGAGGTGACACACACGCTAGATAACGAGCGTGTGGTCATCCACCGTTGGGGATTGTGACTTAGTCCATCCCATATGACTGTTTAACTGCGTATTTGATTGAACGCTGCTTGTTATTATCATGTTCTGGGCTAAATGCTATGTTTGGGCCTCGTGCCGACTGTTTTGGACCATTATGGGTTTTTTTACTACTTTCCTCACTGTTTTGAGTTAATAATTGTACTCAGTCATGCTGCATTTTGGAAATTCCCTAACTCAGCCTTATTTACTAAATTTTGGCACTATAAATGATATTTGAGCTAAATGCCCTGTTTTACTGATAGTCCAAGCGACTTGTGAGGTTGATCACTGAGAGAGGCCGAAAGCGTGATTGTGAGATTGATGACTGAGATATACCGAGGGTCTGATTGTGAGATTAATGACCGAGAGAGGTCGAGGGCCTGATTGTGAGGATTATATATTAATGGATCGGGCTGCACGCCGCAGCAATATATATATATATATATATATATATATATGTATGTATGTATATATATATATGTATGTATGTATATAGATCGGGCTGCATGCCGCAGCGTTATTGGATCAGGCTGCACGCCGCAGCGATATAGCGCTTGGGCTGTAGGTGCCCCTCCGGAGTCTGCACACCCCCAGTGAGCGTAGTCGACTATATATATAGATCGGGCTGCACGCCGCAGCGATTTATGGATCGGGTTGCACGCCGCAGCGGTTATTATATGGTACCTATTGAGCGTGAGTGCTGAATGTGAGCTCTGATTTATAAGAGTTGAGTCAAGAGCGACTGAGAGGCTTGTCCGAGGGGCTATATATATATGTATATGAGTGATGCTTTGCTTGAAGGGTCTGTTTATGAACTTCCTGGTTTCACTCCTCTTTAAAGTGAGTTTCTATTGAATATGTTGATTTAATTACTGTTTTCACTCATCTTTAGACCGAGCCTCTATTGAAAATGTTGAACAAATGCTTTAAACAACTTTCATTTAAACTGAACTTTCTAAGTTATGGAATGGTTATGAATTTCTGTTTTGCCGATGGGCTGTATACGAACTATGTTTTTGCTCGAGGGGTCGATTGTGATTTTCATCACTTTGACTATGAAATTCACTGAACTTCTACTCAAAAACTGTTAGAAAGGCATTTTTCAAAGGATTTTCCCGAAATGGGAGTTGAACGAGATGATTTGGTTTGTATCCTATTTTGGAAACATGCGGTATCCTGTGTGATGCCATGATGTGGTTTACGTGATTTCTTACTGCTCAGATAATATTTACTTTTATTACTTACTGAGTTGAAGTACTCACATTACTCCCTGCACCTTGTGTGCAGATTTAGGTATTCCGGAACCCGGTAACGGGTGTTGATTGCTCAGAGGCAGAGTCATCGGAGTTAGCAAGTTGGCTACACGACGTTCGCAGCACTGCTTACCTTCATCTTGTTTTCATTAGACTTTATTTAGTACATTTTAGACTCCTATTGTATTCATACCTTAGTGCTTGTGACTTGTGACACCCTGTCGGGCTTGAATATTATTTCCGCACTGTTTATTTAGACTTATATTATGAACCATTTGTTTAAATTAAAGGCTTAAACATGATTCTTATTGATAAATGGTTAATTTGGGAGTTGTGTCGGCTGGCCTAGTTTCACGATAGGCGCCATTACGATCAGGTCGGTTTTAGGGTCGTGACAGTATCACTACTATGCCACGGGTGCCCGTGACCGTAATGATTTAATATTGAATACGCCTAAAGCAAAAATGTTTAGGAGTTGCTTAATTTTCCCTACCGTTACTTTGAGATTTGTTGCAAGATTTGCATATGGGTGAACGTTGTAGTAGGGGTGTATAATTTTTGTCACTCAAATATTTCTGAATGACTAAAGCATCTGCTCTTTATTAAGGATTAAGCAACTATGTTCATTGGCAAGACTAAAATTACGTGTAATGAAGGAAGATGTTTGTATTTGAGCTCTTCTAGTTCCTATATTTTAAAAGATAATCAAAGTAAAATGTGCTAATGTTTCTTGAATGGTGTTTGACAAAAAAAATGAATAATGCAAACCATCCCAAATTTATGCCAATTGTGATAGACTATAAAAAGGAAGAAAAATAATAAAAGGAGAAAACCCATACATTAGCTTATAGTACATAAATGATAACTCTACTAAACTAGAACGGCCTAAAACAATCCAACAATTTCACGTAAATGAAAGTAAGAGCAAATTCTTCTTAATTAACAACATGTAATCGTCGAAATTTCAAAGGGACTATTCAGTTCATTACACCAAAGGTCATAGTTTGAATTTACAATAAAAACAAACATCTTCAGCAACTGAATTTTTTTTTTTAAAAAGATGATATTCTTTGTTTATCTAATCAAAACTACAGAGCTGAAAACTTCTTCACTTCACCTTTTTATCCTTCATATTCAAAAAATGAATCCTGGCATAATAAAAAAACAGATTTGCCCTATTATACGAATGACTATCCATGTGAATAATCTAAATATAGATGACATGTGATAACTCTGGAATACTGGCCAGCTCCATTGCACTCCTGTGGAGGTCACTTTACATCTAAGGACTCAGTCTCTAATCACCAGTAAACTACAGAGCACTTGATCAATATTTAAACACTCAGTTTAAACACACTAAATCGACCAAATCGACCAACTTGTGACATTAATCAACTATGCCTTGTTCATAAAACTCAAAGCAAATCATACAAAGCCTTAGAGCAAACCTAATTGCAGAGAAAGAAACTCAGCCAAGCCAAATAGAAGCCCAGGACGCTTATGTATGAGCTCAGTTACACGGCAAATCAGTAATTGCTTCAAATCAACCAAACTTTTGAACCCAGAAATGATGCAAGAATCCAGGGAGGTTAGAAGCAGCTTCTAACCTTTCCTTTTTTGACTATATCTTCTCTGATTTTGGAGTGTTTTTAACAGCTATTAAACTCAGATTTCAAAAAAAAAAAATTAAATTTCTAGCAGTTGTGTCTCTTTTCTGTCTCAGGCTCCCTAATGAATGAGAAAATGATCTTTTTATAGAAGATTTTAGGGTAACAAAAATTTCATTTTTTAATTCACTTTTACCCTTCAAACTTTTGTTATTTGACTACTAGGCCCCAAAATTTCAGTTGTATATGTTTTCTTTTGCAGAGACCATCCCTTTTATTTCTTCCGGAAACTTTTTTTTGTTGTTGTAACAAAAAGACTCCCATTAGGTAAAAATCCCTTAATACCCTCTAAACTCTAGCTAATTACAAGTTCCTCTTTTTTTTTACTCTTCTCATTTACTGCTTTTGTTTTAGTAGAAATAGAATGGGCCAACTCAAGTTGGGGTTCACAGCCTATCAAATATTGTGTTCGATGGTTGTACTACCCGGACCAAATTCCACTAACAACACCTAAAATCAATTAAAACTCAAACAAACAGAAACAACTTGTTTACCGTGAAAATAGTAACAACAATTAAATTTGTAAATGCGATTCTAAAAATACGTAATCTATTTTTATGCTAGTTGTTAGAGCAGTTGATGCTAAGAATATGAAGTTTATCGAAGAGATACAAGCTAAAATGGGACAGTAATCAAATTGAGGGGCTTGCTGCCCGGGCTTCGAACAGATCGATGAAGGGCCTCAGGGTCGATATCCAGCTTGAGCTCGAGCTATCGGGGGTAACCGGGGAAGGGATAACAGTTAGAATATAATTGAAGATGACTCTTTATGGCCAATACCAAACAATAAATGAAGAACAAGTATGAAAACAATAAATGCAAAGAGTATCCTCGAGCGAGTAAGAGCGAACAAGTTGGGGAGAAGAAAGAGAGAGAGATAGTATTGATCTTATGTAGAGTAGTTGGAGATCTGCCTTACAAAGTGTTAACGACTCTCTTTTTATAAGAGGGGGGAGTCCAAACATAGTACAAGACACGTTGAGTGACAAAGGAAACGGGGATGAGACAGATAGTAAGCTTCATGACGTATATGTAGGTCAATGTCAGGCTGCCCAGGTAGAATTATTCGACTCCGGATGCACTTCTTCAGAGGCTTCCCATGTTTGTCGGGGTTTCAGCCGATGTTATCCTCGGCTGGGTATCGACAGATCTTGAGGGAAATAACTGGCTCGAGGTCCTGAACCTCCAAGGCGACCTACTAAAGCAATTTGTCAATGAGAAATTGGTCTTCCGATTTCACCGTGCACATATAGTCTCCGCGTTTCTTAGAGGGAAGCGATAAGAAATGATTTTGGCATCCCACTTTATGGGCTCCCATAATGACATCGTGCTGATGGTATAGCCCCCTTTTACAAGTGCCGAGGCGTTTAACCCTTTCACTTCTTCAGGGTCGTCTAATGTGTCGTGATTTCTCGTTCTTCTGGGTCATAATGTTGTCGTTGATTCATATTTCATGAACGCATTGATTGCGTCAGCTGTTACGCTTTTCGATGGCGATAATGGCGTCGTTAGTTAGCTTGCCCTCCCCCCCTATAAATGGGGCTTCTTGTGATCAGTTTTTCATCCAAGCATTCTTTGATATCCATCCTTTACTCCTTTCTTGCTATTTTTTTTCTTTGCCGTCTCACCATATTTGAGGCGCATGGCCTCAAGGTCTTATGCCAACGTCATGCGTGTTATGGCCCAACTCTCGATCCTTCTGTCACGACCCAAACTGAAGGGTCATGACTAGCACCCGACCACACTTGCCGAGCACCAACGTACATTTCATCTAACCTTCATTATTATCTTTTAAGGCTAAAGAGATCAATATAAATGGTAGACCTAGATCATGGACAACCAGCAATAAAATATGACGACATGAACATACATAGCAGGGGATGACCAGACAATCAAAAAACCACATATAAGGTATGAGCTACCACGCTACTATGAAAGACTATACAACAAAAACTAGCCGACAAGGCATACCAAACTATACATGAGCCGACACCTGTCTATGAGCCTCTAAAAGAACATAAGTGTTGCAACATAGCCGGAACAGGGCCCCGACATACCCATAATGTCTATAACAAAAATTGCATACCAAGACCAAGGCAAGTCCGGAGAAGGGATCTCGCCAATCACCGCTGAACTGGACAGTCTACTGTGGTGGGGGAGCTGCACCTGTCTGTCTATCAGGACCTGCAGCACGACATGCAGCGTCCACAAATAAAAGGACGTCAGTACGAATAAAGTACTGAGTATGTAAGGCAAGGAACCATAAATACGATCAGTAATGTAAGCAAGGATAAAGAATATACCACCTGTAACATCTTAGTACCTCTGAGGGCTACTTACATGAAATGCATGATACATATGTATAAATACATAAACCTTTAAAGCATTCGCCTCTGTGGGCATCATCATCATCATATCGTACCCGGCCATAATAGGCTCGGTAGAATCGTACCCGGCCACGTGGAGCTCGGTAAAACCCAACTGATCAGTGGTTGCACAATAGGTGTCGTACCCGGCCAACTATAGCGTGGCTCGGTAGAGTAAAATAGATACATATATATAATGCATGCTCGACTCATGGAATCACATTCTAAACCTTTCGGAGTGACGTAAGGTCGGTATCCTCTGTACGCGTTATTAGGACTAACTCTTCACTATGAACCTTATAAGATTTAGGAAGTACGAACAACATTGATAACATAAGAATAAGAGAAGCAACATTAACATCAATCGTTCCATAAGAGGGAAAACAATGTAAGTACTGCTAGCTTCTAAGAGTAGAGTATCTTGGAAGCTCGTTCATTACATTATGTACAATCGGAGTCGTGCAAAAGAAGGAAAGGGATAGCCTCACATACCTTGTATATACTTCCCCAATCTCAAGCTATGCAATTGTCAAAACTCCTTAGTCTACAATAAGAGAAACGATACTATCGTTATCATTTAAGCGTCATAACTATTATGTATCGACCACAACCTATTTTACGATGAAACGGACAGCACCTCCCCTATATATATGACCTCACACCATTCAAAATAGTCACCAAACAGCCCAAACAACATCAATAATAAACATATTGAGCCTCCCAATATAGTCCACACACAGCCTAATCACTCCATACATACGACGACCACCATAGTCGTGTCAAACAATCTGGAAATGTTACGAATAACTATCAGCCCATAACCCTACATATATATGGTGTTTCCCCACACCCTTCCTCCTCCAAAACTCCACAAGATAGTAGTAAAATACGCAGCCCAACAACAACGCAAAACAGTCCACAAAACAATAACATTACTACCAAACCTTTCGATATATATCTCACAAGTTCTAGCTTCAATGGCTTAGCCGCAACTTGGATAATCTTAAATACATATAGAGTAAGAGGTTACTTACCTTTATACAGAAAGAACAACTCCAATTTGACCTTAAATTTCCATGAAATATCCCTCCAATGCTGCCACACAACAAAAAAAACGAAACTAGCGATCAATTAGTGTTTTTCGGCACTAGAATCACTTTAGAAGGCTTGAAATCACCTAGGATTGATATTAAGAACATGAGGGAGTATTTACAGAACATAAACCCTTTAAAACAACCTCCCACACGAGCTGGAACGACACAAAAATGAGCAACAACAAGAAGAACAAGAGACTTACTAGCGCCACGGAATTCCCGACACTTGATTTGTGTTGTTTGCCCTTTTTTGGGTCTTGAATCTTGAGAGAACCTTGAGAGGATGTTCCTAGGGTTCTAAGGTCTGAAAATAGTGAAAAGAAATGACTTAAAACGGGTTGGAGTCATCCTATATAGGTCCAAATATCTTAAACCGACTTAGTGGGCCCCATAGAGAGGTGCTTGGCGCAGTCTCGCGAAAACGCGAATATCTCTCTACTCCGAGATCGTATCGATGAACGGTTTAATGCGTTGGAAACTAGACTCATAGATATTTAATTTGGTGGGTAGATCACCCCGTAATTCCTTGTAAATTATGAGAAAAGATTAGAAACATTTGACCTAATGTTTAAGTAAAATTATGAACCTAAGTTGCGACAACTTTTGTCGACTTTTGTTTCATAACTCGTTTGACTTCAAGACTTATGATACAGATATTATATGATTAAAATACCTTAATAAATGACCTCTTGAGTGTATTAAGCACCGCTAGATTACCTGAAAATACGAGTTACAACATCCTTGATTCGTTTAACTTCTAATACTGGTTAATCACCCTTATACACTCTTGTATCACTTAAGACCAATAGGATTGACTTCTTATCATCTCAAAGATAATTCCTTCTTGGATTTATGTTAACTAATATATGGCATGAACTAACACATGTGGATATGGGTTGTAACACCCTCCCCCCCTTAGGAACATTCGTCCTCGAATGTAAGGGTTTATGGGGAGTTTAAATCATCGTGGATTCCAATGGAAATTTCCGATCAATTTTCCCCTATAAAATGGTCACTAGCAAAAACTTGCAAGTAATTAAGCCCAACATATGGTTTCACAAGTCTACACAAAGCATTATGCGTATTTACATTATCTACATATCATCATTTTGTATTAAGGAGGAGTATTCTCAAATTATTGCTTACCTCATAGAGCCGTTTCTTCTTCCAATGTATCCTGTCTTCCACCAGCATCCTTGTTATCTTCATTCTGGAATAAGTAAGGGTATTTTGACTTCATCTCCTTTTCTGCTTCCCATGTCATTTCTTCCATATTTTTGTTCCTCCACAATACTTTGACGGAAGCTACATCTTTTGTTCTCAGCTTGCGGACTTGCCGATCTAATATCGCCACTGGCACTTCTTCATATGATAGGTCCTCTGTAACTTGTACATCTTTGATAGGGACGACTCGAGAAGGGTCTCCAATACATTTTCTCAACATAGATACATGGAATACCGGGTGGACAAATTCCAATTCGGATGGCAATTCTAACTCATAAGCAACCTGTCCAATCCGTCGAAGAATTTTATACGGCCCGATATACCTTGGACTCAGCTTACCTTTCTTCCCAAAACGCATAATACCCTTCATTGGTGAGATCCTCAGGAAAACCCAATCACCAACCTCAAACTCTAGATCACGACGTCGGACATCAGAATAAGATTTTTGCCTGCTTTGTGCCGTCCTCAATCGCTCCTGTATCACTTTCACCTTCTCAATAGCTTGGTGAATCAAATCTGGCCCATATAATTCTGTTTCACCGACTTCGAACCATCCAACTGGTGATCTACATCTCCTCCCGTATAGTGCCTCGTATGGGGCCATTTTAATACTGGAATGGTAGCTATTGTTATAGGCGAATTCTATGAGTGGAAGATGATCATCCCAATTCCCCTTAAAATCTAGAACACATGCTCGTAGCATATCTTCCAGTGTCTGAATGGTACGTTCAGCCTGTCCGTCAGTCTGCGGATGAAATGCAGTGCTGAGATTTACTTGTGTGCCTAAACCCTTCTGGAAAGACCTCCAAAAGTTAGCCGTAAATTGAGCTCCTCGGTCTGATATAATAGATATGGGCACACCATGAAGCCTAACAATCTCCTTGATATACAACTTTGCATAATCTTCAGCCGCGTAAGTTGTCTTCACTGGCAGAAAATGGGCACATTTTGTAAGTCGATCAATTATCACCCAGATGGAGTCAAACTTATGATAAGAGCGAGGTAATCCAATAATGAAGTCCATATTAATCACCTCCCACTTCCAGGTCGGAATCTCTATATTCTGTCACATATAAATGAATTTGTGTTTTTATAGAATCTAATAATTCTTGGCCGTATAACGTCTTTGTTTTGGGATCAGTTTTCATCAATTTGTCCCAAAAATTGTTGTAGAATACCCTATATAAACAAGGGATTTGTTCTTCCGTATAACCCATTTCCGGGGTCCATTTATGGATCCAGGGGATAGAAAATTCAATAAAGAAGTAAATCTGATCAATTTTTTCTAAATAGCAGATATGATCTGCGTGATATAAATCTGTTAAGAATGGAGAGGCTTTTGTCCATTCTCCCAGATGGAGTCAAACTTATGATAAGAGCGAGGTAATCCAATAATGAAGTCCATATTAATCACCTCCCACTTCCAGGTCGGAATCTCTATATTTTGAAGCAATCCACCGGGTTTCTGATGTTCTATCTTTACTTGTTGACAATTGGGACACTGGGCTACAAATTCAGCAATAGACTTCTTCATATTATCCCACCAATACTGCTCCTTGACATCATGATACATCTTTGTCGAGCCGGGATGGATGGAATATCGGGATTGATGAATCTCATTCATAATCTTCTCTCGCAACCCTGCCACATTAGGCACACACAATCGGCTCTGGTATCTCAGTGCCCCATCTTTTCCGATCCTAAAAGCCATACTTTTACACTGTTGAATGCTTTCTCTTAATCGTACTAAGATAGGATCTTCATATTGTCGTGCTTTTACCTCGGCTACCAAAGATGATTCTGATGTATTCTGTACAGTAACACCTCCGTCATCAGAGTCTAACAATCTGATTCTCATATTGGCTAGCTGATGAAGCTCTTTAATCAACCCCCATCTACCTGCCTCAATATGTACTAAGCTTCCCATTGATTTACGGCTGAGAGCGTCTGCCACAACATTGGCTTTACCGGGATGATACAATATCTCGACGTCGTAGTCTTTCAATAATTCAAGCCACCTACGCTGCCTCAAATTCAACTCTTTCTGCTTGAAGATGTATTGTAAACTCTTGTGATCTGTGTAGATGTCAACATGGATGCCGTATAAGTAGTGCCGCCATATCTTCAAAGCATATATTACTGCAGCCAATTCCAAATCATGGGTTGGATAATTCTTTTCATGCTTCTTCAATTGTCTTGATGCATAAGCAATCACATTCCCACGCTGCATCAATACGCACCCCAAACCTATACCTGAGGCATCACAATATACCACATAACCTTCTGTTCCTTCAGGAAGAGTGAGCACTGGTGCAGATGTCAATCGATTCTTCAACTCCTGAAAACTACGTTCACAAGTGTCAGACCACTGGAATTTGGTAGCTTTTTGTGTTAACTTAGTCAATGGTGATGATATAGAGGAAAATCCTTCTACAAACCGCCTATAATATCCTGCTAGCCCTAGGAAGCTGCGGACTTCTGATGGTGTTGTAGGTCTCGGCCAATTCTTTACTGCATCGATCTTCTGAGTGTCGACACTAATACCCTCATCAGATATCACATGGCCAAGGAATGCTACTGAGTTCAGCCAGAATTCACATTTGGAGAGCTTAGCATATAACTTACGATCCTGAAGCGTCTGTAATACTATCCGCAAGTGGCCCGCATGTTCCACCTCCGAACGAGAATACACTAGAATGTCATCAATGAATACAATCACGAACACATCAAGATAGGGCCTGAATATAGTATTCATGAGATCCATAAAAGCTGCTGGGGCATTTGTTAGCCCGAACGACATCACCAAGAACTCAAAGTGCCCATATCTTGTCCGGAAGGCCGTCTTTGGAATATCCTTCTCCCTAACCCTCACCTGATGATACCCTGAACGTAAATCAATCTTAGAGAAATACTTGGCACCCTGGAGTTGGTCAAACAGGTCATCAATTCTTGGAAGTGGATACTTGTTCTTTATAGTAGACTTATTCAACTGTCGATAGTCGATACACATCCGTAACGACCCGTCTTTCTTCCGCACGAATAGGACTGGTGCACCCCAAGGTGAAGTGCTAGGCCTAATAAAGCCCTTATCCAGCAAGTCCTTCAACTGCACCTTCAACTCTCGCAACTCTGCCGGGGCCATTCTGTATGGAGGAATAGAGATCGGTTGAGTGTCAGGCAACACATCAATGCTAAACTCAATCTCCCTTTCAGGAGGAAGGCCCGGGAGTTCATCTGGGAAAACATCTGGGAATTCGTTAACCACAGGGATTGATTGTAAAGTAGGCGGTTTCGCCTCCGCATCCCTAACGCGAACGAGATGATAAATGTAACCTTTTGAGATCATTTTCCTTGCCTTAAGATAGGAAATAAACCTACCTTTCGGTGTAGCAATGTTCCCTTTCCATTCAATGACGGGTTCACCCGGAAATTGGAACCTAACCATCTTCGTACGACAGTCAACATTTGCATAGCATGAGGCCAACCAGTCCATTCCCATTATCACATCAAAATCAACCATTTCTAACTCAAATAAATTTGCCGAGGTTTGACGACTACAAATCATCACAGTGCAACCTCTATATACCCTTCTAGCAATCACAGAATCTCCTATCGGAGTAGATACCGCAAGGGGTTTACTTATCAATTCAGGTTCAATGCCAAACTTATTAGCCACAAAGGGTGTAACATATGATAATGTAGATCCCGGATCAATCAGCGCATATACATCATAAGAAAATACAGATATAATACCTGTAACAACATCTGGAGACGACTCGAGATCCTGTCGACCTACTAGAGCATAGGTTCGATTTTGAGCACCACTCGAACTCGGCACTGCACCTCTACCCCTACCACGACCTGTCGACTGCTGAAAACCCCGTGCTGGAGGTCGAACTGATGAGGAAGAACCAGACACAGATCCAGTCGGCTGAGCCATACCATCACCTCCTCTATTAGGACAATCCCGCATCATATGGCCAGGCTGCCCGCACGAATAGCATGCATCAGAACCTCGACGACACAGTCCAAAGTGGGCCTTGCCGCACTGATCACAATGTGGTGTTGGGGGTCTCATCTGACTAGTATCCCTGTGATGTTGCGAGCCAGATGCCCGCGAACTCTGACCTGGACCAGAATAGGATCGATCATATCGAGGCCTCTGAAACTGTGGAGGAGCACTAGCTACAGGTGGCGCCGAACTCCTCGAAAACTGTGGCCTGATGCGGCCTCTGAAGTCATCAGAATACCCTGCAAATCTCGCCCTCTTATGCTGGCCTCTATCCTGCTCCCTAACTGCCCTCTGCTGGCGCTTACGATCCTCTAGGGTCTGGGCATAAGCTTGAATACGGGAAATATCCATGCCCTCCACCAAGGAGGCTGTCGTACACTCATTTATTAGATGTGGTCCCAACCCATTCACGAACATATGCACCCTATCACTCATCTCGGCCACCATATGGGGAGCATACCTTGCCAAAGAATCAAACTGCATACTGTACTCTCGCACACTCATATTACCTTGTCTAAGGTTCAAGAACTTATCAGCTCTAGCTCGTCGTATCTCAACTGGCAAGTAGTGACGAAGAAAGGCCTCAGAAAATTCCTTCCACACAGCTGGAGGAGGGTTCGGACCCCTGGATCTCTCCCAACTATCATACCAGAGAACTGCTAAATCCCGTAGCCGATAAGAAGCCAACTCTACTGCCTCTGTATCACTAACATGCATAACCCGAAGTGTACGATGAACCTGGTCAATAAAAGTCTGTGGGTCCTCCTTGGGGTCTGATCCGGTAAACACTGGAGGGTCTAAATTAATAAAATCACGAACTCTTGTACTAACTGGTTTCTCAGCAGCACCTGTATTCTGCCTCTGAGCCTGAGCAGCTACCAAGCTAGTCAATAACTGCAAAGCACTCTGCATATCCTGGTCTGGAGTGCCAGACGGAGGAACTGGAGGCGCTGGGTGCCTTCTAATATCCTCTGGAGGAGATGGAGTAGATGAGGTATGAGAGGGCATCTCACTTTGAGCCTCACTTTGTCCTGCTCTGACTTGGGGCACCTGACTGGTACCCTCTCCCGCTGCTGTATCAAGCCGTCTACTAATCGTTTGCTTCCTAGTCGAAGGCATCACTGAAAAAAACAAGGTGAATATTAGAGACAAACACTTACGACTCAACTCTACGCACGATCTAGATTCAGGAAGAAGGTAACAACCCTAGATGTCATGTAGCCTCCTGATTATAAATGTGGCGCGCTACACATCCATAATCAAGACTCTACTAGACACGGCTCATAGACAACCCCTAGGACAGACTTGCTCTGATACCAAGTTTGTCACGACCCAAACTGAAGGGCCATGACTAGCACCCGACCACACTTGCCGAGCACCAACGTACATTTCATCTAACCTTCATTATTATCTTTTAAGGCTAAAGAGATCAATATAAATGGTAGACCTAGATCATGGACAACCAGCAATAAAATATGACGGCATGAACATACATAGCAGGGGATGACCAGACAATCAAGAAACTACATATAAGGTATGAGCTACCACGCTACTATGAAAGACTATACAACAAAAACTAGCCGACAAGGCATACCAAACTATACATGAGCCGACACCTGTCTATGAGCCTCTAAAAGAACATAAGTGTTGCAACATAGCCGGAACAGGGCCCCGACATACCCATAATGTCTATAACAAAAATTGCATACCAAGACCAAGGCAAGTCCGGAGAAGGGATCTCGCCAATCACCGCTGAACTGGACAGTCTACTGTGGTGGGGGAGCTGCACCTGCCTGTCTATCAGGACCTGCAGCACGACATGCAGCGTCCACAAATAAAAGGACGTCAGTACGAATAAAGTACTGAGTATGTAAGGCAAGGAACCATAAATACGATCAGTAATGTAAGCAAGGATAAAGAATATACCACCTGTAACATCTTAGTACCTCTGAGGGCTACTTACATGAAATGCATGATACATATGTATAAATACATAAACCTTTAAAGCATTCGCCTCTGTGGGCATCATCATCATCATATCGTACCCGGCCATAATAGGCTCGGTAGAATCGTACCCGGCCACGTGGAGCTCGGTAAAACCCAACTGATCAGTGGTTGCACAATAGGTGTCGTACCCGGCCAACTATAGCGTGGCTCGGTAGAGTAAAATAGATACATATATATAATGCATGCTCGACTCATGGAATCACATTCTAAACCTTTCGGAGTGACGTAAGGTCGGTATCCTCTGTACGCGTTATTAGGACTAACTCTTCACTATGAACCTTATAAGATTTAGGAAGTACGAACAACATTGATAACATAAGAATAAGAGAAGCAACATTAACATCAATCGTTCCATAAGAGGGAAAACAATGTAAGTACTGCTAGCTTCTAAGAGTAGAGTATCTTGGAAGCTCGTTCATTACATTATGTACAATCGGAGTCGTGCAAAAGAAGGAAAGGGATAGCCTCACATACCTTGTATATACTTCCCCAATCTCAAGCTATGCAATTGTCAAAACTCCTTAGTCTACAATAAGAGAAACGATACTATCGTTATCATTTAAGCGTCATAACTATTATGTATCGACCACAACCTATTTTACGATGAAACGGACAGCACCTCCCCTATATATATGACCTCACACCATTCAAAATAGTCACCAAACAGCCCAAACAACATCAATAATAAACATATTGAGCCTCCCAATATAGTCCACACACAGCCTAATCACTCCATACATACGACGACCACCATAGTCGTGTCAAACAATCTGGAAATGTTACGAATAACTATCAGCCCATAACCCTACATATATATGGTGTTTCCCCACACCCTTCCTCCTCCAAAACTCCACAAGATAGTAGTAAAATACGCAGCCCAACAACAACGCAAAACAGTCCACAAAACAATAACATTACTACCAAACCTTTCGATATATATCTCACAAGTTCTAGCTTCAATGGCTTAGCCGCAACTTGGATAATCTTAAATACATATAGAGTAAGAGGTTCCTTACCTTTATACAGAAAGAAAAACTCCAATTTGACCTTAAATTTCCATGAAATATCCCTCCAATGCTGCCACACAACAAAAAAAACGAAACTAGCGATCAATTAGTGTTTTTCGGCACTAGAATCACTTTAGAAGGCTTGAAATCACCTAGGATTGATATTAAGAACATGAGGGAGTATTTACAGAACATAAACCCTTTAAAAAAACCTCCCACACGAGCTGGAACGACACAAAAATGAGCAACAACAAGAAGAACAAGAGACTTACTAGCGCCACGGAATTCCCGACACTTGATTTGTGTTGTTTGCCCTTTTTTGGGTCTTGAATCTTGAGAGAACCTTGAGAGGATGTTCCTAGGGTTCTAAGGTCTGAAAATAGTGAAAAGAAATGACTTAAAACGGGTTGTAGTCATCCTATATAGGTCCAAATATCTTAAACCGACTTAGTGGGCCCCATAGAGAGGTGCTTGGCGCAGTCTCGCAAAAACGCGAATATCTCTCTACTCCGAGATCGTATCGATGAACGGTTTAATGCGTTGGAAACTAGAACTCATAGATATTTAATTTGGTGGGTAGATCACCCCGTAATTCCTTGTAAATTATGAGAAAAGATTAGAAACATTTGACCTAATGTTTAAGTAAAATTATGAACCTAAGTTGCGACAACTTTTGTCGACTTTTGTTTCATAACTCGTTTGACTTCAAGACTTATGATACGGATATTATATGATTAAAATACCTTAATAAATGACCTCTTGAGTGTATTAAGCACCGCTAGATTACCTGAAAATATGAGTTACAACATCCTTGATTCGTTTAACTTCTACTGGTTAATCACCCTTATACACTCTTGTATCACTTAAGACCAATAGGATTGACTTCTTATCATCTCAAAGATAATTCCTTCTTGGATTTATGTTAACTAATATATGGGATGAACTAACACATGTGGATATGGGTTGTAACACCTTCTTCGGTCGGACAAAGTTGTGCTGTTGTGATGTTATTGTTATTGTTGTTGTTGTTGTTGTTGTTGTTGTTGCTGTCTCTGTTGGCTCGGGGCGATGAAGCAGAGGACCGATTTTCTTCGACCTGGGGAGATACTTGGATTATGTACCACTGCTCAAGAGGGGGCTCGGATTATACACCACTGCTCACCCTCCTTCCTCGGTTTGGCGTGTTACACCCCCTTTGTATTCCTAGGGGTATGGCGACAGTCTCTACTGGCTGTCGCCTCCCGGGCCGAGGAAATGTCTCAAGAAGTGGCTTTATAATGGTAGTATTGGCGGAGTTCGTACTAGCCAAATTTTTCACCCAGCCACTTCTTACCTTCTTCCGGCTTCTCCTTTGTCATTTTCTTCTCCTTCGCTTTCCTCTTATATATCCCCTTTTGAAGATGCCATTCTAGGAGGATCGAGATGAGGTCCTCGAGGGGATTGGACTTGGAAGATATTGTCTTTGAGGTCGCACGCCTGAGGAGATGATGTCGGAGATGTCATACTTTTGGAATAGGCTAGAATCTTAGACTTTTGTTGTATGTATACCTTTGAACTTCTTTGTTCCTATGTAAGGATCCCCTTGCGGGCTTTGGTAATCACATGTAAGTACCCCCCGGGGTCGTTGTAAGCTAATATTTATGAATACAAAAATATTTCCTTGACTCTTGCATTTAATACTTGTTTTATTTCTTCACGTTTGCGGCAGCTCCGAATGCACGATCCTGTTTGTCGTTGCTAACACTGAACCCGGATGCGAGTGTTCCTTCCGGCCTTCGGTTGATGGAAATGGCTTTGCGCGGGGGCATTTTTTATTCCTCGGACGGAACCTGGATAAGGCCAATAACCTCGTACCGCCAGGACCCCGACTCCGCGTGAAAATGAGGATAATGTTTTTGAGCCTCCTGCTGTTCCCGATGTTTTTGGTTCCTGGGCAGTGGTTCCTCAACGTATTTAAGCCTCGACTGAGGTTGGTTATTCCAAGGCCGAGGGGGCTGGATCAACAGGGATATGCTCGGCCTTCGAGTATGTCCGTCAGCTTCACTTCGCGGTGAGTTTCGGCGTAGTCCTTCTGCATTTCGCATCTTTCTTTCCTTATCGAGTTTTTCTTTTGCAGGCCTTTGATAGGCTCAGGTCTGAGCTGCTTCGTCATGGGGCTAGGCTTCGGAAATCTCTGGATGAGGGTGAGTCCTTTGGGACACTCAATGAGGAGAAGGAGGTTGAGTTGATGCACTGGTGATATGAGGCGTATCAGAGCTCGAATTACGAGAGTTATTTGATGGAGCAGGTAACATCTCGTAGTTTATGTTTCGCCTTTTTGACCCTTAAGGTTAATCTCTTTGCCTGTCATAGTTGTAGAAAAAGATGGAGGCTCTGGAGTACCTTAGGGGTGAAGTCGTCCGAGTTAGGAATGCTTGTGGTGAACTGAGGGCTCAGATGCAGGCTCAAGCTTTAGAGGAGAAGGGTGTCTTGGCTAAAGTTCCCGCCTTCGAGGCCCAACTTCGCTTGGCTCGTGACAATGCTTCAGTTCAAGTGGATATGATCGCGAAGCTCGAGTCCGATCTCTTGAAAGTCAGGGCTGAGAGAATCGATGCTCGGGCTAAAGCAGTATTGAGTTGGACTAAGGCTGATTAGGAGATGGCGATTCATTTGAAGGGCGCTACTGACCCAAGCCGAGTTGAAGCGGGCCCTCGATCGTGAAAAGAGGATCGAGGAATATGTTCATTGCAGATCCCGAAGAGAGGTACTCGAAGAGATTGGCACCAAGGGCTTCGTTCTCTCGGAGGAATCTGCTCGAGCGAGGGCGGATGAGCATAATGCTCGATCACTTCTTGCCGACGTCATGGAGAGCAAAGCTGGGACTTGTAGGTCGTAGCCTTCTGAAGCGGAGCGTAGATTTTGCCATTTTGCCATTTTGTATTTGAATTTTGCAGAGCATGTTTGTAAATGGAGAATGCACCTTTTGCGTATGTAAATAAAAGAAAGCTTGAAGTTTTATCTCTTTTGTATCTCTTTCTGCATTGCTTTCGACCAGGCGGGCTGGTTTTGGTGCTTGGCGAGAACTCTCAGATCCGTAATACAACTCCGGAGCTTATCAAGCAGGCCTGGACGCTTTTGCAAGCTTGGTGGACACGGCCTTTAGTCCAAGCTGGTGCTATAACTCTTATGCTTTGCCCAGTTGTTTTGGGTTGAGTCTCCGAGTCAGGCTTTGGCTCGAGCTTACCTGACCTTTAATCCTCTATGCCTGTACGGGCGGACGATAACGGTTCTTGTGCCTTGCCCTTGGGCATTTGTATTTTGACTATTTTGGGTTCAGTCTCCGAGTCATGTTGCGACTCGAGCTTAATTAACCCTCAAGTTCTTATGCCTGCATGGGCGGATGAAAAATGGCTCTTACGGCTCGGTCGAAGCGATCTTTCAAGTTTGTGGCCCTGAGTCTTCGTGGAGCTGGTGACGATGGCTCTTACGTTGTACCCTTAGGCACACATGGTTATCTATTTTGGACTCGGTGTGCGAATCTAGTTATGACTCGAGCTCACTTTAATCCTCAAGTTTTCAATTTTTAATTTGGCAACAATGGCTCTTACGCTGTTGGTCATTGCGAACTTTTAGTATGCGGCCCTGAAGCTCGTTTGGCTGGCGATAGTGGCTCTTACACTTTTGCTCGTAGGCATATTGTAGGCTTTGTTTTCTTCTCATTAAGGTCTTATTGAAATAATTTTGCCTGACCTATTATCGGTTCGGGAAGAACCTCGATTTGAAGTCGTTAGCGGTGATGTTTGAGCACCTCTAAAGGTTTAGCTCGTTGGCTTAGTAGCTCGAAGCCTTGTGATTTGGAGCTGACATGGTTGAAGCTCATTTGCCTGTTGAGGGTAGCCTGTTTTAACCGGTTCTTTTCGAAGTAGATTTGAAGTAATAGACAGCAATTTTGTTAGCGACGGTCGGGCGTCCCCGAGTCGCGTTAATTTGGCTGGTGCAGCCATTTTGACCATAGTCATATATGTTTGGCTGGAGCCATTTTTTATCCCGAGTAATAGTTTAGGCGTCTACATCGAGGGTATGCCCTTTCGGGAGTCTTACAAGTACTACATATAGCCTAAGCTTCGGGATTGAGTTTCATGCCTGTTGAGGTCTTACAGTTTGTCATGCCTGTTGGGGTCTTACAATTTGCCATGCCTGTTGAGGTCTTACAGTTTTCCATGCCTGTTGAGGTCCTACAGTTTGCCATGCCTGTTGAGGTCTTACAATTTGCCATTCCTGTTGAGGTCTTACAGTTTTTATTGCTATGTAAATAGATCTGGCTAGACCGAGTCTGCCCGTTCGGGGTCTTATGGCTTCAGGTTTTCCAGCGTATGGTGATTGGCGATAGTCTCCGAGTCATCGAGTTTTCTTGGGCCCAAAGACCATTGCTCGTGAGTTCAGAATTTCATCGTTGGGGCCTTGTGTGTCGGAGTTCTGACGCTAAGGTCGTGCGCGTGTGAAATTGTTGACGCTAAGTCTCCGAGTATTTCGGGACGTATTTGGTGGAGGGACCCCTGCCGTGAGCATGTTGAACCTTATTTTGGAGTACGAGATGCTTTCGGTGAAAGATACTCTTTGATTGCTTGACGTAAATACGTGTCATTGTGTTGAATAAACCTTTGCTAGATCGAGTTTGCTCGCTCGGGGTCTTACTGCCTCAGGGTTTTAAGTGCGTGGCGACTGGCGACAGTCCCCTGGCAGTTCGAGGTACCTTTAATATTGGTGACGCTTGGCAATTTTCGTGTTGCCTTACCTGTTTGTTTCGTGATTTCAGAGTTTCGACCTGGAGGCCGTCTAAGCATTGAATTGCTGGCGTCAGTCCCCGAGCGTTCGGGATATTTTCGACAAAGGGATTGCTGCCTTACTTTGTGAATGTGTATTTGACAAAAGGTATTCTTTGATTGCTTGGTACAATAGTGCATGCATTAGCCGACGGGAGCCTGGCTATATGGACACGGTTCGTTATACCGTTTGTCCCGGTACTTTACTTCCCTATAGGAACCCCACTTGGCATTTCAAGGCCTTCTTGAGTGGGTAGCTTTCTGGGGAAATGCCCCTCATTGTCCAAAGTTGTCTGTAAAAGAAGTTTTGAGCATTTGCGGAGTTTTCCTTAGGCAGCTGCAGACGTTGCCTCGTTAAAACCCTTGCCGGTAAAACCCTTCTTTTGGGACAAAAACTCGGTCGAAGGAAAAGAGTGCAACAGATGCATTTTTAGAGCTCCGGTCAAGTGCCTACATAAGGGTTAGTTCTAACTTTGAAATAAAAAAAGGGGGATGGTCGTACCTTGAAGTGAGATATGCTGGTGATGCCTCGGGATTGATTTCTTACAACTACCTGAGGCAAAGACGTTGTATGGTTTTTAATTCATTTTGTCAAGTTCGATTGAGGGTAAGGCCCGATTCGCCCTTTGGTTTATTTAGGGGCGGAGGCATGAACGTTGGTGCCACATCGTGTATTACGAACATTTCCCTCTCCGCGTGTTGTTCCCCATAGATGGTTTTATTCTGTCCTTTGTTGGAAATTTTATCATCTGGTGAAGGGTGGATGGCATTGATCTTATGTAGTGTATTCACCCGAATAAGGCATTATACCTCATGTCTCCTTCGATGACATGGAATTTGGTGTCTTGGGTCGTGCCGGCCACGGTAATCGGGAGGATGATTTCTCCTTTCGTTGCTTTGCTTGCCATGTTGAATCCGTTGAGGACCCGAGTGGCGGGAATGATTTGGTTGAGCAATCCAAGCTGATCTATCACCCTCGACCTGACAATATTAGCCGAGCTACCTAAATCCACGAGTACACGTTTTATTTGAAAAGAATTTACAAGGAAGGTGATTACTAATGCATCATTGTGGGGTTGAGACAGGGTCTCAGTGTCCTCTTCGCTGAACGTGAGGGCACCTTTGGGGATATATCCCTGAGTTCGCTTTTCTCTAGTGATGGATATTTTTGTTCTTCTCATTACGGGTTCTTGCGGGGCATCAGCGCCCCCTATGATCATGTGGATGACATGTTGCGGCTCGTTTGTCTCTTTCTTCTTGGTTGCCTCCCTTTCTCGGAACTGATTTTTGGCTCGGTTGCTGAGGAATTCCCGAAGATGTCCCTTGTTAAGCAGTCGAGCTACCTCTTCCCGTAGCTGATGACAATCATCGGTCATGTAGTCATGCGTGTTGTGAAACTCGCATATCAAGTTATAATTCCTTTGCGAAGGATCTGACTGTATAGGTTTGGGCCACTTGACATCTCTGATCTTATTGATGGTGAGCACGATGTCTGACATATCGATGTTGAAGTTGTATTCTGACAGGTGGGGCACACCCGTTGGCACTACGTTTTGATCAAACTTGGTTTTGTTGATGAGCCCTCAAGGGTCCTGTCCTCGATCTATTCTCTGATCGTTGCGAGGTTGGTTGCGCCTTGGGGTGTTCCTCCTATCCTCGAGGTATGGCTGATACCTTTCTTTGTTTGGTTTTGGTTGCTTTGCCAGGAGCCTGTTTGGGTATACTGAGCCTAAAGGGGCTCCCAACTGGTCATCCTCGGCCCTGATCTTCGACTGGTATTGATTGTGGACGTCCGACCAGGTCACGGCTGGATACTCAATCAGGTTCTATTTCAAATGTTTTGAATCCACCGAGCTCTGTTCGTTCAGGCCTTGGGTGAAGGCCTGCACTGCCCATCGTCGAAGACTAGCGGTAGCTCCATCCGTTCCATCTGAAAGCTAGACATGAATTCACGCAACATCTCATTTTCTCTTTTCTTGATTTTGAAAATGTCGGACTTCCTTGTCGCCACCTTGATGGCTCCGGCATGTGCCTTTATGAAGGAGTCTGCTAGCATGGCGAATGAATCTATGAAATTAGGAGCTAAGTTGTGATACCACATAATGGCCCGCTTCGAGAGTGTTTCCCTGAATTTTTTAGCAATATGAACTCGATCTCGTCATTCTTTATATTGTTGCCTTTTACCGCGCAGGTGTATGCAGTAACGTGTTCATTAGGGTCGGTGGTCCCGTTGTACTTAGGGAGTTCCATCATTCTGAACTTCTTTGGAATGGGCATTGGGGCCGCTTCCTCGGGGAATGACCTTTATGTGAATTTCTTCGAATCCAAGCCCTTGAGGACCGGGGACGCACCCGGGAACTGGTCGACCCTAGAATTGTAGGTTTCGACCTTCTTATCGTTGTTCGCTATCATTTTCTCGCCTGATTCAATCCTTTTGGTGAGGTCCTCTAGAATTTTCACGATGGCGGGATCGGTTATCGATCCGTTATTGCTCGATCTTTCGAGTACTTGTTCGGCGTAGGGAGCTGTTTCCGGCGCTGCTGTACTGGGAGTCTTCGGATGGCTTTGTAACTGAGCGATGGCCAACTATTATTCCTGCAACATTTCAAAATAACATGAAGACTAATTTCTTGTTCTTCCCGGGCTGAGGTTTTTTGGGCTTCCTATCGGTCGCCATGTCGTATGCTCATGTCGGGTGTGCGAGGTTTCATCGACCTGTTGTGCGTCCTGTAAATCCGCATCCATTAGAATTGGTCCAGGAGCATTATCGGGGTTTTGTGGTAGCGCATCGACAGCCGAAACAGCCATGCCGTTTTCCCTGTGGTTTTCAAGGTTGTCGCTCTCGACTCTGTTTACCGAGCCAGACATTTCGACCTAAAATCAAAAGATCTTGGACAAGAAAAAGTGTGAAAGATAACTTGCGTTTGCGTAATGAAACTAGCAAGAAAATAATCACTATAATATTTAGCCCCACGGTGGGCGCCAAACTGTTTACCGTGAAAATGGTAACAACAATTAAATTTGTAAATGGGATTCTAAAAATACGTGATCTATTTTTATGCTAGTTGTTAGAGTAGTTGAAACTAAGAATATGAAGTTCATCGAAGAGATACAAGCTAAAATGGGACAATAATCAAACCGAGAGGCTTGCCGCCCCGGCTTCGGACAGATCGATAAAGGGCCTCGGGGTCGATATCCGGCTCAAGCTCGAGCTATCGGGGGTAATAGGGGAAGGGATAATAGTTAGAATATAATTGAAGATGGCTCTTTATGGCTAATACCAAACAATAAATGAAGAACAAGTATGAAAATAATAAATGCAAAGAGTAGCCTCGAGCGAGTAAGAGCGAACAAGTTGGGGAGAAGAAAGAGAGAGAGATAGTATTGATCTTATGTTGAGTAGTTGGAGCTCTTCCTTACAAAGTGTTAATGACTCCCTTTTTATAAGAGGGGGAGTCCAAACTTAGTACAAGATACATTGAGTGACAAAGGAAATGGGGATGGGACAGATAGCTAGCTTCATGACATATACGTAGGCCAATATCAGGCTGCCCAGGTAGAATTAGTCGACTCCGAATGCACTTCTTCGGAGGCTTCCCGTGTTCGTCGGGGTTTCGGCTGGTATTATCCTCGAGTGGGTATCGACAGATCTTGAGGAAAATAACCGGCTCGAGGTCCCGAGCCTCCGAGGCGACCTACTGAAGCAATTTGTCAATGAGAAATTGGTCTTCCGATTTCACAATGCACATAACTAGACATTGAACTAGGGAATTAATGCAACAAAACTAACAAAGGTACATGCAAAACACAAAATGAAACTAATTTATTGAAATGCCAATAATCAGAGGAACTACCTATTAGAACAAAAAGCACAAAAAGAGGATGAGGACGGAAAAAGGAATATTGAGGACAAAAGAAAAAAAGGCTTCCTGAATTTACTTCTTTATATCGCCAAACATTTCTAGCCGATGAGTATTTATTCTGATTCTCAGTCTGGAAAATACTTCACAGGTTAGTAATCCTTAAGGAGTTGAAGGTTTGAAAAGAGAACTCATCCAAATGAATCGATTCAAATATGCTCTAATACTAGAGAAAACAGAGTTGAAGGAAATATGGTAAGAAAATCAAAAGCAGTGTATTTTTATGCTTAGATCTTCTATTCGGAAAGAACGAGTGATTCTTTGAAGGAAATAGTGGTGGTTTTGGAATTAGGGTGAGGAATAGACTATAGGGTGATGGATTGGGTGGATTTGGGGATTAACCGCCGCCACAAGCGAATGCCGGCGGCGGTTCTAGATGGGGTTGAGAGAGATGATGAGGAGAGGGGTTGAGGAAGATGAGTCAGGGGTTGAGGGATTTTCGGACAATTTTATTGTAAAGGAAAAGGAGTCCCCGTCCGTTGGATTGGACGAGATGATGGGACCTATTACTTTGAATGAAACAACGTCATTTGGGCGTTAAGAGCTTGACCTGATTTTTAAAGAAGGATCTGGGCTGGGGCATGTTTGTGGGCTAGGCAGATTTCCCCCATTTGGGCCTCGGAAATGCTTGATCCAACATAAATAATAGCCTATTTTTCTTTCTTTTTCTCTTTTTGACTTTAAATCCTAATTAATTAAAAACCTAAATTAGATCCTAAATTTATCTAATTTATAAAGTTAAGCATAATTATCTATTTCTATCACTTAAATAATTAATTAACTTTAAAACTAATGAAAGGAAATTACTAATTTAAAACTAGAAGCTAAAAAAATATAAAAACGAACATTATTTTTGTGACTTTTATTTAATAATATAATTAACTCAATTAATCAAATCCTAAATGCAATTAAGACCTAAAATGCTATGTAATGAAGATTTGGATATTTTTTGGTATTTTCTTTTAATTTTAAAATATTAAATATGCAACTAAATTCAAACAAAAATTAACAAGAAATTCTTAAAAATTCAATAAAAATTAAAATAATTAAAACAAATATATTTTTTGTGAATGTGTAGGAGTATTTTTCGTCGGGCGAAAATCACGTTCTCACAACTGCTCCTCTTTGCTCAGAAACACGAAAGGTTTTAGGGCAAAGATAAAGTGAGCAATTACGAGCATTTTTTGCCCGTTTTGATAGTCCATGTGAAACACTTTGAAAAATGTTTGACCGAACCTTGCTTCGAAGGTTGCCTACATATCCTTGGCTATAAAGGAATCAGGTCAGTGTAGTTCTGGATGTTTTAATAGCCGGGACTACCAAGAAGCTGTGATTTCACTGTCGTTGCTGCTGTTACTACTTGTTGAACTCGGTATGGGGTAAGTTTTTATATCTCGAGTTTCCCACTCGCCCTAAGCTTGCCGGATATTAGAGTCAGAATCTCCCATAATTAACAATTCCTCAATATCCTGATCAACTACCATGTTCATGCCCATGATGCATGCTTCATATTCAACAGTGTTGTTCGTATAGAAGAACCGAAGCCGAGTTGTGGCTGGATAGTGCTAGCCACTCGGCGAAATCAAAACTGTCCCAATCCCGACACCTTTGTATTTGCAGCTCCATCAAAGAACATTTTCCAAGCATTGGTGTCTTCTGGAATTACTTCAACTAAATTTACTTCCTCGTTTAGGGAAATAAGTTTTTTAGGGTTGGTATTCACCATTGACCGAGTTCTTAGCTAGATGATCAGCCAAGGCTTGAGCTTTTATCGATGTGCGAGTGACATAGACAATGTCGAACTTAGTGAGCAGGATTTTCCATTTCTCTAACCTGCCCGTGGGCATTGGTTTTTGGAATATGTACTTCAGAGGATCCATTCTAGTTATAAGATATGTGGTGTAGGCCAAAAGATAATGTCTAAGCTTCTGGGCGACCCAAGTTAGGGCGTAGCAAGTTCTTTCTAACATAGTGTATTTGGCTTCATAGCTGGTGAACTTCTTGCTTAGGTAGTATATGACTTGTTCTCTCTTCCCGGTCACAACATGTTTCCCCAGGACAAAGACGAAGGAATTTTCCAAAACTATTAGATACAAGAACAAAGGTCTTCCTCGCTCGAGTGAAACCAACACTGGCGGATTTGACAGATATTCTTTGGTTTTATCAAAAGCCTCTTGATAATCATCCATCCATTTGATCACCACATCTTTCTTCCGCAACTTAAATATGGGCTCAGACGTGGTAGTAAGCTGAGCAATGAACCTGCTGATGTAATTCAATCTTCCTAAAAGACTCATTACCTTTTTATAGGGTCTCGGAGGTGGCAAATCCCGAATAGACTTTTATATTTGTTGGATCTAACTCGAAACTTTTCCGTCAAACTATAAACCTTAGAAGTTTCCTAGATTGAACTCCGAATGCACATTTAGCTAGATTTAATTTCAAATCGTACCTGCACAAATGCTCAAAGAACTTTATTAGATCTCGCAAATGGCCTTCTTGCATTCTGGATTTAATGATCACATCATCCACATACACCTCAATGTCTTGGTGCATCATGTCGTGGAAGATGGCAGTCATGGCTCTCATGTAAGTCGCCCCGGCATTTTTTGAACCAAATGGCATGACTCTGCAACTGTAAGTTCCACAAGGTGTGGTGAAAGCCGTCTTTTCTGCATCTTCTTCATCCATCTGAACCTGGTGGTACCCAGCATAACAATCTACGAATGGCTATATATCATGTTTGGCACAGTTGTCAACAAGAATGTGGATGTTTGGCAAGGGGAAGTTGGAAAAGCAACTAGGGAGTGGAGACCCTATGTCTAAAATAAAATCAACTAGGGAGTGGAGACCCTATTTCTAAAACAAAATAAACTAGGGAGTGGAGAACCCACGTTGGAAAATCAACTAGGGAGTGGAGACCCTATGCTTAAAATTAACTTCAACAAGGGAGTGAAGGCCCTATGTTGGAAAAACGACTAGGGAGCGGAGACTCTATGTTGGAAAAGCGACTAGGGAGTGGAGATCCTATGCTCAAAATAAACTTCTACTAGGGAGTGGAGACCGTATGTTGGAATAGTGACTAGGGAGTGGAGACCCTATGTCTAAAATAAAATCAATTAGTGAGTGAAGACCCTATGTTGGAAAAGAGACTAGGGAGTGGAGACCCAATGTCTAAAACTATATTAACTAGGGAGTGGAGACCGTATGTTAGAAAAGAGACTAGGGAGTGGAGACCCTATGTCTAAAAAAAAACTAGGGAGTGGAGGTTTGGAAAAACGAAGCTAGGGAGTGGAGATCCTATGCTACCATGAATTTGAACTTTTTTCCTTTCTTTCTTTATTTGTTTTTTCATCATCATTTTTTTTATTTCAAAGAATGAGTGAATGCAGGAATGAATTATTGAGGAGACTTCCCTTTATGGAGTGGTTGCTGCAAAGCCGTTTCTAACCTTTGCGCCATTTCTTTTTGGTTGCACCTGCTTCTTGCAAGGCTGCTTTAGATTGCACCTGTTTCCTATTTTTCAAACAAAGAACAATTTATTAGTTAGAAATAGTTGTTGGTTTTGTGGCCTTGAACATTTCAGTCACTTGATCTCGGCCTTTTAGCCGCGACTTGTTGTTTCCTGAATACAGATTGCATTTCTAACCTTGGAGAACCTCTGGCTTTTCAAGACTTTTCCATGACGGCTAGTCATGTGGGACTTCACCGTTTCAACTTTATTTTGCCTAGCATTTGATTTTGAATTTCCTCTTTCAACAGTTTTTAATTTTGAAGCATCGACCACCATGGCCAGTCCGAGTCGACTTGATGCCCATGCCGAGGCTGGGTGCCCTTTTTGCATATTAGCTCGTATCAAGGGATAATCCTATAAATCAGTCTTGCCATCCTTTCTTTGTCTTAGTTTCGGAACAGAGTTAGACCAAAATGGATTAAAAAAAATAAAGAATGAAATGGACAAATGAATTTAGACGAGAGGTATCCCTTTTAGGGAAAAGAAATAAGGAATTATCTGGAGTGTATGCGGACTTCAATGAACATGACATGCCTCTTGGAGTGGATTCCTAATTTTTGTAAACCGTCCAACTCTCCGAAATTCATCACAACTTATGCCTCAAAATTGAGAAACCTTGCCAGGACTCTGTCGATGCCGATGGTTGGGAGGATCCTCTTTTCGATCAGTGGCATCCTTTGCGGGTTTTCACCAGCTGAACTCTCTCATTTATCTTCTCATCGTCGCCTTATAGTGCTCTTTGTGAGTTTTCACTAACATGACTCTCTCATTTTCAATTTCTCTGCTTACCATCTCCTTATGGTTCCCGTGGGACTCTCTTATTTTATTGTATCAGATCCAAGTAACTGTATCGTCTTATTTGAAAATCTTTGCTGATCGATTAAAAGGACTTGAACAGGGTTTTGGGGTAAAAACATTTGGATTGAATTACAACCTTGGAACCTTTCAGGCGAACCCATCGCCAAACCATTGTAACTGCTGCCCCAGTTTCAACTTTTGGGGCATTTAGAATTTTATTTGGTGTGATTGAATCCCAGAGAGAAGCTGCCCACGTATCCTTTCTGAATCAAGTCAAACGTAGTTCAAGAAACTTTGTTTTGCTTTATTTTCATAATTTTTTTTTTCTTCTTCTTCTTCTTCTTTTTTTAGCAAACTTCCAGATTCCAAAGAAAGTAATCAAAGGAAAAAGGGAACCAGCTTAAATGGTTTGCAAGGGTTGGTAGTGTTTAGGTAGCGAGAATGAAAGATTTCGTCATCCCAATAGGAGAGTATTAAAGTTGCCTAAATGGTCAAACTTAATACCTTTTTACCGCGTCTGCATTGACAGCTACTTCGGGGTCATTTCCTTTGTTGTCTCCCAAATACAATGCTTATTTTGGCAACACTGTTCTTATAATGTATGGACCCTTCCAATTCGGAGCAATTTTCCTTTGGATTTTTCATGATGCGGGAGAATACGTCTCAGAACGAGTTGACCCACTTCGAATTTCTTGGGCTGCACTTTCTTATTGTAGGCATGGGCCATACTTTTCTAATACAACTGCCCATGGCAAACTATGACCATCCGCTTTTCATCAATCATAGTGAAATGTTCCAAATGGATTTTGACCCATTCCTCGTCCTCGATCTCGTCTTCAACAATAATCCAAAGAGAGGGTATCTCAAATTCTACAAGTATTACGGCTTCAGTGCCATAAACCAATAAGTAAGGCGTGGCCCCAACTGATGTGCGCACGTTTGTGCGATATCCCAATAATGCAAAAGACAACTTTTCATGCCACTGTCTAGAGCTTTGAATCATTTTCCTAAGGATATTCTTGATATTCTTGTTTGCAGCTTCAACGATGCCATTAGCTTTGGGCCGATAAGGGGTAGAATTACGATGCGTAATCTTAAATTGTTCGCATACCTCCCTCATCAAATGGCTGTTCAGATTTGCAGCATTTTTTGTAATGATAATTTTAGGAATACCAAAACAACAGATAATGTTGGAATGCACGAAGTCCGCCACTGCTTTCTTAGTGACAACTTTAAAAGTGACTGCTTCAACCAACTTTGTGAAATAATCAATGGCAACCAAGATGAATATGTGCCCTTTTGAATCTTTCGACTCGATTGGCCCAATGAAAACCATACCCCAGGCAATGAATGGCCAAGGTGCTGACATAGAATGCAACTCTGAAGGAGGTGCATGAATCAGGTCACCGTGTATCTTACACTGATGGCACTTTCGGACAAAACTAAAAGAATCCTTTTCCATGGTCATCCAGTAATAACCTGGCCAAAGGATTTTCTTTGCAAGGACATATCCGTTCATGTGGGGGCCACATAATCCCAAATGCACTTCGTTCATGATCTTTTTAGCTTCTCGAAAATCTATCCACCTTAAAAGATTCAAATCTCGAGTTCTTTACTACAAGACCTCTCCGCTAAAAAAGAAACTACTTGCAAGCCTTCTGATAGTTCTCTTTTGATCTCCACTGGCCTGCTTGGGATATTCCTTTGTTTTCAAAAATGATTTGATATCATGATACTATGGGTAAACATCTGGTTCTATTTCAACTGCATTACAATAACCATGCCTTTCTCGAATTTGGATTTCCAGCAGGTCAATCATTGACCGGATACGACAGCATTGAGGCCAAAATAGCTAGTGCATCAGCTAGCTCATTGTGGAATAGAGCAATATACCTGAGCTCAACAGACTTGAATCGTTTGCTAAAATATTCCACATGTTTCCTGTATGGGATAAGTTTGATAACTCAAGTTTCCCACTCGCCATGAGTTTACCGGATAATCAAGTCAGAATCTCACATGATTAACAATTTCTCAATATCCAAATCAACTGCCATGTTCATGCCCATGATGCAAGCTTCATATTCGGCAGTATGTTCGTATAAAAGAACCAAACCCGAGCTGTGGCCGAATAGTGCTAACTAGTGGGCGAAATCAAAATTGCCCTAATCCTGACACCTTTTGTATTTGGAGCTCCATCAAAGAATATTTTCCAAGAATTGGTGTCTTCTAGAATTACTTTAACTAAATTTACTTCCTCGTCTGGGAAATAAGTACTTAAGGGTTGGTATTCATCATCGATCAGGTTCTTAGATAGATGATCTACCATGGCTTGAGCTTTCACCGTCGTGCGAGTGACATAGACAATGTCGAACTCAGTAAGCAGGATTTGCCATTTTGCTAACCTTCCCGTGGGCATTGGTTTTTGGAATATGTACTTCAGAGGATTCATCCTGGTTATGAGATATGTGGTGTAGGCCAAAAGATAATGTCTGAGATTCTGGGCGACCCAAGTTAGGGCGCAACAAGTTCTTTCTAACATAGTGTATTTGGATTTATAGCTGGTGAACTTCTTGCTTAGGTTGTATATGGCTTGTTCTCTCTTCCCGATCACACCATGTTGCCCCAAGACACAGCCGAATGAATTTTCCAAGACTGTTAGATACAAGAACAAAGGTCTTCCTCGCTCGGGTAGAACCAACACTGGCGGATTTTACAGATATTCTTTGATTTTATCAAAAGCCTCTTGATATTCATCCATCCATTTGATCGCCGCATCATTATTTAGCAACTTAAATATGAGCTCACACGTGGTAGTAAGCAGAGTAATAAACATGCTGATATAATTCAATTTTCCTAACAGACTCAGGACCTCTTTATAGGGTCTCGGAGGTGGCAAATCCCGAATAGACTTTATCTTTGTTGGATCTAACTCGACACCTCTCTAGCTGACTATAAACCCTAGAAGTTTCCTAGATGGAACTCTGAATGCAAATTTAGCTAGATTTAATTTAAAATCGTACCTGCACAAATGCTCAAAGAACTTTCTCCGATCTCGCACATGGCCTTCTTGCGTTCTGGAGTTAATGATCACATCATCCACATACACCTCAATGTCCTAGTGCATCATGTCGTGGATGATGGCAGTCATGGCTCTCATGTAGGTCGCCCCGGCATTTTTCAAACAAAATGGCATGACCCTGTAATAGTAAGTTCCACAAGGTGTGGTAAAATCCGTATTCTTCATCAATCAGAACCTGGTGATACCCAGCATAACAATCCACAAACGGTTGTATCTCATGTTTGACATAGTTGTCAACACGAATGTGGATGTTTGGCAAAGGAAAGTTGTCCTTCGGGCTTGATTTGTTCAAATCCTGATTATAATCTCACACTCGAGTTTTCCCGTCTTTCTTCGACACTTGGACCATATTTGCCAACCATGTGGTGTATCAGACCACTCGGATTACACCAGCTTTCAATTGTTTGTTGAATTCACCTTTGATCTTATCACTTATATCTGTTTTGAACTTTCTTTGCTTTTTTTGGACAGGTGGATAACCGGGATAAGTTGGCAATTTATGCACTACCAAATCAACACTCAGTCCTGGAATATCATCATAATACCATGCAAACACGTTTTTGAATTCAAATAAAAGTTGAATCAATGCATCCCTAGTTCTTTTATCACCGTGAATGCTTATCATGGTTTCCCGGACCTCTTCTGAACTACCCAAATTAATTAGCTCGGTTTCATTTAAGTTTGGCTTAGGCTTATTCTCAAATTGTTCCAATTCTCTATTTATTTCTCTAAAAGCCTCATCTTCATCATATTCTGGTTCTTGATTCATTATTTCACAGTTACACAGTATTTTAGGATATAAGCATGAAATCCGCAAGTATGTCATGTTAGTTAAGTCCGCATTATTAGGACTGAAAAGAAAAAGATAAGAAAAATAGCAAAATCAGAATAAAGAAAAAGGAGAACATCCATTGACGATGAAGTATTGATTTAATTTATTTAATTGAAGATATGAGGGTTTACATCAAAATCAAAAGATAATAAAGTAAAAACATTCGAGTTACACCCTGGAATAACTCGCAATGTAGAATAGATGGCAAGACTGGACTACTAGGATTCCCGCCTGGCAGAAAATGGAGTAGCTTTCCAATTCTGAAGCTTGGCATTTGGTCCCATATATAGCACCTCGACAGTGCTCGTGCCTTCCCCTGGCTAGACCATGTGGAACTCATAGAACATTTGTTTCATGGCTTCACAAATGTCCTCAATCTCTTCGGCCGTGAAGGCCTCTTCTTCTTCTTCTATGTACTTGGGCTTAACAAATGACTTGGTTAGATGCGGAACGGGTTGGGGAAAGACCCATCCACTTTTCTTGCGCTCATCTGCCCATCTTTTGTCGGCCTCTGTAGCTTGGAATCCTACGCTGAAGAACTTCTCATTGACGGTCAAAGTGATAGGCTCTGTGATGCCTTATAGAGACACCTCGAGCCCCTTTCCGGGCGTGTACCCATGTTCAATCATTTTAGTAGCAACCATGACCGAGGAATTAGATAAACAAGGTTGAGGAAATGGGGCCCCTTCTTCGCATTGGTCGGCGAGCACAATTTCAAAAGCTTGGTAGACAATGTGCTCACTTCCTTCTCTAGCTTCGAGATACGGGACTGAAAGGTCCCTGTAAATGGACTGTTAGTCTTCCCCATGGCCAACAATTTTTTAATTTTCATACTCAAATTTGACCATTTGATGGAGAATGGAGGGCACAACTCCTGCTGCGTGAATCCATGGTCTTCCTAGGAGAAATTTATATGAAGTATCCATGTCACCAACCTGGTGTCACGGCCCGAACTTAGGGAGGAATGGATGGTACCCGGTGCTGCACTGGCCCGAGCAAACCACTCTACAACTCTTTTTTCTCTTTGTAACTATCATGGGCCAAATGGCCACAACTCGTAATGTATAACTATAAGTGGGCAATACTATATCAATGAACTATTTCTTAAAACATGAATATATATGGGCCGTCAAGGCCATTGACATACTGTACAAAATGAACTTTTATCTACAAAGCCTCTAAGATTATGCGACATCAAATGGAACAAGGTACCAGCCTACCCATAACACTGTAGCAAAACTCTGACACGATGACTTATGGGCTCGGTTGCACTCCGAATGAGGTGGAGTCTTACCGATCCTTCCCTAAATACCATTCTCGTCTATTATGAGAGCTTGTCAATCTGATTGTATATACCTACAGGCATGAATGCAGCGTCCCCAATAAAAGGACGTCTGTACGAATAATGTACTGAGTATGTAAGGCAGAACTGAAACATAACAATAAGTCAACATTAATTAAAAACATATAAAAATCAACCTGAATCTCTGAAGTGCCACCATAAATGCATACTTATTATACATATATATATATAATACTTCTCTTTGAGACTATTATCCATATCGTATGATGCATGATTGCCCAGCTGATCAGTGGTAACTGCCTGACCGGCCGTCACACGGTGATAAATATATGACTAACAAAAACGGTGGTAAATAATGATACATAACTGCTCAACCGGTGGTAACTGCCCGACCGGCCGTAACCTGGTGGTAAATGCAGGTCTGCCCTACCGGTCGTAGCACGTTGGTAAATGAATATGTATGACTGCTCAACCAGTCATAGGACGATGGTAAATATGTAACTGCCCAACCGTCCGTAGCTCGGTGGTAAATGCATGACTGCCCGACCGGCCGTAGCACGGTGGTAAATGAATATGCATGAAGATGCATGTACTAATATATTATAACCATTAACATCTTTATCGTACACTTTATTAGGAAACTAGATACATACTTAGACATGCTTGAATATTACTTTACGGGAATGAATAACATAGGCTTCCTTAACTGCTAATAGTAGAACCACTTATGGAATATCATTACGTCTACGTATCGTTATATGGATCATGCCAAAAGAAAGATGGTCTAGCCTTAACATACCTCAACCAATTCTCTTGACAATCCCTCCAACAGACGTCAAACGTGATAAAGCATGTAACGGCTAATCGAGATAGGAAAAAATCGATATGATATTCTAAGAATTGAACATACCAAAGATCTACACATGTTTATACCCAAGTGCTAGGGACATAGATCACCACCAATACAATCTCCTTGTACGGATGCTCACCAACATGTCAAGGCTCAAGCAATATAAGTTTGGTTCCTTTATTCATCACATATTTCACTAATACTATCCGCTTCCTTTTAGTTTTTAACCTTTAAAAGCTACTGGACTTTGCACTAGAGGCAGAGATACATAAAGAGAACGCTTTTAAGAATAATTTGTGTGCAGAAAAAATGTTCTTGCTAAATAGTTAGTCGAGCCCTCCTCCACCAAGAGACCAACAAAGGCTTTTTTTTTTTGCCGTATAGCAACATAAGAATTCCTAGCCTTTCCCAAATCTTCTCATTTTTTTTCTTTTAATTAATCATTACTTTCCCCAACTTCATAAATGTTTAGGATATGGAAATACGAGATATAAAAGAAAGTAAAGTTCTAGAGACAAAGACCCCAGCCCCTTCACGACAGAACATAAGTTCATTCATGACAATTAAAAGTATAGAGAAAACATGAGTGCTTCAAGACAACTTACCAAAAGCAGTAAGAGTCATGTAATGACTATTATAAGGCTGCCACGTTAAGGGAGGGGGTACGCTTATCCAATAATGATAATTAATTAGCTAATCTTTCATTAAAAGAAAATCAATAATTAACCCATTATCCATGTAATTAAGAATTATCTCAAATTACATAAAATATCACTTACTTTTAATACACATTATGTACTCTACTATCATGGTTATGTGGTACCATATAAAATCAATACATACATTATTATTTAAAAAATCCATGTAAAACTACATATATCTTCTCAACTTCTAATTTTCCTAATCTCATATAAATAGTACAAATTTTTTACGCTTAATTCTTAAAATGGTAAAAAAAGATAACCTTCTTTTCTTGTGAAAAAATAATTTCTATCTTTACAATAAAGTAAATCTCATAAACTTTCTTATATTATATGTATAATTTAAAACATATTCGGAAGTAGTAATATTAATAATTATATAAAATCATATTTTTCAAACCCCCCCCCCCTCCTTTTTTTACAAGAATTTTCCACTCAAAATACCATATCAAAATGTATCTAACGGTATCAAGGTTGTTAAACTTACGGGATGTAACATCCTTCCCCTTTTAGAAACATTCGTCCTCGAATGTTAACTCTTAGAGATTTACAAAATTCTCTCTAGGGCCTCCTTTGTAAACTAAACTAAAACTCAATCTTTATTGAAGTCTCGACTATTCACAACCTTTTCTACTTGAGTATCTCGTATCTTTTTCATATTTATCTTACATACCTTTCACTCTAGCATCGTATCTTCTATTTCTTTCATAACCTTCCTTCCACATAGGTAGAAATTACATCTACACCTTAAAGTTCTATTGCAATAGCACCTCTGGTGCATACAAAATTCAGTAGAAGCTTTATACTAACTTCTTACGACTCAGCTCTATGGCACGATCTGGAAACAAAATAAAGGTAACATTTCCTAAATTCCCTATAGCCTCTCAATTATAAATGTGGCGCGCAACACATCCATAAGTGAGACTCTACTAGGCACGACCTTGTAGACTCCCTAGGACACGACCTGCTCTGATACCACTTTGTCACGCCCCGAACCTGGGGAGGCCTGGCTGGTACCCGGTGCCGCACTGGCCCGAGCGAACCACTCTGCAACTCATTTTTTTCTTTGTAACTATCATGGGCCAACATTGCCACAACTCGTAATGTATAACTATAAGTGGGCAACACTATATCAATGAACTATTTCTTAAAACTTGAATACATATGGGCCGTCAAGGCCTTTGACATACTGTACAAAATGAACCTCTATCTACAAAGCCTCTAAGATTATGCGACATCAAATGGGACAGGGTACCGGCATACCCATAAATCTGAAGCAAAACTCTGATACGATGACTCATTGGCTCGGTTACACTCCGAATGTGGTGGAGTCTTACCGATCCCTCCCTGAATGTCATTCTCGTCTATTATGAGAGCTCGTCAATCTAATCGTCTATATCTGCAGGCATGAATGCAGCGTCCCCAATAAAAGGACGTCAATACGAATAATGTACTGAGTATGTAAGGCGGAACTGAAACATAACAATAAGTCAACATTAATTAAAGACATATAAAAATCAACCTGAATCTCTGAAGTGCCACCATAAATGCATACTTATTATACTTATATATATAATGCTTCTCTATGAGATTATTATCCATATCGTATGATGCATGACTGCCCAGCTGATCAGTGGTAACTGTCTGACCGGCCGTCGCACGGTGGTAAATATATGACTACCTAACCGGTGGTAAATAATGAAATATAACTGACCAACCGGTGGTAACTGCCCGACCGGCCGTAGCGCAGTGGTAATTGCAGGTCTGCCCTATCGGTCGTAGCATGTTGGTAAATGAATATGTATGACTGCCCAACCATCCGTAGCACGGTGGTAAATATGTAATTGCCAAACCGGCCGTAGCTCGGTGGTAAATGCATGACCGCTCGACCGATCGTAGCATGGTGGTAAATGAATACGCATGAAGATGCATGTACTACTATATTATAACCGTTAACATCTTTATCGCACGCCTTAACAGGAAACTAGATACATACTTAGACATTCTTGAATATCACTTTACGGGAATGAATAACATAGGCATCCTTAACTGCTAATAGTAGAACCACTTATGGAATATCATTACGTTTACGTATTGTTAATTGGATCATGTCAAAAAAAAGAAGGGCTACCCTTAACATACCTGAGCTGATTCTCTTGAATATCCCTCTAACACACGTCAAACGGGACAAAGCATATAACGGAGGATCGAAGTAGGGAAAAATCCCTATCATATTCTAAGAATTGAACATACCAAAGATCTACACTTGTTTATACCCAAGTGCTAGGGACATAGATCACCACCAATACAATCTCCTTGTACGGATGCTCACGAACACGTCAAGGCTTAAGCAATATAAGTTTGGTTCCTTTCTACATCACATATTTCAGTAATACTATCCGCTTGCTTTTAGTTTTCAACCTTTAAAAGCTACTGGACTTTGCACCAGAGGTAGAGATACATAAAGAGAACGCTTTTAAGAATAATTTGTATGCAGAATAAATGTTCTTTCTAAATAGTTAATCGAGCCCTCCTCCATCAAAGAGACCAACAAAGGTTTTTTTTTTGCCGTATAGCAACATAAGAATTCCTAGCCTTTCCCAAATCTTCTCAATTTTTTCTTTTAATTAATCAATACTTTCCCCAACATCATAAATGTTTAGGATATGGAAATATGAGATATAAAAGAAAGTTGAGTTCTAATGAAAGTAAAGTTCAAGAGACAAAGACCCCAACCCCTTCACGACAGAACATAAGTTCATCCATGACAATTAAAAGTATAGAGAAAACATGAGTGCTTCAAGACAACTTACCAAAAGCAGTAAGAGCCATCTAATGACTACTATAAGGCTGCCACGTTAAGGGAGGGGTAAGATTATCCAACAATGGTAATTAATTAGCTAATATTTCATTAAAAGAAAAATAATAATTAACTCATTATCCACATAATTAAGAATTATCTCAAATTACTTAAAATACCACTTACTTTTAACACACTTTATGTACTTTACTATCATGGTTATGTGGTACCATATAAAATCAATACATATATTATTATTTAAAACATCCATGTAAAACTACATATATATTCTCAACTTCTAATTTTTCTAATCTCATATAAATAGTTCAAATTTCCGTACGCTTAATTCTTAAAATGGTAAAAAAAGATAACCCTTTTTTCTTGTGAAAAAATAATTTCTATCTTTATAATAAAGAAAATCTCATAAACTTTCTTATATTATATGTATAATTTAAAAAATATTCGAAAGTAGTAATATTAATAATTATATAAAATTATATTTTTCAAACCCCCTTTTTTTTACACAAATGTTCCACTCAAAATATCATATCAAAATGTATCTAACAGTATCAAGGTTGTTAAACTAACGTGATGTAACACCTGGAAAGTCACTTAGAAATCCACGGGACCAATGGTTAAAATCAAATCAATTTCCCATATTGTGTCTCTCTTGACAACATCAAAAGCGCGCACAGAAATTTTGTTTGCTCAAACTCCTTCTGTTCCAATTTCCATCCTTTGGAGCGTTGAGAGAGGGACAAATGTCAATCCCAAAACCACCGTCCAGCATGATTCTGTTTACATAATAGCCCTCTCATTTGACAGTCAAGTGAAGGGCTTTGTTGTGGGTGGCTCACTCTGGGGGGAAATCATCGCGGCTGGAAGAAATCATGTTGACTTCAAAGAATCGTTCAACCATTCTCTCCAATTATTCGACTGAAGTTTCAACTGGGACATATGTCTCGTTCAATGTTTTCAAGTGTACCTTCTGATGTTCATTCGATCTCATTGACAGATATAAAAGCAAGACCTAGGAAGGAGACTTCTGGAGTTGGTCAACTATGGCATATTCTGTAGTTTTTATTTTTCGAAAAAACTCTTCTGCTTCTTCAGCGCTCACATGCTTCTTGGGTGGAAATCATTTATCCTTATTCAATTTTACATTCTTTAGCTTTTCTGGGTTGTGGTACTTCCCGGATTGGTTCATTTCGTTCACCACTCCTATAATCTCATTCCCCTTGTAAGTAACCACTATTTTGTTGTAATTCCAAGGGACTGCAGTGGGATTCTTATGGGCCTTTGTGGTGCGCGGCTGATAACCATGGGCTCAGTCAGCCTTGGTGAAATTACCGGCCCCTGCGCCACATAAGTCCCTTTTGGCACATTCAGCGTGGCTTTCCTTTACTCGAATCTTTTGAGAGTGTTCAACATAAGTTGTTCTTTACTTGGGGCCCTAGGAATATAGAGAATCCCGTCCTTAGTAGGTGCTGCCCCAGTTTTTGTTTCTACAACTTGAGGGATTGGAGTGCTTTTCTTCTCATTTCTAGCTTGTTTCGCCGCCGCTTTGGGTCTTGCCTCTGAATCGGCAATGGCAATGATGGCTTTTAAGGCTGGGTCAAACTCTTTATAATCACAAATCATTCCAATGATCGGCCCATTGTTGTGAGCCAGTAATGGGTTATTTGTCACATTAGGGACTTCCTCGTCCCTCAGCACCACTCATTTTTGTTCTATTAAAGTTTTAATTGCTGTCTTCAGGGACCAACAATCCTCTGTGTCATGACCCTCTGCTCCCGAATGGTAGGTGCACCTGGTACCCGGCCGGTATGATGGTGATTTAGGATTTTGCGGGTTTGGAGGAACAGGTTTCAATAGACCCATCTGGATTAACTTCGGAAACATGCTAGAGTAGGAATCACCAATATGAGTGAAGTTGCTTCTCTTGGGAGGCTCACGAGGGTGTGAATTATGTTGGTAATTGTTTTGTGGTGGATGGGGGTTATAAGGAGCTTGGTTAAGATGGTTATTTCTAGGAAGTGGAGCTCGGTATTGGTTGTAGTGCTGTTGTGGCCGTATATAGGGTTGAGCATTCACCACCGCATAGGGAGGTAGTGCAACAAAATATGTTGCATCTTGGTGGGGGTAGTAGTGTTGTGGGGTTCTGGGAGGCAGGTAAGAATTATCATGGGATCGACGGAGGCCTCTTGAAATTAAAGGCATCATGGCTCATTCTTCCCTCTTCTTTCGATTTGCTAAACCCCTCGGGCCGTTCTGAATGGCTTGGGAGGTGGCTCCTAGAGCAGATTGACTTATGATCCAGCCAATTTTCAAGCCATTATCTACCATTTCTCCAATTTTTATAGTCTCCGCAAAAGGTTTGCCCACGACAGTCATCATGTTCTGAAAGTAATCGGCCTCTTGGGCCTACAAGAAAACATTGACCATTTCTGTCTCATCCATAGGCGGTTTCACCGTGGCTGCTTGCTCACGCCACTTAATAGCATATTCACAGAAGCTTTATGTTGTTTTCATCTTGAAATTAGTCAGGGAGTTCCTATCCGGAGCTATATTAACATTGTATTAAAATTGCCTGACGAAGACCCGGGCCAAGCCATCCCATATATGCCAATGGGAGATGTCCTGGTCCATGTACCATTCTAACATAATTCTCGTCAGGCTTTCCCCGGAATAAGCCATCAACAATTCTTCTTCTCCACCAACACCCCTCAGCTGGTTACAATAACGTTTCAGATGAGCGATCGGGTCTTCGTGCCTGTCGTACTTTTGGGAAAGTGAACATGGGGAAACATGCACAGATCGAAGTATGAGATACTCTTTTGGCCACTCAGTCCTTGCATGTTTTTTAGACTTTGTTCGAGCCTTTTCATCTTCCAAACCATTTCTTCTTGCTCGAGGTTTCTCATTATTCTCTCTTATTCCATTGGAGACTCATATTGCGGGTGTTGAAGGTAAGCGTTTTCGGTAATATGAGCTGTGTCTAGCTGAAATTGGTAGACTTGAAAAGTGAAAGCTGAAGGCTCGAAGCATGGCCTGGGCACTGTTAGTTGTAGTGAAGACTGGTGGTGCGGTGAATAATGTAAACAGTACCCCTGAAAACAATGCCTGGGGGCAAACTTCAGATGGCATACCGGTGAAATTGGCTGATATAGTGGGTACCCAAACAGGATTAATGGGTTGGTTACGGTGATTGGGATGTTGGTGGTTCCACTAGTCCTGGGAAGTAGTTCAAGAAATCCGAGGATTGTACTGGGCGGTTCTTTGCCATTAGACCAAGTGTCCCACATCTCCAACATGCAGACGCACAACCTTCTATTTTCTTCAGCAGCTGCTGATTCTTGTTGTAGAATAGTCGATACCAGGCTATCCTTAGGATCAACAATTGGTAGATGACTTTCGGAGGCCATAGTATCACTTCCTTTGGATCTTGTAAAGTAAGGATGGGAAGTCAGATTACCACAAAACCAACAACCTAAACATGACCTGTCTAAATTGCACACCCAACAACCTGGTTAGTTTGAAACATTTAGCACATAGGGAATCACATATTTGGGATGCAATACACTCGAACAATTAAACATTTCTAAATGTTTTTGCAACAGATGTGTTTTTTATCCCGGCTTTGCTATCTCTTATCTCAAATTTCATATTCTGATTTCTTTTCCTTCTCTTTTGCTATTTTTCGTTCTTTTATTTTTCACTCTTTTCTTTCTTTTCACTCAAATTTTCTTTTCCTTTCTTTTTTATTCCTTTTCACTATTATTTTTTTCACTCACATTATCTATGGTTATGATCGAATCCGATGGGGATTTCCTATGTATCATGACGCTGCATGAATCAGGTCATTACGTAGTTGAGGATAAATGCAGAAATAGCGAAAAGCATTTTTTGGGTTCTTCTGTTACAAAGATTTGGAAATAGTAATGATTAAAAAGGAACATACAGACTCAAAACAGAAGAACAAACAGATTTGAAAAAGATTAACATACTCGAAAAGGTAAAATACAGACTTAGAGCCAAAATATCAGGAATACATAAGAGCCTGCAATACTACTTCGGGGGCCCGTGGGACATCAGTCGGTCTCGACATGGGCCTGCGTGCAATCTATTCTTGAAGGTACTCTAAATCGGCCATCACCTAACGGACAAAGGTCATCACAAAAGCAAAGAACATGGACCTGGTCATATCTTCACATTCATGGCACTTCATTGTGACATAATCAACAATTTCTTTAATCCTCATTCTAATGACATCTTTCTCTTGTAGCAGGCATCCAATTTGCTGAGACCGGGCCTCCAACACCTGTGTGGCCGTGTGGTTTTGGTATAGCAATGCTCTCTTTCCGTTTTAAAATCCTTTTTATGCTAGACCATTTTATTTTCGAGCTTAGTCAGCTTTTCCCTTAAGTTCGTGACCCCTCTATTATACTTTTGCTTTAACTGCTAAGCAAACCTCGTCCGTTCTTATGCTTTTTTGCCAATTATTCCCGAGCTTTTTCCAATTCATCCTCGGCCTTTGTTAGATCAAACCCATAATCATGCACTTTCACCTCAGATTACTTACGAGTCTTTCATCTTTTTCGCTTCTTATCAAGGTTTCAGCGGCTATTTTCATTTTCTTAATCTGAGCTCGGTGGGCTTCGTTTTCTCGAGCCAACCACTTCTTTTCTCCTTCATCCACATCGGCCTGCAAACTACTGTCTAATTTGATGCTTTTGATTTGATCTTCTAGTTTGCTTATGGTAGTCCGGTAGTCATTCTCTTAGGCTAACCAAGACCAATGTTCCTGCAATGCGTCGTCAAATTCTTGGATATGAGGCCTTTTAGTCGGCCTTTCAGATTCATCATTCGTCGCGACTCTCTTTCCATACAGATAAAAAGAATCAGGTAAATCCTCGCCCCTAGACAAATCGCGTACTCAGGTGTTTGCCCCCAAATACTGACATTCGATCCAAATTTGGCGAACTGCTTCTTCAGGAAATTGAGCCTCGAAGCAGATTTCATCCACATAAGTACTAAGATCTTCATATCGAGGCATTGGGCTGGATGCTTCGGAGACCTATTAGAAGGAAGTAGGGACCAGTGGCGGGCATGTAAACATTCTCATCAAAGGGAAGCCAACCCAATACCCACTATATATGATCTGCGGTTATAGAACAAAGGCAGGATATCCAATCTTTAACCCCTTCCGGCATTTCAAATCATGTCTCTCATATACCAAACTCTTCGATGTAGTTCTTTCCCATAGACCCATAGTTCATGTATCGCGGACGGTGACAAAGGTGCTCGATCATCCACATCCACAATAGTAAATTGCATCCTTCGAAAAACCTGACTCTGGCTTTATAGGATATGAGGGCTCAGAATATATCTGGTACAATCATGGGTGTAATGGTGCTATTGGCCTAAGTAGTCAAAACATGGACAACTCCGGCTACATGCAAATCAATGTGCCCGTCTTTCCTTGGAAACACCCAAAGGCCTAAAACTGCCACCATGAAAGAAAAATGCCTATGCGTTTCCCATTTTGACCGGTGTCCCTTAGCGCAAAGTCCATTTTCTGGGTCTTCGTATCCCCTTAAATGCTCGTATCACTGGTACAGAAAATGGAAAGTGGAAGCTCCCCCTGCTAGACTTTCAGTCTTGATCTGTCTATTTATTTTCAGTAGGTCTAGAAACTTGTAAGGAGTAACGGTCCTTGGAGATAGCAGGTACTTGTGTCTTAATCCCTCTGTACTCCCAACATAACCCACCATTTCTTCCAAGGGTGTAAGTTCAAAATCTGAGAAGTGCAAAACATTGTGAGCGAGGCCCCAGAATGACACTAATGCCTCTATAAAATCATTTCAATATTGAATTTTCAATAGTCTAGTAAGTGCCCCCAGGTATTGATTGACCCTGTCTTGTACTTGTTTTCCCAAGTCTTCCCACCACATGTGGAGTGCTAGTGGAATCTGATCCATAACCTTCACCGGTAAATTCTGAATATTGCTCATTCTACACATTTTTAAATTAGGGTGACCAGGTTAAAACATGTGAATTTTGTTTAAAACTCATCATGAAAAGTTTTTTGTTGCAAAATCAAACTGAAAACAAATCATGACTAATTTTGCAAATACGACCCTTCAGCACTTTGGAAGGGAAGATTTTAGTGTTGTGCTTGCTAAGAGGCCAAAATTTGGAAAAAGGACCATAGGTGGCTATTCTTGCAAAAAAATGGCCTTCTGGCGTGACATCGGGACATTTCTAGCTATTTGGACAAAAACGACATCACCTAACTTTATTTATGACAAAATGACAACATTTTCATATTTTGGTTATTTTTGCAAAAGCGGGGCTGCCCCCGATGAAGGTTGCCTACGTATCTCACATCTGGTAAGAATCAAACCAGCGTAGTTCGGTAAGTTTTGACGTAACAGGAAAATATGATTTATTTTGAAAGATGATTATAGTCGAAGAAGTTTTCCTACAAAGGAGCTGGTTTCAACAACCTATAAGGGACGGTTTGCCAAGCTACACAACTCAGAAAACCTTTTTACTATAACCAACGTTAGCTGTTTATAACTCGGAAAACTTTCATACTATAATATGCTAACTTTCAAAGAGTACTTTTACTCTATTTTCATACATGGACCGACCTTTCCATCCATTCAAAAGAAAGAACAAGAGGGAAATTTAGAAAGCACTCATATAGCAAGTATAAAGAACAGAGTAAGAGACTCCAAGAAAGCAAACTAAACCATAGATACGAAAGTTTCCCTACAAAGGGGCAGGCTTCAACAACCCATAAGGGACGGCTTGCCAAGCTACACAAACAATTAATTTGTTTATAGTCGCAAAAGTTTCCTACAAAGGGGATGATTTTAATAACCCATAAGGGACGGTTTGCCAAGCTACACAACTCATAAATCTTTTGTACTATAACCAATGTTAGCCGTTTATAACTCAGAAAACTTTCGTACTACAATAAGCTAATATTCAAAGAGTATTTTTACTTTATTTTCATACATGGACCGGCCTTTCCATCCATTCGAAAGAAAGAACAAGAGGGAAATTTAGAAAGCACTCATGTGTAATATATCAGAAAAGATTTACCAAGGTTACAAGATGATCTTCCAACTACTACAAGGCCCACTTTATATAGGACTAGGAGGTTATTACAAGACAAACTTACATGATAAAATAAACTTATCTTACATGGCAAACTTATCTACAAGTGGGTCCCTCTTGGCATGTGAAGGTCTTTAGGCAAAACAACTAAAAAGCTCATGAAAACATGTGAATGGGGTGAAATATACATGGTGTAGCATGTGAAAGTATGATGGAGCATGTGACTGCATGTTAAAGTAGGTTGTTGCATGTGGAAGCATGTGAAAACAAGTGGAAGTGGGGCCTGGATAGTATGGAAAGATGTGGAAATTTTTCTTGGCATGTGTAGATGATTTTTGAGAGTTTTTTGGTAGGTAATGTAGGATTATGGTGGGATTAGCAGGGATTTAGATAATTATCCTTCATTGATTCTAGGGTTGTCTCCTATGCATCTTTTCAAAGATCTTGTGTAATAGTGCCTGGAACTTGACGGTCCTTCTTCGCTGTATTCTTTCTCCTTTGGATTGCGAGATGTAATCCGCATCCTTAATCTGGAAATGTCGTGAGTGATCTTTTTTCGGATGACTTCGTACGGGGTTTGATATTCTTTTGCTACTTTCCGGACTCTTTCCCAGTGAGGATAAGTGTTGGTATAATTCCAGCTTGCCCAATCCTTTAGCCATATCTCTCTCGGGATGCACCTATTTTGCTGGAAAAGGATTCTTTGTGCCTCGCTATATTCTTCTTCCATTAATAAAATGGACACGGAAAATTTCCACCAGAATGATGACTCTGCTTGCGCTTGGACTTTTCCATTACTAATCTTCAATGGCCTATGGAACATGAATATCTTTGATGTGTAGGAATCGTTGAAACATTTTATCCAATATCTTCTAGGTTTGAACCATAGCAAAAGTTCTTTAAAAGCTGGTGCAATGTTATCAAAATCCTTGAAGACGTTGCATTTGAATTCCATGAAAATATAATATTGATGGCATAGGTACCAGAAAAACCATAATAGTTCTTGTGGAAAATCCTTGGCTTGAGCTATGATAAATGGCAGAACGGATATTCAGGATTGACCCCATATGGCTTGAGAATGGATCCTCCATGTTTCCGGAAAACTTGGAGCTCATAATAAGTTCTTCTTTCCATAATAATTGACGGATCAAAGGGATTGATGAGGTTGAACAACTCCGGTGGATGATCTGTTGAATTTAATAAGCTTGTTCCTGGTATATTTGAAAGCATGAAGATGTGGCTAATTTTCTTTTGCTTTGACTTCAGTTTTGCTGGGGAAAATCTTTTTGAGAATTTTTCCGGTCGAGACAAAAAATCCGCGAGAATATTATCCTTTCCTTTCAGGTACTTGACTTGAAATTTTTATGGAGAGAACCATTGAGCCCATCTGAGAAGCTGAGGATTGGGAATAATTTTTGCATTTATCTGAATCATCTTTGGGAAGGCCTTCATATCCATCTCTATTGGAAATTCTGTATGAATAAGGAAGAAATTAAATTTCTTGATTCCATTCTTTACTGCAAGAATTTCCTTGAAAGTGGAGTGATAATGTTGCTCGGCATCTTTGAACTTTCCACTGGCGTATCCACATACTTTCCTCTGGTCATATTTTCTTCAAATAGAATAGCACTCCAATATTCATTGCTGGCATCAGTTTGCAGTATCTTCTTTCCATCTGAAGAGATGTAGGGGGACTTGACATTTTTAGATATCTCCTTTATTTTTTTGACTGCTTCATCCTGTTTCTCTCCCCATGATGGGGCATTTTTCTCGAGCATTTCTGTGAGCGGTGAAATATATATAGAGATATTTGGGATGAAATCTCTTACATAATTTATTACACCCAAGAACTGTTGGATCTTCTTTGTTGTGAGGTTGGTATCCGGAAATTTGAGTAATTCTTGACATATATGTGGTCTTGGACTGTATTCACCTTGGAAAAAATGCATTCCAAGAAAATCGATCTCCTTTTGAGCAAGAACAATCTTTTTTGGAGAAAGCATGATCCCATACTGTGTTATCAATGTCTCAAATTGACGAAGCAAGTTGACATGTTCTTCCAATGTATCACTAAATAACAGGATGTCATCAATATAAACTAAGGAGGTGTGGAGGATGGGTTGGAAGATTTTTATCATGGTTTTTTGAAACAAAGAGGGTGCAGGTTTTAATCTGAAGGGCATGACTTTCCATTGGAAGTGATGATCGGGAATGCAAAATACCATTTTGGGTCTTTCTTCAGGGTGAATTCCCAATTGCCAAAATCTAGATTTTAGATCAAACTTGGAAAATATTTGGCGTTGGCTAAGTGGGAGAAAAGAGTGAGTTTATTTGGGATGGGGAATTTATCATCTTGGAGGAAGTGGTTAATAACTAACCTGAGTTTTCTTCTTGTCTGCTCAGCTCTTTTGTTGACATAAAATGCTTTGCATGCCCATTATGAATCCGACGGCTCTATTAGATCAAATTTCAAAAGTTCTTTGCATTCTTTCTTTGCAAGCTAAAGTTGATCTAGATTCATGCCTGAATGATAGCTTTTGTTGGATTGATGTTTTCATTTTTCTTGAAAGGGAGCTTGATAAAAAAACTCTTTGTTTTTCCATAACGGGCTTTTCCCTTTCTTCATTAAATCCTTGTGGGATTCAGCATATGAATGTTCAATGAGATTTTGCTCAATTTCTTTGATTTGTTCGTCATTGGTGATTTGGAATAGCCTTGGAATCTTAGAATAAGGTTTGAACTGCTTTTTAAAAGCTATCCCGTTAGCCTTGATCTGGAGTTGATATTTATGTTGTTTGTAAATGTCGAATCCAACAATAAGATCTTTTCCTGGTACATCAGACCTTGTCAGCTTGGTTCTGTACTTCAATCCTGGAAAGAACTCAATTGTGACCGGATGCTTTGTGATGACGGTGGTAGTCAGGATTCCATTTGATGCAGTGTTAAAATTCTTAAAGTGCGGCATCCATTGATCTTTAGGGAGAACAACAGGATTTATGAGTGATGAATCATCTCCGGTGTCAATGAAAGCAATAACTCGAGTTGGTTTATCCTATTTGGATGAATAGATCTTGAGTTCTACTTGAGGAATGACTACGAGAGCATTCATCTTCTCTCGGGCTTCGATCACTGGTTCTGAAATTTGGTAGTGATCATTGCCTTGATCTTCATAGACATCAAGAGAGAATAAAGTTTCTTCATTAGGTTCATCATCCACAGAGAATATAGATTCAAGGTCCTCCTCTTTTCGAGATGTATGCCAGTGTAATCTTCAATCTCTTCAAGGAGTTTGACAGGTCTTCTCGATTGGGGACAGTTTTTAACGAAATGTCTAATCTTGTGGCAAACAAAACATCTGTTTTTCTTGTGAAAATTTCCTGGCCTTCTACGTCTGAAATATTTTGTGCGTCTCTTGGACCTTGATTTCCCATCTGGAGTTCTTGGCCATCTAAACCTCCTGAATTCTCTCCGCCACCTAGATGTGTGGCAGGAACATCCTGATGCGGTGATTAGATCATATTTGCGGCATGCTTTGTCAAGCACTGGATTGTGTTGGATAATTTGTTTTAGGGCCGAGCACTTCATACAAATGTCATCCAATGCGACTAAAATAGTTTGCCTGGTATAACCAATTTATGGGATTGTTATAGGCTGAAACGTTTCTTCAATGATAGTCATGGTTCGGCTTGCCAACAACTTTGAAAGAGAAGAGACAAAGGCTTTCTTTAGATTGATGTATCAAACGATCTCGAAGTATATCTTCGCCATTTTTTGAAAATGCCTGTCAATGTCATTTCTGTCGAATGACACACATTTCATCTCAAAGAGTTGTCTTCGCATTTTCTCCTGTCTTTGGCCAGTATCTCCGTAGAAAACTTCATGTAGGATCCTGATGTTGAAGGCAAAATCATGGGAAGTAAGAAAAGTATTTTTTTCTTGAATTCCATGTGAGTTCCACCAATCTTTGAGGATTCCTGAGAACCGTGAAGTGAGTTCTGACAGGATGATATATTTTTCTCATTCTACCAAATTTTTGGTCACCATCCAAGTATAGAAGTCTTGGATCCTTTGAGGCCATCTTGAAACCTTGACATCATCTAAGGTGAAAGTATGGAAACCAGTTCCAACTGGTTTTGATGCCATGGATTCATATCTTCTTTTTGGGATTGGTTCATCTGTCATGCCTTCTTGTTCCTCGTCTATTTCAGATACTTCTGGGTCTCTTGGCTGGTTTACAAATATTGGGGGATTCTCGTCTTCGGAAGAGTTTGTTGTGGATTCATTGCTTGATTGAGAGCTATCTTCCATTGTTTCATCATCTGATGAATTTAGAGATTCCGACCATGGAGTATCTTCTTTTGATATGTATCTTGGCTGGGAGACATAGAAGTCTGGAACCTTCTGGTCAGAAATCATCAGATTTTCGGGTTTGATCCTTTTGAACTTTCTCCTTGGTCTCGCCTTTTCTTGGTTTGTTTCTGTGATGCAAAAACATCTTTCCTTTCCCAAACCATTTTTGCAATATCAAAATCATGTTATTCTTTTAAGGGTTGGGTGAAAGAGATTGGATTTTGTGAGGTAGTTGGAAAATTAGAAGTCGTGTAGTCCAATTTAGTTTGGGAATATGCTTGTGGAGACAATGGGAAGAAGGTAGGTTTTGAGGGGAAAACTGGGGTATTTTGTGTCTCAAAGAGGTCATTTCTCAAATGTTGAATTTGTTCTCTGATGGAAATCATCTCCTTTTGTTGTTGTTGGAAAAATTGGAAAAGTGAAGTGTCATGACCCAAACCGATGGGCCGCGAAGGGTGCCTGAGTCCTACCTGTCAGACACCCCTAAGCATACATCTAGGATATGAACCTGTATAACATCTGCTGAGTTACGAGATGTACATGGAGGAAATCTGCCCAAAAAGGACATACATACATACATACATATATACGTACAATATATGTAGGGCGAGCCGACAAGGCTGCTATAGACAACTATACATCTCAAAATTGGAAGTTGGCAAGGCCACATACTATCCAACTAGACATACTGTCTACAGACCTCTAATAGAAACATAACTGTACAAAGACGGGACTGAGCCACGTCATACCCATATATATATACAAACGTATCGTACCAAAATCAAAAGCAGCACCGAATCAAGTGGAGCACACCAACTCTCGCTAATTAGGGATCCTAGGAAGCGGGACCGTCAGCTTGCCTACCTACACCTGCGGGCATGAAATGCAGACCCCGTAAAATAGGGCGTCAGTACGAAAAATGTACTGAGTATGTAAGGCATGCAAATTAGTACGTAACAGACATAGATAAAACATGGAATATAGAAACACGTCTTTAAATCTGAATAACTTTACAATTTCTAAAAAAATTATAACGTCAGGCACATGTGTATAAATGTCATGTCATGCATAGGGGGTGTACATAATTTTATCAAGCCACTAAGGGCATCCCATCATATCATCTCGGCCACTATGGGCACATTATCAACATATACCAGTTGATCAGGTGGTGGTGCGTATATAACGCCGTAAACTTTTCCCATATCCCATATACATATACGTATATATATATACGCGTATATAATGCCGTCTAAGTCATATTTCAGCCACTGTGGGCAATATCATCATATACTAGCTAATCAGGTGGTAGTACGTATATAACGCCGTAACCTTTTTCCATATCCCATATACATATATTTACATATATACGCGTATATAAGACCATCTGGTCATGGGTCAATGCACATATATGAAATGCATGAAAAATATGCAATAATCTCAATATTCCTTCCAGATAAATTTTTCCAACTGCAAATTATTCTGAGACCCATGAGCAGAAGATAATAATATTTTTCATAGGAAATCAAGAATATAGACACCCCTACTATTTCGATGAATAGAGTAATTTATGGAAACTATGTGTTTGCTCGTTTCTTCAGTATTATATGGACCATGCTTAAAGAAAGAAGGGAGGGCCCTAACATACCTGGAGTAGGAAAAACTCCCTAAAGTATTCCGTTGGAAACCTTCGTGGATTGAACTTAGAACCTAAAAATTGGATTAAGCTCCTGCTTTTTTTTAAAAAATTAGTACGTAACAGACATAGATGAAACATGGAATATAGAAACACGTCTTTAAATCTGAATAACTTTGTAATTTTTAAAACGTTTATAACGTCATGCACATGCGTATAAATGTCATGTCATGCATAGGTATTGGTGTACATAATTTTATCAAGCCACTGAGGGCATCTCATCATATCATCTCGGTCACTATGGGCACATTATCAACATTTACTAGCTGATCAAGTGGTAGTGCGTATATAACGCCGTAACCTTTTCCCATATCCCATATACACATACGTACATATATACGCGTATATAACGCTTTTTAAGTCATATTTCAGCCACTGCAGGCAACATCATCATATACCAGCTGATCAGGTCGTGATGCGAATACCGTAACCTTTTCCATATCCCATATACATATATTTACATATATACGTGTATATAATGCCATCTGGTCATGGGTCAATGCACATGTATGAAATGCATGAAAAATACGTAATAATCTCAATATTCCTTCCGAATAAATTTTTCCAACTGCGTATTATTCTGAGACCCATGAGCAGAAAATAATAATATTTTTCATGGGGAATCAAGAATATAGACACCCCTACTATTTTTATGAATAGAGTAATTTATAGAAACTGTGTGTTTGCTTGTTTCTTCAGTATTATATGGACCATACCAAAAGAAAGAAGGGAGGGCCTTAACATACCCGGAGTAGGAAAAACTCCGTATAATATTCCGTTGGAAACCTTCGTGGATTGAACTTAGAACATAAAAATTGGATTAAGTTCCTGCTTTTTTTTTGAAACAAAATTTGCTTCTGCTTCAACATTTCCTTTGCGCTAAATTTGAAACGAAATTTGCTTCTGAATTTGGCATTGAAATGCTTGAACCAAGAAAGAAAGGTTCTTTAGGAATTTTTGGTCATTCCTTGGTTCTGGCAGCGTTAGAGTCTTTTTTTGTTTGAAAGCCAACTTCTAGTTTTCTAATTGTAGTAAATATGACTTTATTTTGGAATGAAGGCTTCTAACGTTGAAGTCTTGCTTTTGAACTTACCCTTTCTTGATTCCAAGCCAAAGTAATGAAATGAGCCAAAGACTTTTAATGAAGCTAGAGGCAGATTCTTGGATAGATTTTACTAAGTCTTTCTAAGACTTGATTTTAAGTGATTCATATGTAGACACCTAGAATAATGACTACTTAGTCATTGTCTAAGCTTTGTGGCTTCTTGCCACGTGGGGGGAGGGGTTAATTTATTAATTATTTATTCACTTATTAGTTAATTGGGTAATGTCATGTTATCCGGTAATTAATCAATTACCTGCATAATTTATAAATTGCTACAAATTACTTAAAATTCTATTTATTTTTAAAATACTTCATATATACTTTATATATTATACTACCGTGGTTATATGGCACCTTGCATGGTACTAGTTCATAATTATCGGGTATAATCGCTCGACCCGTATTTTATTCCAAATTGGCCACTTTCAACGAAACTCGTTTTCTTTAATCTGTGTATCCCCTTATCCTTTTATAATACTTATTATAAATAGCGTAAGTACGTTAACGTCAAGATGATCTCATCCCTGAGTCTACGTCAGTTAACTTGAAAATAAAATTTTAACGTACGAAAACACAAGATGTAACATGAAGTTCCTGGCGGACAAATTTTATATTGTAAATTTGCCAAACTCAGTTTCAAGGCTTTGATTAGTCCGGCATGGTGAGACGATGTCTACTCCATTTTTTCTCAATTATTTCCTCTTTGCTCATCATTTTATTTTGTGTATGGGCCACGTTCTTTGTGGTATTTCCAATGTTGTTCAGCACCTTGTTTTGGCAGATGGAGTTTTCTAATTGCCAATTCATTGTTGCTTCGATGTCACTTGTTGGGGGTTTTCTCTAGTAGGTACCACTATGTTTTTCTTTGAAAATTTTGGAGCATGGCTTATACCCTCCTTTCCAAAAGGTTGAAGTGAAGGAAAATCTTGGGTATGACTGGAGATTGAAGGACTTAGCATGAATATCCGTGGTTGTGTGGGAATTTTGGTTTTTTGAGTTGGTGAAGTTTCAGGTTCAGGTGGCTTTTTGGATTCTGGGGTATGAGCTGATGGTGATTTGGGTTTGGGTGTGGTTTCACTATCCTCCCAGTTTGGAATGAAATTTTCTGGTAATTTTGGCCATTCTGGGGTTTGTAACTAACAAGAAATTCATATTTACCTGAACGACTTAATGAGCTAGTTGAAGGATCTTATTTTCATATTTGGCTCGAAATTATTTTTCAGTGGCTTTTCCCTTTTTCTTGGATTTTGGTTTGGTTTTGTTGAGGTCTAACCTTTCCCAATGACGTTGATGGTGTTCATCATATTCTCCAATCGGGTCATCTAACAGTCTTGGCAATGGTAGCCAAGATCCCACGGGCAGTGTCCCGTATAGGGGAATTTGAACCACCAAACCCTTTTTCCTTCTTTGTCAAAATTTTGACACCTGTCATGTTATTCCATGATGATTTGTATATTCCAAAAGAACTCTCCATCAGGTTCAAGGTATGTATATGTTGTATCTTTGGGTTGAATCATTTGGCAAGAGAATATGGTTTTATTGGGATTTTTAAGAAGTGAATGGTCAAAGCTTATACAAACGGTTTTGTCATTTCTTTTGGTAAAAGTTGGTTCACCAGATTGCAGAGATTCCTCTAGTTCCCTTAAATTTTCATAATTTGTGATCCAGGAATCAGGATGAATTTTGACAAGCTCATATCTGGAGATTTGTCTGGGTATTTGGGTGCACATGGTGTTTCCTTTGGTAGCATCAATATTTAAGAGTAACACATTTTCTCCTCCGGGAAGGCAAAGTTCCATGGCATAATTTTGGACTCGCCACGCCATTTTGTGATGAAGAGTGGCTTGGATGGAATCTTTGACTTGAGGGGCTCCTTGAATTTGGACTTGGATTTTTAGTACTTCGGTTAGGTATGGATCATAAAGGGACATGTTGAAATTTGAAAAGATAGTTATGAAAGCAGTCCCAGATATTTAGTGTAACTTCTGCAGTACCCAAATTTGCATGTTGGTACTCCACGTATATTGTATCTAGAAGAGAAAGGTGAGCTACAACAGGTTGACCTTTTCATCCATGATATGTTAAAGCAATTCGGATAGCACCAAAATGGATATGGGTAAAACCATGATCTCTCCATTGTCTGGGAAAATTATCTGGGATTTGAAGAGTGATAAATTGTTTCTCTCGAGTGGCAAGAATAGGATGATGGTCAAGTTTTGAGGCAGCAACATATTCTTTGACTCCTTTTGGTCTGTGTTGGACTAAGAAACAAATTTGGGTCCAGGGTGCAAATGATTTTTTGGCGAAAGCTGAGTAGGGGTTCATGAGGGGTAGGTCAGTGATGGATACTTTTTGTTTATCGGGCAGGATATCTACTTTATAAAGGTAATCATATTTTTTGGACAAGGTTTTATATAGAGTAGGGGACATATTCATTTTTACCAAGGAAGAGGATGATGGAAATGACTCAGACATATTTAGTAAATTGTTCCTCCCTCCGGAAGGATGGGCTGGATCTGATACCACAATATAAAGAATAGATTAAGAGACTCCAAGAAAGCAAAGTAAATCATAGATACGAAAGTTTCCCTACAAAGGCTTTGGCTTCAACAATCCATAAGGGACGGATTGCTAAGCTACACAAATAGTTAATTTGTTTATAGTCACAAAAGTTTTCCTACAAAGGGGCTAGCTTCAACAACCTATAAGGGATTATTTTCCAAGCTACACAACTCAAAAAACTTTTGTACTATAACCAACGTTAGCTGTTTATAACTAAAAAAACTTTCGTACTACAATAAGCTAACTTTCAAAGAGTATCTTTACTCTATTTTCATACATGGACCAGCCTTTCCATCCATTCGAAAGAAAGAACAAGAGGGAAATTTAGAAAGCATTCATATGTTTCGGCAGAGTTTAGGGATATATTTTTTAAATTTCGGCAGAGTCCTGGGATATTTTGAATATCAGGGTTTTTAGAAATGGCTGATTTTTCTCTCCTACCTCAATCTTGGTTTTTCTTGATGGCATTTCCCCATTCTAAAAGCCGATCAACATGCAAGCAGAAGAAAATAAATGCACAAGTAGCATGTAAAATGCACTAGGATGGTCCTTTTATTTCGGGTACACCTGTTCTAGACGAACCCAACCCCTGTGTTGAGTTCCCAAATTCAAATGCACGTGATGCAAATAAGTGTTCCTACTAGGGATCCAGCATGAGGCTATGTTATTATGGGTTTAAAACTTGGGTGTATTGTTCTAGATCTGTCTTACCCAAGCGGACAACTCGAGCCCGGGGGGAGGGGGAGGGGGCAACATACTGGTAATTTTATGCCCCGCAATATTATATTGATGTTACGTCCTGCAGTATTATATTATGATGATGTTATGTTTCGCAGTATTAAATTACGATGATATTGCACCTTGTAGTATTATACGTTGAATTTGTCGTAATGTAAGTGAGATTAGTCCAAGGAAAGAGATTATTTAGAGACTATAAGGATTATGCTATTTTAAACAAATGATGAGTAAATTCGTGAAGGTGAGAGGGGAAGCAAGTCAAAGAAAATAAATTTTTCCTCCAAATTTGGCATATAGGGATAAAATAGGGGCCAAGCATTAATACTCGATATTTATGGACTAGTGTCATACAAGGTACTATATGACTATGCTAGTAAGGTGTACAAGGTATGTTAAAAGAGAGTAGTATTTTAAGTAAGTTAAGATAATTCTTAATTATGCGGGTAATTGGTTAATTACCGGATAACGGGACATTACCTAATTAATTGGTGATATATAGGATAAGTATTAAAAAAGCATAAGGTGGAAGCCCCCATGCAATTGGAATGACTCATACCACAAATTAAAAGGTGGCATCTAAGTGTCATTTGCATGACACTTACGTAAAAAACTACAAAGACTTTAAAGGGTGGATTGTAGTATTCATTACTTATAAGACTTCTTTAAAACTCCTAACAGATTCAACAACGGGAGATTTCATTCCAACAAAAAATGGATATTAATCTTGAAATAAAATAATTCCAATGAAATTTCTTAGAACCATAGCAACGTGGGATTTTGTGATTCTAAAGGGATACGGTGCAAATTTTTTCAAGAATATCATACGTATTTTTCCCTATCCCAGGCATGCTAAGGCTGTCACTTCTTTCTTTTTGGCATGATCATAGTCATACAAATGAAACGAGCAAAATACGAAACTTTTATAAGTGACTCTATCCATAGAAATATTAGGGGTGTCTATATTTTTTATTCCTCGTGTAAATTATTATTGTTATATCTTTTGTTCATGGGTCTCAGAAAAATACGTATTTGATAAAGTTTAGTCAAAAAGAATATTGGTTTTTTTTGCATTCCGATAAAATCTTATGAACGTATTTCTTATGCATTTCATGAATTTATACATGTACATTGACCCATGACCAGATAACATTATATACGCGCATATATGTATATTACATGTATATAGGATATGGGAAAAGGTTACAGCGTTATATACGCACTACCACCTGATGAGCTGGTATACGTTGATGATGTTGCCCACAGTGGCCGAGATGATATGATGGAATGCCCTCAGAGGCTTGATGATATTGTGAAACATGTATCTATGCACGACATGACATTCATATGCATATGCATTACACTACAATAATTCCATGATTTATATAGTTATCTAGACATATAGGTTGAGTCATTTACGCTATATTTCCTTCAATGTTTATTATATACTTATTTATGTATCTTACATACTCGGTACATTATTCATATTGATGCCCCTTTTGCTTGGGGACGCTGCGTTTCTTGCCCGCAGGTTTTCATAGACAAGTCGAGAGCCCTCCAATTAGGCTATCAACTCAGCGAAAGATGTTGGTGCGCTTCACTTGCTCCGGAGTTACTTGTTTGGTCAGTATGATTAGTACATGTAATGATTAGTATGGCGGGACCATGTCCCGACATTTATGGTATTATGTATTCTTAGAGGCTTGTAGACGGATGTCATGTATACGGATACTTGTATGGACTTATCGGCCTATGTTTCGAGTATATAAAGAATCATGTCGGCCTTATAGGCTCATTCTTCATATTTATAAGTTTGTATTCCCTCATGATTTACTCTGGTACGTTTACCTATGATAGAATGAAATGAAAGATACGTTATGATAGTACTCGGTTGAGTAAGGCGTGGGGTGCCTATCGCGGCCCACCGGTTTGGGTTGTGAAAAATGTGGTATCACAGCAGTTCTATCCTAGGGAGTCTACAAGCTATGTCTAGTAGAGTCTTATTTATGGGTGTGTCCTGCACCACACTTATAAGTAGGAGGCTACAGGGCATTTAGGACTGCTTACTCTAGATCGCGTGGTAGAGCTCAGTTGTAAGAATTCAAATTCCTAACTTCTATTTTATTCGTAATAAGACGATACCTACATCCACAAAGATGGTTGGTAAAAGACATGTCTATGGAAGAGTTGAGTCAGAGGAAATCGACTTTGCACCATGCTTATGATATGTAAATGTGAGGTCTTCCGCAGATCATGTGTGTACTGAAAGCTGTAAGCCTCTTGATACGGAGTCTTGAGGCAGGAATACCTATCCGTCTTAATGATGAAAAACAATGAGAGATTCAGAAGATAAATACAAGTTTCAACAAGAAAAAGAATCAAGATGAAGAAGAGTACGAGGTGCCCGGTTAATGAAGGTTAATTGCGTTTATAATTTAGGTAGAGGAATATAAGCTTTTTGAGTTATATTCAATAGTAACAGAGGTATGTCAGTTGGCCGTACCCATCTCAGTTATGCCCTATGAGGGCTAGCAGGTGAAGTTTAAGAAAAGTACGGAATATTAGGATCTGGCTAGGGTTAGAGTAACCCAAAATGGTGAATGGATTGTTTGTGTTAGTTGACATTTCCGAAGGGTATTACAAATGTGCTAATAGATCTTCTTGTGAGACACCCGGATGGCGTACTCTAGAATATTACCATTAGATGTGAATACTAGCATGATCAAAAAAACAAGAAGAAGAAGAAGAAGAAGAAATCAGAAGATAGGCACGGAAAGCCTGGAAGGGATAAATATTACCTTAGTATGACCCTCTTCCCTAGTAGAGCAATGAAGTTGAGCAACCCGAAGAGCCGATGAATGAAGCAAGGGGAGCAAAAAGTAAAAGAATGCCTGGCTGAATTTTTTACAAGAAAGGGATAGGCAGAAATATTAGCAGAGTCATGAGAAGAGAGATAAGGAAGAATTATGAGTACGATGCGATACATGGATGACAACAGTAGACCAAAAGATTATAGAATTTCTGGGTCCATAGTCAGGTGAAGGAAGAGACGAGAGGTGATAGGCCTTAAGACAACAAAAGAGTATAGGCCATAAAGTCATATCCTCATTTCAAGAAGAATGTTCGTGACTCTAACATGATTACCAATAGGAAAAGCTAGACCCCAGAATAATACAGGTCAGTATGGGCTGGTGAAAAAGATAAAGTAAACATAAATTAGGGATTTAGTGATTTGATAATGTTAGACATCATGAGAATTTCAGATTTCGTACCGGCAATAATAGAATGAACAACAAAAGAAGATTTATGAGAAATTCAGAGAATGGTAATTCAGGAAGACACTTGCCTAAAGTAAACAATGTGAGCAAAATTAAGCTTAAGAGACTGTATGTGCCAGTTATAGTAATTGTCTCCTCGCGATTAAGGAATTTCGTTATCCTTAGTACAGAAGGATTACCATAAGGAGAGTAAGGGTCATCGATGATGCAAAAGGACGCCAAAAATGAAGAGGTAGAACATCTATAGGCAGATTATCGTAGCTCCAACTCTTAGTACTCCCCTAAAGGGGGGAATATAGAATGACGTAACATTATGTCAAAATTAGGTGGTTCTAGTAATTATGGAATCGTAAAGGAAGAATGCGATAAAATTAAAAAGGGATGACATTGCACTTATTCAAAGCCTACACATATGCTATGATACCAAAGCATTATGCAAACACGACGTCAGAAAAGGAAGTAAGGGTTCCTGCCCGAGATGTTATTGATAGATAAGGAGCTAGTACGTAAGGTAAGTTACGACAAAGGAAATAACCCAAGAAAGATTACGCGGAATATTGATACGGGAATGGGCCAACAAGAAATTAGTAGTTGATTCAAGAAGAGCCTAGCTATGGCTAGACAAGAGAATACAGACAAATCAATAGATCGTGCAAGATAAATATAGAGAACTCCAATATGGGGAATTTAGCCTCATAGTTATGACATCGTTATCTTTGAAAAATATCCATATAGGAGTTGGGGAAGTTAAAAAGGTACCTGTATGAGTATTACAGAAATAAAAAAAAGTTCCACCGTGAAGGTAGTCAAAATATTAGTTCAGGAGTAACCCTACAAGCACAAGGGCATGGAGATAAGTAACTACGGGTAATTAAAGCGAGGAAGAACATCAAGAATTCCGTCAGGCATACGATGTAATAAGCTTACAACTTTACAAGAGTCAGAGGGTCCTCCCTAAGTACTACAATGGAAAACTAGCTAAGGAATAAGGAAGAAGGCTTCAAACTAAACATAATAACTCGAAAGAGAAATGGTCATGTAAAAGTAGTCTAACAACAAAAATTGTATGCACTCCAAAAGAAAGTGGAACCTACCATGGCTAATGAATGGGGAGAAAGATCAAAGGTAATATTTGAGACCATATGAGTTGCACAAAAAATCTGGCATGTGTGGGAACTAGGATAAGTTAAGTATGCACACAACAAGAGGCAGAAAGACCACGAAAAGTAATTGTAAAATAAAGTTGAGATGGAACAAAAGGAATTATTCGATCAATGATCCAGAGTAAGTACGTTATGGATACACTCAAGATTTTGGAGCATTATCCATGCAACATATATGTTGACACTCATACAATCATAGAAGACTCTGGTATAAGTTAAAATAAAGAATTGAGCCTAGGGCATAGACAAAGGATTGAGTTATTAGAAGATTGTATCATGGATATTCCATAACGCCCATGAAAGGCTAAGGTAATAGCTAATACCATGAGCCACATATCGGAAGATAGCTTAAGCCTACATAAAGGCCGATAAGAAGGAAGGGGAAACTAAAGAATTACATCACCCAAGTAAATCAGGAGTCTAATTTTTGGACCTAGAAGATTATAGAAGTTGTGCTTGAGAATATGGCAGAATCACTCTTAATATTAGAGGTGCAAGAGAAACAATACAACAACCATAATCTATAATGGCTTTACAATGAAGCCAGTTAGAAGAAGTACCAACCTCATAAGAAGTAAGTACGAAGCTCCCATCGGATTGTGTATGCACCAGAGGTGCAAGTAGGTCATGAAAGAAATAGAAGATACAACGTGAGATTTTCAGGTAAGTAAGGTAAAGGTGAACAACGTACGAGATACTCAAAGGTAGAAGATCGTAAATAGTCCCTACTTTGGATAAAAGGCTAGAAGCGTGGAGATTCAGTATCTAGGAATAATAGCGGCATCGTTAGTAGCATATCTTCAAGCCTATCGTCTAGGTATCGAGAAGCCTGATTAAGAGAATAAAGAAGAGTTAGAGATGATGTGATGTCTCGCTTGGCATTCCAGAAAGACGTAAGGATGTCTATGATGCAACCAATTTGAAAGGTTGCTAGTAATATAAATAAATATGTATAGGTCGCAAGTTGTTGTATGGTGAAGTGACAAGGTTGTAGAAGAGATGAGTAAGGATAAGAAAGGGCGAGTGAGAAGGTAACGAAAATGGATAAGGATTAAGCCCATGAAAACAAGAAGAGCTGACGGTTTCTCTAAGTTATACAAAGCTCACTATAGCTTGAATGAACTCAAAGGAGTATAAAACTAATAGCATTTAGAGGAGATGGAATGCTGTAGAATGAGTGTGTGATTATGATAGATAAAGGACGACGTTTGGGCCATCAATTGAGTAATGGTCTGTAAAAAAAAGAGAAAGGGACTTCATGAATTAGACAGGATTAAAATAGCCTCGAAAGGCGAGTCACATTGGGATGCTATAAAATATGGTTATGAAAATATAATATTGTATTACCTAGGTGTATCAGAAAAATTACTTCAAATATTCTATGACGCAACGTAAGCCCTAGTGGCAATATATTACGTAAGAAATATCAAGTTATCAAGGGATTATTGTAAGTCAACATTGAGGTGAGTCAACAATGGATAGTAAAAGTTGAAAAGTAAGAGATGAGATTGGGCCATTAGTCTTATAATGAACAGTAATGAAGAAGCGGTAATGGATTTAGCTTTATGCATATAGGATAAGCAACGAGAGTAACCTAGAGTTCAGTAGCAGACCTCAGTAACGATAAATCGAAGTAAGAATTTTGTTATAGTGTGGCCTACTTAGATATAGTAAAGCTAATGATGCTAGAGGGACAACTTGACATAATTTTGTATATGTTCACAAAGTGAAGCCTAGAGATTGGCTAAAGGCTGGAAGAGAAGAGAAGAGTGAGGCGCACACACAAAGTTAGAGTCGTAAAGGCTGCATGATTGAAGGTAGTAATAGTTACGAGATTAGAAGGATTTCGACTACAAGTCGTGGTGTGAGAAAGAGGCTAAAAGGGGGGAATACCCTGACCTTTGGGATTCATTCATAGAACAGTCGCCTAGATGGCAAGACGAGTACTAAAGTTTTTGCAAGACCTATGGGATATAAGAATGATAAGAGCATCAGTTAACATTTGAGGATGAATGTTCTAAAGAGGGGAATAATGTTACGCCCCGCAATATTACGTCAATATTACGTCCTGCAGTATTATGTTACAATGATGTTATGCTTCATAGTATTAAATTACAACGATGTTGCACCTTGTAGTATTATACGTTGAATTTGTTGTAAGGTAATTGACATTAGTCCAGGGAAAGAGATTATACGGAGATTATAAGGATTATGCTATTTTAAACAAATGATGAGTAAATTCGTGAAGGTGAGAGGGGAAACAAGTCAAAGAAAATAAATTTTTCGTCCAAGTTTGGCATATTGGGATAAAATACGGGTAGAGCATTAATACTCGATATTTATGGACTAGTGTCATACAAGGTACTACATGACCATGCTAGTAAGTCGTACAAGGAATGTTAAAAGAGAATAGTATTTTAAGTAAGTGGAGATAATTCTTAATTATACAAGTAATTGGTTAATTACTGAATAACGGGACATTACCTAATTAATTGGGAATATATTGAATAAGTATTAAAAAAGCATGAGGTGGCAGCCCCCCATGCAATTAGAATGACTCATACCACAAATTAAAAGGTGGCATCTCAGTGTCATTTGCATGACACTTACATACAAAACTACAAAGACTTTAAAGGGTGCATTGTATTCTTTATTAGTTATAAGACTTCTTTAAAAATCCAAACAGATTCAAGAACGGGAGATTTCATTCCAACAAAGAACGGACATCAATCTTGAAACAAAACAATTTCAATGAGATTTCTTAGCAGCATAGTAACGTGAGATTTTACGATTTTAAAGGAAGACGGTGCAATCTTTTCCAAGAATATCATACGAATTTTTTCCTACCCCAGGTATATTACGGCTGTCACTTCTTTCTTTTTGGCATGATCCAAGTAATACAAATGAAACGAGCAAAATACGCAACTTTCATAAATGAATCTATTCATAGAAATACTAGGGGTGTCTATATCTTTGATTCCCAATGTGAATAATTATCATATATTTTGTTCATGGGTCTCAGAAAAATACGTATTTGATAAAGTTTAGCCGAAAGGTATACTGAATTTTTTGGCATTCCGATAAAATCTAATCAACGTATTTCTTATGCATTTCATGCATTTATACATATACATTGACCCATGACCAGATGACGTTATATATGTGTATCTATGTATATCATATGTATATGGGATATGGGAAAAGAGTACGTCGTTATATATGCACCACCACCTAATCAGCTGGTATATGTTGATGATGTTGCCCACATTGGCCGAGATGATATGATGGGATGCCCTCAGAGGCTTGATGATATTATTAAACATGTGCCTATGCACGACATGATATTTATATGCATAGGCATGACACTACAATTATTCCATGATTTACAGAGTTATCCAGACTTACAGATTGAGTCATTTTCTCTATATTTCATTCCATGTCTGTTATATACTTATTTATATGCCTTACATACTCTGTACATTATTCGTACTGACGTTTCTTTTGCCTGGGGATGCTACATTTCATGCCCGCAGGTCCTGATAGACAGGCCGAGAGCCCTCCAAGTAGGCTTTCAACTCAGCGGAAGGTGTTGGTGCGCTCCATTTGCTCCGGAATTGCTTTTTTGGTTAGTATGATTAGTACACGTATTGATTAGTATGGCGGAACCCTATCCCGACCTTTATGATATTATGTATTCTTGGACGCTTATAGACAGATGCCATGTGTATGGATACGTGTATGGCCTTGTCGGCCTATGTTTCGAGTATATAAAGAATCATGTCGACTTTATAGGCCCGTTCTTCATAAGTATAAGTTTGTATTCCCGCTTGATTTACACTGGTACGTTTACCTATGATAGATTGATATGAAAGATACGTTATGTTGGTACTCAGTTAAGTAAGGTACCAGGTTCCTATCGCGGCCCATACGTTTGGCTCGTGACAGGTAACCAAAAGATCGTCAAGCTTCGTAACTGATCCGATCCTCGTTCCAAATTAGGGTATGACAATAACAGAAAAGTAGTCACGCCAACATGCACTTCCCAGAAGATTTAGAAAATTTAGAGAGAAGATTGGTTTCATAACAGTTTTATATACAGTTCACAGAATATAAAAGCGGTAAAAAGCGGCAATTAGCACATTAGGGTCAAATACGTAAAAATCAGATAATAAACGAAAGTCAAGTATAACAGTTATTCTGTGCTCGAATTCTAAACCCTAAACTAGAGATTCTGGGTTCGGTCCCCAACAAAGTCGCCAAAGTTATCACACCTCCTTTTTTCCGAGGTGATAGGAAGATTTTCAAATTAAAGTGACATTATTCGAAATGGGATTATTTATTTATTTCAAAGTTATCACTTGGGATAATTATTATGGTGTCTCAAGTCTTCAGCTTATTTTAGATCCCAAATCGAGAAAATTTGACTTTGTTTTAAAGTCCGCAAAACCAGAAGACCAAGTAAGGAATTATGTTAATCTGGGAGAAGGTGTGAGGCACTCCCAAGTTCCGTGGTTTTAGCACGGTCGCTCAACTATTAATAATTTGCCTAATTATCTGATTTATTACATGTTTAAGACCTATTGTGCATTTTTAATTTCTATCCGCTTTTAATTAATTTAATCACCTTTTAGCGTTTATGAAATTTGTTTGAACAAGTCGCAAAGTTGCGCACTCTTTTGTTTTTGTACACATTGCGAATCACGTCACGTTAATCATACTTGCGATCTACGGCATGTTTACTTTTATTATTGTTTGAAGTTATGGTCGAGTCACATGAAATCCGTACCCGAATTGGGGATAATGTATCACGATTATGCCCCGAAAAGTGTACCCATAACAATGATTATTTATTATTAAACGCGCCTAAAGCAAACTACGAATGTTTAGAAGTTGATTAATTTTCCCTAGCGTTACTTTGAGATTTGTTGCAACATTTGCATATGGGTGAACGTTGTAGCAGGGGTGTATAATTTTGATCACTCAAATCTTTCTGAATGACTAAAGCATATGCTCTTTATTAAGGATTAAGCAACTATGTTCATTGGCAAGACTAAAATTACGTGTAATGAAGGAAGATGTTTGTATTTGAGCTCTTCTGGTTCCTACATTTTAAAAGGGAATCAAATTAAAATGTGCTAATGTTTCTTGAATGGTGTTTGACAAAAAACAAAATGAATTCAATAGAGCTGGGTTGAACCAGGTACTGCATGGGGCATTTGCATTTATACTCGTTTTTTGTGTCACGTTTTAACTTGTGTCTGCTTTATAAAAAAATTGCAAGCGTACCCACTTTTTCGCATAATTTCAGCATACGGGGCTGAAGTAGCAAAGACAATCACGCAAAACTTCAGCATTCTAGTAGTCGTGCCTAAAGTTCAGCTCTAGAGCTGAAATTTTTATTTTGTAGCTGGCGAACTTCAGCTCTAGAGCTGAAGTTTTTGTTTTGTAACTGGCAAACTTCAGCTCTAGAGCTGAAGTCTGTATCTGAGGGAATCACTACTGTTTTTGGTGTTTCGCGGTTGATCAACTTTGATGTTGCAATACATTCACCTGAAATTCCAGGCGCGAAGACTACAATGACAAGGCATGTTAATACTACAACTTTATAGCAGTAAGAACAAACTTGGACATTGTGGTTATTCATGGTCAGATGAAGCTAAATAGAGGAGAAAAAAGAGGTTAAAAAATTTAACGTGCCAGATTCTATGTTCTAAAGTATTCAGGAGATTGTGCAGATCCTTGCTGTTTTCTGTGGGTGTTAGAGTCCAGCTAAACAAAAAAAAAGGATAATGCATAAAATCCTCCCCGACCTATTACCATATAACCAACTACACACCTTTTCTTTTCGGGGGTCCTATTACCCCCCCCCCCCCCCAAACTATTTTAAAGTGCAATAAACATCACCTTAAGTGCTGGCGTGGCATAGAGAGTGTGCACACTCTCTTAAAGGCAAGTGGAAGTAACAAAAATAATTTTAAAATTGTTTAATAAGTACAAGTGTCATCTTTTGATGGGACATTACAGAATTAATTACATCAAATTAATTAGTCTCCTTCACTTCTAAACCTCTTCTCGCACGAACAAGGGGGACGTCGTTTCAACAATGAAATACCGGAGCAAAAATTCAATACAACGCCAAAATCAACCTAGAAATCAAAAGCAGATATGTTTAGTAATAGAAACAGAGCTACAACTAGAGGGAGCAACGAGCATGATTTAGTAAGAACCTACGAATAGTCAAAACGGTTTCGTTCACTGGAGTTTCGTTGGAGCAAGGGTCTTCGTCGGAGTTTCGTTCTCCGGCCAGATCTGACAATATCAAACAAGTGTTATATAAAACCCATTAAATGAGGTTTTTGCCTTTTGACCGGATATGGTAATGAAGGCCTGCAAATAGGAAAATAAGGAAGAAGGAGAAAACGGTGAAAAAAAGTTTTTAAGCAAGAAATACACATTTTAGGCGCGTGTATTTCACCACCTTGTATACATCTGGTTGTTGCCTTTTAAGGGGTAAATAATATTACTTAAAAAAAGTTCAAGAGGGTAATAAGATCCCCGAAAAGAAAAGGTGTGTAGTTTGTAATATGGTCATAGGTCGAGGAGTATTTTATGCATTATCCTAAAAAACAACTAGTAAAAGGAGACTGACATTGAGAGACCAGGAAGAAAGTGTTCATTTATATAGTGTCACTGCATGGGAAGAACGTCCTAAGGTTCTTAGCTGAGATTCTCCTGTATAAGATTCGAGAGAGTTGCAAAGCAAGGATGAGGAGAAAGGGGGCTGAAGTTATTTAAAAAATGAGTACAAATTAAAAAAATAGGTATATGTTAAATGGGGGCGACCAAATAGGACGCCCCGTGCAATTTTTACGTATTGCATGGTCTTTTCCTAGTGAGCCCTTCATCAGATTGGCATACGGCAGACCTCCCTCAAATGGGCCAAACTCCACATTGAGCCTAACAAAGTGAGCCAAGACAGACATAATTTTTGCAGAAATCAATATTTTATACATGGCCATAATGAATAATGCAAACCATCCGAAATTCATGCCAATTGTGATAGACTATAAAATGGAAGAAAAATAATAAAAGGAGAAAACTCATACATTAGCTTATAGTACATAAATGATACTCTACTAAACTACAACAGCCTAAAACAATCCAACAATTTCACGTAAATGAAATTACGAGCAAATTCTTCTTAAATAACTTCATGTAATCGTCGAAATTGAAAAGGACTATTCAGTTCATTACACCAAAGGATATAGTTTGAATTTACAATAAAAACAAACATTTTCAGCAGCTGATATTTTATTTTATTTTTTTTAAAAAAAAATGATGTTCTCGGTTTATCTAATCAAAACTACAAAGCTGAAAACTTCCTCACTTCACCTTTTCATCCTTCATATTCAGAAATGAATCCTGGCATAATCAAAATACAGATTTGCCCTATTATACGAATGACTATCCATGCGAATAATCTAAACATAGGTGACATGTGATAACTCTGGAATACTGGCCAGCTCCATTGCACTCCTGCGGAGGTCACTTTACATCTAAGGACTAAACCTCTAATCACCAGTAAACTATTCATGAGAATAGACATGTTGTAGGCATGAATAATACATAAAACAGGCAAAGATCTTCCAAATCGACCAACGCGTTACATTAATCAACTATGTCTTATTCATTAAGCTCATTGCAAATCATAAAGCCTTATAAGAAACTTAATTGCAAAGAAAGAAACTCGGCCAAGTCAAATAGAAGCCCAGGACGCTTATGGATGAGATCCGTTATACGGCAAAAAGAGACAACAACATTAAAATCAGTAATTGCTTCAAATCAACCAAACTTTTGAACCCAGAAATGATGCAAGAATCCAGAGAGATTAGAAGCAGCTTTTAACCCTTTTTTTTTCACTATATCTTCTCTGATTTTGGAGTGTTTTTAACACCTATGTATATGGCTAAAATCGGGAAGACCAATTTTACGGTCAACGAGGCATTACGTAATTTCATCTCGAAGGACCGGAGAATAGCTCAGGGTTCGATGTCTTCGAGAATTCTTCGTGCCCGGTGTCGGGGCAGAATGAACCGGTGCTTATCACAAGTAAGTGGGAAGTTTCTTAGGAGCAGTATTTTCTGACAACGCCTGCGCAAACAGTGACACCTGCACCAGGCTGATTGGGTGGTTGTACCAGCTAATTTATGTAATAATTATGCATGTGTCATATTGGGATTTTCCCCTCATATATAAAGGGAACCCTTGTCATTTTTGTAAGGGGAATGGACAATATCATTACACGCTATATCCAATACAAGAACATTCTCTTCTCTCGAACTAAAACATATTCTCTGTTCGATCCTATTACTTACATTTATCGTCTTGCTCATATTTGTTACACTTCATTAATTGTTCTTCATTTATTGCTCATTATTGGTCATAAAGTGCCGTCATCAAGTTTATCATAACTGTTATTCCTCCATCGACTGTCTTTAGCCGGGCATCCGACTCGACCTCGAGGCCCTGTATACGCAAGCTCGAGGCCCCGATTTCCAGCCATTCGGTTTGATTATTACACTATTCACAAGCTATTATCTTATTCTTCCCTAATCTTTCACTTCGCATCTATGGCCTAAAAACTAGCATAAAAATAGATCACATATTTTTAGAACCACAAAATCAAATCTAATTATTATTACCATTTTCAAGGTAAATAGTTTGGCGCCCACCGTGGGGCTAAAAATAATAGTGATTGTTTTCTTGCTGGTTTACTACATAACGCAAGTTATCTTTCACACCTTTTCTTATCCAAGAATCTTTGATTTTATGTCAAAATGTCTATCTCGGTAAACGCACCCCGAACTCAGGAAACAACTCATTCAACTCATTATTAACAACATCGATCGCTTTGCTTGATCCCATTTAGACATGACAGGGATCCCACATGAGATAACTACCCATCGACTAAGTGTCGACCCCAGGTACAAACCGGTGAAGCAAAAAAGGTGACCCCAGTCCTCGATAAAGCATGCATTCATCAAAGACGAGGTAACGAAGCTCCTCAAAATAGTGTCTATTAGGGAAGTAAAATATCCCGAACGGCTGGCCAATATGGTGGTAGTTCCAAAAAAGGGGAATAAACTAAGAATGTGCATAGATTACAAAGATCTAAATAGGGCATGCCCAAAGAACTCGTTCCCACTGCCCAACATCGACCGTTTGATTGACGCCACGGTCTGCCATGGAACCCTCACTTTTCTGGATGCCTATTCGGGGTATAATCAAATTCAGATGAACCCCCGAGGATAGACAAAAGACTTCGTTCATCACGAAGTACAGTACGAACTATTACTATATAATGCCCTTAGGGCAAAAAAATGCAGGGGCCACATACCAATGCCTAGTTAATAAGATGTTCGAGCATCAAATAGACAAGTTCATGGAAGTTTATATTGGCAATATGCTAGTTAAGTCCCTGTGCGCAGAGGACCATTTGATTCATTTGCAGGAAACATTTGACATCCTCAGAAGTTACAACATGAAACTCAATCCCAAGAAGTGTGCCTTCGAGGTAGGACCATGCAAATTCTTAGGTTTCATGGAATTGAATAGAGGAATCGAGATCAACCCTGATAAAATCAAAGCCATCGAAGAAATTATGGTGGTAAATAACGTAAAAGTCGTGCAGCGCCTGACCGGCCGGATAGCAGCCTTGGGCCAGTTTATACCAAGGTCATCGGACAGAAGTCATCATTTTGTTCTCCCTTCTCAAAAGGAAAAACAACTTCAAATGGACCCTATTTTAAGGAGTTTAGTTATCTCGTCCTTGATGAAGGCACACTTGATCTTGGACTGAGGTCTCCTTTTCATCTTTACCGGATAGAACTTCGGGTCCAAGCTCAGCTTGTGAGTGGTGATATCCGGTTGGATCCCTATAATATCGAGATCGGACCAAGCAAAACAATCTTTATTAGCTATAAGAAATTAAATGAGCTTTTTCCTGAGCTCGGGAGTTAACCCCATGCCCAGGTATACCTTTTGATCGGGCAGATGTTCGATTAGTACGACTTCCTCCAGCTCTTCGATCATTGATTTAGTAGCATCGAAATCATCGGGAGCTATAAAGGTTCGAGGAACCTTGTAATTGTCGTCTTCCTCAATCTCTTGCTTGTCGGATTGGGTCGAGGCTGGCATCGGTGATTGCTATTTTGCTTCCTATTTTACTATCAAACCTGAGTCCTTTATTGATAAGAGAGTTGATATCGGGATTGCTTCATCAATGGAAAACATCTTCTTTGCAGCGGGTTGCTCCCCGTAAACCGTCTTTATCCCTTCTGCTGTTTGAAATTTTAATAACTGTTGAAGGGTCGAGGGCACAGACCTCATGTTGCGGATCCATGGCCTCCCAATCAGGGCATTGTACCTAATGTCCCCTTCGATTACATAAAACATGGTTTCTTGGGTGGTACCGGCTACGTTTACCGGCAACATTATTACTCTCTTAAAGTTTCACAAGCCATGTTGAATCCGTTTAGCACTCAGGCCGCAGGTATGATTTGGTCCTATAGGCCAAGTTGTTCTATGACCCTCGATCGAATGATTTTGGCCAAGCTACCTGGATCAATTAGCACATGTTTAACTCAAGTTTTATTCATGAGTACAGAAATTACCAGTGCATCATTATGGAGCAGCATTGATACTTTGGTGTGCTTTATCATCAGACCTTGATGAACATCGACCCCTCCGATAATCATATGAATGACGGGGGTAAATAACGTAAAGGTCGTGCAACGGCTGACCGGGCAGATAGCAGCCTTGGGCCGGTGTATATCAAGTTCGTCGGACAGAAGTCACCATTTCTTCTCCCTGCTCAAAAAGAATAACAACTTCGAATGGACTTCAGAATGCCAACGCGCCTTGGAGGAGGTGAAGCGATACCTGACAAGCCCGCCTTTGCTCCACACCCTAAAAGAGGATGAGACATTGTATTTATACCTGACCGTATCCAAAATAGAGGTAAGTGGTGTGCTGGTTTGAGAAGAACAAGGTACGCAATTCCCTATTTATTACGTAAGTCGAACCCTGGGTTATGCCGAAACCAGGTATCCGCACCTGGAAAAATTAGCTCTTGCATTAATAAGTGTGTCTCGAAAATTGAAACCTTACTTCCAATGCCATCATATTTGCATTTTAACAACATATCCCCTTTGAAGCATATTGCATAAACCCGAATTGTCGGGCCGACTGGCCAAATGGGGCATCGAACTCGGGGGATATAATATCGAATATCAGCCCCGAATGGCTATCAAATCTCAGATTTTGGCAGACTTCGTAGCCTACTTCACTCCCTCCATCGTACCCGAGGTCGAGAAAGAACTTTTGCTAAAAACGGGCACATCTTCCGGGATATGGACCTTGTTCACTGATGGCGCCTCAAACGTAAGAGGGTCCAGGCTCGGCATAGTTCTAAGGCCATCTACGGGCGGCGTGATTTGACAATCTATAGAAACCACAAGGTTAACTAACAATGAAGCCGAGTATGAGGCTATGATTGCATGTATGGAATTGGCCAAAGGCCTAGGAGCTGAAGTCATTGAAGCAAAATGTGATTCCCTCCTGGTGGTAAATCAGGTAAATGGGAGCATCAAGGTTCGGGAAGACAGGATGCAACGATACTTAGACAAAATTCAAATCACATTGCACCGCTTCAGAGAATGGACTCTGGTCCACAGACCTCGAGAGGAGAATAGCGAAGCAGATGCCCTCGCAAACCTGGGATCGTCAGTCAAGGAAGATGACATACTCCCCGGATCCGTTGTTCAACTATCCAAATCAGTTATCGCAGAAGGCCATGCCGAGATCAACTCCACTAGCCTAACATGGGATTGGAGAAATAAATATATCGATTATTTTTAGAGCGGGAAGCTACCCACAGACCCAAAAGAGTCGATGGCCCTACGAACCAAAGCGACCCAATTCTCGCTCGACAAAAATAGAACTCTTTACAGAAGAACTTTTGATGGCCCCCTAGCAGTATGTCTAGGGCCGAGGGACACAGACTATGTGCTCCGAGAGATATATGAGGGCACCTGCGGAAATCACTCCGATGCCGATTCTTTAGTTCGAAAAGTAATCAGGGCGGGCTACTATTGGGATAGCATGGAGAAGGACACCAAAGAATTCGTCCGCAAATGAGACAAATGCCAAAGATTCGCCCCAATGATTCACCAACATGGTGAACAACTACATTCAGTTTTGTCGCCCTGGCCGTTCATGAAATGGGGGATGGACATCGTCGGACCTCTACCAACGGTGCCAGGTAAAGCTAGATTAATTTTATTTTTGACTGACTACTTCTCAAAATGGGTTGAAGCACAAGCCTTCAAAAAAATAAGAGAAAAAGAAGTCATTAATTTCATCTGGGACCATATCATATGCCGATTTAGAATTCCTTCCGAGATAACGTGTGATAATGGGAAGCAATTCATCGGAAGCAAAGTGACTCGGTTCCTCGAGGATCACAAGATCAAAAGGATCCTGTCAACAACCTACCACCTGTGTGCAGATGGACAAGATGAGTCCACAAACAACACCATCATTCAAAACTTAAAAAATAAGCTGGAAAGTGTAAAAGAGAAGATGGAGAGAAATATTACACGAAGAGCTCTGGGCATATCGAACAACTCCAAAATCAAGCACGGGGAAAACGCCTTTCTCCCGGTATATGGCTTCGACACTTTTATATCGGTAGAGTTCGGAGAACCCACCGCCAGATTCTAACACACCATCGAGAGCTCGAACAAACAGCCCAATAGCCGGTCCGAATAGTCGCAAAAAAATAGAGGATCGAAAGATACTACAACAGGAGAACAAATCTCCGACATTTTTGAATTGGGGATTTAGTCCTAAGGAAAGTCAACTTGAATACTCGAAATACCAATGAAGGAAAGCTAGGTTAGAACTGGGAAGGACCGTACCGAGTCCTTAGGGTAGTTGGAAAAGGGTCCTACAAACTCGGCACCATGTAAGGTGAACGACTTCCAAGCAATTTGAATGTATCAATGCTCAAACGCTATTGCTTCTAAAAGCTCAAAGGCCCTAGGTTTCGAAGGCATGTGTTGCACTCTTTTCCTTCGATCGGGGTTTTCATCCCCAAAAAAGGTTTTTTTACCCACACGGTTTTTAATAAGGCAACATCTATATGCTACCTAAGGAAGACTCAACAAGTATTCAAGGCTTCTCTTCAACCAACCTTAAATATTGTGGGGCACCCCCCCGGAAGGTCACCTCCTCGGAGAAGCCAAGACGTGCTAAGCGAGGTCCCGATAGGAAAACGATGTACCGAGCCAAATGGTCGAACGAACCATGCCTGTATAGAATAATCGAGCACCTGATAGCGAGAACATGTATACTTGTACCAAGTAAAAAAAGAATACTTTCCCCTCTGTCAAAGCATTTCATGTTTCAAAGAAATTTTCTATTTCTACAAAAGCGGCTCCAGGGCACAAAATGTCCCGAACACTCGGGGACTAGCGTCAATAACTTGAAGCCATATGACCTCCGGGTCAGACGCTCGAGATTCGTAAGCCCTCAATCAGGCAACACAAAGTTTGCAAAAAATGGCTCCAGAATAAATAAAAAAAAATATATCCTGAACACTCGGGGACTGGCATCCAGAACACCTAGAGACTGGAATCCCGAACACTCCGGGACTGGCATCAAGAAACCTTCAATGCCCCCGGGACTATCGCCAATCCCTACCTCATCGACTTGTCAAAAACCCAAAGCAATAATACCCCATGTGGGCAACCTCGGTCTCGACCGATCTATATAAGGCAACAACAATATCTGTAAGACCTCAAGCAAGGCATGAACTATACTTGTACCAAGTAAAAATATCGGTAAGACCTCAAGCAAGGCACGAACTATACTTGTACCAAGTAACAATATCTGTAAGACCTCGAACATGGCATAAACCATACTTGTACCAAGTAACCAAAGCTGTAAGACCTCAAAGGCATGTAAAAATTATAAGACCTTACAAAAAGGCATTATCCCGAACTTAAAGTTGAGGCTATATATTCGAACTTGTAAGACCCCTAAAAAGGCATACCCTCGATATAGACGCCGAAACTACTTTACTCGGGGACTGAAAGGCTCCAGCCAAACATAATGACTACGGTCACAGGGCTGTACTAGCCAAACTAATGCGACTCGAGGAGGCCAACCGTCACTATAAAATCACAGGCCTCCAATTACTTCGAAAGTACCTCAAAAAGAACCGGTTAAACAGGTTGCCCTCGACATAGGCAAAAGAGCTTTGACCATGTCAGCTCCAAACTATAAGCTTCGAAACACTCAGCCACCGAGACCTCCTGAGGTGCTCGTTCATCGCCACATAATGACTTACAATTGAGGTTTTTATCGAACCGTCAAAAGAGTCAGGCAAACACAATGTCAAAAAAGTCCTTATCGATGGAAACATAAAGCCCATATAAAGAGTCGTACCAACGCAATGCGTAAGAGACACTATCGCTATCCCAAATAAAGGGTCATACCGACCCAATGCGTAAGAGCCACTATCGCCAACCCACATAAAGGGTCGTACCAACCCAATGCGTAAGAGCTACTGCTGCCTACTCGTATGAGAGGTCACGCCGACCTAATGCGTAAGAGCCTAAGGGCCAGCTTTAAATTCAAAAACTTAAGGGTCAATGAGCTCGAGTCGAAACCTGATTCGGAGACTGAACCAGAAGTAGTTAACTGAATATGCCTAAGAGCAAAAGAATAAGAGCCTAAGACGCTAGCTTACATTAAAAGGTCGTATCGACCCCGACGCGTGAGAATCTAAAAAATCCGTGCAAATGGCCTCAGATCCAACATGATAGACTTACAGGTCGACTCTCGGCCATTGCAAAATGCTCGGCAGTAGTAGGAACCCAAGGGTCAAAATTTGAGACCCACGACTTCGGATCAACTGCCAAACGAATGCCACAAGTCGTTCAAAGGAAAAAAAAGGTAAAAAATTGACACACATATAAAAAGATTCATAAAAGTACAATTATAAAGTCTACATATGGAGCCCTTACGAAGGTAGAAAGCAAATGAAAACCTAAATCTATCACCAGAGCTATGCCTTCGACGACCTCCTCAGAAAGTACGCTTTCTGCAGCTTCAGCTATAACCTCCGGGTTTCCAACAGCCTCTTCCCCTTCAGGGACTTCGCCTCCATCTCCATCACCTCCCTAGTCACTGCTCGACTCACTTTCAGAAGGAAGTAGGGCCCCAACTCCCTCTTCTAGGATCTTCACCCTCTCAATCTCGACGATTAAATCAACTCCCCCCGCATTTATATCCTCGAACATCTGTCTCCAAGATTCTAACCGGGCATGCTCTACTGCTCGGGTCAGGCACAACTCAGCCTCTTCGGACACCTTCCGAGCCTGAGCAATTGTAGTTGCGACATCCTCCTTATGCGAGGTCACAAGCGCCTCGGCCTCATCCCTGACCTCGGATAGCGTAGCAACCAACTTAGTATAAAGATCCTTATGCTTACTGCTCTCATCCTTCGCATCTTCACGGAAACGTCCGATCGAAACCACCTCTCCCTTGAGGGATCTCTCTCAGAGATTACCTCACTCAAATGCCGCTTGAGCTTGAGAATTTCGGAGTCCCTGGCTCGAAGTTCCTTCCCCATAAGGACATCTTTCTCCTTAAACTGCAAAAATTGACCCAAAGATATTAAAACACGGAAGTCAGTTAGACGTACAGGCAAAAACTAAACGGGAACTACGTAACCTGTTCAATAAGATGAGCCTTTTCCCGTGACGTTGCCTCCAAGCAATCCCGAAGTCCATGGAGTTCTTCCTCCCTCTTGGTAGAAAGAGCCCTGAGCTCATCGGCTTTCGAGGTAAGCTTCGTATGTTCGCCCTCACGGCGAGTCAGCTCGGTTTAAAAATTGGCGATCATTTGATTATAAAGCACCTTGGCCTAGAACCATGAAAGAAGTAAGGTTAGCAGGTCAAAGGTCGGGTCCCCAAGCAGAATTTACGAATAGATTACCTACTCGCATAGCCTATCGATCTCATTAAAAATAAGCAAAATGTCAAGCTTAAGCTCTTCCTCATGCTTAGCAGAAGGCTTTTCAAACATATTTTTATCACCAACGGGCGTCCCCACGTTGAGAGGCTCTGTATTGGGGTATCTTGCATCTCCCTCGGAGGAAAAGCCGATTCCGAAGGGGAATCACTCACTTCAACGACCTCGACTGGGTCAATCAGGGTTGTCTCTTGCTTCTGAAGAGCTTCGAAATTGGGCTCCCCTGGATCACCTACCGAGCGCACCTTGACTCGAGGGAAATTTTGGCCATCAGTCGACTCGACAATAGCGCCCGATACACCCTCGCAGGACTCTCCAGCCCGAGGCGGGGCAACAATGGAACCGAGCTACAATTCAGAAGCCGCCAAATCAAAGGTATGTGAAACAGTAAAATCCTCTCCCGCTTCGGGTGCTGTCAAAGACTCATCTTTCTTTTCGCCTCCAGCTCAGGGACCCCTTCACGCTTCTAGAATTAAGGCTATTGAATCATCCTTAGGATCTTCCATTATGGTTTTCTTGGATTTCGGAGGATAAGTCGACGATCCCCCTCATTTTTTCCTCTCTTCATCAGGTGTTGGAGCACCCGCTTGACCAGGCAGAGTTTCTCTCATCAAGAAGACCACCCCAGACCTGCCCAAATACAAAAACAAGTACGGGGAATGAGAATGCAATTAGCAGCAACTTTTGTAAAACTAAAAGTATAGCGGTGAATGGAGTCCCACCATGATCCTTGGCTTCCCATCGAGACTTGGATAAATCGCGCCACATGAGCTCGACATATGGTCAAATCGAGTCCAGTTTAGCTACCCAACCTGAAAGATTCCTTACCGCATCAGGGTACACCGCGACAGCTGTATCAGCGGGGGAAGTCAGTTCATAAGGAAATGTATCCGAAAGAAAGAAATGGGAGTTATTCAAGTATGTCTACTTACGCTTCATGTTTCATCTTTCGAGGAACGACATCCTCTCTGCGGGGATCAAGTCCGAAGTCCTAACTCGGATGAAACGGCTCATCCATCCCCCATTCCTAGCCTCGTCGGTACAAGCGAAGAGGGCCGTCGAGGCCCGACAGCGGAGCTTAATCAGGCCCCCACAAAGAGTCGGGGACTATACATTCTGATCAAATGGTCAAGGGTGAAGGGCAACCCCCTAATCATATTCGCGTAATACCTGGTCATGTAAACGATACGCTAAAATGACGGGTGAATTTGGCCGAGAGTCACTTGATATCGTTCGCAGAAGTCGAGGATCATGGGGTCTATCGAAGGCATGGATGGCACCGACGGGCCGAGGGTAAATGGATAAGTATACACATTGAGGAAGTCGGCCTTATACATCGTTACATCCTCTCCCCGGGAAAGAACCTCCACTAACACCGCATCTCCCCAGCGATAATTGATTTTCACCCTTTCGATGTCCGTTATAAAACTGATGTATCGAGACGTGGGTTCACATCGCCCCGGCTTCGAAGAGGAAAAATCACGTTTCAGGAAAGGGCACGAGAAAGAGGTAAGAGGAAAGAAAAACTCTGTTGGGAGCCTGATGATGCAACAGAGAGTAAGGGGCGGAGAAATGAATATTTATAGACGCCTAACATGTGCGATTGGAGCAGACCAAAGGATAGCCAACCACTATAATTAATTCGAAGACTTTGAGGATTGTGTGGTCGCGACCTTTAGAAGCCATGTATATTACATCAGTCACTTGGAAGGACACAACTATTCGCTTCGATAGAAGCGCCAGAGAGGAAAGATCTCAAGGACGTTTCTCTTTGTTTTACTATGAGAAACGCGAGGACTATCTGTATACAGCTAAAATCGGGAAGACTAATTTTACGGTCGACGAGGCATTACGTAATTTCATCTCGAAGGGCCCGAATAATAGCTTAGGTTTCAATGTCTTCGAGAATTCTTCGTGCCTGGTGTCGGGGTGGAATGAACCGGTGCTTATCACAAGTAAGTGGGAAGTTCCCTAGGAGCAGTATTTTCTAACAACGCCTGCGCAAACAGTGACAGCGTGCACCAGACTGATTAGGTGGTTGTACCAGCTAATTTATGTAATAATTATGCATCTGTCATATTGGGATTTTTTTCTCACATATAAAGGGGAACCTTGTCATTTTTGTAAGGGGGACGGATAATATCATTACACGCTACATCCAATACAAGAACATTTTTTTCTCTCTAACTAAAACATATTCTCTGTTCGATCTTATTGCTTACATTTATCGTCTTGCTCATATTTGTTACATTTCATTAATTATTCTTCATTTATTGCTCATTATCGGTCATAAAGAGCCATCATCATGTTTATCATAACTGTTAATCCTCCATCAACTGCCTTTAGCCGGGCATCAGACTCGACCTCGAGGCCTGTATACGTAAGCTCGAGGCCCCGATTTCCAACCATTCGGTTTGATTATTACACTGTTCACAAGCTATTATCTTATTTTTCCCTAATCTTTCACTTAGCATCGATGTCCAAACAACTAGCATAAAAATAGATCACATATTTTTAGAACCACAAAATCAAATCTAATTGTTATTACTATTTTCAAGGTAAACAAGCTAATTAACTCATATGTAAACGAAAACGTAAATTTCTAGCAGCTGTGTCTCTTTTTTGTCTCTGACTCCCTGATGAATGAGAAAAGGATTATGTTAGGGCAATAAAAACCTGATTTTCTAATTTAACTTTATCCTTTTTACTTTTGTTATTTGACTCCTAGGCCCCAAAACATGAGTTGTATCTGTTTTCTTTTGCAGAGACCAGTCCTTTTCTTTCTTCCAAAAATTTCTTTTTGTTATAACAGAAAGATTCCCCAACATAAAAATCCCGTAATATCCTCTAAACTCTAGCTAATTACAATTTCCTGTCTTTTTTTACTGTTCTCTTTTACTTCTTTTGTTTTAGTAGGCTTCCAAGAGTGGGATTTTCTAAACAAGAAATAGACTGGACCAGCTCAAGTTGGGTTACACAGCCCATCAAATGTTGTGTTTGATGGGTGTACTACCCGGACCCAAATTCCACTAACAACACCTAAAATCAATTAAGACTTAAACAAACAGAAACAACTGGACACTGAACTAGGGAATTAATGCAACAAAACTAACAAAGGTACATGCAAAACACAAAATTAAACTAATTTATTGAAATGCCAACAAGCAGAGGAATTACCAATTAGAACCAGAAGCGCCAAACGATGATGAGGACGACAAAAGGAGCATTGAGGAGAAAAAAATGGCTTCCTGAGTTTGCTTCATCAAATCGCCAAACATTTTTGGCCGATAAGTATTTATTCCGATTCTCAGTCAGGCAAATACTTCACAGGTTAGAAATCCATAAGGAGTTGAAGGTTTGAAATGAAAACTTATCCAAATGAATTGATTCAAATAAGCTCTAGTACTAGAGAAAACGGAATAGAAGGAAATATGGGAACAAGATCAAAAAGAATGTATTTTTATTCTTAGATCTTTGATTGGAAAAGAATGAGTGATTCTTTGAAGGAAATAGTGGTGGTTATAGAATGATGATGAAGGATTAGACTATAAGGTGATGGCTTGGGTGGATTTTGGGATTAACTGCCACCACAAGCAAATTCTGGTGGCGGTTCTGGGAGAGGTTGAGAGAGATGATGTGAAGAGAGGTTAAGGAAAGATGATTCTAGGGTTTGAGGAATTTTCAGACAATTTTATTGTAAAGGGAAAGGAGTTCCCGTCCGTTGGATTGGACGAGATGAAAGGCCCTGATTTTTTTAATAAAACAACGGCATTTGGGCGTTAAAAGTTGGACTGGATTTTTAAAGAAGGATCTGGGCTGGGGCATGTTTATGGGCTATACGAATTTCCCCCATTTGGGCCTCTGAAATACTTGGTCCAACATAAATAATAGCCTATTTTCCTTTTCTTGTTTTTCTTTCTTTTTGATTTTAAATTCTAATCAAATAAAAAACTTAATTGAGTCCTAGATTAATCTAATTTGTAGAATTAAGCCTTATTATCTATTTCTACCACTTAAATAATTAATTAAATTTAAACTACTAAAAGAAAATTACTAATTTAAAACTAGAAGCTAAAAAAATGTAAAATTGACCATTATTTTTGTGATTTTTGTTTAATAATATAATTAAGTCAATTAATTAAATCTTAAATGTAATTAAGACCTAAAATGCTATGTAATAAAGATTTGGACATTTTTGATATTTTCTTATAATTTTTAAATATTAAATATGCAACTAAATGCAAACAATAATTAACAAGAATTTCCTAAAAATTCTATAAAAATTAAAATAATTAAAACAAAGCTATGTTTTGTGAATTTTGTAAGAGTATTTCTTGTCGGACAAAAATCACGTGTTCACACCCCCGATGTTCAATAATTTGATCTGTTTGAGTTTCTTTTCGGATGACAGTCCCTGAGTGAGGGAGTGATCATCTAAACTCTGGTTATAATTGGCCCTTGAGCTCGTTTCCTTAAGAGATCGAAAGTACGAAATTCTTCAAGGGATGTACAGAGGAATCTTTTAAAACATAAGATAATTGCAAGGAAAGTACTTCTCTTTATTTTTGTGAAAAATAGTTATACATGCATACATGTTTTATGCCAGAGCTTGAGCAACCTATGTTGGCACGGTTTGTTTGACCGTTTGGCCCTTACAACAAATCTTACCTATCTAGACCCTTATGTTACAAAGTAGTTTCCTCGCAAAAGTCGCTATCCGAGGGTAACCCCCAGTATATGAGGTTGATTGTAGAGGGACATCGAATACTATTAATGCTTTCTTGGACACCGATTTATGATCAGCCTTTGATTCTAAGTTAGCACGATCCACTGTTGTCTCGTTAAAAACCTTGCCGAAAAAACCAACTGGAGCAAAAATGGTTCAAGGAAAAAAGAGTGCAACGCGTGCTTTCAGACCTAAAAACTTCTTGTCGCTCCGTGTCGACCACCTGCAAGTGTTAGTACAAAAATAAAAAGAAAAGAAATGGGGTCATAACTTAGCAGTAATATTGTTTTAGGTGAATTACGTTCCAATTGTTCAGTGGTTGTTCTTCGTTTGTCATTCCGAGTTTATAGGATCCTTTCCCTATGACTTCGAGAATATGTTATGGTGCTTCCCAATTTGGAACCAATTTCCCTTCGTTCGGAGTCTGGGTGCTTAGTGTGACCTTCCTTAGTACTAAGTCCCCGACATTGAAGTATCGAAGATTGGACCTTCGATTGTAATACCTCTTGATCCGTTGCTTTTGGGCGGCTAATCGAACAAAGTTGGCTTCACGCCTTTCATCTAATAGCTCTAGGTTTGTATTTTTGGCCTCGTAATTTGATTCCTTTGTTGCATATCGGAATCTGATTGTCACTCCCCAACTTTGGGAGGCGTGGCTGGCATCCGATGCCGTACTGGCCCGAGCGAACCACTCTTTTATTCATGATCATTCGACCAAAACTAGAACATACAAAGGCCGAGTTAGCTGGACTCATTCCTTTTGTAACTATCACGGGCCCACATGGCCAAAACTCATAATTTATAACTATAAGTGAGCAACACTGTATCACTGAATCATTTTTCTTAAAACCTGAATACATATGGGTCGTCAAGGCCTCTGACCTACCGTACAAAATGAACCTCTATCTAAAAATCCTCTAAAATTATTTGACATCATATGGGACAGGGTACCAGTCTACCCATAAATCAGTAGCAAAACTCTGACACGATAACTCATAGACTCGGCTACACCCCGAATGAGGTGGAATATTAATGATCCTTCGCTGAAGCCAATATCGTCTTATATGATAGCTCATCAAACTGACTATCTATACCTGCAGGCATGATTGCAGCGTCCCCAACAAAAGGACGTCAGTACGAATATTGTACCGAGTATGTAAGGCATGTACAGAAAGTTGAAACTGAACTGATAATATAATAAGTGAAAGCAACTGGAACTCAAAGATAATTTGTAGATATGCTTACCTGCTGATACTGACTCAACTCTCTCAATATAGCAAATAAAATAGTTGTCCGGCCGTATAAGGCTCGTTATATATATATATATATATATATATATATATAAAATTGCTCTGCTGTAGTAGGCTCGTTCATAGGCGCTCGGCCATACTAGGTTCTGTATCTCGACCAACTGGGCTCGCTCATAAGCACTCGACCACAGTAGGCTCGGTATATATAGAATTGCTCTGCCGTAGTAGGCTTGCTCATAGGCGATCGGCCATATACTAGGCTCTGTATCTCGACCAACTGGGCTCGCTCATAAGCGCTCGACCATGGTAGGCTCGGTATATATATAACTGCTCTGCCGTAGTAGGCTCGCTCATATTCACTCGGCCATACTAGGCTCTGTATCTCGACCAACTGGGCTCGCTCATAATCGTTCGACCACAGTAGGATCGGTATATAACTTACCATCTGGTCAGAGGTTGCCCAATAGGGGCCTGCCCATCGATTATACTTTAATACTTTATATGTAAACTCTCTGCTCTCTTGACTGGAAGAATGAAATACTCAAATGAATATGAAGTCCGATAAAGGGAATATTGTAACTTGCGAGACTAGCAAAATATACGTAAATTCCGGGATATGAATTTTTCTTTATGCTTCGTTATCAAACTTATGTAATGACAAGATCATGCAAAAATGAAGTAAGAGCTTAGCCTTAACACACCTAGAGAATCTTGGTCCAAATTCTAGCTACAACACGCTGTGTAAGTCTTTCTCCAACCCCTCGTGAGCAAGAATGCAAGATTATCTGGCACATGTGCTTGTGGGTTATGGGCTTCAAGCATGCTGCTTAATAGATTAATTGAAGAGCGCTCAAACTAGCCCAGATGTCACCACCCTAAAATTTATCTTTTAAAAAAACACCTATTCCAAACTGTATTTTAGAGTAGCACTTGTAAAATATGTCTTGAAAAAGATGCAAAGATCTTAAAGTTTAAAAACCACATTCGATCTTTGTTTTTAATAATGCATAATAAAATAATTTTCCTTTCTTGCTTCACTTCATTAGTCTCAAAGACATTTTCTGACCAATTATTAGATATTCAAATTTAGCCAAGAGAAAACATGCTCCCTTATAAAAGCAAAATGGAAAGAACATAATAAAAAAATGCATTGGCTGGACCAAAAAGGAAAGCCACAATAAGGGGGGATATATTATTACAACTTTCCCTCAAATCCCATAGATCCCAAACCTGACCAAACCCGTGGATGAATTCACCTGGCAAACCAAAATAAAACCAAACCCGACCTTTAATAATTTTCAATTTTTGGATCGTTTCACAGATGTGCACTGACCGAATTCAATGAGTCTGCAGTTAGAGGCTCATAAAATTGGCTTTCATGCGCACCAATGCAATTTGTAGCTTCAACTTCATGGATGGAAACTGTTTCATATGCTAGAGCTCTATCACTGCCAAGTTTGGCCATTCTATAGACAAAATACAAGAAAGTTGTTTAGATGTAAAGAGAATTATTGTATTATATAGAAGGAAATGCCATTCTCTGCTCGAACAATTCCCAATGTCTACTCATACAAGAATATTATAAGGGGAAGTTGTAAAGGAATAGGGGGGAAATGATTCAAGGTTATATTTTAGCACCTGTTAGCCCCTTGGTCTTTCTCATCTCTAAGCTTGCCACATCACAAAATGACTTTAAGAATCACTATTTCCCTAAGGTAAGGCTGCCACGTGGGGTGGCCAAAAATATTGAATTAATTAATTAGATAATAATCCGTTATCCGATAATTAACCAATTACCTACGTAATTAAGATTTGTCTCAAAATTTTTAAAATTCCACTTATTTTTAATACACTTTGTATAACTTACTATCATGATCTTGTGGCATCATATAAAATTAATACATACACTATTATTTTATTAAAATACCCATGTAAAAATACATATATTTTCTCAACTTCTAAATTTTCTAATATAAAAAAGTACAAATTTCGTACACTTAATTCTTAAAATGGTAAAAAAAATAACCTTCTTTTCTTGTGAGAAAATAATTTATATCTTTACAATAAAGAAATTCTTTTTGTACTATATATTCTCAAAACAGAAAAATGATAACTTTTCTTACGATAAAATATTATCTACTCTTAAAATAAATAAAACCTCATTTATACATGTCATGTATTTAATCTAAAAACCTATCACAACTATATAAAATTGTATTTATCAACTTTTACCGAAAATGATTCACTTCAATGAAAATACATATCAAGTCAATATATACTAATTCCGAAATTCTTCAAACATACAGGGTCTTATATCTTTATCTTCATGTATAACCTTAATCTCTTCCAACTCATATGTTATTACTTCGACGAATCTTAATGTTAAAGTACGGGATGTAACATCCTTCCTCCCTTTAGAACATTCGTCCTCGAATGTTAACTCTTAGAGATTTGCAAATTTTTCACTAAGGTCTCCTCTGTAAATTAAACTTAAAACCCAAACTATTTCTGAAGTTTCGACTATTCACAACTTTTTGTGCTTGAGTACCTTGTATCTTCTTCACCTGTACCTTACTTACTTTTCAATCTCACATCGTATCTTCTCTTTCTTACATAACCTCCCTTCCACATAAGTAAAACACATATCTACGCCTTAAAGCTCTATTGTGATAGCACCTCTAGTGTATACATAATCTGACAAAAGCTTTATACAAATTTCTTACGACTTAGCTGTATGGCACGATTTGGAATCAAAAGAAGAATAACATTTCCTAAATGTCTTATAGCCTCTCAATTATAAATGTGGCGTACAACACATCCATAAGTGAGACTATACTAGGCACGACTTTGTACACTCCCTAGGACACGACCCGCTCTGACACCACTTTGTCACGCCCAAACCTTGGGAGGCGTGGTTGGCACCCGGTGTCGTACTGGCCCGAGCGAACCACTCTTTTATTCATGATCATTAGACCAAAACTAGAACATACAAAGGCCGAGTTAGCTAGACTCATTCCTTTTGTAACTAACATGGGCCCACATGGCCAAAACACATAATGTATAACTATAAGTGAGCAACACTGTATCACTGAATCATTTTTCTTAAAACCTGAATATATATGGGCCGTCAAGGCCTCCGACCTACTGTACAAAATGAACCTCTATCTACAAAGCCTCTAAGATTATTTGACATCATATGGGACAGGGTACCGACCTACCCATAAATTTGTAGAAAAAGTTTTACACGATAACTCATAGACTCGGCTACACCCCGAATGAGGTGGAGTCTTACCGATCCTTCGCTGAAGCCAATCTCGTCTTATGATATAGCTCGTCAAACTGACTATCTATACCTGCAGGCATAAATGCAGCGTCCCCAACAAAAGGACGTCAGTACGAATAATGTACCGAGTATGTAAGGCATGTACTGAAAGCTGAAACTGAATTGATAATATAATGAGTGAAAGCAACTGGAAGTCAAAGATAATTTGTAGATATGCTTACCTACTGATACTGACTCAACTCTCTCAATATAGTAAGTAAAATAGATGTACGGCCCTATAAGGCTTGTTATATATATATATATATATACCGAGCCTTATAGGGTCATACAACTATTTTAGTTACTATATTAAGAGAGTAAGTAAAATAGGCGCTCGACCATACTAGGTTCTGTATCTCGACCAACTGGGCTCGCTCATAAGCGCTCGGCCACAGTAGGCTTGGTATATATATAACTGATCTGCCGTAGTAGGCTCGCTCATAGGCGCTCGGCCATACTAGGCTCTATATCTCAACCAACTGGGCTCGCTCTTAAGCGCTCGATCACAGTAGGCTCAGTATATATATAACTGCTCTGCCGTAGCAGGCTCGCTCATAGGCGTTCAGCCATACTAGGCTCTGTATCTCGACCAACTGGGCTCGCTCATAAGCGCTCGGCCACAGTAGGCTCGATATATATATAATTGCTTTGCCGTAGTAGGCTCGTTCATAGGCGGTCGGCCATACTAGGCTCTGTATCTCAACCAACTGGGCTCGCTCATAAGCACTCAACCACAGCAGGCTCGGTATATATATAACTGCTCTGCCAAAATAAGCTCGCTCATAGGCGCTCGACCATACTAGGTTCTGTATCTTGACCACTGGGCTTGCTCATAAGCGCTCGGCCAAAGTAGGATCGGTATATAACTTACCATTTGATCAGAGATTGCCCAATAGGGGCTTGCCCATCGATTATATCTCAATGGTAATGTAAATACTTTAATACTGTATATATAAACTCTCTGCTCTATTGACTGGAAGAATAAAATACTCAAATGAATATGAAGTCCCGATAAAGGGAATATTGTAACTTGCGAGACTAGCAAAATATACGTAAATTTCGGGATATGAATTTTCCTTTATGCTTCGTTATCAAACTTGTGTACAGACAAAATCATGCCAAAATAAAGGAAGAGTTTAGACTTAACATACCTGGAGAATCTTGGTCCAAATTCTAGCCGCAACACGCTGTGTAAGTCTATCTCCAACTCCTCGTGAGCAAGAATGCAAGATTATCTGGCACATGTGCTTGTGGGTTATGGGCTTCAAGCATGCTGCTTAATAGATTAATTGAAGAGCGCTCAAACTAGCCCAGACGTCACCACCCTAAAATTTATTTTTAAGAAAAACACCTATTCCAAACTTTATTTTAGAGTAGCACTTGTAAAATATGTCTTGAAATAGATGCAAAGATCTTAAAGTTTAACAACCACATTCAATCTTTGTTTTTAATAATGCATAATAAAATAATTTTCCTTTCTTGATTCACTTCATTAGTCTCAAAGACATTTTCTGACCAATTTTTAGATATTCCAATTTAGCCAAGAGAAAACATGCTCCCTTATAAAAGTAAAATGGAAGGAACATAATAAAAAAATGCATTGGCTGGACCAAAAAGGAAAGCCACAATAACGGGGGGAATATATTATTACAACTTTCCCTCAAATCCCATAGATCCCAAACCAGACCAAACCCGTGGATGAATTCACCTAGCCAACCAAAATAAAACCAAACCCCACCTTTAATAATTTTCAATTTTTGGATCGTTTCACAGATGTGCACTGACCGAATTCAATGAGTCTGCAGTTAGAGGCTCATAAAATTGGCTTTCATGCGCACCAATGCAATTTGTAGCTTCTACTTCATGGATGGAAACTGTTTCATATGCTAGAGCTCTATCACTGCCAAGTTTGGCCATTCTATAGACAAAATACAAGAAAGTTGTTTAGATGTAAAGAGAATTATTCTATCATATAGAAGGAAATGCCATTCTCTGCTTGAACAATTCCCAATGTCTACTCATACAAAAATATTATAAGGGGAAGTTGTAAAGGAATAGGGGGAAAATGATTCAAGGTTATATTTTAGCACCTGTTAGCCCCTAGGTTTTTCTCATCTCTAAGCTTGCCACATCACAAAATGACTTTAAGAATCACTATTTCCCTAAGGTAAGGCTGCCACGTGGGGTGGCCAAAAATATTGAATTAATTAATTAGATAATAACCCGTTATCCGATAATTAATCAATTACCTACGTAATTAAGAATTGTCTCAAAATTTTTAAAATTCCACTTATGTTTAATACACTTTGTATAACTTACTATCATGATCTTGTGGCACTATATAAAATTAATACATACACTATTATTTTATTAAAACACCCATGTAAAAATACATATATTTTCTCAACTTCTAAATTTTCTAATATCAAAGAGTACAAATTTCGTACACTTAATTCTTAAAATTGTAAAAAAGATAACCTTCTTTTCTTGTGAGAAAATAATTTATATCTTTAAAATAAAGAAATTCCTTTTGTACTATATATTCTCAAAACAGAAAAATGATAACTTTTCTTATGATAAAATACTATCTACTCTTAAAATAAATAAAACCTCATTTATACATGTCATGTATTTAATCTAAAAACCTATCACAACCATATAAAATTGTATTTATCAACTTTTACCGAAAATGGTTCACTTCAATGAAAATACATATCAAGCCAATATATACTAGTTCCGAAATTCTTCAAACTTACAGGGTCTTATATCTTTATCTTCATGTATAACCTTAATCCCTTCCAACTCATATGTTATTACTTCGACGAATCTTAATGTTAAAGTACGGGATGTAACATCCTTCCTCCCTTTAGAACATTCGTCCTCGAATGTTAACTCTTAGAGATTTACAAATTTTTCACTAGGGTCTCCTCTGTAAATTAAACTTAAAGCCCAAACTATTTCTGAAGTTTCGACTATTCACAACTTTTTGTGCTTGAGTACCTTGTATCTTCTTCACCTGTACCTTACTTACTTTTCAATCTCACATCGTATCTTCTCTTTCTTACATAACCTCCCTTCCACATAAGTAAAACTTACATTTACGCCTTAAAGCTCTATTGTGATAGCACCTCTAGTGTATAGATAATCTGACAAAAGCTTTATACAAATTTCTTACGACTTAGCTGTATGACACGATTTGGAATCAAAAGAAGAATAACATTTCCTAAATGTCCTATAGCCTCTCAATTATAAATGTGGCGCACAACACATCCATAAGTGAGACTCTACTAGGCACGACTTGGTAGACTCCCTAGGACACGACCCGCTCTGACACCACTTTGTCACGCCCAAACCTTGGGAGGCGTGGTTGGCACCCGGTGTCGTACTGGCCCGAGCGAACCACTCTTTTATTCATGATCATTAGACCAAAACTAGAACATACAAAGGCCGAGTTAGATAGACTCATTCCTTTTGTAACTATCATGGGCACACATGGCCAAAACACATAATGTATAACTATAAGTGAGCAACACTGTATCACTGAATCATTTTTCTTAAAACCTGAATACATATGGGCCGTCAAGGCCTCTGACCTACTGTACAAAATGAACCTCTATCTATAAAGCCTCTAAGATTATTTGACATCATATGGGACAGGGTACCGACCTACCCATAAATTTGTAGAAAACGTTTTACACGATAACTCATAGACTCGGCTACACCCCGAATGAGGTGGAGTCTTACCGATCCTTCGCCGAAACCAATCTCGTCTTATGATATAGCTCGTCAAACTGACTATCTATACCTGCAGGCATGAATGTAGCGTCCCCAACAAAAGGACGTCAGTACGAATAATGTACCGAGTATGTAAGGCATGTACTGAAAGCTGAAACTGAATTGATAATATAATAAGTGAAAGCAACTGGAAGTCAAAGATAATTTGTAGATATGCTTACATGCTGATACTGACTCAACTCTCTCAATATAGTAAGTAAAATAGATGTACGACCCTATAAGGCTCGCTATATATATATATATATATATATATATATATATATATATATATATATATATACCGAGCCTTATAGGGTCGTACAGATATTTTAGTTACTATATTAAGAGAGTAAGTAAAATAGGCGCTCGACCATACTAGGTTCTGTATCTCGACCAACTGGGCTCGCTCATAAGCGCTCGGCCACAGTAGGCTTGGTATATATATAACTGATCTGCCGTAGTAGGCTCGCTCATAGGCGCTCGGCCATACTAGGCTCTATATATCAACCAACTGGGCTCGCTCTTAAGCGCTCGATCACAGTAGGCTCAGTATATATATAACTGCTCTGCCGTAGCAGGTTCGCTCATAGGCGCTCAGCCATACTAGGCTCTGTATCTCGACCAACTGGGCTCGCTCATAAGCGCTCGACCACAGTAGGCTCGGTATATATATAATTGCTCTGTCGTAGTAGGCTCGCTCATAGGCGGTCGGCCATACTAGGCTCTGTATATCAACCAATTGGGCTCGCTCATAAGCGCTCAACCACAGTAGGCTCGGTATATATATAACTGTTCTGCCGTAATAAGCTCGTTCATAGGCGCTCGACCATACTAGGCTCTGTATCTTGACCACTAGGCTTGCTCATAAGCGCTCGGCCAAAGTAGGATCGGTATATAACTTACCATTTTATCAGAGATTGCCCAATAGGGGCTTGCCCATCGATTATATCTCAATGGTAATGTAATTACTTTAATACTGTATATATAAACTCTCTGCTCTATTGACAGGAAGAATAAAATACTCAAATGAATATGAAGTCCCGATAAAGGGAATATTGTAACTTGCGAGACTAGCAAAATATACGTAAATTTCGGGATATGAATTTTCCTTTATGCTTCGTTATCAAACTTGTGTACAGACAAGATCATGCCAAAATGAAGGAAGTGTTTAGCCTTAACATACCTGGATAATCTTGGTCCAAATTCTAGCCGCAACACGCTGTGTAAGTCTATCTCCAACCCCTCGTGAGCAAGAATGCAAGATTATCTGGCACATGTGCTTGTGGGTTATGGGCTTCAAGCATGCTGCTTAATAAATTAATTATAGAGCGCTCAAACTAGCCCAGACGTCACCACCCTAAAATTTATTTTTAAAAAAAACACCTATTCCAAACTTTATTTTAGAGTAGCACTTGTAAAATATGTCTTGAAACAGATGCAAAGATCTTAAAGTTTAACAACCACATTCAATCTTTGTTTTTAACAATGCATAATAAAATAATTTTCCTTTCTTGATTCACTTCATTAGTCTCAAAGACATTTTCTGACCAATTTTTAGATATTCCAATTTAGCCAAGAGAAAACATGCTCCCTTATAAAAGTAAAATGGAAGGAACATAATATAAAAATGCATTGGCTGGACCAAAAAGGAAAGCCACAATAACGGGGGGAATATATTATTACAACTTTCCCTCAAATCCCATAGATCCCAAACCAGACCAAAACCGTGGATGAATTCACCTAGCCAACCAAAATAAAACCAAACCCCACCTTTAATAATTTTCAATTTTTGGATCGTTTCACAGATGTGCACTGACCGAATTCAATGAGTCTGCAGTTAGAGGCTCATAAAACTGGCTTTCATGCGCACCACTGCAATTTGTAGCTTCTACTTCATGGATGGAAACTGTTTCATATGCTAGAGCTCTATCACTGCCAAGTTTGGCCATTCTATAGACAAATACAAGAAAGATGTTTAGATGTAAAGAGAATTATTGTATTATATAGAAGGAAATGCCATTCTCTGCTTGAACAATTCCCAATGTCTACTCATACAAGAATATTATAACGGGAAGTTGCAAAGGAATAGGGGGAAAATGATTCAAGGTTATATTTCAGCACCTGTTAGCCCCTTGGTCTTTCTCATCTCTATGCTTGCCACATCACAAAATGACTTTAAGAGTCACTTGGAGTGGGCAAAAATATTAAATTAATTAATTAGATAATAATCCGTTACCCGATAATTAACCAATTACCTACGCAATTAAGAATTGTTTCAAATTAATTAAAATTCTACTTATTTTTAATACACTTTGTATAACTTACTATCATGGTCATGTGACACCATATAAAATTAATACATACACTATTATTTTATTAAAATACCCATATAAAAATACATATATTTTCTCAACTTCTAATTTTTCTAATCTCAAATAAAGAGTACAAATTTCGTACGCTTAATTCTTAAAATGGTAAAAAGGATAACCTTCTTTTCTTGTGAGAAAATAATTTATATCTTTACAATAAAGAAATTCTTTTTGTACTATATATTCTCAAAACGGAAAAATGATAACTTTTCTTATGATAAAATACTATCTACTCTTAAAATAAATAAAACCTCATTTATACATGCCATGTATTTAATCTAAAAACCTATCAACACCATATAAAATTGTATTTATTAACTTTTACCAAAAATGGTTTACTTCAATGAAATATATATCAAGCCAATATATCGTAGTTCCGAAATTCTTCAAACTTACAGGGTCTTATATCCTTATCTTCATGTATAACCTTAATCCCTTCCAACTCATATGTTATTACTTCGATGAATCCTAATGTTAAAGTACAGGATGTAACACTGTTACTCGGCTCCCCGACTTCAACGGGTATTAGAGCTTCAGCGCCATAAACCAATGAGAACGAGGTATCCCCGGTACTGGACTTAAAAGTTGTGCGATATGCCCAAAGAACATCAGGCAGGATCTTTTTCCATTTTCCCTTAGCATCAGTCAACCTTTTCTTAAGGTTTTGGATTATGGGTTTGTTGGTTGATTTGGCTTGTCCGTTCCCACTAGAGTGATAAGGTGTCGATAAGAGCCTTTTGATCTTATGATATTCAAGAAATTTAGTCACTTTATTGCTGATAAACTATTTTTCATCGTCACGTACAATTTCGGATGGTATCCTGAACCGACATATGATGTGGTCCCAAATGAAGTCGATGACTTCCTTCTTCTTGACCTTCTTGTATGCCTCTACTTCAACCCACATAGAAAAATTGTCAATCATAAATAAGATAAATTGAGCCTTACCTGGTGCCCATGGAAGTGGGATGCTGATATCTATCCCCCATTTCATGATTGGCCATAGCGATAAGACCGAATGCAATAGCTCCCCGAGTTGGTGAGTCATCGGAGCATACTTTTGGCACTTGTCACATTCTCGTACAAACTCTTTCGCATCCTTTTCATGTCGATACAATAATAACCGACTCAGATCACCATTTGAACCAATGATTTGGCGCTTGAATGATTTCTTCAAATACCGTTGTGAACTTCCCTTAGAACGTATTCAGTATCTCTCGGTCCACGACATATTGCTAGTGGGCCATCGAACATTCTCCTGAACAAGGTTCCAACCTCGGACAAGCTGAATCGGGCTACCTTTGTGCGCAAGGCCCTGAATTCCTTTGGATTTGAGGGAAGTTTCCCAGTCTTTAAATACTCTAGGTATTTATTTCTCCAATCCCAGGTTAGGCTTATGGAGTTTATTTCGGCGTGACCTTCCTCTACTACCGGCTTCATGACTTGTACGACCGCCCCCAAGTTGAGCTTGTCATCTTGGACCGACAACCCTATGTTTGCAAGAGCGTCGGCCTCACTATTTTGATCTCGAGGTATGTGCTGCAAATTCCACTCTTTGAATCGATGTAATGTCACCTGTAACTTGTCTAGGTACCTTTGCATTCGTTCTTCTCTGACTTCAAGCATTTCGTTAACTTGGTTTACTACAAGGAGGGAGTCACACATAGCTTCTATCACCTCCGCCCCAAGCCTTTGGCTAGTTCGAGACCTGTAATCATGGCCTCATATTCGACCTCGTTGTTAGTCAACTTTATAGTTCTACTAGATTGCCTAACTATATTGCTTGTGGGTGGCTTTAGTACGATCCCAAGTCAGGACCCCTTTTTTACGTTTGAGGCACCGTCCATAAAGAATGTCCAAATTCCCAAAGATGTTCCCGAGTTTACCAACAACTCTCGTTCAACTTCGGGTATTAGGGATGGCGTAAAGCCGACCACAAAATCTGCCAAAATTTGAGATTTAATGGCTGTTCGAGGTTGATATTTGACATTGTACGCGCAGATTTCTACGGCCCATTTGGCCAACCATCCCGAGAGTTCGGGTTTATGCATTATAATTCATAAATGGTAGGTTGTCACAACACATATAGGATTGCATTGAAAATATGGTTTCAGTTTTCTAGAGGCAATGCCAATTATTCTCGGTGAGGTTATTTAGTTTCGGCCTCAGCTAAGGTTTTGCTAACATAATAAATTGGAAATTGTGTACCTTGTTCTTCCCGGACTAGGACTCCACTTACCGCTATTTTCGATACTGCTAGATACAAGTATTGTCGTTCGTCTGCCCCCAGCGTGTGAAGCAATGGAAGACTCGATAAATATCGCTTAAGTTCTTCTAAAGCCCGTTTTCATTCCAAGGTCCATGTGAAGTTGTTTTTCTTATTCAGTAATGAGAAAAATAGATGCTTTTATCGGAAGACCTCGAGATGAATCGCGCCAGTGCTGCAATGCGCTCGGTTAGCCTTTGTACGACCTTGACATTATCCACTACTGTGATATCCTCGATAACTTTGATCTTGTCATGGTTGATCTCGATTCCTCGGTTGGACACCATGAACCCGAGGAATTTACCTAATCTGACTCCGAACGCGCACTTTTCTACATTCAGCTTCATCTTGTACTTCTTAAGTATACTGAAGGTTTCATACAAATGCTTTAAATGATCCTCTGCTCGCAGGGACTTAACTAACATATTGTCAATTAAACTTCCATGGACACCATGAACCTTAGGAATTAACCTGATCCGATTCCTAACACGCACTTTTCTAGATTCAACTTCATGTTGTACTTCTTCAATATACTGAAGGTTTCCTACAAATGATTTAAATGATCATGTGCTCGCAGGGACTTAACTAACACATTGTCAATATAAACTTCCATGGATTTTCCTATTTATTCTTCAAACATTTGATTTACTAGGCGTTGGTAAGTGGCACTGATAACTTAGGATTTTTACGTGTTTATGCCCCTACTTGCCTATGCTTTGAGTATAAATTGATACAAAATAGTCCCAAAATGCTCACAAGTTGTGCTCGATTGCAAACGATCGACAAAGTGATGAAATATCAAAGATCGGCTCAAAAAGGAGTGAAACCTGCTCAAGTATCAAAGACCAAGAGAATTGAAGAAGAAAGGGCCTAGTGCGGACCGCATAAAAGTGACCGTGGCAGCACTAGGAAGTTCAGAGACATGACATATTCAGGCTTATAGACACGCGGCCGCGGTAGGATTTTTGCGGTCCGCAGTGAAGCTTCGTGGCCGCACTCCTGCTTTGTGCGGTCTGCATTCATAAGGTTCAGAGAAGGACACTTTTGATCACGCGGTCCGCGATCACGACTGCACGGACCGTGCCAGTTGCCATCGCGGCCGCGGTACACTTCACGTTGTCCGCGTCCCCTAGTTCAAGTTATCAAACAGTTGAAGTCCAAGAGCCAGTGCGGCCGCGGTCCATTTTGTGCGGCCCGCACTGACCCCGTAGGGGTATTTTTGTCCAGTTTTTCCAGCCTAGTATAAATAGAACATTTTACCATTATTAGGGTCGGTTTTTATCTGGGGAACTTGAGACGAAAGCTGCGCTTGGCGTTGTTGCCATTTTTGGCATATTTTGCTTCCCATTAACAATAGATTATTGTAGTTTCTTCTTAGTAATTAATTAATATGTTTAGTTCTTCATCTATTTCTTTAGTTTTTTTCTTAATTATTTGTATCTAAACCCATTAGCTAGGGTTGTGGCTCAACCCTAGTGTGGGTAATTGATGGGTGTTGCCATCTAGAGTTAGTTTGATATTAGGTGTTTACTATTTGGGTTGATTTTATGTTTTTATTCAAGAATTGGTGGTTGCAAACGCTGATTCAAGCTTAGTGGGTTTAACTCTTCTTGAGAAAGAAAGTCTATGACCCCAAAATTGACTCAACAAGAAATTGGGATGGACCCATGAGAAATGGTAGTCCCAATTAACGGGTTAAATCTCGAGAGAGTAATCACCCTACTTGAACCCTAGTTGCTTGGTCTCATTGGCCTATCCAATTGGTCTCGAGAGAATCAATTGGGCAAAATCACTCTCTCTACTGAGAGGTGTGAGAGTGGATGCAATTGTGCAACGGGTTCAGGATAATCCCCAAATATGTCAATCTATCCCTAGTAATATCTACCCGTCAATTAGCCACCTAGGTGATGCTACGACCCTAGTGCTCTTCTACCCATTAATTACAACTTAGCAATATTGTCCTAGCATAATTTAGCTTTAATCCTTAGTTTTATAATAGTTGTTATAAATACAAAAACTCAAGAAATGTTTGAAGTGACATTAGAAGCACAACCGCAACTCTAGGCTAGACAGAAAATACAACTCCACTACTAGCTCCCTGTGTAAATTCGATCCCGGACCTCTATTCGGGTAAAAGCTATTGCGACCCGCTCTTCCTACCATAGTGTAGTGTCGAGTAGGCAGCGATCACTTTTTGGCGCTGTTGCCAGGGAGCTTACGGTGTTGACTATCTGTTTAGTTAGTTTTGTGTTTTACTTCTCTTTCCTTCTTGTTTACTAATTTTGTTTGTGTCGATCACTATCAGGTACAATGACTCTTAATGCAAATGACCCTCTCAGCAATGTGATAGCGAGGGAGGAGGTAGAGGATCTAGAACAAGATGAGGTCTTACCTCAAGTTCCACGAAGAGGCCGAAATGCCAATGTAAATGCAAATGAGAACAACAATATTCCAGACCCTCCTCTGGTACCGCCGAGAGTGGCTCCTAGAGTTCTACCAAATTAAGGATATGCCAGTGCTATTGTTCCTTCCTGAATCCGGGTGGGGAACATTCAAATCACAAATGTTATGTTGACCTTGCTCGAGCAAAGAGGGTATTTCACGGGTGCCTCCGATCAAAACGCCTACAAGCACTTGAAGGGGTTCGTGGATATATGCTGGGGTAGCAAGCAGACAAACGTGTCCGAGGATGCGTTGAGATTGAGGCTTTTCCCGTTCTCTCTTCGTGGTAAAGCATTAGATTGGTTAGAAAGGCTCCCCAATCATTCTACTACAACATGGGATAAATTGGCGGACAAATTTATTTCCAAGTTCTTTTTTCCAAGTCATATGGCAGCTCTTCAGGATGAAATTCTAGCTTTCAAGCAAGAGCCAACAGACCCTTTGCACGAGATATAGGAAAGATATAGAACAATGGTGAAAGAGTGACATAATAACGACATGACCGAGGCTATGATTCAACAAACCTTTTATCAGGGCATCAACACCACGAATCAATGCATTGTGAACCAATTGGCCGGAGGGAACTTTATCAAACTTTCTTACCAAGAGGCATGTGATGTACTTGATGAAATGTCCGACACCTCTTCGGCATGGCAAAGCCGAGCAAATGTGCCCCAAAGTGACCCCACAGTCATCCATTTGCACAAGGAATTACATGATCATGGCCAAGCCATCGCCGAGCTTACAACAACTATGAATCAATTGGCAAAGGCGCAATTGCAACAAGTCCAAAACCCGCGCCAAGCCAATGCAATGGAAGGTGCGTCTATGTTGAAAAGGAGGCAAAGAGGACAACAACCTCAAGGTAATTGTGAACAATATAACAACAACAATGATGTTGGTGGTTATTCAAATGAATGCTATGACGATCAAAGCGAAGAGGTCCAATATGTCAATAACTACCAAGGGAATAGAGGCAACTCTTCGAATCAACAATGGCGTCCTCCAGGAAATTGGAATAATCAACAATAAGGCGGAAGTAATTGGAATAACAACAACCAAAACAACAATTGGGGTAATCAAAGCAACCAAGGAAATTAGAATGGCAATAACAATAATTGGGGCAACAACAACACTCAAGGAGGGTGGAACAATAGCGGGAACCAAGGCAACCGGGGGCAAGGCTTTCAAAGACACCCCATGTACCAACAACCGAACAATCCACCCCCTTTCCTTCTCAAGGTCCGAGTTCGTCCGAAACTGATATGGGAAGAATTGAGAGCATGCTCGAGCAAATGATGAAAAATAACCAAGATTCCGAGGCCCAATTAGCTTCGCATAACACATCTATCCGGAATTTGGAGGTACAATTAGGCCAAATCTCTCAAGCATTGAATACTTGTCCCAAGGGTGCTCTACCAAGTGATACGGTAGTGAACCCAAAGGGTGGGAATAATTATAATGTGATGGCAGTTACAACAAGAAGTGGAAGAGGCGGTGATGTGAATGCCTCGATGCAAAAGCAAGCTATGGACGAAGATGTTGAGTTGCGGGATGATGATGTACCTTTGATTGTTGATGATATGGTTAATCAAAATATGAACAATGATGTGCGGATTGATATTGATGATGAAGCCGAGGTGGAGACTCAAGATGTCGTGAACCCGTCTAGGGAACACGTGATTGACATGCCCGAGCTGGTTGTACAAAAGGCAAATGCACCTTTGCCTAGGCCACCTCCACCTTATCCTCAACGGTAGCAAAGCAAAAGAGTGACAATCAATTCAAAAAATTCATTGACATGATGAAGAGCCTCACAATCAATGTCTCTTTGGTTGAGGCACTTGAGCAAATGCCGGGTATGCGAAGTTCATGAAAGATTTGGTTACAAATAAGAGGTCGATGGAGTGTGAAACAATTAAGATGACTCATCAAGTGAGTGCCATAGTGCATTCAATGGCACCCAAGCTTGAGGATCCCGGAGCTTTTACTATCCCTTGTACTATCGGAAGTGCGGATTTTGCTAAGGCCCTTTGTGACTTGGGGGCTAGTATTAATTTGATGCTATACTCGGTCTTCAAAACTTTGGGAATTGGGCAACCTTGACCTACCTCAATGAGACTTCAAATGGTGGATCGATCGATGAAACGACCCTTGGGTATAATTGATGATGTTCTTGTCCATGTTGATAAATTCATATTGCCGGCCGACTTTGTCATATTAGATTGTGAGGGGGACTTTGAGGTGCTGATTATTCTTGGTAGGCCTTTCCTGGCTACAGGGAAGGCATTGGTTGATGTTTAAGCGGGTGAGGTGACATTCCGAGTGGGAGATGAGAAGGTGGTATTCCATGTTTGCAAATCAATGAGACAACCCAATAGCATGGAGGTGTGTTCATTTGTGGACATTGTCACAGCTATGATAGTGGATGACACAAGTTCCATGATCAATGTTGAAGATCCTCTTGAGGCCGTGCTTCTTAATATGGATGTCAATGATGATGCTAGTAGAGTGGAGTGCATGAATGCATTGCACGGTATGGGTGTATATTATTATGAGCCTAGAAGGCTATCTTTAGATCTTGAAAACCGCAAAACTCCACCAACAAAGCCATCGTTTGAGGAGGCACCGGTGTTGGAGTTGAAGCCACTTCCTACACACCTTAGGTATGAATTCTTGGGTTCAAATTCTACTTTACCCATTATTCTTTCTTCTTGCCTTACTAACATGCAGGTTGAGGCCACCTTGGCAGTTCTTCAAAAGCGAAAAAGGGCAATCGGATGGACTCTAACTGATATTCGGGGTATAAGCCCCGCCTTTTGCATGCATAAAATCATATTGGAGGAGGATGTGAGGCCTTCACTTGAGCATCAAAGAATACTAAATGAGGCTATGCAAGAAGTAGTAAAGAAAGAGGTTATCAAGTGGCTTGACGCCGGTGTGGTTTATCCCATTTCTGACAGTTCATGGACTTCTCCAGTGTAATGTGTACCGAAGAAAGGTGGAATGATTGTGGTGATCAATGAAAATAATGAGCTTATTCCGACTCGGACAGTGACAGGTTGGAGAGTTTGTATGGATTACCGGAAGCTTAAAAAGGTGACTAGAAAAGATCATTTATCATTGTCGTTCCTTGACCAAATGCTTGATCGTCTTGCGGGCTGGGCTTTCTATTGCTTTCTGGATGGTTACTCGGGGTACAATCAAATTCTTATTGCCCCGGAAGACCAAGAGAAGACCACCTTTACATGTCCTTATGGCACATTCGCTTTCTCTAGAATGCCATTTGGATTATGTAATGCTCCGTCGACCTTCCAACGTTGCATGTTGGCTATTTTCACCGACATGGTGGAGGATATCTTGGAGGTCTTCATGGATGATTTCAGCGTGGTTGGGGATTCTTTTGAGGAATGCTTGGCAAACTTGGATAGAGTGTTGGCTCGGTGTGAAGATACCAACCTTGTTCTAAACTGGGAAAAATGCCATTTTATGGTAGAAGAAGGTATAGTGTTGGGTCACAAGATCTCGAAGCAAGGAATTGAAGTTGATAAGGCCAAGATCGAGATTATTTCAAGGCTTCCTCCCCTTACTTCTGTCAAAGGGGTGAGGAGTTTTCTTGGGCATGTGGGTTTCTACCGGAGGTTCATCAAAGATTTTTCTAAGGTAGTTAACCCGTTGTGCAAGTTGCTAGAGAAAGATGCCAAGTTTGTTTTCGATGAGAAGTGCATGGAGGATTTTGAGCTCCTTAAACAAAAGCTGACAACTAACCCCATCATCACCGCACCAAATTGGAGCTTACCATTTGAGCTCATGTGCGATGCTAGTGATGTTGCGATGGGGGCGGTTTTAGGCCAAAGGATCAACAAGATGTTACATCCGGTATACTACTCAAGCAAGACCATGAATGAGGCTCAAAGGAACTACACAATCACCGAAAAGGAGCTATTGGCTATTGTTTTTGCTATGGAAATGTTCCGTCCTTACCTTATGGGGGATAAAGTTATTGTGCACACCGACCATGCCGCCCTTAGGTATTTGATGACCAAGAAAGATTCAAAGGCAAGATTGATGAGATGGGTTCTTCTTCTTCAAGAGTTTGATTTAGAAATTGTTGACCGGAAGGGTAGTGAGAATCAAGTGGCGGACCACTTGTCCCGTTTAGAGGAGGAGGGGAGGCCTTGTGATGGCCTTGAGATCAATTATACATTTCATGACGAGCAACTCCTTGCGGTGTCAATAAGTGGAATGACGTGGTTCGCTGATGTTGCCAATTACCTTGTGACCGGAATAATCCTGTGTGAGCTCTCTTCTAACCAAAGGAAAAATCTCAAGCGGGATAGTTTGGATTTCTATTGGGATGAGCCATACTTGTTCAAGATTTGTATGGATGGTGTGATCCGTAGATGTGTTCTGGAGGAGGAACAATTGAGTATCCTAGAGGCTTGCCATTCTTCACCCTATGGTGGCCGTCATGGCGGGGCGAGGACGGCCTCAAAGGTACTCAGTTGCAGATTTTATTGGCCTACCTTGTTTAAAGATGCCGGTGATATGGTCAAAAGATGTGATGAATGCCAACGAGCCAGCAAAATTTCAAAAAGGGATGAGATGCCCCTACGATTCTCGAGGTAGATATTTTTGATGTTTGGGGCCTCGACTTCATGGGTCCTTTTGTGAGATCTAGTGGAAACACTTACATTCTTGTGGTGGTAGATTATGTCTCTAAGTGGGTTGAAGCCGTGGCTTTACCCAACAATGAAGCCCGGAGTGTTGTGGCATTTCTCAAAAAGAGTATCTTCATGAGGTTTAGCACTCCCCGTGCTATCATTAGTGATGGGGGATCTCACTTTTGCAACAAGGCTTTTGATTCATTGCTTGCCATATATGGAGTTAATCACAAAGTGACCACCCCCTATCATCCTCAAGCTAGCGGTCAAGTGGAAGTCTCCAACCGAGAAATGAAGAGTATCTTGTCCAAAACTGTCAATGCTAATAGGACTGATTGGTCGAAAAAATTGGATGATGCTCTTTGGGCCTATCAGACAGCTTACAAGACCCCAATTGGTATGTCTCCGTACCGGTTGATGTTTGGGAAAGCTTGATATCTTCCGGTGGAATTGGAGCACAAGGCTATGTGGGCCTTGATGAAGTTGAACTTAGAATGGGATGTTGCTGCAAATCTGAGGGTTGAACAACTTAATGAGCTCGATGAGTTTAGATTCTATGCATACTCCAGCTCGTCCTTTTACAAGGACAAAATGAAGTATCTTCACAACAAATATGCTTGGGGCAAGGAGTTCAAAGTTGGGGATATGGTTCTCTTGTTTAATTCCCGGCTACGTCTGTTTCCGGGTAAGCTCAAGTCAAAATGGAGTGGGCCATTTGAAGTTGTGTTCGTGACCCCGTTTGGTGCTCTTGATCTAAAAAACAAAAATGGTGAAGTCTTCAGAGTTAACGACCACCGGGTCAAGCATTATCTTGGAACATTCGATGGCAGCCACGTAGTGGTGCTTCTTCATCTAAAGTGATGTGGTGCTAACATGTGTCGTGCCGCGACGTTGAATCAGGCGCTTCTTGGGAGGCAACCCATGTATTTCTCTTTGATTTTCTTTGTAGCTTAGGAATTTTTGAGCTAATTGTTTGTGACATTTTGCAGGGATTGTGTTGAAGCAGTGCAAAACAAAGTATGAAAATTGCATAGTCTTTGAAGTTGCCAGTGCGGCCACGGTGCACTTTGCCCGGTCCGCACCGGCATGAGTTTAGAAGGGGACTCTCTGAAGTTCTTCACCGCGGCCGCGGTCAAGTTAGTGCGGTTTGCGGAGGACTTTCGCGGCCGCGTTGCACTTGTGTGCGGTCCGCGTAGGGTGATTACTGAAGGGTCACACAAATAAACCCAGCGCGGTCCGCGGTCGCTTTTGTGCGGCCGCGCTGGTAGGTGAGCACGGGTACCACTGGGTATCTATAAATAGAGACCAAGGGTCTCATTTTACCCTTTTCGCAATTTGAAATCCCAGAACCCTAATTCTACTGTTCATCCTCTGCCAAGACTGAAATTATTGATTGTTTGGATAGATTGCATTAATTCATCCTAATCCTGGTAACATTTCATGCATTCATGATTATACTTTCTTATTTTTTTATTTTATTTGCTTGCCAGTAGTCTGTAACTTCACGATTTTCTTCGAATTTGTTAGTCTAGGGTAGCTTTCATGTTAGTTTAAAGTAACTAAGCATTGGGTACCTGAGTAGGGACAAATAGGGGTAAAAGTTTGAATAAAAATAGAAGAAAACATGCAACCCTAGCTTAGTCCCTGAAATTGACCCAGTGCGGTCTGCGTTGCCCTAACGCGGTCCGCATTATACTTACATGTGGTCCGCGATGCTTGATTGACTGAGGAATAACTTGTGACCAGCGCGGCCACGATAACTTTTGTGCGGTCCGCGCTGGTTCAACGCGGTGGCGTACCCATTTTACGCGTACTGCGGTGCTTAGATTCAGAGAAGGACATTAGTTGTGACTTGATCAACGCGGACCACAGTAGCCTTTGCGCGTCCGCGGTACCCCTAACGCGGCCGCGCTCCCTTGTGCGCTGGTCGCAGTGACCGGTTCTGCAGCAGTGTCTACAACAATTTTGTTTGTTGTCTGCAACTTTAATTCATTCACCTGCTTAACTGCATGTGCTTAAACTAACAATGTTAGATGTGTTTGCTTGCAGACAATGATAAAACAACGAGGAAGTGGTTCCAAACAACCCGACCGAGGTGACCCCTCCCGGGGAGGAAAAGGAAAACAAGTTAAACTCACTCCTCGACCTAAACTGAAAACAAGGAAACAAGCTGTTATAGATGACCAATCGGGGAGTGAGTACGTACCCTATCAAGACCTCTCTTCTGACTCAGGGCCAGCTCCTGCAGTCCCAGCTTCACATATGCCCAAGCCCCACAATGTGTACCTTTTGAGTCGTCTGATGGCTCAGCAGCAGGCAGCGGTGAATACTCCATCTCCCCCACAGCTTCAGTACCTGGGGAGAGTGCAGTAGGTGGGACTAATAGTGATAATGAGGTACCGGACAGTGGTGTGCCCCAGGTTGGGGGTGTTGAATGAACTAGAAAACCTGAAGTTTGGGAAGATCGATTTGTCAGCCAGGTGGCATTCCACAAGTTTAGGGAATGGTGGCCATCACGGAAGTTGATTCTTGAGAGAAGCTTCATTGACAAAGACCTTCTACCCCTACACCCTAATGTGCATAGACAGTTTCAGGCTTGAGTGGGTTGGGAGTTCTTTAAAGACACTTGTTTGAAGGCAAATGAGCATATGGTCAAGGAATTTTACAGCAATGTGGCCCATATCTTGAAGGGCACTAAGGTGACCAAGGTAAGAAACAAAAATGTGGTATTCATCAGGAGGGCACTAAATGAATACTTGGGGTCATTGATGAAGATGAGTCCCTTTACAATGAAAAGTTAGAAATAGGCGATAAGGTTCGTCCGTGGTTAGCTTCATACCTGGCAATCCCGGGTACAGTTCCAGAATGGTTACAAGCAGGGGACAAAATACTTCGAAAAACTTTCAACTTCAAGGCTAGAGGGTGGTTGACCTTTGTGTGTAGTCGGCTCGACCCAACTACCCATGATCAGACTATTCCACTTACCCGGGCGGTTCTTATTGCTTATATTATGGCAGGCTATACTATCAATATGGGCAATGTGATGTCCCGCACCATTTCTGCAGTGGGGGTTGAGCATGACCGGAACTACCCTTTTCCCAACACTCTCACTATGTATTTCCGGGACTTGGAGGTGGAGAAGAGACCGTTTGACGTCAAGGTCAAACCTGTGGCTCCGTTCTCCTGGTATAGTTTGAAGGGGTTAGACAACCCCAAGGACAAAAATTACAAGCCGCCTGTTTCTACCCTAGCTGGCCAGTCTGAGGAGCCAGTTGCGGTAGAGTCTTCTGTTGATCCCTCCACAGAGCCTTCTACCATGCCTGCTACCACCACTATTGATGATTTGCCTCTAGGACCCTCCTCTTCTACTGGCCCCAGTACTTCAGCTGACCCGGGGGTTCCTTCTTCCTGGACTCATCCTTTTACGACCCATCAATTGAGCCGGACACTAGCCAGTTTGAACAACTGGATGTCAGCTACAACATCCAAGTTGTCTACATTGTCTGCTACAGTTGAGGCCCACTCAACACCTTCTACTGCTGAGATTCCTCAGTCCATTGAGGATATACAGAAGAAGCTCATGGACAATCAGGAGAAGATTATGAGGATTCAGGACGCCTTGACTAAGGTGGTGGATTCACATGGCAAGGCTTTGAGGGAGCTTTCCAAGGAGCACAAGAAGATGAGGAAGTCAAGGTCTTCCAAGGAGTCAGTGAGAGTGCTAAGGACTGATGTGGACAAGCTATTGGCAGACCAGATGCCTTTAGACTTGCTATTCGGGGATCCAGCACCAGTATCACAGCCACAACAGGAGCAGGAGCATGCACCCAGGCTTCCAAGGAAGAAGAGGAAGCTCCACAGTTCAATTGGTGCAGTTATTGAGCTAGCATACCCACAGGAGACCCCCTCCAGTGATGCACCTATCATCCAGCCGGTCTAGGAGCAGGCCCCAGTCCCAGCAACTGAGCAGTAGGAGATCAGGAACCAGTCTGAGGTTCCCATACATACAGAGGACTTGGGGACCACTGATGATCCCATGCAGACGGACCAAGCCTAGGGAGCTCCTATATCCTTTACTTTGTTTTTGATGCTTATTTGATAGTTGTCATTGAGGACAATGCCAAATTTTATTCGTGGGGGTGCGCCCTACTTTTATCTGGATGACTATATATATAGATTCTTAGTTTACATTTTTGTTGATATTTTTTTATTTTGGGCTGTGTATAACTTTACATTTCTGTATGTATTTATCCCCGTTGTATATTCTACTCCCCTATTGTACATATTCATTCTATTTCTATTTTCACAAAAAAAATTCGTTTTTAGCTTTGTAGTTAGGCTCGCAGTCTCTTGTTTTGTTTTTGACGCCTCCAATAAGCCCTTAGTTTTCTTAATGCCACGGTTCTTTCCAAGGTTGGAGTATTGTGCGAACCAGGTGGCTCTTCCCAATGATAGATGGCGTGACTACCTTCTTAATTGTTTTAGTCTGTTTCTTTGATTTTTCTTTTGTTTTAGATAGTTGTAGTTAAAGGTACCTAAAGCAAAGCATCACTTGGGCCTAGCACATTTGCCTTTGATCCCATGGTCAAAGATATAATGTTGTGTTCAAGATGGTGAAAGTTGTGGCTTTGTGACTCTTGCGTTGACCAAACAATCATCATATGGTCTTTTCGGACCATTGTGTGCTTGAATCATAACTAAGGTCGTGGTGGGCCCTAGACTCAATGTCTTTAGCAATCCCCTAGCATGTGTGGTGAGGAATCAAAATGTGAATTAAGTCCCGAGCCAATGGTCTAGAACTTGCCCTGAATGTTCGTTGAGGCGAAATCCTAGGTGAAATTTGACTTGAGAAATGATTATAGGCTCTCCTTGATCCAAATGTTAAATTGAACAATTCCATTGCCTATAATGAGATGATCCCTAGTTAACCCTTTTGAGCCTTAAACCTTTTTCTTTCAAGAACCAATGCTACAAGCCTATACCCGTTCTAAATGATTACCCTCTGTTGGCACCCAAATCTTCCATTAAGTAATGGCAAATATCTAAGTTTGGGGGGGGGGAGACAAGAAAGGAAGTGAAGTGGTAAAAAGGTACAAAAGCAAAAGAAAAGAAAGGCAATGAAAAAGCAAGAAAAGAAAAAGACAAAAAGAAAGTCCAATGTGAACAAGAATAAAAAAAAAGGGACTCAAGGAAAACAAAAGTGAAAAAGGTGTGTGGAAAATGTAGAAAAAGGAGAAATATTTTGAATTGTATAAGAAAGAGTGACAATGTGTCTCTCTAACCCCTTGTAAAGAAGTGAAATACTCAAAAGAGTCAAGAGAGTTGTGTCAAAATGAATCAAAAGAAATGCTTAAGGGAAGATTAAACCCACTTGAATAAAAATATGTCCTATCCTTACCTAAAAGCCTTCACAATGACTCCACAAAAGCCCTATTTGATCTCGAGTTGAAGGGAGCTTACATTAGTGGATACTTATATAAGGGGCAAGCATATGGTACTTAGAGCCAGACTTGTGACCTTCTTCTTGAGAGAGATGAGCGAAATTCCATTAACCTCGGTTTGTGTGTCAATACTTAAAAGGTGAGGTTCGCTTAGACAGAGTTGAGGATGTGGGAGTTTAGGTTCCATAATGACAAAAGTAAGTAAAAAGCTCGTTAATGAAATGTTTCAACTCTTGATGCTCTTGTGTCACACTTGATCCATAGTTTTCAAAGTTTTTAATGTGTTAATGATGCATTCGTATTGAGGGCAATTGTTAGTCCCAATTGATGCTTGTTGAGGTTCTTTCAGGATAGCTGGAATTACTTGGACGTTCCTTTAAGGGGGTGGGTTTTATTTTGTTTGCTTGAGGACAAACAAAGGCTTAAGTTTGGGGGAGTTGATAACTTAGGATTTTTACGTGTTTATGCCCCTATTTGCCTATGCTTTGAGTATAAAGTGATACAAAATAGTCCCAAAATGCTCACAAGTTGTTCTCGATTGCAGGTTCGATCGACAAAGTGACGAAATGTCAAAGATCGACTCAAAAAGGAGTGAAACCTACTCAAGTATCAAAGACCAAGAGAATTGAAGAAGAAAGGGCCTAGTGCGAACCGCATAACAGTGATCGCGACCACACTAAGAGGTTCAGAGACATGACATATTCAGGCTTAAAGACACGCGACCACGGTAGGATTTTTGCGGTCCGCGGTGAAGCTTCGCTGCCGCACTCCTGCTTTGTGCGGTCCGCGTTCATAAGGTTCAGAGAAGGGCACTTTTGATCACGCGGTCCACGATCACGACTGCACGGACCGCGCCAGTTGCCATCGTGGCCATGGTACACTTCATGCGGTCTGCGTCCCCCAGTTCAAGTTATCAAACAGTTGAAGTCCAAGAGCCAGTGCAGCCGCGGTCCGTTTTGTGCGGCCCGCACTGACCCCGCAGGGGTATTTTTGTTCAGTTTTTCCAGCCTAGTATAAATAAAACATTTTACCATTATTAGGGTCGGTTTTTATCTGGGGAACTTGAGACGAAAGCTTCGCTTGGTGTTGTAGCCATTTTTGGCATATTTTGCTTCCCATTAACAATAGATTATTGTAGTTTCTTCTTAGTAATTAATTAATATGTTTAGTTCTTCATCTATTTCTTCAGTGTTTTCCTTAATTATGTGTAGCTAAACCCATTAACTAGGGTTGTGGCTCAACCCTAGTGTGGGTAATTGATGGGTGTTGCATCTAGGGTTAGATTGATATTGGGTGTTTGCTATTTGGGTTGATTTTATATTTTTATTCAAGAATTGGTGGTTGCAAATGCTGATTCAAGCTTAGTGGGTTTAATGCTTCCTGAGAAAGAGAGTCTATGACCCCAATTGACTCAACAAGAAATTGGGATGGACCCATGAGAAATGTTAGTCCCAATTAACAGATTAAATCTCGAGAAGTAATCACCCTACTTGAACCCTAGTTTCTTGCTCTCATTGGCCTATCCAATTGGTCTCGAGAGAGTCAATTGGGCAAAATCACTCTCTCTACTGAGAGGTGTGAGAGTGGATGCAATTGTGCAACGGGTTTAGCATAATCCCCAAATATGTCAATCTCTCCCTAGTAACATCTACCCGTCAATTAGCCACCTAGGTGATGCTACGACCCTAGTGCTCTTCTTCTCATTAATTACAACTTAGCAATATTCTCCTAGCTTAATTTAGCTTTAATCCTTAGTTTTATAATAGTGGTTATAAATACAAAAACTCAAGAAATGTTTGAAGTGCCATTAGAAGCACAACCGCAACTCTAGGCTAGACAGAAAATACAACTCCACTACTAGCTCCCTATGGAAATTCGATCCCGAACCTCTATTCGAGTAAAAGCTATTGCGACCCGCTCTTCCTACCATAGTGTAGTGTCGATTCAGTAGCGATCATGCACCAGCATTTTTTAATCCAAATGGTATCACGTTATAACATTATGTGCCATACTTGGTGATGAAAAAGGTCTTTTCTTGATCATCCAGGTTCATCCGTATTTGGTTGTACTAGAGTAGGCATCGATAAAACTGAGGATCTCGTGACTGGCCGTTGTATCGATGATGCGATCGATGTTAGGCAAAGAGAAAGAGTCTTTGGGGCATGCTTTATTTAAATATTTATAATCCACATACATTCTTAGTTTGATCCGTTTTTTAGGAACTCCTACTACGTTTGCTAACATTTCCGGGTACTTGACCTCCCGGATGGATGTAAAGCCCCAGAAAATTTTTGCTAAGTAATTTAAGATTTCGTGGTGCCAAGGTAGGATAAGTATTTTATTTTGTGTGCAAGTGAGGATTCATGATATAATGGATATCAATTGGATATGTTAATAAGAGTATAAGTCATATTATAAGTGAATTGGGGTCTAAGGAGAGGCCTAAGTCTAAGCCAAGTTGGAAAATTTCAAAATAGACTAAAGTTGTAAATGAGTGCGCACAAGACCTCACTTTGGACAATCATATCTCCGGTTATATAAGGAGTTGTGTGATGAGCAACATATCAAATTAAATCCCTTTGAGTTTAGTTTCTAACGCATTAAACCGTTAATCATTTGGAGGTGTACACAAAAAGTTACGACCATTTTACTAGGCATGTCTCATTAGTGCGGCCTTAGCGTGGCCATTAGCGTGGCCGCGCATATTGCGAAGTATTCTACCTCGTTAGCTAGGCCTTAGTGCGGGCGCGCTAGTGGCAGACCTCTAAATACACCTAACGATGGGAAATTAGAGGATTTAAGTCATTTTTCAAAACTAGGGCATCCTCTCCATCCCCAATCCGACCAAGGCATCCAATTGCACACCTAAGGTGAATTTTTAAGTGTCTTTTCACGGTGATTTCACTTCTCAATCACTAGTTACAACATGATTTTGATTAGATTTCATACGATTTCTTCAAAATCTCAAGAACACCCCAAAGTTGTCTTTCAAGATTTGGTCTACAAGAGGTAATCTTTTACACTTAGACTTACATATATGGAGTTATTATGGAATTATGAGTATAAATCAAGTATTGTAACTCATGGGATGGTGATTGGAAGCCATAGGTGCCTACCTAGGTTGTGTTGGTGTTGTAGAGATTGTGAGATGCGTTATTGAGGTATGATTCTTGGGTGTAATAGTATTATGTATACATGCATGTACAAATTAGGTTTGTGGGAAGATTGTTGAACATAAATAAGTAAAGATTGGGTTGGGGAAATCAAAGAAATCCTGTTAAAGAGATTTGAAATCAAGATGCTCAACTAGTGTTTGATAAAATTCTCAAATAAGCTAGAATTATGAATATCTTCCTAATTTATGTTCAATTTTGTCAGGTCTCAAAATAAATTGAAGTTGCTAGAATTTCTGGAATATTGTAGTAATTAAAGAAAAGCTCAGGAAGGGTATGTAGGCTAAACTTTCTCTCTCGGGAGTGAATTCCATATTGTTTCGTAAGTTTAAGTATGGTTTATTTACCAAAATGGTATGGCCTTGAGTCACATTTTAAATGGAAGTTAGTATACTTATTGGGTAAGAAGAACTCGATCTGCTTAATGCTCCTAGTTGCTCTTATATGTACAAAATGTCTTGATTGAATATGTCTTGTTGTTGATAGCCTATAAAGATGCTTGAAAAATGAAATAAGTGAATTGTGAATGTGTTAAAGATTATGTAATAGGCCTCGACCCGACAGTTATGAACTAACTTCAAAGATAGAATTGCCTAAGGGCTATTGTGCTCAATTCACGCCCATAAGTGGCTATTTATCACTATTGCTTTGATTTATAAGTATAGCCGGTGTGATTCGAGATCTTACATATCTATGTGTTTAAACTGTGCAACGTCATTTCTGGGAAGGAGTATTGTAAGATAAAATGGTGTATTGTTGTTAATGATTTCAATGTGAGTTTTTATTGCTTGTTGGTGTGCCCCATTCCTTTGGGAAGAATCCTTTGTATTTAAAGTTCCATTGCTAATAAACTTGAGGTGTATGGTTTTGGAAATACTCTATATGCCTATGATTCATGTTTCCTCTCATGTGTACTTGACATCTTGACTTGCATGGCTTATTGTCAAAATTGATATCGATGTGAAACATGTAAAATATGAAATACGGCTATCGTGCGAGGAATAAAGAATCTTGTGAATGGCCAAATGAGCCAAGGAAATACTGCAGTTGTTGGTGATTGGAAATACTAATTGGAATCTATAAAATGTGAAAGATATTGAGGTAAGTATAATTGTATTCATTCTATATTTGAATCCTTGTATTTATACTGCAATTGTGTACAATATCCAATCAAATCAAAAAAAATAGTTTTTGGGAGTATCATTAGCAAAACCGTGGAAGGGTGGGTCATAAGGCTCATACCTGAAACTACACGTGCCGGTGTAGGGGTGGATTGTGGTTATTCCCTTTAATTGGGATGAACTTGGTAATATTTGTGAATTGGTAATGCCAACCCACACGACATATGGGGGAAGGCAGCCTAGCCAATCGGGTCGTGATCGGACGCCATGCCGCATACATGGTGGTATTGTGCTGGGAATCAAAAACTGAAAATTTAAAACTAGAAATTGTTATTGTGGTACATGTCTCCAAAGGGACGACCTAGCCGATCGGGCCGTGATCGGACTCTTCGCTAACAAAGATGGTGGTATAACTTATATCGGTGCTAATGATCTCCCAACCAAAAAAAATTATATATATTATTTTATTTTATTTTTGTAAGCTAGAAGACTTACATGTTGCAAATTGGAAGCTTGTATGTTGTTGACTCGACTTTCTGTTTCATGTTTCTTTGTTTCTATGGTTATTCTATTCTGAAAGAGGACTTTTAGCCTTACATACTAGTGCTATTCGACGACGCTAACGTCCCTTTTGCCGGGGGCGCTATATCGTTTAATGATACAGGTGGTTCCACAGCAGGCGGCATCGTCTAGTGATAGCGGTATTCTCTTCCCAGCAATCTTGGTGAGCCCCACTCCACTCCGGGGTCATTTCACGTATCTCTTGTTCATTTTCCATCATGTTTTGAGGTATAGCTGGAGCCTTGTTGCCAGCGTTTTCCTATTACTCGTCTATTGTATTTAGAGGCTCCGTAGACTGTTTGTGGGTAGTGGTTGATGTTGGGAGTACAGACTAGAAATGTTAGTACTTGATAAGCATGTTTCTCATTAAACTTGTAAACTTGTAATATTTTGAAAACTTTAAATGAAGTCATTAACGGAAATGAAATGAAAGTTTCTAATGGAAGATTGCTTAGTATTTTGATAAAGTGGTTAACATTCCCTATTTATTCATGAACTAGTTTGGGTAGAATGAAATCTAATAGGCTTGCTCAGTCGGGTTTACTCTTTTGAGCGCCGATGGCATTCCACGGTTTTTAGGGCGTGACAAACTTGGTATTAGAGCCTAAGGTTTTAAACTATCCTAGGATGTCTCGGAGCCGTGTTTAGTAGAGTCCTTCTTATCGGTGTATTGTCGACCACATGTATAAGTTGGAGGCTACTTGGGTATTTAGGAATTTCACCCTTTTTCGATACTCCAAATCGTGCGATATAGCTCAAGATAGGGAGCTGATTTCCTCTCTAAGTCTTATTCTCAAGATTGGTAATCCTGATACCATAATCCATGAATTTGAAATATGTAAGGAGGGATTGATCCCACTATTGAGTCCGAGTGGATTTCCCAAGGACTTGTTAGGAGAATGTGTTGAGTTGTGGAGGGATTGGTAGAACTTGTTACTAATGGGAGTACCCTTGTTCCTATTAATGTCTCTGCACCACCATATCATGTTGTATATTAGTATGTTACCAATGTATGTTACAAATGTGAAGTCGGGGTGCATCAGTTAAGGCACTGCCTCGCAAATCTAGAGTCACCAAGTAAGTGACCCATTAGTACATCATTCTGAACGCCACATACTTTTCCTTATTATATACGTACACCTGTATTTGGAGCCTGCATATATATGGTCTTAAAAAAATCTATATCACAAAACATTGCATGCACCTGCTCTTTGAATGAGACGTATTATTCACAAAGTCTCCCGATCACAGTTCTCTTACTTATAGCCTCCTATGGAATTGAGCTCTATAATTATGTTCATGAATTGAGTTATAACACTATTGATACTTCCCACTTGCTTTCCTAAATTCTCAACAAGGGACTATTACCGATGAATTTCTTACAGAAACATTTTATTGCTAAGGGATTTGGGATAGAGTCAGGACAACCTTATGATCCATTCTGTGTATATACCCTTTGAGCGAGATGTATTATTCATGAAGCCCCTCTATTAAAAATACTCTTATTTACATCCTCTTGTGTAATTAAGTTATATAAATACGTCCTTGAATGGAGTTATAACTCTAGGATTAATATTTTCCACTTTCTTTCCTTGAATGGAGCCAACTCATAACAAATGATTATTTTCTCTTTATACCTCCACAACATGTTAAGTGTATTCCTTAGTTAGTGAATTCATTGTGCTAGTTTCCCAACACTTGTTCGATAACCACAAGAGAACATGCCCTTATATGTGTCACTGTAACATTTCCTTTCTCAAGTCAAAATCCATGGAGAATTTATCATGAACATCTGCAAGCCTTCCATGATTATTTTGCACTGTCTCATTGAGTTTGGTTGTCTTTATACCCTCAACTTCTATAATCGTTGACTATGTCATTGTCATGTGCATGGAGTTTTGCTACCCTTGGTATTCCACCTTCTTGGCTGGGTAAGAGTGTTATTTGTCTTTCTCCCCGGAGCATCATGTTAACTATTATAACCCCTCTAACCAATACATGATTTCATCCCAATATTAAGATGTCCTAGCTATGTGGTTTCACCCGTGAAAGGTTACGATTAGATGCCTTCAAATTTTTGCACATATCATGAGCATATTTATTTGGAAGACAAGTTATTGTATCTGTACTTCTCTCTTATAGGATCAATTATCAGGAAGGGTTAATCTGTTTAAAGTATGATAATCTCATAAGTGTTCAACTTCTTTCCACCCTCATGGGCTTGTGGAATAGATTCCTTGTGTCAGTTGACATTAAGAGTGTAATTCAACTTCATTTTTTTTGAAACCCATATCGCATTCAAGGTGCCAGAATATTCTCATTCTTGATAACTGGATTTTCCATGTACTCCAGGAGACGACTGGGTCACGTACTTGAATATTCCCCCTTAATGATTCCTATTGCCAATGTACTAGTTACCAATATGCCTCATTTGTCTAATAATAAATGTCGTCACAATGATTAACCATGTCAGTATTGTTAGTAGTAATCTTCGTGTCTCTTAGCATATAACCTCATGAAATACTCTACTCAGCACATTAATGGATTTCTGAATAATTCCAGCCCGATCTTGAACTCCGTTGCTCCTCATTGTATTAAATCTATTGGGTATTGAAGGTTCAAACATGTCAAAGAGGAAACATCCTCGTGTGATCACATATATTCGATAGGTAATTTTATGGCCAGTTTATGATATCATATCTTAGACTAATTATTGAAGGTCATCAAGGTTTAGCGTGGGTGTTAGTCTAGAGATTTAGAATTTAGGAGGGTGGACATGTTATTCTCAATATTTTCCCCTGAAGATGTTATGTGAGTTGATAATGAGGGTTGTATAAGTGTATTCCACATTAGGCCGCACTAGGAGTATGAAGTTTCCCCATAGTTGTTCCCCATGTATTTTGTGTTTTCATATGTCTATGTCTAAGAATGTAGTTGGAAATCCCTTATGCATCATTTCGGTGGAAATTACTGAAGGTGGAGGTAATGGATAGTTGGCCTATGAAGGGTATCTACTTGTCATCCTTGTTAGGTAGGTTCGGGGGTAGAGATTGCTTCCGTGAATGTGTTCTGGCGAAGTCTATAGGTATAAGAGGCCACATTGAAGGCCGAGAGTGTTGTGGAAATAAGGTATTTTCTCTTGATTGTATATCAATAAGCTTTGACTTGAAAGGTACCTTATAGGTGTTATAATCTAAAAATGTGCGATCCATGTTCAAGTGTCATTATGATAACATAGTTCTTGTGATGCTGAGAATTAGTGTTATGGGTATTTACATTGTGGTGGATTGTCGAGTTATGGATGAGTTTTTAGGATGGTTTTGGGTGATTCTCTGATAGGTGGATAGGCCTAGTTACAAAGGAGATGCTGCCGAAATTTCTGAAAAATTTGGGAGTTAGTCAAAATTTGGGAGTTAAAGATGTGTGAGAAAGGAGATAAGTTATACTAAGTATTTACGGATTGACTCCAATTATCATTCGAGGACGAATGATTCTAAGCGGGGGAGAATGTAAAGCCCCAGAAAATTTTTGCTAAGTAATTTAAGATTTCGTGGTGCCAAGGTAGGCTAATTATTTTATTTTGTGTGCAAGTGAGGATTCATGATATAATGGATATCAATTGGATATGTTAATAAGCGTATAAGTCATATTATAAGTGAATTAAGGTCTAAGGAGAGGCCTAAGTCTAAGCCAAGTTGGAAAATTTCATAATAGACTAAAGTTATAAATGAGTGCGCACAAGACCTTATTTTGGACAATCATATCTCCGGTTATATTAGGAGTTGTGTAATTCATAACCTATTAAATTAAAGCTCTTTGAGTCTAGTTTCCAACGCATCAAACCGTTCGTCATTTGGAGGTGTATGCAGAATGTTACGACCATTTTACTGGGCATGTGTCATTAGCGCGGCCTTATGGCCGCGCATATTGCGAAGTATTCTGCCTCGTTAGCGCGGCCTTAGTGCGGGTGCACTAGTGGAAGACCTCTAATACACCAAAGGACGGGAAATTAGAGGATTTAAGTCATTTTTCAAGACTAGAGCATCCTCTCCATCCCTAATCCGACCAAGGCATCCAATTGCACACCTAAGATGAGTTTCTAAGTGTGTTTTCATGGCGATTTCACTTCTTAATCACTAGTTACAACATGATTTTGATTGGATTTCATAGGATTTCTTCAAAATCTCAAGAGCACCCCAAAGTTCTCTTTCAAGATTTGGTCTACAAGAGGTAATCTTTTACCCTTAGACTTACATATATTGAGTTATTATGGAATTGTGAGTATAAATCAAGTATTGTTACTCATAGGATGGTGATTGGAAGCCATAGGTGACTAACCTAGGTTGTGTTGATGTTGTATAGATTGTGAGATGGGTTATTGAGGTATGATTCTTGGATGTAATAGTATTATGTATACATGCATGTACAAATTAGGTTTGTGGGAAGATTGTTGAACATAAATAAGTAAAGATTATGTTGGGGAAATGAAAAAAATCTTGTTAAAGAGATTTGAAATCAAGATGCTCAACTAGTGTTTGATAAAATTCTCAAATGAGCTAGAATTATGAATATCTTCCTAATTTGTGTTCAATTTTGTTATGTCTCAAAATAGATTGAAGTTGCTAGAATTTCCGGAATATCGTAGTAATTAAAGGAAAGCTCAGGAAAGGTATGTAGGCTAAACTTTCTCTCTCGGAAGTGAATTCCATATTGTTTCGTAAGTTTAAGTGTGGTTTGTTTACAAAAATGGTATGGCCTTGAATCACATTTTAAATGGAAGTTAGTATACTTATTGGGTAAGAAGAACTCGATCTGCTTAATGCTCCTAGTTGCTATTATGTGTACAAAATGTATTGATTGACTATGTCTTGTTGTTGATAGTCTATAAAGATGCTTGAAAAATGAAATAAGTGAATTGGGGATGTGTTAAAGATTATGTAATAGGCCTCGACCAGACAGTTATGAACTAACTTCAAAGATAGAATTGCCTAAGAGCTCTTGTGCTCAATTCACGCCCATAAGTGGCTATTTATCACTATTGCTTTGATTTATAATTATATCCGGTGTGATTCGAGATCTTACATATCTATGTGTTTAAACAGTGCAACGTCATTTTTGGGAAGGAGTATTGCGAGATAAAATGGTGTATTGTTGTTAATGATTTCAATGTGAGTTTTTATTGCTTGTTGGTGTGCCCCATTCCCTTGGGAAGAATCCTTTGTGTTTAATGTTCCATTGGTAATAAACTTGAGGTGTATGGTTTCGAAAATACTCTATATGCCCATGATTCATGTTTCCTCTCATGTGTACTTGACATCTTGACTTGCATAACTTGTTGTTAAAATTGACATCGATGTGAAACATGTGAAATATGAAATACGGCCACCGTGCCAGGAATAAAGAATCTTGTGAATGGCCAAATGAGCCAAGGAAATACTGTTGTTGTTGGTGACTGGAAATACTAATTGGAATCTATAAAATGTGAAAGATATTGAGGTAAGCATAATTGTATTCATGCTATATTTGAATCCTTGTATTTATACTACAATTGTGTACAATATCCAATCAAATCAAAAAAAATATTTTTGGGAGTATCATTAGCAAAATCGAGGATGGGTGGGTCATAAGGCTCATACCTTAAACTATACGTGCCGGTGTAGAGGTGGATTGTGGTTATTCCCTTTAATTAGGATGAACTTGGTAATATTTGTGAATTGGTAATGCCAACCCACACGGCATATGGGGGAAGGCAGCCTAGCCGATCGGGCCGTGATCGGACGCCATGCCGCACACATGGTAGTATTATGCTGGGAATCAAAAACTGGAAATTTAAAACTAGATATTATAATTGTGGTACATGTCTCCAAAGGGACGGCCTAGCTGATCGGGCCGTGATCGAACTCCGTACTAGAAAAGATGATGGTATAACTCATATCGGTGCTAATGTTCTCCCAACCAAAAAAATTATATATATTATTTTATTTTATTTTTGTAAACTAGAAGACTTACATGTTGCAAATTGGAAGCTTGTATGTTGTTGACTCGACTTTCTGTTTCATGTTTCTTTGTTTGTATGGTTATTCTATTTTGGAATAGGTCTTTTAGCCTTACATACTAGTGCTATTCGATGGCGCTAACACCCCTTTTGTCGGGGGTGTTGTATCGTTTAATAATACAGGTGGTTCCACATCAGGCATCATCCAGTGATAGCGGTATTCTCTTCCTAGTAGTCTTGGTGAGCCCCACTCCACTACGGGGTCATTTCACGTATCTTTTATTCATTTTCCCATTACATTTTGAGGTATAGTCGTTGCCTTGTTGCCGGCATTTCCATATTACTCGTCTATTGTATTTAGAGACTCCGTAGACTATTTGTGGGTGGTGGTTGTTGTTGGGAGTACAGACTAGAAATGTTAGTACTTGATAAGCATGTTTCTCATTAAACTTTTAAACTTGTAATATTTTGAAAACTTTAAATGAAGTCATTAATGGAAATGAAATGAAAGTTTCTAATGGAAGATTGCTTAGTGTTTTGATAAAGTGGTTAACATTCCCTCTTTATTCATGGACTAGTTTGGGTAGAATGAAATCTAATAGGCTTGCTCAGTCGGGTTTACTCGGTTGAGCGCCGGTCGCGTTCCACGGTTTTTGGGGCGTGACAATGAACCCTATTTTAAGGAGTTTAGTTACCTCGTCCTTGATGAAGGCATGCTTGATATTGGACTTGGGTCTCCTTTTCTGCTTTACCGGATGGAACTTCGGTTCCAAGCTCAGCTTGTGAGTGGTGATCTCCAGTTGGATCCCTATCATATCGAGATGGAAAAAAGCAAACAATCCATATTAGCTATAAGAAATTAAATGAGCTTTTTCCTGACGTCAGGAGTTAACCCCATGCCTAGGTATACTTTTCGATCGGGCAGATATTCGATTAGTACGACTTGCTCCAGCTCTTTCATCGTTGATTTGGTAGCATCAGAATCATCCGGAGCTATAAAGGATCGAGGAACCTCGTAATCTTCGTCTTCCTCAATCTCTTGCTTGTTGGATTGGGTCGAGGCTGACATCGGTGATTGCTATTTCTCTTCCTATTTTACTATCAAACCTGAGTCCTTCGTTGATAAGAGAGTTGATATCGGGATTACTTCATCAATGGGAAACATCTGCTTTGCAGCGGGTTGCTCCCCGTAAACCGTCTTTATCCCTTTTGGTGTTGGAAATTTTAATAACTGTTGAAGGGTCGAGGGCACAGACCTCATGTTGTGGATCCATGGCTTCCCGAGCATGGCATTGTACCTAATATCCCCTTCGATTACATAAAACTTGGTTTCCTGGGTGGTACCAGCTACATTTACCGGCAGCATTACTACTCCCTTAAAGTTTCACAGGCCATGTTGAATCCGTTTAGCACTTAGGTTTCAGGTACAATTTGGTCCTATAGGCCGAGTTGTTCTATGACCCTCGATCGAATGATTTTGGCCAAGCTACCTGGATCAATTAGCACACAATTAACTCAAGTTTTATTCATGAGTACAGAAATCACCAATGCATCATTATAGGGCTGCATTGATACTTTAGTGTGCATTATCATCAGAACTTGAGGAACATCGACCCCTCCGATGATCATATGAATGACGTATTGGGGCTCATCTTTTTCATTTTGTTTATTGGATTCCCTATTTATGAAATTTTTCTTAGTTTGGTCGCTTAGAAATTCTCTAAGGTGCCCGTTGTTGAATAATCAAGCTACTTCTTCTCTCAATTGTCGACAATCCTCCGTTCCGTAGCCATGTGTTCCATGATATTTGCATATTTGGTTAGTATCCCTTTATGTTGGATAAGTTTTTAAAGGTCGGGGCTACTTGGTAACTTTGATGTGTCTGATAGCCGATATGATGGCAGCCTCATCAATATTAAAGTTGTACTCTAACAATCGTGGTGCCTCTTTGGGTCCGATAGGTCTATCCAAGTCGTTCTTGCTCATGATCCATCGAGAGCTCTATACTCGATCACTTCTCCTTTCATTTCGTGTAGAATTTTGCCCAGATTCGTTGCTCCTACAATCTCTATTATACGACAGATATCGATCTCTGTTCAACCTCGATTCTCGGTAAATATCCCTCTTAGTTATATCGATGGGTCTGATGGGATAAGCAGACCCAGAAGGAGCTTTAAGTTGATCATCCTTGACCCTGATCTTTGATTGATATCGATTATACATATCGGCCCAAGTAATAGCTGGGTATTCTATCAAATTATACTTCAACTGTTGTGTAGCCATTAAGCTTCGAACCTTGAGTCCTTGAGTGAAAGATTGAACAACCCAATCATTAGCGACCAGTGGCAAGTCCATCAATTCCATTTGGAATCGAGACATGAATTCTCTGAGCATTTCGTTGTCCTTATGCCTTACCTTGAAAAGGTCTGACTTCCTGGTTTCGACTTTGATGGCCCCGACGTGTGCCTTTATGAAAGAATCTGCAAGCATAACAAAGGAGTCAATAGAATTAGGTGGTAAATTAGGGTACCATATCATAAGTCCTTTTGACAGGGTCTCCCCAAATTTCTTTAGCAAGACTTATTTGATCTCATCATCCTCTAGATCATTCCCTTTGATGAAAACGTGTAAGAGGTGACGTGCTCGTTCGGATCGGTCGATCCATTATACATAAGAATCTCAGACATGCAGAACGTCTTGGGGATTGGTCGTGGAGCCACGTTCGGGGGGAAAGGTTTTTGTATGAACTTTTTTGAATCCAGTCCCTTCAATATTGGCGATACCCCCGGGATTTGATTGACCCTGGAGTTGTATGTTTCCACCTTTTTGTCGTTTGCCTCAATCTTCTTTGCCCCTGACTCAATTCTCTTTGTCAGTTCTTCAAGTATCTTCATGATTGCACGATTGGTCTCCGACTCTTTCTCATTCAATTTTCTCGAAACATATTCGACCCTATGTACAACTTTGTAGGACAGCTCGAGCTCAACCCTGCTTGGTGGTGATTATGGATTTTGAGCTGGGCTATTGCTGCTTGCTGAGCCTGCAATATTTCAATGATCACCCGTGTTGATACCTAATTTTTCCCTCATATTTTTCAAATATATTTATATACTTTCATGCATATGCATCATCATTTGATTTACAAGCATGCACATGTATTTTTCATAATTTTTAAAGGCTTTATATCAATTTATTTCTATATTTGATATATATAAATATCTAGTAAGTACCTTACAAATTATTTTTATAATGATTTAATCATCTAAACATATCATTTACACCCATATTAGGTTTTAAATATGTGATGATCCAAAGGGACATCTTGTATTTTAGAATCCGAATCCGGGTTCCAAGGCCTTAAAAATATTATTTTTTGCTCTTCGATTTGCGTGCACAGTCCAGACACGTTTTTGAAAAGGTTTTATATGTAATTTAAGAAAAATATTGAATTTGCCCTTTAATATTGATTAAAGTTGACTTCGGTCAATATATTTGGTAAACGATGGGACTTGGGCATATGCCCAAAATAGAATTCAGAGGTCCCTAGCCCGAGAAAAGCATTTTCAAAGAAAATTGTTTGGTGGAAAATATAAGAACTTTTGGAAATGAAATGGTGTGTGATCTTGATCATATCGGGCTCGTATTATGGTTTCGGAGCCCGGTACAAGTTTATATTTAAGTCGAATCTGTGAAATTTGGAATGAATCGTAGTTGATTTGGTATAAATTGGACCCTAGGTTGAGAAAATAGAAATTTTGAACTATCTTATGCATTTCATGAATTTTAGGTTAAATTCGTAGTTGTTGCTATTAATTTGATGATTTGATCGCACGAGCAAGTCCGTATGATGTTTTTATACTTGCGTGCATGTTTGGTTTAGAGCCCCAAAGGCTCGGGTGAGTTTTGGATAAGCCACAGAGAGTTTTTGGACTTAGGAAAATTTCAGTTGCAGCTAGTGTTTTGTTGCATGCTCTGATCTCGCAATTGTGAGGTCAGGCTTCGCAATTGCGAGCCTCTCAAGCTTGGCAATTGTGAGGGTTTTATCGCAATTGCGAAGATGTCCCTTGCCAGCATTAGTTCGCAATTGTGAACATCTTCTTCGCATTTGCGATGTCAACAGGAGGTCAACCTTCGCAATTGCGACTAATTGTTTGCAATTGTGACAGCAACAGACCTTGTAGCGGGTTCGCATTTGTGAAGCCTATCTCGCAATTGCGGGCTTCACAATTGCGAAGCTCCTATAGCAAATGCGACATCTGCAGCTGATTAAAAGGGGTCTTGGATGGAATTTTCACTTTATCCTTAAAAAATTTCAAAACCTAAACTCCTAAGGGCGATTTTTCTAGAGCAAGTTCTTCCCAAAATCATAGGTCAGATTTCAAAACCAATTGCATATTTGGGTTCGTGGGTAGTTAGGTTTTGGTACGAACTTCGAGTTTTGGCCAAGCGGGCCTGGTGTCGATTATTTGATTTTCTGGGAAAAACATTGGGAAATCTATATTCATGCATTAGAATTGGTTTATTTAGCATTTATTGATGTTATTAAGTAAATTATGACTAGATACAAGCGGATTGGAAGTGGAACCAAGAGGTAAAGCATTAATTGAGGCTTGATTTTGTTTGTGGAATTGATGTAAGTGTTTGGTCTAACCTTAGCTTGAGGGAATAGGTCTTGTTGTCTTATTTTCTATGTGTTAGTGTTGAGTACGACATCTATGTGTGGTGACGAGAATCTATACGTTGGTGTCGAGCATGCTCGTGAGTTTTATACCATGATTGTTTTGACTCTTATTATGTATTGTCCATGCTTAAATTGATGATTATCAATGTTGAACAAGGCATATGATAATTTCTTGGTAATTGACCATTTTTGAGTATTGGCTCAAGTTGAGATTTATTTTGTGAAGTAACTGTTAGAACGAGATTGATGATAGCTGAATCCCTTGTCAGGATGTATTTGTTTCTATTGTTGATTCCCTTGCCCGGATGAATTGTTTCTATTTTTTGGGTGAGGAAGAGTGTAAAGCACGAAGGGTGATGTCGTGCATGATATTGTGAGTGAATATTAATGCACGAAGGGTGCTGTCGTGCCAATATTGTGAGTGTTAATGCACGAAGGGTGATGCTGTGTCGTTTTTGTTGTTTACTTATGGTGAGAACAAGAGTAAAAGCACGAAGGGTGATGTCATGCATGTGTTACTGTTTCATTATTCTTGTTGATACAAATATGGTGTTCATTATGCTTCTCTATTAAACTAATGTTAGAACTTGATATTCCCCGTAGCATGTTCCCCTTCCTATCTTTATCTGTTATTTCCTGTTACTATTGTTCTATTCGTATATGATTTAACTGCACATGTTTATATGGTTGTCGTGTCCTAGCATTTTCACTACTTTGCCGAGGTTAGGCTCGACACTTACCAGTACATGGGGTCGGTTGTACTAATACTGCATTCTGCACTTTTTGTGTAGATTTCGGTGCTGGACCTTGTAAGTAGCTTAAGGTAGCTGCGTTTAGTCCAGGGAGACCAAGGTAGATCTGCTGGCATCCGTAGAGAATGAAGTCCCCCTTTCCCCGCTTTAGTTTTCTGTTGTCTCTTTTCATTTCGAGAACAATTGTACTTTTCTTTCTAAACCAGTATTTGTAGAAATTTGTAGATGTTCGTGAAATTATGACACTAGATCATTGGGGTAGACATGTATTGTAGTAATTTTAATTGTTATAACACTTATGTACTTTATATCTTCTTAGCTTTAGTTACTGTTTATCTCTGTTATGGTTAATTGCTACTGTGTTAAAATCATAGTAGATGGCTTGCCTATCTTTCACGAGTAGGCACAATCACGATCCCGACGGTGGAAAATTTGGGTCGTGACAAAATATTTAATACATTTATTATAATTACATTTGCATTTTAAAAAAAGAGGCTAAATTGCACATTTTGCAATAATAGCCCATACATGCTTATAATTATTTTATTTATAAAGAAAATAACCTTTTATATTTTTAGAGTGTTACATAATTGTTTTAAATCATTTTTATGCACAAATGATATTTTATTTATTTATTATTTTTATAAATTATTTATTTATTAAAATTGAGAATATAAAATCTAGACCTAATCTACAATTAATTTCGGACCTCAGCTACCAAAATACAACCCAATTACCCAAGCCGAATACACCTGGACCAATTACCCTTACCCCATTCATTTAAACCCAATCCAGTCCGCTCAAATCATAAGCGTTGATAAAAAATTATCAACGGCTCGCAGACGATCACCCTCTTTCCTTATATATCCACCCCTAAACCCTATCCCTCATTTTCTCTAATCTTGCCGCCTCTGTTCCCCCCCTGATGAACCCTAATTCCGTCGCCTCCCTAAAATTCCCCCAAATCCCATTCCTAATGGGATTCTTTCTCCATTCACCTACAATCTCGAGATATTTTCCTTATTTGGTGCTATTTTATGGAATAAATTAGGTACTTGCCCAAACATGGCAAGCACCCCACTTCAATTCTATCTTAATCAATGCTCACCTTTTGCATTTGGACGACTTTGAGTCCAAACGCGCTATTTTATACCGATTCTCTCGTATCTCACTGATTCATACTTAATCCTAAAGGTTAGGGCTTCATAATCTCTTTTGATTTGAACCTAAGCTGGTTCAAAATTTGATTTTTGGCATTATTCTATGCCTATTCACTCTATTACCTGTGAATCTGCCTATTTTTGTCGATTGCTTTTACTTACCCAAATTAGGGTTTCAGATCTTCTTCAATTGAACCAAATCTGGTTTGATTCTATGTTTCTTTTTGAATAATCTCTTGTATATGCCTATTTTTATGCTAATATGTGATTCTTGCCTTTAGTTTCTGCCGATTTTGTGGTTTACCTAAATTTAGGCTTTCAGACCCTTTTACTTGAAGTAAATCTAGTTCAATTCTGTGATTCTTTTTGAATAATTCCCTGTCTTTGTTCATTATATGGATTATGTGATTCTTTGCCTTATTTTCTACTGATTTTGCATATCTTCACCTAAAATTTAGGGTTTCAATTTTACTAATTTAAATACTTGCCTTTTGGTATTTAAATTAGCTATGCTTATGTTCTAATTTCGGCACTATTTAAACCCCTCCCCACTCCCCTTTAAATGTCTGGAAGTTCTAAGTTCGAAAATCTTTTCACTACTATACAAAAGTTGTGTGCTTCTACTCTCTCTTGAATAATTTTGCTCTGTGTTTTGATTCCTGGCCGGCTGAAAGCCAAAAACAGAAATCCCCCAAGTTCTTACTTATGTCTGGTGATATTCACTGCACTGTTGGATTCCTTTATTACCTGTTTCATCTCAATTGGTTAGTTATTAGACCTTCTACCATTTCATTATGATTGTTCACTCAATTTGCTACTTCAACTATTCTATGATAGCCTAATATTTTTACATTGTGGTCTGAAATATGTGTAAGTTTATGTTGAGTTTATTAATCAGTTATGCTTAGATTATGTCTTATTGAGGACTATCTCTTGAAGCTAAGTCTGTTACGATCATGCTCTGAATATATTTTTATTTCCTTCTATGGGCCAATTAACTATGCATAGATGTATGCATTAATAAGATTACAAGTCTATTTCTATTACAATGTGGCTTGTTTGACTTTGTTCTTACCATATTATGACACTTCTAGCAACTGCCTTAATCAGTTTTTAACCTGTCCTAATCTGTTGCTAATTAATGTGATCCTTTCTACGATACCAATGTTTTCACTTAATCTAATCTAGATCTTCTATTATCACAATGAATCTGCTTATGAACTTGCCTTGTTATCATGTGATTAATTCAAAACTTGACCAAGTTTGCCTAAGTTCATGCATGTCTACTACTTGTTTGTGTATATGTGTTTTGTCCCTTCAGTGAAATTCTTTAACTATCTCCTATTCCTTTACTATCCAGCCTTTCTGAATCCTCATTCTCAACCGGCTAAAAGCCGAGTCTATTTAGGTTCTGTCCTTGACCTCCCTAGTATGAGCACTGCTCGGGGTCCATGTGAGACCCTTGCGAACTCTAACACACTGGGACTTGGTCCCTAGTCTTCCTTGAACTATTTCTGATCAATCTCTCTTGTGTGAGCACTGCTTTGGGGTTCTTGAAGCCCTTAAGAACTCTGACATTTGGGCTCTACCTCGATATATGGGTGAATCATTCAACGACTAGTTATTTTGTATCTATAAGCATGAAATTTGGAGTTGTTATGGGTTGATGGCCTGCCTTGTCTAGGTGTATTTGGGCCTACTGTAGGATCCCTATAGTTATACTTATTCTATAATTTATTACATTTGATTTCTGGTTTGTAATAATTATTTTATAATAACAATTTTGGGGTGTTAGTGAAATAGGGTAGGGTTTCTTATTTTTTGCAATAAAAGCTGGGTAGAAATCCTGCCTATAGGTCCAACAATGTGTTATTATATGTGTTAGAATTCTTGCCTATAGGTCTAACAGTGTGCTATTATGTGATGTCTTAGAAATCATGCCTATAGATATACTATCATGTTCGACCATTATATGTTAGCAATCCTGCCTATAGGTTGAATACTTGGTTTAATAGTGTTAGAAACCATGCATATACGGAATTGTATATTCAATGTATGTGCATAAAACCTCATTCACATGTTGTTCTGTTTACAAGTTATAGAAATCATGTCTGTAGGATCTAAAATTGGAACAAATTGTATAAAGCATGCCTATAGGTTTGAATCAACCTAATTATCATTTCTGCCCATTTTTCATGAGTTTCCAAATAGTGTGCTGTTACTTTTGCTAGAAAACATGCCTATAGGATTAAAACAGATAATTCTGGATATGTTTCTGTGATTGCCACTATTTATCATCGTGTAAAAGACCTAGATGTCATGCCTATAGGCTTAATCCACTTATGTTTAAAATCATTAGGCAAATCATATAGGTTTTGGAAAGTATAATGGCTTTTGCGTATAACTGTCCGCCCATTAAATCCAGATTAATATAGAGATCCAACCTATATATTTACTGTAATCTTAACTATTTAAAATTAGCAACTGTCTTTGTTAATCTGACTTGCGTGCATTTGTTGGCTAATTACGGAGGCCAACTTGAGCCCTTACTTGCTTATAAATGAAAGTTCAATGTGTTTGAATGTCGCCTATCTTTTGACATTTTGAACAGCCTAAGTTAAAGTCTAGAACCACCTTGAGGTAGAGGTCCAAATGCCTCTTGGACTATAGGTATGAGACGGGTAGTGCACGCAAAGTATACGACTTAGAATTGACTAGTGCACTTTAGGTAAACAACTTAAAGATAGTAATTGGGTAGCAGGAGATGATAGTCTGTGCCCGCTGAATAATATGAGTAACACCCCATCTCGAGGGAGTTATGAAGTATTATTTATGTTGCAAGGGGTGATCCTTTAGGCTAAAAAACATAGAACCCCCCCCCCCCACCTTGCCTTTCAATCAATTATTTGTGTTTAATAATGAACTCCCTAAATCCCTTCAGTTTCGTATCTTTAACCACATAGACTAATTCATATAATTGAGTTCGGCCGGGATCCACAGTTGTGGACCTCGAATAGTGCCTAACACCTTCTCTTCAAGGTAATTTCGAGCCCTTACCCGATCTTTGGTGACACAAACTGGTTAGACAGAGTTATTTGCAAATATGTGCCTTAACGAACCTTAAAAATCATTAGGTGGTGACTCTCACTTTTAAAACCCTTCCTTAAAAGAGTTGTCACGTTCGCGAGAAAAAGGGGCGCAAGAGCATGACGACTCTACTGGGGATATATTTAGGCTCTTACAATAAATGAAATTGATCTTTGTGAATTAGTCTTGTTTGATAAGTGTGGCTTTGTTATTTTGCTATTATTTGGATATCCCGCTCCCATTTTCCCTTTTTATGGCTACATGCACCTCCTCTTCCCTATTTTCCCTTCATATTAACTCATATGCAACCCTGCATTTAATTATGACTTGCATTTCCCCTTATTTCCTAATCATGTTCACTTACTCCAAAATTTTAATTTTGCTATATCATGTCTTTCCCCAATTCTTATCCGTTTATTTGCTTTATTCTCTCATTTCGCAAACTAACTTCTTCCATGTTTTTCTTTCTTTTATGTCTTTACGTTCATTAAATACTGCATTTATTTTCAATATGTGAAAATACTTGACAATGTGTTATTTTATTTTTGCATAAAGCATGCACCGCATCATACTCCACTCACGCATATTAATACCATAGCGACATTTGATGAGTGTCCGCGCTCTTTCTAAAATCACCCTTTAAATTTAGAAAGGCTTATTTGCGGTAAAATTAGGCTTATTTTCTGTCAAGTTGACCACTTTAGGGTACCGTTCTAGACTCTTCTATAAACCCCATTCTAAAATCAACTATGCATGCATCATGTCTAACCCTTGTATGAGTTAGAACGCTGTCCGCGCAATAACTCTCTAAGACAAACCTTGTACAAAATCTGTCGGGATTTCCATAATCCCATTGGATACAATCACGATCTATGCATTATTAGGAGAAAACATGTCAATATATTAATCATTAACGTGTAAATGGCTGAATCTGGAGGGGGCAAGGGCTAACTTTATCTGTTTTGTAGAAATGAGGCACGAGGTCCCCAGGTTCGCCATGGTTCGGAATATCCCACCTTTGCTACTGGATTGGTGGGAAAAGCTTGCACGAAGCGACCAAACTCACGTGAAAAGAGTTCTTGGGAATTTACCTTCTTTTCTATACAATCAATCGAATAATGTACTGATCGATGTCGCTACTATGTTCTGGGAAGAAAAAAGGGCTATTTTCCATTGAGGATATAGAAATGACTCCACTTCGAGAGGAAATAGGGGGCTTTGCTAGACTTCCTTGGGATAGCCCTGGTCTATTGGTACACGAAAATCGCACTTCTCGAGGGTTTCTGAAAATGATGGGTTTTAGAAAGAATGATGAGTTGGTCTTCTTGAAGAGATCTTATATACCCTTCAACTTCCTCTATGAACATTACGGGCACAGCAAATCCTACTGCATTTACCATGATGAGTTTGCCATTACTTCGTTGGGTTAGACCCACCGTCGGGTTTTTGTGTTCATCATTTATTTTCTGGGAAGCTGGTATTCCCAATGCAAGGAAAGAGGATTCACACCTGTCTAGCTATGGTTACCAAGACCCTAATGGAAAGATTTAAGGGACAGACCTACACTATTGTCCCAATGATCGTAGCAGAGATATACCGAGCTTTAGACCGGTGCAAGAAGGGATTCAGACCTTTTGACCTATGTAGTTTGCTACTACAAGTATGGCTATTGGAACATCTTCATGGGGGAAACTACCGTCAGGAATTTCCGCGGCGACCAGGGAATGACCACATAACTTTTCTCCATCCAAAAAGAATTACTTTTATCTTGGACATGTTTGCACAACAAGGAAATGCTATGGAATGGGTACAATTCTTTAGCAATTTGACCGACGACAAGGTCCATTGGATGTTTGAATGGTTCCCTACTAGTAAGTGCATCATCACTTCAAGAGATGTTCCTCATCTAGTGCTAATTGGATTAACGGGTATTTATCCTTTTTCCCCTATCAGAGTCATGAGGCAATGTCACGACCCAAATCCCGGTCGTGATGGTGCCCGACACACTACTAGGCAAGCCCGACCATTATTCAACACTTTACCCAATTTATCAAAAATAGCGGAAAAAAATATCAATTAAGCAAGATTAAAGTATTGAAGATTTTAACAAAATACACAATATAATCTCACTAGGACCCGGTGTCACGAATCTGAGCCTCTAGAATACAGAATATCATCCTAATACATGGTATATCCAAAGTCTGATAATGCGGAAATAAAGAGATAGGATAGGAGGGAGAAGATCAATGGCTGCGAACGCCGTGCAGCTACCTCGATACTCCCAGAAGCTGGATCTGCTGATCAACTGGATCTACTGAGCCTGAGACTACCCTGGATCTACACACAAGGTGCAAAGAGTAAAGTGAGTACTCCGACCCATTGAGTAATAAAAGTAACTACAATCCGAAGATAAGAAAATCCAGTAAATACACAAAGTAAGCTAAAATCCAAATATACAGCAACATATGGAACTGAGCAGCTAAACACCAATATAAATACAAATACATGAATGCAATGCAATGCATATGATGGTACATTCCAGTACCCACTGCGGCGTGCAGCCCGAGCCATCCATATTTATTTATCGTCGACGACGCTCACTGGGGGTGTGTACAGACTCCGGAGGGGCTCCTACAGCCCAAGCGCAATATCTTGGTCAGTCATTGTTACCTATGTCAATTTTATCACACAGTGTCATTGTTACCACTGTTTCAAGTCACTTTATAATCAGTCCAGAAAATAATATAATAAGCCCCTTGGGCATTTACAAAACAGAAGTTCCCAGCCCGGAATACATTTAAAAATATCATTTAAGTTTTCAACACTTAGAATTATGGCTGAGTTTGCAAAACAGCATTTAAAACCTTGGACTGAAATTAAATGATATGCAAATCATGCTAAGCAGTAATATCAATCCTCGAAGGATTTTACAAATCGGCACAAGGCCCCAAACATGGCATCAAGCCCAGTAATATCAATGAAGTATGTGTATCAATCACCAGTATAGTATAAACATCACACGGGGTAGACCAAGTCACAATCCCCAGTAGTATCCGACCCCGCACTCGCCATGGAGTGCGTGTCACGCCTCAATATAGCGTTACGATGTGAAAGTCCGGGGTTTCAAACCCTCAGAATAGCATTTACATCTATTACTCACCTCTAACCGGCCGTAGACTAGTCCGCAATGCCCTTTCCTCTTGAATCGACCTCTTCGCGCGTCGAATCTAGTCAAAACCACAACGAATACGTTACAATAGGCTAAGAGAATATAACCCAATTGAAAAGACTCGAAAAATGTAGAAAATCCCGAAATTAACAAAACCCGAGCCCCAGGCCCACGTCTCGAAATTTAGAAATTTTTACATCAATACGACCCTTATCTCATCACGAGTCTATACATACTAAATTCACAAAAATTGGAGTTCATTTGGCCCCTCAAATCGCCATTTAATTCTCTTAAGTTTCAAGCCCTAAACCAACATTTTTGTCCATAAATTACTTGAGTTTTCAGCTCTAATCCATGTATTTAACTTGGAAATAAGTAGAAACAACTCACCTTTGATGCTTGATGAAATCCCCCTTGAAATTCTCTCCAAAATAATCCAAGCCAAATGAAAGAAATGAAAGAAATAAGTCAAATCCGTGTTTAAAAGAATCTGCCCGTGCTTCGTCGAGTTGTACCTTGCACTTGTGCTATACAAGTTGTACATCCTATTAAAATTGTTCCTTGTCGGACACCTTCTGTTTAAACACCCATAACGTCTTGTATAAATATCCAAATGATAAACGGTTTGAATATTTAGAAACTAGACTCAAATATATTTAATTTCATAGGTTGTAAACCATATAACTCTTTATATATCCCGAGATATGAGCTTCTAAATCGGCTCCATGAAATCAGAAAATTTCTGGAGAAACTGCTCCACCAATCATCTTCAATCAATCATAACTTTCTCTACAAATGTCCAAATTACGATTTCTTTAGCTTTCGGAAAACTAGATACGAAGAGCTACAACTTATGTTTTTGAATTATCTCAAAATTCCTTGTATATCAAAAGATAAAGGTCTCCGAAGTACGCTCCACGACTGCACATTGCTGTCCAAAGACAGCTTAGTAGCAGAATTGCAGCAGATTTTATTTTCACTAAAAAGGCTCTAACTCCATCATACGAACTCAGAATTAGACGATTCTTATTCCTATGAGTCGAAAATAATAATATGAACACAACCCTTCAATCAAAACTCAATTCGTAGCTCATTTGCCTAGTTCAATACCCATTTCGCTCGTTAAATAATTAACTCACATTTCACGTCAAAAACCCAATCGCGACTTGATGAAATTAAACCAAAATTTCCAGATCAGTCCTATAATTCATGATTTAAATTTTGGAAGTCTCAAAATCAAATTTGGATCTCTAGAACTAAAAATGGACCCTTGGATCATTACATGTTTATGCTCAAAACGGCAAAAATCTTTCAAAAACTCTTCCAAAACTTATCCGAGCCTCATGGGACCCCGACAAAAAATGCCAACATAATTCATAACATCATTAAAACCTGCTCAACTCATCAAAACACCTCAAACAACATCAAATTATCCAAAACTCTTCGAATTCAAGCCTAAGTTTCCAAAAACTTCCAAAAATACACTTTCGATCAAAACCCGACCAAACGATGTCCGAATAACCTGAAATATTGCACACACATCACAAATGACATAGCAAAGCTACAGCAATTCTCGGAATTCTATTTCGACTCCCAGATCAAAATCTCACCTATCAACCGGAATTCGCCAAAATACTAACTTCGCCAATTCAAGCCTAATTCTACACCGGACCTCCAAAATTACTTTTGATCACACTCCTAAGACACAAATCATCCCCCGAAACTAACCGAATCATCGGAATTCAAATCCGTGCCCTCTAACACATAAGTCAACATTCGGTTGACTTTTCCAACTTAAACCTCCTTAAAAGAGACTAAGTGTCTCAAACCTTACCAAAATCATACCGAAATGACTTCAAATTTTGCACACATGTCACATTCGACATTACGGACTTTCCCCATCTTTCGGAACTGCATTCCGACCGCGATATCAAAATTTCCACTTCCGGTCGAATTTTCTCAAAAACCTTCAAATTTCTATATTTAGCCAAATGACTTCAAAATGACCTCCGGACATCCGAATTCACTTCCGATCGCGCTCCCAACTCCAGAATCACCATACGGATCTATTCACAGACTCGGAATCCCAAACAGACATCTATAACACTGAAATGCCTTCCAACCCAAATTTATGAAATTCTTCTAAAGTACTAACTTTCACAATATACGCCGAAATGCTCACGGGTTACCCAAAACTAAATCCAAACATACGCCCAAGTCCGAAATTATCATACGAACATGCTGGAACTTTCAGATCCCAATTCTGAGGTCGTTTACTCAAATTCTAATCCTAGTTCATTTCTTCAATTTTAAGCTTTCAAAATGAGAATTTCCATTTAGATTTAACTCCAAACTTCCTGAATTTTAATTCTGACCATACACACAAGTCAATATATCTGAGATGAAGCCGCTCATGGCCTCAACCTGCTGAATGACGCGTTGGAGCTCAAAACGACCGGTCGGGTCGTTACAATCTCCCCCACTTAAACATACGTTCGTCCTCGAACGTGCTGAGAACTACACTGAAGTAGTCCAAAATCACTTGTTTAACACATCATGCACCTTCCCATGCTACCACTACTCCGTTGAGCACATTAGCTCGATAATTCTGTAGATATACTTATTTATTCAAGCAAATAAGCCATTAGGCCCAATTCCAACATCCTGAATTTCCCTGCCAAGCCTGTTTCCATCATACGACCACAATATCAATCTCCACACGCTATACCCAAACATGACTGCATAACTTTGCTGAATTCACACTTTGCATCACTTACTCATAGAACCACAATAACATTCTTTAAACATAATGGTCGAAATTCCACGAATCTGATGCTCCCATTGCATCTCATGATCTACACAGGTCTTGCTCTATTTTTTTTTTATATTTTTTTTTCAACACCGATACGACTGAAGAGATGTGCCGAAATTCACAACCAACTGCTGAATCAACAATTCATTGGATCTACACTCCTGACAAGTTCCATTACCTTGTCCCAAACCAAAGAATGATCTTTGCTCTATAATATACTTCATATAATCAGTTTGCACTGACCCCAAATCTAGTAACCTCGTCTCACCCAGTACGAACTGCTCAGGCAATAAGCCACCTCAGACATAATCAAAAATCCCACAAGACGCCACAATGTGCCAGTATGCTATCAATTCGAACGCGATACAAAAGGAAGGCGAACTCTAGAAGGAACTACTCAACTCGCACACTAACATAGACTTCCTCAGAAAACAGGGAAACAGAACACACAAAAGCAAATATGGGCACTGAACTGAACATCACACTGTTGCGGCGTGCAACCCGATCCAAACAACATACCTATGGCGGTGTGCCACCCGATCCACATATAGAACTCACATAAGGAGATATACGTCGAGCTGAATAGCTCATCACATCAAAATACCGAACATCGGTCATAAACACACTAAGGTGCATAATATCATTCCCAAGGAAACATATAGCGCTATAGGCTACAAACTCAAGCACAACTGAGGTGCGATACATGATCTAAGTCTCATCCTGCTCATATAACATCACCGCTGAGCGGAACCTCAACACATAAGGAATTTACCAAGCCGTCTCACAACTCATACGGTGCAATATATCTTTACATGAATTAACTGACCACGAAATAAGACTGCGACTATCCTTCCATAAAGAGCGCATTGCTGAAATAAACACAACTGGCCTGACGTAAGGCTCACTTCCACATTTAAATCTATCCACCGACCTCAAGTCGATCCTGATCGTGCCAAGCTAGGCCAATAATCTTTCACAGGTCCATAACCCAATAAACAGAGTGCCCTCCAGGCATAAATTCTCAAATGGATGATATTACCAAAATCCTCATACTTGGTTTAAATTTCTAATTAATCAAGTGACTACATGTCACACTTATACAATATTCCTGTGGGACAAGCTCCCACCATCTTCCGAAATAATTAACGGGTCTGCACATCCAAACCACCGGCTGCACTAACGCTGAAAAGCGATCAAGAATCCCTAACCAGGATGCAAAGCCTTTCTCACAGAACACCGACCTCAGGTGATACTGACGTCAATACCCATCTTACTCAAAACACTGAAACTCATATACTGCTCATCCGAGATCGTGACATCACAGTCATTGACCAAACTGCAACCTTGGTCCTTACTTCAAATTCCATACCACTCACTGCACCTCACGTGCCAATATACGATAGACGCGATTTCCATCACAACTCTGGAACCGCCGATAGGCTAATACTTCATCACATAAGACTTTCCATTTAACTCACTTCAGGAGAACTATAGCAGCATACAGGCGAATCCTCATAATCGTCGAATATGCCAATCTCTAAGTAGTTGTCCAAGCCACCATAACACTTTCTGGGATCCGCCTACTCATAATAGGCCCTAACAAAAGAATGCTTCAGAATAACATCAATCACTGCGCCGACAAACCTCACATGCATAACTCGATCACGCTGGACGAACCGATCACTGACACCAGTATACCAACTCAACTATGGCTAATCAATCTACTTCCTTCCAATTTATCCTTGATTGCCTTAGAAATAATAATATCTCCCTTTAACACCTAACTTATTTCAACCAAACTCACCCCGAGTGACCTTAAATCACGAGACCATGCTGTCTCAAATACCATGACCATTTCATGTCTCTCAAATGCTACACCGCAAGTCAAAACATCATAGAACATTCTGTGCCTTTCTTCATAAGCTGCTTCAAAAGCTTGACTCTTAACCGTACTTATAGACTCAAAATCATTAGGCACCACACTTTACCTCTTGAATTAACTAGGACCGCTATTGAGAGCCACCCAGCTCTGACTTGGCCCGAATGCAACCAACTCTACTGAATTTTATAACATATGAATACCCTCTCGATAAAGCACCCAGAGGGATCACTTCCCTCGAAGCCTGCACCTATACGAGGCATAAATCATGAATCTTCCCTCAAGTCTGAACATGAGCCAATAAGGCTAACCATAGCATGCATCCAACAATTCATTTACTCAAATTACCACTCATGGTCCTTTTCCGTAGCTGCAATAACCCACCAATACGCCAATAACCAGAATTCACGCAGGTAATAAACCGTGCAATCAGCTAATCAACAGCAAGCTCCCCAACTTGGCTCGAAGCCATAGATCACAACACATATACTCTATTGCTGTCGTAATATCATGGTGAGATTAAACTCACTCCATCATAAGCTCGTTGAAACACGAATCATCTGGAATTTTAACTCTTCTACAATTCTTGCATTTACTCACACAACAGCTAAGCCCACTTACTAAGTCCTAAATTTTTCAAAAATTTCGGCAGAGCCTCCTTTGTAATTGGTCCTATCCACCTTCCAGAGAATCACCAAAACCATCCTAACAACACATCCACAACTTGACAAAGCATCACAATGCATATCAATTACATAAATCTAAATTGATACATGGACATGCGTTGCACCTATTTGAATCATAACACATAGAAAATACCCTTCAACCCTCCATTATTGGGCTATTCAACCAAGTAGGAACATATTCTTCCTTTAATATTTTCGACCTTCAAGGTGGTCTCCTTGACTCAACGATTTCGTCATAATACATTTACGGAAGCGATCTCAGCTCCCAGACTTATCTAACTAGGAGACACGAAAAATATTCTTCACGCGCCCATAACTCGGGCTACTCAACAAATCACAATAAGAAACGAATCACTTAACAGTTCATCTACTATCCAGTAGGCTTCTTCGCCACTACCAAGTCGTACAAATACACCTCGCAACACTAACATACTCATCACGTGGATATGCAACCGCCATTACGGCTAACAAGGACAATAATGAACATATGAGTTCAAAACACTTGCTCACAAAATCAGCACCTCGGTGCTCAAGCCATTGGCAAAGATTTGGCCACAAGTCCTCCTGACTGGTCTAACTTCAAACTCACAGAGATTACACCTCGCCCCTCGATCGGGGAATCAAAAGCCGTCGAGACACATCTGATACTGAGCGCCCGTTGGTGCATACGATCACGCGGAAGGAATTTCAAAAGTTTCTTTTCAAGCTGAATCGAGGACGCAGGATAAGAATTCAAGAATGTGAAATTTTCCTAAAGGTTCTGCAGCCTCCCGAGGATAAGTACAGACGTCTCCGTACCGATCCGCGAGACTCTACTAAACCACCTCATGACTCGTGAGACCAAGTAACCTAGGCTTTGATACCAACTTTGTCTGCACACAAGGTGCAGGGAGTAAAGTGAGTACTCCGACCCAGTGAGTAATAAAAGTAACTACAGTCCGAAGATAAGAAAATCCAGTAAATACACAAAGTAAGCTAAAATCCAAATATACAGCAACATATGGAACTGAGCAGCTAAACACCAGTATAAATACAAATACATGAATGCAATGCAATGCATATGATGGTACATTCCAGTACCCACTGCGGCGTGCAGCCCGAGCCATCCATATTTATTTATCGTCGACGGCGCTCACTGGGGGTGTGTACAGACTCCGGAGGGGCTCCTACAGCCCAAGCGCAATATCTTGGTCAGTCATTGTTACCTGACCGGTCAGCCATTGTTACCTGACCAATTTATATCATACAGTGCCATTGTTACCACTGTTCAAGTATATCATCCAGTGTCATTGTTACCACTATTTCAAGTATATCACACAGTGTCATTGTTACCACTGTGTCAAGTATATCACATAGTGTCATTGTTACCACTGTTTCAAGTCACTTTATAATCAGTCCAAAAAATAATATAATAACACCCTTGGGCATTTACAAAACAAAAGTTCCCAGCCCGGAATACATTTAAAAATATCATTTAAGTTTTCAACACTTAGAATTATGGCTGAGTTTGCAAAACAGCATTTAAAACCTTGGACTGAAATTAAATGATATGCAATTCATGCTAAGTAGTAATATCAATCCTCGAAGGATTTTACAAATCGGCACAAGGCCCCAAACATGGCATCAAGCCCAGTAATATCAATGAAGTATATGTATCAATCACCAGTATAGTATAAACATCACACGGGGTGGACCAAGTCACAATCCCCAGTAGTATCCGACCCCGCACTCGCCATGGAGTGCGTGTCATGCCTCAATATAGCGTTACGATGTGAAAGTCCGGGGTTTCAAACCCTCAGAATAGCATTTACATCTATTACTCACCTCTAACCGGTCGTAGACTAGTCCGCAATGCCCTTTCCTCTTGAATCGACCTCTTCGCGCGTCGAATCTAGTCAAAACCACAACGAATACGTTACAATAGGCTAAGGGAATATAACCCAATCAAAAAGACTCGAAAAATGTCGAAAATCCCGAAATTAGCAAAACCCGAGCCCCGGGCCCACGTCTCGAAATTTAGAATTTTTTACATCAATACAACCCTTATCTCGCCACGAGTCTATACATACCAAATTCACAAAAATTGGAGTTCATTTGGCCCCTCAAATCACCATTTAATTCTCTTAAGTTTCAAGCCCTAAACCACCATTTTTGTCCATAAATTACTTGAGTTTTCAGCTCTAATCCATGTATTTAACTTGGAAATAAGTAGAAACAACTCACCTTTGATGCTTGATGAAATCCCCCTTGAAATTCTCTCCAAAATAATCCAAGCCAAATGAAAGAAATGAAAGAAATAAGCCAAATCCGTGTTTAAAAGAATCTGCCCGTGCTTCGTCGAGTTGTACCTTGCACTTGTGCTATACAAGTTGTACATCCTATTAAAATTGTTCCTTGTCAGACACCTTCTGTTTAAACACCCGTAACGTCTTGTATAAATATCCAAATGACAAACGGTTTGAATATTTAGAAACTAGACTCAAAGATATTTAATTTGATAGGTTGTACACCATATAACTCTTTATATATCCCGAGATATGAGCTTCTAAATCGGCTCCATGAAATCAGAAAATTTCTGGAGAAACTGCTCCACCAGTCATCTTCAATCAATCATAACTTACTCTACAAATGTCGAAATTACGATTTCTTTAGCTTTCTGGAAACTAGATACGAAGAGCTACAACTTTTGTTTTTGAGTCATCTCAAAATTCCTTTTATATCAAAAGGTATAGGTCTCCGAAGTACGCTCCACGACTGCACATTGCTGTCCAAAGACAGCTTAGCAGCAGAAATTGCAGCAGCTTTTATTTTCACTAAAAAGGCTCTAACTCCATCATACGAACTCAGAATTAGACGATTCTTGTTCCTATGAGTCAAAAATAATAATACGAATACAACCCTTCAATCGAAACTCAATTCGTAGCTCGTTTGCCCAATTCAATACCCATTTCGCTTGTTAAACAATTAACTCATATTTCACGTCAAAAACCCAATCGCGACTTGATGAAAATAAACCAAAATTTCCAGATCAGTCCTATAATTCATGATTTAAATTTTGGAAGTCTCGAAATCTAATTTGTATCTCTAGAACTAAAAATGGACCCTTGGATCATTACATGCTTATGCTCAAAACGACAAAAATCTTCCAAAAACTCTTCCAAAACTTATCCGAGCCTCATGGGATCCCGACCAAAAATGCCAACATAATTTATAACATCATTAAAACCTGCTCAAACCATCAAAACACCTCAAACAACATCAAATTACCCAAAACTCATCGAATTCAAGCCTAAGTTTCCAAAAACTTCCGAAAATACACTTCCGATCAAAAACCCAACCAAACGATGTCCGAATGACCTGAAATTTTGCAGACACATCACAAATGACATAACAAAGCTACAGAAATTCTAGGAATTCCATTCCGACTCACGGATCAAAATCTCACCTATCAACCGGAATTCGCCAAAATACTAACTTCGCCAATATACTAACTTCGCCAATTCAAACCTAATTCTACACCGGACCTCCAAAATTACTTCTGATCACACTCCTAAGTCACAAATCATCCCTCGAAGCTAACCGAATCATCAGAATTCAAATCCGAGCCCTCTAACACATAAGTCAACGTTCGGTTGACTTTTCCAACTTAAACCTCCTTAAAAGAGACTAAGTGTCTCAAACCTTACCAAAATCATTCCGGAATGACTTCAAATTTTGCACACAAGTCACATTCGACATTACGGACTTGCCCCATCTTTTGGAACAACATTCCGACCCCGATATCAAAATTTCCACTTCTGGTCGAATTTTCTCAAAAACCTTCAAATTTCTATATTTAGCCAAATGACTTCAAAATGACATCCGGACATCCGAATTCACTTCCGATCGCGCTCACAACTCCAAAATCACCATACGGATCTATTCCTAGACTCGAAATCCCAAACGGACATTTATAACACTGAAATGCCTTCCAACCCAAATTTATGAAATTCTTCTAAAGTACTAACTTTCACAATATATGCCGAAATGCTCACGGGTTACCCAAAACCAAATCCGGACATACGCCCAAGTCCGAAATCATCATACGAACATGCTGGAACTTTCAGATCCCAATTCCGAGGTCGTTTACTCAAAATTCTAATCCTAGTTCATTTCTTCAATTTTAAGCTTTCAAAATGAGAATTTCCATTTATATTTGACTCCAAACTTGCTGAATTTTAATTCTGACCATTCACACAAGTCAATATACCTGAGATGAAGCCGCTCATGGCCTCAAACCGCTGAATGACGCACTGGAGCTCAAAACGACCGGTCGGGTTGTTACAATCTCCCCCACTTAAACATACGTTCGTCCTCGAACGTGTTGAGAACTACACTGAAGTAGTCCAAAATCACTTGTTTAACACATCATGCACCTTCCCATGCTACCACTACTCCGTTGAGCACATTAGCTCGATAATTATGTAGATATACTTATTTATTCAAGCAAATAAGCCATTAGGCCCAATTCCAACATCCTGAATTTCCCTACCAAGCCTGTTTCCATCATACGACCACAATATCAATCTCCACACGCTATACCCAAACATGACTGCATAACTTTGCTGAATTCACACTTTGCATCACTTACTCATAGAACCACAATAACATTCTTTAAACATAATGGTCGAAATTCCACGAATCTGATGCTCCCATTGCATCTCATGATCTACACAGGTCTTGCTCTATTTTTTTTTGTTTTTTTTTATATTTTTTTTTTCAACACCGATACGACTGAAGAGATGTGCCGAAATTCACAACCAACTGCTGAATCAACAATTCATTGGATCTACACTCCTAAAAAGTTCCATTACCTTGTCCCAAACCAAAGAATGATCTTTGCTCTATAATATACTTCATATAATCAGTTTGCACTGACCCCAAATCTAGAAACCTCGTCTCACCCAGTACGAACTGCTCAGGCAATAAGCCACCTCAGACATAATCAAAACTCCCACAAGGCGCCACAATGTGCCAGTATGCTATCAATTCGAACGCGATACAAAAGGAAGGCGAACTCTAGAAGGAACTAATGAACTCGCACACTAACATAGACTTCCTCAGAAAACAGGGAAACAGAATACACAAAAGCAAATATGGGCACTGAACTGAACATCACACTGTTGCGGCGTGCAACCCGATCCAAACAACATACCCATGGCGGTGTGCCACCCGATCCACATATAGAACTCACATAAGGAGATATACGTCGAGCTGAATAGCTCATCACATCAAAATACCGAATATCGGTCATAAACACACTAAGGTGCATAATATCATTCCCAAGGAAACATATAGCGCTATAGGCTACAAACTCAAGCACAACTGAGGTGCGATACATGATCTAAGTCTCATCCTGCTCATATAACATCACCGCTGAGCGGAACCTCAACACATAAGGAATTTACCAAGCCGTCTCACAACTCATACGGTGCAATATATCTTTACATGAATTAACTGACCACGAAATAAGACTGCGACTATCCTTCCATAAAGAGCGCATTGCTGAAATAAACACAACTGGCCTGACGTAAGGCTCACTTCCACATTTAAATCTATCCACCGACCTCAAGTCGATCCTGATCGTGCCAAGCTAGGCCAATAATCTTTCACAGGTCCATAACCCAATAAACAGAGTGCCCTCCAGGCATAAATTCTCAAATGGATGATATTACCAAAATCCTCATACTTGGTTTAAATTTCTAATTAATCAAGTGACTACATGTCACACTTATACAATATTCCTGTGGGACAAGCTCCCACCATCTTCCGAAATAATTAACGGGTCTGCACATCCAAACCACCGGCTGCACTAACGCTGAAAAGCGATCAAGAATCCCTAACCAGGATGCAAAGCCTTTCTCACAGAACACCGACCTCAGGTGATACTGACGTCAATACCCATCTTACTCAAAACACTGAAACTCATATACTGCTCATCCGAGATCGTGACATCACAGTCATTGACCAAACTGCAACCTTGGTCCTTACTTCAAATTCCATACCACTCACTGCACCTCACGTGCCAATATACGATAGACACGATTTCCATCACAACTCTGGAACCGCTGATAGGCTAATACTTCATCACATAAGACTTTCTATTTAACTCACTTCAGGAGAACTATAGCAGCATACAGGCGAATCCTCATAACCGTCGAATATGCCAATCTCTAAGTAGTTGTCCAAGCCACCATAACACTTTCTAGGATCCGCCTACTCATAATAGGCCCTAACAAAAGCATGCTTCAGAATAACATCAATCACTACGGCCGACAAGCCTCACATGCATAACTCGATCACGCTGGACGAACCGATCACTGACACCAGTATACCAACTCAACTATGGCTAATCAATCTACTTCCTTCCAATTTATCCTTGATTGCCTTAGAAATAATAATATCTCCCTTTAACACCTAACTTATTTCAACCAAACTCACCCCGAGTGACCTTAAATCACGAGACCATGCTGTCTCAAATACCATGACCATTTCATGTCTCTCAAATGCTACACCGCAAGTCAAAACATCATAGAACATTCTGTGCCTTTCTTCATAAGCTGCTTCAAAAGCTTGACTCTTAACCGTACTTATAGACTCAAAATCATTAGGCACCACACTTTACCTCTTGAATTAACTAGGACCGCTATTGAGAGCCACCCAGCTCTGACTTGGCCCCGAATGCAACCAACTCTACTGAATTTTATAACATATGAATACCCTCTCGATAAAGCACCTAGAGGGATCACTTCCCTCGAAGCCTGCACCTATACGAGGCATAAATCATGAATCTTCCCTCAAGTCTGAACATGAGCCAATAAGGCTAACCATAGCATGCATCCAACAATTCATTTACTCAAATTACCACTCATGGTCCTTTTCCGTAGCTGCAATAACCCACCAATACGCCAATAACCAGAATTCACGCAGGTAATAAACCGTGCAATCAGCTAATCAACAGCAAGCTCCCCAACTTGGCTCGAAGCCATAGATCACAACACATATACTCTATTGCTGTCGTAATATGATGGTGAGATTAAACTCACTCCATCATAAGTTCCTGGAAACACGAATCATCTGGAATTTTAACTCTTCTGCAATTCTTGCATTTACTCACACAACAGCTAAGCCCACTTACTAAGTCCTAAATTTTTCAAAAATTTCGGCAGAGCCTCCTTTGTAATTGGTCCTATCCACCTGCCAGAGAATCACCAAAACCATCCTAACAACACATCCACAACTTGACAAAGCATCACAATGCATATCAATTACATAAATCTAAATTGATACATGGACATGCGTTGCACCTATTTGAATCATAACACATAGAAAATACCCTTCAACCCTCCATTATTGGGCTATTCAACCAAGTAGGAACATATTCTTCCTTTAATATTTTCGACCTTCAAGGTGGTCTCCTTGACTCAACGATTTCGTCATAATACATTTACGGAAGCGATCTCAGCTCCCAGACTTATCTAACTAGGAGACACGAAAAATATTCTTCACGCGCCCATAACTTGGGCTACTCAACAAATCACAATAAGAAACGAATCACTTAATAGTTCATCTACTATCCAGTAGGCTTCTTCGCCACTACCAAGTCGTACAAATACACCTCGCAACACTAACATACTCATCACGTGGATATGCAACCGCCATTACGGCTAACAAGGACAATAATGAACATATGAGTTCAAAACACTTGCTCACAAAATCAGCACCTCGGTGCTCAAGCCATTGGCAAAAATTTGGCCTCAAGTCCTCCTGGCTGGTCTAACTTCAAACTCACAGAGATTACACCTCGCCCCTCGATCGGGGAATCAAAAGCCATCGAGACACATCTGATACTGAGCGCCCGTTGGTGCATACGATCACGCGGAAGGAATTTCAAAAGTTTCTTTTCAAGCTGAATCGAGGATGCACGATAAGAATTCAAGAATGTGAAGTTTTCCTAAAGGTTCTGCAGCCTCCCGAGGATAAGTACAGACGTCTCTGTACCGATCCGCGACACTCTACTAAACCGGCTCATGACTCGTGAGACCAAGTAACCTAGGCTCTGATACCAACTTTATCACGACCCAAATCCCGGTCGTGGTGGCGCCCAGCACAATACTAGGCAAGCCCGACCATTATTCAACACTTAACCCAATTTATCAAAAATAGCGGAAACAAATATCAATTAAGCAAGATTAAAGTACTGAAGATTTTAACAAAATACACAATATAATCTCACTAGGAGCTGGTGTCACGAATCTGAGCCTCTAGAATACAGAATATCATCCTAATACATGGTATATCCAAAGTCTAATAGTGCGGAAATAAAGAGATAGGATAGGAGGGAGAAGATCAATGGCTGCGAACGCCGTGCAGCTACCTCGATACTCCCAGAAGCTGGATCTGTTGATCAACTGGATCTACTGAGCCTGAGACTGCCCTGGATCTGCACACAAGGTGCAGGGAGTAAAGTGAGTACTCCGACCTAGTGAGTAATAAAAGTAACTACAGTCCAAAGATAAGAAAATCCAGTAAATACACAAAGTAAGATAAAATCCAAATATACAACAACATATGGAACTGAGCAGCTAAACACCAGTATAAATACAACTACATGAATGCAATGCAATGCATATGTTGGTACATTCCAATACCTACTGCGGTGTGCAGCCCGAGCCATCCATATTTATTTATCGTCGACGGCGCTCACTGAGGTGTGTACTGACTCCGGAGAGGCTCCTACAGCCCAAGCGCAATATCTTGGTCAGTCATTGTTACTTGACCGGTCAGCCATTGTTACCTGAGCAAATTATATCATACACTGCCATTGTTACCACTGTTCAAGTATATCATCCAGTGTCATTGTTACCACTATTTCAAGTATATCACACAGTGTCATTGTTACCACTGTGTCAAGTATATCACGCAGTGTCATTGTTACCACTGTTTCAAGTCACTTTATAATCAGTCTAGAAAATAATATAATAAGCGCCTTGGGCATTTAAAAAACTGAAGTTCCCAGCCCGGAATACATTTAAAAATATCATTTAAGTTTTCAACACTTAGAATTATGGCTGAGTTTGCAAAACAACATTTAAAACCTTGGACTGAAATTAAATGGTATGCAAATCATGCTAAGCAGTAATATCAATCCTCGAAGGATTTTACAAATCTGCACAAGGCCCCAAACATGGCATCAAGCCCAGTAATATCGATGAAGTATGTGTATCAATCACCAGTAAAGTATAAACATCACACGGGGTGGACCAAGTCACAATCCCCAGTAGTATCCGACCCCGCACTCGCCATGGAGTGTGTGTCACGCCTCAATATAGCGTTACGATGTGAAAGTCCGGGGTTTCAAACCCTCATAATAGAATTTACATCTATTACTCACCTCTAACCGACCGTAGACTAGTCCGCAATGCCCTTTCCTCTTGAATCGACCTCTTCGCGCGTCGAATCTAGTCAAAACTACAACGAATACGTTACAATAGGCTAAGGGAATATAACCCAATCGAAAAGACTCGAAAAATGTCGAAAATCCCGAAATTCGCAAAACCCGAGCCCCGGGCCCATGTCTCGAAATTCAGAAATTTTTACATCAATACGACCCATATCTCGCCACGAGTCTATACATACCAAATTCACAAAAATCGGAGTTCATTTGACCCCTCAAATCACCATTTAATTCTCTTGAGTTTCAAGCCCTAAACCACAATTTTTGTCCATAAATTACTTGAGTTCTCAGCTCTAATCCATGTATTTAACTTGGAAATAAGTAGAAACAACTCACCTTTGATGCTTGATGAAATCCCCCTTGAAATTCTCTCCAAAATAATCCAAGCCAAATGAAAGAAATGAAAGAAATAAGCCAAATCCGTGTTTAAAAGAATCTGCCCGTGCTTCGTCGAGTTGTACCTTGCACTTGTGCTATACAAGTTGTACATCCTATTAAAATTGTTCCTTGTTGGACACCTTCTGTTTAAACACCCTTAACGTCTTGTATAAATATCTAAATAACAAACGGTTTGAAGATTTAGAAACTAGACTCAAAGATCTTTAATTTGATAGGTTGTACACCATATAACTCTTTATATATCCCGAGATATGAGCTTCTAAATCGGCTCCATGAAATCAGAAAATTTCTGGAGAAACTGCTCCACCAGTCATCTTCAATCAATCATAACTTACTCTACAAATGTCGACATTACGATTTCTTTAGCTTTCTGGAAACTAGATACGAAGTGCTACAACTTCCGTTTTTGAATCATCTCAAAATTCCTTGTAGATCAAAAGATATAGGTCTTCGAAGTACGCTCCACGACTGCACATTGCTGTCCAAAGACAGCTTAGTAGCAGAAATTGCAGCAGCTTTTATTTTCACTAAAAAGGCTCTAACTCCATCATACGAACTCGGAATTAGACTATTCTTGTTCCTATGAGTCACAAATAATAATACGAACACAACCCTTCAATCGAAACTCAATTCGGAGCTCGTTTTCCCACTTCAATACCCATTTCGCTCGTTAAACAGTTAACTCACATTTCACGTCGAAAACCCAATCGCGACTTGATAAAATTAAACCAAAATTTCCAGATCAGTCCTATAATTCATGATTTAAATTCTGGAAGTCTCGAAATCAAATTGGATCTCTAGAACTAAAAATGGACCCTTGGATTATTACATGCTTATGCTCAAAACGACAAAAATCTTCCAAAAACTCTTCCAAAACTTATCCGAGCCTTATGCCACCCCGACCAAAAATGCCAACATAATTCATAACATCATTAAAACTTGCTCAAATCATCAAAACACCTCAAACAATATCAAATTACCTAAAACTCATCGAATTCAAGCCTAAGTTTCCAAAAACATCCGAAAATACACTTTCGATCAAAAACCCGACCAAACGATGTCCGAATGACCTGAAATTTTGCACAAACATCACAAATGACATAACAAAGCTACAGAAATTCTCGGAATTCCATTCCGACTCCCGGATCAAAATCCCACCTATCAACTGGAATTCGCCAAAATACTAACTTCGCCAATTCAAGCCTAATTCTACACCGGACCTCCAAAATTACTTCTGATCACACTCCTAAGTCACAAATCATCCCCCGAAGCTAATCAAATCATCGGAATTCAAATTCGAGCCCTCTAACACATAAGTCAACGTTTGGTTGACTTTTCCAACTTAAACCTCCTTAAAAGAGACTAAGTGTCTCAAACCTTACCAAAATCATTCAGGAATGACTTCAAATTTTGCACACATGTCACATTCGACATTACGGACTTGCCCCATCTTTCGGAACCGCATTCCGACCCCGATATCAAAATTTTCACTTCCGGTCGAATTTTCTCAAAAACCTTCAAATTTTTATATTTAGCCAAATGACTTCAAAATGACCTCCGGACATCCGAATTCACTTCAGATCGCGGTCCCAACTCCAGAATCACCATACGGATCTGTTCCCAGACTCGGAATCCCAAACGGACATCTATAACACTGAAATGCCTTCCAACCCAAATTTATGAAATTATTCTAAAGTACTAACTTTCACAATATACGCCGAAATGCTCACGGGTTACCCAAAACCAAATACAGACATACGCCCAAGTTCGAATCATCATACAAACATGCTGGAACTTTCAGATCCCAATTCTGAGGTCGTTTACTCAAAATTCTAATCCTAGTTTATTTCTTTAATTTTAAGCTTTCAAAATGAGAATTTCCATTTAGATTTGACTCCAAACTTCCTAAATTTTAATTCTGACCATACACACAAGTCAATATACCTGAGATGAAGCCGCTCATGGCCTCAAACTGCTGAATGACGCGCCAGAGCTCAAAACAACCGGTCGGGTCATTACAGGCAAGCTGGGAGGAAACAAGTTGTTCTAACACATCAACCCCGAATTCTAAATCTCGTCGCCGCACATCAGAATATGATTTTTGATGACTTTGAGCTGTTAATAGTCGATCCCGGATAAGATTTACTTTTTCTATGGCTTGCTGTACTAGGTCAGGCCCATGTAATCCAGATTCTCCAAAATTGAACCACCCTATAGGCGACCTACACTTTCGTCTGTAAAGAGCTTCGTATGGAGCCATCTGAAAGCTGGAATGGTAACTATTACTATATGCAAACTCAATAAGAGACAGATGATCATCCCAGCTACCTTTGAAGTCTATTACACAAGCTTGTAACATATCCTCCAGTGTCTGAATAGTAAGCTCAGCCTATCTGTCTGTCTGGAGATGAAATGTTGTACTAAGACTTACTTGAGTCCCCAATCCTTTGTGGAAGGACCTCAAGAAGTTAGCTGTAAATTGAGCTCATCTATCCGAGATAATAGATATAAGGACACCATGCAGTCGTACTATCTCCTTGATATAAAGCCTCACAAAATCCTCTAAGGAATGTGTAGTTCTGTCCTAGGGTTGTCTATTGACTATGTCTAGTAAAGTCTTGTTTATGAGTGTGTTGTGCACCACACTTATAAACAGGAGGCTACAGGACATATAGGATGTTATCCTCTCTTTTTATCTCAGATCATGCGATGCAAGAATTCATGTTTCTAACGATATGTTATATTTATAGCGATGCCTCCAAAGAGTACGGCCGCCCAAAAGGGGAAGTCCATGGCTGGTGAGACTACTAGTCGAGCGCCACAAGTTACCAAGGCTCGGGGAGAGTCTCATGGTGAGGTTCCATCTGAGACTTCACATACCCCACCTTTTCTAGAGAGCTCCAAGGGGCACCAACTCCAGCGCCCGCCCCTGTACATTCAGTACCTCAGCCGGATGCATCGGGTCAGGAGATGAGAGATGATATTAAGTTATTCACCGATTAGTAGCCGCATAGGCTCGGCGTCAGGAAGTAGGTATTGGTCACACAGATAGGTCCGTGAATGTATAGGTTCATGACTTTATTAATTTAGACCCTCCGGTATTCACTGGAGTAGATCCAAACGATGACCCTCAATTATTTATTGATAGAGTGCAGAGGACGTTACGGGTAATGAAGGCCACTGTGACTGAGTCAATTGATCTAGCTTCCTATAGACTCCGAGATGTTGTAGTTAATTAGTACGATTCTTGGGAATTGTCTAAAGCTGAGGATGCCCCTCCAGCAATATGGCAGGAGTTTACAGAAGCTTTTCTTCGTCATTATCTGCCACCAGAGCTTAGACAGGCCATAGTTGATAGGTTCTTGACCCTTTGGTAGGGTAGCATGAGTGTTCAGGAGTACATCCTTTAGTTTGATTCATTGGCTAGGTATGCTCCCACTATTGTATCTAAGATGGAGGATCGGGTTCACCGGTTCGTGATGGGATTAGAGCCTTACTTGCTTAACGATTGTATGTCGGTCTCATGTCAGCCAGGCATGGATATTTCTTGTATTCAGGCATACGCTCAGGGTGTAGTGGAGCGTAAACAGAAACAGATGGTCGATCGTGAGCATGATATGGACCAGAATAAGAGAGCAAGGTCTTTGTGTACTTCTGGTGAGTTTCGATGTGGTCAAAGGCAGCAGTACTCGAGGTATCCATCCCAGCCTCGGCTAGTGCGCCCCTTCAGTTTGGCGATAAGAGATTTGATTGTTCTACAGAGTCAGGGTCTGGTAAGAATTTCAGGGCCTCAGGTTCTCAGTATAGGGGTTAGTCAAATCAGATAAGGCCACCCTTGCCACGATGTACTCAATGTGGTAAGCAGCATACCAGGCAGTACCATATGGGGTTAGGTGTTTGTTATACTTGTGGTTATCTGGGCCACATTATGAGGATTGTCCGATGAGAGGTGATGCAAGCATAGCTCACCCGTCGGGATCTGCAGTTTGTTCGTCATCATCAGTACGCACCCCAGGCAAGTTCCCAATGAACCAATGAGTCGTGGTAGAAGCAGAGGCGGAGCATCTAGCTCGAGCAGCCCTCAAAACCATTACGCATTGACAGGACGACTAGACCAGGAGTCATTGCCTGATTTTGTTACAGGACTATTATTAGTCTCCTCATAAGATGTATATGCACTGATTGACCTAGGTTCCACCTTATCATACATTACACCAATAGTTGCTGGTAAGTTTGGAATAAAACCTGAATTGGTTAAACCTTTTGAGGTGTCTACACCTGTTAGGGACTCAGTGATAGCTAAGCAAGTATATAGGGGTTGTATAATAGTAGTTCATGGTCGATCTACCATAGCAGACTTAATCAAGTTAGATATGGTAGAATTTGATGTTATAATGGGTATGTATTGGTTGGCTTCTTGTCATAGCAACATTGATTATAGATTAAAGATAGTCCGATTTCAATTTCTAGGGGAGCCTATTTTGGAGTGGAAAGGTAATACGGCATCGCCGAGAGGAAGATTCATTTCCTATCTCAAGGCAAGGAAGATGATCAATAAGGGCTCTATTTATCACTTAGTTCGGGTTCAAGATATGGAAGTAGAGTCAGCAACCATTCTGTCCATCCCAGTGGTTAATGAGTTTCCCGATGTTTTTTCCGATGAACTTCCGGGTCTCCCGCCAGAGCGAGAAATTGAGTTTTCTATTGACCTACTACTAGATACCCACCTAATATCTATTCCTTCCTATAGAATGGCCCCCGCAGAGCTGAAAGAATTGAAAGAACAATTAAAGGATTTACTTGAAAAAGGTTTTATCAGACCTAGTACATCACCGTAGGGAGCACCTGTTTTGTTTGTGATAAAGAAAGATGGTTCCTTACGAATGTGTATTGATTATAGGCAGTTGAATAAGGTGACGATTAAGAATAAGTACCCGCTCCTGAAAATTGATGATTTATTGGATCAGTTGCAAGGTGCCAAGTATTTTTCAAATATAGACTTGAGGTCTGGGTACCATCAGGTAAGGGTTAAGGATGAAGATATTCCGAAGACAGCATTCAGGACTAGATATGGGCACTTTGAGTTTCGGGTTATGTCATACGGTCTGACCAATGCCCCAACAGTATTCATGGATTTGATGAACCATGTGTTTAGGCCTTTTTAGATCTATTCGTAATTGTATTTATTGATAATATATTGGTATAGTCTCGTTTAGAGGCTGAGCATGCAGATCAGCTGCGTACTGTGCTTAGAGTTCTACAAGAAGGGAAGTTGTATGCAAATTTTTCTAAATGTAAATTTTGGTTAAACTCTGTAGCTTTCCTTGGGCATGTTATTTCAGTGAAGGCATTCGGGTGGATACAAAAAAAATTGAGGTAGTAAAGACTTAGCCTAGACCCACAACACCAACAGAGGTTCGTAGCTTTCTCAGTTTGGCAGGTTATTACTGTCACAACCCAAACTGATGGGCCGCGATGGGCACTCGGTACCTTACTCAACCGAGCACCAACATAATGTATCTTTCTTATTACATTATCATATACACATGACATACGAGCCTAATAGGCCAACATAATCATTTATAAACTCAAAACATAGGCCGACATGGCCGTACAAACTTTCACGTACACGACATATGTCTACAAGCCTCTGAGAGTACATAAATGTCATAAAGTCGGGACAGAGTCCCGCCATAGCAAACAATACATATCCAAATCATACTAACCAAACAAACAACTCCGAAGCAAATCGTGCACACAAATATCTTTCGCTGAGTTGATAGCCTACTTGGAGGGCTCTCGACCTATCTATCAGGATGTGCAGGCATGAAACACAACGTCCCCAAGCAAAAGGGACGTTAGTACAAAAATTGTACCGAGTACGTAAGGTGCATAAATAAGTACATAACAGACATGGAAGAAATATAAAGCAATTGACTCAACCTGTAAGTTTGGATAAATTTGTAAATTATAAATTACTTTTAGCGTCACGCATATGTGTATGAATGTCATGCCGTTCATAGGAACATATTTCATAACATCATCAGCTTCTAAGGGCATCCCATCATATCATATCGGCCACTGTGGGCAAAATTATCATCGTATACTAGCTGATCAGGTGGTGGTGCGTATATAACGTCATAACAATTCCCATATCCCATATTCATATATATATATATATATACATACATATATACACATATATAATGCCATTTGAGTCATATTTCAGCCATTGTGGGCAACATCATCATCATATACCAGCTGATCAGGTGGTGGTGCGTATATAATGCCATAACCTTTCCCATATCCCATATACATATATATACATACATATATACGTGTATATAATTCCATTTGGTCATAGGTCAATGCGCATGAATGCAATGCATAGAAAGTACGTTAATAAAATCTTTCGGAGCTTCATAAGACCATTTTGCCTTTGAGTAATATTATAAAGTAAACTCTTCTCAACTTTCGTACTTTTCTGAGACCCATGAACATATGATAAAATATTATGACACACGGAAATTCAAGAACATAGATATCGCTAATACTTCTATGAATAAAGTCATTCATGGATTGTGCATTTGCACGTTTCGTTCGTATCGTATGGATCATGCCAAAAGAAAAAAGGACTAGCCTTAACATACCTGAGCCGATTATCTTTAGAATGATTACACCATGTCTTGAGGCAAACTTTGTTACATTAACGAGTTCTGTGTTCAATAAGCAGTTTAAACATGCGATGAACTCATGACACTCCTAGCTAACCATTAGCCATATGAGTAGTTTTTATCTTCACGAGGTTTGCTCAAACTCCTAAACTAGAATATTAATATAGAGATCTTATTCCTATATAATCAATCCCCACCTAGCTGTAATGAGAACCAATATCAGATGCTTGCTATCTTATGTTGAAAGTAGAAGAAAAAGAATGAAGATGTTAGTAGTAGCTAGGTTTCTCGTTACTAAGTATGGAAAGTTTGGTTGAAATTTTCCGTAATAGATTATAATGTTAGAGTGTAATTCAATTTGGCTGAAGCCCTTTTCATTTTGTAGTCACAAGACTTAATAGCATTTTCAACCAAAAATGATATAAGGTGTTATCTCTTTAATATTGGAACCTTGCAAAGTGACATAAGATTCGCTTAGTGGCTCATATGTGGCTGACACGTTGGGCTTATCCATTCCCAATCAATGAATTTGATTAGATAATACCACTACCCGGTAATTAACCAATTACCCGAATAACTAAGAATTGTTTAAAATTACTTAAAATTCTACTTATTTTTTTACTACACATTATATATCCTACTATCATGGTCATATGGTACCTTGTATGGTAATAGTTTGTAAATATCGGATATTAACGCTCGGCCCGTATTTTATCCCAATATCCTACTATGAGTAGATGAGTATGGAGGTAAGTAACTGGAGAGAGATCATATTCCTATATAATCAATCCCCACCTAGTTGTAATTAGAACCAATATTAGATGCTTGCTATGTTGTGTTGAAAGAAGAATAAAAAGAATGAAGTTGTTAGTAGTAGCTAGGTTTCTCGTTACTATGTATGGAAAGTTTGGTTGAAATTTTCCGTAATAGATTATAATGTTAGAGAGCAATTAAATTTTGCTGAAGCCCTTTTCATTTTGTAGTCACAAGACTTAATAGGATTTTCAACCAAAAATGAGATAAGGTGCTATCTCTTTAATATTGCCACCTTGCAAAGTGACTTAAGAGTCACTTAGTGGCTCATATGTGGCTGCCACGTTGGGCTTATCCATTCCCAATCAATGAATTTAAATATATAATATCCCGCCACCCGGTAATTAACCAATTACCAGCATAACTAAGAATTGTTTAAAATTACTTAAAATTCTACTCTTTTTTAATACACTTTATATATCCTACTATCATGGTCATACAGTACCTTCTATGGTAATAGTCCATAAATATCAGTTATTAACGCTTGGCCCGTATTTTATCCCAATATGCCAAACTTGGACGAAAAAAATCATTTTCTTTGACTTACTTCCCTCTCATCTTTGCGAATTTACTCATCACTTACAATCCTTATAATCTTCAAATAATCTTTTCCTAGGACTGATGTCAATTACCTTACGACAAATTCAACGTAAAATACTGCAGGGTGTAACATCGTCGTAACTTATTACTGCGAAGCGTAACATCACCGTAATGTAATAGTGCTGGGTACAAAACTGTCGTAACTTATTACTGCGAAGCATAATATCACCGTAATGTAATACTGTTGAGTACAAAACTGTCATAACTTAATACTACAGGACGTAACATCAATCGTAATATATTACTGTAGAGCATAACATCGACGTAATACTGCAGGGTGTAACAATTACAGGAGATTTGTGGAAAGATTTTCTTCCCTTTCAGCACCTTTGACTAGGTTGACTCAGAAGGGAGAAAAGTTTCAATGGACTGATGCTTGTTAACGGAGTTTCCAGGCATTAAAGGACAAATTAACTTCAGCACCCGTTCTAATGCTCCCAGAAGGGACCGATGGTTATGTTAACTATTGCGATGCTTCAGGCATTGGATTGGGTTGTGTGCTGATGCAGCATGGTAAGGTTGTGTCTTATGCTTCTAGACAACTAAGAAAGCACGAAAAGAACTACTTGACCCACGATTTAGAGTTAGACACGGTGATTTATGCACTAAAGATGTGGAGGCACAACTTGTATGGCATTCATGTTGATATCTATACGGGTCATAAGAGCCTGGAGTACATCTTTAAGTAAAAGTAATTGAATCTACGTCAAAGGAGATGGTTGGAGCTGCTTAAATACTATGACATTGATATTTTTTACCATCTGGGGAAGGCCAACGTAGTAGCCGACACCCTCAGTCGTAGATCTATGGGTAGCCTATCGTATTTGTGTCCAGAAAAGAGGGGAATAGTTCATGAGGTTCATCAGCTAGCTAGTCTTGGAGTTCAGTTACTGGACTCACGTGACATTGTAATTACTCTTCAGGATATGGAAACATCCTCTTTAGTAGCTGAAGTAAAAGAACGCCAGTATGAGGATCGTGTGTTAGTTCATTATAGGGATACCACCCTTCAAAAGGAGAAGACGCCGTTTGAAATCACAGAAGATGGGGTCCTCTGATATCAAGGACGATTATGTGTGCCTAATGTTGCAGGGCTGCTTCGACAGGTTGTGGGAGAAACTCACTATTCTCGTTAATCTATCCATACAGGAGCAACAAAGATGTATTGTGATATTAGGGAAGTGTATTGGTAGGACGGAATGAAAAAGGATATAGCAGAGTTTGTTGCTCAGTCTCCTAACTATCAGCAAGTTAAAATTGAGCATTAGAGACCCGGTGGGTTATTGTAGGCTATGCAGATTCTGACTTGGAAATGGGAAGTAATCAATACAGATTTCATCGTAGGCTTACCTCATATCCAGCGTAAGTTCGATTCGATACGGGTGATTATTGATAGTCTTACAAAGTCAGCCCATTTTCTGCCCATTAGAACTACAAATTCCTCAGAGGATTATGCAAGGCTTTATATTAAGGATATAGTACGACTGCATGGTGTCCCTGTATCTATTATCTCGGATAGAGGAACTCAATTTACAACTAACTTCTAGAGGTCCTTCCAAAAAGGATTGGGGAGTCAAGTAAGTCTTAGTACAACATTTCATCCCCAGACAGACGGATAGGCTGAGCGTACTATTCAGAAACTGGAGGATATGTTACGAGCTTGTGTGATAGACTTCAAGGTTAGCTGGGATGATCATCTACCGCTTATTGAGTTTTCATATAATAATAGCTACCATTCCACTATTCAGATGGCTCCATACGAAGCTCTCTACGGATGAAAGTGTAGGTCACCTATATGGTGGTTTGATGTTGGAGAATCTGAGTTACATGGGCCAGACTTGGTTCAGCACGCCATAGAAAAAGTAAAGCTTATTGCGGATCGACTATTGACAGCTCAGAGTCATCAGAAGTCATATTCTGACGTAGGGCGTTGAGATTTAGAGTTCGGGGTTGATGGCTGGGTGTTCTTAAAGGTGTTACTTATGAAGGGTATGATGATGTTTTGCAAGAAAGACAAACTTAGCCCCTAGTATATTTGGCCTTATAGGATTATTCGGAGAGTGGTCCAAGTATCTTATAAGTTAGAATTGCCCTCAGAGTTAGAGTTTGTCCATCCGGTTTTTGGTAGGGAGGGCTGCCACGTGGGGGCTGTAAATTATTAAATTTTATCCACTTATAGGTTAATCAGGTAATGTCCCATTATCCAGTAATTAACCAATTACCTGCATAATTTAAAAATTGCCATAAATTACTTAAAATTCTACTTATTATTAATAAACTATATATATATATATATACTCTAACATTATACTACAGTGGTCATATGGTACCTTCCATGGCCACTTTCAACGAAACTTGTTTTCTTTAATTCGTATACCCTTTTATCCTTCATAACACCTATTTATCGCTTGCTATAAATAGGTAAGTACGTTAACATCAAGATGATCTCATCCCAGAGTCAACGTCAGTTAACTGAAAACGAAATTTTAACGTACGAAAACGCAAGATGTAACATCCTTCCCCCCTTAGAAACATTCGTCCTCGAATGTTCAACTCCACATGATCCGTATAACTTTGGCAGGGTCGCCTTTGTAACAACACTATTTCCAACTCTCCTTGTAAAAGCTTAATAACCCAATGCCACACCGGACCAAAATTATCAATAACAACAATGGCCTCACATGACCAACGACAATAACCAACACAAGAATTTATACACGTACCTTATGATTATGACGTCTCAGTTGGACCCTTCTCTTGAGGAGGAAATAGGTAGGGATATCTAGACTTCATGTTTTCATCGGCCTCCCAAGTCATTTCTTCCACATTATTGTTCCTCCAAAATACTTTCACGGAGGCTACCTCCTTATTCTGCAGCTTGCGGGTTTGTCGGTATAAGATGGCAACCGGAATTTTCTCGTATGACAAGTCCTCTGTAATCTGTACATCATCCGTGGGCACCACTCGGGTACGATCGCCAATGTACTTATGTAACATAGATACGTGAAAAACTGGATGGATAGACTCTAACTCTGAGGGCAATCCTAACTCATAAGCTGCTTGGCTCACTCTCCCAATAATCCTATAAGGCCCAGTATACCGTGGGCTAAGTTTGCCTTTCTTGCCAAACATCATCACACCCTTCATAGGTGACACCATTAAGAATACCCAGTCATCAAATCCGAACTCTAAATCTCGACGCCACATATCAGAATATGACTTTTGATGACTCTGAGCTGTTAATAGTCAATCTCGGATAAGCTTTACTTTTTCTATGGCGTGTTCAACCAGGTCTGGCCCATTTAACCCAGATTTTCCAACATCAAACCACCCTATAGGTGACCTACACTTCCGTCTATAGAGAGCTTCGTATGAAGCCATCTAAATACTAGAATGGTAGCTATTATTATATGCGAACTCAATAAGCGGTAGATGATCATCCCAGCTACCCTTAAAGTCTATCACACAAGCTCGTAACATATCCTCAAGTGTCTGAATAGTACGCTCAGCCTGTCCGTCTATCTAGGGATGAGATGTTGTACTAAGACTTACTTGACTCCCCAATCCTTTTTGGAAGGACCTCTAGAAGTTAGCTGTAAATTAAGCTTCTCTATCTGAGATAATAAATACAGGGACACAATTCAGTCGTACTATCTCCTTAATATAAAGCCTTGCATGATCCTCTGAGGAATATATAGTTCTAACGGGCAGTAAATGGGTTGACTTTGTAATCCTATCAACAATCACCAATATCGAATCGAACTTACGGTGGATACGAGGTAAGCCTACGATGAAATCCATATTGACTACTTCCCATTTCCAAGTCAGAATCTCCACGGCCTGCAATAACCCACCGGGTCTTTGATGCTCAATTTTAACTTGTTTTCAGTTAGGACACTGAGCAAAAAACTCTGCTATATCATTTATTATTTTGTACCACCAATACATTTCCCTGATATCATGATACATCTTTGTTGCTCCTGGATGGATAGAATAATGAGAATAGTGAGTTTCTCCTATAACCTGCCAATGCAGCCCTGCAATATTAGGCACACATAATCATCCTCGATATCTGAGGACCCCATTTTCTGTAATTTCATATGGCGTCTTCTCCTTCTAAAGGGTGGTATCCCTGTAATGAACTAACACAGGATCCTCGTACTGGCATTCCTTTACTTCAGTTACTAAAGAGGATGTTGCTGTATCCTGAAGAGTAATTCCAACGTCACATAAGTCTAGTAACCGAACTCAAAGACTAGGTAGCTGATGAACCTCATGAACTATTCCCCTCTTTTCTGGCTGCAAATACGACAGGCTACCCATAGATCTACGGCTGAGGGCGTTGGTTACTATGTTTGCCTTACCCAGATGGTATAAAATATCAACGTTATAGTCTTTAAGTAGCTCCAACCATCTCCTTTGACATAGATTCAATTCCTTTTGCTTGAAGATGTACTGGAGGCTCTTATGATCCATATAGATATCAACATGAATGCCATACAAGTAGTGCCTCCACATCTTTAATGCATGAATCACCGCGGTTAACTCTAAATTGTGGGTCGGGTAGTTCTTCTCGTGCTTTCTTAGTTGTCTAGAAGAATAAGCCACAACCTTACCATGCTGCATCAGCACACAATCTAATCCAATACCCGAAGCATCGCAATAGATAACATAACCATCGGTCCCTTCTGGGAGCGTTAGAACCGTGCAGAAGTTAATCTGTCCTTTAATGCCTGGAAACTCCTTTCACAAGCATCAGTCCACTGAAACTTCGCTTCCTTCTAAGTCAACTTTGTCAAAGGTGCTGAAAGGGAAGAAAATCCTTCCACAAATCTGCTGTAATAACCTGCCAAACCGAGAAAGCTACGAACCTCCGCCGGTGTTGTGGGTATAGGCTAAGTGTTTACTGCCTCAATATTTTGTGTATCCTCCCAGATTACTTCACCCGAAATAATAAACCCAAGGAAAGCTACAGAGTTTAACCATAATTCACATTTAGAAAATTTTGCATACAACTTCCCTTCTTGTAGAACTCTGAGCACAGTACGCATATGATCTGCATGCTCAGTCTCTGAACGAGAATATACCAATATATCATCAATAAATACAATTACAAACAGATCTAGAAAATTCCTAAACACACGGTTCATCAAATCCATGAATACTACTAGGGCATTTGTCAGACCGAATGACATAACCAGAAACTCAAAGTGCCCATATCTAGTCCTGAATGGTGTCTTCAGAATATCTTCATCCTTAACCCTTACCTGATGGTACCCAAGAAGTCTATCTTTGAAAAACACTTGGCACCTTGCAACTGATCAAATAAATCATCAATTATCGGGAGTGTGTACTTATTGTTGATCGTCACCTTATTCAACTGCCTAAAATCAATACACATTCGTAAGGAACCATATTTCTTTCTCACAAACAAAACAGGTGCTCCCCACGGTGACGTACTAGGTCTGATAAAACCTTTTTAAAGTAAATACTTAATTGTTCTTTCAATTCTTTCAGCTCTGCGGGGGCCATTCTATAGGGAGGAATAGATATTGGGTTGGTATCTGGTAGTAGGTCAATAGAAAACTCAATTTCTCGCTTTGGCGAGAGACCCAGAAGTTCTTCGGGAAAAACATCGGGAAACTCATTAACCACTGGACTGAATGGTTGGTGACTCTACATCCATATCCTGAACCTGAACTAAGTGATAAATACAACCCTCATTGATCATCTTCCTTGCCTTGAGATAGGAAATGAATCTTGCTCTCAGCAATGTTGTATTACTTTTCCACTCCAAAACAGGCTCCCGTGGAAATTGAAATTGAACTATCTTTGATCTACAATCAACGTCGGCATGACATGAAGCCAGCTAATCCATACCCCTTATAACATCAAATTCTACCATATATAACTTGATTAAGTCTGCTACGGTAGATCGACCATGAACTACTATTATACAACCCTTATATACTTTCTTAGCTATCACTGAGTCCCCAACAGGTGTAGACACCTCAAAAAGTTTAACCAATTCAGGTTTTATTCCAAACATACCCACAACTAATGGAATAACGTATGATAAGGTGGAACCTGGGTGAAAAAGTGCATATACATCAAATGAGGAGACTGATAATAAACCTGTAACAACATCAGGCGATAACTCCTGGTCCTGTCGTCCTGTCAATGCATAAATGTGGTTCTGGGGGCTGCTCGAGCTAGATGCTCTACCTCTACCTCTACCACGACTCATTGGTTCTTGGGGGCCTTGCCCAGGTGGGCATACTGATGATGACGAACCAGCTGCAGATGCCAATGACTGAGCTATGGTTGCATAACCTCTCATCGGACAATCCCTTATAACGTGGCCCAGATAACCACAAGTATAACAAATACCTAACCCCATACGACACTACCCGATATGTTGCTTACCACATTGAATACATTGTGGCAAGGGTGGCTTCATCTGATTTGACTCACCCCTATACTGAGAAGCTAAGGCCCTGAAATTCTCACCAGACTCTGAATATGTATAACGATCAAATCTCTTATCACCAAACTGAAGGGGTGTGCTAGCCGAGGGCTGGGATGGATACCTTGAGTACTACTAACTTTGACCACCTTGAAACTCACAAGAAGGACCCGAAGACCCCGCTCTCTAATTCTGGGCCCTATCATGCCCATGGTATATTGGGCTTTATAGGATCATTCGGAGAGTGGGCCAAGTAGTTTATGTGTTAGAATTGCCTTCAGAATTGGAGTCTGTCCATTCGGGTTTTCACGTATCTATGTTACGGATGTGCATTGGTGATCCTACACGAGTAGTGCCCACGAATGATGTACATATTATAGAAGAATTATCATACCAGGAAGTTCAGGTTGCCATCCTAGACCGACAAATCCGCAAGTTACGGAATAAGGAGGTAGCCTCTATGAAAGTACTTTGGAGGAACAACAATGTGGAAGAAATGACTTGGGAGGCCGAGGAAAACATGAAGTCTAGATATCCTTATTTATTTCCTCCTCCAGAGAAGGGTCCGACTGAGACGTCATAACCTTACGTGTATGGATTCTGGTGTCAGTTATTGTCATTGGTCGCATGAGGCCATTGTAGTTATTGATGATTGTGATACTATGTGGCGTTGAATTATTAAGTTTCTACAGGACAAGTTGGTAGCAGTACTATTACAAAGGCGACTCTACCCAGGGTTATATAGAACAAAGAGAGTTATACATATGAGGATGAATGTTTCTAAGGGGGGAAGGATATTACATCTTGCGTTTTCGTACGCTAAAAGTTTTCTTCAGTTAATTGACGCAAACTCAGGGGTGAGATTATCTTGAGCTTAACGTATTTACGCTAATTATAACAAGCAAGAAGTAAGTGTCATGAAGGATAAAGGGTAGATGAATTAAAGAAAACGAGTTTCGTTGAAAATGGCCAATTTGGGATAAAATACGGGTCTAGCGATAATATCCGATAATTAGGAACTAGTATATACCCCGAGTCTCCAAGATGGTTCAATACAAAACATATTTCAAAAGTGATGATATTCCATTCAAGTATGAGGCACAAAATATATGGCATATAAAGGTCATGGTGGAAAAGGATACCATCGAGCCAGATCGATACCATGCTGGCCATATGCACTTTTATCTATCATCGTTGGTCGATGACATAGCAGGAGAAGTCAAGCCAGGAATTAATTTGGGAAATAGGGTCATAGACGACGCTGCCAAGTCCCAAGTCAAATATAGGAGGTTACGCAAAAGGATTTTTGAATCTGAGGCTAGACATTTGGAACAACACAAAACGGACATAGAAGCAATCAATGAATGGAGAGAAATCACTACTGAATAAATAGAGAGGCTAGAGTAATAAGAGCGGGGATTGATGGATCTAGAAGGGAAGATGAGAAACAGAGTTACATGCTATCAAAACATGGATAGAAATAAAGGAGGTCTCCTAGCAATGGCGTATCTGCTGCTGGACATGCGCGACCTGGGGAACTTGATTGATGGAGAAAAGAATGCCAGTCATGGAGAAGGTCCCTTTTGGACCAAATAGAATAAAAATTATATTTTACTTGCTTTCTAGGATCCTTTAGGCTTTGGTTGTAATAAGGCACATGCCATTAGTGACTCTTTATCATTATTGTCATTTTAGTAGAGATTCGGTTTATTTTTTAATATTAATGAAATGGCGCAGTTATTGGCATCAATTTTCTTCAAATCTATATGTCACTTAGGCCTACCTCGGGCATAATGAGGTCCCCAAATTAGTACGTGAATTTATAATTCCGCAATGTGTTAACATACCGCAAAAAACCTTTTAATACTCCTTACTGACTTGTTTACCTTTTTGTTTTCTTCTTTTCTTGATTTGTTTATTCTCATCCCCTAAGGTTTGTTCGTGCATACTGCCATCATCAGCATATCATACCAGATCAAGAGGTCCTCCTCCTCCTCCTCCTCCAAACAATCCTAAAATCAAAGGAAAGGCCAGAATGGATGATACAAGCAATATCAGGAAATACAATGCTACGCATGAGGAGAATGTCGAAACTTCATATGGTTGAAGCACTCCAGCACTGAATGACTTGGTTTTGCGGTTGGAACAAAAGATATTGGAGTTACAAGGGGAACTTGAGCAGTTCCAAAACATGGAAAATTTCTCCCTTACCCTGAACGTCCCCGACATCAACCAACAGAACACTAAAAACCTAGCACCTCCCCAAAATGCACCAAACTAGCATCCACAACATCCTCCCGCACCTCACCAATATGCCATACCGCCTCAAAATCCCAATCCTCCACTTGTACTGACTCCTCTGAAACATCATCATCAGCCAACCCAGTATCCCCAAACCACTACCTATCATACTCCTTAGAATGCACCACAACCTACCCCCCATCCTCAAAACTCAACCAACGATCACCACTACACCCAAATTCCTATAGTCCATCAAAGCAACCCCATATACGTAGAAACCTTACCCCACACTCCTCAACAAACCTTATACATACCCAACCCCACTGAAAAGGACCTGCTCATCAAGAATATGGAAAAGGAACTTAAGAACCTCGCAAGTCGAGTCCAAGGTGTCGAAGGGGGTAAAGACATTGAGGGATTTAAGTATGAGGATCTGTGCATTCATCCGGACGTAGAACTGTCAGAGGGTTACAAACCTCCAAAATTCGAGATCTTTGATGGAATAGGTGACCTAAAGGTGATCTAAAGACATACTTTGACAAGCTCGTAGGAGTTGTAAAAGATGAAAGGTTTCACATGAAATTATTCATGAGGAACCTCACTGGAGACACCCTAAGGTACATCAGTCAAAATCCAAAAAAGTGGGTTAGTTGGGTAAGCATGTCATCGGATCTCATGGATCAGTTCAGGTTTAATATAGAGAATGCACAAGATGTCTTCTATATTTAGAATCTCAAGAAAAAGCCAACATTGACTTTCCGTGAGTATGCTACTCGATGGAGATCAGAAACTTCAGAAGTAAGGTCGGAATTAGAGGAAGAGCAAATGAACAAATTCTTTGTTCGGGCCTAAGATCCGTAGCACTATGAGAGGTTAATGGTTATTGAGATTCACAAATTCTCCGACATCATCAAATTGTGGGAAAGGATTGAAGAAGGAATCAAGAGCGAAATGATACTAATTTTGAAGCATTACAGGCTACGAACAAAGCATTGCAATCAGAAGGTATATCCAAAAAGAAAGAAGTAGGAACCGTGATAGTAGCCCAAGGACCAAAATCTCCTCTCACATACCAAACCCCACCACCAACATATCAGCCTTCACCTCCCAGATACAAACAACCCACCATCACCTAGCATACTTATAACATACAACTTGTATATTACGACTCACCACTACCAGCCCGCCAAAACTAACAGAAACCCAAACCAAATTTTGACTGTAGACCACCCAAATAATACACTCTTATTGCAAAACCCATTGATCGGATCTATGAAAGACTGAAGGCTACCCGTTATGTCACCCCCATTCCCGCTCTTGCAAAGGAAAACTGTTCCTAATGGGTTAATACAAACAACACACGTGCCTATCACTCGGGCATGAAGGACACACCATCAATGAATGTCACACTTTGAAGGACAAGATCCAGACGATTGACACCAAATTTGTATAAGCAAAAGAGGTTGCACCTAATGTCCACAACAATCCTCTCCTGAATCACTGGGGCGAGGGGGTAAATGTTATAGGAATTGATGAAGAATGAGATCCGGAAGGATCAATTGGTCTCATTCGTGAAGGGGATGAAACCACAATACCTCTAGTCACTCTCACACCTACTATATTGCAAATTAAGTCACCAATTAAGGTTGAAATGGCCACACCAACTCCGTTTGAGGTTAAAACAACAACGCACACAACCATACCAGCTCTGTTTGAGGTTTAAGTGACAACACCCTTCACTGTGATGGTAGCACCCACACCTTCCTTTAATCCCAATGCTATACCATGGGACTATGCGGCAGAGACGAGAAGAAAAGGAAAAAGGAAAATAGAAGAAATAGGTGTCGCACAAGGCATGACCAGGACCGGTAGGGTTTACACACCTGAGCATTTGGGAGGAGAAAGTAAAGAAGCCGCCCCCAAGCAGCCTATCATTGAAACAGGCCCGGATGATCTTTGGAGGAAGATGCAAGCAAGAGAATATTATGTGGTTGATCATCTGAACAAACCCCCTGCTCATATATCCATTCTAACATTACTACAGAATTTATAGTCGCATAGGAATACATTAATAAAAGTGATGAACGAAGCTTACGTGCCCAACAACATCACCCGTGGAGAGATGGACAACATGGTAGGAATAGTACTGGAAGTCCACAAGATCACTTTTCACGAAGACGAGTTGCCGCCAGAAGGTTTGAGTCATAATAGGGCACTGGACATCACAGAACAATTTGAAGACAAATTCATCTCCAGGGTCCTGATAGATGGGGGCTCAAGTCTCAACATCTATCAATTAACCACTTTGAAAAGGTTAGGTGAAGATTTCCATGAGATTCAGCAGGGAATATGAATGCGAAAGCATTTGATGGGTCTCAAAGAGCCACAATTGAAGAAATCAACCTTTGTTTGTAGATGGGACCAACTTGGTTTGACGTTGAATTTCAAGTAGTGAACATATCCGCCACTTATAATCTGCTATTGGGACGACATTGGATACATGATGTTTTAGCTGTAGCTTCTATGCTACACTAGGCCACGAAATTCGAATGGAATCATCAGGAATTGATCATTCATGGAGACGAAAGTAATCCCATTTACACCAATCAACCCGTTTCAGTTGTCGAGAATAGAAGGAATTTGGGTGGAGAGACGTACCATCGCATCGAGCGTGTCAATGCAATTGAAAAGGACAAATGGTGGAGCGGAAAAATAGAAAGTATGTTGACATAGACAGGGTATGAACCCAGCAAAGGTCTCGGCAAGAATCTTCAAGGGATCATCAAACCGATACAATTAAAGCGCCGCGGTACAACCTTTGGGATAGGGTACGAATACACCTGGCAGGAGTACGATTATTGGTCGCTGCCATGGCATGGTCCCTATTACCCTCTTGAATAACCAATACCACTTTCGCACCAGACATTTCAACCAGCTGACATAATATGGGGATCTAAAGAATATGAGGCTTTAGCCGGCCTAAGAAATCTATTTCTCGACGAGGAAGACATGGACTGCAATGCAATAGCTGAGGAGGAAGAGGAGGAAGACTTAACAATCTAGACCGTGGGAAAAGGAGTTGTTCTCAAGAATTGGACTTTTGCACCATCTTGGGCCCGTCGAGTTCTTGGGTAGCCTGGCAATTAACATGATCTATTTTTAAAAGCAATTTAAGAATTTAAGATATCTCAGTATTTTGTTTAGACGCATTTTGTTTTGAAATAATTTTTCGAGTTATCAGGTCGTACTTATTTTAATGTTGTCAAAATTTATTTAATAAATTGCTATTTTAGTATTTATTATTATCTTTTATATTTTCTCTCTACAATATTATTATTACTTATCCTGATGAACCAATGACTGTGACATGTAATGAGAATACGCAATATAAGGATAGTGACTCATAAGAGATAGATGGCGAGGATGTGATACCTAAGGAAATTGCCAGAGAAGTTGAGAATTTTAAGAATAAGCCTAAGTCCAACCTGGATGAAACTGAGATAGTCAACTTGGGAGATTACGAAACAGCTAAAGAAACCCGCATATGTATCCACTTGTCACCGTCAGAAAAAGAATAATACACCCATTTCATAAAGGATTATAAGGACATTTTCCCATTGTCTTATGATGACATGACTTGTTTGAGCACGTCTATAGTGGCTCATAAACAACCTAGCAATCCGATGTGTCCGCCTATGAAATAGAAAGTCAAAAAGTTCAAACCTGATATGAGTCTAAAAATCAAAGAGGAAGTCACCAAGCAGATCAAAGCTAAGGTTCTCATAGTGGTTGAATACCCTACTTGATTGGCCAACATTGTGCTAGTTCTGAAGAAGGATGCGAAGGTCCGAGTATGTGTCGACTATCGAGATTTATACAAAGAAAGACACAAAGATGATTTCCAGTTATCTAATATAAACATACTGATTGACAACTATACCAAGCATGAACTCCAATCCTTTGTGGATTGCTTTGCGGGATATCATCAGATCTGGATGAATGAGGAAGATGCCGAGAAAATAGCCTTTATCACTACGTGGCGGATGTATTGTTATAAAATGATGTCGTTTGGGCTGAAGAATGCTGGAGCCACTTATATAAGAGCCATGACAACCATTTTCCATGAAATTATCCACAAAGAAATAGAGGTGTACGTGGATGATGTCATCATCAAATCCAGAAGAACCACAGATCATATAGTAGATTTAAGGAAATTCTTTAATCGGCTTCGAAGGTACAATCTGAAACTGAATCCTGCAAAGTGTGCCTTTGGAGTCGCTGCTGGAAAAGTGCAAGGTTTCATCGTCAGTCGCTGGAGGATTGAATTGGACCCTTCAAATGTCAAATCCATACAAGGTTTTCCACCTCCTAAGAGCAAGAAAGATGGGGTGAGCTTCTTGGGGCATCTCAATTACATCAGCCGATTCATAGCACAATCGACAATGATCTGTGAGCCAATTTTGAAAATGTTGAAGAAAGATGCTGTAACAAAATAGACTGAAGAATGTCAAAAACCCTTTGACATAATCAAGGAATACCTATCGACACCATAAGTCTTGGTCCCACCGTAACCTGGTAGACCTTTGGTACTCTATTTGTCCATACTAGATAGAGCTTTTGGTTGTGTTTTGGGACAACATAATGAGATGTGATGAAAAGAACAGGCCATATATTACTTGAGTATGAAGTTCACACCCTACGAAGCACAGTATTCTCTGCTAGAACACACTTCTTGTGCTCTAAAGTGGATAGCTCAGAAATTGAGGTACTACTTCTGCACCTACACTACATATCTCATATCAAGGATGGATCCCCTGAAATACATCTTTCAGAAACCAATGCCTACATGGAAACTAGCAAAATGACAGATATTGTTGAATGAGTTTGAAATCGTCTATATGACTTATAAGGCGGACAAGGGACAGGCTTTAGCAGATCACCTTGTATAAAATCTTGTGGGAGTTGAGTACGAACCATTGAAAATGTATTTTCCTGATGAAGAAATGTCGTTTGTAGGAGAAGATATTACTGAAGCCTATGATGATTGGAGAATGATCTCCGACGGAGCTACAAATTTCAAAGCAGTGGGTATTGGAGCAGTTATGGTGTCAGAGATAGGTCAACATTATCCGATATCCGAGAAGCTCATGTTTCCATGCACCAACAATATGGAAGAATATGAGGCTTGTATCATGGGTCTCAATTTGGCCATTGACATGAATATACAGGCGTTGCTGGTAATTGGTGATTTAGATCTTCTAGTACATCAGGTTCTAGGAGAGTGGGCTACCAAGAATACCAAAATATTGCCATATCTGTATCACGTACAAGAGTTGATGAAAAGATTAACAAAGATAGAATTCAAACATGTTCCGAGAATCCAGAGTGAGTTCATAGATGCACTAGCCATTTTGTCCTCCATGATACAACATCCAGACAAGAATTTCATCGATCCTATTCCAATAAGAATCCATAATCAACCAGCTTATTGTGCTTATGCTGGAAAAGAAATAGATGGGAATCCATGGTACCATGATATCAAGGAATACTTGGAAAAAAGGAGAATACCCGAAGTATGCAAATCATACTCAGAAACACATGCTCTGGAGATTGTCCAATCATTTCTTCATAAGTGGAGGAATTCTATATAGAAGGACTCCAGACCTAAGGTTATTACGGTTTGCTGATACCAAAGAAGCTTCCAGACTGCTCAAGGAAATACACGCTGGAACCTGCGGGCCACACATTAATGGTTTCGTTCTAGCCAAGAAGATATTAAGAGAAGGATACTTTTGGATGACTATGGAAATAGACTGCATCAGGTATGTCCAAAGTGCCACCAGTGTCAGGTACATGCAGATATGATACGAGTACCACCAAATGAACTCAATGCAACAAGTTCACATTGGCCTTTCACTACTTGGGGAATAGATTTCATTGGTCCGATTGATCATGGCGCTTCAAACGGGAACATGTTCATTTTAGTAGCCATAGACTACTTCATAAAATGGGTTGAGGCTGCATCTTACAAGGCTGTAACCAAGAAAGTCGTTGCAGACTTTGTTAGGGATCGTATTGTTTGCCGATTTGGGGTACCAGAATCCATCATTACCGTCAATGCCACAAACCTCAATAGCGATCTAATGAAAGCTATGTGTGAAACCTTCAAGATCAAGCATAAGATTTTCACAACATACCGACCTCAAATGAATGGAGCCGTGGAAGCCGCCAACAAAAACATCCAGAAAATTTTTAGGAAAATGGTAGACAACCATAAGAAATGGCATGAGAAATTACCATTTTCCTTCTTGGTATATCGTACCATAGTTCGAACATCAATCGGAGCAACTTCCTACATGCTGGTTTATGGTACTGAAGCTGTAATTCCCGCTGAGGTCGAAGTTCCTTCTTTGAGAATTATACAGGAAGCAAAACTCAATGATGCAAAATGGATAAGGAGTTGCTATGAACAATTGACTCTTATAGACGGATAAAAGAATTAATGTAGTATGTCATTGTCAACTTTATCAGAACAGAATGTCCAAAGCTTTCAACAAAAGGGTCAAACCTAGACACTTCACAATGTGGCAGCCGGTGTTGAAACAAATCTTCCCACATCAAGATGAAGCCAAAGGAAAGTTTTCACCCAATTGGCGAGGATCCTACATGGTTCATAGGTGTCGCACCCCCTTTTTCTTGCATAATCGGGTTTATGACATTTGGGAGGGCAACTCATTCCCTTTTGGGAATTTGGGTTTGAATTGAAGAGTCGTCACCTAATGATTAAGGTGCATTAGGACATCAAGAGGGTTTTGATTTGAGTAACCAAAGATTGGGTAAGGGCTTAAAATTATCCCAAAGGGAAGGTGTTAGGCACCCCTCAGGATCCACTAGTGTGGTTCCCGGCCAGACTATTGTTGTTACTTTAGGTGCAAATGACATGTCAGCAAAATGAAACTTCAGATAAGAAGGAATTTTCACATAATGGTTGACAAATAAACAAAGTTGGAAAGAACTAAAAGAAAGCCGATTTTTCCTTAAAGTCATAGTTTGAAATCTTTAGAAGAAACAAAGAAACAAAGGGAAAGGGGGTGCTAAGTTTATTAATAATATGGATCACCCCACACAATGCCCGGTAATCACTCCTCAATAAGGGGCTACACGTGACATTATCGCGTGGTCATCATATCCATATCTACCCTTCCCACCTCGTTAAGGTATTAAAGCACGAGATGGTCTCGTTTTACTATTGCATGCTATTACCCATCCCAATCCTATCAGTCCCGGAGGCATTTAGGACTACTAATCCTAAAAGGGAGAGGTATTAGGCTTATTTGTAGTTTCAAAGACAAAATTCTAAGGCGACACACAAAACATGTATAGCAAATTGGGGGAAAGCACATAACAAGCAAAAAGGGCTCAGATACACCTCTTTTAAATAAAGAAGCACGTAATTAAAATGACTTACACATACTGTTTAGGGCTTGATTAAATACTAACATGAGATGACTTAAAGGTTGAGGCAGACTGATTTATCACATAATTCAGATAAGAAGCCTAAATCAGGCCTGCTTGCTGGTTGTAGTTAATAGAACCGATTCGGTTTATAACTTTATCCTAAGGCTTGCCTAAGTGTTGGAAAAGGATCTTATAGGCATGACATCAACTGAATTCATAAAGCGATGAAATAACATGGTCTAAAAAATAAACTAAATACGGTAGTCAAAAAGAAAAGGCAAGTTTTAACGAAGGTTATAAGTTCTGCAACTAATGGTACTTATTATTACTGGTTTTAGCTCTATACGTGAATGAAGCAATTCAGATTCGATTAGGATTTCCTATAGACATGCTTTCTATGCGTAGTTGATTTTAAGCCTTTTGTAGACACGGTAAAAAAAATGCAAAAGCCTTATAGACATAATATTTAAATGCATAAGACTGGTTTTAACCTACAAACATGGTATCTAACTGGCAGAAAAACCTATGAGCATGATATCTCGATGCAACATTTGTTTAAATCCTATGAGCATAATATCTATACGAATGTAGTAATCCTATGATGATGATTTCTATGTGAAAATGGACATTCAGAATCCCCTATAGGCATGCTTTCTATATGCATTTGAATGTGCAGAATTCAAAAAAACCTATAGACATGGTATATATGTGAGAGTGTAGAATTTAGAATGACCTGTAGGCATAGTATCTACCATTTGCATACATAGTTACCCGCCCTTTTCACTATCCATCCCCAAGAGTTTATTACAAATTATTACAGCCCGGAATAAAGTAAAAAAATGCATCAGGAAATATAAAAAAATTACAACCAAAGGAGAGCCTGATTCAGACTTCATGTCTGAAATATGAGGTAATCCAACTCCAAGGGATCATGATCCAACGCCTTTCTCCTATTTGAATGTGTCAAAGTTCCCTAAGAGCCTCAATGGGTCTCGGGGCAATGCTCACACCCAAATGTATTATTAGATTAGGACAAATGCAGTGTGGAAGGGCCAACCCTCAAGTGTCCAAGTTCAGAGGGAGCTCAAAGGGTCCCAAGGAAAGGCTCACATGAGGGGGGCAGAACATAAAGACTAAGAGAGGGTGCAAGTGCAGAAATAGAATTCTGAAAGGGGAAATGGAGAGGGAAACAACTACAAATAAGTACACACAGGGGAATAAGGAATAGGGAGATTGTAAAGAGCCTATTGCTTAGGCAAGGACAGGCTTCAAGCATGCTCAACAATGGAGGATGCTAGCATGCTCTCAAACCTGCCAGAACACACTATTTAAAGGCTAGGATACCAAGGGATCAAGTTTGATTCATGGACAATAACTTGCAGTATTGCCATGCCTCAAACCATAGCTTAAACACATAAGGGGGCAGGGGTTTGGGATTCATAATAGAGCAGGTAGAAAGAAATCAATATGCTAGAGCAAGTGTTGAACTACACAGAAGCAATAAGTAGACAGGGATACGAAAAGTAATAAATAAACACATTGTTGTGAAGTTGAAATCTTAAATCAGGACATACTAGTTCCAAAGAAGTAAATAGAGAAAAGCAGGCAGTAGGTCTTGTAAACAGGCCACAGTTCAAGCAACAAGAGAGAATACTCAGAGTGTAAGTATAAGTTTAGGAAGACTACGAGTGATGGATTGATGTCCTTGTGTCAATGAAAGAGTCGATATTTATAGTGTGAAAACAAGCATAAATAATGGTAAGAAAACAATTAAGGAACTGGTTATCAATTAAAAATCAATCAATACAAAACTTCCTTTAATTAAGGAATTCAGATTCAAACGGTAAAGCTATTTAAGGAAAGAAATCAAATAAACATCCTGTGTAAAGTAGGCAATTAGGGGTAAATACATATGAGTTTTATTTAAGGGAAGACTTTTAAAATACACGGTTAAAACAAATAAAGTAAGGATCAATCAGTATACAGTAAATCAAGGGGTCAGAGGTTTGAAATTACTGGCTCATGAAGGGGTTAAGGAAAGTTTTCGACTCAAATCAAGTAATAGGTAAATTAGCAAACAAGTAAAGAAATCAATCAAACTTATACAAGGGAAGTCTGAAATCAATCAAAATTGAATGCCATTTTTAGAGGGAAGTTTAGCACATATAAAGAGCACACAAATATGCTAGGTTGAATTTAGAGCAAAGAAAACGTCATGCCATTGCAAAATCAGTATGTAGTCACATAAGTTAGAAGAGATAGTATCAAATAGCATACAAAGGGTCCAGTATAAGGACATTAGAAGAGTTTTAATATAAAAATAAGAATCGCTTAAAGAAACAGATATTTTAGGACTCAGTTAACAAATTCAAAAAACTTGAAATAGGTCCAAAAGAGTTAGGTTTTCTGAAGTCAAACAAGTTCAAAGATGAAGAGCAAGTAAATCACATAGCCAAGGGTTTCAAAACTCAGATGAACCCCCAAATTTAGGGTTCTTTCCATTAACCAAATGCAGAGACGAAAGGGCAAGTGATTAAGGGAGAAAATACTAATTAAAACAGGTTCAGAGGTCTCAGAAAGGAACTGAGACCTTTAACACGCTCTTTTAGTTGTAGGAACTCATGATAGGCATAGTAAAAGAACAACATGCGAAACCAATAGAAGAACTAGTAGAAGAAACAAATAAGAACATGGTGAAAAAAAAACTTAACAAGAACACAGTATGAGAAAACAAGGTAGACGGAACGCACAATGAATACAGTAGAAGCAACATAGTGGAAGAAGCACACAAAGAAAAAGAAAATCAGAGAAACAAATTGATTTAGGGATTAGGCTTGGGTCTTTGGGCTGCTTTAATTTGGGTTGGAGTCTAGCGTAATTTAGGCTAGATTATAAAGCCAAATCTGGTTATAAGTTAAATAGCCCCTTTTTCCCCATTTAATTTATAAAAATAGTAAATGAATTTATAAAAACAAATTGAAAGTGCTAAAATGGTTTATAATATAAAATTAATAATTTAAAAATATAAGACCCTAATTTATAAACACGAGATGAATTTAAACCTAAAAATGGCTAATATTGCAATTATGCAATTTTATCCTTAAAATGCCAAATAAATTTATAAAAAAATATATAAAAATATCTTAGCTATAATTTAGTGTAAACCTGAGACTCCAATAAAATGAATCACTAGAATGATAAATTTGGGGATAATTATTGGGTTTTTCTTGATAAAATAGGGCAGTAAATTGATTTAAAAATCCTTGAAAAATTAGGAAAAAATAATTGGACCCTGGCACATACCTATATATGCACATACATGTTACTTTGAAAGGTGTTTTGTACATAAAAAATACAGGGAAAAATTGGGTATCAACAGCTGCCCCTCTTTACTTAGGAAGGATGAAAGAGTTATCGGGTAAAGATTTGATGGTTAATTTTGACCGAACGAAATGGTTTGAAGAGGTTTGGTCATGCCCTGGCTTATGAGCTGCCTACATATCCCTGGTCTTATAGGAATCAAGCCATATGTAGTTCAGGATTCATTGGCGGATATGCTGATGGAGATCTTTCAAGAACGGACGCAATATTCGGGTTGGGCTGAATGGTTAAGGTCTAATAGGGCTGCGGGAACTGGAGCGGGATTGCTCCTGTCGAGATGGCTATTGCTTGCCGGTTTACCTTCAAATGAGCAATACAAGCGTATATTGTGGGGAAATTTAAACATGATGCAAGTTCTCGTTGGACCATGAATGTTGTCCTTGGACGGTTAGGATGACGCCCTCGGACCATGACATCCTGGGCCATGAAGCGTATGATAAAGATTCTCAGGCCATGAAATGATGCTCTCAGGCTATGAGAATCATGCCTCTGAACTATGATTCCTTTGAATAATGATATGCAAAAGATTAAAGTAGTCCTCAGGCCATGACATGGTGTTCTCAGGCTATGAAAATGGTTCCTCCGAACAATGACGCCTTTAGACAATTTGGAGATCTTTTAGCCCATGAAATGTAGTGTTTGGTGATCTTTCAGCCTATGCAATGTAGTAGGTGGCGATATTTCAGCCATGCGATGCAGTATGTGGCGATCTTTTAGACATGCAAATGTAGATGAAGCGGCGATCTTTCAGCCCATGAAATGCAATAAGCGGCGATCTTTCAGCCATGCAAGTGTAAAATAACGCGGAGATCTTTCATCCATGGAAGTGTAAAATAAAGCGGCGATCTTTCAGCCATGCAGGTGTAAAGGTGGCAATCTTTCAGCCATGCAAGTATAAAATAAAGCGGCGATATTTCAGCCATGCAAGTGTAATGGTGGCGATCTTTCAGCCATGCAAGTGTAAATAAAGCGGCGATCTTTCACCCATGCGAGTGTAAATAAGGTGGCGATCTTTCAGCCATGCAAGAGGAGGTAAAGCTTAACCTCGGAAGGCAGAATGGTAGCCTTATGCAATGCAAGAATGCAGATGGAGGTAGAGCTTAACCTTGGAAGGCAGAATTGTAGCCTTATGCAATGCATGAAATGTAGATGGAGACATTGCTTAGTCTCGGAAGGCAGAATGGTAGCCTTATACAATGCAGGAAATGCAGATGGAGACAATGCTTAGTCTCGGAAGGCATAATGGTAGCTTTATGCAATGCAAGAATGCAGATGGAGGTAGTGCTTAACCTCGGAAGGCAGAATAGTAGCCTTATACAAGAAATGAAAGACATAGAGTTTTCTTAGCCGATAGCTCATTGCGATATTGTGGATGCTGGGGACATTATGCCTACTAGGGACACTATTGTGTGCGGATAGCAACTGTGAATAAGTGCAATAGTTCTGAGAGTTGTATTTCTGAGTAGTGTGAGTCTCATGAGTGTATGGTATATTTGATGATTTTGCAACTCAAGTACCTGCATCCAAATAAAAATTGTCAGTTTTGTAGAAGGGGGAGGTTAGTTCGTATCCCCGCTGGCTCTGCTTGACCCACTTGACTTTGATCTGGTGAGACTATATATATCATTGGGGTAGCGTTTCTAAATAAGGTAATTTCAGTAAATAACATGCATGATTTTGTAAAAATATGATATAAGTATATAATTAAGAAATAACTTTTAGATGAATCGACAACTGTGATGTGGTTCAGGACATTGCAACCTCTCTTGCTATGGAATTTTGAGGGTCCTCCTCAAAATTCTGCCCCAGTTTCCAATAGCGAGGAAAAATAGAAATTTTATTGAATTGTGACCGAACCCATAGGGATGCCTACGTATCCCCTCTTAAATTCACGTCAGACGTAGTTCAAATTACATTGTATAGGAAGGCATAAAAATTACACATAGTAACGCTTAACTGCATCTGAATTAATTGGCTTTGGCCAGATTTCTCTGTCCATTTCTGCAAGTATGAGGGCTCTTCCTGTCAGAACCCGGTGAACCATGTATTGAACCTTCCAGTTGGGAGAGAACTTCCCTTTTCTTTCATCTTGATGCGAGAAAATTTTCTTTAACACCAGCTACCCTGGTGCGAACGGTCTCGGCTTGACTCTTTTGTTGGAGGCTCTGGACATCCTATTTTGATAAAGTTGACCATGGCAAACTGTGTTCATCCTCTTTCTGTCTATGATGGCTAACTGCTTATATCAACTTTTTACCCATTCTGCATCGTCGAGCTCTACTTCCTGTATGATCCTCAAGGAAGGGATTTCTACTTCAGCGGGAATGACCGCTTCTGTGCCACTGCTTATGCTTCTCTATTATTTTCCTCAATATCTTCTTGATATTCTTATTGTCGGCTTCTACGGCTCCATTCATCTGAGGCATGTAGGCTGTAGAATTCTTGTGTTTGATCTTGAAGGTTTCACACATAGCTTTCATCAAGTCACTATTGAGATTGGAGCCATTATTAGTGATGATTGACTCCGGAATCCCGAATCGGCAAACAATGCAGTCGCCGACAAAGTCTGTCATGACTTTCTTAGTTACTGCTTTGTAACACGATGCTTCTACCCATTTGGTGAAATAGTCGATTGCTACTAGGATGAATCTGTGCCCATTGGACGTGGCAGGTTCGATTGGTCCAATAATGTCCATTCTCCAGGCGGCTAACGACCATGGTGAGCTTGTTAGAGTAGGCTCATTTGGGGGCACCTTGATCATGTCTGCATGTATCTGGAAGCGGTGGCATTTTCGGACATACTGGATGCAGTCCGTTTCCATAGTCATCCAGAAGTAACCATCCCGGAGTATCTTCTTGGCTAAAACAAAGCCGTTCATATATGGGCCGCAGGTCCCAACATTGATTTCTTCTAGCAGTTTAGATGCTTCTTTCGCGTCGACACACCTAGTAATCCCAAATTAGGAGTCCTCCTATACAGGATACCTTCGCTGTGAAAGTAATTGTTGGACAACCTCCGAAGTGTGCATTTCTGAGTAGGTTTTACAAGATCTGGATATTCTCCTTTCGTCAAATATTACTTGATATCATGAAATCAAGGCTTTCCGTCTACTTCTTCCTCAACATGAGCACAATAAGCTGGCTGATCATGGATCTTTACCGGAATGGGATCAATAAAGTTCTTGTCTGGGTGTTGTATCATGGATGATAAGGTAGCCAGTGCATCGGCGAATTCATTCTGGACTCTAGGGACATGCTGGAATTCTGTCTTTGTGAACCTCTCTCTCAACTCCTATCCATGATGCAGATAAGGGGGTATTTTGGAGTTCTTGGTCGCCCATTCTTCCCAGACCTGATGTATAAGCAAGTCTAATCCCTAATTACTAGCAATTCTTGAATGTTCATGTCAATGGCCATCTTGAGCCCTAAGATGCACTGTCATGTTGTTGGTGCAAGGAAACCCGAGTTTGGAAGACACCGAATAATGCTTACCGGTTTATGATACTAGGACTGCTCCTATGATGACTCCTTTGAAATTTGCTGCTCCATCGAAAAACATTCTGCAACCATCATAGGATTCTACAATATCTTCTCCTATGAATGATACCTCTTCGTCTGGAATGTACATTTTTAGGGGTTTGTACTCTCTGTCCACGGGATTTTCAGCAAGGTGATCTGCTAGTGCCTGTCCTTTGATCGCTTTCTGAGTTACGTAGACAATGTCAAATTCACTCAACAGGATTTGCCACATGGCTAGCTTTCCAGTGGGCATGAGCTTCTGGAAGATGTACTTCAAAGGATTCATCCTTGATATGAGATATGTAGTATAGGCACAGAAGTAATGCCTCAGCTTCTGATCTACCCAAGTCAGAGAGCAACAAGTGCGTTCTAACAGAGAATACCGGGCCTCGTAAGGGGTAAACATCTTGATGAGGTAATAGATGGCCTGCTCCTTCCTCCCCGTCTCATCATGTTTCCTTAGGACGCAACCGAAAGCTTCGTCCAGTACCGCAAGGAAGAGTAATAGAGGTCTACCTAGCTTGGGCGGGACCAGAACTAGTGGTGTTGACAGGTACTCCTTGACTCTATCGAAGGACTTTTGGAAGTCATCAGTCCATTTGGTAGCGGCGTCCTTCTTCAAAATCTTGAAGATTGGCTCACAGATGACAATAGATTGTGCTATGAACCGGCTGATGTAGATGAGTCTCCCCAAGAAACTCATTACATCCTTCTTATTCTTTGGCATTGGCAATTCTTGAATAGCTTTGACTTTTGATGGATCCAGTTCTATGTCTCAACGACTCACAATAAACCCAAGTAGTTTTTTGGCAAGAACCCCAATGCACACTTTGCGGGATTTAGTTTTAGGTTGTACCTTCGCAGCCTGTTGAAGAACTTCCTCAAATCTTCCATGTGATCAATGGCTTTCATGGACTTGATGATAACATCGTATACATATACTTCGATCTCTTTGTGTATCATATCGTGGAAAATGGTGGTCATGGCCCTCATGTAGGTGGCCCTAGCATTCTTTAATCCGAACGACATCATCTTGTAACAGTACATCCCTACAACATAATGAAAGCCTTTTTCTCAGCATCTTTTTTATCCATACAGATTTGATGATACCCTGCAAAACAATCTACAAATGACTGCAACTCATGCTTGGCGCAATTGTCGATCAGGATGTGTATGTTTGGCAAGGGGAAGTCATCTTTCGGACTGGCCCGGTTGAGATCCCGGTAGCCGATACAGACTCTGACCTTCCCATCCTTTTTTTCTACTGGCACAATGTTGGCTAACCATGTTGGGTATTCTACTACCCTGAGAACCTTGGCTTCGACTTGCTTAGCGACTTCCTCCTTGATTTTCAGACTTATGTCAGGCTTAAACTTTTTGAGCTTTTGCTTTATTGGTGTCCATGCTGGATCGGTTGGCAGTTTGTGAGCCACAATGGATGTACTCAGACCAGTCATGTCATCATACGCATAGGCGAATATGTCCTCATATTCCCTTAGAAATTCTGTGTACTCTTCTTTTTTTGACGGTGACAAATGAACGCTGATTCGTGTTTCTTTGACATTTTCTGCATCTCCCAGGTTAACAATCTCAGTCTCGTCTATGTTGGACTTAGGTCTGTTCTCAAAATTCTCGACTTCTTTAACAATATCTTTTGGTATGTCATCTTCCTCTGAATCTGTATCCGTTTGTTGCGTTGTCCCATTGCACGTCACAAACATTGGTTCGTCAAGATAAGTAATAGTAATGCTGTATAAGTAAAGTAATGAGAGAAAATAATAAGAGTAAGATTTATAGGGAAAGTCAAAATGCTTTGATAAATTCCATAACTGTTTTGAACATTGAAGATCTTATTGCAAAATTTTAAAATGCAAAAGGAAAGTCAACTAGTAAAAATAAAAGATAGTGCATGATGCTTGTTCAGCCGTGCTACCCTGAAGCTTTCCGGGCTCTAGTGGTTCTGATGCTCCAGTTATTGAGGCATGCTCCTTTGCTTACTGCCTGTATGGAAGGGCCTTCCTTCCCCTCCTCCTCGAGAATGACACAACAATCTATATCATTGTCTTCTAGAAACAAATTCTTCACTGCTGCCAGTGCTTCCTCTTCTTCTAACCGAAATATAACATCGGCTGGTTAGAAAGTCTGCTCCAAGCTTGGTATTGGCTTCTTCAGTGGTTAGTAAGGACCGCGCCATGGTGGCGATCAGTTGTTGAATTCCTCCCAAGTATACTCATATCCCAGACCAAAGGTGGTGTCATGTTTCTTTAGTTCGATAGGCTTAGTGATTCCTTGGAGGTTCTTGCCAAGTCCCTTGCCAGGTTCATATCTGCTCCAGTTCAATATGCTTTGAATTTTATTGTCCCACCATTTGTCGCTGTCGATGGCGTTGACTCGCTCGATGTGGAAATAGGTATCCCCGCCTATATTTCTTCTACCTCTGATTGCTGGGACGGTCTGGCGACTGTATATGGGATTGCTACCGTCGCCGTGAATGATCACCTCTTGGTGGTTCCACTAAAATTGCACCACCTGATGTAGTGTTGACGCTACACCCCCAGCGGCATGAATCCACGGTCATCCCAACAACAAATTGTAAGATGCTGGCACATCTATTACTTGAAAATCAACATCGAACCAAGTAGGGCCCATTGGCAAACACAGGCTGATTTCCCCAATGGTGGACCTTTGGGAACTATTGAATGCTTTGACTTTAATGGCCCCGTCCTTGATCTCATGCAGCCCCTTTCCCAATGTATTGAGTGTTACCAATGGACAAATGTTGAGGCTGGGCCCTTCATCAATCAGGATTCTGGTGATAAAATAATATTTGCATTGCACGATGATGTGCAACGCCTTGTTGTGACTCAACCATTCGGGTGGCAACTCATCTTCATGGAAAGTGATCTTGTGACTTTCCATACCTGCCCTACCATGTTTGCCATCTCTCCTCCGGTGATGTTGCTTGGTACATATGCCTCACTCAGCACCTTTAACAAGGCAATCTTGTGTGCATCGAAATTTTGTAGCAAAGCTAGGATAGAAATTTGTGCCGGTGTTTTGTTCAGCTGATCAATGACCGAGTATTCCTTGGCTTGTATCTTTCTCCAGAGATCATCGAGACCGATTTCAGTTATGCTTGGCCGACTAGAGGTCTGCTTGCTTGCCTCAACCAAATGTTACGGGGTATAAACCCTACTAGTTCTTGTCATACATTGTGCCGCAATGCTTCCCCGAACTTGTACCATGGTGAGGGAAAATGACAGATTCGCCAGATTCCGAACCTGATCAAGTTCCTCATGAAACTTCAACAACTTTTGTTCTAGTTGGGATGCATCCTCTTTGGAAACCTGAGTACCATGGGCATGAGTGACCTCTACCCGTTCAGTTGGGTTCTCATTTCCGGTTTTGTTTAGATCTTCCATCTTCCCTTTGTTCTTGTTTCTGACAGGACTAAGAGGAGGAGTGGGTGGAGGGCCCCTGGATCTCGTGGAATAGGATGATGATCCCAGAGTGCACGAACTAACTTTTAGGGAGGGGAATAATAAAACAATAGTAAAAACAAAAAAAAATATAAGAAGTTAGTGAGGATTATAAGAAAATATTGCGATATTTAAACACATAGTGCAAGAATGTGAATCGTGTCCTATTTGGGAACCTCTTTGTGCCCGAGGTAGGCCTAACGATTAATAGATTTGGAGAACTTAGAATGCTCAATGCATCATTTTATTGATAAAAAATAGATGAATCCCAAAATGACACTAAATAACAGGAAATAAAATGTCACTAGGGCCATTGGCCTTATTACATTTTTTAAAGCAAAAGAAAACTCCTATCTATTTGGTCCCAGAAGGATCGTCCTCAGGTTGAATGCTCTCGTTGATCAGATCCTCCAGTTCGCGTTGGTTCACCAATAAAAATGCCTTTGCCAGGTGTTCTCTTTCGTTTCCTCAGCGTTCTGGCAGTCGATGACTCTCTTCCTCACTTTCCCTTCTAATTCCAGTATATTGTATTCCAGATATTCTAACTTTTCTCTAGCTCTGGCGGCCCTCTCTTTCCACTCATTGATTTGGTCATCTGATGGAAGACTCCTCCACTAGTCTAGCAAGAGTGGGGGCGTGCTAACCATACCAAAACTGGGGACCTCGCTCTTCATTTTCTGCAAAACAAAAAGGTTAAGACCATACCCCCACCGGACTCGACTATTTAATATCAACAATTAGCATGAAAACATTTAGTTCTCCAAATAAATGTAGAGAACGTGATAATGTCCATCTGGGTTTTAGGGAAACCCAGTGGACTTTGGACAAGGCTATCTTAAAGAGTCATTATGCGGACATTATAACTGACTCGGCTAAGTTTGACCATGATGCATGTACAATTAAACAGAGTAAGGTTTCTATGGGGTTTTAGACTGGTACCCTTGAGCGGACAACTCAAGGGAAAAGGCACGAAACCGTCGACTACACCGTTGATCGACTGGTTTTACCGCAAATATGCCTTTTTGGATTTAGGGGGTGATAATATCGGAAGAGCGCAACCACTCATTATAAGCGTTGCTATGGTATTTGTTTGGCACGAGTGGAATATGATGTTGAAAACATGTTTATGCAATAACTAAAGAAGGTTGTCACGTATTTTCATGTTGAGAAAGCATTAAATACAACAAATCTTCATAATTTAAAGCAGTAATAAAGGAAAGTAGTAAAAGCAATAAAGGAAAGAAACAAAAAGACAAGCCAGTTTTGTAGTTGAAAAAGGAGAATTGAATGCTTAAAGGTATTAAACAAATAAAGGCATATAAAGAAAATGTCAAGCCACAGTAATAGTCAGAAATGGTAAAAGCCTAAAAGATCCCCAGCGGAGTCGCCATGCTGCCGCTCCCCATTTTTCTTGCGAAATCGGTTTTATGACATTTGGGAGGGCAACTCATTCCCTTTTGGGAATTTGGGTTTGAATTGAAGAGTCGTCACCTAATGATTAAGGTACATTAGGACACCAAGAGGGTTTTGATTTGAGTAACCAGAGATTGGGTATGGTCTTGAAATTATCCCAAGAGGAAGGTGTTAGGCACCCCTCAGGATCCACTAGTATGGTTCCCGACTAGACTATTGTTTTTACTTTAGGTGCAAATGACATGTAAGCAAATGAAACTTCAGATAAGAGGGAATTTTCACATAATGGTTGACAAATAAACAAAGTTATAAAGAACTAAAAGAAAGCTGATTTTCCTTAAAGACATAGTTTGAAATCTTTAGAAGAAACAAAGAAACAAAGGGAAAGGGGGTCCTAGGTTTATTAATAATATGGATCACCCACACAATGCCCGGTAATCACTCCTCAATAAGGGGATACACGTGACATTATCGCGTGGTCATCATATCCATATCTACCCTTGCCACCCCGTTAAGGTATTAAAGCGCGGGATGGTCTCGTTTTGCTTATTGCATTCTATTACCCGTCCCAATCCTATCAGTCCCGGAGTCATTTAGGACTACTAATCCTAAATGGGGGGGGGGGTATTAGGCTTATTTGTAGTTTCAAAGGCAAAATTCTAAGGCAACATACAAAACATGTATATCAAATTAGGGGAAAGCACATTACAAGCAAAAAGGGCTCAGATACACCTCCTTTAAACAAAGAAGCACGTAATTAGCATGACTTACACATACTATTTAGGGCCTGATTAAATACTAACATGGGAGGACTTAAAGGTTGAGGCAGACTAATTTATTACATAATTCAGATAAGAAGCCTGAATCAGGCCTGCCTGCTGGTTGTAGTTAATAGAACCGATTCAGCTTATAACTTTACCCTATGGCTTGCCTAAATGTTGGATAAGGATCCTATGGGCATGACATCTACTAAATTCAGAAAGCAATGAAATAACAAGGTCTAAAAAATAAACTAAATACGGTAGTCAAAAAGAAAAGGCAAGTTTTAAGGGATGTTATAAGTTATGCAACTAATGGTACTTATTATTACTGGTTTTAGCTCTATACGTGAATGAAGCGATTCAGATTCGATTAGGAATTCCTATAGACATGCTTTTTATGCGTAGTTGATTTTAAGTCTTTTGTAGACATGGTAAAGAAATGCAGAAGCCATATAGACATGATATCTAAATGCATAACACTGGTTTTAACCTATAAACGTGGTATCTAACTGGCAGAAAAACCTATGAGCATGATATCTATATGCAGCATTTGTTTAAAACCTATGAGCATAATATCTATACGAATGTAGTAATCCTATGATTATGATTTCTATGTGAAAATGGATATTCAGAATCCCATATAGGCATGCTTTCTTTATGCATTAGAATGTGCGAAATTCAAATACACCTATAGATATGGTATATATGTGAGAATGTAGAATTTAGAATGACCTATATGCATAGTATCTACCTTTGCATACATAGTTACCCACCCTTTCCACTAGCCATCCCCAAGAGTTTATTACAAATTATTACAGCCCGGAATAGAGTAAAAAAATGCATCAGGAAATATAAAAGTACAACCAAAGGAGAGCCTGATTCAGACTTCATGTCTGAAATATGAGGTAAACCAACTCCAAGGAATCATGATCCAAAGCCTTTCTCCCGTTTGAATGTGTTAAAGTTCCCTACGAGCCTCAATGGGACTCTGGGCAATGCTCACACCCAAATGTATTATCAGATTAGGACAAATGTAGTGTGGAAGGGCCAACCCTCAAGTGTCCAAGTTTAGATGGAGCTCAAAGGGTCCCAAGGAAAGGCTCATATAAGGGGGGGAGGAGAGAGGGGGCAGAACTTAAAGACTAAGAGAGGGTGCAAGTGCAGAAACAGAATTCTGAAAGGGGAAATGGAGAGGGAAACAACTACAAATAAGAACACACAGGGGAATAGGTAAAAAGGAGATTGTAAAGAGCTCATTGCTTAGGCAAGGACAGGCTTCAAGCATGCTCAGCAATGGAGGATGCTAGCATGCTCTCAAACCTGCTAGAACACACTATTTAGAGGCTAGGATCCCAAGGGATCAAGTTTGATTCATGGACAATAACTTGCAGTATTGTCATGCCTCAAACCATAGCTTCAACACATAACGGGGCAGGGGTTTGGGATTCATAATAGAGCATGCAGAAAGAAATCAATATGCTAGAGCAAGTGTTGAACTAGACAGAAGCAGTAAGCAGACAGGGATACGAAAAGTAATAAATAAATGCATTGTTGTGAAGTTGAAATCTTACATCAGGACATACCAATTTCAAAGAAGTAAATAGAGAAATGCAGGCAGTAGGTCTTGTTAAATGGCCACAGTTCAAGCAACAAGAGAGAATACTTTGAGTGTAAGTATAAGGTCAGAAAGACTACGAGTGATGGATTGATGTCCTTGTGTCAATGAAAGAGTCTATATTTATAGTGTGAAAACAGGCACGAATAATGGTAAGAAAACAATTAAGGAACTGGTTATCAATTAAAAATCAATCAATACAAGACTTCCTTTAATTAAGGAATTCAGATTCAAACAGTAAAACTATTTAAGGAAAAAAATCAAATAAACATCCTGTGCAATGTAGGCAATTAGGGGTAAATACATAGGAGTTTTAATTAAGGGAAGAATTTTGAAATACACTGCTAAAACAAATAAGGTAAGGACCAATCAGTATACAGTAAATTAAGGGGTCAGAGGTTTAAAATTACTAGCTCATGAATGGGCTAAGGAAAGTTTTCGACTCAAATCAAGTAATAGGGAAATCAGCAAACAAGGAAAGAAATCAATCAAACTTATACAAGGGAAGTCTGAAATCAATCAAAATTGAAAGCCATTTTTATAGGGAAGTTCAGCACATATAAAGAGTATACAAATATGCTAGGTTGAATTTAGATCAAAGAAAAACGTCATGCCATTGCAAAATCAGTAGGTAGTCACATAGGTTAGAAGAGATAATATCAAATAGCATACAAAAGGTCTAGTATAAGGACCTTAGAATAGTTTTAGTAGAAAAATCAGAATCGCTTAAAGAAACAGAGATTTCAAGACTCAGTTAACAAATTCAGAAAACATGAAATATGCCCAAAAGAGTTAGGTTTTCTGAAGTCAAGCAAGTTCAAAGATGAAAAGCAAGCAAATCACATAACCAAGGGTCTCAAAACTCGGATGAACACCCAAATTTAGGGTTCTTGCCATTAACCGAGTGCAGAGACGAAATGGCAAGTGATAAAGGGAGAAGATACTAATTGAAACTGGTTCAAAGGTCTGAGAAAGGAACTGAGACCTTTAACATGCTCTTTTAGTTGTAGGAACTCATGATAGGCACAGTAAAAGAACAATATGTGAAACCAATAGGAGAACTAGTAGAAGAAATAAATAAGAACATGGTGAAAAAAACTTAACAAGAACACAATATGAGAAAACAAGGTAAATGAAACACACAAAGAACACAGTAGAAGCAACATAGTGGAAGAAACACACAAAGAAAAAGAAAATCAGAGAAACATACAAGAGAAAAAAGAAAATTAGAGAAACATAACTCAAAAACCCTAGATCAGAAGAAATAAAGGTTTTGAAAGCACAGTTTTAAAAGAAATATCAAGAAATCATTTTAAAAGTTTAGGGAAAACATGGATCTAGAACAGATCTAAGGAAATCAGAAGAACCTCAAAAGCTAGGATTTCAGAGTCTAGATCCCGCTTCTTCGTGGTCAAGTCATGAGTCTATAGTAACCAAGCATGTAGGAACCATAGTAGGCTGGTAGGTGGTTAGACCACCAGGGATTCAGGCTAGGAGGTGGCCAGAGAAGGCGAGTGGAGCTCATCGGAGCGGAGGGGAAGGGGGAAGGTTCTAGAGAGAACTAGAGATAGAGAGAGAGAGAGAGAGAGAAGAGAGTCAGTTAAGTGAGGAATGAGAGGGATTTGGGGGGGGGGGTCGTTTGGGTTTAATTTGGTAAGAGTGAATCTGGACCGTTGATCAATTTTGATTGATGGCCAATATTTAATCCGATTTGGGTTGGGTAGATTTAGGGATTGGGCTAGGTTCATTGGGCTGGTTTAATTTGGGTTGGGGTCTGGTGTAATTTAGGCTAGATTATAAAGCCAAATCTGGTTATAAGTTAAATAGCCCCCTTTTCCCATTTAATTTATAAAAATAGTAAATCAATTTCTGAAAACAAATTAAAAGTACTAAAATGGTTTATAATATAAAATTAACAATTTAAAAATATAAGACCCTATTTTATGAACACGAGACGAATTTAAACCTAAAAATGGCTAATATTGCAATTATACAATTTTATCCTTAAAATACCAAATAAATTTGTAAAAAAATAGATAAAAAATATCTTAGCCATATTTTAGGTAAACATGAAACTCCAATAATGAATCACAAAAATGATAATTTTGGGGATAAGAATTGGGTTTTTCTTGATAAAATAGGGCAGTAAATTGATTTAAAAATCCTTGAAAAATTAGGGAAAAATAATTGGACCTTGGGACATACCTATATATGCACATACATGCTATTTTGAAAGGTATTTTGTACATAAAAAATATAGGGATTGGGTATCAACAACAGGATACTAATAGGAAGAGCACTCATACTTGCAGAAATGGATGGAGAAGTGGCCAAAGCCTATCAATTCAGACGCAATCAAGAGATACTATATTTAAATTTCTTCATTTGATGTAACTGAACTACGCTTGACCTGATTCGCGTTTAATAGGGGATATGTAGGCAGCCCTGTGGGTTCGGTCACATCTCAATAAAATTTTCATTTTCCACACAACCAGAAACTGGGGCAGGATTTTGAGGAGGACCCTCAAAATTCCAGAGCAAGTCCAGCCGAAGTAATCATATGCAAGACAGTCAAAAAATCATTTAAGTAACTGGGGAAGATAATTTGTGAAGGATTCTCAAAATTCTGGAGCAAATCCAACAAACTTCATCACATGTAGAACGACCAAAGAATCGCTCACTAAACTGGGGTAGAATTTTGAGGAAAAGAAGTCACAATGTCTCTAAAGTGTCGCAGTCATTGGTTTATTTAATTTACTCGATATCGTAAACTACTATGTTTTAAAATAACTATGTTTATCAAATGTTTGTATACTTTTCGAAAACTTTATTTCTATAGCAGCCAGATGTTACGCAGGGTAACTCAAACAGGATCTTCAAAGCAAAGCAAAGTAAAACAAGCAGGCAAAGGCATGAACCAACCTTTCCGGCAAAACTCATGATTTTTCTTTGGATGCAGGCACAATGAACATGATAGGAGCATTCACAAGTATACATGTACCAAAATCACTATCTTCATAATGTCGAGGCTACCAAACGCAAATATATCTCCAGATAAGAAAATGCTATGCCACTACTTATTATTTGTTCACTACATGAGGCTAAGCCATGCCTACCCTATTTGCATAAGGCTAAGCACTGGCTTCCACTACATGAGACTAAACATTGTCTTCTCTTATTGCATGAGGCTAAAAATTGCCTCCTTATCTGCATAAGGCTAAGCTCTGCTTTTCCATTGCATGAGACTAAGCATTGTCTACTCTCCTTGCATGAGGATAAGCATTGCCTCCCTATTAAAAAAGGCTAAGCACTGCCTTTCACTACATGAGACTAAGCATTATCTTCTATTTTTGCATGAGGCTAAGCATTGCCTCTCTATTTGCATAAGGCTAAGCTCTGCCTTCCCATTGCATGAGACTAAGCATTGTGTCCTCTTGTTGCATGAGGCTAAACATTTCTTCCCTATCTGCATAAGGCTAAGCTCTGCCTTTCCATTGCATGAGACCAAGCATTGTCTCCTTTTCTTGTGTGAGGCTAAGCATTGCCTCCCTATCTGCATAAGGCTAAGCTATGCCTTCCCATTGCATGAGACTAAGCATTGTCTCCTCCTGTTGCATGGGCTAAGCATTGCCTCCCTATTTGCATAAGGCTAAGCACTACCTTCTTATTGCATGAGACTAAGCATTGTCTCCTCTTCTTGCATGAGGCTAAGCATTGCCTCCCTATCTGCATAAGGCTAAGCTCTGCCTTCTCATTGCATGATACAAAGCATCATGTCCCATTTTGCATTAGGCTAAGCATTGCCTCCCCAATTTCATAAGGTTAAGCTCTGCCTTTCCTTGCATGAGACTAAGCATTGTCTCTCCTTGCATAACCACAAATGATGCGCTGTTCAAAACCTTGCATTATTCTCTTCCCTCGGGGCTAAGCTCTACCCCCCGACCTTATACAGGGCTAAGATCTGTCTTGTTTCATCTCAAGCATCATGTCTTTGCATCTCATGGGGTGAAGCATAGCCAAATTTTCTGAAGGCATCACCCTCATAGCCGAAAGACACCATGTCATGGCCTGAGGATCTCTCCATATTGTACATCATTATTCAAAGACGTCATGGTTCAGAGGCACCATTCTCATGGCCCGAGAACATCATTTCATGGCATGTGAATCCCTTATATCTCGATTCAGGGCCCAGGACGTCATGGTCTAAGGACATCATCCTCACCATCCAAAGACAATCTTTATGGTCCAATGGGAATTTGCATCATATTTAAATTCCCGCAATAGACTATATATATTTGTGTGCATCGTGTTTTATGTTTTTGCAGGTAATCAAGGAAATAACTGTTCTTCAAACAGGAGCAACCTTCGCTCCGGTTTCCGCTCACATCATTCATACAATGCTATTATTTCAAACGTAACCGACTCCCATTAATTACTCGCTTTTACTCTATGACCGTTCAAATGTCTGCCCTGTGATACATCCATAACATCTCAAATTCAAATTTGTGACTTCGCATAAATTTATCGATACTACCCTACTCAAAAGAACCCTTTCCGAAACACACGACCATCCCTATAACAACGCCGTCAGTTTCGTTTACTGTTAGATCCAGAACTACACATGGCCTGGTTCCTGTAAAATCAGGGATATGTAGGCAGCTCAAAGACCAGGGTGCAGCCTGTATTTTTCAAAATCACTCCATTCGGTCAAAATCAGTCATCATTTCCTTACCGACAACTCTTTCATCCTTCCCGGATAAAGAGGGGCAACTGTTGATACCCAATCTTTACCTCATATTTTTCAATTATATTTATATACTTTCAAAATAGAGCATATACATCATCATTTATTTACAAGCAGGAACAAGTATTTTTCATTATTTTTCATAATTTTTAAAGGTTTTAAATCAATTTATTTCTGCATCTTATATATATGAATATCTTTTAATTACCTTACAAATTATTTTTATAATGATTTTAGCATTTAAACTTATTATTTACAACCATATTAGGTTTTAAATATTTAATACATTTATTATAATTACATTTGCATTTTAAAAAAAAAAGTTAAATTGCACATTTTGCAATAATAGCCCATAAATGCTTATAATTATTTTATTTATGCAAAAAATAACCTTTTATATTTTTATAGTCTTACATAATTGTTTTAAATCATTTTTACGCAAAAGTAATATTTTTTGTTATTTATTTATTATTTTTCTAAATTATTTATTTATAAATATTGTATGTTTAAAATTTGGCCCTAATTCTACAATTAATTTCGGACCTAAGCTACCCAAACATAACCCAATTACCGAAACCCAATACACCTGGCCCAATTACCCTTACCCATTCAATTAAACCCGACCCAGTCTGCTCAAATCCCAGTCGTTTATCAAAAATGATGGATGACTCACAGGCGATCATCCCCCTCCCTTATATCTCCACCCCAAACCCTATCCCTCATTTTCCCTAATCCCGCCGCCTCTGTTCCCCCCCCCCCCCCCCGATGAACCCTAATTCCGCCGCCTCACTAAAATTCCCCCAAATCACATTCCTAAAAGGGTTATTTCCCCATCCACCTACCATCGCGAGATATTTTCCTTATATGGTGCTATTTTATGGAATAACTTAGGTTCTTGCCTAAACATGGCAAGCACCCCACTTCGATTCTGTCCTAATAAATGCCCACCTCTTGGGTTTCGATGACTTTGAGTCCAAACACGTTAATTTGTACTGATTCTCTCGTATCTCGCTGATTCGTACTTAACCCTAAAGGTTCAGGTTTCAGATTCTCTTTTGATTTGAACCTAAGCTGGTTCAAACTTCGATTTTTGGCATTATTCTGTCCCTATTAACTCTATTACCTGTGAAACTTCCTATTTTTGTCGTTTTCTTTTGCTTACCCAAATTAGGGTTTCAGATCTTCTTCAATTGAACCAAATCTGGTTCGATTCTATGTTTCTTTTTGAATAATCTCTTGTCTAAGTCTATTTTTGTTGTTTACCTATTTAGTGTTTCAGACCCTTTTACTTGAACTAAATCCAGTTCAATTCTATGTTTCTTTTTGAATAATTCTCTGTCCATATTCATTATATGCATTATGTGATTCTTTTCCTAATTTTCTACTGAATTTGAGTATCTTCACCTAAAATTTAGGGTTTCAATTTTATTGATTTAAGTACTTGCCTTTTGGTATTTAAATTGGCTATGCTTATGTTCTAATTTGGGCACTATTTATATCCCTCCCCACTCCCCTTTGAAAGTCTAGAAGTTCTAAGTTCGAATATTTGTTCACTACTATACAAACGTTGTGTGCTTCTAATTTCTCTTGAATAATTTTGCTATATGTTTTGATTTCTGGCCGGCTGAAAGCCAAGGCCAGAAATCCCCCAAGTTCTTGCTTCTGTCTGGTGATATTCACTTTACTTTCGGATTCCTTTATTCCATGTTTCATCTCAACAGGTGAGTTATTAGACCCTCTGCCCAGGAGGGCGTACTGATGATGACGAACCAACAGCAGATGCCAACGCATGAGCTATGCTTGCATCACCTCTCATTGGACAATCCCTCATAACGTGGCCCGGATAACCACAAGTATAACAAATACCTGACCCCATACGGCACTACCCGATATGTTGCTTACCACATTGAATACATCGTGGCAAGGGTGGCCTCATCTGATTTGACTCACCCCTATACTGAGAACCTGAGGCCATGAAATTCTCACCAGACTCTAAATATGTATAACCATCAAATCTCTTATCACCAAACTGAGGGGGCGCGCTAGCCGAGGGCTGGGATGGATACCTCGAGTACTGCTGCCTTTGACCACCTTGAAACTATCAAGAAGGACCCGAAGACCTCGCTCTCTAATTTTGGGCCCTATCATGCCCACGGTATATTGGGCCTTATAGGATCATTCGGAGAGTGGGCCAAGTAGCTTATGTGTTAGAATTGCCTTCAGAATTGGAGTTTGTCCATTCGGATTTTTACGTATCTATGTTACGGATGTGCATTGGTGATCCTACGCGAGTAGTGCCCACAAATGATGTGTACAGATTATAGAAGAATTATCATACAATGAAGTTCGGGTTGCCATCCTAGACCGACAAATCCGCAAGCTGCAGAATAAGGAGGTAGCCTCCGTGAAAGTACTTTGGAGGAACAACAATGTGGAAGAAATGACTTGGGAGGCCGAGGAAAACATGAAGTCTAGATATCCTTATTTATTTCCTCCTTCAGAGAAGGGTCCGACTGAGACGTCATAACCTTACGTGTATGGATTCTAGTGTCAGTTATTGTCATTGGTCGCATGAGGCCATTGTCGTTATTGATTATTGTGATCCTATGTGGCGTTGAATTATTAAGTTTCTACAGGACAAGTTGGTTGTAGTACTATTACAAAGGCGACTCTGCCCAGGGTTATATAGATCCCAGAGAGTTAAACATACGAGGTTGAATGTTTCTAAGGGGGGAAGGATGTTACATCTTGCGTTTTCGTACGCTAAAAGTTTCGTCTTCAGTTAATTGACGTAGACTCGGGGGTTAGATTATCTTAAGCTTAACGTATTTCCGCTAATTATATCAAGCGAGAAGTATGTGTCATGAAGGATAAAGGGTACATGAATTAAAGAAAATGAGTTTCGTTGAAAATGGACAATTTGGGATAACATACGGGTCGAGCGATAATATCCGATAATTAGGAAATAGTATATACCCCGAGTCTCTAAGATGGTTCAATACAAAACATATTTCCAAGGTGATGCTATTCCATTCAAGTTTGAGGAACAAAACATATGGCATAAAGGCCATGGTGGAAAAGGATACCATCGAGCCAGATCGATACCATGCTGGCCATGTGAACTTTTATCTATCATCATTGGTCGATGACATAGCAGGATAAGTCAAGCTAGGAATTGATTTGGGAAATAGGGTCATAGACGACGCTGCCGAGGCCCAAGTAAAATATAGTAGGTTAAGCAAAAGGATTTTTGAATCTGAGGCCAGACCTTTGGAACAATACAAAACGGACATAGAAGCAATCAATGAATGGAGAGAAATCACTACTGAATAAATAGAGAGGCTAGAGTAATAAGAGCGTGGATTGATGGAGCTAGAAGTGAAGATGAGAAACAGGGTTACAGGCTATCAAAACATGGATAGAAACGAAGGAGGTCTCCTAGCAAGGGCGTATCTGCTGCTGGACATGCGCGACCTGGGGAACTTGATTGATGGAGAAAAGAAGGCCAAGCATGGAGAAGTCCCTTTTGGACCAAATAGAATAAAAAATATGTTTTACTTGCTTTCTAGGATCCTTTAGGCTTTAGTTGTAATAAGGCACATGCCATTAGTTACTCTTTATCATTATTGTCATTTTAGTAGAGATTCAGTTTATTTTTTAATATTAATGAAATGGCATAGTTATTGGCATCAATTTTCTTCAAATCTATATGTCGCTTAGGCCTACCTTGGGCACAATGAGGTCCCCAAATTAGTACGTGAATTTATAATTCCGCAATATGTGTTTAGCTACCGCAAAACACCTTTTAATACTCCTTACTGACTTGTTTACCTTTTTATTTTCTTCTTTTCTTGATTTGTTTATTCTCATACCCTAAGGTTGGTTCATGCATAGTGCCATCATCAGCATATCATACCAGATCAAGAGGTCCTCCACCTCGTTTTCCTCCAAACAATCCTAAAAGCAAAGGAAAGGCTAGAATGGATGATACAAGCAATATCAGGAAATACAATGCTACACACGAAGAGAATGTCGAAACTTCATATGGTTGAAGCACTCCAACACTGAATGACTTGGTTTTGCGGTTGGAACAAAAGATATTGGAGTTACAAGGGGAACTTGAGCAGCTCCAAAACATGGAAAATTTCTCCCTTACCCTGAACGTCCTCGACATCAACCAACAGAACACTAAAAACCCAGCACCTCCTCAAAATGACCAAACTAGCATCCACAACATCCTCCCGCACCTCACCAATATGCCACACCGCCTCAAAATCCCAATGCTCCACTTGTATTGACTCTTCCGAAACATCATCATCAGCCAAACCAGTATCCCCAAACCACTACCTATCATACTCCTTAGGACGCACCACAACCTACCCCCCATCCTCAAAACTCAACCAACGATCACCACTACACCCAAATCCCTAGAGTCCATCAAAGCAACCCCACATACATAGAAACCTTACCCCACACTCCTCAACAAACCTTATACATACCTGAGCCCATCGAAAAGGACCTACTCATCAAGAATATGGAAAAGGAACTTAAGAACCTCACAAGTCGAGTCCAAGGTGCCGAAAGGGGTAAAGGCATTGAGGGATTGAAGTATGAGGATCTATGCATTCATCCGGACGTAGAACTGTTAGAGGGTTACAAACCTCCAAAATTTGAGATGTTTGAAGGAATAGGTGACCTAAAGGTGATCTAAAGAAATACTTTGACAAGCTCGTAGGAGTTGTAAAAGATGAAAGGATTCGCATGAAATTATTCATGAGGAACCTCACTGGAGATGCCCTAAGGTACATCAGTCAAAATCCAAAAAAGTGGGTTAGTTGGGTAAGCATGGCATCAGATCTCATGGATCGGTTCAGGTTTAATATAGAGAATGCACAAGATGTCTTCTATATCTAGAATCTCAAGAAAAAGCCAACAGTGACTTTCCGTGAGTATGCTACTCGATGGAGATCGGAAGCCGCAAAAGTAAGGTCGGAATTAGAGGAAGAGCAAATGAACAAATTCTTTGTTCGGCCCAAGATCTGCAGTACTATGAGAGGTTAATGGTTATTGAGATTCACAAATTCTTCGACATCATCAAATTGTGGGAAAGGATTGAAGAAGGAATCAAGAGCGAAATGATAACTAATTTTGAGGCATTACAGGCTACGAACAAAGCATTGCAGTTAGAGGGTATATCCAAAAAGAAAGAAGTAGGAACCGTGATAGTAGCCCAAGGACCAAAATCTCCTCTCACATACCAAACCCCACCACCCATATATCAGCCTTCACCTCCTAGATACCAACAACCCGCCATCACCTACCATACTTATAACATAGAACTTGTATATTACCGCTCACCACTATTAGCCCACCAAAACTAATAGAAACCCAAACCAAATTTTGACCGTAGACCACCCAAAAAATACACTCCTATTGCAGAACCCATTGATCGGATCTATGAAAGACTGAAGGTACTCGTTATGTCACCCACATTCCCACTCTTGCAAAGGAAAACTGTTCCCAATGGGTTAATACAAACAAGACGTGTGCCTATCACTCAGGCATGAATGGACATACCACCAATGAATGTCACACTTTGAAGGACAAGATCCAGACGATTGACACCAAGTTTATATAAGCAAAAGAGGCTGCACCTAATGTCCACAACAATCCTCTCCTGGATCACTGGGGCGAGGGGGTAAATGTGATAGAAACTGCTGAAGAATGGGATCCAGAAGGATCAATTGGTCTCATTCATGAAGGGGATGAAACCACAATACCTCCAGTCACTCTCACACCTACTATATTGCAAATTTAGTCACCCATTAAGTTTGAAATGGCCACACCAACTCCGTTTGAGGTTAAAACAACAACGCACACAACCATACCAGCTCTGTTTGAGGTTGAAGTGACCACACCCTTCACTGTGATGGTAGCACCCACACCTTTCTTTAATCCCAATGCTATACCATAGGACTATGCGGCAGAGGCGGGAAGAAAAGGAAAAAGGAAAATAGAAGAAATAGGTGTCGCACAAGGCATGACCAGGATTGGTAGGGTTTACACACCTGAGCATTTGGGAGGAGCAAGTAAAGAAGCTGCCCCAAGCAGCCTATCATTGAAACAGGCCCAGATGATCTTTGGAGGAAGATACAAGCAAGAGAATATTATGTGGTTGATCATCTGAACAAAACCCCTACTTAGATATCCATTCTAACATTACCACAGAATTTATAGTTGCACAGGAATACATTAATAAAAGTGTTTAACGAAGCTTACGTGCCCAACAACATCACCAATGGAGAGATGGACAACATGGTAGGAATAGTACTGGAAAGCCACAAGATCACTTTTCACGAAGACGAGTTGCCACCAGAAGGTTTGAGTCATACTAGGGCACTGGACATCACAGAACAATTTGAAGAAAAATTCATCTCCAGGGTCCTGATAGATGGGGGCTCAAGTCTCAACATCTATCCATTAACCACTTTGAAAAGGTTAGGTGAGGATTTCCATGAGATTCGAGCAGGGAGTATGAATGCGAAAGCATTTGATAGGTCTCAAAGAGCCACAATTGAAGAAATCAACCTTTGTTTGTAGATGGGACCAACTTGGTTTGACATTGAATTTCAAGTAGTGAACATATACGCCACATATAATCTGCTATTGGGACGACCTTGGATACATGATGCTATAGCCATAACTTCTATGCTACACTAGGCCGCGAAATTCGAATGGAATCATCAGGAATTGATCATTCATGGAGACGAATGTAATCCCATTTACACCAATCAAACCGTTTCAGTTGTTTAGAATAGAAGGAATTTGGGAGGAGAGACGTACCATCGCATTGAGCGTGTCAATGCAATTGAAAAGGACAAATGGTGGAGCGGCAAAATAGAAAGTATGTTGACATAGACAGGGTATGAACCCGACAAAGGTCTCGGCAAGAATCTCCAAGGGATCATCAAACCGATAAAATTAAAGTGTCGCGGTACAACCTTTGGGATTGGGTACGAATACACCTGGAAGGAGTACGATTATTGGTCGCTTCCACTGCGTGGTCCCTATTACCCTCTTAAATAGCCAATACCACATTCGCACCAGACATTTCAACCAACTGACGTAATATGGGGATCTGAAGAATATGAGGCTTTAGTCGGCCTAAGGAATCTATTTCTCGACAAGAAAGACATGGACTGCAATGTAATAGCTGAGGAGGAAGAAGAGGAAGACCTTACAATCCACACCATGGAAAAAGGAGTTGTTCTCAAGAATTGGACTGTTGCACTATCCCGGGCCCGTCGAGTTCTTGGGTAGCCTGGCAATTAACATGATCTATTTTTAAAAGCAATTTAAGCATTTAAGATATCTCAGTATTTTGTTTATACGCATTTTGTTTTGAAATAATTGTTCGAGTTATCAGGCCGTACTTGTTTTAATGTTGTCAAAATTTATTTAATAAATTGCTATTTTAGTATTTATTATTATCTTTTATATTTTCTCTCTACAACATTATTATTACTTATCCTGATGAACCAATGACTGTGACATGTAATGAGAATACGCAACATAAGGATAGTAACTCGGAAGAGATAGATGAAGAGGATGTGAAACCTGAGGAAATTGCCAGAGAAGTTGAGAAATTTTGAGAATAACCCTAAGTCCAAGCTGGATGAAACTGAGATAGTCAACTTGGGAGATTCCGAAACAGCTAAAGAAACCCACATATGTATCCATTTTTCACCGTCAGAAAAAGAAGAATACACCCATTTCATAAAGGAGTATAAGGACATTTTCGCATGGTCTTATGATGACATGACTTGTTTGAGCACGTCTATAGTGGCTTATAAACTACCTACCAATCCGATGTGTCCGCCTATGAAACAGAAAGTCAAGAAGTTCAAACCTAATATGAGTCTAAAAATCAAAGAGGAAGTCACCAAGCAGATCAAAGATAAGGTTCTCATAGTGGTTGAATACCCTACTTGGTTGGCCAACATTGTGCTAATTCTGAAGAAGGATGCAAAGGTCCAAGTATGTGTCGACTATCGAGATTTATACAAAGCAAGACACAAAGATGATTTCCCGTTACCTAATATAAACATACTGATTGACAACTGTGCCAAGCATGAACTCCAATCCTTTGTGGATTGCTTTGCAGGATACCATCGGATCTGGATGAATGAGGAAGATGCCGAGAAAACAGCCTTTATCACTCCGTGGTGGATGTATTGTTATAAAATGATATCATTTGGGCTGAAGAATGCTAGAGCCACTTATATGAGAGCCATGACAACCATTTTCCATGACATTATTCACAAAGAAATAGAGGTGTACGTGGATGACGTCATCATCAAATCTAGAAGAAGCGCAGATCATATAATAGATTTAAGGAAATTCTTTAATTGGCTTCAAAGGTACAATCTGAAACTAAATCCTGCAAAGTGTGCCTTCAGAGTCGCTGTTGGAAAAGTGCAAGGTTTCATCGTCAGTCGCTGGGGGATTGAATTGGACCCTTCAAAGGTCAAAGCCATACAAGGTTTTCCACCTTCGAAGAGTAAGAAAGATGGGATGAGCTTCTTGGGGCATCTCAATTACATCAGCCGATTCATAGCACAATCGACAGTGATCTGTGAGCCAATTTTGAAAATGTTGAAGAAAGATGCTGTAACAAAATAGACTGAAGAATGTCAAAAAGCCTTTGACATAATCAAGGAATGCCTATCGACACCAAAAGTCTTGGTCCCACCGGAACCTAGTAGACCTTTGGTACTCTATTTGTCCATACTAGATGGAGCTTTCAGTTGTGGTTTAGGACAACATAACAATACGGGACGAAAAGAACACGCCATATATTACTTGAGTATGAAGTTCACACCCTACGAATCACGGTATTCTCTGTTAGAACACACTTGTTGTGCTCTAACGTGGATAGCTCAGAACTTGAGGCACTACTTCTATGCCTACACTACATATCTCATATCAAGGATGCATCCCCTGAAATACATCTTTCAAAAACCAATGCATACATGGAAACTAGCCAAATGGCAGATATTGTTGAATGAGTTTGAAATCGTCTATGTGACTTATAAGGCGGTCAAGGGACAGGCTTTAGAAGATCACCTTGTAGAAAATCTTGTGGGAGTTGAGTACGAACCATTGAAAATGTATTTTCCTGATGAAGAAATGTCGTTTGTAGGAGAAGATATTACCGAAGCCTATGATGATTGGAGAATGATCTCCGACGGAGCTACAAATTTCAAAGGAGTGGGTATTGGAGCAGTTCTAGTGTCAGAGACAAGTCAACATTATCCGATATCCGGGAAGCTCATGTTTCCATGCACCAACAATATGGCAGAATATGAGGCTTGCATTATAGGTCTCAATTTGGCAATCGACATGAATATACAGGCGTTGCTGGTAATTGGTGAATCAGATCTTCTAGTACATCAGGTTCTAGGAGAGTGGGTTACCAAGATACCAAAATATTGCCATATCTGTATCACGTACAAGAGCTGATGAAAAGATTCACAAAGATAGAATTCAAACATGTTCCGAGAATCCAGAGTGAGTTCTTAGATGCACTAGCCATTTTGTCCTCCATGATACAACATCCAGACAAGAATTTCATCGATCCTATTCCAGTAAGAATCCATAATCAACCAGCTTGTTGTGCTTATGCTGGAAAAGAAATAGATGGGAATCCATGGTACCATAATATCAGGGAATACTTGGAAAAAAAAGAATACCTGAAGCATGCAAATCATACTCAGAAACACATGCTCCGGAGATTGTCCAATCATTTCTTTATAAGTGGAGAAATTCTGTATAGAAGGACTCTAGACCTAAGGTTATTACGGTTTGCTAATACCAAATAAGCTTCCAGACTGCTCGAGGAAATACATGCTGGAACATGCGAGCCGCACATTAATGGTTTCATTCTAGCCAAGAAGATATTAAGAGCAGGATACTTTTGGATGACTATGAAAATAAACTGCATCAGGTATGTCCAAAGTGTCACAAGTGTCAGGTACATGCAGATATGATACGAGTACCACCAAATGAACTCAATGCAAGAAGTTCACATTAGCCTTTCACTGCTTGGGGAATAGATTTCATCGGTCCGATTGAGCCCACCGCTTCAAACAGGAACATGTTCATTTTAGTAGCCATAGACTACTTCACAAAATGGGTTGAGGCTGCATCTTACAAGGCTGTAACCAAGAAAGTCGCTGTAGACTTTGTTAGGGATCGTATTATTTGCCGATTTGGGGTACCAGAATCCATCATTACCATCAATGCCTCAAACCTCAAAAGCGATCTAATGAAAGCTATGTGTGAAACCTTCAAGATCAAGCATAAGATTTTCACAACATACCGACCTCAAATGAATGGAGCCGTGGAAGCCGCCAACAAAAACATCCAGAAAAGTTTGAGGAAAATGGTAGACAACCACAAGAAATGGCATGAGAAATTACCATTTTCCTTATAAGGATATCGTACCACAGTTCGCACATCAATCGGAGCAACTCCCTACATTCTGGTTTACGGTACTGAAGTTGTCATTCCCACCGAGGTCGAAGTTCCTTCTTTGAGAATTATACAGGAAGCAGAACTCAATGATGCATAATGGATAAGGAGTTGCTATGAACAATTGGCTCTTATCGACGGATAGAAGAATTAATGCAGTATGTCATTGTCAACTTTATCAGAACAAAATGTCCAGAGCTTTCAACAAAAAGGTCAAACCTAGACACTTCACACCGGGGCAGCTGGTGTTGAAATGAATCTTCCCACATCAAGATGAAGCCAAAGGAAAGTTTTCACCCAATTGGCAAGGGCCGTACATGGTTCACAAGTGTCGTGCCCTCTTTTTCTTATGAAATTAGGTCTATGACATTTGAAAGGGCAACTCATTCCCTTTTGGGAATTTGGGTTTGAATTGAAGAGTCTCCACCTAATGATGAAGGTGCATTAGGACACCAAGAGGGTTTTGATTTGAGTAACCAGAGATTGGGTATGGTCTTGAAATTATCCCAAGAGGAAGGTGTTAGGCACCCCTCAGGATCCACTAGTATGGTTCCCGACCAGACTATTGTTTTTACTTTAGGTGTAAATGACATGTAAGCAAATGAAACTTCAGATAAGAGGGAATTTTCACATAATGGTTGACAAATAAACAAAGTTGGAAAGAACTAAAAGAAAGTTGATTTTCCTTAAAGTCATAGTTTGAAATCTTTAGAAGAAACAAAGAAACAAAGGGAAAGGGGGTCCTAAGTTTATTAATAATATGGATCACCCCACACAATGCCAGGTAATCACTCCTCAATGAGGGGCTACACGTGACATTATCGTGTGGTCATCATATCCATATCTATCCTTCCCACCCCATTAAGGTATTAAAGTGCGGGATGGTCTCGTTTTACTTATTGCATGCTATTACCCGCCCCCATCCTATCATTCCCGGAGGCATTTAGGACTACTAATCCTAAAGGGGAGGGGTATTAGGCTTATTTGTAGTTTCAAAGACAAAATTCTAAGGCGACATACAAAACATGTATAGTAAATTGAGGGAAAGCACATAACAAGCAAAAAGGGCTCAGATACACCTCCTTTAAACAAAGAAGCACGTAATTAGAATGATTTACACATACTGTTTAGGGCCTGATTAAATACTAACATGAGATGACTTAAAGGTTGAGGCAGACTGATTTATTACATAATTCAGATAAGAAGCCTGAATCAGGCCTACCTGCTGGTTGTAGTTAATAGAACCGATTCAGTTTATAACTTTATCCTAAGGCTTGCCTAAGTGTTGGACAAGGATCCTATGGGCATGGCGTCTACTGAATTCAGAAAGCAATGAAATAACAAGGTCTAAAAAATAAACTGAATATGGTTGTCAAAAAGAAAAGGCTAGTTTTAACGAAGGTTATATGTTCTGCAACTAATGGTACTTATTATTACTGGTTTTAGCTCTATACGTGAATGAAGAGATTTAGATTCAATTAGGAATTCCTATAGACATGCTTTCTACACGTAGATGATTTTAAGCCTTTTTAGACATGGTAAAAAAATACAAAAGCCTTATAAACATGATATTTAACTGCATAAGACATGTTTTAACCTATAAACATGGTATCTAACTGGCAGAAAAACCTATGAGCATGATATCTCGATGCAACATTTGTTTAAAGCCTATGAGCATACTATTTATACGAATGTAGTAATCCTATGATCATGATTTCTATGTGAAAATGGACATTCAGAATCCCCTATAGGCATGCTTTCTATATGCATTTGAATGTGCGGAATTCAAAAAAACCTATAGACATGGTATATATGTGAGAATGTAGAAGTTAGACTGACCTGTAGGCATAGTATCTACCATTTGCATACATAGTTACCCGCCTTTTCACTAGCCATTCCCAAGAGTTTATTACAAATTATTACAGCCCGGAATAAAGTAAAAAATGCATCAGGAAATATAAAAGTACAACCAAAGGAGAGCCTGAATCAGACTTCATGTCTGAAATATGAGGTAAACCAACTCCTAGGGATCATGATCCAAAGCCTTTCTCCTATTTGAATGTGTCAAAGTTCCCTAAGAGTCTCAATGGGACACCGGGCAATGCTCACACCCAAATGTATTATCAAATTAGGACAAGTGCAGTGTGGAAGGGCCAACCCTCAAGTGTCCAAGTTCAGAGGGAGCTCAAAGGGTCCCAAGAAAGTCTCATGTCACGACCCGAATCAGAGGGCCGCGACGGGCACCCGGTGCTTTACTCAACTGAGTACCAACGTAACATATCTTTGTTATCATACTATCATGAGTAAATGAGCCAGAAAACCTGTCATGAGATAACAAGAATAAAACATAAGGGAATACTCAACATATGAAGACCCAAAATGACATACAAACTTATGTATGTGACATACGGGCATATAAGGCCGACATGACCAATTGTAAACTCAAAACATACGCCTACAAGGCCATACAAGTGTCCCTACACCTGACATCTGTCTACAAGCCTCTAAGAGTACATAAAATCATAAAGATCGGGACAGGGCCCCGCCATACCAATCAATACATATCCAAAGCATACTGGCCAACTAGGCAACTCCGGAGCAAGTGGAGTGCACCAACACCTTTGCTGAGCTGATAGCGTACTAGGAGGACTGTCAACCTATCATCGGGACCTGCGGGCATGACACGCAGCATCCCCAGGCAAAAGGAATGTAAGTATGAATAAAGTACCATGTATGTAAGGCAGGAAAGCATAAACAAGAACAGTAATGTAAAGAGAGATAGAGGAGATACAACCTGTAACATTTGAGTGCCTCTGGGGACTACTGACATGAAATGCATAATACATATATATACATGAACTTTTTTAAAAACATTCGCCTCTATGGGCATCATCATCATCATATCGTACCCGGCCTCAAAGAGGACTCGGTAAAAACATACCCGACCATCATAAGGCTTGGTAGAATCGTACCCGGCCACGTGGAGCTCGGTAAACCCAACTGATCAGTGGTTGCACAATAGGTGCCATACCCGGCCGACTATAGCGCGACTCAGTAGAGTAAAATAGATACATATATATAATGCATGCTCGACTCATGGAATCACGTTCTAACCCTTTTGGAGTGATGTAATGTCATTGCACCTTCGATTAACATTTTGGACATCCCTACCATCAATATTAACCTTAGTGGGATTTAAGGATCATACACACTTGTTTAGAATAACTTTATAAGGAAAGAACAACATGAACAACCTTAGTTTCTAGGAGTAGATCCGTTATGAATTAGCGTACCGTTTATGTTCATGTCACTTTAGATCATGCCAAAAGAAAGAAGTAAGTGCCTTAACATACCTTGTATATTCTTCCCAACCTCAAGCTATGCAATTTCACGGCTCCATAGTCTACAATAAGAGAAATGACACTCTCATTATCGTTTAAGCGTCGTAACTATTATGTATCGACCACAATCTATTTTACAATGAAACGGATAGAACCTCCCCTATATATATGACTTCACACTAGTCAAAACAATCACAAACAGCCCAACATACCCCTATCACTTCATACACAACACGACAACCATAATAGTGTTAACCAACCCGAAAATGTTACGACGAACGACCAACAAACAACCTTGCCATTATGTGGTGTTTTTCCACAACCTTCCTCCTCTCAACTCCATAAAAATAGTAGTAAAAGATACAACCAATACCAACACGAAACAGCCCAAAAATATTCCCACAAGTTCATCAACTCAAAAATAATTTTTCAGTTTACTTAAACAAATTTCGACTTGTCTTTTCTTTCAAATTGGGAAATACAATCAAAAGTACATTATTATACCTCTTATCCAATAAACCATCCATGAATTCAACTTAAAAATAAGTTTACAACCATCCAACCATTACACAAGAACAAACAACATACCATTATTTCGAAACTAGCTAGGTTTATTCTTTACGATCGAGTTACTACTCGCAAATGCATAGATAATGGAAGGAGAAGCATAAACTTACCTTGTACTGAGTATAACCCACAAAACCTGGTCCTTTTTCATCAAAAATAAGTTCCTCAACACGGCTAGAAGAAGGAGAAAGAGAAACTAGCAAGCTGTCCGGACTTTTCAGCACTAGAATCGCGTCGTAACACCCGGAATACCCTAGGGTTTGTGTGGGATTTTTGGGGTGGAGTTGTAGGGGTTCAATTAGGTTTTCTTGGACTGAAAGATAGGTGAAATAACTGAGTTTATAATCCTTTAAAAGTCCCCTCTTGACCGACTTATTTGAGGCCTCTCTTTTTGGCAAGTAGGTGATGCACCTACTTGTCACCTACTAGTTGCGCGGTCTCGCGAAAATGCAAATATCTCTATACTCCAAGATCGTATTGATAAACGGTTTAATGAGTTGAAAACTAGACTCATAGACCTTAAATTTCATATGTAGATCATCCCTTGATTAATAGTATGTTAGGAGAAAAGCTCAGCTACATTTAACCTAAGTTTCAACTCATTTTTTAATGTAACTTGTGATGACCTTTTCCAACTTTTGTTCCACAACTTGCTTGACTTAAAAACATAACACACGAATATCATACGACTAACTAACTCATAACATAACCTTATCATCATGTTAATCACCCTTGTCTCACCCCAAAAGTATAGGTTAAAACATTCCAAACTTGTCGACATTTGACGAAACTTATTTTCTTTAATTCATTTAGCGGCTAAGCTTTCCAACCCTTTTGGTACTCGTTATTCATGATCATAAAGTTTTGTAACCTCTATTATAAAAGGATTAACTTACTTTACATACTTTCAAAGTTGATCTCATTTCTGAGCTTACATCAATTGACTTATGGATACTCTAACATACGAAAACATAGGGTGTAACAGCTCACATGAGGGGGGGGGGGCAGAACTTAAAAACTAAGAGATGGTGCAAGTGCAGAAACATAATTCTGAAAGGGGAAATGGAGAGGGAAACAACTACAAATAAGTACACACAGTGGAATAGGGAATAGGGAGATTGTAAAGAGCCCATTGCTTAGGCAAGGACAGGTTTCAAGCATGCTCAGCAATGGAGGATGCTAGCATGCTCTCAAACCTGCTAGAACAGACTATTTAGAGGCTAGGATCCCAAGGGATCAAGTTTGATTCATGGACAATAACTTACCGTATTGCCATGCCTCAAACCATAGCTTAAACACATAAGGGGGCAGAGGTTTGGGATTCATAATAGAGCAGGCAGAAAGAAATCAATATGCTAAAGCAAATGTTGAACTAGACAGAAGCAGTAAGCAGACAGGGATACGTAAAGTAATAAATAAACACATTGTTGTGAAGTTGAAATCTTAAATCAGGACATACCAGTTTCAAAGAAGTAAATAGAGAAAAGCAGGCAGTAGGTCTTGTTAACATGCCACAGTTCAAGCAACAAGAGAGAATACTTTGAGTGTAAGTATAAGGTCAGAAAGACTACGAGTGATGGATTGATGTACTTGTGTCAATGAAAGAGTCGATATTTATAGTGTGAAAACATGCAGAAATAATGGTAAGAAAACATTTAAGGAACTGGTTATCAATTAAAAATCAATCAATACAAGACTTCCTTTAATTAAGGAATTCAGATTCAAACGGTAAAACTATTTAAGGAAAGAAATCAAATAAACATCATGTGCAAAGTAGGCAATTAGGGATAAATACATAGGAGTTTTAATTAAAGGAAGAATTTTGAAATACACGGCTAAAACAAATAAGGTAAGGATCAATCAGTATACAGTAAATCAAGGGGTTAGAGGTTTGAAATTACTGGCTCATGAAGGGGCTAAGGAAAGTTTTCGACTCAAATCAAGTAACAGGGAAATCAGCAAACAAGGAAAGAAATCAATTAAACTTATATAAGGGAAGTCTGAAATCAATCAAAATTGAAAGCCATTTTTAGAGGGAAGTTCAGCACAAATAAAAAGCACACAAATATGCTAGGTTGAATTTAGAGCAAAGAAAAACGTCATGCCATTGCAAAATCAGTAGGTAGTCACATAGGTTAGAAGAGATAGTATAAAATAACATACAACAGGTCCAGTATAAGGACCTTAGAAGAGTTTTAGTAGAAAAATAATAATCCTTAAAGAAACAGAGATTTCAGGACTCAGTTAACAAATTCAGAGAACTTGAAATAGGTCCAAAAGAGTTAGGTTTTCTGAAGTCAAACAAGTTCAAAGATGAAGAACAAGCAAATCACATAGCCAAGGGTCTCAAAACTCAGATGAACCCCCAAATTTAGGGTTCTTGCCATTAACCAAATGTAGAGACGAAAGGGCAAGTGATTAAAGGAGAAGATACTAATTGAAACAGGTTCAGAGGTCTCAGAAAGGAACTCAGACCTTTAACATGCTCTTTTAGTTGTAGGAACTCATGATAGTCATAGTAAAAGAACAACATGCAAAACAAATAGAAGAACTAGTAGAAAAAACAAATAAGAACACGGTGAAAAAAAAACTTAACAAGAACACAGTAGGAGAAAACAAGGTAGACGAAACACATAATAAACACGGTAGAAGCAACATAGTGGAAGAAACACACAAAGAAAAAGAAAATCAGAGAAACAAATTGATTTAGGGATTGGGCATGGGTCTTTGGGCTGGTTTAATTTGGGTTGGGGTTTGGTGTAATTTAGGCTAGATTATAAAACCAAATCTGGTTATTAGTTAAATAGCCCCCTTTTCCCATTTAATTTATAAAAATAGTAAATGAATTTCTGAAAACAAATTGAAAGTGCTAAAATGGTTTATAATATAAAATTAATAATTTTAAAATATAAGACCCTATTTTATAAGCATGAGACGAATTTAAACCTAAAAATGGCTAATATTGTAATTTATGCAATTTTATCCTTAAAATACCAAATAAATTTGTAAAAACATATATAAAAATATATTAGCTATATTTTAGAGTAAACTTGAGACTCCAATAAATGAATCACCATAATGATAATTTTGGGGATAATTATTGGGTTTTTCTTGATAAAATAGTGCTGTAAATTGATTTAAAAATCCTTGAAAAAATAGGGAAAAATAATTGGACCTTGGCACATACCTATATATGAACATACATGCTATTTTGAAAGGTATTTTGTACATAAAAAATACAGGGTAAAATTGGGTATCAACAGCTGCCCCTCTTTACTTGGGAAGGATGAAAGAGTTATCGGGTAAAGATGTGATGGCCAATTTTGACCGAATGATATGGTTTGAAGATGTTTGGCCATGCCCTGGCTTAAGAGCTGCCTACATATCCCTGGTCTTATAGGAATCTGGCCATATATAGTTCAGGATCTGTTGGCGGAGTATACTGATGGAAATCTTTCAAGAACGGATGCAATATTCGGGTTGGGCTGAATGGTTAGGGTCTAATAGGGCTGCGGGAACTGGAACAGGATTGCTCCTGCCAAGATGGTTGTAGCTTGCCGGTTTACCTGCAAATGAGCAATACAAGCGTATATTGTGGGGAAATTTAAACATGATGCAAGTTTCCGTTGGACCGTGAATGTTGTCTTTGGACGGTTAGGATGACGCCCTCAGACCATGATGTCCTGGGCCGTGAAGCGTATGATAAAGATTCGCAGGCTATGAAAAGATGCTCTCGGGATATGAGAATGATGCCTCCTAACTATGATGCCTTTGAATAATGATATGCAAAAGATTAAAGTAGTCCTCAGGCTATGGCATGGTGTTCTCGGGCTATGAAAGTGGTTGCTCCGAACAATGATGCATTTGGACAATTTGGCAATCTTTCAGACCATGAAATGCAGTGTTTGGTGATCTTTCAGCCTTTGCAATGTAGTAGGTGGCAATATTTCACCCATGCAATGCAGTAGGTGGCGATCTTTCAGACATGCAAATGTAGATGAAGTGGCGATCTTTCAGTCCATGAAATGCAATAAGCGGCGAGCTTTCAGCCATGCAAGTGTAAAATAACGTGGAGATCTTTCAGCCATGCAAGTGTAAAATAAAGCGGCGATCTTTCAGCCATGCAGGTGTAACGGTGGCGATCTTTCAACCATGCAAGTGTAAATAAAGCGGCGATCTTTCAGCCATGCGAGTGTAAATAAGGTGGCGATCTTTCAGCCATGCAAGTGGAAGTAGAGCTTAACCTCGGAATGCAGAATGGTAGCCTTATGCAATGCAATAATGCAGATGGAGGTAGAGCTTAACCTCGGAAGGCAGAATGGTAGCTTTATGCAATGCATGAAATGTAGATGGAGACAGTGCTTAGTCTCGGAAGGCAAAATGGTAGCCTTATACAATGCAGGAAATGCAGATGGAGACAATGCTTAGTCTCAAAAGGCAGAATGGTAGCCTTATGCAATGCAAGAATGCAGATGGAGTTAGTGCCTAGCCTCGAAAGGCAGAATATTAGCCTTATGCAAGAAATGGAAGACATAAAGTTTTCTTAGCCGATAGCTCATTGCGATATTGTGGATGCTGGGGACATTGTGCCTACTAGGGACACTGTTGTGTACGGATAGCAACTGTGAATAAGTGCAACAGTTCTGAGAGTTATATTTCTGAGTAGTGTGAGTCTCATGAGTGTATGACATATTTGATGATTTTGCAACTCAAGTACCTGCATCCAAAGAAAAATCGTGAGTTTTGTAGAAGGGGGAGGTTAGTTCGTATCCCCGCTAGCTCTGTTTGACCCGCTTGACTTTGAACTGGTGAGACTGTATGTATCATTGGGGTAGCGTTGCTAAACAAGGTAATTTCAGTAAATCACATGCATGATTTCATAAAAATACGATATAAGTATATAATTAAGAAACAACTTTTAGATGAATCGACACCTGTGACGTGGTTGAGGACATTGCAACCTCTCTTTCTACGGAATTTTGAGGGTCCTCCTCAAGATTCTGCCCTAGTTTCCAATAGCGGGGAAAAATGGAAATTTTATTGAATTGTGACCGAACCCATAGGGCTACCTACGTATCCCCTCTTAACTGGGAATCAGGTCAGGCGTAGTTCAAATTACATCGTATAGGAAGGCATAAAGATTACACATAGTAATGCTTGACTGCATCCGAATTAATTGACTTTGGACAGACTTTTCTGTCCATTTATGCAAGTATGAGGGCTCCTCATGTCAGAACCCGGTGAACCATGTACGGACCCTGCCAGTTGGGAGAGAACTTCCCTTTGCCTTTATCTTGATGCGGGAAAATATTCTTTAACACCAGCTAGCCCGGTGCGAACTGTCTCGGCTTGACTCTTTTGTTGGAAGTTATGCACATGCTATTTTGATAAAGTTGACCATGGCAAACTGCGTTCATCCTCTTTCCGTCTATGAGGGCTAACTGCTTATATCAACTTTTTACCCATTCTGCATGATCGAGCTCTGCTTCCTGTATGATCCTCAAGGAAGGGATTTCTACTTCAGCGGGAATGACCGCTTCTATGCTATATACCAGCATGTAGGGGGTTGCCCCGGTTGATGTGCAGTCTGTGGTGTGATATACCAATAAAGTAAATGATAGCTTCCCGTGCCACTGCTTATGCTTCTCTATCATTTTCCTCAATATCTTCTTGATATTCTTATTGGCGGCTTCTACGACTCCATTCATCTGAGGCATGTAGGCTGTAGAATTCTTGTGTTTGATCTTAAAGGTTTCACATATAGCTTTCATCAAGTCACTATTGAGATTGGAGCCACTATCAGTAATGATTGACTCCGGAATACAGAATCCAGAATCGGCAAACAATGCGGTCGCGGACAAAGTATGTCACGAATTTCTTAGTTACTGCTCTGTAAGACGATGCTTCGACCCATTTGGTGAAATAGTCGATTGCTACTAGGATGAATCTGTGCCCGTTGGACACGGCAGGTTTGATTGGTCCAATAATGTCCATTCTCCAGGCGGCGAACGGCCATGGTGATCTTGTAAGAGTAAGCTCATTTGGGGGCACCTTGATCATGTCTGATGTATCTGGCAGCAGTGGCATTTTCGGACATACTGGATGCATTCCGTTTCCATAGTCATCTAGAAGTAACCAGCCCAGAGTATCTTCTTGGCTAAAACAAAACCGTTCATATATGGGTCGTAGGTCCCAGCATGGATTTCTTCTAGTAGTTTAGATGCTTCTTTCGCGTCGACACACCTAGTAATCCCAAATTAGGAGTCCTCCTATACAGGATACCTCTACTATGAAAGATTCTCTTACTTATTACTATGTTCTTCTTCACTGTTGATTCTAAGTGACTACTTGACCTACTTGATTATTGTGCTTCGAATACTTTTATTACTGCTGAACCCTAGCTTACCCCTACTACTATTGTATGTTTGTGTTGCTTCTTTTGTCAACATGTTTGACTCTGCATGCCTGTTCATTCCCTGCTATTTATATGATGAGGTGCAGAATCTTGACCCTTTCTTGATTGATCCTGATTCCCTCGATATTGAGGCTGATTGTAAAAGTTTTCTTATGAACTTAATTTTACTCGTTTGTTTGAATTAATTGATTCCCCTCCTTTAATTATTGCAGTGTTTTACCTTGCTAAATTTGTTTTTCAAAAATTAAGCCTATTTGAACGTAGACTTGATTATTTACTTCATGCTTTTACTGCCCATTATATGGCAATAATCAATCCGTCCCAAACTGATTTCTTTCCTTAATTAAAACCTCTTAGTATCCGTTAAGCAGTGATTCCTTAATTATAGGGGATAACTTGTGTTAATTGATTCTGATTGTGATTATTTCCATGCCTGTGTTAAGACTTCACTAGTTTTCAAAACTATAAATACCTACCCTCTTTTCTTTCAAAACACACGAACAATTTGAGTTTAGAACACGCACTTACACTCAAACTTTCTCTCTTTTCTCTACTATTACTTGTGCTGCTACTCTGTCTAGCCGGCTGAAAGCTAAGGCTAGACTGTGGAATCTTGCTTACTTTTCTTTCTGCACTCTGCTTCTCTACTGGTATGTCCTAGTTAATTTTTAAAGTCGTAACAACAACATGTTCCTTTGACTGTTCCAACTTCTTTCATTCTTGTCTATTCCTACTTATGTTTCTGCAGTTAAGTTATATTACTAGCATGTTGAAATATGTCCCTTCCCCTTTAGATTAATGCTTCCTTATATGTGTACTCTATCAGTCACTTGTTATGTGTTTGCTGACTTATGAATCCCAAACCCCCATATCCCCTCTATGTGTTTGTATCCTCTGGCTGGTTTGTGGGCATGCCAGCATTAGCTATTGCTGTGCATGACCAAACCTGACCCCTTCTGGGGTCATATGATGCATACAATGTATTCCTAAAATCCTTTGACCCCTTTGTGTAACTACTAATTCTGTTTAGTTTGAGTTTTAATACTACTGTTTTCAAACCACCCTTACTACTTACTATTTTCAACCCAGTTTTAAATAAATCTATTCCAACTATGTTCTGCACTTCCACTATATTCTTAGAACCTAGGTTCTGCCCCTCTTGTGTGAACCTTGCCTTGGGACCCTTGAGCTCCCTCTAAACTTGGACACATAAGGGCTGGCCTCTCCACACTGCACGCGTTTCTGTCTAGTTATGCAAACCTAGGTGTAAGCACTGCCCGAGGTCCCTTGAGACCCTTAGGGAACTTTGACACACCCAGGTATGAGAAAGGCTTTGAAGCCACAGATGGAATTTGAGGTGGTTTATTCCATAACTCAGAGAGGAAGTCAGAATCAGGCTTTTTATGATTGTAACTTCTTATTTTACACTTTTTCTGATGTAATTCAGTATTTGGTCTGTAATAATTTGTAACAAATATTGGGGTTGGCTAGTGAAAGGGATGGGGTGATTATGCATGTTTTAACTATTAGAAGGGTAGATAACGTGCCTATAGGATGTATTTCGATATGATCTGTTCGAGAATATGACTACAGGATCTGCTGTGTTTTAATTAAGTTCTGCATGCTTTGCTTTCACACGAATAGAAACCATGCCTATAGGATCTAAATGGTTTTAATATAAATCATGCCTATAAGATTTAAATGGTTTTGATAGAAGTCATGCCTATAGGAATTTCGCTTTTTGCCAAACAAATCCTGCCTATTTCACTGCATGTTCAATTAGATACCATGCCTATAGGACCGAATCAACCTTTACAACTTAGAGATCATGCCTATAGTATCGAAAATCAGCTTAGTTAAAATCAGTTTGACTCATGCCTATCTGAATCAGATTAAATAGCTCACTCTTTTCGTGTTAATTAATATGGGTTAGAAAGCATGCCTATAGGTGTCCTAATGCACCTTAAATCATTAGGTGGCGACTCTTCAAATGTAAACCTAGTTCCCAAAAGGAATAAGTTGTCCCATACCCAAAAATGTCAGAAACCTGATTTTCCGATGTGAAGAGGGAAAAAGGGGGCGCGACATATTTACATATATACGCGTATATAACGCCATCTGGTCATGGGTAAATGCCCATGTATAAATGAATAAAATGCATGAAAAATATATAATAATCTCAATATTCTTTCCGGATAAACTTTTCCAACTGCGTATTATTCTGAGATATTCTGAGACCCATGAACAGAAGATAATAATATTTTTCATGGGGAATCAAAATATAGACACCCCTACTATTTCTATGAATAGAGTAATTTATGAAAGTTATGTGTTTGCTTGTTTCTTCAGTATAATTTTGATTATGCTAAAAGAAAGAAGGGAGGGCCTTAACATACCTGTTCCTTGAATTATTTGATCGAAGTGAAGCTTCTGCTTCCGTGAAATACGTTGGAACGAGAGGATGAAGCTTCAGCTTCTGAATTTGAACGAAACCTTTCTATGGATTTGAATATTTGGACGAAACGATTTTGTTTCAAACGTCCTTGGTTTGAAAACGAAATAGAGAATGTGCTTTTTTTTATCTAATGAATTCATTACTATGTTTCCTAGATACAAGTCTTATTTGCTAAAACTTAAGTCATGTCTTAGTCATATTTACAATTAGCCATCGGGCAATAATGACTACTTAGTCATTTACAATGTTGTGGCTTCTTGCCACGTGGGGTGGGGGAGGGATATTAATTTTTTTTATCCACTTATTTGTTAACTGGGTAATGTCCTGTTACCCGATAATTAATCAATTACCCGTATAATTTAAAAATTATCACAAATTATTTTAAATTCTATTTATTTTTAAAATATTCCATATATATTTTATATATTATACTACCGTTATCATATGGTACCTTGCATGGTACTAGTTCATAATTATCGGGTATTATCTCTCGATCCGTATTTTATTCCAAATTGCCCACTTTCAACGAAACTCGTTTTCTTTAATCTGTATACCACTTTATCCTTCATAATACTAATTTATCGCTTGTTTTAAATAAGGTAAGTACGTTAACTTTAGGATGATATCATCCCCGAGACTACGTCGGTTAACTGAAAACGAAATTTTAACGTTCAAAAACATGAGATATAACATCCTTCCCCCCCCCCCCAGAAACATTCGTCCTTGAATGATCAATTCTCCGTGGTCTATATAACTTCGGTCGGGTCGTCTCTATAACCACACCACTACCAACTCTCCCCATAGAAGCTTAATAACCCAACGATACATAGGACCATAATTATGAATAACGACAATGGCCTCACATGACCATCGACAATAACCAACACAAGAATTTATATAGGTACCTTATGATTATGACGTCTCAGTCGGATCCTTCTCTTGAGGAGGAAATAAGTAGGAATATCTAGAACTCATGTCTTCCTCGGCCTGCTATGTCACATCTTCCACATTATTGATTCTTCAAAGTACTTTCACCGAAGCTACGTTTTTAGTTTTCGATCTCCGAATCTGTCCGTCTAATATAGCAATGGCAGTTTCTTCATATGATGGATACTCTGTGACCTGAATGTCGTAAAATAACACAATTTTGGAGGGATATCCGATACATTTATGGAGCATAGACACATGAAAGACTACACGTACAGACTCCAAGTCCGAAGACAAGTCTAACTTATATGCTACCTGGCATACTTTGCATATGATCCTCCATGGTCCCATGTACCGAGGGCTAAGTTTTCCTTTCTTTCTGAACCTCATGACATCTTTCATCGATTATACCTTTTTGGAATATCCATTCGTCTACCTAAAATTCTGAGTCTCGTCGTCGATTATCCGCGTAAGCCTTCTGACGGCTTTGAGCTGCCAATAGCCTTTCCTGTATAAGCTTAATTCTCTTGATTGCATGCTATACCAATTCTTGTCATACTAACATAGTTTCCCCAACATCGGACCACACTATAGGCGACCTACACTTTTGTCCATAAAAAGCTTCACATATTGCCAACCGAATACTGGAATGGTAACTATTATTATATGCGAACTCAATAAGCGGCAAATGATCATCCCAGCTACCTTTGAAGTCTATTACACAAGCTCGTAACATATCCTCCGGTGTTTGAATTGTACACTCGGCATGTTCGTCTGTATGGGGATGCAATGCTGTACTAAGACTTACTTAAGTCCCCAATCCCTTTTGTAAGGACCTCCAGAAGTTAGTAGTAAAATGAGCTCCTCTATTCGATATAATAGATATAGGGACACAATGCAGTCGTACTATCTCCTTGATATAAAATCTTGTATAATCCTCTGAGGAATATGTTGTCCTAATGGGCAGAAAATGGGCTGACTTTGTAACCGTATCAACAATCACCCATATCGAATAAAACTTAAGCTAGGTACGAGGTAAGACTACGATGAATCCATATTGATTACTTCCTATTTCCAAGTCGAAATCTCCATATCTTTCAATAACCCACCGGGTTTTTGATGCTCAATTTTAACCTACTAATAGTTGGGACACTGAGCAACAAACTCTACTATATCCTTTTTCATTCCGTCCCACCAATACACTTCCCTGATATCATGATAAACCTTTGTTGTTCCTGGATGGATAGAATAACGAGAATAGTGAGTTTCTCCCATAACCTGCCGACGCAGCCCTATAACATTAGGCATACACAATCTTCTTCGATATCTGAGGACCCCATCTTGTGTAATTCCAAACGGTGCCTTCTCCTTATGAAGGGTGGTATCCGTATAATGAACTAACACAGGATCCTCATATTGGCGTTCCTTTACTTCAGTTACTAAAGAGGATGCTGCCGTATTCTGAAGAGTAATTCCAATGTCACTTGAGTCCAGTATCCGAACTCCAATACTAGCTAGCTGAAGAACCTCATTGGCTATTCCCCTCTTTTTGGTTGTAAATATGATAGGCTACCCATAGATCTACAGCTGAGGGTGTCGGCTACTACGTTCGCCTTTCCCGGATGGTATAAAATATGAACGTCATAGTCTTTAAGTAGCTCCAACCATCTCCTTTGATGAAGATTCAATTCCTTTTTCTTGAAGATATACTGGAGGCTTTTATGATCTGTATAGATATCAACGTGAATACCATACAAGAAGTGCCTCCACATCTTTAGTGCATGAATCATCGCGGCTAACTCAAAATCGTGGGTCGGGTAGTTCTTCTCGTTCTTTCTTAGTTCTCTAAAAGCATAGGCCAAAACTTTACCATGCTGCATCAGCACACAACCCAATCCAATGCCTGAAGCATCACAATAGATAACGTAACCATCGGTCCCTTCTAGAAGTGTTAGAATCGGTGCTAAAGATAATTTGTCCTCTAAGGCCTGGAAAACTCCGTTCACAAGCGTTGGTCCATTGCAACCTAGTTCCTTTCTGAGTTAACTTACATGGATATCTTAATCTTGTACAATTCATAAAATTCCTCTCTTCGGAGGCCCAAACTTCATCTTTTATCCTTCACAATTTGCGCCCTTATCACACTATTAGGGCAACATTTCATCTATTCTAAACATTGCTAATCTTAGACTCCTTTGAGTTCATTCGGGTTATACTGATCCTTCTATAACTTAGGGAAACCATCAGCTCTCTTATGAACTTATTACCAAGGACTCATCCATTCTTGTTACCTTTTTACTCGTCTTTTCTTATCCTTCCTCCTATCTTCCTAGAACATTGTCGCTCCACCATACTTTAGCTTGCGACCTACACATATCTATTTATACTTATTCGCAATCTTTCTTCAACCTGCTTGCACCATAGATTTCCTTATGTTATTCCAGAACATCAAGCAAGACACCACATACCACTTTGGTCAAATGTGCTTAGAAGAGAAGAAAATTTCATTACAATATTCTTGTAATAACCTGCCAAACGGAGAAGCTACGTACCTTCATCGGTGTTGTGGGTCTAGGAAAAGTTTTAACTTCCTCAGTCTCTTGTGTATCCACTCGGATGTCTTTACCCGAAATAATATGCCCAAGGAAAGCTACAAAGTTCAACCAAAATTCATATTTAAAATTTTTTGCATACAACTTCCCTTCTTGTTCAACTCTGAGCACAGTACGCAGGTGATCTGCATACTCAGCCTCTGAATGAGAATATACCAATATATCGTCAATAAATACAATTATGAACAGATTAAAAAAAAAAAGGCTTGAACACACGGTTCATTAAATATATGAATACTGCTTGGCACCTTGCAACTGATCAAATATATGATCAATTCTCAGGAGCGGTTACTTATTATTGATCGTCACCTTATTCAACTACCTATAATCAATACACATTTGTAAGGAACCATCTTTCTTTCTTACAAACAAAACAGGTGCTCCCCACGGTGACGTACTAGGTCTGATAAAAGCTTTTTCAAGCAAGTCCCTTAATTGTTCCTTTAATTCTTACCGCCCTGCAGGGGCCATTATATAGGGGGGATATATATATTGGATGCGTATCAGGTAGTAGGCCAATGACAAACTCAATTTCTTGCGCTGGTAGAAGACCTGGAAGCTCATCGAGAAAAGCATCGGTAAACTCATTATCTACTTGAAAGGACTGAATGGTTGGTAATTCTAATTCCAGATCCCAAACCTAAATTAAGTGATAAATATAGTCCTTTATGATCATCTTCCTTGCCTTGAGATAGGAGATAAATTTACCTCTTGGCAATGCAGTATTACCTTTCCATTAAAATAGGCTCTCCTGGAAGCTGAAATCAAACCATCTTTGATCTATAGTTGATGTTAACATAACAAAAGGCCAATCAATCCATATCTATTATATTATCAAGTCCTTCCCAACCGAACACCACGTATCTTATCCTTGTTCATTATCAAATCTATCACGGACCATTTCGGGTCACATCCATATATATAAGTAACAATATTAAAACATAACTTGCATAACTAATTTACAACAAGGTTTATATACATAGGGTTCAACTAGGCCATAGACATGTGGTACCCAAAACTATATATAGTGTAATGTCTGCAAAACCTCTAAGTAGGCATAACCATCTAATATCGAAGTGGTCGAAACAGCTCTAACGTATGACTCATATGGATCCTCTGATGGATCCTCCTCAATAGAACACATGATATTTGATGGGTCTGAATCCATAGTATAACTTATTTCTCTTTCTAACACCTTCGTAGCCTTTTGACCCGTGCTAGCGGCTGTAGTCTTTGGAGGCATCGCTAAAAACATAAAACATCATTAGGAACATGAATGCTTATATCGCACGATCTAAGATAAGAAGAGAGGATAACATCCTATATGTTTTGTAGCCTATTGTCTATAAGTGTGGTGCACAACACACCCATAAACAAGACCCTACTAGACATGGTTTGTAGACAACCCTATGACAGAACTGCTCTGATACCACTTTTGTCACGACCCAAACCGATGGGCCATGACTGGTGCCTAAGTCTTACCTATCAAATACCCCTAAGCATGCGTCTAGGATATGAACCTGTATAACATCTGTTGAATTACGAAGATAACATACATGAAGAAAACCTGCCAACAAGGAATATGTACGTATACATGCAGAATATAGTGGGCGAGCCAGTAAGGCTGCTATTGCCAATTACACAATCAATAACTGAAAGCCGAAAAGGCCACATAAAACCCAACTAGACATACTGTCTACAGACCTCCAATAGAAACATAACTGTACAAAGACGGGACTGAGCCATGTCATACCCATATACATATATACAAACGTATCGTACTAAAATCAAAGTAGCTCTGGATCAAGTGGAGCACACCAACTCTCGCTGATCACGGATCCTAAGAATGGGGATCGTCAGCTTGCCTACATGCACCTGCGGGCATGGAACGCAGGCCCCGTGAAATAAGGCATCAGTACGAAAAATGTACTGAGTATGTAAGGCATGAAAATTAGTACGTAAAAGGCTTAGATGAAACATGGAATACAGAAATACCTTTAAATCTAAATAACTTTGTAAATTCTGAAACATTTATAGTGTCATGTACGTGAGTATAAATGTCGTGCCATACATAGGTATAGGTGTATATAATATCATCAAGACACTTAGGGCATCCTATCATATCGTCTCCGCTACTGTGGGCATATCATCAACATATACTAGCTGATCAGGTTGTGGTGTGTATATAATGCCGTAACCTTTTTCCATATCGCATATACATATATTTACATATATACAGGTATATAATGTCATCGGCTTATGGGTCATTGCACATGTATAAATGAGTGAAATGCATGAAAAATATGTAAAAATCTCAATATTCTTTCCAGATAAATTTTCCAACTGCGTATTATTCTGAGACCAATGAACAGAAGATAATAATATTTTTCATGGGGAATTAAAATATAGACACCCCTACTATTTCTATGAATAGAGTAATTTATGAAAACTGTGTGTTTGCTCGTTTGTTCAGTATAATTTGGACCATGCCAAAAGAAATAAGGGAGGGCCTTAACATACATGTTCCTTGAATTATTTGATCGAAGTGAAGCTTCTGCTTCCGTGAAATACGTTGTAATGAGAGGATGAAGCTTCAACTTCTGAATTTGAACGAAACCTTGCTATGGATTTGAATATTTGGATGAAATGATTCTGTTTCAAACGTCCTTGGTTTGAAAACCAAATACTGAATGTGCATTTTTTATCTAATGAATTCATTACTAAGTTTCCCAGATACAAGTCTTATTTGCTAAGACTTAAGTCATGTCTTAGTAATATTTACAATTAGCCATCTGACAACAATGACTGCTTAGTCATTTCCAATGTTGTGGCTTCTTTCAGTGTGGGGTGGGGGTGGGATATTAATTTTTTTATCCAGTTATTAGTTAACTGGGTAATGTCCTATTACCCGGTAATTAATCGATTACCCGCATAATATAAAAATTATCACAAATAACTTAAAATTCTATTTATTTTTAAAATATCCATATATACTCTATATATTATACTACCGTGATCATATGGTACCTTTCATGGTACTAGTTCATAATTATTGGGTATTATCGCTCGACCCGTATTTTATTCCAAATTGTACACTTTCAACAAAACTCGTTTTATTTAATCCGTGTACCCCTTTATCCTTCATAACACTTATTTATTACTTGTTATAAATAGGTAAGTACGTTATCATCAAAATGATATAATCCCCAAGACTACGTCAGTTAACTGAAAACAAAATTTTAACATAGGAAAATGCAAGAGGTAACATCTGCGGTCTGTGGCCGCTTCTGGCATTCTTCTGCGGAAAAGGAACCGCATATGCGGTTTCTGGGCTCCTCGCCTTGGGCTACACCTGCAAAGGATCGTCCCCTTTTGCGGTCTCGCACCTACGGCTGGTCAAGCGCAGGTACGGTTATGACAGATTCCTGGAGCTTCAGCTGCTTCGAAAAATTTCTAACACAACTCGAGCCTCTTCCAATTGACACTCAAGGCCCCCGAGCCCCCCCCCTGTACATACTGTCAAGTTTGAAATGATAAAACGGACTCGCTCGAACCCTCGGAACACCAAAAATAACATTAAAACTATGAATCACACCCTAAAACCAATTGTTTCAAACTTATGAACTTCAAGATCTTAAATTTACTTCTGACGCTCCGAAACGTACTTATACTTCTCGTATTAACACAAAAATTTGTGTATAATTCTTAAATGCTGAAATGGAACTATTCTCGGTCTTGAAATTTGGTTCGGACCCCGATATCATAAAAACCCGCTCCAAACCAAATTTCAAGAACTTCAAAATTCTTAAAGAACCAACTTTCACTATTACGCTCCAAAACGTTCCCGGGTCATCCAAAACCCGATCTGGACACATGCCCAAGTCCGAAATCATCATACAAACCTGCTGAAACCTTGAAATCCCGATTCCGAGGTCGTTTAATCAAAATGTTGACTGAAGTCAAACTTGGCCTTTTAAGCCAACCTTAAGGAATCAAGTGTTCTGATTTCAACCCAAACTCTTCCAAATCCCGAACCAACTATCCCCGCAAGTCATAAATCAGTAAAAGCAAGTACGGAAAGTCTTATTTAGGGGAATGGGGATCTAAAAAGCAAAACAACCAGTCGGGACATTTTCCATCTCTTAAACAAACGTTCGCCCTTCAAAGGGTTTAGATTCATACTTGAAGTGCTGAATAAGTGCGGATATCTACTCTGCATGTCCTCCTCGGACTCCCAGGTCGTCTCCCTGACTTGTTGGTCCCTCTACAGGACCTTAACCGCAGAAATCCTATTGGATCTCAACTAGCGATCTTGTCTATCAACAATGACAATTGACTCTTCCTCATAGTTAAGCTCTCATCTAACTGAATAGTACTGAAGTCTAACACATGGGACGATTCGGCGTGCTACTTCTGAAGCATAGGCAAGTGAAAAACTAGATGAACCCCTGATAGGATGGGAGGTAAAGTAAGCTCATAAGCAACCTCCCCAACTCACCTCAACACCTCGAATGGGCCTATAAACCTTGGGATGAACTTGCCCTTCTTTCCGAATCTCATAATACCCTTCATCGGCGAGACTTTCAAGAGAACCTTCTCACCGACGATGAACGATATATCACGTGCCTTATGATCCGCGTAAATCTTCTGTCTGGATTGTGCTGTGCGAAGTCTCTCCTGAATCAACTTTACCTTTTCCAAAGAATATTTCACCAAGTCTATACAATACAACTTAGCCTCGCCAGGCTCAAACCACACAATAGGAGAACGATATCGTCGAGCATATAAAGCCTCAAATGAAGCCATCTCGATGTTGGACTGATAGTTGTTGTTGTAAGCAAACTTTTCCAAAGGAAAGAACTTATCCCACTGTCCTCCAGGGTCAATCAGACATGCTCTAAGCATGTCCTTCCAAAATCTAAACTGTCCGCTCTGACTGTCCGTCGGTCTGAGGATGGAATGTTGTGCTATGCTTAATAGGGGTCCCCAACTCACTTTGAACAGCTCTACATAAATTTGAAGTGAACTAAGGGCCTCTATCTGATATGATGGAAACAAGCACACCATGCAACTGAACTATCTCCCAAATGTAGATCTGAGCCAACCTCACTGAAGTATAAATAGTCACCACCAGAATGAAGTGTGCCGACTTGGTTAACCTATCGATAATGACCCAAACTGCATCAAACATCCGTAATGTCTGCGGCAACCCAACTATGAAGTCCATAGTAATGCTCTCTCACTTACACCTCTGGTGCTCATACTTTACCTGCTCGCAATTCAATCACCTAGCCACGTACTTAACTATGTCTTTCTTCATCATCTGCTACCAATAATGCTACCTCAGGTCATGATACATCTTTGTAGCACCTAGATGAGTAGAATATCGTGAACTTTGTGCCTCCTCTAGAATCCTCTCCCTCAAGCCATCGACATCAGGAATGCATAGGTGACTCTGGAGTCGTAGAACACCATCCTCGCCAATAGAAACTTCCTTTCCATACCCTGTAGCACCGTCTCTCTGAGAACTGCCAAATATGGATAATCGGACTGTCGAATCTGCCCCAATAATGAAGACTGAGCAACAACACACGCAAGGACCCGACTAGGTTCTGAAATATTCAACCTCACTAGTCTGTTAGCCAAAGACTGAATGTCTAAAGCTAGTGGCGTCTCATCTGCTGGAATGAATGCCAAACTACCCATACTCTCTGCTTTCCTGCTTAATGCATCCGTGACCACATTTGCCTTGCCCAGATGACAAAGAATGGTGATGTCATAATCCTTCAGAGACTCAAGCCATCTACGCTGCCTCAAATTGAGATACCTTTGCGTGAGCAAATGCTGTAAGTTGCGATGATCAGTATAACCTCACATGACACCCTATATAGATAATTCCTCCATATCTTAAGAGCATGAACAATTGTGGCCAACTCTAGATCGGTCATAGGGTAATTCTTCTTAGGAATCTTCAGCTGACACGAAGCATTTATAATAACTCGCCACTCCTGCATCAATACACAACCCAATCTAATGTGTGAAGTGTCGCAATACACAGTATACATCCTCGAGCTGGAAGGCAACACTAGGACTAGTGTTGTAGTCAAAACCGTCTTGAGATTATGAAAGCTCGCCTCACAATCATCGGACCAATGGAAAGGAGCACCCTTCTCGGTCAATCTAGTCAAATGTGCCGCAATGGATGAAAAGCCCTGCACGAATCGGTGATAATAACTTACCAATCCCTAGAAACTTCTGATCTCAGTCACTGAAGAAGGATGTGGCCAACTCTGAACCTCTTCAATCTTCTTGGGATCCACCTTAATACCCTCTCCTTATACAACATGCCCTAAGAATGCTATAGATTCAAGCCAAAGGTTACACTTGGAGAACTTAGCATATAGATTATGCTCTCACAATGTCTGAAGCACTACTCTCAAATGCTGCTTGTGCTCCCCCAGGCTTCATGAGTATATCAAGATGTCATCAATGAAGAAACTAATAAAGGAATAAATATAAGGCTTGTTCATCAAGTCTATAAACGCCATCGAGGCATTAGTCAAGCCGTTGGACAAAACCAGGAACTCATAAAGGCCATATCTGAGTCTCGAATCTTCAACTGATGATACCATGATCTCAAGTCGATCTTAGAATACACCCTATCACCGTGCAACTAGTCGAACAAATCATCAATATGTGGCAATGGGTACTTGTTCTTGATGGTAACCTTTTTCGGATAGCGTTAATCAATGCACATCCGTATGGTCCCATCCTTCTTCTTCACAAATAACACTGGTGCACCCCAAGGTGATACACTAGGTCATACAAACCCCTTTGCTAATAACTCTTTAAGATGCTCCTTCAATTCCTTCAACTTTTTCGAAGCCATACGGTACGGTGGAAAAATATAGGTTGGGTACCTGTAGCAAATCAATGTATAAATCAATGTCACGATTTGGCGGCATGCCTGGAAGGTTAGAAGGAATCATGTCAAACTCCCGGACTACTAGAACTAAATCAATCATCGGAGACTCTGCGGTGGTGTCCAAAACATAGGCTAGATAAGCGAATCAACCCTTCTCAACCATATGTTGAGACTTCAAAAAAGAGATAACTCGACTAGATGTACTGACTGAAGAACCCTTCCACTCAAATCTCGGCATCTTTGGCATCGTGAACATAACAATCTTGGCATGACAATCTAGGACGTTGTGATAAATGGATAACCAATCCATGCCCAGGATGACCTCAAAGACAGTCATATTAAGCAATAAGAGGTCTGCTCTAGTCTCAAAATAACAGAATGTGACCACACAAGACCGATAGATCTTATCTACCAAAACAGAATTTCCTATAGGAGTGGATACATGAATAGAGTATCCAAGGACTCACGAGGAATATCTAGAAAATGAGATAACAGAGATGATACATATGAATAGGTAGACCTTGGATCAATAGCACTGAAGCATCCCTACCGTAGACAGAAATAATACCTGTGATAATGATATTTGAGGCCAATGCATCTAGTCTGGGCGGAAAAGAATAGAATTTGGCTGGAGCATCGGTTGGCTGGCCTCCACCTGACTGAACAGTAGCTGGCTGACCTCTTCCTGTATGGCCTCAACCTCTAGGACGGCCCCTACCAGTCTGTGCCCCGCCTGTAGGCGGCTGGACAGCCGGTGCTGTAACTATGGGCTGCTGAATCTGATACACTGCCTTGCACCGAAGTCTGGGGCCGGTCCTATTCACGTGACCTGGATCTCCATACTCGTAACAACCTCTCGGCACCATAGATTGCTATCTTGAAGTCCAGCCCTGATGGCCTGAATAGCCACTAGAGGAACTTTGAATATCTTGGGGGCGGTATGATCTCTTCGTTATTGCACTAAAGTGGGAGCTGGAAGAACCCTAGGGACTTGAATACCCACTAAAAGAACCCTGGATTCCTGGTGGGCGGTAAGGACTCTTTGGTATGTTGATGAAATAAGGGCGCGCTGGAGCACCTCGAGGAGGCAGTAGTGTTGAACATGGGGGCCTACTAGGTTGACCCTTCCGAAACTAACCTTTGCCCATAGTCGGTACACCTCTAAACTCTCCAGAGAATCGATCCCTCTTGTCCTGCTGCATCTACTCTCTACCTCACAAACGGTATCCCTTATCCTCTAAGCAATCTCAACTACCAGCTGATAAGGAGTCCCCATCTCAACTTCTCGGGCCACGTTGGCCCTAATGCAAGAATTCAATCGTGCAACAAACCTATGCACCCTCTCTGCGTCAGTAGGAAGTATCATCAGTGCATTGCGGGACAACTAAGAAAACCTCGCCTCATAGTCGGTCACCAACATCTGACCCTGCTCAAGTTGCTCAAACTGATATCGCAGCTCTTCCCTCTTAGAGGGTGGAATATAGCTATCCAGGAAACGCTGCATGAATTGACCCCAAGTAATGGGAGGAGAACCCGCTGGCCTATCAAGAACATAAGACTGCCACCATCTATAGACCCTGCCCTACAGCTGGAAAGTAGTGAAGTCAACCCCATGAGACTCAAATATCCTTATGTTGTGTAGTTTGTCCCTGCACCTATCAATGAAATCATGGGCATCCTCATGACGCTCACCCCCCAAAGATAGAAGGGCGTAGCTTAGTCCATATGTCCAATAACTTCTGCAGATTGCCATCCACAATTGGTCTGGTCTCAGGTATCATTGTGGCAACTGGTTGAGCCCCATCTACGTGTAGTGCGCACGGAGTCTAATAAAATGTAGATGCATGACCAGGAGTCTGGGCTCCCCCTCCCGTCTTAGAAGTGGCTGGGTTTGCTGGAAATAAACAAGCTTGATTCATATAGTCCATGAACTACAGCATACTTCCTATGACATCCTGGAAGCCTGGCACAATCATTAAATCTGTTGGGGAGGGAGCTGTTGCGGGCACATTGCCCTGCTCCTCAGCAATGGGATCATCTGTTGTATCCACCAGTGGTGTAACTGGAGCAGCTCTAGGACGCCCCCGTCCCCTACCTCGGGCTGGTGCCCTCCCCTAGCCTCTACCTCGGCCTCTGGCAATAGGGGGAGCAACTTCTCTCTAGTCTGGAACGTCTGTCGTGTGCGTCCTCATCATCTGTGAGAGAATAGAAGGAGAAATTTAGTATACCATTAACTGCACAATAGAATATGAATAAAGAGTTGTTTCCTAACACCCTATAGCTTCCGGAAGATAAGTACGAATGTGTATGTACCGATCCACAAGACTCTATTAGGTTTTCCCATGACTTATGAGACCTACAGAAACCTAGTGCTCTGATACCATGTTGTCACGACCCCAATTCCATTTTAGGTCGTGATGGCGCCCAACAACGTGGTTAGGCAAGCCAACCTTAACAACTACTGAATTCTCAATTATTTTATTAAACATTCCAAACATTCTCTTTAACTTAAATTTAAAACAGTTGATAATTAACAATGTAACAATAATAGAAATACAACCCAAAAATGATAGTCCCAGGAACTAGTGTCACAAGTACTAAGGCAACTAGTTGAATATACAAAAAGAATGCAACTATCCTACCGCCTGAAACAAAATAGACAGTAACAACAAAAGAAGGGACTCCAGCAAGCTGCTGAATGGGTCAGAATGGGCAGCTTACCGTGAAATCTTGGTCAAAAATTAGGAATGAACGTCGAACTGATAGCTAGATGTACCTGCCTCAGATCCTTTACATTTAAGTACAAAAGCTATTATGAATATATAAACAATATGTATCCATTAAGTATCCAGTCTAACCTCGAAGAAGTAGTGACGAAGGGTCGACTTGACACTTACCAGGGTCAATACTAATATAAATTAAGTGTTATAATAAGCATGGATGTCATCAATAAATAACAGTTGGTAATAGGGAGTGACAGGTTCTTTCATAGATAATATTTCAATTAACAGTTTATATTTCAAGGCATTTAAAACAGTTCAAACAACATATAGTACCAAACATATAGCATGCGCAAAAAATGCCAAGGTCGTACGGCCCGATCCAATATAAAAATAAGGTATGCACTGCCAGAGGGTCAAATGACGCGAACCATAGATGCATCTATTACCCCGCTCACGAATAATACATGCGATGCGGTCAAACACAGATAAACATATCAAGTAATCAATCAACAATGTATCAATAAAACAATTATCCACAGTACTGTCAAACTTAACTTTAATGATCAAGAAAATGATGTTTAACTTTTTAGAAATTCATTTGCCAAATTCGATATGATTCACGTAATCTAATTTAACCATAAAGTTATAAACATGGTAAGTAAAGCGTGCTTTTGGGTCCTAAACTACTAGTACATAAGCATAATAGTAGCTATGCTGGGACTCTCACCACCTCGTGCGTACGTAGCCCTCACAATTAGTGGAAAATATTCAATTATTTCACCTATGGGGACCATTCCCACTTTCAAGGTTAGAAAGGAGACTTGCCTTGCTCCACGGTCTACTTTCCGGTAAAAGCTTTCTCCCAAACTCTCAAATTGGCGCCAAACACTTCGAAAATATCCAAATAGCATAAAAACTAATCAATATAGGCTTAAAAGTTCATATCCCAACCATTAGAGATTCCCTAACCCAAATTACAAGATAACTAAAATTCATCCCCGGGCCCACGTGCCCGAATTTTAGAAATTTTTGAAGAAAGTTGTTACCTATAACCTAAGGATCAAGAATATATGATTTTTACTCCATTCTAAAACAAATTTTGTGGATAACTCTTGTTTTTACCTAAAGCCTAGGTCTAACTCTAATACCATGATTTTTACTATTTTTTTGTGTGTTAATCCACCCAAAAACCAAGTATTAAACTCACATTAAGTAGAAGTAACTTACCTCACAAATGCTAGGTTGAAATGCCCTATTTAGAAGCTTACAAATCGCCCAAACAATGAATGAAATGTGTCAAAAATGATACATTGCCGTGCTAAATGAAGGCACTACCTTCAGTGATTTCCGTACCTACGGTTAGGGGACCGCATCTGCGAGGAAGTGTCCGCATCTGCAGACTTTGCTTGGGCAGGTTGAGGGCCGCATCTGTGATCTGGGTCGCTTCTATGATTCCGCATCTATGGAAAAGGAGCCGCATCAACGGTTCCTGGCCTCCTCCCCTTGGGCTGTAATTGCGAAGGATCGACCATTTCGGCAGTCTCGCACCTGCGGCTAGTCAACCATAGGTGCGGTTATGACAGATTTCTGGAGCTTCAGCTCCTTCCAATAATTTCTAACTCAACTCGAGCCTTGTCCGATTGACACTCGGGCCCCCCGAGGCCCCGCTGGAACATAACGGTAAGTTTGTAATGATAAAACGGACTCGCTCGAACCTCGGAACACCTAAAACAACATTGAAACTAGGAATCACACCCTTAAACCAATTGTTTCAAACATATGAACTTCAAGTTCTTCAATTTACTTCTAACGCACCGAAACATACTTATACTACTCGGATTGACACCAAATTTTGTGTGCAAGTCTTAAATGACATAATGGAACTATTCACTATCTCGGAATTCCGTTCGGACCCCGATATCACAAAAAACCGCTCCAAACAAAATTTCAAGAACATCAAAATTTTTAAAGAAACAAATTTCACTATTATGCGCCAAAATTGCCCCGGTTCATCCAAAATCCAATCCGGACATACGCCCAAGTCCGAAATTATAATACGAACCTGTTGGAACCTTCAAATCTTGATTCCGAGGTCGTTTACTCAAAATGTTGACCGAAGTCAAACTTGGCCTTTTAATCCAACCGTAAGGAACCAAGTGTTCTGATTTCAACCCAAACTATTCCAAATCCCTAACCAACAATCTCCGCAAGTTATAAATCAGTAAAAGAAAGTACAAAAAGTCTTATTTAGGGGAACAGGGTCCTAGAAAGCAAAACAACTAGTCGGGTCATTACAGATAGCGGTATCTTTAGTGGCATATCTTCCAGCCTATGGTTTCTACGTATTGAGAGGTCTAGTTAAGCGAGTAAAGAAGAGTTAGAGATGATGTGATGTCTCACTTGATATTCCAGAATAACAAAAAGAAGTCAATTTGTGCAAGCAGGTTGAAGGACAGTTATGAGTAGTATAAATGGATATGTGTAGGTCGCAAGCTAAAGTATGGTAGAGCGACAAGGTTTTAGGAAGATAGGAGTAAGGATAAGAAAAGGCGAGTGAGAAGGTGACGAGAATGGGTTAGTCCTTGGGACTAAGCCCATAAACACAAGAAGAGCTGATGGTTTCTCTAGGTTATAGAAAGCTCAGTATAGCCTGAATGAAGTCGAAGGAGTCTAAGACTAGTAGCATTTAGAAGAGATAGAATACTGCCCTGATAGTACAATGAGGGTGTAATTGTGATGGATAAGGATGACGTTTAGGCATTCGAGTGAGTAATGATTTGAAGAGGATCTCATGGAGTGTACGAGATTAAAATACCCACGTAAGTGAATTACATTGGGATGCTATAAAAAACAGTAATTGAAGTACAATATCACCCTAAGTGGAGCAGAAAAATAACTTCAAATATTCCTCAATGCAACGTAAGCCCTAGTGGCAAGGTTTGACATAAGAAGTTTCAAGTTATCAGTGATATATTGTACATTAATATTGAGGTGAATTAATAATAGATGGAAAAATGTCACAAAGTATGAGATGAGATTAGGCCGTCATTCTTAAGATGAACACTAATGAGGAAGCATTAAAGGACTTAGATTTATACATATGGGATAAGCAATAAAAGTAACCTAGAGTTCGGTAGCAGACCTTAGTAACGATAAATAAAAGTAAGAGTTATGACAGTAATGTCATACGGATGGATAAATGAATCTATGATAAAAGAAAGCAACAGTTGTATGATTGGTAGAATTCCAACCATAAGTCATAGTGTGAAAGAGGCCTAAAGGAGGGAATGTCATGGCCTTTGGGATCCATTCAAAGAAAAGTTGCCTAGATGGCAAGAGGACTACTAAAGTATCCAGAAGACATAAGTTATGAAAATGATAAGTGCATCAGCCAAGATTCGAGGTTGAATGTTCCAAAGGGGGAAATGATGTTACACCCCACATTTTCGTATGTAGAAGTACGCCAAGTAAATTGATGAAAGCTCTGACATGAAATATTACATCCCGTATTCTCGTACGTTAAAATTTCGTCGTAAGTTAATCGACGTAAGTTCGGGAATGAGATTATTTTGGGATTATAATTATTACACTATTTCAAATTAGTGATAGGTAAATTCGTGAAGATGAAAGGTTAAACGAATCGAAGAAAACGAGTTTCATCGAAGTTTGTCAATTTGGAAAAAAATCGGTCCAAGCTATAATGCCCGGTATTTACGGATTAGCGGCATACAAGGTACCACATGACCATGATAATTGGGTACATAAATTTTGTTAAAAGTGAGTAGTATTTTAAGTAATTTGAGATAATTCCTAATTATATGGATAATTAGTTAATGGGAGAATTAACAAGTTAATTGGTAATTAGTGGATGATTAACTAGGACCTTGGATAAGACCAAGGAATCCTTAACGTGGCAGCCATGAAAGCCAACAATTATGACTTATTAGTCATTAAAATAGGTAGCAAATCTAAAGAGTTTGGTGGCCAAATAATTCCATAAAGTGGGTCCAAACCCAAAAGACTAAAGAGAGCTTTTTACTTCATTTTCATTCTCTACAATTCAAAGGATAGCTTCAGTAAGATAATGTTACAAATATAACATGAGTTCTTCAATAAAAATTCATATGAAACTATTTATCATAATAGCAACGGAATTTTGCGATTCTAAGGGAGTACGGTGCATTCTTTTTCATGAATATCATTAAGATTCTCCCCTACTTCGATCCGCGGTTACATTGTTTTGCAATTGACGTATATTAGATGAATTGTCAAGAGAATCGTTTCAGTTTGTTAAGGCTATCCCTTCTTTATTTTTGGCATGATCTATACGACATGAACAAAATGAGCAAATGCAGAACTTCCATAAATGACTCTATTTGTAGAAGTATTCGAGATGTCTATGTTCTTAAATACCATTTATCTTATTATTCTATCATCTATTCATGGGTATCAGATATTACATAAGCTGGTAATGTTTTTTTCATGATATTAATCAGAGGTATAATGGTCTTATGACATTCCGAGAGATTTTATTGACGTACTTCTCATTCATTGCATTCATTTATACATGTACATTGACCCATGACCAAATGGAGTTATATACATGTACATATATATAATACATGTATATGGGATATGGGAAAAGGTTACAATATTATATATGCATCACCACCTAATCAGTTCTTATACGTTGATAATTTACCCACAGTGGCCGAGATGATATGATGGGATGCCCTCAGAGGCTTGATGATATTATGAATTGTTTACCGTAAAAATGGTAACAACAATTAAATTTGTAAATGGTATTTTAAAAATACGTGATCTATTTTTATGCTAGTTGTTAGAGCAGTTGATGCTACGCGTATGAAGATAAGAGATGAAATGCGAGCTAAAATGGGGTAGTAATCAAACCGAAGAGCTAGCCGCCCGAGCCTCGGGCTAACCGGCGAAAGGCTTCGAGGTAGATGCTTGGGCTCGAGTTTGATTTATCGGGGGCAGCCGGTAAGGGAATAACTGTTAGAATATAATTAAAGGAGGCCCTTTATGGCCAATATCAAGCAATAAATGAAGAACAAGTATGAAAGCAATAAATGAAGAGGTAGCCTCGAGCGATTAAGTTAGAGAGAAAAGAGAGAGAGAGAGTTGTTATTGACTTTGTGTGAAATAGTTAGAGGAACAACAACCCCTTACAAAGTGGTGGGGATCCCCTTTATATAGGAAGGGAAATACAACATAGTACAAAATTTATTAATTGTAAAGATATGGAGATGGGATGGCTAGAGATGATATTAGACTCTACCGGTGCTATTTGCTCGCCTCGGGAATTCCCCACCCTTGGGATCATCGTTGGGTCGAGGTGAATGAACCTAAAAGCAGAGAACTTGACCGTAACCTCACAGCCTTGAGATATCAATATGAATCCCCGAACACACCTTGATGGTGAGAAATTAGACCCTTCGATTTCACCGTATACATGAACGCATATACCCATGCATGGTATATTCAGAATTACATGTCGAGACTTTTACTCCATGTTTCTCTCATGTCTATTATTTACTGATGTTCATTCCTTACATACTCGGTACATTATTTATTCGGACGCCTATTTTGCTTGGGGACACTATGTTTTATGCCCGCAGGTCTCGATTGACGGGTCGAGAGTCCTCCAAGTGGGCGATCAACTCAGCGGAAGATGTTGGTGCATTCCATTTGCTCCAGAGTTGCTTGTTTGGTCAGTATGATTTAGATGTGTATTGTTTGGTATGGCAGGGCTCTGTCCCGACCATTATAAAAATTATGTATCCTTAGAGGCTTGTAGACAGATGTCATGTATGTAAAAGATTGTATGACCTTATCGTCCTATGTTCAGTGTACGAGTGGTTATTTTGGTCTTAGAGGCCCATAAATCTCATGTATAAGTTGGTATTATATGTTGTATTCTACCTATTGCACGACAACCTCTCCGATACAGTTATCTATGATAGTATGATACGAAAAGATGTGATGAGGCCTTAAAAACCTCTTTTAGCATCACCCCGAATTGCGTGAGCAGTCCGGCCGCGTAGTTGGAAAGCTATTATGTGAAAATCTATGAAAATATTGAAATTTTGACTTAAAATGCATTTTAGTTGACTACGGTGAACATTTTGGGTAAATGAACTCAGACCCATGATTTGATGGTCCCGTAGGGTCCTTGAAAAAATATAAGACTTGAGCATATGCCCAGAATCGAATTCCGAAGTCCCAAGCCCGAGAAATGAATTTTCAAAAGAAAATTGTTTTCTAGAAATTTCTATGAGTTTTGGAAATGAAATGCATTTATAATTTGATGGTATCGGGCCCGTATTCTGGTTCTGAAGCCTGGTACAGGTCTTATATGTGAAAAAATATGAGTCCATGAAATTTGGTAAGAAACGGAAGTAGTTTGAGGTGATTCAGACCTGTAGTTGTAAAAATTCATACTTTGAAAGTTTTGAAATTTTTCTTAAATTTATATGTTAAATTCATTGTTTACGAGGTTATTTTGGGGATTTGATCGCACAGATAAGTTCATATGATGTTTTTCAGTTAGTGTGTATTTTTGGTTTGGACCCCCGAGGGCTCGGGTGAGTTTCGGATGGGTTTCAGAAAGTTTTGAACTCATAAAAAGTTGTAGGTTCTTGGTTGTTCAGTGCCCAGGGATTTTGTTCTTCGCATTCACGTGGTCCCACTCGCGAACGTGTAAGGAAAATCTCCGAGGTGCCAGATTTCTTTTTCGTGAACGCGAAGCCTGAGATGCGAATGCGAGGCTGATGGGGGATACCCTTCGTGAACACGTCCAAGAACTCGCGAACGCATAAGGCAATGGGCATGGGGTAGGGGATTCTCATTTATTCTATGTGAACGCGGCCACTGGCCCGCGAACGTGAAGGCTCGAGGTGTCAAAGCTTCGCGAACACGAGCCCAATGTCGCTAACGCGAAGGTCACTAAGGCCTGACTCATCGCGAACACGATGAAGGCCTGTCCAGTGATTTTAAAGTAGAAGCAAAAATAGGACTTAGTAAAAATTTCATAACTTCTTATTACAACCTCCAATTTGGGATATTTTTGAAAGGGAATTTCACCATCAATTCATAGGTATGTAATTGTTTACCGTTAAAATGGTAACAACAATTAAATTTGTAAATGGGATTCTAAAAATATGTGATCTATTCCCGAGCTACTTGTTAGAGCTGTTGATGCTAATAATATGGAGTTTGAAGATTAAATGCATGATCAAACGAGATAATAATCAAACCGAAGGGCCTGCTGCCCGAATATAGGTCCGGTCGATGAAGGACCTCGGGGTCAATGTCAAGATCGAGCTCAAGCTATCGGGGGTAGTCGGGGATGGGATAACAGTTGAAGATATAATCAAACAAGGCTCTTTATGGCTAATACTAAGGTATATGATGAAGAACGAGTAAGAACGCGATGAATATCGAGGCGGCGTCGAACCAGTGAGGACGAACAAGCTTAGAAAGAAAAGAGAGAGAGATATTATAGCACTTGTGGAGAAAATGGAGCAACATTAGTTCGTTACAAGGTAGTGTAAGTCCCCTTTATATAGGAGGGGAACTCGGCTGCAAGTACACGAAATTAATTACAAAGTATGGATATGGGATGGCTTGACGTGATTATTCAACATAGGCTCTGTATAGGCAGGCGCTATCAGGCCTAGTCATGTGCCTTGGGAGTTTCCCCCTCTGTCTTGGCTTCGATCTTCATTTTCTCTAAGTTGGGCTTCAACGAGCCCCGAGGTTGGGAACTCGGTCATGGCCTCCCGTCCTTGGAGTCTCGAGGCATTCTTCTAAAATGACTTGACAGCAAGAAATAAAGTCCTCTGATTTTGCCGCGTACAGATAGTCTTCGCATTTCCCATAACGAAGTGATGGAAATGATTCTGACTCCTCGAGCTCCTTACAGCGACGTCATTTCGATGATGTGACTCCCAGCGTGATCTTTGTGGCAACTGGGCATCCACGGGCTCAAGGCTTTTCTACGTCATCCAACGCACTCCTAATTCCAGCTTTCCAAGGTGAAGGTACCGCCGCCGGACCCCTCGAGGGCTATTTATACACAAATTCTTATGAATATGAATACACTTTATTGACTTCTTCTTTCCTTATTTCTATATGCTCTCATGCCCTTCGAACCCCTTTGAATGCCTTCTTTCATTTGTTGACTGCTGATATCCGACTTGGGCACGAGCGTTCTTTCCGATCCTCTACTGATCGACATGGCTCTCTTTCGAATCCATCGTCGCACCTCAGACCAATCCTGGATTGATCTGATAGGCCTAGGCTGTCGGGGCCCTCCGAGTTGTATGGGGATAATACACCAAATTTTGGAGCCTTCAGGGATGTTATCCTGAATGAAGGTCAGCTTCTTAAAACGTATAGGATGAACTTCTACTGAGGAGTTGCCTGTACTCGGGCGCTGCCTCGAACCTTCGTGGAGCTTTCGTGATTAGAGCTTCTTGTGTTTATTCCTCTTTTTTAGAAAAGGAATCATGAGACCAGGTACGGCCTCTCGTCGAGTAATGGCATTGAAAGCATCCCAAGGTCCGACTTCTCTATGGCAGGGATCCTCGTGGTAGAGCGGTGTCTCGAGATTGGAGACAATACGGACAATTCCTCGAGTCTTGGCTTCTCGTCAAAGGATGCTTTCAGGATCGGGTATCACCCCATCGATCTGCATTGAGGCTGTAGGTTTCTCGGGGCTTACTCCATGTAGGCGAGTCGTCACTGCTTCTCGCATATATATGGGGCGGCTTCGGCTTCTTCGCCAGACCTCACTATTTTTAGATAGCTGCTCTTGCGCTTTGGCATAGGGTTCTTCATTTCTTTAGGTGCAAAAAATCATTGGTGTTTGCCCTTGCTTCAATATGTTAGTTTTACCATACTCATGGTAACCACTTCGGGGTCGGCCTGGCAGGGAACGGGGAGTGTTGCTCCTGGCACTCAGGAATCGTGGGAGTTCGCCCTTAAGATGATGTTTTTGATAAGAGGGGATCATCCAGAGATGGTTAGAAAATATAGCGGATGGAGCGAGGGTGTAGCACTGCGGGTGGTTCTGATGATGAGGTTCTTTGCGGAGAAGGCTGGGCTCAAATTTACGCTTAACCATCTCGTCAGGCTATACCTACCCTTTCATCCCCAGGGTCTGCTAACCCTAAAGTGTCATTCGTCTACGCCTTTTGTAGTTGACGACAAAGAGGATGGGGGTCGAGAGTGGGCCAGTTGGTTTATCCGGGTCCGGGCGGTTGACATTATCCCCGTGGAGCTTTTCCATTTCCCGAAGGGTGGAATTATGCACACGAGTGGAGCTCTGGTGCTTTTTCAGATTTTGCGTATAGCGAAAATCAGTTGAGTAATAACGTTGTCTCCCTTGTTGCAGCAACTTCCTGGATGTCGGGCGAAGTCCTTGACTTGCCCGACTAGGTCCGGGGGCTGGTGACCCATTCGTCCTGCAATGAGCGTCCGTGGCGAGCTGTATTCTGTGCTAGATGGGGAGCGAAATACCATGTGTGCACGCTGCCTTTGCCTTGGCCTTTGTATAGTAGAGGTAATGTTTTTCCCTTTCATTTGTATTGGATTCGCCTCTTGCAAATACCGGGTGGTTCCTTGGGATAAGGTAGTGCTCTCCCAAAGAGGGGAAGGAGTCGTCAGCCTCCAAGCCGAGGGACGATGGTAATAAGAGGGAACGACACCCACGGTGTGATGGAGATTTTAGTGGTGCTGATCGGGCCTGTGTTTCCGAGGATAGGGCATCGTCCGAGTCTGCTGCTCCTGGAGTACCTGTTTTCCGGTCGGCAGTTCCTTTGAGTGAATATGTTGTGCCTAAGGATGGTTCTCTTGGGGCCAAAGAGGCAGGATCAACAGGATTATGTTCCGACTTCGAAGAAGTTCGTCGGCTTCGCTTTATGGTGAGTTTAGGCGCAGTTCCCTTGTATTTTGTGTCCTCCACCCTCTATTGAACTTTCCTTGTGCAGGCCTGTGATAGGCTTATGTCTGAGCTACTCCGTCAAGGGGCTAGGCTTCAAAAAATTCTGGACGAGGGCGAGTCCCTTAGGCTCCTTAGCGAGGAGAAGGAGGCTTAGTTGAAGCATTAGCGATATGAGGCGTACCGGAGCTCAAATTATGAGAGCTATTTGATGGAGTAGGTGACTTTGTGTGACTCGTGCTTTGCTCCCTTTAGACCTTAAGGTTAACCCTCTTTTGTTATATTAGCTGCAAAAAGGGACGGAGGCTTTGAAGTACCTTGGGACATAACTGCTTATGGTGAGCTGAGGGCTCAGGTGGAAGCTCAAGCTTTAGAGGAGGCAGGCACCTCGGCCAAGGTCCCAGCCTTCGAAGCCCAACTCCGCTTGGCTCGTGATAATGCCAAAGTTCAAGCGGATATGATTGGGAAACATCAATCTGATCTCTCGAAGATCAGGGCTGAGATAATTGATGTCCGGGCTGAAGCGGTGTTAAGACGAACTAAGGTTGATCAAGCTATGGCAATTTATATGAAAGACGCTCCGGACGCCCAAGCCAAGCTAAAGCAAGCCCTCGACCGGGAGAAGAAGATCGAAGAATATGTTCGTTGCAGATCCCAAAATGAAGTACTCGAGGAGATTGGTGCAAGGGGCTTCGTTCTCTTAGAGGAATTGGCTCGAGCAAGGGCAGACGAGCATGACACGCGGTCACCTTTTGCTGACGAGGAGGATGGCGAACCCGACAAGCTGTAGCCATTTGCAGCGGAGCGTAGATTTCACCGTTTTGTCGTTTTGTTTCTGATATATGTAGAACATGTCTGTAGATGGAGAGTGCACCTTTTGTATGTAATATAAGAGGAAACTTGAAGTCAGGCTGTAGAACATGTCACCGTTTTGTTTGTTATTACTTTTGACCAGGCAGGCTGGTTTCAGTGTTTTGGCGGGATCCTCGGAGGTCTATTAAGTGCGATCCTTGTCATGAGTGGGTGTTGGGGCCTCTGTGCTTTGCCCGACTATTTTATGCTTAGTCTCCGAGTCGGGCTTCAACTCGAGCCTTCCTGCCCTTAAATCATCTATGCCCATGCGGGTAGGTAGTAATTGTTCCCATTTCTTGCCCTTGGGTAGTTGCTGTTTAGACTAATTTGGGTCCAGTCTCTGGGTCGCATTACGATTCAAGCTTTAATTGACCCTCAAGTACTTTTCTGCCTGCATGGGTGGAAAACAAATAGCTTTTTGTGCTTCACGTCGAATCGACCTTATTGGTGGGTGGCCCGAAGGCTCACTCGGCTGGCGATAGTGTCATTTATGTCGTGCCCTTAGGCATATAGTAGTTTAGCCATTTCGGGTCCAGTCTCCGAGTAGCATTGCGATTCGAGCTTCAACTAACCCTAGAGTTCTTTCCTGCCTACATGGGCTGATGGCGATGGCCTTTTGTGCTTCGGGCCTAATCGACCTTACTGGTAGGTGGCCCGGAGGCTTGCATAGTTAGCTATTTTGGATCTGGTCTCCGAATCGGGCTATGATTCGAGCTCATTTTAATCCTCGAGTTGGCAATTTTTTAGTTGCCGACAATGGCTCATACGCTTGTTTGGTCGTAGAGACTTTTTAATATGTGGCCCGGAGGCTTTCTTAGCTGGTGACAATGGCTCTTACGCTATTTTTGCTCGTGGGTTTTTTGTAGGCTTTGTTTTCCGCTTGTTAAGATCTTTTGAAGGATTTTTGCCTGACCCGTCGTCGGTTCCGGAGAACCTCGGATTCAAGTTGTTATCGGCGATGTTTGAGCACCTTGGAAGGTTCATAGCTCATAGGCTGAGTAGGTCGAAGCCTAGTGATTTGGAGCTGACATGGTCGAAACTCGTTTTTGCTGTTAAGGGAAGCCTGTTTTAACCGGTTCTTTCCTAAGTATTTTCGAAGTAGTGGCCTGCGATATGTGTTTAGCGATGGCCAGGCGTCCCCGAGTCGCGTTAGTTTGGCTGTATTAGCCATTTTGACTAGAGTCATATGTGTTTGTCCATAGCCATTTTTTAATCCCGAGTGACATTTTAGGCGTCTACACCGAGGGTATGCCCTTTCGGGAATCTTCAATGCGATGTATAGCCTAAACTTTGGGATTTTGATGCCTGTTGAGGTCTTACAATTTGTCATGCCTGTTGTGGTCTTACAGTTTGTCATGCCTGTTGAGGTCTTATAGTTTTTGTAATGTAGAATAGATCTGGTTACGCTGAGTCTGCCCGCTAGGGGTCTTACAGTTTAGGGTTTTCCAGCGCATGGCGATTGACAATGAATGACAGTCTTCGAGTCATCGAATTTGTTTAAGCGTGCAAACCGCTTTTCATGAGTTCAGAGTTGCCTTGTAGGGTCTTTATGAGCCCAGAGTTCCGACCCTGGGGTCGTGCGGGTGCTGAATTTTTGACGCCGAGTCTCCGAGTTTCTTGGGACGCATTTGGTAGAGAGGCCCCTGTCGGGGGTATACTTGAGATTTCCTTTTCTGGAGAATAAGATGATGAAAAGATATCCTTTTATTGCTTGGTGTATATACATGCTTTTTTGCTTTTGCGAGCTTGGCCTGATACGTTGTTCCCTATTGGAGTCTTGTTCATCTTTTTCCTGGGGTGGGACCGACTGCAAAGGAAATCCCGTAGGATCCTTGAATCCTTCTTGCAAAATGTACGGACGTTGTCTCATTAAAAACCTTCCTGTCAAAGACCCGTTGCGGGATGAAAAATCCGGTCGAAGGAAAAAGAGTGCGACATTTGCTCGAGGTGATTTGTGGGGTTCCACATCCGGCCGCCCTAACAGTAATACCGCCTAAGCATCAATACATTCCTGTTACTCGGAAGCTATTCGCCCTTCATGGTACCAAGCTTATAGGATACTTTGCCAACTATCCCAGGTACACGATACGATCCTTCGCAATTTTGGCCCAGCTTCCCTTTATTAGGGTTTCTGGTGTTGATGGTAAACTTCCTTAGGACCAAGTCTCATATTCTGAAGTATCGGAAATTCGTTCTTCTATTGTAGTATCTTTCGATTTTCTATTTCTGGGCAGCCATCCGAACCAACGAGGCTTCCCATCTTCCGTCGAGCAGCTCGAGGGTCGTTGCCATGGCCTCGTTGTTTTACCCTTTGCTAGTGTGTTGGAATCTGGCGCTTGGTTCTCCGTCCTCCACAGGTATCAGTGCCTCGACGCCATACATTAGAGAGAATGGTGTCTCCCCGGTGCTCGATTTTGGAGTCATCCGATATGCCCACAACACCTTGAGTAGCGTTTCTCTCCATTTTCCCTTGGTGCTTTCCAACTTCTTTTTTAAGTTTTGAATGATGGTTTTATTTATAGATTCGGCTTGGCCGTTTGCACACGGGTGGTATGGTGTCGATAGGATTCTTTTGATTTTGTTGTCTTCAAGGAACTGTGCTACCTTGCTCCCAATAAATTGCCTCCCGTTGTCGCATGTTATTTCGGACGGGATTCCGAACCGGCATATGATGTGTTCCCATATAAAATTGATGTCTTCCTTCTCCCTTATTTTCTCGAAGGCCTGCGCTTCCACCCACTTTGAGAAATAGTCAGTCATAAATAAAATGAATCTGGCCTTACATGGCACCGTCGGCAAAGGGAAGACAATGTCCATCCCCCATTTCATAAATGGCCATGGTGATAAAACGGAATGCAGTTGTTCCCCGGGCTGGTGGATCATAGGAGAGAACTTCTGACACTTGTTGCATTTTCGAACGAATTCCCTGGCATCTTTTTCCATGTCGTCCCAATAGTAGCCCTTTCTGATTACTTTCCAAACTAAGGAATCGGCCCCGGAGTGATTTTCATAGGTGCCTTCGTGGATTTATCGGAGCACGTAATCCGTGTCGCTCGGCCCCAAGCATATCACCAGGGGACCATCATCGAGTGAGAACCGAGCCTCTTTAGTCCGCAGGGCCCTTGATTCTTTGGGATTTGTGGGTAGCTTTCCGTCTTTCAAATAATTGATGTATTTGTTTCTCCAGTCCCATGTCAGGCTGGTGGAGTTAATTTCCGCGTGACCTTCCTCGACCACAAATTTGAATAGTTGAACAACGGTTCCAGGGAGCAGGTCTTCCTCTTCAACGAAATATCCTAGGTTTGCGAGGGTGTCAGCCTCGCAATTTTGCTATCGAGGTACATGGACTAAGGTACATTCTTTGAAGTGATGCAATGCGATTTGGATTTTGTCCAAATACCTTTGCATCCTGTCTTCTAGGGATTCGTAGCTTCCGGTTACCTAGCTTACTACAAGGAGCGAGTCGCATTTTTCCTCAATAGTCTCGGCTCCCAAACTTTTGGCCAACTCTAAACCAGCAATCATAGCCTCATACTCGGCTTCGTTGTTAGTCAGTTTTGTGGTTTTTATGGATTGTCTGATTATACTGCCTACGGGCGGATTTAGGACTATACTGAGTCCGCATCCCCTTATGTTTGTGGCACCATTTGTGAACAGGGTCCATACCCCAGAAGATGTGCCTAATTTCAATAAAAGCTCCTTCTCTACCTCAGGCACAAGGGTTGGCGAGAAGTCGGCCACGAAGTCCGCCAGGATTTGGGACTTGATGGCCATCTGAGGTTGATACACGATGTCATACCCTCCAAGTTCGATGGCCCTCTTGGCTAATCGACCCGATATCTCGGGTTTATGTAGTATACTCTAGAGGGGATAAGTTGACAAGACGCAGATACAGTGACACTGGAAGTAAGGCATCAGTTTGCGCGTGGCGCTTATCAGTGTTGGGGCCAATTTTTCCAAATGGGGGTATTGGGTTTCGGCGTCCCCAAGGTTCTGGTCACATAATAAACAGGAAATTGCGTACCTTGATCTTCTCTGACCAGTACGCCGCTTACCATGATTTCGAATACGACCAGGTATAGGTATGGCGTTTCATCCTCCTTGGGCGTGTGCAGCAAAGGCGGGGTAGATAGGTACCGTTTTAGTTCTTCCAAGGCGTGTTGGAATTCTGGAGTTCATTCGAAGTTGTTCATTCTTTTGAGCAGGGCAAAGAAATGGTTTCTTTCATCCGAATATCTCGATATGAATCTGCCCAAGGCCGCCATCTGCCCCGTTAGCCGTTGAACGACTTTTACGTTGTTTACCACCATAATCTTTTCGATGGCCTTTATTTTGTAGGGATTGATTTCGATCCCCTTTTTTGAGACCATGAAGCCCATGAATTTGCCAGAACCTACTCCGAAGGCGCACTCCTCAGGATTGAGCTGTAGCTTTTAAGGATGTCGAAGGTTTCCTGCAAAAGGGTCAGATGGTCCTCTACGCGCAGGTATTTGACTAGAATGTCATCAATATATACCTCCATTGATTTTCCTACTTGGTGCTCGAACATTTTGTTAACTAGCCGTTGGTATGTTGCTCCTGCATTTTTTAACCCGAAAGGCATTATGTTATAACAATATGTACTATATTTTGTGATAAATGAGGTATTTTCCCTATCCTCGGGGTTTATCTGGATTTGATTGTGCCCCGAGTAGGCATCGAGGAAAGTGAGGGTCTTGTGGTCGGCTGTAGCATCGATCATGCGAACGATATTAGGCAACATGAAGGAATCTTTTGGACATGCTTTGTTCAAGTCTTTATAGTCTACGCACATCCTTAGAGTATTCCCCTTTTTTGGCACTACCACTATGTTAGCTAGCCATTCGGGATACTTTACATCCCTGATGGATCCGATTTTAAGTAGCTTCGCCACTTCTTCTTTGATGAAGGCGTGCTTCACCTCGGACTATGGTCTTCTTTTTTGCTTCATGGGTTTGAATTTGGGGTCAACGCTTAGTTTGTGGGAGATTATTTCTGGTGGGATACCTATCATATCTATGTGGGACCAAGCAAAACAGTCGATGTTATTACTAAAGAATTGAATAAACTCTGCCCTGAGTTCGGGGTTAGCCACGTTCCCAAGTGTACCTTGCGATCCGGGAGGTGTTTGATCAAAACAGTTTGCTCCACCTCTTCGACTGTTGACTTGGTCGTGTCAGATTCCTCGAGGGCGACGAAGGTTCGAGGTGCGAAGAAGTCTTCCTCGTCGTCTTCAAGGGTCCACAGGCTTCCCCCTCGTTCGGGCCCTTGCATGTGGGGGTTGGCATCTTGTGGTGGAGCGCGAACAAATCCCTTGCTTCTTGTTGTTCTCCATGTATGGTTGTGAGGCCATACCTTGTGGGAAACCTTATCACCTAGTTCAAGGTCGAGGGCACTGCCCTTATGTTGTGTATCCATGGTCTGCCATGTAGGGCGTTTTATCTCATGTCACCATCAATGACCTGAAACTCGGTGTTCTGGGTCATGCCAGACGTGTCGATTGGGAGAACGATTGCTCCCTTCGTTTCTTCTCTGACCATGTTAAAACCGTGGAGGACCCGAGGGGTGGGAACAACTTGATTGAGTAACCCTAGCTATTCTACTACTTTTGACCTGATTATGTTGACCGAGCTGCCTGGATCCACGAGAACGCGATTTATTCTGGTGTTGTTTGAGAGGAACGAGATTACTAGCACGCCATTGTGCGGTTTCATCATGGCGTCGAGATCCTCCTCGCTGAATAAGAGGGTTTATCCAAGTAAGGGCTTTCGGGCCGACCCCTCCTGTGTAGTGGACATTTTCGCTTGTTTGGATACAGGTCCTCCGGGAACGTTGGCTCCCCCAATAATCATGTGGACACCGGCCTCTAGGTCGATCGTACCCTTTTATCCGTCGCCTTTGAAATTCTGGCTTCCCATTTCACTAGTCGAACCAGGTGCTTCATCCTAAAAAAAGAGATCTTTGGACGAGAAAAAGCGTGAAAAAATAATGTGCGCTTGTGCAATCGAACAAGCAAGGAAATAATCACTATTATTTTTAGCCCCACAGTGGGCGCCAAACTGTTTACCGTGAAAATGGTAAAAATAATTAAATTTGTAAATGGGATTCTAAAAATATGTGATCTATTCCCGAGTTAGTTGTTAGAGTAGTTGATGCTAATAATATGGAGTTTGAAGATTAAATGCAAGCTAAAACGAGATAATAATCAAATCAAAGGGTCTACTGCCCGGATACAGGTCCAGTTGATGAAGGACCTTGGCGTTGATGTCTGGATCGAGCTCAGCTATCGAGGATAGTCGGGGATGGGATAACAGTTGAAGATATAATCAAACAAGGCTCTTTATCGCCAATACTAAGGTATATGATGAAGAACGAGTAAGAATGCGATTAATATCGAGGTGGCCTTAGACCAGTGAGAACTAACAAGCTTAGAAAGAAAAGGGAGGGAGAGATATTATTGCACTTGTGGAGAAAATGGAGCAAGATTAGTCTGTTACAAGGTAGTGCGAGTCCCCTTTATATAGGAGGGGAACTCAGCTACAAGTACGTGGAAATTAATTACAAAGTATGGAGATGGGATGGCTTGACGCGATGCTTCAGCATAGGCTTTGTATAGGCCGACCCCATCAGGCATAGTCGTGTGCCTTGGGAGGTTCCCCCTCTTTCCTAGCTTCGATCTCCGTTTTCTCTTAGTCGGGCCTCAACGAGCCCCGAGGTCGGGAACTTGGTCGTGGACTACCTTCCTCGGGATCTCGAGGCGTTCTTCCAAAATGACTTGACAGGAAGAAATCATGTCCTCTGATTTTACCGCGTATAGTAATCTTAGACTCACTTTCTTCAATTTCCATTAACACCCATTACATTTCTAGGCTTATATCATGTTCTTAAGGGTAGAAAATTAGGAATTTGGATAGAGTTAGGGATTTTTGAATATTTGGGATTTAGATCTCGTTTTGGGGTCCAATTTTGGAACTAACCATATATTCGGGTTCGTGGGTGAATGGGTGATCAGGTTTTGGTCCGAACCTCGAGTTTTGACCAAGCAGGCCCGGGGTCAAATTTTGACTTTTTGGAAATAATGATGGGAAATCTATAATTAAGGATTGGAATTGGATTGTTAAGCATTTATTGGTGTTATTAAGTCGATTATGTCTAGATACAGTTGATTTGGAGCTGAATTCAAAAGAAAAAGTGTTGTTTGAGGCTTGAGTTGGTCATGAAAGTTCGAGGTAAGTGTTTGGTCTAACCGTAGCTTGAGGGATTAGAAGTCATATCCTATTTTCTACTTGTTTATTGTTGAGTACGACGTATAGGCATGGTGACGAGTATCTATACGTTGGTGTCGAGCATGACCATGAGTCTTAAATTGTGCTTTTTTGTGTTCTTGAATAATACTACGGATGCCTAAGTTGATGATTCTCTGTATTGAGCAAGGATTATGGTTATTCTTGTGGAAATTACTTATGACTGAGTATTGGTGTTAGCTGAGGTAGTTAGGTGTTTGAACAAGTTTGGTTATAGCTGTTTCTCCCTTGCTGGGATGTAGTTACTTATACTGTCGATTCCCTTGCCGGGATAGTGTAGTTCTGTATTGATCCCTTGTAGGGACTCTTGTTATGATTATTGTTGAATGTATATGTGGATAGGGTTGCACGCCGTAACAATGTTATATTTGGATCGGGTTGCACGCCACAACAGTATTATATGTGGATCGGGTTGTACACCGCAACAATGATATCTTTGGATCGGGTTGCACAACGCAACAATTGTAGATACAAAGTGTTTATAGATTGGATACAAGTTTCTTATTGTTTTGCCTTGAATTCTAAGCTTTCCTTATGTCATTACTCTTGATTTACTGTTGATATACCTCCGCAGCATGTACCCCCTCCCAACCTTACTTGTTTATTTCTGTTTTATTTTCCGCTGTATATTATATAACTGCACAGGTTTATTTGGTAGTTTGGTCCTAGCCTCGTCACTACTTTGCTGAGGTTAGGCTAGGCACTTACCATCATATGGGGTCGGTTGTGCTGATACTACACTCTGCACTATGTGTAGATCTCGAAGTAGCTTTTGGACCGTAGATTGAGCGGCTACCTTCGGTCCACGCAGAGATCCAAGGTACACCTGCAGGCGTCCATAGGCCCCAGCGTCTCCTCTATCCTTTATTACCTATTTCATTTCTTTGATTCGAAAACAATGTATCTTTATTTTCAGACCATGTATTTAGCACTCTTAGACCGTTTGAGGTACTGTGACACCAGTTCTGGGTGATTAAGGCATAAATAGTTGTATTAGATTCATATTTTAGACATTTTATTGCTTTTTCTAAATTTCCGTTGTTTACTCGTTATTGTTTTATAAATGTTAAAGTGTATAAAATGGGTAAAAGGGTAATTTGTTCAATAATTGTCTTGCCTAGCTTACATTAGTAGGCTCCATCACGACTCCCGATGGTGGGAAATTTGGGTCGTGACAAGTTGGTATCAGAGCTATAGGTTACATGGGTCTCACAGTTCATAGACAAGCTTAGTAGAGTCTGAGGGATCGGTACGGAGACATCTGTATTTATCCCCTAGAGGCTACAGAGTTAGGGAAAAAAACTCCCCATTTATTCTTTCCTATCGAGCAGTTTGGTTTCTCAATACTATTTGAATTTCTATTCTATTCTTTTGTAGATGGCGAGAACACGCGCTTCCTCATCCACTGACCAACAACCCAAGCCCCTAGTAGTAGCTACCACGAGGGGCAGAGGGCGAGGCCAAGGCTGAGGTAGGGGTAGAGCTTATCCCAGAGCAACAGCACCAACGGCGGAGCCTCAGGTTGACTTTGATGATGAGGTTCCGGCCCTGGCAGTTCCGGTGGCCCAGCTCAGGTCCCAAAGGGGTTTATTGCTACCCCAATACTCTAAGATGCTCTGATTTGTCTAGTGGACCTTATGGAGAGTGTCACCCGGGTAGGCTTACTTCCTGTAGCCCCAGCCGTTTCTCAGGCTAGAGGAGGAGCCCAGAATCCTACTACTCGCAATACGGAGTAGGTGGCTCCCTAGTTTTAGACTCCAGCAGCTCAGCCAGTTGGAGTAGTTCAGCCGGGTGAGGTAGCTCAGACCGGTGATAGAGCAACTATGTCTGTCGATGCTTTGTGGAGGTTGGATAGGTTCACCAAGCTCTTCACTACTACTTTCAGCGGTGCATCTTCTGAGGATCCCAGGATTATCTAGATAGTTGTCATGAGGTTCTCAGGAATATGGGGATAGTTGAGACCAATGGGGTTGAATTTGCTACCTTTCGCTTGTCGGGATCCGCCAAGCCTTGGTGGAGAGACTATTGCTTGGCTAGACCAGCCGGATCACCATCCTTGGCTTGGGAGCAGTTTACTCAGCTATTTCTGGAGATGTTTCTCCCCATCACTCAGAGAGAGGCCTATCGGAGGCAGTTTGAGCATATCCAGCAAGGTTCTATTACTGTTACCCAGTATGAGATCTGATTCATCGACTTGGTTCGTCATGCTCTTATCATACTTCCCACGGAGAGAGAGAGAGAGAGGGTGAGGAGGTTCATTGATGGACTTATTCAGCCGATTCATCTTCAGATGGCTAGGGAGGGTGCGAGTGAGATATCTCTCTAGTAGGCGGCCAATATGGCCCGGAGAGTTGAGATGGTTCTATCGTAGGGAGGTGGTCATGGTTCGGACAAGAGGCCCAGTCATTCACGCAGATTCAGTGGTGCCTCGTCTGGAGGCAGGGATTCGTATGGTAGAGGCCATCCTTCTAGGCCCTTTCAGTCAGCACTTCAGGTTTCTCATGGTGCCTCAGGTGGTCGTGGTCTTTAGATGCAGTATTCTGATCAGCAGCCCTATAGTGCACCACCAGCTCCTATCAATGCACCGCTACTCCAGAGTTTTCGGGGTGGTCATTCAGGTCGTTAGGGTCAGTCTCAATTTCCTCAGCCACAGCACTCAGGTAGATGTTTTGAGTGTGGTCATATCAGGAGGGCTTGCCTAAGATTGGTGGGAACTTAGTCGTAGCAGTAGGGTTCCCGTGCTATGGTCCAGCCACCAAGTATTCCACAACCCGCCCAGCCAGCTAGAGGTGGGGGTAGAGGTGCTCGAGGTAGATCTCAAACCGCTAGAGGTAGAGCCCAACCAGCTGTAGGCCGTCCTAGAGATGTAGTCCAGGGTGGTAGGCCCCAACCCCAATGTTATGTTTTTCTAGCCAGGCCTAAGGCTGAGGCTTCCGATGTAGTTATCACAGGTACTATTCTGGTTTGTGGCCAAGATGCTTCAGTTTTATTTGATGAAGGGTATACATACTCCTATGTGTCATCTTATTTTGCATCGTATCTGGTCATGCCTAGTGATTCCTTGAGTGCCCCTGTATATGTGTCTACCTTAGTGGGTGATTCTATTATGGTAGATCGAGTCCATCGTTCTTGTGTTGTGGTGATTGGGGGTCTTGAGACTACTGTAGATATGTTTCTTCTGGACATGGTTGATTTCGATGTCATATTAGGGATGGACTAGTTATGACCTTACCACACTATCTTGGACTGTCATGCCAAAACTGTGACCTTAGCCTTGCCGGGTGTACCTCGTATAGAGTGGAAAGGGACTCCTAGTCATTCTACCCATAGTGTTATCTCTTATGTGAAAGCTCGGCGTATGGTCGAAAAGGGGTGTTTGGCTATTTGGCATATATTCGTGATTCTAGTGCCGAGGTTCCTCCATTGATTTTGTGCCTATTGTTTGTGAGTTCCCTAAGGTATTTCCTTCATACCTGCCGGGTATGCCCACTCGATATGGATATAGACTTTTGCATTGATTTGACTCCGGGCACTCAGCCCATTTCTATCCCACCATATCGTATGGCCCGCCTGAGTTGAAAGCGTTGAAGGAGCAGTTGCAAGACTTGCTTAAAAAGGCTTCATTAGACCTAGTGTTTCGCCTTGGGGTGCGCTAGTGTTGTTTGTGAAGAGGAAGGATGGATCGATGAGAATATGTATTAATTACCAGCAGTTGATCAAGGTTACAATCAACAATAAGTATCCATTGCCGAGGATTGATGATTTGTTTGATCAGCTTCAGGGTGCCAAGGTATTTTTAAAGATTGACTTGAGTTCTGGCTACCATTAGTTGAGGATTAGGGCATCCGATGTCCCTAATACAACTTTCCGCACTCGGTACGGGCATTATGAGTTCCTAGTGATGTCATTCGGGTTGACAAATGCCCCAGCAGCTTTTATGGATTTGATGAACCGAGTGTTCAGGCCTTACTTGGATTCGTTCGTGATAGTCTTCATTGATGATATTTTGATATATTCCCGCAGTTGGGAGTTGCACGAGCAACATCTTCGAGTGGTTCTTCAGACTCCGAGGGATAGTTAGTTGTACGCTAAGTTTTCGAAGTGTGAGTTCTAGTTTGGTTCAGTTGCATTCATGGGTCATGTTGTATCGGCAGAGGGTATTCAGGTTGATCCGAAGAAGATTAAGGCAGTCAAGAACTAGCCTAGACCAGCATCAACTATAGAGATTCGGAGTTTCTTGGGATTGGCAAGCTATTATCATCGGTTTGTGGAGGGGTTCTCATCTATTGTAGCCCCGATGACCAGGTGGGTGCCCAGTTTAGATGGTCTGACGAGTGTGAGGTGAGCTTTCAGAAGCTCAAGACAGCTTTGACTATGGCACCCGTGTTGGTTTTGCCCACAGGTTTAGGGCCATATACAATTTATTGTGATGCACCTCGTATTGGACTTGGTGTGGTGTTGATGTAGGATGGCAAAGTCATTGCTTATGCTTCGCGGAAGTTGAAGATTCATGAGAAGAACTATCAAGTTCATGATTTGGAGTTAGTATCCATTGTTCACGAGTTGAAGATTTGGAGGCATTATCTGTATGGCATGGCAAGTGAGGTATTCACAGATCACAAGAGTCTGCAGTATTTTTTCAAGCAGAAGGAGTTGAATTTGAGGTAGAGAAGGTGGTTGGAGCAATTAAAGGACTATGATATCACCATCTTATATCATCCGGGAAAGGCCAATGTGGTCGATGATGCTTTGAGTAGGAAGTCAGCCAGTATGGGCAATCTTGCTTATATTCCGGTCGATGAGAGGCTACTTGCTTTAGATGTTCAGGCTTTGGCCAATAAGTTTGTGAGGTATGATGTTTCTGAGCCCAGTCGTGTGTTAGCTTGCACGACCGCTCGTTCCTCTTTATTGGAGTGTATCCGTGATTGGCAGTAGGATGACCCCCATTTGTGTATCCTTAGAGACAAGGTGCAGACCAGAGGTGCCAAGTAGGTTACCTTAGGTGATGATGGACTTTTGAGATTGCAGGGTCGAGTTTGTGTGCCTAATGTGGATAGACTCCGAGAGTTGATTTTAGAGGAGGCCTAAAGCTCCCGGTACTCTATTCATCCGGGCGTCGTGAAGATGTATCAGGATTTGCGGTAGCATTATTGGTGGCGGAGAATGAAGAAGGATATTGTTGCATATGTGGCTAGGTGTTGAATAGTCTGCTCGAACTGGTTTAGTTGAAGAAGGATATTTAGCAGAGTTTGCCTACAACAATAGCTACCAGCCGAGTATTCAGATGGCTCCATATGAGGCTTTATATGGTAGGCAGTGTCGGTCTCCGGTTGGATGGTTCGAGCCGGGAGATGCTCGATTGTTGGGTACAGATCTGGTTCAGGATGCCTTGGAGAAGGTCAGTATTATTCAGGATAGGCTTCGTACAGCTCAGTCCAAGCAAAAGAGCTATACCGACCGCAAGGTTCAAGATTTGGCTTTCATGGTCGGTGAGCAGGTATTGCATCAAGTGTGGCCTATGAAGGGCGTGATAAGATTTGGGAAGAAGGGCAAGCTTAGACCTAGGTTCATTGGCCCGTTTGAGATTCTTGATCGAGTGGGAGAGGTGGCTTATAGACTTGCATTGCCGCCAATCTTATCAGCCGTTCATCCAGTGTTTCATATGTCCATGCTACGGAAATATCACAGCGATCCATCCCACGTGTTAGATTTCAACAGTGTCCAGTTGGAATGAACTTGTCTTATGAGGAGGAGCTGGTAGCTATTCTAGACCGGCAGGTTCGTCAATTGAGATCAAAGAGTTTTCCTTCTGTTCGTGTTCAGTGGAGAGGTCAGCTCGTTGAGGCATCGACATGGGAGTCCGAGTCCGATATGCGGAGTCGTCATCCTCATCTTTTCCCCGACTCAGGTAATTCCTTCTTCTGTCCGTTCGAGGACGAACGGTTGTTTTAGAGGTGGAGGATGTGATGACCTTGTCATCACTTGTTTTAAAAGTGAATTATATGGTCCAAGGCCTTAAAAACCTCTTTCAACATCACCTCAATTTGCGTGCACAGTTCGACCGCATAGCCGGAAAGCTATTATGTGAAAATCTATAAAAATGTTGAAATTTTGACCTAAAATACATTTTAGGTGACTACGGTCAACATTTTGGGTAAACGGATGCGGACCCGTGAATTGATAGACCGAGAGGGTCCGTGGAAAAATATGAGAATTGGGCGTATGCCCGAAATCGAATTCCGAGGTCCCAAGCCCGAGAAATGAATTTTTAAAAGAAAATTACTTTTTGGAAATTTCTATGAGTTTTAGAAATGAAATTCATTTGGAATTTGATGGTATCGTGCCAGTATTCTGGTTTTGGAACTCGGTACTGGTCTTATATGTAAAATAAGATGAGCACATGAAATTTGGTAAGAAACGGAAGTGATTTGAGGTGATTCGAACCCGTAGTTGTGAAAATTCATACTTTGAAAGTTTTGAGATTTTTCTTAGATTTCTATGCTAAATTCGTTGTTTAATAGGTTATTTTGGTGATTTTATTGCACGGATAAGTTCATATGTTATTTTTGAGTTAGTGCGTATGTTTGGTTTGGAGCCCCGAGGGCTCGAGTGAGTTTAGAAAAGTTTTGAACTCATAAAAAGTTGCAGGTTTTTGGTTGTTCAGTGCCCAAAGATTTTGTTCTTTACGTTCGCGTGGTCCCACTCGCGAAAGCATAAGGCAAATCTCCCAGGTGCCAGATTTCTTCTTTGCGAACGCAAGGCAGAGGGGGGATACCTTTCGCGAACGCATCCAAGCACTTGCAAAAGTGTAGGGCAATGGGCCTGGGGGATGGGATTATCATTTATTCTACGCGAACGTGGCCACTAGCCCGCGAACGCAAAGGCTCGAGGTGTCAAAGCTCCGCGAATGCGATTCCAATGTCACGAACGTGAAGGTCACTGAGGCCTGACTCTTCGTGAATGTGACAGGCCTATCGCGAACACGATGAAGGCCTGTCCAGTGATTTTAAAGCAGAAGCAAAAACCGGACTTAACCAAAATTTCATAACTTCTTCTTCCAAACTCCAATTTGGGCGATTTTTGAAAGGGAATTTCACCACTAATTCCTAGGCATATAATATTAGACTCATTTTATTCAATTTCCATTAACACTCATTAGATTTCTAGGCTTAAATCATGTTGTTAAGCGTAGAAAATTAAGGGTTTTGGGTAGAGTTAAGGCTTTTTGTATATTTGGGATATAGACCTCGTTTGGAGATCGAATTTTGGAACTAACCATATATTCGGGCTCGTGGGTGAATGGGTGATCGGGTTTTGGTCTGAACCTCGAGTTTTGACCAAGCGCGCCCGGGGTCAATTTTTGACTTTTATTAAAGAATGATGGGAAAGCTATAATTAAGCATTGGAATTGGATTGTTTAGCGTTTATTGATGTTATTAAGTCGATTATGTCTAGATACAATTGATTTGCAACCGAATTCAAAAGGAAAAGTGGTGTTTGAGGCTTGAGTTGGTCATGGAAGTTCGAGGTAAGTGTTTGGTCTAACCTTAGCTTGAGGGATTAGGAGTTGTGTCCTATTTGCTACTTATTTCTTGTTGAGTACGACGTATAGGCATGGTGACGAGTATCTATACGTTGGTGTCAAGCATGACCATGAGTCTTAAATTGTGCTTTATTATGTTCTTGAATAATACATCGGATGCTTAAGTTGATGATTCTCTATATTGACCAAGGATTATGGTTATTCTCGTGGAAAGTACTTATGACTGAGTATTGGTGTGAGCTGAGGTAGTTAGGTGTTGGAAGAAGTTTGGTTATAGCTGTTTCTCCCTTGCCGGGATGTAGTTACTTATATTGTCGACTCCCTTGCCGGGATAATGTAGTTCTTTATTGATCCCTTGACGGTACTCTTGTTATGATTATTGTTGACTGTATATATGGATCGGGTTGCACGCCGCAACAATGTTATATTTGTATCGGGTTGCATGCTGCAACAATATTATACGTGGATCGGGTTGCACGCCGCAACAATGTTATATTTTTATTGGGTTGCATGCCGCAACAATATTATATGTGGATAAGATTGCACGCGCAATAGTGTTGTTATATATTGGGATCGGGTTGCGCACCGCAACAATTGTAGATACAAAGTGTTTATAGATTGGATATAAGTTTCTTATTATTTTGCCATGAATTCTAAGTTGTCCTTATGTCGTTACTCTTGATTTACTATTGATATACCCCTGCAGCATGTACCCCATCCCAGCCTTACTTGTTTTTTTTTCTGCTGTATATTATATAACTGCACAGGTTTATTTGGTAGTCTGGTCCTAGCCTCATCACTACTTCGCCAAGGTTAGGCTAAGCACTTACCAGCACATAGGGTCGGTTGTGCTGATACTACAATCTGCACTATGTGCAGATCCCGGAGCAACTTTTGGACTATAGATTGGGCAGCTACCTTCAGTCCACGCAGAGATCCAAGGTGGACTTGCAGGCGTCCGCATGTCCTGGCGTCTCCTCTATCTTTTATTTCTTGTTTCATTTCTTTGATTCGGAAATAATGTATCTTTATTTTCAGAATTAATATTTAGCACTCCTAGACTGTCTGTGGTACTGTGACACCATTTCTGGGTGATTAAGGCTTAAACAGTTGTATTAGATTCATATTTCAGATATTTTGTTGCTTCTTCTTCCACTTATTCTAAATTTTCGCAGTTTACACGTTGTTGTTTTATAAATGTTAAAGTGTATAAAATGGGTAAAAGGGGTAATTTGTTCAATAATTGGCTTGCCTAGTTACATCAGTAGGCGCCATCATGACTCCCGATGGTGGGAAATCCGAGTCTTGACAAAAGATACATTATGTTGGTACTCGGTTGAGTAAGGTACTGGGTGCTCGTTGCGGCTCATCGATTTGGGTCGTGACACTGGATTCATGCTATCTTTTGTTCATGGTAGACTAGGACTTTCATACATACATTATATTTATTCATTTCCTCAGCTTTGTAAATATAAATCATAGTGGCTCATTACTTGTACTACCAGCCCTAGAGGTAGTTGTATATTGAATTATGTTACAATTTTATTAATATATTGATGTTTTTCTCAGTTTAGTAGAAACTTGTACTATTTGCCTTATCTAGCGGACGAGTTTGGTTCCATCGTGACACTGGTGAGATTTTGGATCGTGACACTACAAGTCGGATGTCGAACCCATGATGAGTTGTTATCGACTATTAACTAAATTAGACTATCATAATTATCTAAACAATGATTAACCGAAAAGTGTTTAACTTTAAACTAATTAATATAAAGGAAAAAAATAGAAAAATCTAAACAAAGAAGAGTATATTTTTATATTATTAATGCGATGAAAACGATCTTTATGTGCTATCTAACAATCATATTGTATTCTTCACTTGGATTAACTAATTAGTTTATCTAGTTTATTGATTGATGGGGTTAATATTACTCATAAGAATCCATTGAGTTATTACTCGCCTATTCAAGCTAACCTATCACCTATATGTATATAGAGTTATAATTAAAAAGAATGCATTCATAAATCCTGTATAATAACAAAGCAAGGCAATTAGAATATGTCTATCCTAACCGTAAATCTATTCTTCGATGCCCGGGTTTAAAAACTTGCTCTACACAATCCTATGTGCAATCTAGAATTCTCAATTTCGAGGTTAATCTAGATTCGTAGATAGTATTCAATTGATAATCAACCAATCAAACAATTAAGCGTAAGATTAAATAATAAACTGATATGATAAATCATGAAACCAAAACCAATATCCAAAACCAAGAGTCATGAAAAAAATCACAATCGTAAAAAGTGAATTTTTGCTCCACATAGACATGGTAGCCAAACAACAAATCATCCAAAGAAGTATAAAATTACTAAGTTTGGTAGAAGAAAGAAGAAACAATACGAGCATCAATTTAGGGTGATGCAAGAGGCTTTGGGATCTATACAACATAATGCTAGTGTGATAGAGGAGGCAAACGTGATGTCTAAAGGGCATAATGATCAGGCTATAGTACCAAAGGCAACAAAAGTCATGGAACCAATTCCATTGGCTTGTGTATCAGGAACTAAGCAGACTATGTAGCTTCAGATCAATGATTCCTTTGAAGACTCCTATTTGACCTTACATGACCTAGTGACACACAATGTGGCTCCTATGGCAATTGATAAAGCCTTAATAGAACATACAAAATTTGATGATGAAGGGGATGATGAGTCCATAGCTGAAAACTTCAAACAAGTGGCAAGGGAGGCTGATCTATCTCCTAGAGCTAGTGTTAATGTAGGTAAAAAAAGACAAGAAGCAGGCATAACATAAGGAAGCACCACAACCTAGTAATGCTTAGAGGGGCACTGTCAAAAACTAAATTACGATCAAAATACTAATTTGGAATATATGGTCTGTAAATACACAAACGGTCTTTCCAAGGGTGATCAACATGCAATGAGAGCATAGTTTCTTTGTCATTGCATTGATGGAACCATTTCAGAATCAAAGACACATAAAAGATACAAAAGAAGGTTGAATATGGAAACTGCTTTGTCAAATATTAATGGAAGATTTGGCTATATTTTATGCTAATGTGGAATGGGAATTGATTATTATATTGCCCAACATGTTACTGTTAAGGTGTTTCATCATGACATTGGCCAATATGTTATGATGACTTTTGTGTATGCAAAATGCTCAGCCCTTGAGAGGTTGGAATTGCGGCATAACTTGTACTATATTGAAAGTGATATGGAGATGTCTTGGATGGTAGGCGGAGACTTTAATGTGGTAATTCATGAAGATGAAAAGATTGATGGTCTACCAGTGTATCCTCCTGACTATGAAGACATTGCCGTTTGTGTTAATTCAAGTGGTTTGTTTGATCTAGGTTAGAAAGGGAGTCCTTCACTTGGTGGAATGTAAGACCTAATTGTGAATGTATCTTTAAGAGATTAATAGGATATTGGGAAGTCTTCCTTTCCAGAATATTTTTCCTACTATTGAGATTGAGACCTTGATAAGAACATGATCTTATCATGCCCATTCGTTCATGAGTTGTGGATAACAAGCTGCAAACTATGTGAAACAATTTAGGTTTCTCAACTTTTGGACCAAACATAAGACTTTTAAAGAGGCGGTGAGGAAGAATTTTAAAGCAGACATCATTGGTGATCATTTTCTTATGTTTAAAAAGAAGTTAATTTCAAGGTTGCATTATCTAAATGGAGTAAAGTCACTTTTGATGAAATCTTTAAATAATTGGCAATCACGGAGAACATTGTAAAGGTAAAAGAGATGTTATTTGAGGAGAAACCAATAGTTGCTAATAGAATAGTGCTTCACCAGCCCGTGCAGAATTGAAGAAATATTTGAGTATTAATGAGCATATTGGAAGCAAAAAGCTGTGATGACTTGGTTTGTTGAGGGTGATAGAAATACTAGGCTCTTTCACAATCATGTGAATGGCAAAACGAATAAGCTACAATTGAAGAGGATTCAAAATGGAGATGGGAACTGGATTGATGATCAAGTTCAATTGGCGGCTGCTAATGTGGATTTCTATCATAATCAGTTTACCAAAGAAGGTGATCCTACAATTTTTTCTTTACTTTACTAGTTTTCTTCTATGGTGAATGAAGAACAAAATATGGAGTTGTATAGATAGTGCTAGTGGTCAAGGTGTATTTACTGGAAAAAATTTATCAAGATTGCTGGGAGACTATTGGCTTTGATATACACATCATTATACTATATATTTATGGAGGTGCTACACTGCCTATGTCCATGACACATACTAATTTGGTGTTGGTGCGTAAGATACCTATGGTGTAAATATTTTATGATCTTAGACCTATAAGGTTGAACAACTTCATCAACAAGAAGATATCCAGGGTTTTTCATGATACACTGGAGAAGTTCTTGCTTGCTTTGATATCTCCTAATAAATTTTGATTTGTGAAGGATAGGAGTATCTTTAAAAATATCCTTCTCACACAGGAGATAGTCATAGATATAAGACATAGAGCTAAGCCAGCTAATATGGTGAATAAGTTGGACATGGCCAATGCCTATGATAGGGTTTCTTGGAAATATTTTCTACATGTTTTAAGGAAGATGGGGTTTGTAGAACATTTCATTAATATGGTGTGGAACATGATATCAAATAATTGGTATTCAGTATTGGTGAATGGTCAAGCTTCATGATTCTTCAAGTCTACTAGAGGGGTGAAGCAAGGTGATCCACTATCTTCTGTATTGTTCATATTATCAGCAGAAATGACATCTAGACCTTTGTAGTTTTTGGTATGCTTAAGTTGCCTGAATATTTGAATCACTTGGTATATACTAATGACACTAACATTTTTTCCTCAGCTCAACCAGAATCTTTGAAGAAGGTGATGACAATATTGGGAAGCTATGAGAGGATTTCTGCACAGTTGATTAACAAAGCTAAGAGTTCATAGTGTATGCATGCTAATGTTTCCAATTCATTGTTTCAAGTAGTAAGAGATGCCACAGGTCTTGCTAGAGGGGAGTTTTATTTTACCTATGCAGGGTGCCCTATCTTATACACTAGAAGAAGGAAATATTACTATAATGATCTCATAAAGAAGGTAAAAGCTAGATTGCACTCTTGGAAAGGGAAGTTGCTATCATTTGGAGGTAAAGCAACACTCATCACTGGTGTGTTACAAAGCATGTCATCACCTTAGTGCTTGATCCCTCGAATAATGTTATTGCGCATTTGCACACGATGTTTGCAAAATTCTTTTGTAGTACAAAGGAGGAAGGCAGGAGTAGGCATTGGGCCTCTCAGCAAAAATTATGTCTGCATAAGGAAGAAGGTGGATTAGGATTCAGATCACTTCATGATATCTCTAGAGCTTGGTTTGCTAAGCTTTGGTGGAGATTCGGAACAACCAAATCCCTATGGTATAAGTTCATGTGTAACAAGTACTCCAAGAAAGAGATTCCTATAGTAGTGCTGTTTACGGCAGGATCTCGTTTGTGGAGGCAGATGATGAATGCAACAGAAGATGAATAGCCTGAGATACTATGGGAGATGGAGAGAGGTTCAAAATATGTATGGCATAAAAACTGGACAGGCTTAGGGGCACTATACCATTTGGTGCCACCTGAGTTTCATACCAACGAGGAACTGTAAGAGGTAGAAAAATTGAGGCAAAAAGATAGCTGGAATGAGGAGTTGACTGACCACACTTTCCCTGAAGATATAGATGAACATATTATACAAAAGGTGTAGGTTAGAGGCAATTTAGGCTATTGGGGTAAACCTTTATGGAAACCTACTATTCACGTAGGTTCGCATTGTGTAGTGCTTGGCATATAGTGAGACAGACCAGACCCTAATCTAGAATACAAGCATATGTGGATTAAGGGGTTGCCATTCAAGATTTCATTTTTATTTGGAGTCTATGGAGGGGCAAACTGGCAACTGATTATTTATGGAGAAGGCAAGGATACATATGTGTTTCTAGGTGTTGGTGTTGTCAATATACACAATAGAAAACCTTTGATCATTTGTTATTGATAGGTACAACTGCTACCAGGGCTTGGAAGACATTTATGAATGATGGAGGGATCAATGTTCAGCTGGTACACATACATGAGGTTATTTCATGGTTGAATACTTCATGCTTTCCAAAATTGAAGCCACTGATCCAGGTAGTGCCAGTAGATGTAGCTTGGGAGCTGTGTAAGATGAGAAACACAAGCAGGAATGAAGGGTCAGTTTCAATGAATAGTGTAATACATGAGATCAACAATAAACTATACTTCTTAGTAAAAGTTAGATACAGTTGGCTTACTCATATTCCATATCTTTGGTCAGATATGGTAAGGTTCTTTGAGGAGTATAGGCCAATAATTCTAACTAAAAGAGTGACATGGAAAATGCCTTATACTAGCTGGTACAAGTGCAAAACTAATGGGGCATCAAGAGGAAATCCAGGTTCCACTTCTCTTGGCTTTATTGTGAGAAATAGTGAAGGTGATTTGGTGTATGCAAAGGCACAAGAAATGGAGGAAACAACGAACATTGTGGTTGAGGCAAAGGCAATAGAAGAAGGAATGTCTTATTGTGTAGCTCATGACCTACACCCTCTTATTTTTTAGACAAATTTTGTGGGTATGAATAAGATTATTGAAGGAGAATGTGATCATCCATATTGAATTGGTGCTAAAGTTAAGAGGGTCAATGAGATGAAGGAACATTTTAATGGGTTGTTTCAGCATGTCTTAAGGGAGCTCAACACAGTGGAACATTATTTAACTAACCTTGTATTTTTTTTGCAGGTGCAATCAAGTTTCACTCTTTCTCTGAACTACCAAATGTAGGGAGGAGTCTAATCAACCTTGAAAAGTGTCAAACTCATAACCTTAGAGTTAGGGTTGCCAAAAGAAGAGCTCCGGATTGATGAGCAGGTATCCAATTTCAATGTCTGCTTCTGCTAGTTGATTTGTTACTCTTATACTATGTATTTTGTTATATATCTTACCAGTTGTATCAGCAAGGTTTCATACTCATTCTGGTGGGGATCTAATGATATATGGATTGGTGAAGGTAAGCAGGAGCGGATGGCTTTGTATCTAAGATCACAAGGTATAGGCTTGGACAATTATTGGTTTGTATATTGGTATGTATCATACATCTACAAGTTTTGGTATAGAAGTTGCAGTCAGGATAAATATAGCACTCATACGTATTCTGGAATTTCTAATTGCATGTGTAAACTGGGATCTAATAGCAGTACAGGTGCTAGTATCTTGTTTTATTTTTCTAGGTATTGTCATGGCACCATTAAGTGGTATTGGTATGTTTACATGCCCATTCTAGAGCTGTCAAGGTAGTGCATGGCTATGGTTTGAAATGCAGGTATTGGCATATTGCTTCTGGAGGCAGCTGTTGTCATTTTCTCCAACTCTAGACGAGTTTAAATTGATGTCAAGAGTTTCTTGGGCAATTTGTCAGTCATTCGTTGATCCAGGGAAGAAGAAATAGTCATGCCATTCCATAGATTTTGCACAATTGTGCTACTTTAATATTGGGACACTTCCAAAAGTTAATGGTATTACTAGGAGATTCACATATGCCTTGTCTTTTATAATGCAAAACATGGCGCATGGTGAGAGATTTAGAGCTGCTACATTGAGGTCTTGCCCATGGCTTGTGGATACACATACCACCATATGTTTGGAGTTGTCTATGATATCATTTGTAACAGTTAGCTCTATTACATAGTTAGTTCAAGCTTTACATCTTTTAGCTTTGATTTTAGACAAATTGTAAACCTTGGAACCTTGTTTTTCGATTATTATTTATATATTAACCACTAGGCAGTCATCCTAGTGGTATATTTTCTAGAAAAGATAGAACGATAAACTCTAACCTCCACGGTGGCTCGTTGCTCTCCGACGTTGAATTCCCTCCCCATAAATGAGTTAGAGGACTATTTATAGGTGTAGGGTCGAAGTCTTCAAGTCCAAAATCAACAAGAAAATAATTTTCTCTCAGAAAAGAACAACCTCGCCAGGTCTGATCTGGGGCGAGATAGGTGTCCTGACTAGGCCAGGGCTAGGGCGAGATAGGGGACCTGGCTAGGTGAGGTCTGGGGCGAGATAAGGGACCCAGCTAGGCAAGGTGCCTTGTGTTGATTCTGATGGTCCAACACATAAAAGCAACCCAAATAAGCGCAAATGTCACACAACTTATCATCAAAATATAAGATAAGTAATATAATAAAAATATTGAATTATCGCTAAACATCACCACACCGCACACAAGTATACGTAGTCATCAAGTAATAGAGTGACCAGAAGTCAGCTACAGAACCCACGAGGACTTGTTATCAATTATTAACTAAACTAGACTATCCTAATTATCTAAACAAAGATTAAGCCTAGAAGTGTTTAACTCTTAACTAATTAAAATAAATAAAAACAAATAGTAAATTTTGAATTAAAAAAAAGTAGATTTTTATGTTATCAATGCAATAAAGCGATCTAGGGTTATGATCTATCTAATAATCCTATTGTATTCTTCACTTATTTATCTGGTTTACTGGTTTACAGGGTTAATATTGCTCATAAGAATCTATGATCATATTCACCTATTCAAACTAACCTAACTCATATATATTTATAGAGTTAGAAACAACAAGAATGCATTCATAAATCTTTTATAATAACCAAGTAATGCAATTAGAGTACGTCTATCCTAATTGTGAAGTTATTCCATGATGCCCGAGTTCAAGAACTTGCTCTACTCTTATCCTATGGGCAATCTAGAATTTCTACTTTCGAGTTAATTCTAGATTCATATATAGTATTATATTGGTGAAAAAGCAATCTGATAATTAAGGGCATGATTGAATAAATAAATTGATACGATAAATCAAGAAACCGAAATTAATATCCAAAAAACAAAAGTCATGAAAGAACCACAACCCTAGAACGTGAAGTTTAACTCTACATAGACATGGCAATCACATAACAAATAATCCAAGGAAATATAAAAGTTATTAAGTTTGGGGAAAGAAAGATGAGACGATGAACTTCGGCCTCCATGACGGCTCCTAGCTCTCCAAAGTTGTATTCCTCCTCAAAAATGAGTTCGAAGACTATTTCTAGGTGTAGGGTCGAAGTCTCCAAGTCCAAAACAACAACAAAACAATTATCTCTCGGGCATGAGCAACACGGCTTGGCCTAGTCTAGGTCGAGATAGGGGATCTATCCTCATTCGTGTGTTGTGTTGATTCTTCTTTCATGCCCTATTCTTTTATTTTCAAAATCATTGTACGTAACTTTCATTCCTCTTTGTGTTCAAATGGACCTACACCTTAAATCAATTCAACTAATCTCAAACATTGTACAATTTATCATTAAATTACTAAAATATAAGGTAAGTAATATACTAAAAATATAAAATTATAGTCAAACATCATCACCCTACACTTGAATATTGCTCTCCTTCGAGTCAACCAGTTATTCATTCTATCTTTGATCACCTTATGAATTAGCACATTCAAAGCACACTACACTTATGATCATGGTTAATAGCAACAATCAAAATCTAGCATATGCATTCTTTATCACACTTCCTGATTCTCATTCCAAACATCAACATGTTCAAAATATATACAACATGCTCATAACAATTCTAGCCCCAGAAATTAACTCAATGTCGCAGTGCTCTCATGGATTAAATACTCAACATCTTGGAAGTCTAATAATGTAACATATACATCGTGAAACCATGTGCCCTCACAGAAAATAAAAGGGATTAAGAAGTGCACACATTCAAGTGTCACGCTCAAATACACTTTAAATACTTACATATATAAAGAAAATCACTCACCCTCACAAGGAATTCACAGGCTTGCAAAAGGTACCATGGGCTTGCCCTTTATGTAAACATCCACTAATGCAGGATATCTCAGATTAAAATTAATTATGACTTTGTCAAGGTTGTAATGTGGGCTAAAGTATGGGTAGGATATATTTAGGAACAATGATTAACATCTTAAGCAATTTAACAAATCATGTGATAAAGATTAAGTGGATTTTTCTCAAACTCAACTATAATTTCACAAACAAGATCACCCCCAAAAAACGTTCATTTCTTCTTTAAACACTACTTCTATTTACAACTCACTAGCAAGGACAAGATGTATTTATTTCTTTTTGCTATATTTTTTCTCGTATATTTTCTCTGTTGATATTTTTCTTATATTTTGCACTCCCTAATAGTGGTGTTTGTCTTTAATACACAAGTACACTTTCTTTGATTCCACTCAAAAGCTGCCCAAAATTTCCTCTTTACTTCTTTCAAATGCTTATTCCTGCGACTCAAGTGCCTTCAAAGTTAAAAAGTTCAAGAAGAGTCAATTAAGAACGAAAGGGTATAAGCTTGTAATGCGGGTACCAAAGAAAATGTTTACATGCTCAAAAATGCTAACTACGGATAATTTTATATTTGACAAGAAATACAACTCCAAAAGATTTAAAAAAAAAACCTAAAACTATTTTTCAAATCGAGCAACATCTAGGATTTTGCTTCAACTCATATTCTGGGCGAGTTCTATACACAAATGCAATAACATGGACTACACAAAATCTCACCAAACATAACATATGACTCACTAAAGACGACCTCATTCCGATTCTCAAACCAAAGAAAGTATTCATGGAGAATATTAAGCATTAAAATAAAGTGAATGTAAGTTAGGACGAGCCATAGGCATCACAAAACATGCTATCAAATTTATCAAGACATCATAAATAATCAAAATATAAGGAAGACAATGCACATGCCAAGGCTTAAACATGCGACTATCAAACAAGTCAAAAGCGCCTAGGAATCAAAGTAAATAAAAAAACTTCGAAAATAAAATTTAGATGCACAAAAATATATTAATCCTCCATCCCAAACTTACAGTTATGCAATATATTAATGCACAAAAATAAAATTTAGAGGGTAAAAGAAACTTCCTGAAAGGCCAAAGGCTGAAACAATAGCAGCTCACGGGGTACTCAGACTTCTCACAGGTATAGTCTTTTGTGCGGGCATCCCACCCCTAGTTCTAACTATCTAGCTCACTTTTGCACATTTCCTATGGTTTTGCTTCTCATTCTCATAATCCTATACAACAAAATCTAATACTACAAAAATAACACAATAAATTAATATATATATATATATATATATAAACACACACATAATAACATACCTAGTAAAATCCCACTAATGGGGTATAGGGAGAGTAGATGTACGCAAACCTCACTCCTATCCCGAAAAGGGTAGAGAGGTTGTTTCCGGGAGACTCTCCGCTCAACAGGAGAGATAATAATATTAGAAAAGAAACAAAAGAAAAGGCATGTAACCACAAAAGATGCCAGAAAGTAAATAATAACAACGAATAAGTGAAAGGACACTAACACAAAATTAGGTAAAACAACAATATGAACATAACATAGACCGCTAACAAACCTAAACAAAACTCTATTAGACTACCCGGTACAAAGAGGGAAGAACTCTCGACTATCCCCTAACCTACCATCCGATAAGAAAAAAGTAAGTTGGGTTGCCTCCCAACAAGTGCCTAATTTATAGTTGTGGCATGACTTGAACCACTTTTTGTCTCCACTTTTAACTTATGAATTAAACCTCCAGTTGGTGTCAGGCTTTTGGCTATGCTCATGGGATGGTGGAGGTATAAATTTAATTGGGCCAAGTTACCGATGTAGCATTTTTCACTTCTTGGCCTTCAGATGAGGTATGTAATTGTGTCTCTCTGCTAAAACAAGTTCAAGAACGTAAGCACATTTGTGATGACCCAAAAGGTCATCTCCTATTTTAGAAGTCAAAAATTATATTTCGAGGCCTTGAAAAACCTCTTTTTGTCTTACCTCTATTTGTGTGCGCAGTCTGGGAGCATTTTCAAAAAGCATTTATGTCAAATTGAAGAAAATGATGAAATTGGCCTTTAAAATTTATTAAAGAAGACTTTGGTCAACATTCTTGATAAACGGACCCGGACCCGTGATCCGATGGTCCTGTAGGGTCTGTGTAAAATATGAGACTTGGGCGTATGACCGGAATCGAATTCCAAGGTCCCAAGCCCGAGAAAATATTTTTTAAATAAAATTATCTACTAGAAAATATAAAGGCTTTTTGAAATGAAATAATGCGTGTTCTTGATAGTATCAGGCCCGCAGCTTGGTTTTCGGAGCCTGGTACAGGTTTAAAATAATAATTAAGTTGAATCTGTAAAATTTGGTAAGAATCGGAGTTGATTTGTTATAAATCGGATCATTAGTTGAGAGAATGGAAATTTCGATGTTCTTAAGGAATTTCATGAATTTGAGGTTAAATTTGTAGTTGTTGATATTATTTTAATGATTTGATCGCCAAGTCCGTATGATGTTTTTAGACTTACATGCACGTTTGGTTTGGATCCCCCGGGGCCCAGGTGAGTTCTGGGTTGGCCATGGAGTGAATTTGGACTTAGAGAGATTGCTGGTATGTTGCAGCTGTGTAACAGGCCTCTGATCTTACGATTGCGAGATTAGGCTTCGCAAATGCAAAGTGCTCAGGATTGGGAAATGCGGCCCATGTGTCGCAATTGCGAACCCAGCTTTGGCTGGCCCTCATCGCAAATGCGAAGCATGGGCTGGGAATTGCGATGGCCCTTTATCACAAATGCGGCATAGTCTTCGCAAATGCAAAGGTAGCAGGATTCTAAAGGGTTCGCAATTGTGAACCCCTGGTCACAATTACGACATCTAAGACCTGTGTAGTGAGATTTTTGACGGGATTCTTCTTCATTTTTACAACCTTTCAAACTCTAAACTCCCATAGACGATTTTCTTGAAGAGATTTCTTCCCCAAATCATAGGTAAACGATTTCTGACTTATTTTCTTCAATCTATAACATCCTTTTACATGATTTCAATTCAAAATCTAGGGTTTTTCATGGGAAATTGGGTGTTTTGGGTAGAAATTATGATTTTCAAAATTTGGGGGTTTGGACCTCAATTTGAGGTCCGATTTCAAAATTAATTACATATTTGAGTTCATGAGTGAATGGGTGATCGGGTTTTTGTTAGAACTTCAGGTTTTGACCAAGCGGGCCTAGGGTCGATGTTTTACTTTTTGGGGAAAACAATGGGAAATATATTTTCATGCATTAGAATTGGTTTATTTAACTATTATTAATGTTATTAAGTAAATTTATGACTCTATTATGCATTGTCCATACTTAAATTGATAATTATCAATGTTGAACAAAGCTTATGAAAGTTTTTGATAATTGACTACTATTGAGTATTGGCTCAAGTTGAGTTTCGTTTGTAAAGTAATTGTTAAAACAAGATTGGTTATAGTTGAATCCCTTGCCGGGATGTTTTTTTTTGATATTGTTGATTCCCTTGCCAGGATGTTTTGTTGATATTGTTGATTCCCTTGCTGGGACGTATTGTTTTCTATTGTTCGGGTGAGGAAGAGTGTAAAACACGAAGGGTGATGTCGTGCATGATATTGTGAGTGAGTGTTAATGCATGAAAGGTGACATCGTACCGATATTATGAGTGTTAATGCACGAAGGGTGATGTCGTGCCATGATTTGAGAGTCAATGCACGAAAGGTGATGTCGTGCCGATATTTGTGAGGAATAATGCACGAAGGGTGATGCTGTGCCAAGATTATGTGAGGTAATGCACGAAGGGTAATGTCGTGCCGTTTCTGTCATTTCATATGGTAAGGATGAGAGTAAAACCATGAAGGGTGATGTCGTGCATGCATTTCCGTTTCTGTATTCTAGTTGATATAGTTATGATGTTCCTTATACTTCCTCATTGATACTTCTTTATTGGTTTATTGATAGAATCTGATATCCCCTGCAGCATGTCCCTCTCCCATCTTATTCTGTTGGTTCCTGTTATTATGATTTTGTTTGTATATGATTTAACTACACAGGTATATATGATTGTCATGTCCTAGCCTCGTCACTACTTTGTCGAGGTTAGACTAGACACTTACTCAGTACATGGGGTCGGTTGTACTGATACTATACTCTGCACTCTTTTGTGTAGATTTCGGTATAGGACCCGATGAGTAGCTAAGGTAGCTGCCTTCAGTCCAGGGAGAACAAGTTAGATCTACTGGCGTCTGTAGAGCCTGAAGTCCCCCTTCCCTGTTTTAGCTTTCTGCTGTCTCTTTTCTTTCCAAGAACAGTTGTACTTTATTTTCAGACCAGTATATATAGAAATTCGTAGATGTTCGTGAAGTTGTGACACCAGATCTGTGGGTAGACTTGTATTGGATTATTTAATCATGTTATAACTCTTCCGCAATTATCATCTGTTTAACTTTAGTTTCAATTTATAACTTTTTGGAATGATTGGTAATGTGTAGAACCCTAATAGTTGGCTTGCCTTCACGAGTAGGTGCTATCACGACTCCTGAGGGTGGTAAATCAGGGTCGTGACACATTGGTATTAGAGCTCTAGGTTGCTTAGGTCACACAATTCATGAACAAGCGAGGTAGAGTCTGAGGGATCGGTACAGAGACGTCTAATCTTATCCCCTAAAGGCGATAGAGTTGAGGAATAACTTCACATCTATTCTTCTCTGTCGTGTGATTTGACTTCTCAATGCTAATTGAACTTCTACTCTGTTCTTTCGCAAATGGCGAGAACATGTGCTTCTTTATCCGCTGATCAGCAGCCCGATCCCCTAGTGGCAGCTCATGCGAGGGACAGAGGACATGGCCGAGGCCGTGTTAGAGGCCGAGGTAGGGGTAGGTCTCAGCCCATAGCAGCAGCACCAGTGGCGGAGCCTCAGGTAGAGTTTTAGGAGGAGGCTCCAGCCCATACCGTTCTAGCAGGGCCAGCTCAGGTCCAAGAGGGGTTCATCGCTCCCCCCATACTTCAAGATGTTCTGGTCCATCAAGTAGGCCTTATGGAGAGTGTCGCATAGTAAGGTTTACTTCCTATAGCACCATCCATCTCTCGAGTTGAGGGAGGAGCATAGACTCCCACTACTCGCACTCCATAGCAGATGGCTTCCCAGTTTCAAACTCCAGCAGCTCAGCCTGTTGGGGTAGTTCAGTCGGTTATTGTGGCTCAGATCGGTGATGGAGTAGCTATGTCTACTAATGCTTTGTGGAGATTGGACAGGTTCAACAAGCTCTTCCTTACTACTTATGGCGGTACATCTTCAGAGGATACCCAAGACTATTTGGATAGCTATCACGAGGTTCTTCGAAACATGGGGATAGTGGAGACCGATGGGGTCGACTTTGCTGCTTTTTATCTGTCAGGTTCCCCCAAGACTTGATGGATGGATTATTGTTTGGCTAGACCAGCTGGGTCACCGAATTGACTTGGGATTAGTTCTCTCACCTATTTCTGGAGAAGTTTCTACCAATAACTTAAAGGGAGGACTATCGGAGGCAGTTTGATCGCCTCCAGCAAGGTTCTATGACAATCACTCAGTACGTGACCAGCTTCATTGCCTTGGCCCATCATGCTCTTATTATATTTCCCACCAAGAGAGAGAGAGAGAGGGTGGGGAGGTTTATTGAGAGACTAGCTCAGCCTATCAGATTGTAGATGGAGAAGGAGACCGGGAGCGAGATTTCTTTTCAAGATGCGGCCAATGTGGCTAGGAGAGTTGAGATGGTTCTATAACAGAGGAGTGGTCAGGGGTCTAAAAGAGGCCCCGTCATTCAGGCAAGTTCAGTGGTGCCTCATCTAGAGGCATGGATTCTTTTTGTAGAGGCCATCCTCCCAGTCCGTTTCATTAAATGCTTCAGGATTCTCACGGTGCTCCAGGTGGTTGTGGTTCTCATATGCAGTATTCTAATCATTTGCCCTATAGTACACCACCAGCCCTATCAGTGCACTACCGCTCTAGAGTTTTCAGGGTCATTGCTGAGGTTGTCAGGGTTATTAGTCCCATCAGTCGAGGGCTTGTTATACTTGTGGCGATGCGAGGCATATTGCTAGATTTTGCCCTTGAGCATCGAGCAACTCTTAGTATCAAGGTTCCCGTGCCATGGTTCAGGCATTGGGTGTTTCACTACCCGTACAGCCAGCTAGAGGTAGGGGTCGAGGTGTTAGAGGTGGAGGTCAGGCTGTTAGAGGTGGAGGTCAGGCTGTTAGAGGTGGAGGTCAGGCTGTTAGAGGTGGATGTTAGGCAACTAGAGGTGGAGGTCGTCCTCGGGATGTAGTTCAGAGTGGTGGGGCCCAGCCATGATGTTATGCTATTTTAGCCAGACCAGAGGCTAAGTCCTCTGATGTAGGTATCACACGTACGGTTTCAGTTTGCAGTAGAGATGCCTTATTTCTATTTGATCTGGGGTCTACATATTACTATGTGTCATCTTATTTTGCCCCTTATCTGGTTGTGCCTCGTGATTCTTTGAGTGCACCTGTATATGTGTCCACACCGGTGGGTGATTTTATTGTTGTAGATCGAGTCTATCACTCGTGTGTGGTTATTATTAGGGACTTTGAGACCCGTACAGATCTCCTACTTCTTGATATGGTAGACTTTGATGTCATTTTAGGGATGGACTGGTTATCCCCTTATCATGTTGTATTGGACAGTCATGCCAAGACAGTGACCTTAGCCTTGCCAGGTTTTCCTCAATTGGAGTGGAGAGGTACTCCCAGTCATTCTTTCAGTAGGGTTGTTTCTTATATAAAGGCTCGGCGTATTGTTAAAAAATGGTGCTTGGCTTCTTTGGTGTATGTTCTTGATTCTAGTGCTGAGGTTCCTTCTATGGATTTTGTGCCCGTTGTTCGTTAGTTTCCAGAGGTATTTCCTTCAGACCTTCCAGGATGCTACCCGACAAGGATATTGACTTTGCATTGATTTGGCTCCGGGCACTCAGTCCATTTCTATCCCACCATATAGTATGGCCCCCCCAGAGTTGAAATAACATTAGCAAGACTTTCTTGATAAAGGCTTTATTAGGCCTAGTGTCTCACCTTGGGGTGCGCTGGTGTTGTTTCTTAAGAAGAATGATGTATCGATGAGGATGTTCATAGACTATCGACAGCCGAACAAGGTCACAATCAAGAACAAGTATCCACTGCCGAGGATTGACGATTTGTTTGATCAGCTTCAGGGTGCCAAAGTGTTTTCGAAGATTGATTAAATATCTAGCTACCATCAGTTGAGAAGTAGGGCATTCGATGTTCCTAAGAGATTTTTCTCACTTGGTACGGGCATTATGAGTTCTTAGTGATGTCATTTGGGTTGACATATGCCCCAGCAACTTTCATGGATTTGATGAACTGAATGTTCAAGCCTTATTTGGATTCCTTCGTAATTGTCTTCATTATTGATATTTTGATCTATTCCTGCAGCCGGCAGGAGCATGAGCAGCATCTTCGAGTCGTTCTCCAGACTCTGAGGGACAGTTAGTTATATGCTATGTTTTCAAAATGCGAGTTTTGGTTGAGTTCAGTTGCATTCTTGGGTCATATTGTATCAGTAGAGGGTATTCAAGTGGATTCTAAGAAGATTGCGGCAGTCAAGGACTGGCCTAGACCCACGTCAGCTACAAAGATCCGGAGTTTCTTGGGTTTGGCGGGCTATTATCATCGGTTTGTGGAGGGGTTTCATCTATTTGTAGCCCTGATGAATAAGTTTACCCAGAAGGAAGCCCAGTTCAGGTTGTCGGACGAGTGTGAGGCAAGCTTTCAGAAGCTCAAGACAGCTTTGACTATAACGCCGGTGTTGGTATTGCCTACAGGTTCAGTGCCAAATACAGTGTATTGTGATGCATCTCGTATTGGATTGGTGCAGTGTTAATGCAGAATGGCAAGGTTATTGCATATGCTTTGTGACAGTTGAAGATCTACAAGAAGAATTATCCCAATCATGATTTGGAGCAAGCAGCCATAGTTCACACGCTGAAGATTTGTAGGCATTATTTATATGGCGTGTCGTGTGAGGTGTTCAAGGATCACAAGAGTTTGCAATATTTGTTCAAGCAAAAGGAGATCAATTTGAGGCAGAATAGGTGGTTGGAGCTATTGAAAGACTATCATATCACTATCTTGTATCATTCGGGGAAGGCCAATGTAGTGGTCAATACTTTGAGTAGGAAATCAGCCAATATGGGCCGCCTTGCGTATATTCACGTCGGTGAGAGATCGCTTGCTTTGGATGTTCAAGCTTCAGCCAATCAGTTCGTGAGATTGGATGTTTCTAAGCCCATCCATGTTCTAGCTTGAACAGCCGCTCGTTCTTCATTATTTGAGCATATTCTAGATTGACAGTATGATGATCCTCATTTACTTGTCCTTACAGATATAGAGTTCGGCATGGAGGTGCCAAGCAAGTGATAGTCGGAGATGATGGAGTTTTGAGGATGTAGGGTCGTATTTGTGTACCTAATATGGATGGACTTCGTGAGTTGATTCTAAAGAAGCCCCATATTTCCCGGTACTCCATCTCTTCGGGCACCGCCAAGATGTATCAGGACTTGCGGTAACATTATTGATTGAGGAGAATGAAGAAGGATATTGTGGCAGATGCAGCACGATATTTGAATTGTCAGCAGGTAAAGTACGAGCATTAGAGACCTGGTGGTTTGTTCCAGAAGATTGAGATTCCTAAGTGGAAGTGGGAGCGTATCACTATGGACTTCGTTGTTGGCCTCCCACAGACTCAGAGGAAGTTCGACGGAGTGTGGGTTATTATGGATAGGCTGACCAAGTCACCGCATTTGATTCGTGTGGCAGTTTCCTATTCTTCTGAGAGGTTGCAAAGATTTATATATGGGAGATTGTTCATCGTCATAGTGTGCTTGTGTCTATTATTTCTAACGGAGGTACGCAGTTTACCTAGCATTTCTGGAGAGCAATTCAGTGTGAGTTGGGTACTCAGGTCGAGTTGAGCACATCATTTCATCCTCAGACGGATGGATAGTCTGAACGGACTATTCAGAATTTGGAGGATATGCTCCAAGTATGTGTTATTGACTTTGGAGGTTTGTGGGATCAGTTTTTGCCATTAGCAGAGAGTGACAACAACAACAATTACCAGTCGAGCATCCAAATGGCTCCCTATGAGGCCTTATATGGTAGGTGGTGTTGTTCACTAGTTGGATGGTTTAAGCCGGGAGAGGATCGATTGTTGGGTACAGATCTAATACAGGATGCCTTGGACATGGTTAAGATCATTCAGGATAGGCTTCGTACAGCTCAGTCCAGGCAAAAGAGTTACGCCGACCACAGGGTTCGTGATGTGGCATTCATGGTCGAAGAGCGACCGTTGCTTTGCATGTCGCCCATGAAGGGCGTGATGAGATTTGGGAATAAGGGCAAGCTAATACCTAGATTCATTGGTCCTTTTGAGATTATTGATTGAGTGGGAGAGGTGGCTTACAGGCTTGCGTTGCCGCCGAGTTTATCAACTGTGCACCTAGTGTTTCACGTGTCCATTCTTCGAAAGTATCATGGTGATCCATCCCACGTGTTATACTTTAGCATTGTCCAGGTGGACAAGGACTTGACCTATGAGGAGGAGCCGGTAGCTATTCTAGAACGGCAGGTTCGTCAGTTGAGATCGAAGAATTTTCCTTCAGTTCGTGTGTAGTGGAAAGGTCAGCCTGTTGAGGCAACGAACTAGGAGTCCGTTATCCTCATCCTCATCAGAGTCATTATCCTCATCCTTTCACCGACTCAAGTACTTTTCTATGTCCGTTCGAGGACGAACAGTTGTTTTAGAGGTGGAAATATGATGACCCGAAAGATCATCTCTTGTTTTAGAAGACAAAAATTGTGTTCCAAGGCCTTGAAAACCTCTTTTTATCTCACCTCGATTTGTGTGTGTAGTCCGGGAGCATTTCCGAAATTTTTTATGTGAAATTTAAGAAAAATAATGAAATTAGCCTTTAAAATTGATTAAAGTGGACTTTGGTCAACCTTTTTGGTAAATGGATCCGGACCCATGATCCGACGGTCCCGTAGGATCCGTAGTAAAATATGGGACTTGGGCGTATGCCCGGAATCAAATTCCGAGGTCTCAAGCCCGAGAAAAGAATTTTTATAGAAAATTGACTCCTGGAAAATATGAAGGCTTTTTGAAATGCAATGATGTGTGTTCTTGATGGTATCGAGCTAGTATCTTGGTTCCCGGAGCCCGGTACAGATTTAAAATAATAATTAAGTCGAATCTGTGAAATTTGGTAAGATTCGGAGTTGATTGGTATTAATCGGATCATTAGTTGAGAAAGTAGAAATTTTGATGTTCCTAAGGAATTTCATGAATTTGAGGTTAAATTCATAGTTATTGATGTTATTTTGATGGTTTTATCGCACGAGCGAGTCCGTATGATATTTTTAGACTCGCATACATGTTTGGTTTGGAGCCACAAGGGCTCGGGTGAGTTTTGGGTAGGCCACGGAGTGAATTTGGACTTAGAGAGATTGACGGTATGTTGCAGTTGTGTAACAGGCCTCTGATCTTGCAATTGCGAGATAAGGCTTCGCAAATGCAAGGTGCTTAGATTTGGGAAATGCGGCCCATGTGTCGCAATTGCAAACACAGCTTGGGCAAGCCCTCATCACAAATACGAAGCCTGGGCTGGGAATTGCGATGACCCTTTTCTGCAAATACGAAGGTAACCGGATTATAAAGGGTTCACAATTGCGAGCCCCTAGTCGCAATTGCGACATCTGATACCTGCTAAGTGGGATTTTTGACGGGATTCTTCTTCATTTTTACAAATTTTAAAACTCTAAAATCCCATAGACGATTTCCTTCAAGAGCATTCTTCCCCAATGTTATACCCATAATTATTTTGTACGTGAAAGTACGCTCTAAATAAATTGATGAAATCTCAAAAGATAAGAAGTTACATCCCCAATTTTTATACGTTAATGTTTCATCATAAGTTAATCGACATAAGCGCGGGAATGAGATTATTTTAGGACTATAAGTAATATACTATTTAAAACAAGGGATAAGTAAATTCGTGAAGGTGTAAGGGTAAGCAAATTGAAGAAAATGTGTTTCGTCGAAAGTTGCCATTTTGAGAAAAAATACGATCCGAGCTATAATACCTGGTATTTATGGACTATTGCCATACAAGGTACCACATGACTATGATAGTAAGGTGTATAAGGTATGTTAAAAGTGTGTAGCATTTTAAGTAAGTGAAGATAATTCTTAATTATGTGGGTAATTGGTTAATTATTGGATAATGGGACATTACCTAGTTAATTAATAATTAGTGGTTGTCTTTGGATGAGCTCAAGGTGTAAAGAAACGTGGAAGCCCCTCAATTACGAATTGTGACTCTTAAACTCATGTGAAATGTGGCATATTTTGAAGATTTGGTGTGGCCAAGTCACCACATAGGTGGGGCCCACACCCAAAGACTTAAATAAGCCTTTCTAAATTCATTTAAAGTCTCTACAATCACAAAGGAATTTCAACAAACTCAATCATAAAAGACTTCATGATTAGCAACGTGATTTAGCTACAAAAAGTCATACGAGATTATGTAATGTTATAGCAATAGGATTTTGCAATTCTAAGGGAGTACAGTGCATTCTTTCTCAAAGAATATCACACGAATTTTTCCCTACTTCGATCCGCCGTTATGTGTTTCCACAAAAGAGAATCGATTCAGGTATGTTAAGGCTATCCTTTCATTCTATTTGGCATGATCTATACGACACAAGCGAAACAAGTAAATGATCAACTTCCATAAATTACTCTATTCGTAGAAATTCTAGATATGTGTATATTCTTATTCGCCCATGTGTCATACTATTCTATCATTTGTTCATGGGTCTCAAAAATATGTAAGCTGATAAAGTTTACTTCATGATATTAATTAGAGGCATAATAGTCTTATGACATTCCGAGGGATTTTATTGACGTACTTCTCATGCATTGCATTCAGTTATACATGTACATTGACTTATGATCAGACGGTGTTATATACGCGTATATATGTATATATATGTATATGGGATATGGAAAAAGGTTACGGAAATATATACGCACCACCATCTGATCAGCTAGTATACGTTGATTATTTTTCCCACAGTGGCCGAGATGATATGATGGGATGCCGTCAGAGGCCTGATGATATTATGAAGCATGTAATTATGCATTACATGGCATTCATATGCATATGCATGACACTCTAATTATTTCACGATTTACAGAGTTATCCAGACTTATAGGTAGAGTCATTTACTCTATAATTCTTCTATGTATGTTATGTACTTATTTAGGTTCCTTACATAATCGGTACATTATTCGTACTTACGTCCTTTTTGCCTGGGGAAGCTGCATTTCATGCCCGCAGGTTTCGATAGACATGTCGAGAGTCCTCCAAGTAGGTCATCAGATCAGCGGAAGATGTTGGTACGCTCCATTTTCTCCGGAGTTGCTTGTTTGGTCAGTATGATTTAGACGTATATTGTTTGGTATAGCGGGTCCCTACCCCGACCTTTCTGATAAGTATGTACTCTTAGAGGATTGTAGACAAATGTCATGTACACGAATGCTTGTATAAGTTTTTATGCTAGGATTGGTCATTCTATATTGAGTAATCCATTATGTTTATTCTGGTTAGCCCATGACGGCCCGTTTGGCCCATTTGCCAACGAAAGCACAATAAGAAAGATATGTTATGTTGGTACTCGGTTGAGTAAAGTACCGAGTACTCATTGCGGCCCATAGGTTTGGGTCCTGACAAAAGTGGTATCAGAGCAGTTCTGTCCTACGGAGTTTACAAGCTGTGTCTAGTAGAGTCATGTTTATGGGTGTGTCGTGCACCACATTTATAAGCAGGAGGCTACATAGAATTTAGGACTGTACTCTAGATCGTTTGGTAAAACTCAGTTGTAATAACTCAATTTCCTAAACTCTATCTTATTCATAATACAATGATGCCTACATCCAGAAAGACGGTTAGTAAGAGATATAGTTGTGGAAGAGTTGAGTCATAGGAACTCAATTTTTGCATCATGCTTATGATGGATAAATATGAGGTATTCAGAAAATCATATATATACTAGGGTGTGTATGCTCCTTGATAAGGATCTCTAAGGAGAGAATACTTATCCACTCTTACGGTAAGATGGAATAACAGAATTGAAAGGAAGGCACAAGTTTTAGAAAGTAAAAGAATCAAGGTAAACAAGGGTACGAGGTACCGAGTTAATAAAGATTATCATTATTTACTATGTAAGAAGGGAGATATAAGCATTTTGAGTTACATTCAACAGTGACAGGTGTACGTACAATCGGTCACACCGATCTCAGTTATGCCTTATGGAAGTTAACAAAAGTAGTATAACAGAAGGACGGGTTATCACGATCCGGCCGAGGTTAGAGTAACCCAAAGTGGGGGATGGAATGTTTGCGTTAGTTGACATTTCCGAAGGATAGTGCAAATATGCTAATAGATATACGTGTGAGGCACCCAGATAGTGCACTCTAAAATAGTACGGCTAGATATGGGTACTACAAAGATAGGCAGTGGATGCCTTGAAAGGGATAAATGTTATCTTAGTATGGCTCCCGTCCCTAGTAGAGAGAAAATATTAGGCAACTCAATGAGCCAGTGGATGGAGCCAGGGTATCTAAGAGCAAAGGAATATCTTGTTCGTGTTTTCAAAATAAAGTGATAGACATAAATGTTAGCAAGATATAAGAAGAGAGCTAATGAAGTATTGAGAGTAAGATGTAATATATGGATGACAATGGTAGTTCAAAAAGATGACAGTATTACAGAGTCTATAGTCAAGTGAAGGAAAAGATAAGAGGTGACAAGCCTTGAGACAACAAAAGAGTATAGGCCATGAAGTCATATTCCGCATTTTGAGAAATAAGTCCGTGACTCCAATGCAACTACCAGAAGGAAAAGTTAGACCCCAGAATAATAGAACTAAGTATGGGTTGGGGAACAAGATAAACTTAACATGAATTAGGGACTGAGTGATTGGATAATACTCGGCATCATGGGAGTTTCACATTTTGTTTTGCCGATAATAGAATGGACAACAGAAGAAGATTCATGAGAAATTCAGAGAATGGTCATTCAGGACAACACTTCCGTAAAGCAAGCAATGTGAGCAAAGTTAAGCTTAAGGGACTATGTATGCCAGTTACACTAAGTGTCACCATCGCGAGTAAGAAATTTTGTTATCCTTGGTACAAAAGAATTACCAAAAGACGAGTAAGGGTAATCGATAATGTGAGAAGATGCCAATGATGAAGAGGTAAAACATCCATAGGTAGATCGTTGTGGAGCTAAATAATAGTACTTCCTTAAATGAGGGAATGTGGAGTGAGGTGGCATTAAGTTAGAATTAAGTGGTTCTAGTAATTATAGAATGGTAAAGGAAGAATGAGATTAAATGAAAAAGGGATGAGATTGCACATATTCAAAGCCAACAAATATGCTACGATACTAGAGCATTATGCAAACATGACGTCAAGGAGAGGAAGTAAGGGTTCATGCCCGAGATGTTATTGATTAACAAGGAGCCAGTGTGAGAGGTAAGTTAAGACAAAGGAAATGAACCAAGAAAGATTACGCGGAATATTGATACATGAATGGGCCAACAAGTAGTTAGTAGGTTATTCAGGAAGAGCTTAACTATGGCTAGACAAGAGGGTACAAATAAATCAACAGATCATGCAAGATAAACATAGTGAACCCCAACATGGGGAATTCAGTCTCAAAAATTTGACACCATGACCTTGAGAAATATTATGATAAAAGTTAGGGTGGTAAAGGTACCGTATGAGGGTTATGGAGATAAAAGGGAGTGCCACTGGGAAAACAACCAAAATATCAGCTTAGAAGCAACCCCACAAGCAGAAGGTCGTGGAGGTAAGTAACTACGGATAAGTATAGGCAAGGAAGGACATCAGGAGGTCCGTTGAGTAGACAATGTAATGAGCTCAATGCGTTACAAGAGTCAGAGGGCCTTCCTACCATGAAAGAATAGTTAATGAAATAAGGAAGAAGGATTTAACCAAAGCATAGTGACCTAAAGAGGAAAGGGTTGTGTAAAAAGAGTTTAACTACAAAATTGTATGCACTCCAAAAGAAAGTTGCACCTGCCATGGCTAATGACCGGGGAGTAAAACCAAAAGCAATATTCAAGACCATATGAGTTGAACATAAACTTTGGCATGCGTGAGAACTTAGATAAGCTAAGTATACACGCAAAAATGGGCAAATATACCAGGAAAATCAATTGCTTACGTTTGAAGAGAAATGAGATTGAACGATATGAATTATTCGATTAAAGATCAGTCGTACAAGACTATAGTATAATCTAAAAGAAGGAATTGGGTCCAGATTATAAACAAATGATTAAATCATTAGAAGATTGTATCGTGGTTTTCCATAGCGTCCATGAAAGGATAAAGTAATAACTAAATGCTATGAGTCGTATATCAGAAGATAGATTAAGCCTACATAAAGCCTGATCAGAAGGAAGTGGAAACTAAAAAGTTACATCAACCAAGTAAATCAGAAGTCTGATAATTGGCCCCAGACAATTATAGAAATTGTGATTGAGAACATTGCAGGGTCATCCTTAAAATCATAGGCATAAGAGAGATAGTACAATAAATCCACTATATTCTATAATGGCCTACGATAAAGCCGGTTAGAAAAGTACCAGCCTCATAAAAAGACAGTACGAAGCTCCCACCCGATTGTGTATGCACCAGATGTGCAAGTATTATAATAGAGCTTCAAGTTATGGACGTGAATTACACCTAAGTGGAAGGGAGGTCATGAAAGAGATAGAATATACGATGCGAGATTTTAAGGTAAGTAAGGTAAATGTGAACAACGTACGAGATACTCAAAGGCAGAAGATCGTGAATAGTCCATACTTCAGATAAAAGGATAGAAGCGTGAGGATTTAGTATTTAGGAATAATAGTGTCATCGTCAGTAGAATATCTTCCAGCCTATGGTCTAGGTTTCGAAAAGCCTAACTAAGAGAGTAAAGAAAAGTTAGAGACGATGTGATGTCTCGCTTGGTATTCCAGAATAGCACAGTGAAATTTATGGTGCAAGCAAGTTGAAGTAAGGTTGCAAGTAATATAAATAGATGCGTATAAGTCGCAAGCTAAAGTATAGTAAAGCAACAAGGTTTTATAACAGGAGTAAGGATGAGAAAGGGTAAGTGAGAAGGTGACGAGAATGGATAAGTCCTCGGATTAAGACCACAAAAACAAAAGAGCTGATGGTTTTTCTAAGTTATGTAAAGTCCAATATAGCCTGAATGAACTCAAAATAGTCTAAGACTAGTAGCATTTTTGAGAGATGGAATGCTGCCCTGGTAGTAGAATGAGGGTGTAATTGTGATAAATAAAGGATGACGTTTGGGCCTTCGATTGAGTAATGATTTATAGAAGAAAGGAAAGGGAATTCATGAATTTTAGAAGATCAAAATACCCATGTACGATGAATCACATATGAAATACGGTTATGAAAGCATGGTATCACCCCATGTGGATCAGTCTAACCATTTCAAATTTTCCCTGATAAGACGTGATCCCTAGTGATTAGGCAAGAAGCTTAAAGTTATCAGTAGTAGACATTAGATCAATATTGAGGTGAACCAACAATGGATGGATAAAAGTTACAAAGTATGAGATGAGATTTGGCCATAAGATGAGCAGTAATGAATAAGCATTAAAGGACTTAGATTCAAACATATAGGATAAGCAATGGGAGTAACTTGGAGTTTGGTAACAGACCTCAGTAACAATAAATCAAAGTAAGAGTTAAAGGTATATACGACCTACTTAGATGTAGTAAAGGTAGTGACACCCAAAGGGACATCTTGTCATAAAATTGTATTAGATTGGCTAAAAGCCAAAGGAAAAGGGAGATAAGAGTTGAATAGGCGTACTTAGAAAGTCAGAGTCATACATATTGCGTGATAAAAGATAGTAGCAATTACAAGGTTGGAAGGATTCTGACCACGAGTCGTGGTATGAAAAAGAGGCCTAAGGCGGGAATGTCCTAGCCCTTGGGATTCATTCACATAACAGTTGTCTAGATGGCAAGAGGAGTACTAAAGTATTCACAAAAGCTATGGGTTATGAGAATGATAACTGCATCAGTCAACATTCGGGGACGAATGTTCCAAAGAGGTGAATAATGTTACACCCCATAATTATTTTTTTGTAAGTGAAAGTACGCCATAAGTAAATTGATGAAAGCTCAAAAAATGAGATGTTACATCCCGCATTTTTATATGTTAACATAACTTAATTGACGAAAGATCGGGAATTAGATTATTTTGGGACTATAAGTAATATACTATTTCAAACAAAGGGATGAGTAAATTCGTGAAGGTGAAAGGGTAAGCAAATTGAAGAAAATGAGTTTCGTCTAAAGCTGCTATTTTGAGAAAAAAATACGATCCAAGCTATAATACTTGGTATTTATGGATCATTTCCATACACGGTACCACATGGCCAAGATAGTATGGTGTATAAGGTATGTTAAAAGTGTGTAGTATTTTAAGTAAGTGGAGATGATTCTTAATTATGTGGGTAATTGGTTAATTATTGGGAAATGGGACATTACCTAGTTAATTAATAATTAGTGGTTATCTTTGGATAAAGACTACGTCTTTGGATGAGCTCAAGGTGTAAAGAAACGTGGAAGACCCTCAATTACAAATTGTGACTCTTAAACTCAAGTGAAATGTGGCATATTTTGAAGATTTTGTGTGGCCAAGTCACCACATAGGTGGGGCCCACACCTAAAGACTTAAATAAATCTTTCTAAATTCATTTCAAGTCTCTACAATCACAAAGGAATTTCAGCAAACTCTATCATAAAAGATTTCACTATTAGCAAAGTGATTTGGCTACAAAACATCATACGAGACTATGTAGTGTTATAGCAACAGGATTTTGCGATTCTAAGGGAGTACGGTACAATCTTTCTCAAAGAATATCACACGAATTTTTTCCTACTTCAATCCACCATTATGTGTTTTCGCAAAAGAGAATTGGTTCAGGTAAGTTAAGTGTTTACCGTGAAAATGGTAACAACAATTAAATTTGTAAATGGGACTCAAAACTTACGTGATCTATTTTTATGCTAGTTGTTAGGGCAGTTGATGCTATGAGTATGAAGTTTAACAAAGAGACACAAGATAAAACAGGATAGCAATCAAACCGAGGGGCTTGCCGCCCGGGCTTCGGACTGGTTGATGAGGGGCCTCGGGGTCGATATCCGACTTGAGCTCGAGCTATCGGGGGTTACCGGGAGAGGGATAACAGTTAGAATATAATTAAAGAAGGCTCTTTATGGACAATATCAAGCAATAAATGAAGAACAAGTATGAAAGAAATATATGCTAAGAATGGCCTCGAGCGAGTAAGTTAGAGAGAAGAAAGAAAGAGAGATATTATTGATCTTGTGGAGAATAGTTGGAGCAACATCCGCACCTTACAAGGTGGTGAGAGTTCACTTTATATAGGAGGAGAAACCATTTATAGTACAACATACATTAATTATAAAAGCATGGAGATGGGACGTCTAGACATGACGCCTCGATTCAGGCTTCGGGTAGGTCGGCTCTGTCACACTTATCCGCGTGCCTTGGGAATTCCCCTTTTTGTTCCAGCCTCGTTCTTTGTCTTCTTTGAGTCGGGCCTCGGTGAGCCCCAAGGGAGGGGACTTGGTCACAACTCCACATTCTCGGGGTCTCAAGATATTTTTTCGAAGCGGCTTGATAGCGAGAAATTAAACCCTCTGATTTCACCGCATACATTAAGACTATCCTTTATTTCTTTTTGGCATGATCTACACGACACAAGCGAAACGAGCAAATGATCAACTTCCATAAATTTCTCTATTCGTAGAGATGTTATAGATGTGTATATTTTTATTTTCCCATGTGTCATATTATTCTATCATTGTTTCATGGGTCTCAAAAACACGTAAGCTGATAAATTTTACTTCATGATATTAATTAGAGGCATAATGGTCTTATGGCGTTCTGAGAGATTTTATTGACGTACTTCTCATGCATTGCATTAATTTATGCACGTACATTGACCCATGATTAGATGGTGTTATATACGCATATATATGTATATATCTATATATATATATATGGGATATAGGAAAAGGTTTCGGCGTTATATACGCACCACCACCTGATGAGGTGGTATATGCTGATGATTCTGCCCATAGTGGCAAAGATGATATGATGGGATGCCCTTAGAGTCTTGACGATGTTATGAAACATGTACCTATGCATGGCATGACATTCTTATGCATATGCATGACGCTATAATTATTTCATGATAAACAAAGTTATCCAGACTTACAGGTTGAGTAATTTATTCTGTAATTCTTCCATATCTGTTATGTACTTATTTATGTTCCTTACATACTCGATAGATTATTCGTACTGACGTCCCTTTTTCCTGGGGATGTTGTATTTCATGCCCGCAGTTCCTATAGACATGTGAGAGTCCTTCAAGTAGGTCATCAAATTAGCGGAAGGTGTTGGTGCGCTCCATTTGCTCCGGAGTTTCTTGTTTTGGTCAGTATGATTTAGACGTGTATTGTTTGGTATGGCGGGGCCCTACCCCAACCTTTGTGATAAGTATGTACTCTTAGAGGCTTGTAGACAAATGTCATGTACACGAATTCTTGTATGGACTTGCCATCCTATGTTTTGAGTTCACAAATGATCATGTTGGCCTTATAGGCCCGTATGTAACATGTATAAGTTTTTATGTTAGGATTGGTCATTCTATATTGAGCATTCCTTTATATTTATTTTTGTTAGCCCATGACGGCCCGTTTGACCCATTTTCCAACAAAAGCACAATAAGAAAGATATGTTATCTTTGTACTCGGTTGAGTAAGGTACCGGGTGCTCGTTGTGTCCAATAGGTTTGGATCGTGCACCCAAATCATAGGTAAATAATTTATGACTTATTTTCTTCAATCTATAACATCTTTTTACATATTTCACTTCAAAATCTAGGGTTATTCATGGGAAATTGGGTGTTTTGGGTAGAAGTTAGGATTTTCAAATTTTGGGAATTGGGACCTCAATTTGAGGTTCGATTTCAAAACTAATTACATATTTGAGTTTGTGAGTGAATGAGTTATTGGGTTTTAGTTCGAACTTCTAGTTTTGACAAAGCGGGCCCGGGGTCGATGTTTGACTTTTTGGGAAAAATAATGGGAAATCTATTTTCATGCATTAAAATTAGTTTATTTAGCACTTATTAATGTTATTAAGTAAATTGTGACTAGATACAAGCAAATTGGAAGTGGAACCAAGAGGTAAAGCGGTAGTTGAGGCTTAATCTTGTCCGTGGAATTGAGGTAAGTATTTGGCCTATCATTAGCTTGAGGGAATATGATTTGTGGTCTATTTGCTATGTGTTAGTATCGAGTATGATGTATAGGTGTGGTGACGAGTATCTATACGTTTCTGTCAAGTATGCCCGTGGGTCTTATATCATGATTATTATGACTCTATTATGCACTGTCCATACTTAAATTGGTAATTATCGATGTTGAAAAAAGCTTATGATAATCGACTACTGTTGAGTACTGGATCAAGTTGAGTTTCATTTGTAAAGTAATTATTGAAAGGAGATTGGTCATAGTTGAATCCCTTGCCGGGATGTTTTGTTTATATTGGTGATTCCCTTACAGGGATGTTTTTTTTGATAATGTTGATTCCCTTGCCGGGATGTTTTGTTGATATTATTGATTCCCTTGCCGGGATGTATTGTTGATATTGTTGATTCCTTTGTTGGGACGTATTATCTTCTATTGTTTGGGTGAGGAAGAGTGTAAAGCATGAAGGGTGATGTCATGCATGATATTGTGATTGAGTGTTAATGCACGAAGGGTGATGCAGTACCGATATTAAGAGTGTTAATGCACGAAGGGTGATGTCGTGCCATGATTTGAGAATTACTACATGAATGGTGAGGTCGTGCCGATATTTTTGAGGAATAATGCACGAATGGTGATGTTGTGCCATGATTATGTGAGGTAATGCACGAAGGGTGATGCCATATTGTTTCTGTTGTTTCATATGGCGAGGATGAGAGTAAAAGCACGAAAGGTGATGTTGTGCACGTGTTTCCATTTCATCATTCTTGTTGATATAGTTATGATATTCTTTATGCTTCCTCATTAATGCTTCTTTATTGGTTTATTGATAAAATATGATATCCCCTGCAGCATGTCCCCTTCCCATCTTATTCTGTTGGTTCCTGTTATTATGATTTTGATTGTATATGATTTAACTGCATAGGTATATATGATTGTCGTGTCCTAGCTTCGTCACTACTTCGCTAAGGTTAGGCTCGACACTTACGAAGTACATGGGATCGGTTGTACTGATACTAAACTTTTTCACTGTTTTGTGTAGATTTCGGTACTGGACCCAGTGAGTAGCTGAGGAAGCTACCTTCTGTCCAGGTAGACCAAGGTAGATATGCTGGCGTCCGCAGAGCCTGAAGTCCCCCTTCCCTGTTTTAGCTTTCTGTTGTCTCTTTTCTTTTCGAGAACAGTTGTACTTTCTTTTCAGACCAGTATTTGTAGAAATTCGTAGATTTTCATGAAGTTGGGACACCAGATCCGTGGTAGACTTGTATTGGATTATTTGATCATGTTATAACTCTTCCGCATTTATCGTCTGTTTAACTTTAGTTTCTGTTTATAACTGTTTGGATTAATTGGTAATATGTAGAACCCTAATAGTTGGCTTGCCTAGCTTTCACCAGTAAGCGCCATCACGACTCCTGAGGGTGGAAAATCTGGGTCATGACAACATTGCTCCTCGTCCGTTGGCTCCTCCAAAAGCTCGGATGAGTTGATGTTAGCCTCGTCATCCAAAGATAATGTAGAAAACTTCTTATAGTGAGGACTAATGCTCTCTATCTCTAGAATTGCATAATTATTTACACCCTCACATATACACATACATACAAACACACACACTAGTGTCCTCAAGTGCAATATTATTTGCTTACTCACATAACTCTAATAAACTTTTCTTAATATTGGCATCATCAACGAAAATATGATCGAATGATTGACTCTCTACTTTTAGCTCCTCAATTTGGCTTGTAATCTCTTTCTCAACTTCACACAACTCATGACTATTTTGTTAGGCGTTAGACGCATCAACTTTTGCACTCAATTGAGCCTCAAAATCACCGATAATAATGCCAGATTTGTTGATCGCTTGTATCAGTTCAACTCTTTCTTCTACAAAGTGTCTCATCTCATCAGTAATTTTCTTACGTTAAGCCTCATTTGAGTCTCTTATTGAGCTTGTTCCATTAGCTAAGTTGGGCTCAAAATCTCCAAAAAGTTTTCTTGATGTAACTTACTCTCTTTAACAAATTCTTCCTCATTGGCCTTCAATATCATGATTGTTGCGCTCATTCTTTTTATTGCCATTTTGAATTCATCCTATTGCTCTGCTACTTGCTTCAAAATATCCCTAGTACATGTGTTGATAGCCAATTTTGCTTTCATATTTTATAAAAGTACTCTATATACTTTCAAAATATCATTATTGAACTATTACCTAATTTACAAGGGTTATGTAAGTATTTTCTATAATTTTCTATAATTTTTAAAGCTTTAAAATTGATTTTCTTGCAATTAATTTGTTCAAATATTTATTAATTATCCTTTAAAATTATTTTGGGATGACTTAACCATCCAAATTTATTATTTGTACCAACATGAATGTTTTATAACATCTTATTCCATTTTTTTACAATTACAATTGCATTTTATATCATTTTGCAATAATAGTCATTATTTTTCGATGATTGTCTTTATTATGCTATTTGGATCAATATATTTTTGCAATTATAATTTATTATTTTAAAAAGAGTTAATTTTAGAAAAAAGCATTTTTATAATTTTATTAACCATTTATAATTTATTTAATTTAATTTATATGTATTTTAATTGTAGCAATATTTTCAACTAATATTGGACCAAAATCAGGCCCAAACACCTAGCCTATCTCGTTTTACCCTTCAATATCCCAAACTAAACGACCCCCATTAATTGTTGTTACCCAATTTTTCCCTGTATATTTTTATATGCAAAATACTCTCAAAATAGCATGTCCAGATGTTTTAGTATTTCTTAAATTTTTACAAGATTTTTAAATCAATTTATTGCCCTGTTTTATCAGTAAAAAAAACAAATAATTATTCCCCAAATTATCATATTTGGTAATTCATTTTTTGTATTCTCATATTTATACAAAAATATAGCTAATGTAATTTTGCACATTTTTTTACAAATTTATTTAGTATTTTAAAGCTAAATTGCACATAATTGCAATATTAGCCTATTTTAAGATTTAATTGCGTTTATAATTAGAAAATTGATTCCAGTATTTTTTAATTTAATATTTATATATTATTAATTAATTTAGTACCTTTAATTTGTTTCCAGAAATCGTTTTACCATTTTTTATAAAATAAATAAGGGAAACATGGCTATTTAAATACTAGCCATACTTATATCAATTTTAGCCTAAATTCTGCCCCAATTAAACTCAATTGAACCCCAGCCCAATTTCTAAAATTACCTGCCCCTAACCCAATTAAATCCAACCCGCCCGACTTCCCGTTTAATCCAGGCCGTTGATCAAAATGATTAACGGCCACATTCTCTCCTTTCGTTTTTTGATTCACCAACCCCACTAACCCGAAGTCATTTTCACCTACCCACCACTTCTGAAACCCTCCATTCTCTCAAACTCTTTCAAGTCTTCTCAGAACCCTAGCCGCCTCTTACCGCTTCCACCGTGAAAGCCACCAGAATCCATGGCTTCCAGGGCTGTGGGAGTCTTATACCTACCTTATGTTGCTCTTACATGCCTGATCTCTAAAGATTTCAAGGCATGACCTTGAAGGTTTGTACCCAAACCTCTGTCGATTCGAGGTTCCACGGCAATCTCCGACCTTGCTCTGGCGTACCATGGTTGTTTGAGCCTGATCCTGACCTCTCCGACTCATGTCGGTGACTTTCAAAGCCTTTCTCATTTCTAGGGTTCTTCCGAAACCCTAACCCTTTGAGGTTTTTCCTATTCCCTTAGATCTGTTTCAGATCCATGCTTTCCTTAAGGTCTTAAACTTTTTCCTGACTTTTCTTTCAAAAAACTACTTTCAAAATCATTCTTTTCCGATCTAGGGTTTTCTGAAAGTATTTAAGTGTTTTCCAACTTTCTTTTTCCTTTTATGTGTATTTTCTTCTACTCGATTTTTGTATTTTCTTCTACCACGTTCTTATGTGCTTCGTCTGCAGTATTTTCCTATACTATGTTCTCGTATGCTTTTCTACTGTATACTTTCTCTACTGTGTTCTGATATATTTCTCCTACTATATTTTCTTACTAAGTTCTTAAGTTTCCTTATTACGTTACTTTTACAGAGCTCTGTTTAAAGTTTCTTCTAAAATTTCCTAGCATGTTTCTTCTACTGTTCTTATCAGTCTTCTCTATTATGTTTTGTATTAGCTTCTTCTACTCTATTTTTCTTTGAATTCTGCTACTATGTTCTGCGTGTTACTTGCTATCATTGTTTTCTCATGAGTTTCTGCTGCTAAAAGAAACATGTAAGAGGTTTCATAGAACTGAAACCTTTGAGTCTGTTTCGATTACTTGTCTTCTCATCTCTATACTTGATTCAAGGTGGAAACCCTAGAATTCGGGGTTCTGCCAAGTTTGATTATGTGATTTAATTGAACTAGGGTTTTTATTTTAGAACCCCTAACTCTTTCAGACCAACTTCGAGTTTCTGAATCGAGTTTGGACATCCGTGTTTGCATATGATTTTGACCTTTGGCTAAACTCTTCTAAAACTCTTTCTTCACTTGATTTTTCTATTGATTTTTGCAATGGCACAACATTTTCTTTCGACTCACCGTGTTTGTGTGCTCTTTATATGTGATGAATCTTCCTCTAAAAAGGCTTTCAACTCGTGATTGATTCAAATTCATTCTAAATAGGTCTGATTGATTTCCTTTATATAGTTTGTTGATTTCCCTTAAGTTAATAAAACGTTTCCCATCTTTTTGACTCGGTTCATTCATACAAGATCCCCGACCTTTAATTTACTGGTTGTTAATTAATTTTCTTGCCTTGTTTGTGCAACCACGTATTTCAGAAATTCTGTCCTAAATAACCTTTATGTATTTACCCTTAATTGCATGTTGTGCACAAAGTGCTTATTCATTTTTATTTCCTTAAATTGTTTTTACCCATTTGAATCTGAATCCCTTAATTAAGGGAAGTCTTGTGTAATTGATTGATAGTCAGTTCCTTGACTATTTTCTTACCTTATTTCTTCATGATTTTCACACTATAAATGGCACAACCCTTTTTCACAAAGAGGACACATCAGAATCCTTCTAAACTCATACTCTCTCACAATAACTTTCTCTTCTTGTCTGCATTGCGGCCTGTTTACAAGACCTACTACATTTCTTTGTTTGTTTCCTTTGAAACTGGTATGTTCTGATTTAAGCTTCAGCACCACAACAATGTGTTTATTTACAGTCTTTGTATCCATGTCTACTTTACTACTTTCTGTAGAGTTCAACATTTAAATTAGTATGCTTATGTCCTACTACCTATTTCTGCTATGAATCATCGCTCCCTATTTCCCTTTATGTGCTTTGAGTTATAGTTTAAAACATGACAATATGTAAGTTATTGTCTATGGAGTGAACTTGATCCCTTAGAGAATCCTAACCTCTAAACAATGTGTTTTAACATGCTTATGGGTCTACCTATCCTTGCCTCCTTACCACCTCCCCATTCCCTATACCCCTATGTGTATTAATGTAAACTGGTTCCCTTCCCCTTTCCCCTTTTCAAAATTCTGCACTTGTACCCTCACTTAGTCTCTAAGTTCTGCCCCCCTCTTGTGAGCCTTGCCTTGGGACCTTGAGTTCCCTCTAAACTTGGACACGTGAAAGCTGGCCCTTCCACATTGCACTATGTCTTCATCTATAATGCATTTGGGTGTGAGCACTGCCCAGAGTCCATATGAGGCTCTTAGGGAACTCTAACACATCCAAATGGTTGAAAGGCTTTGAAATAAGATCTCTTGAAGTTTGTTTACTTTATACTTCAGACAAGAAGTTTGAATCAGGCTCTCATTGGTTGTACTTTTTCTGATTGTATTCTTCTTTACTTTACTCTTTCTGGGCTGTAATAACTTTGTAATAAAACTCTCGGGGATGGCTAGTGAAAAGGAAGGGATAACTATGTATGCAAAAAGGGGTAGATAACCTGCCTATAGGAGTTTATGAATTCCTGCATTCTCATATAGATACCATGTCTCTAAGAATTTCTGCATTCTCATGTATAGATACCATGTCTATAGGAATCGCATTCCCATATAGATACCAGGCCTATAGGTTATTTCTGAATTCCTGCATATCATATAGATATCCTGCCTATAGGAATTTCTGCATATCATATAGATATCCTGCCTATAAGTTCTTTCTGAATCTTGCATATGCATTCCTCATTAGGCAAACATGTTTATAGGTCTTAAATAATCAACTGCAATTAGATATCTTGTTCATAGGCTTTAAACGAAATTCAGCATCTAGATTCCATGCCTATAGGATTTCTGCATTTTTTACTATGTTTATAAAAGTGTCAAAAATCGACAACGCATAGAAAGCATGCCTATAGGAGCTTTGATCAAATCTGAACCTCTTCACTCGCTTATAAGTCTAAAACCAGTAACAATGACGCATGCTCATTTCCTAAAACTCGCCTCGCTTTAATTACAGATGATTTTTCTTAAATCAGTATGTATTCTTGTTTACTTTATTGTTTCTGGAATCTGTAGATATCATGCCTATAGGGTCTTCAACTAACACTTAGGCAATCCATAGGGTGAAAGTTTATAAACTAAATCAGATTTTATATGCTACAACCAGCAGGCAGGCCTGATTCGGGCTTCTTATGTGAACTATGTAGTAAATCAGTTTTCCTCGATCCTTTAAGTTTAATCAAACCCTAAACAGTATGTGTAATTCATGCTAACTACTTGTTTTTCTCTGCTTAAAGGAGGTCTGTTTGAGCCTTTTTATTTGTTTTTATGCTTCCCCATACTTGCTATATATGTTTTGTTTGTCTCCTTAGTATTTTTACCTTTTGAAACCACAAGTAAGCCCAATATCCCTCCCCTTTAGGATTAGTAGTCCCAAATGCCTTCGGGACCGATAGGATTGGGGCGGGTAATAGCATGCAATAAGTAAACGAGACCATTCCGTGCTTTAATACCTTAACGCGGTGGGAAAGGGTAGATATGGATATGATGACCACGCAATAACATCTCGTCTAGACCCTCATTGAGGAGTGATTACCGGATGTTGTGTGGGGTGATCCATATTATTTACAAACCTAGGACCCCTTTTCCTTTATTTATTTGTTTCGTTGTTTATTCTCAAATTTCAAACTATTTTCTTAAAAAAAATCATCTTTTCTTTTAGTTCTTTTAACTTCACCTATTTTGTAACCATTGCGTGAAAACCCCCTCTTGTTTGAAGTTCTTATTTGCCTACGTGATATTTGTACCTAAAGTCACAACAATTGTCTGGCCGGGAACCACACTAGTGGATCCTGAGAGGTGCCTAACACTTTTCCCTTGGGATAATTTCAAGTCCTTACCCAATCTCTGGTTGTTCAAATCAAACCTTTCTTAGTGTCCTAATGCACTTAAATCATTAGGTGGCGACTCTTCAATTCAAACCCAATTCCCTAAAGGGAACGAGTTGTCCTCCCAAATGCCATAAACCCGATTTTACGAGAAAAAGGGGGCGCGACAGCATGGCGACTCTGCTGGGGAATTCTTTTAGGCTTTTACCATTTCAAGCTATTATCGTGACTTTGCGCTTCTCTACATGTCTTTATTTTATTAATGCCTTTAAGTATTTAATTCCCTCTCCTATTACAAAACAGACTTTTCTTTTGTTTCTTTCCTTTATTTCTTTTACTCCTTTCCTTTATTAATGCTTTAAATTATGAAGAATTGCTGTAATTACTTCATAACGTGCAAATACGTGACAACTAGTTTTAATTATTGCATAAGCATGTTTTCAACATCATATTCCACTCGTGCCAAACAAATACCATAGCAATGCTTATAATGTGTGGTTGCGCTCTTCCGATATTATCACCCTTTAAATCCGGCAAAGGCATATTTACGGTAAATCCAGTCGATCAACGGTGTAGTTGACGATTCCGTGTCTTTCCCTCTTGAGTTGTCCGCTCAAGGGTACCAGTCTAAAACCCACATATAAACCTTACTTTGTTTAATTGTGCATGTATCATGGTCAAACCTAGTCGAGTCAGTTATGTGGTCCGCATAATGACTCTTTAATACAGCCTTGTCTAAAGTCCACTGGGTTTTGCCAAAACCCAAGCGGACACTACCACGTTTTGTGCATTTATTTGGAGAACTAAATGTTTTTATGCAATTATTGATATTTAATAGTTGAGTCTGCTAAGGGTAGGGTCTTAACCTTTTTGTTTTGCAGAAAATGAAGAATGAGGTCCCCAACTTTGGTATGGTTAGCATACCCTCACTCTTGCTAGACTGGTGGAGGAGTCTTCCATCAAATGACCAAATCAATGAGTGGAAAGAGAGGTCCGCCAAAGCTAGCGAAAAGTTGGAATATCTGGAATACAGTCTGTTGGAATTGGAAGGAAAAGCGAGGAAAAGAGTCACTGACTGCCAGAACACTGAGGGAAACGAAGGAGAACACCTGGCAAAGGCATGTTTACTGGTGAACCTACGCGAACTGGAGGACCTAATCAAACAGAGCATTCAACCTGAGGAAGATCCTTCTGGGACCAAATAGATAAGAATCTTTTCTTTTTGCTTTAAGAAATGTAATAAGGCTAATGACCACTAGTGACATTTTATTCCTTGTTATTTAGTGTCATTTTGGGATTAGTCTACTTTTATCAATAAAATGAGGCATTTAGCATTCTAAGTTCTCCAAATCAATTTGTCGCTACGCCTACCTTAGGCACAATGAGACTCCCAAATTAGGATACAATTTATATTCTTGCACTATGTGTTTAAATATCGCAACATCTTTTCCTTATAATCCTTACTAACTTGTTACCTTTTGTTTTATTTTTCATTTTTATTCCCCTCCCCAAAGGTTAGTTCGTGCACTCTGGTATCGTCATCATATTCCACAAGATCAAAGGGCCCTCCACCCACTCCTCCTCCAAGTCCTATCAGAAGCAGGAACAAATGAAAGATGGAAGATTTGAACAACACCACAAAGGAAAACTTAACTGAACGGGTAGAGGTCACTCATGGTGCTCAGGTCTCCAAAGAATGTGCGTCCCAACTCGAGCAGAAACTGTTGAAATTTCAGGAGGAACTTGATCAGGTTTGGAATCTGGCAAACTTGTCATTTTCCCTCACCACTCCAGATATCAATTTTCCAAACGCTCAGAACCCCATGCCTCCACAAGACATCCCAAAGACACAAAATCACCCCGCTCCTCACCACCACTGAAACACTTGCCACACATCCAACAATACTCCACTGCTCATCCCTGAACCTTTGAATTCCACAAATGACCATTTCCACGCCCACCATAACACGCCTTCTATGTGGAGACCATGCCACACTCCACCCAACCCATCTCAACCACACCCGAGTCTGATGATAAAGACTCACTCATCAGGAACCTAGCTGCGGAACTCAAGAAATTGACTAGTCGAATTCAGGGTGTCGAAGGAAGTAAAGGGATTGAAGGGTTGAACTATGAAGATCTTTGAATACAACTGGATGTCGAACTGCCTGAGGGGTACAAACCTCCTAAGTTCGAGATGTTTGATGGTACAGGGGATCCGAGAGTCCACTTGAGAACATACTGCAACAAGCTCGTCGGAGTAGGGAAGGACGAAAGGATTCGCATGAATCTTTTTATGAGTAGTCTGAGAGGAGATGCTCTGTCTTGGTACATTATCTAAGACCCGAAGAAATGGTCGAACTGGGTGAGTATAGCGTCTGACTTTATGGACAAGTTCAGGTTCAACACAGAAAATGCGCTAGACGTGTTCTACATCTAGAATTTAAAGAAGACGCCCACGGAAATATTCTGCGAGTACGCTACTCGTTGTAGATCAGAAGCCGCTAAGGTCAGACCGGCTTTAGAAGAAGAACAAATGAACAAGTTTTTCGTTCGGGCTCAATACCCACAGTACTATGAAAGGCTGATGTTGATTGAGAGCCAGAAAATTTTCGACAACATCAAGCTGGGGGAAAGGATCGAGGAAGGCATCGAAAGTGGTATGGTTACAAACTTTGAAGCTTTCCATGCTACCAATAAGGCTTACAGTCTGGTGGTACGTCCAAGAAATGGAACATAGGTGCCGTAATGGTTGCACAAAGAGCCAAATACCCTATCAAATACCAAGCCTATCCGATACCTCCACTCACATATCAGCCTACCCCGAATTACCAAGCACCCTCACCCTCTTACCAAACTCCACCACGTACTTACCAATCGCCCCCACCTCCTACATATCAACCTACTTCACCAGATATCCCCAACCCGCACATGTCTACAAAGCTTACAATGCTCAGCCATCCCACTATCAATCACCTCCCACACGTCAAAACTTTCCTAGACCTCGACTAAATTTCGACCGCAGACCCCCCAAATAGTATACCGCCATTGCTGAGCCAATTGACCAGCCATACAAAAGGCTCAAAGCTACTGGTTATGTCACCCCTATCCCTGCTATAACCCCTAAAAAGCCTTCTCAATGGGTCAATCCAAATAAATCCTATGCATACCATTCCGGCATGAAAGGGCATACCATTGATGAATGTCGCTCTCTTAAAGAAAAGATCCAAACTTTGATTCATAACAAGATCATTGTGGCAAAGAAGCCTACTCCGAGTGTCCACAATAACCCTCTACCGGACCATAAGGGTGGAGGTGTTCATATGATTGAAATAGAGGATGATTGGGATCCAAAAGGATCGATTGGTTTAATCACAGAAGGTGACGAACCAACAAAGCCAATAGTCACCCTTAATCCGATTGTAGTCCAGACTCAGCCTTCTGGGGATGCCGAGTGTTATGCCCCAAAATCCGAGGAGCGCGATCAGTGCTCAACCGAGTAAAACTGACTAAGCAAGCCTGTTAGGTTTCATCCTACCCAAACTAATTTATGAATAAGGAGGAGATGGACTCCATTAATCATAATTTATAAATATTTCATTAACAACTTCCATTATATTTTCATTAGCCATTTCAACCATAGTATCAAAAATGTGAATTTTTTTATAGATATGGAGGAAACCATATTTGCCAAATACCAATATTTCTAATTTAATTCCCAATACCAAACACCACCCACAACCTGTCTACGGAGCCTCTAAATATAACTGAAGAATAATATGGAAATGCCAGCAACAAGGCTCCGGCTATACCTCTAAGTACAAAGTGCATGATAAACAATGGTACAGGACCCCGAAATGAAGTGGGGCTCACCAAATCTACTAAAAGGAATATTCGTCACTAGCTGCGACCAACACTGCCTGCTATGGAACAACCTACATCCATTTAAAGATATAGTGCCCCCGGCAGAAGGGACGTTAGTTCCATCGAATAGCACTAGTATGTATAACTAAACACCATCTAGTTAGAAAGAACTATCATACAAGAGCAAAGAAATCATAAACACCTTCTCATTAGAAAGAACTATCAAACAAGAATAGAGAAATCATAAAGGTCAATCAAAAGCTTTAACAATCACCACATCATCAAATCGAAGAATCATATGACTTTCACATAATTCTCATAGCTTTAGGTTAGGGCATTTGATATTGTTCATCATCATTCATAATACCACCGCTTTCCTGAGCGGAGTCCGATCACGACCCGATCGGCTAGGTTGCCTCATTTGAGACATATACCTCAATCACAATCTCATTTTCCCTTTTTCCGGAATTCATTCACAATACCACCTTTATCTTAAGCGGAGTCCGATCTCGGCCCGATCGGCTAGGCCGCCTTACCAAGGCGTTGTTCCCTTCTCATTAATCATTTCGTTTCACATATATCATTTCATCGGCACTTGGGGCCACAACTCTTCACATCATTCTTGGCACTAGGCCGCATTTCATAACTCAGTCTCTTCTTTCCCACATTTCACATCATTTCCACATATTTCACATCAATATCATTTTCAAAAACAAGCCATTAAATTCAAGATGTCAAGTACACATGAGAGGAATCATGAATCATGGGCATATACAATATTTCAGAAATCATACACCTCAAGTTTATTAACAATGGAACTTTAAACACAACGAATTCTCTCAAAAAGGAGGGGACACACCAAACCACAATAAAAACACACATCAGAGGCAAAAACAAGTAAATACACCAATTGTTCTTGAATTACTCTTTTCCAATCATGACAATATAAAATTTCAACATCGAAGTATGTAACAACTCGGATCACATTGGATGTACTCATAAGGCAAAACATTATCTCGAACAACCATTTATGGCATAAATTGTGTACAAAGCCTTTAGGGCACTTTATTATTGAAGTCATTTGTGGAAAGCAAAGTCGAGGCTCATTTCATAATTTGTTTCATTTTTTCTCATGTTATAGGCATCACCAGGTACAATTATAATTCAAGTTCTCGGGGAATCGGCCACACTCTATTTCCCAAATTCATTTGATTACTTCAAACATCTCTATACATAGAGGATTTCACATAGTTTGGCATAATATATTCAGCTCAAATCTCAATTTAAGGTCTTAGCATTTCAATACATGATTCATATTCCTTGCACCCTTTTTAAGTTATCAAGAATATCACATTGATCATATTGGAATGCATCTTTCACAAATATAGGGTCACAACACCAATTCATGTAAAGTATCAATCAAAGCAAGAATCCAAAGTTCAATCTTACCACATTTACACAAGCATCAATAGAGCTCAATTTCTAAAAGACGGGGTTTTAGTCATACATACCTTGTTTAAGCTTTCCTTAAGTTGCTACAACGTTCCGGAAACCCATAGTCACCCGTATCACTCTGCCCTGATGATATCATTTGCCACCTGTATCATTCCGATAGAAACCCATATCAATCCAAATAATAACCATCCTTATCGTTTCCCCCGGACAATAGCACAATGGCCACCCGTATTGCTCTACAAAATCAACAACAATGAGATTCCATCCTTATGCCCCTTATAATATCAACAGTTAAATGGCACCTTATAGTCTGCATAAAAAGAACAGTGAAATGCCACCCTTATTCTTCGCATAACAACAACCAATCTATGTAACAATTCACATTTGCTAACATCACAACAAAATGACATATTAACTCATCCCACAAGTGCTCATAAGCCACAACCTTTCCAAGGAACCAACAATATTAATATTTCCACAACAAATAGCCAAAGGCTTAAACACGATGTGTATGGAATGTCAATAACAACCAAATGAACGAGGAAGTAATTCAGCAAGGAACAACACCCCCTTTAAACACAACTTCAATAAAAACAGATTAATGACTTTCAATAACTTAAACTTCAATTAATTTCATAAGCATAAACTCGATAATGAAGGTATTTTCATGAAATGGAAAACTTCTGCTCCTAGCATATGAAATAGGATAACAATGTAAGAGATGGCACGAACTAGCAACTACGTCTAAATGCATGATAATAACATGGCAACGAAAGAATATCATGTAACAACAATTTCAACTAGGAGTAACTCAACAACAAAAAGAAGTCACATAATGATAAAAGAGGGAAACAACTTCACATAAAGCATATAAGTGTTAACTTGACAAGCAAAAGATGAGACATGTAATAACTTCAAATAAAGCATATGAAAGTAAACATGACAAATAAAAGGATATAATATGCGGTAACATTTTCACATAAATATATGAAACAAGCCTAACAATCTAAACTTGTCAATTTCCACATATAAGCCCGAGTAAGCACTATTCACCTCGCGTGGACGACTTTCACATAACACAAATAGCACAAACAACTCCAATCCTAAGGGGTAGTTCCCCCACATAAATTTGGGCAAGATACTTACCTCAAAGAAGCTAAATCGATACTCTAAAATGACTTTCTCATATGAAACAACCTCCGGATAGCTCAAATCTAATCAAAATATCTTAATATCATAAGTAAAACCCATATGAAACAATTTCGGATAATAAAACTTTGATCTTTAATGAAAACTAAAACGTCAACCCAAAAGTTCAACCCCGGCCCGTACCTACCAAATTCCCAAAACTCGAACGTCATTCCGACATGAGTCCAACCATATCAAAATTATCCAATTCCGACATCAAATTGTCCTTCAAATCGTCATTTTACATTTTTGAAAGTTTTTACTAAAATCCCCAATTTCTCTAACTCAAATCACCAATTTAATGATAAAGTAGAGATCAAATCATGAAATATAATCAAATACGGGTAAAATAAACTTACCCCAACCCAAATCGTGAAGAATCCCTCCAAAATTGCCCAAAATCGAGGTCTACAACTAAAAAAATCATAAAAATGGTCAAACCCTCGAATGATAAACATTCTGCCAGAGATTCTGCTTTTACGTACTCACAGTTGCATATACTAGACCGCATTTGCAGAATATTCATCGCAAATGCGCAAATGATGAAAATCCCAGATAACCGACACCTGCGTCCAAGACATTGCATCTACGGTGTCTCTTCTGCGAACAATGAAGCTCACCTGCGCAGCCAGTTTTGCGACAAAAACTCTGCATCTGCAGAGACCTCAAATCCAGCTCATGACCACACTTGAGCATAGACACTCGCACCTGCAAAGCCGCATCATCGGGACTTACATCGTAGATACACAATACCTTAACTCCCAATCAGCTTGCTTCTGCACCTTCTGGTCTGCACCTGTGCCCAGAGGTCTACAGGTGCGACTACACCAGATCCCTACCCAAGCCATCTTTAACCAACATAGTCCAAATGATCTAAAACCTATCCGAAACACACCACGTCCGAACATACCAAAAAGTTCCATAACATCATGTGGACCTACTCGAGGCATCAAATCACATCAAACAACATCAAAACTATGAACTGCACCTCAAATCAAATTTAACAAACTTATGAACTTTCAACTTCTACAACTCTTACTGAATCATATCAAATAAACCCGCAATGACGTCAAATTTTGCATGAAAGTCCTAAATGAAACAATAGAGCTATAACAACTCGTAGAATCGAAATTCAAACTCGATATCGACAAAGTCAACTCCCGGTCAAACCTCTTATCCTTCCAAACCTTCAACTTTTCAACTTTCGGCAAACTACATCAAATCAACCTACGGACCTCTAAATAAAAATCCGAACACACGACTAAGTAGAAAATAACCATAAGAAGCTATTGGAATCATCAAAACTCCATTCCGAAGCCGTCTAGAAAAAAGTCAAACTCCAGTCAACTCTTTCACTCAAGCTTCTAAAACACGAATTATACTTCCAAATCCATCCCGAATCATCTAAAAACCAAACTCGACCACACACGCAAGTCATAATTGTTTACCGTGAAAATTGTAACAATAATTAAATTTGTAAATGGGATTCTAAAAATACATGATCTATTCACGAGCTAGTTGTTAGAGTCGTTGATGCTAAGAACAGGAAGCTTAACGATGAAATGCGAACTAAAATAAGACAATAATCAAACCGAAGGGGCCTATTGCCCGGATGCAAAGCCGGTCGATAAGGACCTCGGAGTCGAGACTCGAATCAAGCTAGAACTATCGGGGGCAACCGAGAATAGGATAACAATCAAGGATACGATCAAGCAAGGCTCTTTACGGCCAAAGTTGTGAAATATAGCATGAAATAGGTAAGAAGACAATAGATGTTAAAGCGGCCTCAAGCCAATGAGAACGAACAAAATAGGAGAAAGAGAGAGAGATATTATTTCTTTAGTGTAGAAATGGAGCAACATCATCCCTTTACAAAGTGGTCTGGGTTCCCCTTATATAGCTGAGGGAACATGGTATGGTACAAATATGTGGAGATTAAACACAAAGTATGGAGATGGGATAGCTTGACGTGATGCCTCAGCATAGGCTCTTGATAGGACAGGCCTTTCAGACGTAGCCCTGTGCCTTGGGGACTTCCCCTTTCATCCTTGCTTCGGTCTTCGTTTCCTATGAGTTGGGCTACGACCAGCCCCGAGGTCGGGAACTTGGTCGTGGCCTCCCGGCCTTGTGGTCCCAAGGCATGCTTCTGAAATGTGCCGACAGCGGGAAATCAAGTCTTCTGATTTTACCGCATACAAATAGTCACCGCATTTCCCATAATAAAGAGATGGAAATGATTCTGACACTTGAATCCTTGAGATTCTTTCGGCGACGACGTACCGATGATGCGACTCCTGGCCTGAGCTTCGCGGTGTTTAGACATCCACGGGCTCATTCATTTCAACTTCATTTATTGCACTTCTAATTCTCGTTTTTCAAGGTGAAGGCACCACCGCCGGCTCAATTTTTTATGGATGCATTAACTGCATCCGTTGGTCATTCTTCCAAAGCCTAGATGACCGTGTTGTAATCTCCTATAAATGGGGGTTTCTTGGCTTTGCTTTTCCTATTCCAGTGCTTCTGTTGGCTCGCTTTCCTTTCCCTTCTTATCATTTTCTTTCACCCCTGAACATCATGCCAGGGGCTCTTGAACTTAAGGCCGTTTGGAGGAGTTTCCTTAGACTGTGTTGTGGCCTTCTGCCAGGGCTTCCCTTCATCGAACATAAACATACCGTTCCATTGTTGTTGCGATCGTCGGTATGCTGTCTCTTGCTGCTACTGCTGGGCCGAGGTGATGATGGATGAGGAGTCGGTTTCTCCCTTATGTAGATAGTTGTTCGGATTATGCACTGCTGCTCACTCCCTACTCGGGCCTGGTGTGGCAGTTCATCCCTAGGGCTTTTTCTTTCCCAAGGGATAAAGTGGCACTACCGGCCGCTGAGGCTGGGGCCCGCCGAATCTTCAACCTTTGGCTTCGGCGGGCCATGTCTCTTTTCTTTTGCTTTGTTTCTTTATTCTCTCATTCCCTTCAAGGACTTTTGAACGCTTTCTTTTGTTTGTTGGCTGCTGATATCGGTCTTGGGCGTGGGCGTCCGTCCCGGTCTTCTGCTGATCGGCATAGCTCTCATCCGAACCCATCGTCGTACTTCAGGCCAATCTTGGATTGATCTGATAGGTCCGGGCTATCGAGGCCCTCCGAGTTGTATGGAGATCATGCGTCGAATTCTGGGGCCTTCAGGAATGTTACCCTGGATAAAGGTCATCTTCGGGTACCCGGGGGCCCCTATTGATCTTGATGTAGACAGCCCCTTTAGAATGTATAGGATAGACTTCTACTAAGGAGTTTGCCTGTATTCGGGCGCTTCCTCGGACCTTCGTGGAGCTTTTGCGATCGGAGCTTCCTGTGTTTATTCCTCTTTTCATAAAGAGGGGATCATGAGACCTGGTACTTGCCTTGCGTCAAGTTTTGGCATTTAAAGCTTCCTGAAGTCCGACTTCTTTGGGTCGGGGGTTCTTGACGTAGAGTGCTATCTTGAGCTCGGAGATAATATGAACTTCCCCTCGAGTCTTGACTCCTCGTTGTAGGATGCTTTCGGGATCAGGTATTGACCTGTCGATCCATATCGAGGTTGTTGGATTACTGGGGCCTGCCTCGGGCAGGCGAATCGTCGCTGCTTCTCGCATATATATGGGGTGGCTTCGGCTTTTTCGCAAGACTTCACTATTTTTAGATAGCCACATTTCTGCTTTGGCATCGGGTACTTCGTCTCTTTAGGCGCAAAAAGTGTTGGTGCGCTTGCTTGCTTTGACCTGTTAGTTTCACCATAGTCATGAAAACCACTTCGGGGCTGATTCGGTAGGGGACGGGGGGTGCTGCTCCTGGTGCTCAGGAACCGAGGGAGTCTGCTCTAGAGATGGCGTCCTTGATAAGAGAAGAACACCTGGAGATGGGGAGGAGATACTGCAGGTGGAGCGAAGGGATAACACTGCAGGTGCTTTCCCTAGATGTGGGCATTGCGGACTCCATCGATGGATTCTTTAGCGTATACCCTTTCGCATTTGGCCCCCCTGATAGGGTCGTGCATGATTTTTGCTTCAAGTATCAGGTTACCCTGGCACAGATTCATCCGTCATTTTGGCGAATGACGTTGATCATGTGGTTCTTCACGGAGAAGGTCGGGCTTGAATTCATGTTTGATCACCTTGTCAGGCTATATCAGCCCTTTCATCGTCGAGGCCTGCTAACTCTGAGATGTCGCTCGTCCACGCCCTTTGTTATTAATGACGAGAAAAGTGGGCCAGTTGGTTTATCCGGGTCTGGACGACCGACATTATCCCTGTGGAGTTTTTGCCATTTCTCGAAGGGTGGAAATATGCATGCGAGTGAGGCGTTTGGTGCTTCTTCAGATTTCACCTAGAGTAAAACTCAACAGATAAATTATGGTGTTTCCCTTGTTGCAGCAACTTTGTGGACGCCAGGTGAAGTCCATGATCTGCCCGGCTGGGTCTGGAAGCTGGTGACCCATTCGTCCTGTGAAGAGCACAGGTGGCAAGCTGTACTTCGTACTGAATGGGGAGCGCAGTACCAAGGTATGTGCATATGCTGCATTTGCCTTGCCTTCATATACCCAAGGTAATATTTTCCCCTTCCATTTGTGCTGGATTCGCTGTTTGTAGATATCGGGCGGTTCCTTGGCATGGGTCACCCGCGGTGTGATGGGGCCTTTAGTAGTGCTGGTTGGGCTCACATTTCCGAGGAAGGGGCGTCACCCGGGTGCGCTGCTCCCAGAGTGCCTGATTCCAAGCTGGCGGATCCTTTGAGCGAATACGCCGTGCCCGAGGTCGATTCTTCTGGGGCTGTAGGGACAAGATCAACATGAGTGTGTTCCGACTTTGAGGAAGTCTGTCGGCTTTACTTTGTGGTGAGTTCATGTATGGTTTCCCTGTGCCCTGTGCCCTCCTCTCTCTATTGAACCTTCCTTGTGTAGGCTTGTGATAGGCTTAGGTCTGAGCTGCTCCATCAAGGGGCCTAGCTTCAGAAAATTCTGGATGAGGGCGAATCCCTTAGGTTCCTTAGCAAGGAAAAGGAAGTTGAGCTGCAACATTGGCGATATGAGGTGCACCAGAGGTCAAACTATGAGAGCTATTTGATGGAGTAGGTAACTTTCTGTAGTACTTGCTTCGCTCTTTTCTAACCATCAGGCTAGCCTCTTTTGCCGTATTAGTTGCAGAGAAAGGAGGAGGCCTTGGAGTACCTTAAAGGCGACGTCAACCCTGTTAGAGTTTCTTGCGGAGAGCTAAAAGCTCAAGTGCAGGCCCCAACTTTGGAGGAGATGAGTGCCTCGGCTAAGGTTCTTGCCTTCGAGGTCCAACTCCTTTTGACTAATGACAACGCCAAAGTTCAAGCGGATAAGATTCAGAAACTCGAATGTGATCTCTCGAAGGTCAGAGCTGAGATAATTGATGCCCGAGCAGAAGCGGCACTAAGCAAAACCAAGGCTGATCGTGAGATGACGATTCGTATGAAGGATGCTACTGATGCCCAAGCCGAGATGAAGCGAGCCCTCGACCGGGGGAAGAGGAACGAGGAATATGCTCATTGTAGATCCCGAAGAGAGGTACTCGAGGAGATCGGTGCAAGGGGCTTCGTCCTCTCGGAGGAATTGGCTCAAGCAAGGGCGGACGAGCGTAACGCTCGGTTATTTCTTGTTGATGTTGCGGAGGGCGAATTTGACAAGTTGTAGCCCTTTAGCGCAGAGTGTGACTTTGCCATTTTGTCGCTCTAGATTTTGCCATTTTGTCGCTTTAGATTTCGCCATTTTGTCGCTTTGCCTCTGATATACGTAGGGTATGCCTGTAGATGGAGAATGCGTTTTTTTTGCGCATGTAATATATAAGAAGAAACTTGACGCTTTATTTCTTCTGTACCTTTTTTCTGTTGTTGCTTTCGGTCGGGCAAGCTGGATTTGGTGTTTGGCGAGGTCCTTATAGGTTCCTAATGGATCAGACAGACTTGGGGGCTCTTATGTGCGATCCTTGGCACGAGCAGTTGCTGGGGCCTCCGTGCTTGGCCCGACTGTTTTGGCTTAGTCTTCAAGTTGGGCTCCATCTTGAACCTTCTTCCTCGAATTTTGTGTGTCCATGTGGGCAGGTAGTAATCGTTTTTATCTCTTGCCCTTGGGCATTTGCCGTTCCAACTCTTTTGGGTCTAGTCTTCGAGTCGCAATGTGAATCGAGCTTCAATTGACCCTTAAGCTCTTTCCTGCCTGCATGGGCAGATGATGATGGCCCTTTATGCTCTGGGTCAAAGTGACCTTACGGGAGTGTGGCCCGGCGGTTTACTCGGCCGGCGATAGTGGCACTTATGCCATGCCCTTAGGCGTATTGTAGTTTTCGGGTCCAGTCTCCGAGACGCGTTGAGATTCGAGCTATAATCGACCCTTAAACTTCCTCGATTTCCTGGCCAATGATAGTGGCACTAATGCCCTTAGGTATATTGTAGTTTTCGGGTCCAGTCTCCGAGTCACGTTATGATTCGAGCTGTAATTGACCCTTAAATTTCCTCGATTTCCTGGGCGGCGATAGTGGTACTTATGCCATTTGGTTGTTGAGACCTTTCAGTATGTGGCCCGGAGGCTTGCATAGTTAACTATTTTGGATCCGGTCTCCGAATCGGGTTACGGTTCGAGCTCATTTTAATCCTCAATTTGTCAAAATTCTTTAGCTGGCGACAATGGCTTTTACGTTGTTTGGTCGTAGAGACCTTTCAATATGAGGCCTGTAGGCTTGCTTAGCTGGCGAAAATGGCTCTTACGCTGTTTTTGCACGTGGGCTTTTTTGTAGGCTTTGTTTCTGCTCGTTAAGTTCTTTTTAGAGTATTTTTGCTTGACCCGTCATCAGTTCGAAAGGAACCTCGATTTCAAGTCATTGTCGGCGATGTTTCGAGCACCTAGTAAGGTTCATAGCTCGTAGGTCGAGTAGATCGACGCTTTTGCAATTTGGAGCCGACGTGGTCGGAGCTCATTTTTGCCTGTTGAGGGAAGCCTGTTTTAACTGGTTCTTTCCGAAGTATATTCAAAGTAGTGGCCTGCGATTTTTAGCGACAGTCGGGCATCCCCGAGTCGCGTTATTTTGGCTGTATCAGCCATTTTGACCATAGTCATGTACGTTTGGTCGTAGCCATTTTTGATCCCAAGCGATAGTTTAGGCGTCTACACAGAGGGTATGTCCTTTAGGAATTCTTAAAAATGCGATGTATAGCTTAAACTTCTGGGTTTTCATGCCTGTTAAGGTCTTACAGTTTGTCATGCCTATTGAGGTCTTACTGTTTGTCATGCCCATAGAGGTCTTACAATTTGTATGTTGTAGAATAGATCTGGTTATGCCGACTCTACCCGCTAGGGGTCTTACAGTTTTGGATTTTCTAGTGCTCGGCGATTTGTGACAATCTCCGAGTCATCGAGTTTGTTTAAGCTTGAAGACCGCCTCTCATGAACTCGGAGTTGCATTGTGAGGGCTTTGTGATCCCGGGGTTCCGACCCTGGGTCCATATGGGCGTTGAACCATTTAAGTCTCCGAGTATCTCAGGATGTATTTAGCGGAGAGGCCTTTCCTGCGAATATGCCGAAATAGCCTTTATTGAAGTATGAAATGCCGAAAATATATTCTTTATTGCTTGGCGTAAATATAGGCTGTAAATACATGTCGTCTCGTTGATGTGAGCTCAGCCAGCATGGGTGCGGCTCCTCTGATCATCTGATTCATTTACATGATTCCGTTTTGAAACTTAGCCTGCCATTTATTGGCCCTTCCGAGTGGACGGTGTCCTTAAGAGAAGGCCATCGCACGTCGTCTGACTGTTGAAGAAAGGCCTGCAATTTCGTCGGTTCCTGTTCTGGTAGGTGTGCTGCTCTGCTAATAATCTTGCTAGTGGGACCCTCTTTAGGTTGGAAGTTCATTCAAGGGAAGAGATCCCGGCAGGCCCCGTAGAGGCCTCAGATCTCCGAGTGGAGTTAGAACTTATGAATGCCTCGGCTGCCTGCCTGCATATATCTTAGCAAAAGAAAAGAAACAACAAGGGAGTGGAGTATTTCTTCCCTACTGAGGTATGTGTAGGCGACGTTTCGAGGTCTGGTATGTTTGTGCCGTTTCGAGGCGCGAGCGCTTAATACAGCCTTCTATTGTGTTCAATCAGGCTTGGCCGAAGATGGGGTTCTGCTCACCCTTTGATCCCTTTGAGGGCGGAGGCATTGATGCCGACGATGGGTCATATGGTGAGGAATTTCCTCTCGTCGCGTGTAGCTCCTTGTCGAATACTTTAGTCCCACCTCTGTCGTGGAGTTTCATCCCTTTGGCAGAATGTGGTCGAAGTCGCCTCCGGGCGGTGTGCCCTTTGTCATTTGAATAAAACGTCCGTGTTTCGCAGGCTCGGCGTTCTAGCCCGAGCTCAGGCGGGCTGTATAGAGGGAGCGGCCTTTCTGATTATTGTGGAGATCGGCGTCTGGAATCCATCAAAGATTCGAGGTGTGGGAGTGATTTGGTTCGTTAGTCCGAACCGCCCCATTAGCTGTAGCCTGGCATCGTCGGTATAATTGATCGAACCATCTGCACTCATGAGCATATATTTTATTTAAAATAGATCAAATGAGGGAGGGGGTTACCAATCGCATTAATACGAGGCCGAGGCGAAGTCTCGACATCCCTTTCCTTGGATGCAAGGGTGTCCTTTGGGTATATTCCCCGGACACGTCTTTCCCCGGTGATGAGCCTTTTCACTCTACATTTTATGGATCTTTGAAGGGTGGTACCACCCTTTTAATGTCATGGAAATACGCCATGGCTTGTCACTTTCATTTTTCCCGATCTCCTTCCTCCCTTGGAGCTAGATCTGAGCCTGACCGCTCGATGATAATTCGTGGAGATCTCTATTGAATAGCACAGTTGTCGTTCTTTTGAGCCGGTGACCGCGCGCGCCCTACGGTTCCTGCGCTGGGCCATAGTTCCCTTGAAGGGGTCTTGGTCGAATAGGTCAGAGCCAGCTGGCGTTCCTGGTTTCGCTTATGGTGATCACGATGTTTGGTATAGCAATTCTAAAATCGTACTCGGCTAGGCGGGGTTTCCCTACTAGCTATGCCTTGTTGAATCTGGTTCCATTGGAGGTTCCTCAAGGGTGTTGTCCTCGGACTATTTCCCTATTGTTGCGAGGTAGGTTACATCTCGAGTCCTTCCTTCCATTCGCAACGCATGGATGATACCTCCATCCGTTTGGCATTAGCTTCTTTATTGGGAGTTTGCTTGGATATACCGAACCCGAGGAGGTTCCCGGATAGTTGTCCACGGCCCCAATTCGTGGCCGGTGCCGGGTGTGGGCATCCAACCAAACCTTGGTTGGGTATCATATCAGACTTTGCTTGAAATGTCCTGGAGTCGTCGGGCATGCTTCGTTCAGGCCTCTAGTAAAGGCCTGTGTTGCCCGATCGTCCGAAATCGGGAGCGATCTCATTCGTCCTATCAGGGAATGGGGTGCGGCTTCCTATGGTATTTCATTTCTTCTTCGTTGGGCCTCAGGTGTATTGGGACACACGGTACTGCTTTGATGGTGTTGGCACGTGCTTCCGCGGAGGACCACGCTGGTATGGTAAGCAAGTCTGTGAGGTCAGGTGACAGGCGGTGGCGTTACGTCATTGTTTCTTTCGAGAGAGTTTTTTCGAACTTCCTCAACGAGACGGGATCAAACTCATCATCTTGGAGGTCACTGCCTTTGAATGAGCTCGCGTAAGTGGTGGTGCGCCCGTAGGGATCTGAGGTCTTGTCGCACCTAGGGGGTTTCGGCATTCCAGATTTTTGTGAAGCGAGTTCCGGGACCGTTTCCTCGGGAGATGGTTGCTGTAACAGCTTCCACAAACCTGATTCGATCCTTTCTAAGGGATTCCCAAGCATCCTCACTATGGCGGGGTCGGTTACTGATCCATCATTACTTGATCTCTCAGGTACCAGCTCGGCGTAAGGTGGTGTCTCCGGCGCTACTGCGTTGGGAGTCTCCGGGCGACTTTGCAGCTGAGCGATAGCCAACTGGCGTGCTTGTAACATTTCAAAAATAACATGAAGATTAACTTCTTGTTCTACCCGGACCAGGGTTTTTTGAGCTCCCTATCGGTTAGTGCGCTGTATGTTGTCATCGGTGCAGAAGGATTCGTCAACTTGTTGCGCGCCTTGCTATCCCGTGTCCGCTTGAATCGATTCAAATACGTTATCGGGGTCCCGCGGTGTCGCGCCAACCTCTGGAGCAGCCATACTGTTTTCGCCTTGGTTTTAGCGGTTGTCATTCTTGGTTTCGCTTATAGAGCTGGACATTAACCTGAAATCAAAAGATCTTGGGTAAGAAAAAGTGTGAAAGATAATGTGCATTTGTGTGACGAAACTAGCAAGAAAATAATCACTATTATTTTTAGCCACACGGTGGGCGTCAAACTGTTTACCGTGAAAATGGTAACAACAATTAAATTTGTAAATGGAATTCTAAAATTACGTGATCTATTCCCGAGCTAGTTGTAAGAGTCGTTGATGCTAAAAACATGAAGCGTAACGATGAAATGCGAGCTAAAACAAGACAGTAATCAAACCGAAGGGGCCTATTGCCTAGATGCAAAGCCGGTCGATAAGGACCTCGGGTCAAGACTCGAATCGAGCTCCAGCTATCGGGGGCAACCGGGAATAGGATAACAATTAAGGATACGATCAAGCAAGGCTCTTTACGGCCAAAGTTGCACAATATAGCATGAAATAAGTAAGAAGACAATAGATGTTTAAGCGGCCTCGAGCCAGTAAGAACGAACAAAATAGGAGAAAAAGAGGGAGAGATATTATTGCTTTAGTGGAGGAATGGAGCAACATTAGCCCTTTACAAAGTGGTATGGGTTCCCCTTATATAGGCGAGGGAACACGGTATGATACAAATATGTGGCGATTAAACACAAAGTACAAAGATGGGATGGTATGACGTGATGCCTCAGCATAAGCTCTGGATAGACCGGGCTTGTCAGACGTAGCCATATGCCTTGGGGGCTTCCCCCTCCATCCTAGCTTCGGTCTTTATTTCCTCTGAGTCGGGATGCGACGAGCCTTGAGGTCGGGAACTTGGTCATGGCCTCCCTCCCTTGGGGTCCTGAGGCATGCTTCCGAAATGTCCCTACAGCGAGAAATCAAGTCTTCTGATTTTGCCGCATACAATAATACATAATACAAAGCTACTCGAGACCTTAATCCACCGAACCTAACGCTAATTCCCAAGATAATTGGTCGGGTTGTTACACTCGACTAAGTTCCTATCATGTTTTAAGATGTGTTGGTATATTTGGTGGGGTCTTCGGGGCCTTGGGGGTGACTCAGATTGTCAACGGATTGATTTTTGTTAGATTCAATTCTGGTGTAACCGCACCTGCAATATGTTGGCGGCAGGTACGGAGCCGCAGAAGCGGCCACGAAGGTCTAGATGGGGAGTTTGGCGGGATGGGAAGGGGACGCAGAAGCAAGGCACTTTCCGCATCTACGATCCTATAGGAGCGAAGATGTTGCCGCAAAAGCGGATTTTGGGCAGGAGAGTTGGAGTCGCTGGAGCTGATTTGTCTCCGCAGGTGCGGACGCGTAGGAGTGAAGACTACACCGCAGAAGTGGTCCCATAAGTTCAATAAGTGGACCGCAGGTGCGCGAGGTTGGGAGCATAAGTTTTTTTTGCAGGTTTGGAAATATGACCGCATATGCAGTTCTGCAGAAGCAGAGTATGGGTCGCAAATGCGAAATGAATGCAGTGTCTTATATTTTGAAGGGTTTCAAGTTTCTCTCATTTTTGGACGTGAGAAGCTCGGCTAGGTGTGATTTTTGAGAGGTATTTCACTATAATTCAAAAAGTAAGCTACTTTTGATCACTTTTGTCCATGAATATTGAATACCCATTGATTTTTACACCTAGATTATGTATGTTGTTTAGGAGAAATTTAGGGGATTTTGGACTATGTATTGGAAAGTATGATTTGGGGATTTGAGGGTCGATTTGTGGTTGGAATTGGATGATTTTGGATATGGTTGAACTTTAATTTAATGGGTTTTCAAAATTTGTAATTTTGTCAAATTCTAAGGTGTGGGCCCAGGGTTGACTTTTTGATGATGGTTAATGATCTTATCTTTATCTAATTGAATCGATTCCTATAGCTTGTATTAACTATATTAAGCTGTTTGTGACTAGATTCGAGTTCTTCAGAGACCGATTCGCGAGACAAGGGTTCGTTAGCGCAATGAGTTGCGCAGCTCGAGATGAGTAACACTTCTTAACATGGAACTGAGAGTATAAATCCCTAAAAAAGCATGGTATGTGCTTTGTGTTGGGATGACGCACAGGCTAGGTGATGGGAGTGTGGTCGTGCATCATGGTAATCATGATCCGGGTGGATACTTATATTGTGTTAATAACAAGTCTTGTTTTATCCGTGTAATTCCTATGTGTTAGAGTAATTGAGCTGTGATTCATGTGAGAAATCATGTTTAGGCTATGTGTTTATTAGATGGAGACCTACTGAGGTTATTTCTGCAATTTTGAGTTATCTACTTTAACCGAAATTATGTACTCAGTCATGGTACTTCATTTGCATATGATATCTCAGTTTCTATTATCATTTACTATTACATTACATGTTCTTATTATTTGGACTGAGTAGTATGAGATTGAGAGCCCTTGAGACTTGAGAGATTGATGACTGAGTTGGGCCTGAGAGCCAAGTTTTAAGTATTATTGTGGATCGTGTTGAACGTCGCAACAGGACTTATTGGCTTATTTATTATTATGGATCGGGTTGCACTGCTCAGCAGGATTTATAGGCGTTATTCTAGCACTTGGGTAGGATATACTCCTCCGGAGTCTGACATACCAGCAGTGAGCACATTCACTATGAAATACATAACGTGCTTTGGTGAGGGGCATTGATGCTAGACACCCATACAATGCTGAGTGAGCATATGAGGTAGATAGATCAGGTACTCTTATAGTGTAAGTACATGGGAATATCAGCGTGTTACATTATATTAGGCATACATATTTGACTTGTAGGCATAGAGATGTACCATTCCTCATGCTAGCTATACTTGACTTGTTCTTACCAGTTTTGATATTTATTTTTGAACTTGAATACATGTCTTGATTTTTGTATCATAAGCAAGCTAAATATGGAAGTTTCTCTGGGTTATTATTAGTTGTCATTGTCACTATCTGAGCTTGTCACTATTTTCAGCCCAAGATTAGTCCTATTACATAATGAGTACATTGGGTCAGTTATACTCATAATACACTTAGCACTTCGGGTGCAGATCTAGGTACATTTGGACACGGTAATTGCTAGATTGGTGCTAGTACCTGCTTGGACACTTTGATGTAGCTGCTATGACGCCCACATATCTTGATTATCCTTCATTTTATTTTATTCAGTATATTCTATTACTTAGACAGTTGTACTAGAGTTTTGATCTATATTGATGCTTGGTAGTGCTCGTGTGTCATGATCTAGCCTAGGACCGCGATGGATAACTGACACTAAATGTTGATCATCACTAAACTTGATGATAATCTACTCGTCATGAATACAAACGGATAAATTAAACAAGCATAAGCACAATTGATAAGAAATATACAATCTGGAAAGCCAGCACAAGGCAAACACAAGCTGACATATAGAAACATGCTAACTGCATAATGTATATCTACATGCCCCTAGGAGTGCTGAACTGAAAAGTACTGGACAAAACAAGGCTCCTTCATACCCAAACTAGCTGAATGTGCACATACCAAAAGATAAGTAACTTCGAAAGTAAGTGGAGTTACTCCAACAGCTGGTGGATGGCCTACTAATGTGGCTCAAATATTGATCTATCTGTACCTACGCGACATAAAATGTAGTGCCCCGGAAGGGACGTAAGTATGATATGTGCAAAGTATGTAGGGTGGAAAGCATATGTAAAGAATACTAAAGTATGACTGTAAGTGGAAATCTAAATATAAGCTGAAAGTTAAAGAGTCTGAGCTAGCAAATAATCTGGAACTGAACTGAAGCTTAAATTAAAACTGTGTTGAAACTTAACAACTATCTGAACTGGTAATTGTCTGGTGTTATGGGCTATATTTCCCAATCAGGTAACTGTAAAACTAAACTAGCCTCATGAATAGTCATGCAATTCAAACTGTATATATATACGCGTACCTAACATACTTGACTGGCATTATAGGCTACCCCAATAAGTAAATATATAACCAATAGGCCCGGCTGGCGTTATGGGCTATCTCCCCCCAACATATAATCAATAGGCCTCGCTGGTGTTATGGGCTATCTCCCCAGCATATAACCTATATGCCTAGTGGGTATTGTGGGCTATCTCCCCAAGCATATAACCTATATGCCTCGATTAGATGATTCCCAAAACAACAGCAAGCACTACAATATACAGGGGAATGGATACTAAGTGATAAAATTAAACTAAAGGAGATCCAGTTATCCACAATAGTGTCAAACAATGACAAAATAAAATTGTGAATGTAATGTCGACCCATAATGGCTTACTTGTGGAATGGAAGTCTAAATATGATTTAGGAATAATATAAGTATCAACACAGGATACATAAGCTAATTTAATCTTAAACTAAGTTGTTAGGTTAATATAAACACATCAAAGGAACATAACAAACGGAAGTCAGGATGTCACAAGCCAAATTGGCGATTTTCCCTTTTGTTTTTGTTGTGTTTTGAAGTTCCAGCCTAAACTATTTTCTTCCATAATTCACTTATGGAATTGAATAATATACAAGGATACAATACATACTAATATTTCTCTTGAAACACTCTTAAAAGATCAAGAAGAAAGGGTAGAACATAGCTAAACCAAATCATGCCAAAAACGAAATGAAAACCCGATATATCTCTTGTGTTCTTGCTTCCAAACCTCGATCCCTTTGATCCACACCTTTAATTATGCTTGTAAAACTAAATACAGAGGTGAAAAGCCTTCCTATCTATGAATCTCTTTCCAAAACATGAGTTATAAGGAGAAAGGTGGATAGCAAAGTCTTACCTATGTCGTAAGGATCGTGTTGATCTGTTCATGTCTTTATTTTGGATTGAGTATGATGGAATCACTTCAAAACCAGAAGTATGTATTTAGGATGTAGAGATAGACTTTTAAGGCATTATTTGGTATAAATTAGCGTTAGATATGAAGGCTACAACTTTATATATCAAGATAATCTTCAACCGACCTTGTGAGTCCCAAAGGGAACTGCTTCTGCGGTCTCGCAAAAACCCAAATATATCTCCACTTCAATTTCGTATCAATGAAGTGTTTAATACGTTAGAAACTAAACTCATAGATCCTAAATTTTGTAGGTTAATAATCCCGTAATTACAAGTACATTGGGATAAAATCCCAGCTACGTTTGACTTAAGTTTTAGCACATTTATGAATGTAACTTGTGATGTCCTTTGCCAAATTTTGTTCCATAACTTGCTTGACTTCAAAACATAACACAACACTATCCTACCACTAAAATAACTCATAACATAACCTTTTTATCATGTTGAGCACCCTAGTCTCACGTCAAAAGTACATGTTATAACTTTTTCAACTTGTCGACTTTCGACAAAACTTATTTTCTTCAGTTCATTTAGATTCTATGCCTTCCAACCTCTCTTGGTACTTGTAGTTCATGATCATAAATATTTGTAATATCTACGGCAACATGATTAACTTATGTTGCATAGTTCTAGATATTATATAATTCCTGAACTTACATCAGTTTACTTACGACATACTCTCACGTATGAAAACACAAAATATGGGGTGTAACATCATTTCCCCCTTTGGAACATTCAGCCTCGAATGTTGATTGATGCGCTTATGAGTCTCAAAACTTAGAGCTCTTACAAATACCTTAACACTATCTTTGCAATATAGGCAGCTTTTCTGCAAATAAATCCAAAGTCCAGGGCATTCCCCTCTTTAGGCATCTTACTAGAACCACGACATGTAGTCGGAATTCTTCCATCTCGTAACTAATGCTACCTTCTGTCATACAGCCTGTACGACTCTATCCTTGTACGCGTGTCTATGCCAGTTTTCTCTCCTATTTCCTATGACATTTAGCCAATCTCTAGGCCTCACTTTGTGAATATATACATAACTACGGAAAGTTGTCCCTCTGGTCATCTATGAGTGTACTGAAGTTCTTCACTTGGTACTTTAACGAACCTATGACTATTGCTATATCTTGTTTCATAGCCTCGGTTATCTGTACTTATGGCTTTACTACATCTAGGTAGATCATACTATACCATAACTCTTACTTCGATTAACTATTATCATGGTTTGCTACCCAACCCAATCTTACTCTCTCACTACTTATCCTATATGTATAAATCTAAGTCCTTTAATACTTCCTTATTACTGTTCATCTAAAGATAGACAACCTAATCTCATCTCAATTCACTTAAAATACTAATTACTTTTAACATACTATATATACCTTACTATCATGGTCATGTGCTACACTGTATTACACTAGTCCATAAATATGGGGTATTATAGCTTGGACCGTATTTTATCCCAAAATGTCAAACTTCAACGAAGCTCATTTTCTTCGATTGTTTATCCTTTGACCTTCACGACACTTACTTATCACTTGTTATAAATAACATAAATACTTATAACCTAAAAAATAATCTCATTCCCAAGCATACGTCAATTAACTTACGATGAAACTTTACGTACGAAAATACGGGATGTAACATCCCCCCCACCAGAAACATTCATCCTCGAATGTTTAAACTTGCCAGATTTACATGACATACTCATCAATTATAAATGTATATACCTTCCCGAGCTATACTGCAATGACATAACTATCGAGCTCTCGCAGGGTTAGGACACCCTCCCTCCTTAAAATTACTTCCTAATTCTTTCGTCACCTACGATTTTGTTAATCATTCTTCTAGGCAATGGCACCTTCTGGTTGTAAACTTATTAATCAGATTCTTAACTTTCTATTCCACTATACTAACTTTCCAAAAATATCGTGTACTATCTATGGTTTCCTCCCAGGGCATTAGAGCCATCAGAGTACTAAATTCTTAATATCCTAGGTCACTCCCATCTCCTCCCTAAATCCTCGAATTTTAACTCTTAGTGACCTATGTAAATTTTTCCAGGGTCTCCTTTGTAAACTAAATTAAAACCTATATCTTATTAGACTGCTAGAGTAGTGTTCATGTCCCGTCACTTCTACTTTGGTCCCCCCCCCTGTACATTTTACAATTATAGTTTACTGCTACTAGAATAACATTCATTCCTGTATAACAAATAATAAGTTTCTTCCTGGGTTCATAGTGTAGGGAACTTAAGTGGATGAATTAATGTACCTCTAACCGTCCTACCTCAGTCCTATAGAGAGCTTCGATAAGACACACATCGAAGAAGAATCATCACATCCTTAACACCTACCTTTATCCTCTTGGATCGACTACTCTCCTCTTCCTCCGCATATCCCATGACATACAGAGATAAACCCTTATTGATAGACTTCCTAGACTGTGGACAATCTGGCACGTCAGAAAAGCTGGTGTTCGTGAGTACCCTAACATAGTGTTGAACCTGGGGGGAACCCGGCTGTGCCAATCCCTGCACCACTCCCCTTATACCCTAGTCAACAAGCCTTGATAATGAAATTAAGAGCCTATGTGAGGTAGGAACTCTTATCACCCCATCTAATATTAGAGGAATCGATACTACTGGAACAAATGACTCATATGGATCTTCGGATGGATCCTCCTCAGTAGAACACATGATCTCCGATAGGTCTGACTCCATAGTGTAATTTATACTAATTTTAAAAACATTCATAGCCCTCTGACATGTACTAGCGACTGGTGCACGTTGTCTTGTAGTAATAGGCATCGCTGAGAACGTAAATAAGATAAAGATTATGATCGATACTTACGACTAAGCTCTATTTGCACAATCTATACCAAAAAGAAAAGTAGCCATCCTAGCCTCATGTTTATAAGTGTGGAGCAAAACATACCCATAAGCCAAACTCTATATACAGGGCCTATAGACACCCTAGGACTAAACTGCTCTAATACCATATTTGTCACTGTCCTGGGGAGTCTACAAGCCATGTCTAGTAGAGTCTTGTTTATGGGTGTGTTATGCACCACACTTATAAGCAAGAGGCTATAGGGCATTTAGAACTGTCATCTTTCTTCTTATTCTAGATCGTGTGGTAGAGCTCAGTTGTAATAATTCAAACTCCTAAATTCAACTTTAGTCATAATACAACGATACCGATATCCACAAAGGCAGTTAGTAAGAGATTGAATGTGGCTCTGGAAGAGCTGAGTTAGAGGAACTCGATTTTGCATCATGCTTATAATGAGTAAATGTAGGGTCTTTAGCAGATCATGTGTGTACTAAGATGTGTGAGCTTCTTGATAAGGATCCCCAAGGCATGAATATCTATCCACCCGCATGGTAAAGAGAGACAAGAGAATCAAGAGGTGGATACAAGTTTTAATAAGTAAAAGAAGCAACTTGAAAAATAGTACGAGGTCACCAACTAATGAAGATTATCAGTATTTGCAATGCAAGCAGAGAAATATAAGTATTTTTAGTTACCTTCAACTATAACAAAGGTATGTACAATTGGCCACACCCATCTCAGTTATGCCTTATGTGAGTTAAAAGATATAGTTTAAGAGAAGCAGGGGATAGTAAGATCCAGTTGGGGTTAGAGTAACCCAAAATGGTAGATGGATTATTATCATTAGCTAACATTTCCAAAGGATATTATAAATGTGATAATAGTTCTCCTTGTGAAACACCCCGATGGTGTAATCTAGAATAGTACATTTAGATATAAATACTAGAATATTTGGAAAAAATTTAGAAGATTGCTAGTAGAATCCTAGAAGGGATAAATATTTACCCTTGTATGTCCCGTCCCTAGTAATGAGAGAATGTTAGGCGACCTGAAGAGCCAGTGGATGAAGCAAGGGGAGCTAAAAGTGAAAAAATGTTTTGTTGAAGTTATTAAAATAAAGTGACAGATAGAAATATTAGCCGGAAAATAAGAAGAGAGTAATTGAAGCATTATGAGTAAGATGTAATAAATGGATGATAACGGTAAATCAAACAATTGCAGGACTACAAAGTCTGCAGTCAAGTGAAGGGAAAGACAAGAGGAGACATGTGTTGAAACAATAAAAGAATATAAGCAATAAAATTATATCCTCATTTCGAAAAATAAGTTGGCGACTCCAATGTGTTTAGCAGAAGGAAAAGGTAGACCCCGAAGTAATAGAAATCGGTATGGGCTAGTGAACAAGATACGCTGAACATGAATTAGGGATCGGAAGATTTGATAATAGTCGACATTGTGAGAATTTTAGAGATTGCATTCCGGCAATAATAGAATGGATAATAGAAGAATAACCTTTAAAGGTCATTTAGGAAGATGCTTCCCTAAAGCAAGCACTCTGAGCAGAGTTAATCTTAAGGGACTAAGTGTGCCAGTTGCACTATGTGTCACCTTCGTGCATAAGAAATTCACTTATCCCTGGTACAGAAGGGTTACCATAAGGAGAGTAAGGGTCATTGATGATGTGGAAAGACGCCGAAGATGAAGAGGTAAAACTTCTATAGGTACATCTTCGTAGTACTACATCTTAGTACTCTCCTAAGGGGGGAAGATCGTGTGATGTGGTATTAAGTCAGAGTTAAGTGGTTCAAGTAACTATGGAATAGTAAAGGAAGAATGTGGTAGAAAGGCCAAAGGAATGAGATTGCATTTATTCAGATCCCACAGATATGTCGTGACTCCAGAACATTATGCAAGAATGACTCTGGGGAGAGGAAGTAAGGGTTCCCGCCCGGAATGTTATTGATAAATAAGTGGGAATAAACACTCGATACATAAGGAGCCAATGCGAGAGGTAATTTAAGACAAGGACATAACTCAAGAGAGATTACGAAGAAATATAGATATGAAAATGGACCAATGAGTAGTTAGTAGTTGAATCAGGAAGAGCCTAATTATGGCTAGACAAGATAATACAAACAAATCAATAGATTGTGCAAGATAAACGTAGTGCACCCTAACATAGGGAATTCAGTCTCGCAGATATGTCATCGTGATCCTTGAGAAATATTCAGATAGAAGTTGGGGTAGTTAAAGGTACCATATAAGTGTTACAGAAACAAAAGAGAGTGTCACTTAGGAAACAGTCAAATTTTCAGTTCTGAATCAACCCAATGAGCACAAGAGTGGGGAGGTAAGTAACTAAGGATAATTATAGGCAAGCAAGAACATCAGAAATTCCATAAGATATATGATGTAATAAGTTTGCAAACGTACAAGAGTCAAAGTGTCTCCCCTAAGTACTACAACGAAAGACTAGTTGAGGAAATAAGGAGGCTTCAACCTAAGCATAGTGACCGAAAGATAAAATGATCTTGTAACAACCGTCTCAATACAGTATTGTATACACTCCATAAAAAAGTGGCACCTATCGTGGCTAATGAATGAGAAAAAATCAAAGGTGATGTTTGGGATCATATGAAATACAGGAAATTACAATATTCGTGGGCAATAAGAAAGGTTTAATGTTGGTATCTCTCCACTCCAATATCGTATCAATGAAAGGTTTAATGTGTATAAATATAGACTCCTAGATATTAAATTTAGTAGGTGGATCATCCCGTAATACCGAGTACATAGGAGAAAAGTTCAACTGCATTTGACCAAATTTTCGGCACATTTATGAATGTAACTTGTGATGTTCTTTGCCAACCTTTGTTCTACAGCTCGCTTGACTTCAAAACCTAACACAAGACTATCATACGACTACTATAACTCATAACATAACCTTATTATCATGTTGAGCACCCTATCTCATCCCAAAAGTACATGTTATAATATTCCCAACTTATCGACTTTCGACAAAACTTATTTTCTTCAATTCTCTTAGCTTCTAAGCCTTCAAACCCTCTTGATACTTGTTGTTAAATCCTATTTTGCACGAGTCAAAATAAGATTCAAATTGTGGTTTTGATAAATGGGAGTCACCACCAAATATTTAATGGTATACTAGGGTATCTATTTAATTACTAAATTATGTTCTTTATTAGTCTACTAACCGATGAGATTTTGGGTCATGATTCTTGTTCTTCTAAGGTGACGGTCTTAGGCACTCCTTAAAATCTGCATGAGGTAGCTCCATAAGAATTAAACTAGGTTTAAAGGATTAGTTGTTTGTATTCTGCTAAATTATTATTAAAGAATACAACTTACTATACACATAAGATACTAACTAAAGGGGTGTGCGGCTTTAAAAGGATATGAGTTAAAAAAAAAATTAAAATAGTGTTGGTGTGTGCATTGAAAGAGCTTTGGAAAATGTGCATGAGTGGTTTATATTTATAAAAAGGTAGGAAGGGGCTAAGTTATAAAACACTTTGTTTTAAAAGAATGAATGTTCATATGATTCTAACAAGATGTTGTAGGAAAGTGAGCCTAAGATATACCTTGGCTTCTGAAATATTAAATATTAGACCTAAGAAGTTATTTTGAAAATCCTTGTTGGGCTCCAACACTTGGTTTTTGAAAGGAGTCGATTTCTTTTAGAAAACTAGTCTTGCAATTAAGTTCTGGTTTTGAAAGGAGGTTTTCATCTTTGCTAAGTTATTTTGGCTTCAGAATCTTCATGAAAGATTAGTAAAACATGAAGGACTAATAGCGTGAGTAGTACATGATTAACAAACTGAAAACTAGTTAATATCTAGTATTTTTTATTCTATGTTCTTTAAGGCTAGCCTGTGTTATTTATGTATAAATTACCCAAAGGATAAAAGTAAAACATTAAGTCAAATATGATGAGAGCAGTGCCATATACATCTAAAAGAATATAAACAATGAAATATAATGAAACAATAAAGGTGTATGGAGTGACTCTGGTTTGGTCTTAAAAGAGGTAGGCCCAACAATTAGCAACAACGGACAGTAGTGACCTCCGGATTTTCAGATCCATTGGTGCAAGGTTTGGGCTTGAGTTCTTTGAGAACTCAGCAGGTCTACAAAGCCTCTGACATACTGTACAAAATGAACCTTTGTCAACAAAACTTCTAAGATTATTCGACATCAAATAGGATAGGGTACCGGCCTACCCATAAGTCTATGGCAAAATGCTGACAGGATGACTCATACACTCGGCTTCACTCCGAACGAGGTAGAGTCTTACCGATCCTTCGCTGAATGTCAATCTCGTCTATCATAAGGGTTCATCAAACTGATTATCTATACCTGCAAGCATGAATGCAGCGTCCCCAACTAAAGTACTTCAGTACGAATAATGTACTGAGTAATTAAGGCAGAACTGAAACATGACAATAAGTTAACATTAATTGAAGACATAAAAAAATTAACCTGAATCTCTGAAGTGCCACTGTATATGCATACGTATTATACTTATATATATATATATATATACTGCTTCTCCATGAGACTATTTCTATTATCTATATCGTATGATGCATGACTGCCTAACTGATTAGTGGTAATTGCCCGACCGGCCGTAGCACGGTGATAAATGCATGACTGCCCGACCGGCCTTAGCTCGGTGGTAAATGTATAACTACCCAACCGGTCGTTGCTCTGTGGTAAATGAATATGCATGACTGCCCATCTAGTGGTAAATAATAATACATAACTGGCCAACCACTGGTATTATACATATTAACATCTTTATCAAATACCTCAATCACAAACATGCTGTCAATGTCCACTACCCATTAGAATCACAATCAAACACTAACTTCAAAAGGCAAGTTTTCCTTTTCCATAATATTTCAATTCAATACTTTTTTTGGCTAATTGTCGAAGCTTAAGTTAAAAAGTATTTTTTTTTCTTAGAAAATTCAAGATCATCTTTATAAAGTGTAAGCTTCACCCTTTTCTTTTTAAAGATAATTAGGTCGGGAGATATATCTTCTTTCCTTAAGTCAATTGCTTATGAAAGTCACTGAAAGGCAAAATATTCTTGCAAGAACGTATTACTAGCTGAAACTATCTTTAGAAACCAACAGATAAATAATATTAGCTAAAGACTATTCTTCTTGCGGACATAGTATAGCAGTTGGCAAACACTTTCTTGTATTTTAACATCTTCTGTTAGAACAAATTATTTGTGAATGTAGGTGCATATGTCACATATATTATGAACATTAATATCTTTATCATATACCTCAATAGGGAACTAGATACGTACTTAGACATGCTTGAATATTACTTTACGGGAATGAATAACATGGACATCCTTAACTGCTAAGAGTAGAACAACTTATGGAATATCATAACGTTTACATATCGTCACATGGATCATGCCAAAAGAAGGAAGAATTAACCTTAACATACCTAGAGTAGGAAAAAATCCGTATGATATTCTTGACCACTCGAACCCGATGTATAGCTTCCAAGTGAAAAGATTGTAAATGAAACAACAAACCACTAAGGGCTTGTTCAGAATTAATAAACTTTCTTAGTTTCTCGTGCTTTGCATGTACGTGACATTTTGCTTATTGGTTCTGTTATTGAACTCAAGGTTTAGAAGCGTTTGTTTTTTCGATCATAACAACAACATTATTCCTTTTTATATCCACTTTACTTCCTATTATAACTTGGCCACATAATCCCCTAAATACGCCACCTCGTTAAGTAAACTTATGAGTCATATTTTCCTAAAGCATTTGATGTCACGTGGGGATGGAAAATTTTAATCTTTATCTATTTATTAGGTAATTAGGTAATGTCTCGTTATCCGGTAATCAATCAATTACCCGCAAATTAAGAATTATCTCAAATTACTTGTAACTCTACTTATTTTTGGTACACTTTATACACCTTACCGCCCTGGTCATCCGTTACCATATAAGATAAATACATACACTATTATTTTATTAAAACATCCATGTAAAAGTACATATATTTTCTCAACTTATAATTTTTCTAATCTCATATAAAGAGTAAAAAATTTCGTACATTTAATTCATAAAATAGTAAAAAAGCTAACCTGCTTTTCTTGTGAAAAAAATAATTCATATTTCTACAATAAACAAAATCTCATAAAATTTCTTATATTATGTGTATAATTTAAAGAATTTATGAAAGTATCAATATTAATATTTATATGAAATCATATTTTTCAAACTTTTTTGTTTTTTTACAAAAATTGTTCTACTCAAAATACCATAGCAAATGTATATAACGGCATCAATATTATTAATCTACAGGGTATTACAATAACAATGTCTTAAACCAACTTTAACCTCCTTATAGACATAATCCCTTTTGTACTCACGTGGATTTACTATGACACATTTGAATGCTAAGGTACGGGATGTAACAGGAATAAGGATGGAATCACTGATGAACTAATTCATTATCATGTTAATGATGTTATTAAGATTATGTAAGAAGTATATAAGGGGTGATATAGGTTATACGGATTCCAATTGGAGCTTGTCGCTCGTCGTGAAGTAGTTGTGACTTCTTGTTGTTATATGATGTCTTGTTATTGATATTTATATGTTGTTGGATCTCTCTGGCTTTTGTTATTGGTATATTTTATTGGAGGAGGCCCTTGTTACAAGGGAGATGCTGCCCGAATTTACGTAAACGAGCTACTAGCTTAAGTTACAAACTTGGCCTTTGCTCAACACTGATTTTGACTCTCCTTATGCCAAGATAGATTGAGTTGACTTGTTTGAAGAGTTGATTGCAAGGTATTAAGGACTTAACATGTTTAAAGTATGGTAAGGCACTAACTTCTTCCTTAAGGCATGATCTAAAGTGACATGAACATAAACAATATGCTAATTCATAACAGATCTACTCCTAGGAACTAAGGTTGTCCATCTTATTTTTTCTTTATAAAGTTATTCTTAGCAAGTGTGTATGATTCTTGAATCCTACTGAGGTTCATATTGAGGGTATGGATGTCCATAATGTTAATCGAAGGTGCAACGACCTTAAGGCACTCCGAAAGGTTTAGAACGTGATTCCATGAGTCTAGCATGCATTATATATGGTATCTATTTTACTCTATCGAGCCGCGCTATAATCGGCCGGGTACGACACCTATTATGCAACCACTGATCAATTGGGTTTACCGAGCTCCACGTTGCCAGGTACGATTCTACTGCGCCTTATGATGGCCGGTACATTTTTACAGAGTCCTTTTATAGGCCGGGTACAATATGATGATGATGATGCCCACGGAGGCGTATGCTTTAAAATTTTTATGTATATATATGTATCATGAATTTCATGTCAGTAGCGCTCAGAGGCGCTCAGATGCTACAGGTTGTATCTCTTATATCGCACTTTACATTACTGTTCTTATTTATACTTTTGTGCCTTACATACTCGGTACTTTATTCGTACTGATATACCTTTTGCCTATGGACGTTGTGTTTCATGCCCGCAGGTCCCGATAGACAGGTTGACCATTCTCCTAGTAGGCTATCACCTCAACGGAAGGTATTGGTTCACTCCACTTGCTTCGGAGTTGCCTATTTGGTCAGTATGATTTGGACATATATTGATTGGTATGGGGGGCCCTTTCCCGATATTTATGTTGTGTATGTACTCTTAGAGGCTTGTAGACTGATGTCATGAATATGAAAGATTGTATGGCCTTGTTGGCCTATGTTCAGTGTACGAGTGATCATCTTGGTCTTATAGGCCTGTACGTCACATGTATAAGTTTGTATTACATGTTGGGTCATCATATGTCCAGTATTCCCTTATGTTTTATTTTGGTTATATCATGACGACCCTTCCGGCCCATTTACCCATGATTGTATGATAAGAAAGATACGTCGCGTTGGTACTTGGTTGGGTAAGGCACCGGATTTGGGTTGTGACAAAAGTAGTATCAGAGAAGTTCTGTCCTAGGGAGTCTACAAGCTGTGTGTAGTAGAGTTTTATTTATTGGTGTATTTTGCACCACACTTATAAACAGGAGGCTACAAGGCATTTAGTGCTGTCATTCTTTCTTCTTACTCTAGATCGTGTGGTAGAGCACAATTATAAGAATTCAAACTTCTAAATTCAATTTTATTCGTAATAAAATGATACCTTATCCAAACAGACATGTGGTAAGAGATTTAATATGGCCGTGTAAGAGTTGAGTCAGAGGAACTCGATTTTGCATCATGCTTATGATGAGTAAATCTAAGGTCTTCCGCAGATTATGTGTATACTAAGACGTGTAAGCTCCTTGATAAGGAGCGCTAAGGTACGTATATCTATCCCCCTATACATTAAAAAGCAACGAGAGAATCAGATGGTAGATACATGTTTCAACAAGTAAAAGAAGCAAGGTGAAGGATAAAGGGGTACACGGATTAAAGAAAACGAGTTTCATTGAAAGTGGCCAATTTGGAATAAAATACGGGTCGAGCGATAATACCCGATAATTATGAACTAGTACCATGCAAGGTACCATATGACCACGGTAGTATAATGTATAGAGTATATATATATATAGTATATTAAAAATAAATAGAATTTTAAGTAATTTAAGGTAATTTTTAAATTATGCGGGTAATTGATTAATTATCGGGTAATAGGACATTACCCAGTTAACTAATAAGTGGATAAAACTTAATTAATTATAAGACATGTGATATCACTATCTTACCACATGAAGTGACGAAGCAATTAAACATCCTAGGTGGCTGGCTACCTATGAATATAACATAATCATGAAATAACTTTAAGTCTTAAAAAGACTTGTACTTGTAAACCTTATCCATGGCTTGATATGAGTTCCTTGTAAAAGATCCCAACAACATCTCATTCTGTCTTTGGTCTTAAAACCAAAAACGTTAGAGCAGAATCATTTCGTCCAAATCCTTAGCCAAAATTTCAATTGAAATCTCAAAAAAGCAACCACAATTTCGTTTCAAAATTTCAAGGGATTCAAGAAGAATTTTGTTCAACATATTTCATAGAAGTAGAAGCTTCATTCCGTTCAAATAATTCTAAGAACAGGTATGTTAAGGTCATCCCTTATTTCTTTTGGCATGGTCTAAATTATACTGAAGAAACGAGCAAACACATAGTTTCTATAAATAACTCTATTCATACAAATATTAGGGGTGCCTATATTCTTGATTCCTCATGAGAATTATTATTATCTTCTATTCATGGGTCTCAAAGTAATACGCAGTTGAAAAAAAGTTTATCCGGAAGAAATATTGAGATTTATACGTATTTTTCATGCATTTCACCCATTTATGCATGTGCATTCACCCATGACCAGATAGCATTATATATGCGTATATATGTAAATATATGTATAAGGGATATGAAAAAAGGTTACGGTGTTATATACGCACCACCACTTGATCAGCTGGTAAATGTTGATGATGTTGCCCGCAGTGGCTGAGGCGATATGATAGGATGCCCTGAGTGGATTGATGATATAATTTACATCCATACCTATGCATGGCACGACATTTATACACACGTACATGACATTATAAATATTTTTAGAATTTACAAAGTTATTCAGATTTAAGGACGTGTTTCTATATTCTATGTTTCATCTATGTCTTTTACGTACTAATTTTCATGCCTTACATACTCACTATATTTTTCGTACTAATGCCCTATTTCACGGGGGTCTGCGTTTTATGCCCGCAGGTGCATGTAGGCAAGTTGACGGTCACCCCTTCTTAGGATCCCTGATCAGTGAGAGTTGGCATGTTCCACTTGATCCGGAGCTATTTTGATTTTGGTACGATTCGTTTGTATATATATATATATATGGGTATGACATGGCTCTATCCCATTTTTGTACAATTATGTTTCTATTAGAGGTCTGTAGACAGTATGTCTAGTTGGGTTTTATGTGGCCTTGTCGGCTTTCAGTTTTGGATGTATAGTTGTCTATAGCAGACTTACTGGCTCGCCCACTATATTCTACATATATACGTACATATGCCTTGATGGCAAGTTTTCTTCATGTATGTCATTTTTGTAATGCAACAGGTGTTATTCAGGTTCATATCTTAGATGCATGGTTAGGGGTGTTTGATAGGTAGGACTTAGGCACCCTTCGCGGCCCATTGGTTTGTGTCATGACAAAAGTGGTATCAGAGCAGTTCTGTCCTAGGGTTGTCTACAAATCGTGTCTAGTAGAGTCTTGTTTATGGGTGTGTTGTGCACCACACTTATAAATAGGAGGCTACAGGACATATAGGATGTTATCCTCTATTTTTATCTCAGATCGTACGATACAAGAATTCATGTTCCTAACAATATGCTGTATTTTCAGCAATGCCTCCAAAGGGTACGACTGCCTAGAAGAGAAAGCTCGTGGCTAGTGAGACTACTAGTCCAGCGCCACGAGTTACCAGGGCTCAGGGAGAGTCTCATGGTGAGGTTCCATCTCAAACTTCACATACCTCGCCCTTTCCAGAAGAGCTCAGAGGGGAACCAGCTCCATCGCCCACCCCTGTACATTCAGCACCTCATCTGGATGCACCGAGTTAGGAGATGAGATATGCTATTCAGCTAGTAACCCGATAAGTGGCCGCGCAGGCTCGACGTCAGGAAATAGGTATTGGTCATACAGATAGGTCCGTTAGTGCGAGGGTTCGTGACTTTATTAATTTAGACCCTCTAGTATTTAGTGGGGCGGATCCGAACGAGGACCCTCAGGTATTTATTGATAGAGTGCAGAGGACGTTGAAGATAATGAAGGCCACTGTGACTGAGTTAGTTGAGCTAGCTTCTTACAGACTCTGAGATGTTGCAGTTAATTGGTATGAGTCTTGGGAATTATCCAGAGGTAAGGATGCCACTCCAGCGGTATGGCAGGAGTTTGCAGAAGCTTTTCGTTGTCATTATCGACACCAGAGCTTAGACTGGCCAGGGTTGATAGGTTCTTGACCCTTCGGCAGGGTAACATGAGTGTTCGAGAGTAGTCTTCAGTTTGATTCATTGGCTAGGTATGCTCCCACTATTGTATCTAAGATGGAGGATCGGGTTCATTGGTTTGTGATGGGATTAGAGCCTCACTTGCTTAATGATTATATGTCGGTATTCAGGCATACGCTCAGGGTGTAGATGAGCGCAAACAGAAATAGAGGGCTGATCGTGACCATGATAGGGCCCAGAATAAGAGAGCAAGGTCTTCGGGTCCTTCTGGTGAATTTCAAAGTGGTCAGAGGCAGCAGTACTCAAGGTATCCATCCCAGCTCTCGGCTGGCATGCCCCCTCAGTTTAGCAGTAAGAGATTTGATCGTTCTATATATTCAGGTTCTGGTTAGAATTTCAGGGCCTCAGGTTCTCAGTGTAGGGGTGAGTGAAATTAGATGAGGCCACCCTTGCCACGATGTACTCTTTGTGGTAAGCAACATACCAGGAAGTGTTGTATGGGGTTAGGTGTTTGTTATACTTGTGGTTATCCGGGCCACGTTATGAGGGATTGTCCGATGAGTGGTGATGCAAGCATAGCTCAGCCATCGGGATCTGCAGCTAATTTGTCATCATGAGTACACCCCCTAGGCAAGGTCCCTAAGTACCAATGAGCCATGGTAGAGGCAGAGGCGGAGCATATAGCTCGAGCAGACCTCAGAACCGCATTTATGCGTTGGTAGGACGACAGGACCATGAGTCATCTCCTGATGTTGTTACAGATATATTATCGGTTTCATCATATGATGTATATACACCAATTGACCCAGGTTCCACCTTATCATACGTTACTCCGTTAGTTGCTAGTAAGCTTGAAATAAAACCTTAATTGGTTAAACCTTTTAAGGTGTCTACACTTGTTGCGGACTCGGTGATAGCTAATAAAGTATATAAGGGTTGTATAATAGTAGTTTATGGTCGATCTATCGTAGTAGATCTAATCTAGTTAGATATGGTAGAATTTAATGTTATAATGGGTATGTATTGGTTGGCTTCTTGTCATGCCAACGTTGATTGTAGATCAAAGATAGTCCGATTTCAATTTTCGAGGGAGCCTGTTTTGGAGCGGAAAGATAACACGGCGTCACCGAGAGGTATATTTATTTCCTATCTCAAGGCAAGGAAGATGATCAGAAAATGTTGTATATATCACTTAGTTCGAGTTCAGGATGTGGAAGTGGAGTCACCAACCTTTCAGTCCATCCCTGTGGTGAATGCGTTTCCCGATGTTTCGCCCAATGAGCTTTCGGGTCTCCCGCTAGATTGAGAAATTGAGTTTTCTATTGACCTACTACCAGATACCCACCCAATATCTATTCCTCCCTATAGAATGGCCCCCGCAAAACTGAAAGAGTTGAAAGAACAATTAAAGGACTTACTTGAAAAGGCTTTATCAGACCCAGTATGTCACCGTGGGGAGCACCTGTTTTGTTTGTGATAAAGAAAGATGGTTCTTTAAGAATGTGTATTGATTATAGGCAGTTGAATAAGGTGACAATCAAGAATAAGTACCCGCTCCCAAGAATTGATGATTTATTTGATCAGTTGCAAGGTGCCAAGTGTTTTTCAAAGATAGACTTGAGGTCAGTGTACCATTAGGTAAGGATTACGGATGAAGATATTTCAAACACAACATTCCGGACTAGATATGGGCACTTTGAGTTTTGGGTTATGTCGTTCGGTCTGACCAATACCCCAATAGTATTCATGGATTTGATGAACCATGTGTTTAAGCCTTTTTTAGATATGTTCGTAATTGTATTTATTAAAGATATATTGATGTATTCTTGTATGATGAGCATGCTGATCATCTACGTACCGTACTCAGAGTTCTACAAGAAGGGAAGCTGTAAGCAAAATTTTCTAAATGTGAATTTTGGTTGAACTCTGTATTTTTCCTTGGGCATGTTATTTTGGGTGAAGGTATCCGGGTGAATAGACAAAAGATTGAGGAAGTAAATACTTGGCCTAGACCCACAACACCGACGGAGGCTCGTAGCTGTCTTGGTTTGGTAGGTTATTACAAGAGATTTGTGGAAGGATTTTCTTCCCTTTCAGCACCATTAATAAAGTTGACTTAGAAGGGAGCAATGTTTCAATGGACTAATGCTTGCGAACGGAATTTCTAGGTCTTAAAGGACAGATTAACTTTAGCACCGATTCTAACGCTCCCAGAAGGGACCGATGGTTATGTTGTCTATTGCGATGTTTCAGGGACTGATTCTATTCTTCTAGACAACTAAGAAAGCACGAGAAAAACTACCCAACCCACGATTTAGAGTTAGTTGTTGTGATTCATGCACTAAAGATGTGGAGGCACTACTTGTATGGCATTCATGTTGATATCTATATGAACCATAAGAGCCTTCAGTACTTCTTCAAGCAAAAAGAATTTAATCTACGTCAAAGGAGATGGTTGGAACTACTTAAAGACTATGACGTTTATCCGGGGAAGGCGAACGTAGTAGCCGACACCCTCATCCGTAGATTTATGGGTAGCCTATCGTATTTACAGCCAAAAAAGAGGGGAATAGCCCATGAGGTTCATCATCTAGCTACACTTGGAGTTCGGTTACTAGACTCAAGTGATATTGGAATTACTCTTCAAGATACGACAGCATCCTCTTTAGTAACTAGAGTAAAGGAACGCCAGTACGAGGATCCTGTGTTAGTTCATTATAGGGATACCACCCTTCAGAAGGAGAAGACACCGTTTGAGATTACAAAAGGTGGGGTCTTCATATATCAAGGGCGATTATGTGTGCCTAATGTTGCAGGGCTGCATCGGCATGTAATGGGAGAAACTCACTATTTTCATTATTCTATCCATTCATGAGCAACAAAGATGTATCATGATATTAGGGAAGTTTATTGGTTAAATAGAATGAAAAAAGATATAGCAGAGTTTGTTGCTCAGTGTCCTAACTATCAGCAGGTCAAAATTGAGCATCAGAAACCCGGTGGGTTATAGCAAGCTATGGAGATTCCGACTTGGAAATGGGAAGTAATCAATATAAACTTCATCGTAGGCTTACCTCGTACCCAGCGTAAGTTCTATTCGATATGGGTGATTGTTGATAGGCTTACAAAGACAGTCCATTATCTGCCCGTTAGGACTACATATTCCTCAGAGGATTATGCAAGACTTTATATGAAGGAAAAAGTACGACTGCATGGTGTCCCTATATCTATTATCTCGGATAGAGGAGCTCAATTTATAACTAACTTCTGGAGGTCCTTCCAAAAAGGATTGGGGACTCAAGTAAGTCTTAGTACATCATTTTATTCCCAGATACACGGACAGGCTGAGCGTACTATTCAAACACTGGAGAATATGTTACGAGCTTCTATAATAGACTTCAAAGGTGGCTGGGATGATCATCTGCCGCTAATTGAATTCGCATATAATAATAGTTACCATTCCAATATTCGGATGGCTACATACGAAGCTCTTTACGGACAAAAATGTAGATCACCTATAGGGTGGTTCGATATTGGAGAATCTAGATTACATGGGCCAGACCTGGTTCATCAAGCCAAAGAAAAAGTAAAGTTGATTCGAGATCGACTATTGATAGCTCAAAGTCATCACAAGTAATATTCTAGCATGCGCATCGAGATTTAGAGTTCGGGGTTGATGACTGGGTACTCTTAAAGGTGTCACCTATAAATGGCGTGATGAGGTTTGGCAAGAAAGGCAAACTTAGCCCACGGTATATTGGACCTTATATGAGCATTCGGAGAGTGGGCCAAGTAGCTTACGAGTTTGAATTGCCCTCGGAATTAGAGTTTGTCCATCCGTTTTTTCACGTATCTATGTTACGGAAGTGAATTGGAGATCCTACCCGAGTGGTGCCCACGAATGATGTACAAATTACAGAGGACTTTTCATGCAAGGAAATTCTTGTTGCCATTCTAGACCGACAAATCCACAAGTTACGGAATAAGGAGGTAGCCTCCGTGAAAGCATGAAATCTAGATATCCCTACTTATTTCCTCCTCCAGGGAAAGGTTCGACTGAGACGTCATAACCTCAAGGTACGTGTACAAATTTTTGTGCTAGCTATTGCTATTGGTCGTGTGAGGCCATCGTCGTTATTAATGATTGTAGTCCTATGTGGCGTTAAATAATTGTGTTTCTACAGGAAGAGTTGCTAGTAGCGTTGTTACAAAGGTGACTCTATCAAGGTTATATAAATCCTGAAGAGTTAAACATTCGAGGACGAATGTTTCTAACGGCGAAAGGATGTTACATCTCGCGTTTTCGTATGTTAAAATTTTGTATTCAGTTAACAGATGACTCGGGGATGAGATAATCTTGACGTTAACGTACTTACGCTATTTATAATAAGCGATAAATAAGTGTTATGAAGGATAAAAGGGTACACAGATTAAAGAAAACGAGTTTCGTTGAAAGTGGCCAATTTGGAATAAAATATGGGTCGAGCGATAATACCCGATTATTATGAACTAGTACCATGCAAGGTACCATATGACCACGGTAGTATAATGTATAGAGTATATATATATAGTATAATAAAAATAAATAGAAGTTTAAGTAATTTGGGGTAATTTTCAATTTTACGGGTAATTGATTAATTACCGGGTAATGGGACATTACCCCATTAACTAATAAGTGGATAAAACTTAATTATGTATAATACATGTGGCAACACTAGCTTACCACTTGAAGTGACTAAGCAATTAAACATCCTAGGTGGATGCCTATGAATATAACATAATCATGACTTAAGTTTAAGTCTTAAAAGACTTGTACTTGTAAACCTTATCTGTGACTTGGTATGAATTCCTTGTAAAAGCTCCCAACAACATTCATTCTATCTTTGGTCTTAAAACCAAAAACGTTAAAGCAGAACCATTTCGTCCAAATCCTTAGCCAAAATTTCGATTGAAATTTCAAAGAAGCAACCACAATTTCATTTCAAAATTTCAAGGGATTCAAACAGAATTTCGTTCAACATATTTCATCGAAGTAGAAGCTTTATTCCGTTCAAATAATTACAGGAAAATGTATGTTAAGGTCATCCCTTCTTTCTTTTGGCATGGTCCAAATTATACTGAAGAAAAAACAAACGCATAGTTTCCATAAATTACTATATTCATAGAAATATTAGGGGTGTCTATATTCTTGTTTCTCCATGAGAATTATTATTATCTTCTGTTCATGGGTCTCAGAATAATACACAGTTTAAAAAAGTTTATCCGGAAGAAATATTGAGATTTTTACGTATTTTTCATGCATTTCACCCATTTATGCTTGTGTATTGACCCATGACCAGATGGCACACCACCACCTAATCAGTTGTTATATGCTGATGATGTTTCCCACAGTGGCCGAGATGATATGATGGGATGCCCTCAGTGGCTTGATGATATAATGTACACCCATACCTATGCATGGCACGACATTTATAGCACGTGGATGACATTATAAATATTTTTAGAATTTACAAAGTTATTCAAATTTAAAGATGTGTTTCTATATTCTATGTTTCATCTATGGCATTTACGTACTAATTTTCATGCCTTACATACTCAATACATTTTTTGTACTGATGCCCTATTTTACGGGGCTTGCGTTTCATACACCAAGGTGCAGGTAGGCAAGCTGACGGTGTTACGCCCCGCAATATTACGTCGATATTATGTTTGGCTGTATTATATTACGATGATGTTACCCTCTGCACTAATATATTACGATGGTGTTACGTCCTGCAGTAATATATTACAATTGATGTTATGCTTTGCAGTAATAATTTACGACAATGTTGCACCCTGCAGTAATGTACGTTGAATTTGTCGTAAGGTAATTGACACCAGTCCAATGAAAAGATTATTTGGGGATTATAAGTGAAGAGTAAATCCGTGAAGGTAAGAGGGTAAGTAATATCGAAGAAAACAAATTTTGTCGAAGTTTGGCATGTTGGGATAAAATACGGCTCGAGCTAAAATACTCAGTATTTACGGACTAGTACCATACAAGATACCACATGACCATAATAGTATGGTGTATAAGGTATGTGAAAAGTGAGTAATATTTTAAGTAAGTGGGAATAATTCTCAATTTTACGGGTAATTTAATAATTACCGGGTAACGGGATACTACCTAGTTAATTAATAAGTGGTGATAGATTATTTGAAGTCTTGGATAAGATAAGCTTGCCAAAAATGTGGCAGCCATTATATTAACCAAACTAAGTGACTAAGAGTCAAATATTATTAGGTGGCTACCTAAGGTTATGTGGGAATTTAGCAAAACAAGACTTGTTATAAGTCTTATTTTTCATTGGAATAAAAACTTGTTTTTCATTTGAACTAAGACTTGTACAAGAAAAGTCATAAATGTTCAATACCAAGTATGAATCCTATATACCATTTCCTAGCTTCAAATTGCTTCAAAAGACAGAAACTTAGTTCGATCAAATGCTTCATAAACCAGAAGCTTGATTCGTTCCAAATAATTTAATGAACTTGAGCTTGGTTCATTCAAGGCTTCAAAGACAGAAGCAAAATTTCAATCCAATTTTTGGGGTTCTAAATTCAATCCACGAAGGTTTCCAACAAAAATTGTTAGAATCGTAGCAATGTAAAATTTTGTGGCTCCAAAAGAGTACAGTGAAATATTCAAGAATATTATTGGAGTTTTCCTTACTCCAGGTATGTTAAGTCTATCCCTTCTTTCCTTTTGGCATGATCTATACGACAAAACGAAACGAACAAATACACAAGTTCTATAAATTACTCTATTCATAGAAATAGTAGGGGTGTCTATATTCTTGATTCCCCATGAGAATTATTATTATCTTCTGTTCATGGGTCTCGGAATAATACACAGTTTAAAAGAGTTTATCCGGAAGAAATATTGAGTTTTTTATGTATTTTTCATGCATTTCACCCATTTATGCATGTGCATTGACCCATGACCAGATGGCGTTATATACGCGTATATATGTATGTATATATATGTATATGGGATATGGAAAAAGGTTATGGCATTATATATGCACCATCACTTGATCAGCTGGTATATGATGATGATGTTGCCCACAATGGCTGAAATATGATTCAAACGACTTTATATAAGCGTATATATGTATATATATGTATATGGGATATGAGAAATATTATGGTGTTATATACGCACCACCACCTGATCAGCTGGTATACGATGGTGATTTTTCTCACAGTGGCCAATATGATATGATGGGATGCCCTCAGAGGCGGATGTTATGAAATATGTACCTATGCACGACATGACATTCATACGCATATACATGATGCTAAAAGTAATTATGATTTACAAAATTATTCAGACTTACAGGTTGAGTCATGTACTCTATATTTCTTCCACGCCTCTTATGTATTTATTTATGTGCCTTACATACTCAGTGCATTTTTCATACTGACGTCCCTTTTGCCTGGGGACGCTACGTTTCATGCTCGCAGGACACGATAGACAGGTCAAGAGTCCTCCATGTAGGCTATCAGCTCAGCGAAAGATGTTGGTGCCCTCCATTTACATTGGAGTTCCTTGTTTAGTTAGTATGAGTTAGAAGTATAGTGTTTGGTATGGCGGGACTGTGTCTCGACCTTTATGATATTTATGTATTCTTAGAGGCTTGTAGACATATGTTGAGCACTGAAAGATTGTACGGCCTTGTCGGCCTATGTTTTGAGTTTATAAATGATTATGTTGGCCTATGAGGCTCGTATGTCACGTGTATATGATGATGTAATAAGAAAGATACGTTACGTTGGTATTCGGTTGAATAAGGTACCGGCTGCCCATCGCGGCCCATCGATTTGGTGCATGACAGATGGTCTCCCCTTCTCATGATCCTGATCAGCGAGAGTTGGCGTGCTCAACTTGATTCAGATCTATTTTGATTTTGGTACGATACGTTTGTGTATATATATATATATATATATGTATATGGGTATGACATGTCAGTCCCGTCTTTGTACAGTTATGTTTCTATTAGAGGTCTATAGATAGTATGTCTAGTTGGCTTGTATGTGGCCTTATCGGCTTTCAGTTTTGGATGTAAAGTTGCCTATAACAGCCTTGCTATCTCGCCCATTGTATTCTGTATGTATACGTACATATGCCTTAATGGAAGGTTTCCTTCATGTTTGTCATTTTCGTAATGCAACAGATATTTTTCGGGTTCATATCTTAGATGCATGCTTAGGGGTGTTTGACAGGTAGAACTCAGGCACCCATCACGACCCATTGGTTTGGACCGTGACAATAACAACAAATCAAAATAAGACAGGATGACAGAGTCTACAGTCACATGAAGGAAAAGACAAGAGGAGACATGCTTTTAGACAATAAAACTATAAGCCCTAAAGTCATATCCTTATTTCGAGAATTAAGTTGGTGAGTTCAATGTGATTACCATAAGGAATAATTAGCCCTCGGAGTAATGGAATTTAGTATGGGATAGTAAACAAGATAAAAAATCGAACATGAATTAGGGATCCAAGGAATTTGTAATAGTTGGCATCATGGGAATTTCAGAGATTGTGTTCCAACAATAATAGAATGGACAACAGACGAATAACCTTTAAAGGTCATTTAGGAAGACGCTTCCTTATAGCAAGCACTCTGAGCAGAGTTAAGCTTAAGGGATTAAGTGTGCCAGTTACACTAGGTGTCACCTTCGTGCGTAAGAAATTTAGCTATACTTGGTACAAATGGGTTACCATACGGCGAGTAAGGGTCATTGATGATGTGAAAAGATGCCAAAGATGAAGAGGTAAAACATCTATAGGTGGATCATCGAAGCACTAAATCTTAGTACTCTCCTAAAGGGGGGAGGATGGTGTGATTTGGTATTAAGTCGGAGTTAATTGTTTAGATAACTATGGAATAATAAAGGAAGAATTTGGTAGAAAGGAGAAAGGAATGAGATTGCATTTATTCAGATCCTATAGATACGATACGACTCAAGAATATTATGCAAGCACGACGCTGGGGAGAAGTAGTAAGGCTTTCAGCACTAGATGTTATTGATAAATAAGTGCAAATGAACACTTGATACATAAGGATCTAGTGCGAGTGTTAGGTTAAGTCAACAGACATAACCCAAGAGATATTACACAGAATATAGATATGAGAATGGACCAACAAAAAATTAGTAGTTGATTCAAGAAAAGCCTGTTATGCCTAGACAAGAGGATACAAACAAATTAGCAGATTGTGTAAGATAAATATAGTGAACCCCAATATAGTGAATTCAGTCTCGCATATATGACATCGTAATCCTTGAGAAATATTTAGATAAGGGTTAGGATAGATAAAGGTACCGTATAAGTGTTATGAAAAAAGGGTTCCACTAGGAAGACAATTTAAATTTTAGTTCAAAAGCAACCGTACAAGCACAAAGGCGCGGAGGTTAACTAGGGATAATTATATGAGACCAAGAACAACAAAAATTATGTCGGGTATATGATGTAATAATCTTGCAGTTTTACAAGAGTCAGAGGGTCTCCCCTAAGTAATACAACGAAAAACTAGCTGAGGAAATAAGGAAGATGGCTTCAACATAAGTATAGTAACTTGAAGAAGAAATGGTCTTGTAACAAAAGTCTCGCTCCAATATTGTATACACTCCATAAGAAAGTGGCACCTATCATGGCTAATGAATGGGGAAAAAATCAAAGGTGATATTTGAGATCATATGAGGTGCAGGAAACTACAGTATTTGTGGGCAATCAGACAAGCCAAGTATTCATGCAACATGTGGCAGAATGACCAGGAAAAGTAATTTCATACATTTAAAGACAACTGAGAAGGCACGAAAGGAAATCTATGGTGCTAGCAATTAAAAGGAAGATTGCGAGTAGTATAAATAGATATGTATAGGTCGCAAGCTAAAATATGGCAGAGCGACAAGGTTTGAGGCAGATAGGAGTAAGGATAAGAAAAGGTGAGTGAGGGTGACAAGAATATGTAGGGCCTCCGAATTAAGCCCATTGAAACAAGAGAGTTGACGGTTTCCGTAAGTTATAGAAATCTCGGTACATCCTGAATGAAATCAGAGGAGTCTAAGACTAGGAGCAATTAGAAGAGGTGAAATTCTGCTATGGTAGTATAATAAGGGTGTAATAGTGATAGATAAGAGGATGACATTTATGCTTCTGATTTAGTAATGATTTTAAGAAAAGGGATTTCATGAATTGCACAAGATTAGAATAGCCTTGTAAGATGAATCACATTGGGATGCTATGAAATACGATTATTGAAATATAGTATCGTCGCTAGATGGATCAGGCAAATCACTGCAAATGTTCGCTGATACATCGTGAGTCCTAGTGACAATGTATTACATAAGAGGTTTCAAGTTATCAGTGGTGGATTACAGATCAATATTAGGGTGAATCAAAAATAGGTAGATAAAAAAATTCCAAAGTATGAGATGAGATTAGACCGTCATTATTAAGATGAACAGTACCGGGGAAGAATTAAAGGACTTAGATTTATACATATCGGATAAGCAGCAAGATATTAACATAGAGTTGGGTAGCAAACCTCGGTAATCATAAACCAGAGTAAGTGTTATTTTATAGTATGACCTACCTACATGCAATTAAGGCATATAAATATAGATAATTGAGGATATGAAAAAGAAATATAGCAATAGTCGTAAGTTCGACAAAGTACCGAGCAAAGAACTTCAGTACACATATAGATGCCTAGAGTGACAACTTGTCAAGTTTTGTATATATTCATAAAGTAAGACCTAGAGATTTGCTAAAAGCTCGTGGCGTGCGAAAGAGGCCTAAAGGGGGGAATGCCATAGACTTTGGATTTATTCACCGGACAGCTCCCTAGATGGCAAAGACAATATTAAAGAATTTGTAAGAGCAAATTCTTAAAATACGGATAAGTCATCAGGAAAATTCAAGGACGAATGTTTGTGACGACCCAGTCAGTTGTCTCATGAGTTACCACTCCATTTCACCCATTTCTGCTTCTTATTTCTTTGTTTATCGGTACTATGTATGATCGAGTTGGTTGGCTTGGGTTTGGAGAGGTTTTGGTAAGGCTTGAGACACTTAGTCTCTTTTGAGTAAGCTTAAGTTGGAAAAGTCAATTAGATACTGACTTATGTGTTAAAGGGCTCGGGTGTGAGTTCTGATGGTTCGGATAGCTTCTGGAGGTGATTTGGGATAAGGAGCATGATTGGAATGTGTTTTGGAGGTCCCGAGTAGATTTAGGCTTGAATTGGCAAAATTGGAATTTTGGTGTTTTCTGATTGATAGGTGAGATTTTAATATTGGGGTCGGAATGGAATTCCGGAAGTTTCAGTAGGTTCGTTGTGTCATTTGGGATGTGTGTGTAAAATTTCCGGTCATTCAGATGTGGTTTGGTAGACTTGTTGATCAAAAGCGTAATTTGGAAGATTTTGGAACCTTAGGCTTGAATTCGATTTGTTTTAAGTGATTCGATGTCATTTGGGGTGTTTTAAAGATTGGTATAAGTTTGGATGGTGATATGTGACTTGTTGTTGCTTTTGGTTGAGGTCCCGGGGCGCCTCGGGAAGATTTCGGATGGTTGGCGAAAGATTTGAGTTGGGTTTGACAGCAGAAGTTTCTACCATTGCTGTCATAACCGAACCTGCGGCTAGGGGACCATAGGTGTGGTCTCGTAGAAGCGAGTTAGAAGCCGTGGATGATGCTACAAGGTAAGTGAAATCCACAGATGCAGGATAAGAACTGCACTTGCGGGCCCGCAGAAGCGTATGTCTGGTCGCAGGTGCGGAAGGCACCTTAAGTTTTGACCACATAAGCGGTGCTCGGACTGCAAAAACAATTGCGTAGGAGGAGGAATTGGCCGCAGGTGTGAAAAGCCTGGGCCAGAAGGTATAAAAGAATTCCTTTGCAATTTTTGAGGTGTTCTTCACCATTTCAAGTCGGTTTTGGAGTTTTTTAGGAAATATGTGAAGAGGGATTCAAGGGATAACGTCTGGAGGTAAGATTGTTGAACCTATTACTCGTTTCCATGGTATTATTTCACGGCATTAGAGTTGTAATTATGGAAATTAAGGGTTAAAAATTGGGAAACTAGGGCTTGGTATTGGAGACCCTGACTTGAGGATATGAGGGGCCATTTGTGGTCGGATTTTGTGACATTTGATATGTATGAACTCGTGGGGGGGAAAGTAATCTATTGATGTAAATTTTATCGAATTCCAAGATGTGGGTCCGGGGGTCGGGTTTTGGTTAATTTCGGGATTTAGGCTGTAAATTGATTATTATCGCATCTGCTTCGTTCCCTTAGAATATTTTGACATCGTGATTCTGATTTTGGATAGATTCGATGCGAGTTGAGGCCGATTCGAGGGGAAAAAGGTGTCGCGGGCTAGAGTTTGGACCGAATAGAGGTGAGTAATGATTTTAAATTTTGTCCTGAGGGTATGAAACCCCGGATTTCACATCATTGTGCTATATTGAGGTGATGCATATGCTAGATGACGAGCGTGAGGTCGTGCACTGTTGGGAATTATGCCCGAGGGGCGGTTTTTATGTGTTTATCTTTTCTAGCTGCCTATCATTTACTTGTTTAACTGTTAAAAATGTATTTTAAAGAAGTTTAAACTGAACTAAGGTGTTTTTATGAGATTTCACTGTCTTATTGTACTTTGCTGGTTTTACTCTGCCTCTTCATAACATGTTGTTGTATTTTTATGTGATTTTTTAACGCTCAGTCTTCATTTATTATTATTACTCACTGAGATGGAGTACTCAATTTACTCCCTGCACCCTGTGTGCATATTCAGGCACTTCAGGTCTTGCCAGCAAGGGTTGATAGTTTCCGGCAGATTTTCGGAGTCCACTAGGTAGCTACTCAGCATTTGCATCTCAATGTTTCTCCCTCTTATCATTATTTCTTTCTCTTGAACTGGATTTTGTAATATACGGCGTAGTCCCTTTTCCATATTCCTAGACTTGTGTTAGATGCTCATGACTGGTGACACCCTGATGCCGAGCAATGTTGGCTTTTCCGCAAATTATACTGTTTCACTATTTATTTGGGATTTAATCATGTTAAAGACTTATATTGTGTTAACTAAATTGTTAAAATGAATTTTGTGTGTTGTATTGGCTGGCCTTGTCTTCACGAGAGGCACCAGCATGACCGGGTCTGGGTTTAGGGTCGTGACAATGTTCCAAAGGGGGGAATGATGTTACACCCAATGTTTTCGTACGTGAGAGTACGTCGTAAGTCAATTTATGTAAGCTCAGAAATAAGATTGCATCTGGAAGCATATAAAGTAATTTAATTATGTTACCTTGGAGGATACAGATATTTAAGATCATAAATAACGAGTACCAAAAGAGTTAGAAAGCTTAGAAGCCAAACCAATTGAAGAAAATAAGTTTCGCCGAAAGTCGACAAGTTTGGAATGTTATAACATGTACCTTAGGGTGAGACTATGGTCATTAACATGATAAAGAGGTTATGCTATGAGTTATTTCAGTCGTATGATAATCGTGTGCTACATTTTGACGTTAAGCAAGTTGTGGAATAAAAGTTGGCAAAGGTCCTCACAAGTTATATTCATAATGTGCTGAAAGTTAGATCAATTATAACTGACATTTTCTCCAAATATTGTCACAACCCAAACTGATGGGCCACGATGGGCCCCTGGTACCTTATTTAATCGAGTACCAACATAACGTATCTTTCCATGTCATAGATAACAGAACCGGAAGGCTGCCGTGAAATAAGTAGAATACAACATGTGATATCAACTTATACATAAGATGTACGGCCTATAAGACCAAAATAACTACCCATCTACTGAACATAGGCCGACAAGTACATACAACGTTTTATGTAGATGACATCTGTCTACAAGCCTCTAAGAATACATAATTTTTATAAAGGTCACGACAGAGTCCCGCCATACCAAACAATACACGTCTAAATCATACTAACCAAACAAGCAACTCTTAAGCAAATGCAGCGCACCAACATTTTCCGCTGAGCTGATAGCCTACTTGGAGGGCTCTCGACGTGTCTATCGGAACCTGCGGGCATGAAACGCAGCGTCCCTAGAAAAAAGGGACGTTAGTACGAATAATGTACTGAGTATGTAAGGCACATAAATAAGTACATAACAGACATGGAAGAAATATAGAGTAAGTGACTCAACCTGTAAGTCTGGATAACTCTGTAAATCATGAAATATTTATAGTGTCATGCATATGCGTATGAATTTCATGCCGTGCATAGGTACATGTTTCATAAAATCATCAGGCCTCTGAGGGCATCCCATCATATCATCTGTGGTCAACATCATCAACGAACACTAGCTGATCAGTCGGTGGTGCGTATATAACGCCATAACCTTTTTCCATATCCCATATACATATATATACATATATACGCGTATATAATGTCATCTGGTCATGGGTCAATGAGCATGTATAAATGCATGAAATTCATATCAAATACGTTAATAAAATCTCTCGGTATGTTATAGGACCATTATGCCTCTGATTAATATCATGAAATAAACTTTACCACCTTACATATTTTTGAGACCCATGAATAGATGATAGAATAATATGACACATGGGAAAATAAGAATATATACATCTCTAGCATTTCTACGAATAGAGTAATTTATAAAATTTGTGTATTTGTTTGTTTCGTTTGTATCATATGGATCATGCCAAAAGAAAGAAGGGATAGCCTTAACATACCTGGACTATGGGAAAATTCGTATAATATTTCTTAGAAACGATTGCACCGTACTCCTTTAGCACTATAAATTTTTTACATTGAACTGTTCTAACAATTTTTAGTTGGAAGCCTTCATGAATTGAATTTATCTTCTGTTCCTAACGTATTTTGAACTAAGAAAAATGGCATAAGTTTCTTGTTCTTTGGATATGAACGTCCAAAATGAAAATGGAAAACAAAGGCTTTTCTAAGTTCTGATTGTTTTCTAAAGTAAAAGATGGAAACAAAGACTTGTATTAAGTCTTACCTATTAAATTTCAATTACTCTTAGTTAGCCACCTAGGCCTAGAATGACTAAGTGTCATTCTTAGTCTTGTGGCTTTGTGTCACATTTTTAGGGTGTAATCTAATAACTTTTATCCACTTATTAGTTAATTGGAGAATGTCCCGTTACCCGGTAATTAACCAATTACCCGCATAATTTAAAAATTACCTCAAATTACTTAAAATTCTATTTATTTTTAATATACTTTATATATCACATACCGTGGTAATATGCTACCTTGTATGGTACTAGTCCATAAATATAGGATATTATCGCTTAACCCGTATTTTATCCCAAATTGGCCACCTTCAACAAAACTCATTTTCTTTAATTCGTGTACCCTTTATCCTTCATGACACTTTCTTATTGCATGTTATAAATAGCATAATATTTATAATCCAAAACTAAATCTCATTCCTGAACTTATGTCGATTAATTTATGATGAAACTTCAACGTACGAAAATGCGGGACGTAACATCTCATTTCCGATCTTATATCACTTTAATTATGGTGTACTTCCATGCACAAAAACATGAGATGTAACATCATTCCACCCTTTGGAACATTCATCCTCGAATGTTGACTGATGCACTTATCATTCTTACAAGTCATAGCTTTTGTGAATACTTTAATATTCTTCTTTCCATTTAGGCGACTATTCTTTGAATAAATCCATAGGCCAGGGAATTCCTCCCTTTAGGCCTCTTTCATATGCCATGAGTTGTGATCAAATTCTTTCCAATCTCGTAACAGTTGGTACCTTCTTTTATGTGGCCTCTACGATACTAACCTTGTAAGTGTGCTTGTGAGACTCTTCTCCCCTTTTTCCTCCATCTTTTATCCAATCTCTAAGTCTTATTTTGTAAACATATACAAAGCTTAATAGGATGTCTCTCTGGGAATCTATAGATGTACTGAAGTTCTTCACTCGGTACTTTGTAGAACTTGCGAATATGCCCAAATCTTATTTCATAGATCTGGTTATCCATTCGTATGACTTTACTGCATATAGTAGGTCATATTATACCATAATCCTTTACTAAGGTCTGCAACTAATTCTAGGTTACCCTCGTTGCTTATCCTTAAGACTGATGGTCCAATCTCATCTCATACTTTGTGACTTTTATCCATCCACTGTTGATTCACCTTAATGTTGATCTATCATTTACCACTGATAACTTGATCTCTTATGTAACACTATCGTTAGGGCTCACATTTTATGAGGAAACATCTGAAATTATTAGATTGATCCATCTAGGGCAATACCCTGCTTTCAAAACTGTATCTCCCAGCATCCCAATGTGATTCACCTTGCGTGGGTATTTTAATCCTATCAAATTCATGAGATCCCTTTCTTTTCCTTGTCAAATCACTACTCAATCGAAAGCCCAACATCATCATTTGCCTATAACAATTACACCCTCAACCTATTAATAGGACAACATTCCATCTCACCTACATGTTATTAGTCTTGGACTCCTTTGAGTTCATTTAGGGTGTAGTGAACTTTGTATAACTTAGAGAAACCATATGCTCTGCTTGTTTTCATAGGCTTAATCTTGATGACTTATCCATTTTGTTATAGCTTGCGACCTACACATCTCCATTTATATTACTTGTAACCTTTCAACTTACTTGCATCATCGATTTTCTTATGTCATTTTGGGAACGTCAAACGAGACATCACATTGTCTCTAACTCTTTTGTTTTTTTTCTTTTTTTTATTCTCTTAGTCAGGACTTTCTATGCCTAGACCATAGGCTAGAAGATATGCCACTTATGACGCTGCTATCATTCCTGGATACTAAATTCCCGTGCTTTTAGCCTTCTATCCAAAGTATGGACTATTCCTAACCTCCTACGCTTGAGTATTATGTATGTTGTTCATTTCTACCTTTCTTACATTAAAATCTCGCATCACATCTTCTATCCCTTTCATGACCTCTTTTCCACATAGGGGTAATTCATATTCACAACTTTAAGCTCTATTATAATACTTGCACCTCTGGTGCACACACAATCCGACGGGAGCTTCATACTTACTTCATATGAGGGTATTACTTTTTTTTAACTGGTTTTATCATTGAGCCGTTATAGACTATGGTTTTTGTACTATCTCTCTTGTACCTCTGATTTTAAGGGAGATCATGCAATGTTCTCGATCATGATGTTTCTGTTTTTCTGGGTCCAATAATCAAACTCATGATTTATTTGGGTGGTGTAACTCTTTAGTTTCCTCCATCCTCTGATCGGCCTTTACATTGGCTTAAGCTATCTTGCGATATGTGGTTCCTGGTATAATTTATTTTGTTTAGACTTTCATGGGCAATGAGGAATATGCATGATACAATATTTTAGTAATTTAATCTTTCGTTTATGACTTTGGCTCAATTTTTTCTTTTAGCGTATACCAGAATCTTCTACAGCTGTATATGCTGCATGTATAAAACTCTGGACCCTTAAGTGTGTTCATAACGTAACCGACTCTGGATCATTGATCGAATAATTTCATTCGTTCTATTTTCTCTTTATTTCAATGTAAGCTATTACTTTTCCTGGTCTTTCTGCCCCCTTGTTGCGTCCATACTTAGCTCATCTTAGTGCCCACACATGCCAGAGTTATCGTGTAACTCATATGATCTTGAATATTACATTTAATTTTACTTCCCGTTCATTAACCACGGTAGGTGCCACTTTCCTTTGGAGTGCTTACAATGTTGTTGTGAGACTGTTGTTACATGACCATTTCCTCTTTAGGTCATTGTGCTTAAGTTGAAGCCTTCTTTCTTATTTCATCAGCTAGTCTTTCATTGTAGTACTTAAGGAGAACTCTTCACTCTTGTAAAGTTATGAGCTTATTACAAACATTTTTTATGTTCTTCGTTGACTATAATCATCCGTAATTGTTTACCTCCGTGCTCTTGTGCTTGTAGGGTTGCTTCGGAACTGATATTTTGACTGCATTCCCAGTTGAACATTCTTTTATCCCAGTAACACTCATACAGTACCTTTACCTACCCCGGCTCCTATTTGAATATATTTCAAGTGTTATAATGCCATTACTACGAGGCCGAATTCTCCATGTTGGGTTTTACTATGTTTATCTTACACGATATGCTAACCTCCTATTTAGCCATTACTGGGCTCTTCCTAATCAATTACTAACTACTCGTTGGCCCATTCTTGCATCAATATTCCGCGTAATCTTTCTTGGGTTCTTTCTTTCTTCTTAACTTACGTTCTGCACTGGCTTCTTATTTATTGATAACAGCTCGAGCAGGAACCTTTTACTTCCCCTCCTTGACGTAGTGATTCCATAATATTTCAGAATCGTAGCGTATCTGTAGGATTTGTATAAGTGCCATCTCATTCCTTTCTAATTTTTTATCGCATTCTTCATTTACCATTCCATAGTAACTAGAACCACTTAGTTCTGATTTAATGCCACATCACTCTATATTCCCCCCTTTAGGGGAGTACTAAGATTTAAAGCTACGATGATCTACGCATAGATGTTTTATCCCTGTAGCGCTACGATGATCTATGCATAGATGTTTTACCCCTCAATCTTTGTCGTCTTTTCACATCATCGATGACCCTTACTCGCCTGGCGGTAATCCTTCTGTACCAAGGATAACCAATTTCCTTACTCGGAGGGTGACACTTAGTGTAACTAGCACATATAGTCCATTAAGCTTAACTTTGCTCATATTGCTTTCTTTAGGGAAGTATCTTCCTGAATGACCATTCTCTAAATCTCTCATAAATCTTCTTCTGTTTTCCAGTCTATATCGTCAGAACAAAATCTGAAATTCTCACGATGTCAACCATTATCAAATCAATCAGTTCCTAATTCATGTTTAGTTTATTTTGTTCACCAGACCATTCTGATTTTTATTATTTTGTGTCCAACTTTTCCTTCCGGTAGTCGCGCTGGAGTCATGAACTTATTACTAGAAATGAGGATATGACTTTATTGCCTATACTCTTTTTGTTCTCTCAAGGCCTGTCACCTCCCATCTTTTCCTTTACTTGACTATAAATTCTATAATATTATCATCTTCTTAATCTACATTCATCATCCATGTATCACGCCTTACTCATTATACTTCATTAACTCTTTTCTTATTTCCCACTAGCATTTATGTCTTTCACTTTATTTTTGTTAACTCGAACAAGACATTCCTTTGCTTTTAGCTCCCCTTGATCCATCTACTGGCTCTTCGGATTATCTAACATTCTTTCTCCACTAGGGACAGGAGCCTTACTAAGGTAATATTTATCCCTTCAAGGCTTCTAGTGCCTATCTTTGTAGTACTCATATCCAGATGTACTATTTTAGAATGCACCCTCTAGGTGTCTCATAAGGAGATCTATTAGCACATTTGTAATGTCCTTCAGAATGTCAACTAACGCAAATAATTCATCCACTATTTTGGCTCACTCTAATCCAGCCAGATCGTGATATTATGTCTTGGTAGTTTCCAAAGAGCATAACTCAGATCGGTGTGGCTAATTATACATACCTCTGTTACTGTTGAAGGTAACTCAAAATGCTTACCTCTCTCTTTCTGAATGGTAAATAAGGATAATCTTTATTAATTGGGTACCTCGTACCATTCTTCACCTTGCTCCTTTTACTTGTTGCAACTCGCGTCTAACTTTTGATTCCATTATTCCCCTTTTTTTTTACCGCAAGAGTGTATAAGTATTCTATCCTAAAAGCTCCTTATCAAGAACCGCACACCTTTTAGTACATGCATGATCTGCTGAAGACCTCTCATTTACTCATCATGGGCAAGAGGCAAAATCGAGTTCCTCTAACTCAACACTTCCATAGCTATATCTCTTATCTATCGTGTTTCTAAACATAGGCATCATCTTATAACGAATAAAATTTCGGGATTTGAATTCCTATAAGTGAGCTCTACCATATGATCTAGAGCAAGAAGAAAGAGTGACAGTCCTAAATATCCGTAGCCTCCTTCTTATAAGTGTGGTGCACGACACACCCATCAATAAGACTCTACTAGACACAACTTGTAGACTTCCTATGAAAGAACTGCTCTGATACCACTTTTGTTACAACCCAAACTGATGGGTCGCGACGGGCACCCGGTACCTTACTTAACCGAGTATCAACATAACATATCTTTCCATGTCATAGATAACAGAGTTGGAAGGTTGCCGTGAAAAAAGTAGAATTCAACATGTGATATAGACTTATACATAAAAAATACGACCTATAAGACCAAAATAACCACCCATCTACTGAACATAGGCCGACAAGGCCATATAACCTTTTACGTACATGAAATCTGTCTACAAGCCTCTAAGAATACATAATTTTTATAAAGGTCGGGACAGAGTCCCGCCATACCAAATAATACATGTCTAAATAATACTAACCAAACAAGAAATTCCGAAGAAAATGGAGTGCACCAACATCTTCTGGTGAGCTGATAGCCTACTTGGAGGTCTCTCGGCGTGTCTATCGATACCTACGGGCATGAGACGCAACATCCCTAGTCAAAAGGGATGTTAGTACGAATAATGTATAGAGTATGTAAGGAACATAAATAAGTACATAACAGACATGGAAGAAATATATAGTAAGTGACTCAACCTGTATGTCTGGATAACTCTATAAATCATGAAATAATTATATTGTCATGCATATGCGTATGAATGTCATGTCGTGCATAGGTACATGTTTCATAACATCATCAGGACTTTGAGGTCATCCCATCATATCATCTCGGCCACTGGGGGCAACATCATCAATGTATACCAGCTGATAAGTCGGTGGTGCATATATAACGTCGTAACATTTTTCCATATCCCATATACATATATACACGTATATAATGCCATCTGGTCATGGGTTAATGTGCATATATAAATCCATGAAATTCATATGAAATAAGTTAATAAAATCTCTCAGTACGTCATAAGACCATTATGCCTATGATTAATATCATGAAATAATCTTTACCAACTTACGTATTTTTGAGACCCATGAACAAATGATAGAATAATATGACACATGAGAAAAGAAGAATATATACATCTCTAGCATTTCTACGAATAGAGTAATTTACTGAATTTGTGCATTTGCTTGTTTTGTTTATATCGTATAGATCGTGCCAAAAGAAATAAGGGATAGCCTTAACATACCTGTACTATGGGAAAATTCGTATAATATTTCTTGGAAATGATTGCACCGTACTCCTTTAGCACTGTAAAAAATTTACGTTGAACTGTTCTAACAATTTTTCGTTGGAAGCCTTCATGAATTGAATTTATCTTCTGTTCCTAACGTATTTTGAACTAAGAAAAATGGTATAAGTTTTTTGTTCTTTGTACATGAACGACCAAAATTAAAATGGAAAACAAAGACTTTTTTATGTTTTGATTGTTGTCTAAAGTAAAAGATGGAAACAAAGACTTGTATTAAGTCTTACCTATTAAATTTCAATTACTCTTAGTTAGCCACTTAGGCCTAGAATGACTAAGAGTTATTCTTAGTCTTGTGGCTTTGAGGCACATTTTTGGGGTGTAATTTAATAATTTTTACCCACTTATTAGTTAATTGGGTAATGTCCCGTTACCCGCTAATTAACCAATTACCCGCATAATTTAAAAATTACCTTAAATTACTTAAAATTCTACTTATTTTTAATATGCTTTATATATCATATACCGTGGTCATATGGTACCTTGTATGGTACTAGTCCATAAATATCGGACATTATCGCTCAACCCGTATTTTATCCCAAATTGGCCACCTTCAACGAAACTCGTTTTCTTTAATTCGTGTACCCTTTATCCTTCATGACACTTTCTTATTGCATGTTATAAATAGCATAATACTTATAATTCAAAAATAAATCTCATTCCCGAACATACGTCGATTAACTTACGATGAAACTTCAACGTACGAAAATACGGGACGTAACATCTCATTTCCGATCTTTTACCAATTTAATTATGGCGTACTTCCACGCATGAAAATATGGGGTGTAACAAATATACTTGGAATTATTGGGTTATCTACCTAAAAAATTGAATATCTATGACTCTAGTCTCCAACGCATTAAACTGTTTGTCCATATGACATCGGAGTAGGGAGATATTTACATTTTTGCGAGACAGTGTCAAGCAGCTTTCTATGGGGCCCAATTAGGCGGTTTAAGACATATGGATATATATAAGATGCCTCAAGCCCATTTTAATCATTATTTTCAGTATATTCAGACCATATAACCCTAAACACTCTCTCAAGGTTCTCTCGTGATCCTAGACCGAAACAAAGGGCAAACAACACAAATCAAGTGTCGGGAATCCCGTAGCGCTAGTAAGTGTCCTGTTCTTCTTGTTGTTGCTTATTTTTTGGTTGTTCTAGCTCATGTGGGAGGCTGTTTTAAGTGGTTTATGTTATGTAAAATAATATCCCATGGTTTTTATATCAACCTTAGGTTATTTCAAGTCTTGCAAATGGATTGCACCATATTTCAACATCAAAAGTTAGTTCTAGTGAATAATAACACCTCTTTGAGGTTGTGTTGTCATTCAGGATAGTTGTGGGCTATTTTTTGCTGAAATTTTAAGTTGTTGCTACTGGATAAGGTGAGTATAACAGCCTACAAATTGTGCCTAAGCTTTCTTATATGTTAGTTTAGTTGTTAGGATGATAAACTACAAGATACTACTTGGATTAACTTAAGTCACTTCTATGGTGTTGTATTGCCATTGAGGGATATTGTAAGCTAAATATAACTTGGATTTCGACTTGGAGCTACTATAGGAGGTATGTTTAATGTGTTCTTGTAGGTTAAGGTTATCTTGATGTTGAATATGTTAAATGGTTGGACTAGACATGAACTAGTGAATAAAGTTTATAATTGATGATAGTTGGATTTATAGATTGTTTCCTTTGTTATAAATATATGGTATAAGGATGGAATCATTGATGAACTAATTCATTATCATGTTAATGATGTTGTTAAGTTGATGTAAGAAGTATATAAGGGGTGATATGGGTTATATGAATTCCAATCGGAGCTTGCCGCTTGTCGTGAAGTAGTTGTGACTTGTTGGTATTATATGGTGTCTTGTTTTTGATATTTATATGTTGCTGGATTTCTCTGTCTATTGTTGTTGGTATATGGTATTGGAGGTGGCCTTTGTTACAAGGGAGATGCTGCCTGAATATACGTAAACGAGCTACTAGCTTAAGTTACAGGCTTGGCCTTTGCTCAACACTGATTTTGAATCTCCTTATGCCATGCTAGATTGAGTTGACTTGTTTCAAGAATTGCTTAGAAGGTATTAAGGACTCAATATGTTTATGGTATGTTAATACACTTACTTCTTTCTTTTAGCATGATCTAAAGTGACATGAACATAAACGATACGCTAATTCATAACGGATCTACTCCTAGGAACTAACGTTGTCCATGTTGTTCTTTCCTTATAAAGTTACTCTTAGCAAGTGTGTATGATCCTTGAATCCTACTGAGGTTCATATTGAGGGTATGGATGTCCATAATGTTAATCAAAGATGCAACGACCTTAAGTCACTCTAAAAGGTTTAGAACGTGATTCCATGAGTTTAGCACGCATTATATATGGTATCTATTTTACTCTACCGAGCCACGCTATAGTCGGCCGGGTACGGCACCTATTGTGCAACCATTGATCAGTTAGATTTATCGAGCTCCACTTGGCCGGGTACGATTCTACTGAGCCTATGATGGCCGGGTATGTTTCTACCGAGTCCTCTTTGAGACCGGGTAAGATATGATGATGATGATGCCCACAGAGGCGTATGCTTTTAAAAGTTTATGTATATATATGTGTCATGCATTTCATGTCAGTAGTTCTCAGAGGCGCTCAGATGCTACAGGTTGTATCTCCTATATCTCAATTTACATTACTGTTCTTATTTATGCTTTCCTGCCTTGCATACTTGGTACTTTATTCGTAATAATGTCCCTTTTGCCTGGGGACGTTATGTTTCATGCCCGTAGGTCCCGATAGACAGGTTGACCACTCTCTTAGTAGGCTATCAACTCAGCGGAAGGTGTTGGTTCACTCCACTTGCTCTGGAGTTTCCTATTTGGTTAATGTGATTTGGACATGTATTGATTGGTATGGCGGGGCCCTGTCCCGACCTTTATGTTGTGTATGTACTCTTAGAGTCTTGTAGACAAATGTTATGTATATGAAATATTGTATGGCCTTGTTGGCCTATTTTCAGTGTACGAGTGATCATTTTGGTCTTATAGGCCCGTATGTCACATGTATAAGTTTGTATTACATGTTGTGTCTTCATATGTCGAGTATTCCCTTATGTTTTATTCTAGTTATATCATGATGTCCCTTCCTGCTCATTTACCTATGATGGTATGATTACAAAGATACATTACATTGGTACTTGGTTGGGTAAGGCACCGGGTGCCCGTCGCGGCCCTCCGATTTGGGTCGTGATATGATGATGCGAAAGGACGCCAAAGATGGAGAGGAAAAACATCTATAGGCAAGTTGTCGTAGCTCCAAGTCTTAGTACTCCGCTATAAGGGGGAATGTGGAATGATAAAGGAAGAATGCGATAAAAATGAGAAAGGGATGAGATTGCACTTATCCAAATGTTACAGATATGCTATGATTCCAGAATTTTATGTAAGCACGACGTCCAAAAAAGGAAGTAAAGGTTCCTGCCTGGGTTGTTATTGATAGATAAGGAGCAAGTACGTGAGGTATGTTAAGACAAGGAAATAACCCAAGAAAGATTACGTGGAATATGGATATGAGAATGGGCCGACGAGTAGTTAGTAATTGATTTAGGAAGAGCCTAGTCATGACTAGACAAGAGGTTACAGACAAATCAGTAAATCATGTAAGATAAATGTAATAAACCCCAATATGGGGAATTCATCCCCACAGTACAGTCATTATAATACTTGAGATATATTCACATAGGAGTCTGGTTAGTTAAAGGTACCGTATAAGTGTTACGGGGATAAAAGAAAGTGTCACTGGGAAGACAGTCAAAATATCATTTCTGGAGCAACCCTACAAGCACAAGGGCATGGAGGTAAGCAACTACAGATGATTATAGGCAAGGAAGGACATCAAAAGGTCCGTAATAAGCTCACTGCTCTACAAGAGTCAAGGGTTCTCCCTAAGTAATACAATTAAAGACTAGCTGAGTAAATAAGGAAGAAGGTTGCAACCTAAGCACCATAACGTAAAGAGGAAATGGTCGTGTAACAATAGTCTAACAACAACATTATAAGCTCTCCAAAGGAAAGTGTCACCTACCACGGCTAATGAATGGGAAGTAACATTAAAAGTAATATTTGAGATCATATGAGTTGCACGAAACCTCCGGCGTGTATGGGAACTAAGATAAGATAAGTATGCATGCAACAAGGGGGCAGAAAGACCAGGAAAAGTAATAGCTTACATTAAAGAAAGCTAAGATGGAACAAAAGAAATTATTCGATCAATGATCTAGAGTGGGTTACATTATGAACACACTTAAGTGTTCGGAGTTTAACAAATGCAGCATATACAGCCATAGAAGATTATGATATATGTTAAAAAGAAAGAATTGAGCCCAGGTCATAGTTGAAGTATTAAATTGTTAAAAGATTGTATCATGCATATTCCTCAACGCCCATGAAAGGTCAAATAGAATAACTAATACCATGAAACAAAGATAGGGATATAACTTAGGCCGACATAAAGGTCGATCAGAAGAAGGAGGAAACTAAAGAGTTACATCAATGAAGTAAATCAGGAATATGATTATTGGACCCAGAAGTTATAGGAATCATGATTGAAAACATAGCAGGATCACTCTTAATACAAAGGTGCAAGAGAGATAGTACAACAACCATATTCTATAACGGCTCTACGATAAAGCCATTTAGGAAAATACTAGCCTCATAAGAATTCAGTATGGGGCTCCCATCGGATTGTATAAGCACCAGAGGTACAAGTATTATAATAAAGCTTCAAATGGTGGATGTGATTTATACCGATGTGGAAGGGAGGTTATGAAAGAGAGATAGAAGAATGTGAGGTTATATTTTAAAGTAAGTAAGGTAAATATAAACAACGTACAAAATACTCAAGTATAGAAGGATGAGAGTGGTCCATAATTCAGGTAAAAGACTAGAGGCGCTGGGATTCAACATCCAAAAATGATAGCGGCATCGTTTGTAGCATATCTTCCAGCCTATGGTTTCTAGGTACTGAGAGGTCTATTTAAGAGAATAAAGAATAATTAGAGATGATGCGATGTCTCGCTTGATGTTCTAGAAAAGCATAAGGGAATCAATCGCATGCAAAAGTATGATAGAACGACAAGGTTGTAGGAAGACAGGAGTAAATATAAGAAAGGGCGAATGAGAAGGTGACAAGAATGGATAAGCCCTTGGGATTAAGCCCACGAAAATAAGAGAGAGATGATGGGTTCTATAAATTATATAAAGCTCAGTATAGCATGAATGAGCTCAAAGGAGTCTAAGACAAGTAGCATTTAAAAGAAATGGAATGTTGACCTGGTAATAAAATAAGGGTGTAATTATGACAAATAAAGGATGACGTTTGGACCTTCGCTTGAGTAACTATTTGAAGGAGAAAAAAAATAAAGGGGGAAGAGGATTTCATGAATTGTAAGGGACTAAAATACCTATATAAGTTGAGTCACATTGGGATGTTATAAAGTACAATTATGGAAGTATAGTATCAACCCTATGTGGATCAATCTATTTACTCCAAATGTCCGCGATGAGACGCAAGTCCTAGTGGCGGTGTTACATAAGAGATTAGTTATAAGTGGTAGATGATGAATCAACATTAAGCTAAATCAACAATAGATGGATAAAAGTTCTACAGTATGAGATGAGATTAGACCATCAATCTTAAGGATAAGCAACGAGAGTAACCTAGATTTGGTTGCAGACCTCAATAACGATAAATCGAACTAAGAATCATGGTATAGTATGACCAATGTAGATACAGTAAAGTCATACGAATGGATAACCATGTCTATGAAATAAGATATAGCCATATTCGCAAGTTCTACAAAACACCGAGCGAAGATCTTCAGTACACCTATAGATGCCCAGAGAGGCATCCTATTAAGCCTTGTATATGTTTACAAAGTAAGGCCTAAAGAATTGGTTAAAAGTTGCATGAAAAGGAGATAAGAGTCGCGTAGGCACACTTACAAGGTTATTATCGTAGAGGTTGCATGTTAGGATGTAGCAACAGTTACGAGATTGGAAAGATCCCGATCACAAGTCGTGGTATGAGAAAGTGGCCTAAAGGGGGGACTGCCCTAGCCTTTGGACTTATTCACAGAACAGTTTCCTAGATGGCAAGAGGAGCACTAAAGTATTCGTAAGAGACACGGATTATGAGAATGATAAGTGCATCAGTCAACATTCGAGGACGAATATTTCAAAAGGGGAATGATGTTACATCCTTCATTTTCATATGTTAAGCATCATTCTATTTCATACAAGTGATGAGTAAATTCGTGAAGGTGAGAGGGGAAGCAAGTCAAAGAAAATGAATTTTTGTCCAAGTTTGACATATTGGGATAAAATGCAGGCCGAGCAATAATATCCGATATTTATAGATTAGTACCATACAAGGTACCATAAGATCATGATAGTAGGATGTATAAAGTGTATTAAAAATAAGTATAATTTTAAGTAATTTGAGACAATTCTTAATTATGCGGTTAATTGATTAATTACTGGGTGGCGGGATATTACCTAATTAGTTAATTGATTATTGGACAAGAATAAAAACCTCCCCCCCCATGTGGAAGCAAACCACCACTCAAACCAAATGGCTCATTAGTCATGTTGGGTTAGGTGGCAACTAGCTAAAATAAAACCTTGAAATTCAATAAAAAGCTACCTAACCTTTAGCTAATTAAAAGGCTTCATATATCTAACATCTTGAGGGATTAGGAAAGAGCTCTCCAGGAGACTCTCTAAAGTCAACAGAAATGCTACTTGAAGCCAACGTGAAGGCAAACTGGAACTAACATACAAGGGTACGAGTCTTTAAAAGATTGGACATATATTTTGCAATTTTAAGGGAGTACGGTGTAAACCATCTCAAAAATATAACACAGATTTTTTCCTAATCCGGGTATGTTAAGGATAAGCTCTTTCTTCATTTTCATGGTCTCGTAATTACACAGGTTTGATAACGAGGCATAAAGAAAATTCATATCCCGGAGTTTACGTATATTTTCCTAATCTCGTAAGTTACAGTATTCTGCTTATCGGGACTTCATATTCATTTGAGTATTTTCTTCTTCCAGTCAATAGAGCAGAGATTCTATATATATAGTATTACATTATTTTAATTACCATCGAGCTATAATCGACGGGAAGGCCCCTATTGGGCAGCCTTTGATCAGATGGTAAGATATATATCGAGCCTACTATGGTTGAGAACCTATGAGAGAGCCCAGCATGGACGAGATAAAGAGCCTAGTATGGTCGAGCGCCTATGAGCGAGCCTACTATGGCATAGCAGTTATATGTATATGTCGAGCCTTATAAGGCCGGACAACTATTTTACTTACTATATTGAGAGTGTTGAGTTAGTATCCATAGGTAAGCATACCTTAAGATTATCTTTGACTCCCAGTTGCTTTTAGTTATTATATTATCAGTTCAATTTTGCTTTCAGTATATTGCCTTACATACTCAGTGTATTATTTCATACTGATGTCCCTTTTCTAGGGGCGCTGAATTTCATGCGTGCAGGTTCAGACAGATAGACGGGTAGACCTCCTCATTACGTGTTGCTCGAGTTTAGCTTGATCGGTAAGCTTCATGCATTTCGTAATTGCCGAGTCTAGAACCTTATGTACATCTTGTATGTATATGTATATATGTTATGAGTAGGTCGGGGAGAAGTTCCGATCATAGTATACCCATCACTAGAGGCTTGTAGAAATATCCTTTCAGTTAGTGCAGTATGTTGGGCTTGCAGGCCTTGGATGTATATTTGCTTGGTTTGTCAGCTATAATAATTATGACGGCCTTGTCGGCCCAGTTTTATATTAATATCTAGCTAGCGTTCGCAGTTGTCTTGCAGTGTGGCCCATGGACAAAGTATGATATCATATGTTCAGAGTCCCTTAGTTGTAAGTTGGTACTCAAGGATAGGTAAGGCACTGGGTGTCGGTCTCGCCCCCCAGGTTCGGGGCGTGACAGATACCCTATGTTGGCTCTTCCTTTCTGCTCATTTGGTTCAATCAATTTTGTTATCCTGTGTGATCGAGCTCCCAGCCCAATTCAGGTATGTATCCGTATTTCATCATTTCCCTCATAACCATCTTTGATCTATACAAAGACTGTATTCCCAAGTTTTGCTCGGTCTCTTCCATTTCGGTGGTCTGCATGATCTCAACTTTATGGAAAGTGACCCCGTCTAGTCCTCTTTTAAATGGGAACTGCATGTTCCAGATAAGCTGACTGGCTCCACTCGTCATGGACTACGATCTCTTGACAATGCTATTCAAATATCATACATTGGTGTAGTGTAGATGGGACGGCCCCTGCCATGTGTATCAAGGGTCTTCCTATAATTAAGTTGTATGAAGATGAAATATCCATCAGTTGGAATAGTATAGGAAATTCAACTAGTCCAATCTGCAGGTCCAAATAGATTTCTACAATGGCATCCTTTTGCGACCCGTCAAAAGAACTTACTCTCACATAACTTTTCTTGACTTCTCGCAGGTGGATAACCAACTCTAGTAGGTTAGAGAGCGGGCAAATATTATCTCCTGATCCTCCATCAACCAATACTCGGGATACCACTTTATATCCATATTTGACAATGATGTGTGGAGCTTTGTTGTTACCCACACCTTCGATAGGAAGCTCAACTCTTTGGAAAGTGATCATATTTACTTCCACCATTTTCCCAATAGTCACTGCTAGTGCCTCGCTAGTTTTGTTGCTCAGCACTCTCACCCCACTTAACACGGAGTATCTTTAGTCGACATCCTCTTCTAGAATTTTGTAGCCTGGGGATCTATTATATTTCTTCTCTGAACCTGCTCTATTCCCAGATTCCCTCGGTTTGCATCCTTAGGAGTATAGCACCTCTTCGACCTAGTCATATTGTGAGCCACTATGGAATCTTTCATCTTGGCTTTCCCCTTCTGTTGATATGTCCATAGGATTGTTTTGTATTACTGATCCTTTTCATCCTCGATAGTAGTGGTGGGCTATTGCTGGTAAGTTGAACCATCACCGTAAGTTTCAATTGTACTGTGATAATCGTAGTGCTTTGAGGTGGGACCCTTGTAGCCTCATCGTTTCCCATCGTGACAATTGTTCCATTCTAATCATATTTTTCATCCAAGGCGATCATGTTAGCCCCTTGATTCCAGTGATTTGGCAGCGGATTGCGGTTAACATTGTACGGAGCTGGGTTGCATTGAATGGTTCCACTTTTGATCAATGACTCGATTTTATTCTTCATCTTGAAACAATCTTCAATATCATGTCCAGGTACGTTTGAGTAATGCACACATTGTTTTGTTGTATCAAAATACTTTGAGGGATACTCAGGAACCCATCCTTCTATTGGATGTATCAAACCTGCTCTCCTCATTCATTCAAACAGTTGAGCTAGAGGTTTAGTAATCGGAGTATAGTTTCTGGGACCTCTTTCTTCAAAATTTGGGTTGTGTCGCAGTGCATAGGCGTGTCTGTTTTGATGAGTGGTGGTTTGATCTTGAGCGTATGGTCATGGTGGGTTTGGATTATTATGGGCTCGAGGCGGGTTATATTGAGGTTGGGGATTGTAATATGGTTGCATATGGTAGACTAGAGCATAAGCAGGTGGTTGTGAGAAATCGTTTTTTGTAGAATAAGAGGTGTTTCCATGATGTGGATTGGGTTGATAATAAGGAACAACTGGTGATACCTCTTTCCTTTTCTTCTTTCCACTACTGATTGACCCTGATTGGATTGCTTTACAGGCTTTTTACAACATAGCCATGGATTGTACCTTGCTACACTTTATACCTTCTTTCAAGAAATCTCTCATTTTGACCAGTTAGTGGAATTTCTGTCCCTATCATACCCATCATTTTCTCAAAGTAAACCCCTTTCTGGGCCCTAATGAAATGCTTAGTCAATTCCATGTTGTCCAATGGAGGTTGTGCCCCGGCAGCCTTTGATCTTTGTCAACATGCATATTCGTAGAATGACTCGAGTGGCTTCCTCTGCAGATTCATCAGTGAGAACCTATCGAGAGTGATCTTTGTGTTGAATCAAAAGCGATTTATGAAATCTTCCACCAAATCCTGCCATGTCATCCAGTTTTGCGGATCTTGTCGAGTGTATAAGGTAAGTGCTTACCCTATCAGGCTTCTTATGAACAACATCATTCTCCACTTCTAGTTTCTTCCAACTCCAACTAACTTGTCACCATAGGCTCTTAAGTGTGCATGGGAATCACCTATCTCGTCAAAGATTCCAAACATTGGAGGTTTGTACCCTACCGGCATATCCACATCAGGATGGATACATAAATCCTCATAGTCTAGACTTTTGCTCCCCCGAACAATAGCGTGACAGGATCTCATGATAGATTTTCAAAGCTGCCACTATGTCCTCCAGCCAGGCTATACCTTCCCTGCTTGCTCGGGCTAGCTCATCTTCTTCGTTGATCCAGACATAATATTCCGGAGTGCACCACGGGTTTTGATCCATTGGTATTGTGACCAGATCATTCCACTCTTCTTGGAGCCTTCTTATCCTTAGTATTGGTATCTGTCTGTTCTACTCGTCCTCATACAGTGTTGTTCTCATTTAATGAAGAACATCCTAAATCAACCCAAACAGTTTGAGAAACCATAGGGGTGAGTATTGTTGGATTCCCTCAAATCGTATCAGCTCAATGAAGTATTTTTGAGGAGTTCTTAGGATTGCCGTACCGCTTAGCCATGATATCCTCCAATTGACCCATCCACCACTTAGGTTAGTCGTCATCTCTCTCCACTCATCCTGTGCATGTGTGGAGACTATCATGCCCCAAACCTGGGGAGGTGTGGCTGGCACCCGGTGTGGCACTGGCCCGAGCAAACCACTCTGCAACTTCATATTTTTTCTTTGTAACAATCATGGGTCAACATGGCTACAACTCGTAATGTATAACTATAAGTGTCAATGCTATATCAATAAATATCGTTCTTAAAATATGAATACATATGGGCCGTCAAGGCCTCTGACATACTGTACAAAATAAACCTCTGTCAACAAAGCCTCTAAGATTATTTAACATCAAATGGGATAGGGCACCAGCCTACCCACATGTCTATATCAAAACTCTGACATGATGACTCACAGACTCGGTTGCAGTCCGAATAAGATAGAGTCTTACCGATCTTTTGCTGAATGCCAATCTCGTCTACTATGAGGGCTCATCAAATTGATTATCTATACCTACAGGCATGAATGCAGCATCCCCAACAAAAGGACATCAGTACGAATAATGCACTGTGTATGTAAGGCAGAACTGCAACATAAGATTAAGTCAACATTAATTAAGGATATGGAAGAAATATGGATTAAAGGACACAACCTGTAAGTTTGGATAGCTCTGTAAATCATGAAAAATTTATAGTATCATGCATATATGTATGAATGTCATTTAATGCATAGGTCTGTATGTAGATAAAATCATAAAGCCTCTGAGGGCATCGCATTATATCATCTCAGCCACTATGGGCAAAATCATCATCGTTGTGACGACCCGGCTGGTTATTTTAAGAATTTATGCCCCGATCCCCTATTAACTTCTTTTCCCAAGTTTATTTTTGCTATTTCGATTTGCCGGGATGTTCGTTTTTGAGTTTCAGAAAGTTTTGGGACACTTAGTCACTAAATTAGAGCTTAAGTGTTAGAAAGTTGACCATAGTCAGAACAGTGTGAAGACAGTCTCGGAATAGGAATCGGATGGTTTTGTTAGCTCTGTTAGGTGATTTTGGGCTTAGGGGCGTGTTAGGATTATGTTTTGGAGGTTCGTAACTAATTTAGGCTTGAAATGCCGAATGTTGAATTTTTGAAGTTTCCGGTTCGATAGTGTGATTCTGATCTGAGGGTTGGAATGGAATTCCGGAAGATGGAATAGCTTCGTAGTGTTTAATATGACGTGTGTGCAAAATTTCAGGTCATTCTTAGGCTTGAATCCGATGAAAAATAGGTGTTTTGATATTGTTTTGAGCGCTCTGAAGGTTGGAGCAAGTTTGAATGAAGTTATGGGGTATGCTGGTATGTTTGGTTAAGGTCCCGAGGGCCTCGGGTGTGTTTCAGATACTCAACGGACCATTTTTATACTTGGAAAAACATAAAATTTTTGCTGGTATATGTTGCAAACTTTTCTTCATCGCGATCGCGTGGGGAGGATCGCAATCGCGAAGGCTTAGGTGAGGCAGAGGGAATTGTGCTCTTCGAGTTCATGTGCAGAGGAATGCGAACGGGTAGCTTTAGGGCAGTGCTGAATCGCGAACGCGGGGACTAGGCTGCGTTCGCGTAAAAGAAATAAGACGGCAGTGGATTCTTAAATATTTCTCTACGCGGTCGCGTAAAGCCAACGACGTTCGCGTAAGTCTGAGGGAGCTAAGAATCGCAGATGGGGTTCCGCATTTTCATAGAGTAAATCTAAGGCACGTGGTTTTTGTTCTTCGCGATCGCGACTGGTCTTCTGCGATCGCGATTAAGGAATTTCCTGGGCAGATTTTTAAAACCCAAAATTGAGGGTTTAAGCCATAATTCATATTTTGGACTTGGGAGCTCGGGAGATTATGATTTTTTAAGAGATTTTCACCTGGGCGATTTGGGTTAGTTATTCCTACTCGGTTTAGTCTAATTTCCATGAATATACACTTAAATCCATCCTTTAATTTCGAATTTTTTGTTGAAATTGGGGAAAAAGTTCTTAGACTAAGAAATTGAGTTTTGATTGGGGATTTGATAATGGATTGGGATAATTTTGATATGGTTAGACTCGTGAGAGTGTGAGGATTCTGAAAATATAAATTTTACCAGATTCCGAGACATGGGCCGGAGAGGCATTTTGGTCATTTTACCTAACTTCGCGTATTAGCATAGAATTTAATTGTAGAATCAGTTACTTAAAGTGTTATTTACATTATGAAATTGAATTAAATATATTTGGGCCATTTGGAGTCGAGTACTCGTAGCAAGAACGTGGTCTCGGGTTGATCTTGGGCCGGTTCGAGGTAAGTGACTTGTCTAATCTTGTGTGGCAGACCTTTCCCCTTAGGATTTGGTATATATTGTAATTGAAATGCCTTGTACGTGAGGTGACGAGTGCGTACTTGTGCTAATTGTTGGAAAATCTAGTTTTCATTAAGTAACTTTAATTGTGATTTCCCACTCTATTTATTCTACTTGCACGTTTAAACCTGTTGTTAGTTAGAGAAGTATGTCTAATTAACTTAATTGCTTTATTTGCTTTAACTGCCTTATTTGTATTACGTGAAGCATGCTAGGTTAGAATTGTCTATGTTACCTTGTTATGAAGTTGAGTTTATTTGAGTATTCCTTGTGCTATTGTTGTGTATTTTACTTTAGGACTACGGGACGACATCTTGGCAGAACCCCTGTACGCATTTACGATTTGAACTGAAGTGTGGGATACCGAGAGATCCCCAGCACATATATTGAGGATAGCAAGAGATCCTCGGGATACCAAGAGATCCCTAGCATATATTGAGGAGACCGAGAGATCTTCGGGCTACCAAGAGATCTCTATCATACATTGAGGATACCAAAAGATCCTCGGGGTACCAAGAGACCCTATCATATATTGAGAATACCGAGAGATCCTCGGGATACCAAGAGGTCCCTACCATACATTGAGGATACAAAGAGATCCTTGAGATACCAAGAGATCCCTAGCATACATTAAGGATACCGAGAGATCCTCGGGATACCAAGAGATCCTAGTATATATTGAGGGTACTAAGAGATCCTTCAATTACTAAGAGATCACCGGTTATTTCCTTGTGGTTGTTTTTCCTCCGTTACAGTTATTGAATTCCTTGTTTTCCTGTATTAGATTCTTATCGTTAGGTTTCAACTGTACTGCTTATTTTATACTGTCATGTCTTATATTCTTTATTTTATCTCACTAGGGCCCTAACCTTCCTCGTCACTACCCGACCGAGGTTAGGCTTGGAACTTATTGAGTAAAGTTGTGGTGTACTCATGCCCGTTCTGCGCATGTTTCTCATGTGCAGATCCAGGTACTTTCACTCTGTCTTATTATCTATGAGGTGAGGTGCTTATGTAGAGAATTTAAGGTATATCTGCCGCGTCCGCAGACCGAGGAGTCCCTTTCTATCTTTCTGTATTAGTATAGCCTTTCCGTATTCCCCTTTTGGTTAGACATTTCTGGAGTTAGAGCTTCTTATGTATCTCTTAGATTGTGATTCATGGGTTTCCGAGATTTGGGAAAAGTGTATTGTTTTTTACGAGTTAATATTGTGTATGCCGAGTGTCACTTTTAAATGTTGTTTTACTACTTTATTCCTATTTTAAATTGTTTTCTTCCGCAAATTTTGTTTGTCTTCCGCATTTTAAGGTTATCTAGTCGTAGAGACCAGGTGCCATCACAATGGTTCACGGAGGGCGAACCGGGGTCGTGACAAGTTTGTATTAGAGCTCTAGGTTCATAGGAGTCATGGATCACAAGATGGTTTATTAGAGTCTCGATGATTGGGACGGAGATGTCTGTTCTTATCTACGAGAGGCTATGTAACCGTTAGGAAAATTCCACTTCATTTGATTTCCCTATCGTGCGAAATTTTTGACATCAGGAATTCTGAACTTCTATCTTCTATTTTATCACCGATGGTAAGGACACATGCTACCTAAAATGATCAGGCACTCGCGCCCTTGCGAGAGTCGCCAGAAGTTGGGGCCGGAGTAGAGGCCGAGGACGCGCACGTAGTGCAGCCAGAGCACCTGCGCAAGCTACCACCGAAGTGCCACCGGCAGTTCCAGACGGAGTCTAGGCACCTGATACGCCTACTGCTACTAATATTCCAGCACTTCATGAGACTTTGGCACAGTTTATGAGCATGTACACCACTCTAGCTTAGGCAGGGTTGCTTCCCCTTGCTGCAGCTGCATCTCAGGCTGGGGGAGGAGCATAGACTTCTGTCGCCTGCACTCTTGAACAACCAGTGCATGTTGGGCAGGTCCTTGAGATTATTCCTGTACAGCCTGCAGTCCGAGATCATCCTGAGGACAGGGCAGCGGCTTCTGAGGAGGAGCAGCTGAGGCTTGAGAGGTTCAAAAGGTACAAGCCTCCTATATTCAATGGTCTAGCATCGGAGGATGCTCTGGGATTTTCTAGATGAGAGTTACCGCATTCTCCGTACCATGGGTATATCAGGATCGAGCGGGGTTTCCTTCACTACCTTCCAGCTTCGAGGAGTCGCCTTTGAGTGGTGGCGCACCTATGAGTTAGACAGTCCGGATGAGGCTTCTTCACTGACTTGGACTCAGTTTTTAGATCTGTTCATGAGAGAGTATGTTCCTTAGTGCCTCAGGGACGCATGGCGCATAGAGTTTGAGCTTTTGCGCCAGGGTACCATGACTGTCTCAAAGTAAGCTGTCTGTTACACCAGTTTGGCTAGGCATGCACCAGCCTTGGTGTCTATTGCTCGCGAGAGGGTTCGCCGGTTTATTGAGGGCCTTATTCCCAACATCAGGTCTAGCATGGCTCGTGAGTTGGAGATGGATATTTCCTATCAGCAGGTGGTGAGCATTCTAGGAGGATTGAGGCTATGCATGCTAAGGAGAGATAGAGGAGAGGAAGGCTAAGAGGTCTCGAGAGTAGGGCCATTTCTCTGGTGCTTGTACCCTAGCAACAGGTCGTCATGGTAGGGGTCATATGAGTCGCCCTGTTCATTCAACTTTTCGAGCAGCCAGTGGTATTGCAGCTCCTCCTAGACCTCGGGAGCCTTGTTATGTACCACTGGTATCTAGCGCGCCTCCTACATGGGGGGTGCTTTCAGAGGTCAGTCCAGCAGACCTGGCCCGAGCCAGCCATAGCGACCACATCCTTCCAGATCTTGTTTTGAATGTGGTGACACACGCCATATGGTGAGGGATTGCCCCAGACATGGGATGGATGCACCTCCACAGATTTCTCAGCCACAGTGTGCCCCGCAGATTTCTCAAGCTATGGTTACAGCTCTAGTTGCTACCCCACCTGCTCAGCTAGCTAGAGGTGGAGGTCGGGGAGGTAGAGGTCACCCTAGAGGGGGAGGCCAGGCCCAATACTATGCCCTTCCTGCCCGTACCGAGGATGTTGCCTCTAATTCTGTCATCACAAGTATTATACTAGTTTGTCACAGAGATGCATCGGTTCTATTCGATCCAGGCTCCACTTACTCTAATGTGTCTTCTTATTTTGCCCCGCATTTGGGTGTATCTCGGGATTCTTTGAGTTCCCTTGTTTATGTTCCTACTCTTGCGGGAGATTCTCTTGTTGTGGACCGCGTTTATCGGTCATGTTTGGTTGCTCTTAGTGGTTTTGAGACCAGAGCCGATTTATTGTTACTCAGCATGGTTGACTTTGATATTATCTTGGGCATGGACTAGTTTTCGTCCCATTATGCTATTCTTGATTGTCACGCCAAAACTGTGATGCTTGCTATGCTAGATGTACCACGTGTTGAGTGGAGGGTTACTTTAGATCACACTCCCAGTAGAGTTATTTCTTTTCTTAAAGCTTAGTGTATGGTTGAGAAGGGATGTGATGCGTATTTAGCTTATGTGAGAGATGTCAATATTGATACCCCTTCAATTGATTCAGTTCCAGTAGTACGGGATTTTCCTGGTGTGTTTCTAGCTGATCTTCCGGGCATGCCGCATGATAGAGATATTGATTTTGGCATTAATTTGTTGCCAAGTACTAAACCCATTTCTATTCCTTCGTATCGTATGTCTCCTCCTGAGTTGAAGGAGTTGAAGGATTAGTTACAGCAATTTCTTGATAAGGGTTTTTATTCGGCCCAATGTATCACCTTGGGGTTCTCCTATCTTGTTTGTGAAGAAAAAGGATAGTTCTACATGTATGTGTATTGATTATTGCTAGTTGAACAAGGTTACAGTGAAGAACCGTTATCCTTTTCCTCGTATTGATGATCTGTTTTACCAGCTTCAGGGCGCACGAGTGTTTTCTAAGATTGATTTGTGCTTAGGTTACCATCAGTTGAAGATTCGGGAGCTACATATCCCAAATACTGCTTTCAGGACTCGGTATGGTCATTACGAGTTCCTTGTTATGTCAGTTGGGTTGACCAATGCCCCAGCAGCCTTTATGCATTTGATGCATAGTGTGTTCTAGCCGTATCTTGACTCGTTCGTCATTGTCTTTATTGATGATATTCTGGTGTATTCCCGGACTCAGGAAGATAATGAGAAGCACCTGAGGACTGTGCTTCAGACTCCGAGAGAGAAGAAGTTATATGCTAAGTTCTCGAAATGTGAGTTTTGGTTGGATTCAGTAGCGTTCTTAGGCCATGTGGTATCGAGTGAGGGTATTCAGGTGGATCCGAAGAAGATAGAGGCCGTGCAGGGTTGGCCCAGACCATCCTCAACTACCGAGATCCGTAGTCTCCTTGGCCTAGCGGGTTACTACCGTCATTTTATGGAGGGGTTTTCATCGATTGTATCCCCTATGACTAGGTTGACCCAAAAGGGTGCCCCATTTCAGTGGACGGAGGGGTGTGAGGCGAGCTTTCAGAAGCTAAAGACAGCTTTGACTACAGCACTAGTTTAGATATTACCAACAGGTTCGGGGTCTTATACGGTCTATTGTGATGCCTCGAGGTTTAGCCTCGGAGTAGTGTTGATGCAAGACGGTAGGGTGGTTGCCTACGCATCTAGACAGTTGAAGATACATGAGAAGAACTACCCTGTTCACGACCTTGAGTTAGCTTCCATTGTTCACGCCCTGAAGACCTGGCGCCATTACTTATATGGTGTGCCCTATGAGATTTATACTGACCATCGGAGCTTGCAGCACCTATTCAAGCAAAAGGATCTAAATTTGTGCCAAAAAAGGTGGTTAGAGTTGCTAAAGGACTATGACATCACTATTTTGCATCACCCGGGCAAGGACAATTTGGTGGCCGATGCTTTGAGTCGCCGGGCAAAGAGCTTGGGGAGTTTGGCTTATTTACCAGCATCGGAGAGGCCTATGGCGATGTATGTTCAGGCCTTAGCCAGCCAGTTTGTGAGATTGAATCTTGGAGCCCAGTCGGGTTCTAGCTTGCGTGGTTTCTCGGTCTTCCTTATTTGATCGTATCAGGGAGCGCCAGTATGATGACCCTCATTTGCTTGTCCTTAAGGACAAAGTTCAGCACGGTGATGCCATAAATGTGACTATTGGTGATGATGGGGTATTGAGGATGGAGGGTCGGATTTGTGTACCCAATGTTGATGAGCTTTGAGAGTTGATTCTATAGGAGGCCCATAGTTTGTAGTATTCACTCCATTCGAGTGCCGCGAAGATGTATCAAGATTTGAGACAACACTATTGGTGTAGGCGGATGAAGAAAGATATAGTTGGATTTGTAGCTCGGTGCCTCAACTGCCAGCAGGTAAAGTATGAGCACCAAAGATCGGGTAGGTTGATTTAACAGATAGAGATTCCAGAGTGGAAGTGGGAGCGGATCACCACAGACTTTGTAGTTGGGATCCCACGGACTTTGAGAAAGTTCGATGCTATTTGGGTGATTGTGGATCGGCTAACCAAGTCTGCTCATTTCATTCTTATGTGTACTACTTATTCTTCGGAGCGGTTGGCGGATATTTATATCCAGGAGATTGTTCGTCTTCATGGTATTCCACTATCTATCATTTCAAATAGAGGTACTCAGTTCACATCAGAGTTCTGGAGGTTTAGCATGAGTTGGGTACTCGGGTGGAGTTGAGTACAACATTTCACCCTCAGATGGACGGATAGTTCGAGCGCACTATTCAGATTCTTGAGGATATGCTTCGTGCGTGTATGATCGAGTTTGGAGGGTCTTGGGATTAGTTGTTTCCATTGGTGGAGATTGCTTACAATAACCGCTATCAGTCCAACATTCAGATGGCACCGTATGAGGCTTTATATGGTAGATGGTGTAGATCCCCGGTAGGTTGGTTTGAGCCGGGTGAGGCTAGATTGTTGGGCACAGACTTGGTTCAGGATGTTTTGGAGAAGGTTAAGGTGATTTAGGATAGACTCCGTACAGCCCAGTCCAAACAGAAGAGATACGCGGATCGGAAGGTTCGTGATATTTCTTATATGGTTGGAGAACGGGTTCTGCTTCGGGTTTCGCCTATAAAGGGCGTTATGACATTTGGGAAGAATGGGAAGTTAAGTCCGAGGTTTATTTGCCCTTTTGAGATATTGAAGCGTGTTGGGGAGGTTGCTTATGAGCTTTTCTTACCTCCCAGCTTGACAGGAGTTCATCCGGTATTTCATGTCTCGATACTCTGGAGGTATTACGGTGACCCACCACACGTGTTGGATTTCAGTTCAGTCCAATTGGACAACGATCTATCTTATGTTGAGTAGCGAGTGGCAATATTGGATAGGCAGGTTAGAAAGTTGAGTTCAAAGAACATTGCATTCGTGAAGGTTTAGTGGCAGGGTCAACCGCTCGAGGAGGCGACCTGGGAGACCGAACAGGATATGCGCAGCCGTTACCCTCATCTTTTCACTACTTCATGTATGTCTTTATGCTCGTTCGAGGACGAATGAATGTTTATGTGAAGGAGGATGTGATGACCCGGCCGGTCATTCTAAGAATTTACACCCCGATCCTCTATTAACTGCTTTCCCCAAGTTTATTTCTGCTATTTTGATTTGCCGGGATGTTCGGTTTTGAGTTTCAGAGAGTTTTTTGACATTTAGTCCCTAAATGAGAGCTTAAGTGTTGGAAAGTTGACCGTAGTCGGAATAGTGTGAAGATGGTCTTGGAATGGAAATCCGATGATTCCATTAGCTCCATTGGGTGATTTCGGGCTTAGGGGCGTGTTCGGATTGTGTTTTGGAGGTCCGTAGCTAATTTAGGCTTGAAATGCCGAAAGTTGAATTTTTGAAGATTCAAGTTCGATAGTGAGATTTTGATCCGAGGGTCGGAATGTAATTCCGGAAGTTGGAATAGCTCCGTAGTGTTTAATGTGATGTGTGTGCGACATTTCAGGTTATTCGGATGAGGTTTGATAGACTTTTTGATCGAAAGCATATTTTTAGAGTTTTGGGAATTCTTAGGCTTGAATCCAATAAAAAATAGGTGTTTTGATGTCGTTTTGAGCGCTCCGAAGGTTGGAGCAAGTTTTAATGAAGTTATGGGGTATGTTGGTAGGTTTGTTTGAGGTCTCGGGGAACTCGGGTGTGTTTCGGATACTCAACGGACCATTTTTGTACTTGAAAAAACATCAAATTTTTGCTGGTATGTGCTGCAGACTTTTCATCAGTGCGATCGCATGGGGAGGATCACAATCGCGAAGGCTTAGGTGAGGCAGAGGGAATTTTTCTCTTCACATTCGTATGAAGAGGAATGCGAATGCGTAGCTTTGGGGCAGTGCTGAATCGCGAACGCGTGGACTAGGCCGCGTTTCCATTGAAGAAATAAGGCGACAATGGATTCTTAAATGTTTCTCTATGCTGTCGCGAAAAGCCAACCGCGTTTGCATAAGTCTGAGGGAGCTAAGCATCGCGTTCGCGGATAGGGTTCCGCGTTCACATAGAGTAAATCTGAGGTGCGTGGATTTTGATCTTCGCGATCGCAACTAGTCTTTCGCAATCGCGATTAAGGAATTGCCTGGGCAGATTTTTAAAACCCAAAATCGAGGGTTTAAGCCATAATTCATATTTTGGACTTGGTAGCTTGGGAGATTGCGATTTTTGAAGAGATTTTCACCTGGGTGATTTGTGTAAGTAATTCCTACTCGGTTTAGACTAATTTTCATGAATCTACACTTAAATCCATCCGTTAATTTCGAAGTTTTGGTGGAAATTGGGGAAAAAGTTCTTAGACAAAGAAATTGAGTTTTGATTAGGGATTTGACATTGGATTGGGATAATTTTGATATGGTTAGACTCGTGAGAGCGTGAGGATTCTAAAAATGTAAATTTTACCCGATTCCGAGACGTGGGCCCGATGGGCGTTTTGGTCATTTTACCTAACTTCGCATATTAGCTTAGAATTTAATTGTAGAATCAGTTATTTGAAGTGTTATTTACATTATGAAATTGAATTTTATAGATTTGGACCATTTGGAGTCGAGTACTCGTGGCAAGAACGTGGTATCGGGTTGATTTTTAGTCGGTTCGAGGTAAGTGGTTTGTCTAACCTTGTGTGGGGTTCCTTTCCAATTAGGATTTGGTATATTTGGTAATTGAAAAGCCTTGTACGTGAGGTGACGAGTGCATACTTGTGCTAATAATTGGAAAATCTGGTTTTCATTAAGTAACTTTAATTGTACTTTCCCACTCTATTTATTTTACTTGCACCTTTAAACTTGCTGTTAGTTAGAGAAGCATGTCTAATTGGCTTAATTGCTTTATTTGCTTTAACTTGCTTATTTGTATTATGTGAAGCATGCTAGGTTAGAATTGCCTGTGTTACCTTGCTATGAAGTTGAGTTTATTTGAGTATTCCTTGTGCCATCGTTGTGTGTTTTACTTTGGGACTACGGGATGGCATCCTAGGAGACCCCCTGTACGTATTTACGATTAGAGCTGAAGTGCAGGTTACCGAGAGATCCCCAGTACGTATATTGAGGATACCAAGAGATCCTCGTGATACCTAGAGATCCCTAGCATATATTGAGGATACCGAGAGATCCTCGTGATACCAAGAGATCTCTATCATACATTGAGGATACCAAGAGATCCTCGGGATACCAAGAGATCCCTATCATACATTGAGGATACCAAGAGATCCTCGGGATACTAAGAGATCCCTAGCATATATTGAGGATACCGAGATATCCTCGAGATACCAAGAGATCCCTACCATACATTGAGGATACCAAGAGATCCTTGGGATACCAAGAGATCCCTTTAATACATCGAGGATACCGAGAGATCCTCGGGATACAAAGATATCCCTGGTATATATTGAGGGTACTAAGAGTTCCTCGAGATACTGAGAGATCCCCAGTTATTTCCTTGTGGTTGTTTTTGCCTTCGTTTCAGTTATTGAATTCTTTGTTTTCCTATATTAGATTTTTATCGTTAGGTTTCAATTGTACTACTTATTTTATACAGTCATGTCTTATATTCTTTATTTTATCTTAGTAGGGCCCTGACCTTCATCGTCACTACCCGACCGAGGTTAGGCTTGGCACTTACTAAGTACCGTTATGGTGTACTCATGCCCCTTTTGTGCATGTTTTTTATGTGCAGATCCAGGTACTTTTACTCTGTCTTATCATCCTTGAGGCAAGGTGCTTCTGTAGAGACTTTGAGGTATATATGCCACTTCCGTAGACCGAGGAGTCCCTTTATATTTTTTTGTAATAGTATAGCCCTGCAGCATTCCCCTTTTGGTTAGACATTTATTGAGTTAGAGCTTCTTATGTATCTCTTAGCTTGTGATTCATGGGTTTTCGGGTTTTGGGAAAAGTGTATTGGTTTTTAAGAGTTAATATTGTGTATGTCGAGTAGCACTTTTAAATGTTGTTTTAAAACTTTATTCCTATTTTAAATTATTTTCTTCTGCAAATTTGGTTTATCTTCCACATTTTAGGCTTAGCTAGTCGTAGAGACTTGCCGTCACGATGGTTCACGGAGGGTGAACCGGGGTCGTGACAATCAAATACCAGCTGATCAAGTGGTGGTGCATATATAACGCCATAACCTTTCCCATATCTCATATACATATATATACGCGTATATAATGCCATAACATCATTATGCTACTGAGGGAATCCCATCATATCATCTGGGCCACTATGGGCAAATCATCATCGTATATCAGTTGATTAGGTGGTGATGCGTATATAACGCCCTAACCTTTTCCCATATCCCATATACATATATTTACATATATACACGTATATAATGTCGTCTGAGCCATGGGTAAATGCATATGTATAAATGCATGAAATACATGAAAATATGTTAATAATCTCAATATTCCTTTCGAATAAACTTTATCAACTGCGTATTATTCTGAGACCCATGAATAGAAGATATAATAATATGTGACATGGAGAATCAAGAACGCAGAGACCCCTAGTTTCTCTATGAATAGAGTCGTTTATAAAAATTTTGCGTTTGCTCGTTTCTTCTATATAATTTGGATCATGCCAAAAAGAAAGAAGGGACAGCCTTAACATGCCTGGACCAATTTGCTTGATAATCCCTCTAGCACACATCTTTTGTGAAGAACACGTAACACCAGATCAAAGTAGGAAACATCCTTATATTTGATTTAGCGGCTACATCTAAGATTAGCAACCTCCATGACCTCTTTAGATATGCTATTTTGATTACACTTAAACAAACATATTTAAAACTCATGTGACTTTGCATGTAAAGATTGGATGTTTTACCAATTATATATTGATATTCTTCATTTATAATTCAAGATCATTAAGCTACAACTGCAAACCTATTCTTCCTAACACTACCATGATTTTGTTGACTACGAACAAGTTTTTCCATCATATATTTTAAGAATAGCTAGAGCATACTTTATTCCAATCTATTTTTCCTACGCTCTTTTCTAATCCATCCCAACAATATTTAACCACCATGAATACTAACGGTTACTTCTCCAAGATCTTAAGTCAGTATAAAACAACCACACCTTTTTGACTGCTTTAGCTTTCAAACACACCTTCCCAACACAATGAACTTGCACCTTTAACTTATTGATTAAAATTTAAAACCTTTAGCTACCTTGAATTTCTAATTTGAGTTTTTTCCCTTTGATTTCAAAGAATACTAGCACCAATATAGCTGAAAAATGAGTATAAACTTTTCATGCTGAAGTTATTTGTAGCCTTAGCAAGACTTTACTTCATTCATCCGCAATGTTCTCATATATTTTAAAGATTAATTTTGAATCATAAAGATTACATGCTCTTGAGGAAAAAGAATGACAAAAGTATGGAAATTAATCAGGTAATAATACTCTGCAAATGAATATTACTCAACTACAAATGCAGAAACAAGCTTTCCTGACCTCTCCATGTTCCATCTTGCAAGGTTTAGTTTAAGAGTCATCTAATTTGTATTGCATGGCTACCACATAATCCCTTGTTGGTGAATTTAAACTTATCCAATAATTAATTAGCTAGTATCCTGCTACCCGGTAATTAACTAATTACCCGCATAATTAAGAATTATTTCAAATTACTTAAAATATTACTCACTTTTAACACACTTTATATAACTTGCTATCATGGTCATGTGGCACCATATAAAATTAATACATACACTATTATTTTATTAAAACATTCATGCAAAAATACATATATCTTCTCAACTTCTAATTTTCCTAATCTCATATAAATAGTACAAATTTTTGTACGCTTAATTCTTGAAATGGTAAAAAAGATAACCTTCTTTTCTTGTGAAAAAAAGTAATTTCTGTCTTTACAATAAATAAAGTTTCATAAACATTCTTATATTATATTTATAATTTAAAGCATATTCGGAAGTAGTAATATTAATAACTATATAAAATTATATTTTTCAAACTTTTTTTTTCCTATAACAAATGTTCTACTCAAACTAAATACCTTACCAAAATGTATCTAATGGTATCAAGGTTGTTAACTTACGGGATGTAACAATTCAAGAGTTGCTTTATTAGCTTTCGCATGACACCTGATTTTTTTTGGGTCCTAACAAAGCTCAGTATAACAAAATGATAGAACAATATTATTTTAAAAAAAACATTTAATTAAGTTTTCTTTTGATAACCCAAATGGGAATGACACTGAAAGTGCCTCTTCCAGTATTACTTCTGACATCTGATTAGGAATAGTCTTGACATAGTATTCCTTAAAACACTGAAGAAAAAAACGACAATTATATTATTTCTTTTTGTTTTAATATCCACACATATATTAGCACGTATATGATATTCACATGATCTTGTTTAGTTTCTTATTATATAATTACATGGTAAATTATAGTTGTTGTTGTCATTATCACATTTACTCAATATATATATTGAACGTTTCATGTGACGTTTCAATTAGAACTTAGGAGTACTAAACCCTGAAATGGGAAATAGATTTAAGGAGAAGTGGGAGAGAGAATAAAGGCAACAACAAAGGAGAATCTTTTGAAAAAAACTGGGCAAGATTATGAAAAAACTTACGGGATATAATATCCTTCCCCCCTTTAGAACATTCATCCTCGAATGTTAACTTTTAGAGATTTACAAAAATTTTACTACGGGATCCTTTGTAACGTAAACTAAAACGCAAACTATATCTGAAGTCTTGACTATTCACAACCTTTTGTTGTTGAGTATCTCATATTTATTCACATTTAACTTACTTACCTTTCAATCTTGCATCGTCTCTTTTGCCGCTTTCATAACCTCCCTTCCATATAGGTAGAAATTACATCTACTACTTAAAGCCCTATTGTGATAGCACCTATGGTGCATACAAAATTCGGTGGAAAATTTATATTGACTTCTTATGACTTAGATCTATGGCACGATCTGGAAACAAATGAAAGATAACATTTCCTAAATGCCCTATAGCCTCTCACTTATAAATGTGGTGCGCAACACACCCATAAGTGAGATTCTACTAGGCATGACTTTGTAGACTTCCTTGGCCACGATCCGCTTTGATACAACTTTGTCACGCCCCAAACCTGGGGAGGCGTGGCTGGCACCAGGTGCCGCACTGGCCCCCGAGCGAACCACTCGGCAACTCCTTTTTTCTCTTTGTAACTATCATGGGCCAACATGGCCACAACTCGTAATGTATAACTATAAGTGGGCAACACTGTATCAATAACTATCATTCTTAAAATATGAATATATATGGGCCGTCAAGGCCTCTGACATACTGTACAAAATGAACCTCTGTCTACAAAGCCTCTATGATTATTTGACATCAAATGGGACAGGGTACCGGCCTACCCACATGTCTATAGAAAAACTCTGACATGATGAATTATAGACTTGGTTGCACTCCGAATGAGATGGAGTCTTACCAATCATTCACAGAATGCCAATCTCGCCAACTATGAGGCCTCGTCAAATTGATTATCTATACCTGCAGGCATGAATGCAGCGTCCCCAACAAATGGACGTCAGTACGAATAATTTACTGAGTACGTAAGGCAGAACTGCAACATAATAGTAAGTCAACATTAATTAAGGACATGGAAGAAATATGGAGTAAAGGACTCCACTTGTAAGTCTAGATAGCTCTGTAAATCATGAAATATTTAACTTGTGGAGCTCATCACAACCATCATAACCTAACTCCAGGACTGCTACGGGCATTGATCCTTCTATTCAAAGTTTCCTTTCTCCTCTTGAATGTAGTTTGTCCTACAGCTCGCTAAAGTGAAGGTTATTCAGTAGTGTAAGTAAGTCACTCTTAACCCTATAGTGAATTCAGATATGTTGTGCTAGGAGCTAATGAAAGTCATCTAGCTAGTATCATTCATATGCGTATGAATGTCATGTAATGCATAGGTCTATACGTAAATAACATCATACAGCCATTGAGGGCATCCCATTATATCATCTCAGCCACTGTGGGCAAAAATCATCATTGTATACCAGTTGATCAGGTGGTGGTGCGTATATAACGCCATAACCTTTCCCATATCCCATACACACACACACACACACACACACACATATATATATATATATATATATATATATATATATGCGCATATATAACGCCATAACATTATCACGCCTCTAAGGGCATCCCATCATATCATCTTGGCTATTGTGGGAAAATCATCATCATATATGAGCTGATCAGTTGGTGGAGCGTATATAACGCCGTAACCTTTTCCCATATCCCATGTACATATATTTACATATATATGCATATATAACGCCGTCTGACCCATGGGTAAATGCACATGTATAAATGCATGAAAATATGTTAATAATATCAATATTCCATTCGGATAAACTTTATCAACTGCGTATTATTCAGAGACCCAAGAACAACAACAACAACCTAGTATGATCGTCACAACAAGGGGATTCTACAAGAGTTAAAGTTAGCCACACATACCTCAAATAGCTTTTTCTTAAGTTACTACAACGTTCCGGAAATTCTAGCAATGCCAATCTACTTCGAGACATAATAAAATTGAACACAAATTAGGAAGATATTCATAATTCTAGCTCATTCGAGTATTTTATCAAACACCATATGTGCGTTAAATCTTTATGGTCCTTTTATAGAGGATTTCATCAACCCACAACCCATACTTTACCATATTTAGCTCAACAATGTTTCTACAACCTTTGACAACACATGCAAGCAAGATAACAAATCCAATACCCACAAACATTCTTTATAATTACCCATCTTCACCCAACCAACAAAATTCCATCAAATAATCACCTTCCAATCTCTACAATGACTATGTATTTATATTAGGAACTTATGGCTTCTAATCACCACACCAAGAGTCCCAATACTTAATTCACACTCATATACCCATAATAAATTCATACATGCAAGTCCAAGGGTGTAGGATAACCTTTTGGAAGAAATCTTGCAAAACCCTCCTTTGAGTTCTTGAAGGAATTTCTTGAAGATATATGTGTTTTATGAGTAGATTTCATCAATACTAGTGTAATAATAATGGAACTTTACACCAAGTTAATGAAGATTGCTTACCTTGAAGATGGGAGGGTTTGGAGGTCTTGAGAGGGTGAAGAAAACCCCAAAATTCGAGCTTGAATGATCAAAAAATGAAGGAAATGTAATACCCCTTCAATTTTTACACTGACCAGAGGTATTTTAGACATTTTACATGTTCCACCGCGTTCCACCGTGGTCTGCCGCGGTTTACAGGCAGAAAAACCTTGGTTTGCCGCGGCCGCGCTGGTGACACATGTCCGGTAAAATGGTCATAACTTTCTGTATACACCTCCAAATGACGAAGGTTTGTTGCGTTGGGAACTAGACTCAAAGGGCTTTAATGTTATAGGTTGTGCATCACTCAAAACTTTATATAACTAGAGATATGCTTGTCCAAAATGAGGTCTTGTGCGCATTCACTTACAACTTTAGCCTATTATGAAAATTTTCCAACTTGGCTTAGACTTAGGCCTCTCCTTAGACCCCAAACTACTTATAATATGACTTATACACTTATTAACTTATCCAATTGATATCCATTATATCATGAACCCTCACTTGCACACAAGATAAAACAATTAGCCTATCTTGGCACCACAAAATCTTAGATTACTTAGCAAAATTTTCTGGGGCTTTACAGTTGGCTAGGGAGGTTCACCAGTTGGCTAGCTTGGGAGTTCGCATTGCGGACTCTAATGAAGGATGAGTAATTGTGCATAATTGGGATGAATCATCGCTTGTGGTGGAAGTGAAAGAAAATCAATACAACGATCCATTGCTAGCGCAGCTGAAGGAGGGGATTCATGAACATAAGACCACAATTTGTTTCCTCTCTTGGCATGGATGATGGTACACTACGGTACCAAGGGCAGCTATGTATTCTAGATATAGATGATCTTCAGGAAATAATCCTGGTTGAGTCTCATAGTTTTAACTATTCTGTTCACCCAGGTTCTACAAAAAATTATCATGATTTCAAGGAAGTTTATTGGTGGAATAACATGAAAAGGGATGTGGCGGACTACGTGGCAAAATGTCAGAACTGTCAGCAAGTGAATGCTGAACATCAAAGGCTTGTTGGATTGGCACAAAGCATAGAAATCCCAATGTGGAAATGGGAAATGATCAATATGATTTCGTGGTAGGATTACCACACACTCTGTGCAAGTTCGACTCAATTTGGGTATTCGTGGATCGATTCACGAAATTTGTGCACTTCTTGCCAGTCAAATCTATAGACACAGCGGAACAATATGCTCAGTTGTATATCAAAGAAATATTCAAGTTGCATGGAACCCCATTTTCTATCATTTCTGATCGAGTGGCTAAATTCAAAACCAACTTTTGGAAGAAATTTCACCAAGGTTTGGGTATGCAGGTAAATCTTAGTACACCTTTTCATACAAAAACCGATGGGTAAGCGAAGCGGACTATTCAGACGCTTGAAGACATGTTGCGTGCTTGTGTTCTTGATTTCAAAGGTAGCTGGGATGATCATTTGTCACTCATAGAGTTTGCTTATAACAACAGCTTTCAGGATAGTATTCAGATGGCACCATTTGAAGCATTCTATGGTAGGAGATGTAGATCTCCCACTGAGTGGTTCGAGGTTGGAGAAACTGAATTGATAGGGCCAGACCTTGTGCATCAGACCATGGAGAAAGTCAAAATGATTAAGGAGAGGTTAAAAACTGCCCAGAGTTGCCAAAAGTTGTATTCGGATGTTCGTCGCAGAGATTTGGAGTTCAAAGAAGATGATTAGGTATTTTTGAAGGTTTTCCCCATGAAGGGTATCATGCGGAATGGAAAGAAGGGAAAATTGAGTCTGAGGTATGTCGTACCATACAAAATCATTCAGAGGATTGGTCAGGTGGCATACAAGCTCGAGCTGCCACCCGAGATATCATTGGTACACCCAGTTTTCCATGTGTCTATATTGAAGAAGGTAAAGGGAGATCCGTCCACTATTGTGCCAGTTGAGACTATTGAGGTTAATGAAGAATTATCATACAAAGACATTACAGCTACCATCCTTGATAGGCAAGTCCAAACATTGAGAAATAAAGAGATTTCCTCCGTGAAAGTGTTATGACGAAACCAACAAAGTGAGGAAGCCACTTGGGAAGCCGAGGAAGAAATGAAGAATAAGTACCCTCACTTGTTTGGATAGCTATGTAATTAAGTATTTGTGTCCTATGAAGATGTTGAAAGCTTACCCTCTATGAATTATGTATCACATGGTTAGTTGATGATAATAGTGTTTCTTTTCTAGAAATGCATTGCTTATGGGGACACGGTCGGCATCATTTTATATTATGTTGCATCTTTGGATTATGTATATGTTGATAAGATATGTTTCTAGGATTCTCTAACAGGTAGATAGGCCCAGTTACAAGGGAAACTCTGCCAAAATTTCGGAAATATTTGGGAGTTAGTCAAAATTTGGGAGTTGAGAAAGGAGATAAGTTATTCTAAGTATTTGCGGATTGACTCCAATTATCATTCGAGGATGAATGATCCTAAGCAGGGGAGAATGTAAAGCCCCAGAAAATTTTGCTAAGTAATTTAAGATTTCATGGTGCCAAGGTAGGCTAATTATTTTATTTGTGTGTGCAAATGAGGATACATGATATAATGGATGTCAATTGGATATGTTAATAATCATATAAGTCATATTATAAGTGATTTGGGGTCTAAGGAGAGGCCTATGTCTAAGCCAAGTTGGAAAATTTCATAATAGACTAAAGTTGTAAATGAGTACGCACAAGACCTCACTTTGGACAAGCATATCCACATTTATTTAAGGTGTTGTGTGATGCACAACCTATCAAATTAAATCACTTTGAGTCTAGTTTCCAGTGCATCAAACCGTTAGTCATTTGGAGGTGTATACAAAATGTTATGACCATTTTACCGGACCTGTGTCGGATGCGCGTTCGCGGTGCGGCCGCGGGAAAATTGAGAGTTTCTACCTCCCGAGCGCGGCCCAAGAGCGGTACGAGGGTGGCCACCGCGTCCCGGGCGCGGTTTGACCGTGGTCGCGCGCCTAGAATCCCTATAAAAATCCCAAGACCCGGTATTGAGGGTCTCTAAGTCATTTTTTTGAGCTAGGGCTTGCTCTATCAATGGGAATCCGTCCCATACTTCCCTCCTATGATCCAAGGTAATGTTTTTGGAGTATTTTGAGTTGATTACTACTCCTAAACACTTATATTAACCAGGATTGATATTGAAAATCCATAGATTCCCATTCAAATCCCTAAATTGGTCAAGAACACTACAAGTGAGGATTCTCAAGATTCTTACTACAAGAGGTATGTCTATTATCTCTAACTACTCTGTGGTGATTATTTATGTATGATGTATACGTTATAACTCATGGGATAATGATTGGAAGCCATAAATGCCTAACCTAGGTTGTGTTGGTGTTGTAGAGATTGTGAAATGGGTTAATTAAGGAGGTTGATGGTTGGTTGTGAATGAATGGTCATACATATGTTGTTGAAAGTTATAAATTAGTTAGGAACGATGGTGGAATAAATTGTTGGTTAATAGTGATAGTTGGATGAACTAATACTACGATTATGAGATGTAAAGATCTATACCTACAAGGTGTTTGATAATATGCCTAAATGGCATGAGTTATGGAATTTATTACTAATATTGGTCCTATTGAATGTTGTATTATAGATTGAAGTTTCTTAAGTGTATTGGATAATTGTAGTATTATTAAGGGGCAAATTTCAGGTATGTATGGCTAAAAACCCCCTCCTCTTAAAAATTGAGCCTCCATGTTGCCCGTGCAAATGTTGTAAGTCCGAAATTTGATCGATTTGGTACTTGTTATGTCAAATGAATTAATGTTGTGAAAATGTATATGGAAGGTGCTTCTCCATGTGTTTAATGTGTTATTCTTTGTAAATTGAGGATGTGTGGAAAACATGAGCTATGTGCTAAATGCCTAAATGTCAAGTCAAGGTCACATTGTGATTAATATGCCGAACTAGATGAATTCCTCTCTATGCTTATAACTTAGATTGCTTTTGTATGTGCCTATGATCTTAAATGGCAAGGTGAATGTTGAAAATGGGAATAATGTGAAATGTGAGATACGGAATGTGGTAATTGTGGCCCCAAGTGCCAAGGAACTAATACATGTGAAGATTGAAGTGAGATGATTAACGGAAAAGGGTAACGTCTTGGTAAGACGGCTTAGCCGATCGGGCCGTGATTGGACGCCATGTTATACACACATTGTGGTAATGTGTTGATAATTGAAACTAGAAAGAGAGAATGAAATAAGGGTAACGACATGGTAAGACGGCTTAGCCGATTAGGCCGTGATCGGACTCTGCTCAAGGAAGCGGTGGTAATGTGGATGATGATGCAACGATATGGAATGCCCCAATCTACAAATTTCTGAAATCATGTTAAAACTATGTGAACCTCTTATATTGTTGTCGTGGTGCTTATTTGAAGCTTTGTGTTTCATATGATTTCTTTGTACTCTTGTATGGTTGTTCTTTCTAACTGGATGGTGCTTGGATATACATACTAGTACTATTCCATGGTACTAACGTCCTTTTGCCGGGGGCGCTACATTTTTAAATGAATGTAGGTAGCTCCATAGCGGATAGTGCCAATCGCGCGGAGCGGAGCTTCGTCCTCTCAAAGTCTTGGTGAGCCCCTTCCTCCTTCAAGGGGTTATGTTGTACATCTTTTGTTATAGATATCCACTTTTGAGGTATAGCCGGGGCCTTGTTGTCAGCGTTGTCACTATTGTCTTTTGTATCCTTAGAGGCTCCGTAGACGTTTGTATGGGTAAGGTAAGGGTGTTGGATGGGTCATTGAACTATGTTGTAACTTTTTACTCTAGTTCTTCTAAACTATAACCGTATAGAATCTTGAAACTTAACCATGGTTTTTGGTTTGTGACATGAAAATGGACTAATATCATGAAAGTTCGATTTTGCTATTGTCCAAATAAAAGAAAGCATGGTTCTCTTAACCGTAGTGAGTTGGGAAGAAATGTATGAATAAGGCTTGATCAATTGGGGTTTACTCGATTGAGCACCGGTCGTGCCTCTCGAGGTTGGGGCGTGACATAGGAGTGACGTAACCTGCAGCTTTCAACCTTTCATACAGTTGGTCCATGGGCTCAGCAATGGCGGGGTATTGTCTGGCTTGCGGTCGAAGTAGGGTCTTGGTTTTGGATAATTTTGGCGAGCTGGTGGTGATTGGAAGTGGGATGGTTGGGAGTTATAGGTGTGATGGACAATGGCTGGTTGGTGGGTACTGAATTGGTTGATGATGATGTTGCGGTGGAGTTGGTATTGGCAACGGATTGATATTTTGGGGTGGAGTCGCGTATTGATTTGGTGTGGTAGGATTTTGTGGCTGTTGGTTTTGTGTGTTCTCAGGAGGTGTTGGGTTCTTTGTGTTTTGTTGGTGGATATCAGGGACATTGATGGTGAGTGAGAAGTTTGCGAATTTGTGAACCTACTCAAGTTCTCCTTGCAATTCCAGTATCTTTTGTTCCAGTCTCAAGACTAGATCATTTGGGGCCGGAGTACTACGGCCATCTGAAGACTCTGCGTTCTCAACATTTTCCTTTCGGATTCCACTTAAGTCATTCATCTTTGCCTTTCCTCTGCATTTTGTATTGCTTAGAGGAGGAGGAGGAGGTGGAGGGCCTCTAGATCTGGTGTGATACGCTGATGAGGCTAGTATGAGTGAACCAACCTAAAGGGATGGGAATAACTATAAAAAAATAAGCAAAAACAAAAAGGTAACAAGTCAGTGAGGATCCTAAAATGTTTGTAGTACTTAAACACATATTGCGGAAATGTAAATTCATGTCTTAATTTGGGAACATCGTTGTTCCCGAGGTAGGCCTAGCGACAAATAGATTTGGAGAACTTTAAATGCCAATAAATGCTTCATTTTATAATATAAAAATAGACGAATCCCAAAACGACACTACGATAAAATAAGTCACTACCGTCACTTGGCCTTATTACATTTTAGGAAAAAGCTAATAAATCTAGCCTATTTGGTCCTAGAAGGACCTTCCTCAGGTTGAATGTTCTCATTGATAAAATCCTCAAATTCGCATAGATTCACCAGTAAGAATGACTTTGCCAAATGTCCTCCTTCGTTTCCCTCAGCGTTCAGGCAATCAATGACTCTCTTCCTCACTTTTCCTTCTAATTCCAACAGGCTGTATTTCAGATATTCCAGCTTTTTGCTAGATTTGACGGCCTCTCTTTCCATTCATTGATTTGGTCACTTGATGGAAGATTTCTCCACCAGTCTAGCAAGAGTGAGGGTGTGCTAACCATACCGAAGCTGGGGACCTCATGCCTCATATTTTTGCAAAACAAAAGGGTTATGCCTTTCTCCCTCACCACACTCGAATATTTATACATTCATGATTAGCATATTGGCATTTAGTTCCCTAAATTAATGCACAGAATGTGGTTGTGTCCGTTGGGATTATAGAAAACCCGATGGACTTTTGGATAAGACTTATCTTAAAGGATCATTATGTGGACAATATAACTGATCCGACTAGGTTTGACCATGATGCATGCACAATTTTAACCAGAGTAAGGTTTCTATGGGGTTTTAGACTGGTACCCTCAAGCAGACAACTCGAGGGGGAAAGCACGAAACCGTCGATTGCACCGCTGATCGACTAGTTTCACTGCAAATAAGCCTTTCCGATTTTAAGGGTAGTAAATAGGAAAAGTGCAACCACTCATTAATGCGTTGCTATATGATTTGATACGCACGAGTGGAATATGATGCGTAGCATCATTTATGCAGCAATGTAGTCAAGAATTTGCACATAGGAATAATAAATACAACATTTAAATAATTGAAAGACAGTTACAAGGAAAGAGAAAACAAAGAGACGAGTCAGTTTCAAGGATAAAGAACCATAAACACTTAAAAAATGGACCGTTAAATTTAAATAAGGGAGAAGGGTATGGGATAAAACATGCTTGGACTAATTTGTAAAAAGATAAGTTCGTTATGGTAAGAGCCTTAAGGTGCCCCCAACAGAGTCGCCATGCTGTTGCGTCCCTTTTTTTCCCCGCGCGGAGAAATTTTGGGTTTCGACATTCATGGGGGTAATAACTCATTTCCTTTTGGGAATTGGGTATTTGAAGAGTCGCCACCTAACGGATTATGGTGCGTTAGGGAAGCTAGAGCGATTAACTCTTAGACTAGTTTCCATTACCAAAGATTAGGGTAAGGGCTCAAAATAACCTTGAGGGAAGGTGTTAGGCACCCCTCTCGGTCCACAATGGTGGGTCCCGACCGAACTTATATTCATGAATTAGTCCATTAACAAATAAATAGTTGAATCAAATAATTTGCAAGTAGCACGTTGGACATTGTATAACCCGAATAATAAGACAAAGGTTTTGAACATGTTGGCCCCCAAGAATAGGTGAAGTTTTGAAGAATGACAAATGAACTTAGTCATGGACCAGGTCCATCTTGTGAAGCACTGGCATGATCAACCTACACATGTGAAATGCACGTGAAGGAGATAAGTTCTACTGATCAAGTAGCAACATCTCCTAATCTGATCGAAAAGGTTGCATATTGGATAAGGGGATAAAGTCTCCTTATATGAAGAGAAAACAATATGGATAAAGAGAGTATTAGAGTTTGATATCTTCAAAGACTCAACTACGATAGAAGATCAGAAATTGAGTCCCAATCAAACTCTAATTTCTAACCTATTAAATGGCAGTGATTGTTCTCTTTTACAGGTATTGCTCAAACTCAGAAGTTAAACTAAATTGAAAGCAAAAGAGCAAGGCGATTTTGCAAGCAATTTATATGAGATTTGAGTGTGCACTCCTGAAGCAACTTGAACGAGATAGAAGAACCAGTTCTATTGTGTTTTTTTCTTATTCTAGTTCAATTGTAGTAGATGGTTTAAAGTTGTACCTTTCAGCTTTCATAGAAGCAATTGTATTAGGTACTTTGAGTGTTCAAGTTATAAGCTAACTTGAAGTTGTCGCAACAGTTGAGGCTGTGTGCTACAAGGGATTAGAGTTAATCCTTAGGTTTACAAAGAGTTTTTGTAAATGCTGTTTTGGCTCAGTGATTTTAGTGGAAGTTTGGAAAAATCCTACTGAGTAGTAGGTCATAGTTTTTCACCTTTTGAACCAGGTGTTTTCCACGTAAAAATCTCTGTGTTCTTTATTTTATGTACGTTTTATTCCGCAAACAGAAGTAGTTAGAACACCTAGAAGAACCAGGTTCTTCTAGAGCAAAAATTGGGTACCACACAAATCACCCCCCCCTCTTATGTGGTATTAACGTTTAGAACATCAATTGGTATCAGAGCGGATTATCCTTGAAGAGACAAACACCTTAGGAAAAGATCAACATGAGTGCACCACCTGGGAATTGGGAAGGGCAATCCACTACTAGACCTCCAGTTTTCAATGGTTAGTACTATTTTTGGTGGAAGAACATGATGAGGGATCACATCATAAGAGAAGACTATGAACTCTGGGACATAGTCACTGATGGTCCTTTAGCAATTACTAAGAAGGATGCTGAAGGAGTGGATATGCCAAAGACAAGAGCTGACTGCACTGCTGAAGACCTGAAGAAGTGGGAGAAGAATGCCAAGGCCAAGAAATGGCTTGTGTGTGGACAACGTCCAGATGAGTACAATAGAATTCAAAGCTATACCACTGCTAAGGAAATCTGGGACACTTTGCAAGTGGCTCATGAAGGAACACCTCAAGTGAAGAGGTCCATAGGAACACTGCTGTATTCTCAATATGAGAATTTCACCATAAAGGAAGGAGAAACCATCCAAGAGATGTATACAAGGTTCACCACACTGACAAACGAACTTAAGTCTCTTGGAAGGATTATTCTTGAAGAAGACAAAATTGAGAAGATTTTGACAAGGGTTCTGTCAGTCTCTTGGGAAAGCAAAATCACTACTATTCAGGAATTAAAGAACATTGCTACCCTCAAGCTGGATGAACTAATTGGAAACCTTAATACCTATGAACTGAGAAGGCAAACCATGAAAATGTATGCACCAAAGAAAGAAAGAAGTCTGGCTATCATAATTACTGAAGGTTCAAATTTGGAGGATGATGAAATGGCTATGATCATAAGAGATTTCAAGAAGTACCTAATGAGAGGAAAGGGTTCTTCAAGAGGTAAAACCTTCAACAAACTAAGGGCTCCTGAGAAACAGACCAATGAGGGTTGCTACAAGTGTGGTAAGACTGATCACATAATCAAGAATTGCCCTCAATGGGAAATTGAGTGGAAGAAGGAAAGGGTTGAACGAAGGAATAGGAAAAAGGAACAGGTTCAACAACAAAGGAACAAAAGATCAACAAAGGCTATGGTTGCTGCCTGGGGAGAAACATCATATGAGGACTCAGAAGATGAAGCTAGAGATGAACAAGCACTTATGGCCATCAGAGAATCAGATGATGAACAAGAGGTCCAAGTGAAGGGAAGCAGCCAAATATGGTACATGGATAGTGGCTGCTCAAAACATATGACTGGAAGCAAGAACCAGTTCCTTTCACTTGAGGACTTACGGGGAGGCAATGTCTCCTTTAGAAATGGGAAGAAAGGTGGGATCATTGGGGCTGAAAAGGTAGGTAAGACAGACTCTCACTCCACTGAGAATGTCAACTTGATAGATGGCTTGAAATACAGCCTGATCAGTGTGTCACAACTATGTGACAGAGGTAACCTTGTAGCATTCACCTCTACTAAATGCTTTGTGATTAACCTTACCACTAACAAGATTGTTTTGCAGGGAAAAAGAGTTAACAATATTTACATTGTAGATTTGTCTACTCTCTCAGAAAATGAACTAACCTGCCTAAGTGTGCTGGATAATGATACCCTCCTATGACACAAAAGTCTTGGTCATGCTAGTCTGAATCAGCTAAACAAATTGGTTTCTAAGGACTTGGTGATAGGGTTACCCAATATCAAGTTCAAAGAAGACAAAGTTTGTGAGGCCTGTTCTAGGGGGAAGCAGGTAAGATCATCTTTCAAAAGCAAGAAAATAGTAAGCACAAACAAGTCTTTAGAACTAGTCCATATGGATCTTTGTGGTCCAATGAGAACCTTAAGCAGAGGAGGAATGAAATATGTAATGGTACTTGTTGATGATTATGCAGATTGGGTGAATGCAATGCAAGATGAACTCAATCAGTTTGAGAGAAGTCAAGTTTGGCATCTAGTTCCAAAACCCAAGGACAAATCAGTTATTGGTACAAAATGGGTCTTCAGAACCAAACATGATGAAGATGGAACAGTTACAAGAAACAAGTCAAGACTGGTAGTCCAAGGTTACAGTCAAGAGGAAGGCATAGATTATGATGAGACTTTTTCTCCAGTTGCAAGACTAGAGGCAATCAGACTCCTCATAGCCTTTACAACACACATGGAATTCACTCTTCATCAGATGGATGTCAAAAGTGCTTTCCTGAATGGCTACCTGAAAGAAGAAGTGTATGTATAACAACCTCCAGGGTTTGAGAGCAAAGAATGTCCTGAGCATGTGTACAAGTTAGACAAGGCTCTCTATGGACTCAAGCAGGTCCCAAGAGCATGGTATGAACGACTGTCCAAATTCTTACTGGAGCATGGTTACAAAAGAGGTAAAATTGACAGTACCTTATTCTTAAGGGAAAAAGGTAAGGATCTCCTTGTAGTACCAATATATATTGATGACATAATATTTGGGTCCACCACTGATAAGCTAAGTAAGGACTTCACAAAACTAATGGGAGTGAGTTTGAAATAAGTATGATGGGTGAGCTTAACTTCTTCTTAGTCTTGTAGATCAAACAAAGTCCTAATGGAACCATGATATATCAGCAGAAGTATGCAAAAGAGCTTATCAAAAAGTTTAAAATGAATGATTCAAAAGAAATAGACACACCCATTGCAACTGCCACTAAATTAGACATTGATGAACCTGGTTCATTAGTTTATCAAAAGTTGTATAGGGGTATGATTGGTTCACTCTTGTATCTTACTACCAGCAGACCTGACATTGTTTTCAGTGTAGGTGTTTGTGCTCATTTTCAGGCAAATCCAAAAGAGTCTCACTTGACTGCTGTCAAGAGGATACTAAGATATCAGAAAGGCACCACTGATCTGTGTCTTTGGTACCCCAAAGGTATTAATTTCAATCTAGTAGGATATGCTGATGTTGATTATGCATGATTCCTAGTGGATAGGAAGAGTACCTCAGGTATGGAACACTTCCTTGGTTCATGTCTAGTGTCATGGGTTACTAAAAAGCAAAATTCAGTGGCCTTATCTACTGCTGAAGCTGAGTATGTTGTTGCTTCCTCTTGTTGTGCTCAATTGCTATGGATCAAACAGCAGCTAGTAGACTTTGGCATTGAGGTTGGTTGCATTACTATATTCTGTGATAACACTAGTGCTATAAGTATGACAAATAACCTTGTTCATCATAAGAGGACTAAGCACGTAGATGTTAGGCACCATTTCTTAAGAGACAACTATGAGAAAGGTTTGATCTCCATCGAATTCCGTGCTACTGATAAGAAAATTGCTGACATCTTCACTAAAGCACTGAGTAGAGAAAATTTTGAGAGGAATAGGTTGGAATTAGGGATGATTAAGATCACCTAATAGATCTAGCTCAGAATGCACAAAAAAAAGAATTTTTTTTGGCTAGGAATTCTAACCTTGTGTAAATATCTAGATTAATTCTTACTTAGTTTCATACTTTAATTAGTATACGCCTGTGACATGTGTATATATGACTCACTGATCTCTTACAACATTTTCTCTATTAAGGCATTTGAAGCATGTTCAAGAGAGTTCTATATGAAGAACCTGGTTCATCAGTATGGGTTTATATGAAAGCTCATGTATGTTTTCTATACTCTACACAATTAGAAAGATTAATAATTCAATCATGAGCAGAAGTCCTATACTTGTCAAAATCCTAGAAAATTCTATCCGTTGAGTATTGAACCAGTTATGTCCATCTAGAACTCTAAACCGTGATTTTTGCCTAATATCTACGGAAGCCAAATCTATCATTAAAATTCTGGAATTTCAGTTTGATTAGACTTCTATTTGACCCCTGAAAAAGCTTCCATTACTTATTTAATGTCTAATTCGCTTTAAAAAAACACCACATCTCCAGTCTTCTTCATAATTCTAAAACCATCAAAAATTCCTCTTCACTTTTAATTGCCCTCTTCTCAAAATTCCAAAATTCTCTCAAGAAATGATGAATCATGTCTAACCCACAAGATCATCCTAGCACTCCTCCACCACCATCTCCCTCAAATTCATCCTCATCTACTCCACCCAGTGTATCTCTAAAACCTAGGTTTTGAAGGCAGAAAATGCTTGCTCAAAAAATTGTAGCATCTGGGGCTCTGAAGAAGGTTTTAAATAAAAGGTTGAAATCTAGCCAAGTGAAAGAAAGCCCAACTCCAAAGTCTGATTCTAGCTCTGAGTCTGAATCCTTTCAATCTGCGATTGAGGGAGATGGACATGGGTCTTCTAACTCTGAAAAGACTCAAGAATCTCCTTCTAAGGTAAGTTCTTCTGTGGTTGAAAACATAGAAACTAGGTTTGTTCTTGTTGGACCTATTAGGGATTTTGAGTTGCCTGAGATGAGTAGGAGTGGAGGTAAAAAGAAGCCTGAAAAAGAAAATGAGAAAGAGGGTGCATGTGGTGAAGAGAGGAGAAAAGGGAAGGGAGAAGTTCTTACTATATGTGGGGTTGCACAAGATAGGTTAAATGAGAGTGGTATAAAGTTAGGGGGAAGTAGTTCTGGGGAAGCAGCTGAGGGGTTGGTTCATCTAAGCAAACAAAGAGATGAACCTGTTTCATATACTGAAGAAACCTTAGCTGGCCTACTGAAAAGGGTTGGGGCAAGTTATGACCCAAAGAAACACAAAGCTACTACACCAAAAGCCCCAAATGTTCCCAAGCCATCCAAGAAAAGAAAAGCCTCATTCCCAACACCTACTGCCTCTTCAGTGCCTAGGGGTAGAGCCACAAGAAGTAGGGTAAAATAGAGTGAAGCTGATCTACAAAAGTCTTTAGAAAAAAGCAAGAAAAGGAAAAAGGATAAGGGAAAGGGAAAGGTTAGAGAATCCTCAGAGGCTGTTGAGGAAGAAGAGATGGAACTGGTCCATCAAGAGAGGGGTACAAAAGTGGAGGTTCATACACCCAAGCCTAAGAAGCCCAAGACTTCCTCCAAGAAGTCCTCCTCTGTGCCTGTAGCTGTTGAACCCACACTAGCAAAGAGGACAAGATCTGCAGTGAAATCTAAACAAACCAAAGTTTTTGATGATGATGATTGGAGTGGAGAAGAAGAAGAAGAAGATGAATCTGAGAAGGAACAGGATAAGCTTGCCATTTTTGGCAGAAGAAAAATCTTAAAAGGTAAATTGTTGAAGGACCTGGTAGAACCAGGGATGATGAGATTGGTAGACTCTTTGGCTGCTCAAGGATAGAAGGACATGGTCCTTCAGATGGAAGGTAGGCTAGCCAGAAATGAGTTGATTGAATTTATGGCAAATGCTACTGTTAAGGATAGAGTTGTGAGTATCCAGGTGAAGGGAGTTCAAGTGTAGTTTGATTCTATGAAACTGGGAGAGATTCTGGACATACCCTCTGAAAGGTTTGATGACTATACTAGGAAAAGGTGGCCATGCCTGGGATCCCTCCCCACCGCCCTTGAAATCACCAAAAGGTTCTGTGCTTTAGAGAATGTGAATGAAGCCAAAGTTGTGAAGAAAAGTGAGATGAGGCCTCAGCACAAGGTGGTGTTTGAGTTTGTCAACAAGTGCTTATTGCCAAGACAAGAGAGAAGGCACACTGCCAACTACATAGATCTGGTTCTTATGGAATGCCTGGAGAGAGGAAAGCAAATCAACTGGCCTGCCCGCATAGTCAAACTGCTAGACAGGGTCATAAATGGTTCCAAGGCTCATGCTACCCCATATGGCTTCATATTAACCACAGTTCTGGACAGGCTCAATGTGCTTCTGAAGAAATGGGAAATGGTCTTGAGCAAAAAACACATTGGCATCAAAACTCTTCTTGCTTGTGACTATCCAGTCAATGCCATCCCAGTTGAACCTGGTTCATCCTTAAGGACACCTATCAACAACAAGGTTAGGACTTTGGTTCAGGAATGTGCAGCTAAGGACGCTGAAATTGCTAGGCTCACGACTCATATGGTTGAAGTGGAAGCTGATAGGGATGATGTCAGAATTGAGCTTGCAAAAGAAAAGGAGAAGAATGATGGAATTCTTCAGAACATGCTGAATCTTCTCCAAACTCAACCCTCCAATTCCTCCAAGCCTTAGGACTCCTAGTTTCTGTCTCCCGAACTAGTTCTAGTACCCTTCAATGACCCAGATTAAGGATTTTTCTATTTTTTGCTCATGGTTTGGATGTTTTTCTTTCTTTTTGTGGATTGTTAGTGGCAACATATCTCTCTCAATGACAACTGTTGTTTTCTCTTGTTCAATGATTATTCTGACCTTGATAGTTTAAATATGTTTGTTTGATTACTGATGATTGCACCATGATTGCACTTGAAGTTTCCCCAGTGGCAATGAGTACTTATTAAAATCTGGAGTTCACACTGTGTATGCAACTTTTCGATGATGCCAAAAGGGGGAAGAGATATTGTGCTTTACACATTATTCTGAAATAAGTGATATTTATAACCCAATTAACCTGGTCCTTGATGAAAAGAAAATTTTCTAACTTTAGTGTTGATGGTTAAGCTGAGTTCTTACATGTTTTTTATCAGTAAAAAGCACAGAGTTTGTCATCATCAAAAAGGGGGAATTTGTTGGCCCAAGAACAGGTGAAGTTTTAAAGAATGACAAATGAACTCAGTCATGAACCAGGTCCATCTTGTGAAGCACTGTCATTATCAACCTACACATGTGAGATGTACATGAAGGAGATAAGTCCTACTGATCAAGCAGCAATATCTCCTGACCTGATCGAAAAGGTTGCATATTGGATAAGGGGAGAAAGTCTCCTTATATGAAGAGAACACAATCCGGATAAAGAGAGTGTTAGAGTTTGATATATTCAAGGACTCAACTACGATAGAAGATTAGAAATTGAGTCCCAATCAAACTTTGATTTCTAACCTATTAAATGACAGTGATTGTTCTCTTTTACAGGTATTGCACAAACGCAGAAGTTAAACTAAATTGAAAGCAAAAGAGCAAGGCGATTTTGCAAGCAATTTATGTGAGATTTGAGTGTGCACTCCTGAAGCAACTTGAACGAGATAGAAGAACCAGTTCTATTGTGTTTTTTTCTTATTCTAGTTCAATTGTAGTAGGTGGTTTAAAGTTGTACCTTTCATCTTTCATAGAAGCAATTGTATTAGGTACTTTGATTTTTCAAGTTATAAGCTAACTTGAAGTTGTCACATTAGTTGAGGCTGTGTGCTACAAGAGATTAGAGTTAATCCTTAGGTTTACAAAGAGTTTTTGTAAATGCTGTTTTGGCTCAGTGATTTTAGTGGAAGTTTGGGAAAATCCTACTGAGTAGTAGGTCATGGTTTTTTCACCTTCTGAGCCAGGTGTTTTCCACGTAAAAATCTATGTGTCCTTTATTTTATGTACTTTTTATTCCGCAAACAGTAGTAGTTAGAACACCTAGAAGAACCAGGTTCTTCTAGAGCGAAAAATGGGTACCACACAAATCACCCCCCCTTGTGTGGTATTGACGTTTAGAACATCAGAACAAGTTTCATATAAAACAAAGTTTTAAACATAAGGGATTTGGGAAAGGAGGGGTCCTAGTTTGGTTAGCCTACAGGATCACCCCACCCAATGTCCGGTAAAAGCTCATCAATGAGGGGCTACATGTGACATTAGAACGTAGTCATCATATCCCATATCTACCCTTCCCACCCCGTGGTCTTAGCCTAAAGCGTGCTAGTAAACTTGACGATGCCTACGTGTGGACTACCCATCCCTTCCTTGTGTCCCTGGAGGTATTTTAGGACCTCTAAATCTTGACAGTTCTAGACAACCCCTAAGTTACTTAAAAGGAGAAAATTCTAAGGTGACAAGTAAGAAAAAATAGTACCTTAGCACATAAGGCAGAAAAGAAGCAATTAGAGGCTCAATTTTACCTCCACAGATAATGCATGTAAACAACACGATTCAAACATAAATAAGGGCAATATTGTTAAACAGTATCCTAAAACATGATGTCTAGGCGAATATAAGAACGCATAAGATATGCGGTTTTTATTTTTAAAAACTCAGATGTAATAGCCCTATCCGTTTGCCTACTGATTTTAAAATCAGAACAACATTAAGTAGCAGAAATAGTTTCAAAGTTGCAGAATTTAAACTTAGCCTATAGGCTTGCCTAAACGCTAGATAGTGGCATCCTATGAGCATGATACTACGTTTGACATAGTAAAATAGTGGGCAGATTGTAAAACTGACTCTTGAGTCCCTATAGGCATGCTTTCTAATAGTGAATTAAAGCAGTATTTTTAGAGAATTAATTTCAAGAAAACAAACCGTTAATTAGACCAACTTCAAAGCAAACTACTGAAGAACAAGATTGACTTATTTAAACTAAACTAATTTTAGATCTAGGCAGAGTTTCTGATATTGTTTCCTATAGGCATGACATCTAATTGTTTAATAGCTGATGTTAGAAACTTGTAGGCATGATAACAAATGAAAACACATGTAAACACTCATTATAACAGAAGTTAAACTTATCATATTCTATAGGCATGATATCTACTTGTGAAGTTGATTTTAAGACCTATAAACATGATTTCTATTATTGGAACCACGTGAAACCTGTAGGCACGATTTCTAACATGGTAAGACAAACATAGCAAATATAACATCCTATAGGCATGGTTTCTACCCATATTACCCCACAAATATGTAACTACCCACCCTTTTTCACTAGTTACCCCAATGTTCGTTTACAAATTATTACAAACCAAATGAATGAATTACATAAATAGATAAAAAAAAAAGTTACACTATAGGGAGCCTGAAGCAAGCCCAAATGATTTCCCAAGACCTCCAATGGCCTCAAATGCTAATTTCATAGACAATATCATTGTCTAGGTGCATCAGAGTTCCCTAAGGATCTTAAGGATACGGGTCAGTTCTCACACCTAAACTTTGTAACCAAATTGAGTAAGTGTAATGTAGAAGGTCCAGCCTTAGTGTGGAAAAGTATAGAGGGTTCTCAAGAGGATCCCAAGGTAGTACACACACTGGTGGGGGCAGAAACTAGTGACTTAGGAGTAGAGTGAGAGTGCTTGACACAGTTTGAAAGGTTTTAGTGGGAAAACAGTGTTAAAAAGGGATTTGCTTGAAATAGTTTTGTAAGAAAACACATAGAGAGTTACTAATTAAGACAGTTTAAAATAAGGTAAGGTGACTAACAATCAGTCAAACAACCTACAAAACCAGAGTAAGGTTTCTATGGGGTTTTAGACTGGTACCCTCAAGCAGACAACTCGAGGGGGAAGGCACGGAACCATCGATTGCACCTTGATCGACTAGTTTTACTGCAAATAAGCCTTTCCAATTTTAAGGGTAGTAAATGGGAAGAGCGCAACCACTCATTAATGCGTTGCTATATGATTTGAATTTGCACGAGTGGAATATGATGAGGAGCATCATTTATGCAGCAATGTATTCAAGAATTTGCACATAGGTATAACAAATACAACATTTAAATGATTGAAAGATAGTTACAGGGAAAGAGAAAACAACGAGACGAGTCAGTTTCAAGGATAAAGAACCATAAACACTTAAAAAATGGACCGTTAAATTTAAATAAGGGAGAAGGGTATGGGATAAAGCATGCTTGGACTAATTTGTAAAAAGATAAGTTCGTTATGGTAAGAGCCTTAAGGTGCCCCCAACAGAGTCGCCATGCTGTTGTGTCCCTTTTTTTTCCCCGCGGAGAAATTTGGGTTTCGACATTCATGGGGGTAATAACTCATTTCCTTTTGGGAATTGGGTATTTGAAGAGTCGCCTCCTAACGGATTATGGTGCGTTAGGGAACCTAGAGAGATTAACTCTTAGAGTAGTTTGCATTACCAGAGATTAGGGTAAGGGATCAAAATAACCTTGAGGGAAGGTGTTAGGCACCCCTCACGGTCCACAATGGTGGATCCTGACCGAACTTATATTCACGAATTAGTCCATTAACAAATAAATAGTTGAATCAAATAATTTGCAAGTAAAGCACGTTGGACGTTGTAAAACTCAAATAATAAGACAAAGGTTTTGAACAAGTTTCATATAAAACAAACTCTTAAATAGAAGGGATTTGGAAAATAAGGGGTCCTAGTTTGGTTAGCCTACAGGATCACCCCACACAATGTCTGGTAAACACTCCTCAATGAGGGGCTACACGTGATATTAGCGCGTAGTCATCATATCCCATGTCTACCCTTCCCACCCGTGGTCTTAGCCTAAAGCGTGCTAGTAAACTTGACGATACCTATGCGTGCACTACCTGTCCCTTCCTTGTGGCCATGAAGGTATATTAGGACCTCTAAATCTGGACAGTTCTAAATGACCCCTAAGGTGCTTAAAAGGAGAAAATTATAAGGTAACAAGAAAGAACAAATAGGACATTAGCACATAAGGCAGAAAAGAAGCAATTAGAGGCTCAAATTTACCTCCACAGATAATGCATGTAAACAACATGACTCAAACACAAATAAGGGCAATATTGTTAAATAGTATCCTAAGATATGATTTCTAGCCGAATATAAGAACACATGAGATATGCAGTCTTTATTTTTATAAACTTAGAAGTAATTGCCCAATCCGTCTTCCTACTGATTTTAAAATTAGAACAACATTAAGTAGTAGAAACAGTTTCAGAGTTGCAGAATTTAAACTTACCCTATAGGCTTGCCTAAACACTAGATAGTGGCATCCTATGAGCATGATACTACGTTTGACATAGTAAAATAGCGGGCAGATTGTAAAAGTGACTCTTGAGTACCTATAGGCATGCTTTATAATAGTGAATTAAAGCAGTATTTTGAGAGAATTTATTTCAGGAAAACAAACCTTTAATTAGACCAACTTCGAAGCAAACTACTGAAGAATTGGATTGACTTTATTAAACTAAATTGATTTTAGATCTAGGCATAGTTTCTGATGTTGTTTCCTATAGGCATGACATCTAATTGTTTAAGAGCTGATGTTAGAAACTTGTAGGCATGATAACAAATGAAAACACATGTAAACACTCATTATAACAGAAGTTGAACTGGATCATATCCTATAGGCATGGTATCTACTTGTGAAGTTGATTTTAAGACCTACAAACATGATTTCTATTATTGGAACCACTTGAAACCTGTAGGCATGATTTCTAACATGGTAAGGCAAACATAGCAAATATAACATCCTATAGGCATGGTTTCTACCCATATTACCCCACAAATATTAAACTACCCACCCTTTTTCACTAGTTACCCCAATATTCGTTTACAAATTATTACAAACCAAATGAATGAATTATATAAATAGATAAAAAAAAGAAGCTACACTATAGGGAGCCTGAAGCAGGCCCAAATGATTTCCCAAGACCTCCAATGGCCTCAAATTCTAATTTCCTAGACAATATCACTGTCTAGGTGCGTCATAGTTCCCTAAGGATCTCAAGGATACGGGTCAGTGCTCACACCTAGACTTTGTAACCAAATTGAGTAAGTGCAGTGTGGAAGGGCCTGCCTCAGTGTGACAGAGTTCAGAGAGTTCTCAAGAGGATCCCAAGGTAGTACACACACTAGAGGGGGCAGAACCTAGTGACTTAGGAGTAGAGTGAGAGTGCTTGATACAGTTTGAAAGGTTTTAGTGGGAAAACAGTGTTAAAAAGAGATTTGCTTGAAATAGTTTTGTAAGAAAACACATAGGGAGTTACTAAATAAGACAGTTTCAAAAAAGGTAAGGTGACTAACAATCAGTCAAACCAACTACAGAACCAGAAAGAGGTTCATCAGCACTTCAATAGATGGAGTCAAACAGGTGCACACATCCACTTAGCGGTAATAGGGATTTGGGGCAAGCATTGGGCATATAGTAAGTATAAATGCACATAGGTACAGAATCAAAGGAGACTTAAAAGGGGTCAAGGCTTTTAAAGTATAGCATGAACTGTAGAGTTAATATAGAATCAATAGGCTTAGGATAGCTAATTACTTCATACAGGAAGGTGCATGCCAGGGATCAGATTAACATAGTCACATTGGGTCATACTAGAAGGGGATCATACGGGGTATATAACATGAAATAAAGACGACAGTGAAGTATACATGTTTATTGCAGGTTGAACAACAAAACCATAGATAGAAGCATATTAGAAACATGAAAAATTGAATTAATAGGAGAAGCATATTGTTTTGGGACTTGAATTAAAATTGGAACATACCAGTAAGGGGATAGTAAGCACAAAGTGAAAGAGAAACCAGTAGTTAGCCTTGGCTTGCAGCCGGCTGACTTTAGACAGTAGTAATTAACACAAAAGAGAGCAGAAAGCTTTTAGTGTGAAAGAGAGAGTTTTTGAACCAATGTGTTTGTGTTTGTGTCAATGAGAAAGTAGGTATATATAATAGTTCGAAACTAGGTAAAATAAGGCAAGAATCACAATAGTATAGTAATTATGGAACTCAGAATCAATTAAAGCAAAATCAGTACAAGCATTCCCATAAGTTAAGGGAATCAGTTAAAATGATAAGAACGAGTAACAAATAAGGAAATAAATCAATGTATGACCAATAAGGAAAGATTTCAAATTCAGTAAGTATAGGATAAACAATTAGGGCTAAGTTCAGAAACTCTAATTAAGGAGATAATCAGTAGGAATAAAATACTAATGCACACAAGGTAAGCAAATCAATCAATTTGAATAGAAAGAGCAGGAATCAAATGTTTAAAGGAAGGTCTTCCAATCAAACCATGAAATAGGAAATCCAGAATCAATCAAAGAGAAAGTCATTCAGTGTTTAGCATATAAATAGAGTAAGATAAGAACAACCAGGCAAAGCAAACACGAAGGTTAAACATCACTAATAGAAAGAAGCAAGTCTTGAGCAGTCAATATGGACACAAGCACATAGAAGTGATATAATTTAGGCTAAAAACTCAGTAGGAACATATTCGAGGCAAGATAGTCACAGAAACTCAAACAAGAAACGATCAGTCATGCTAATACATAGAACCAAACAAAGAAACTTAGAAAATTAGGGATTTTAACATAGACGAGTTGAAGAGGTATTAAAATAATAGAATCAAACAACAATATGAAAGAAATAAAAGTTTAAACACAAAGAATCAGTTAAACAAAATTTTAAAAGAAGTTCTGAAACCCTAAATTTTAGAAGAAGGTGAAAAATACTTGAAATCAACAATTCTTGCAAAAGAGTTCCAAGGATAGTGTAAAACATTAAAGAAACAAACTCAAATCGTCTTAGATCTATACAAATCTAAGAGATATAGGAAGAAATTAGGGTTTTAGAAGAAACCCATAGAGAGATGAAAGAACCTGTCTAGAATCCCGAGGATCGTAACAGATACAACATGCCCTTGAAGACCTTAGAGAAGGCAGGCGTGGCATGAGAGAAGCCATTGGAGGCTTAGGAGACGATGAGAGGTCACCGGAGATGACCGGAGAAGAGAGGTCGGTAGTTGAAAGGTTAGGGTTTGGTTGAGAGTTACTGAGAGATGAGAGGAACTTAGGGTGGCAGATTTGGAAAAATGGTTAGGGTTTGGGGGTCATTTGAAATAAAAAAGGCAAGAACGAACGAGGGCCATTGATCTTTGGATCAACGACCAGGATTTGATAAGTTTTGGGTCGGGTAGGGGTAATTAGGGCCTGGGTCGGGTTATTTAATCCGAAATTGGGCTGGGGTGTTCGGTTCAATTAAGGCTAAAATTGAAATGCAATCTGGCTATATTTTAAATAGATAATTTAATCCCATATAATTTATAATAAATAATAAATAATTTCTAATAAATAATTTCGTGTACTAAAATATTTTAAAACAGATATTTAATATTTTAAAAATATAGAAGATCAATTTTATGCATATAAATGTAATTATACATTAATAGGACTAATATTGCAATTATATGCAAATTAGCATTAAAAATGCAAAATTAAATTATAAAAATGCACTAAAAATATTTTAATAATATTTTTTCATAAATATAGAATTTAGATGACTAAATTACTACAATAATAATTTTAGGGGTAATTATCGGTGATTTTATGAGTAAAAGAGGAGGAAATAAATCAATTTAAAATCTTTAAAAATTATAGAAAAATTATAAAACCTTGTGCATGCTTATATATGCATATGTATGTTATTTTGAAAGTATTTATGCATATTAAAAATATATAGGAAAAACTTGGGTATTAGCACTCGCCAACTGACCCAATGGCCACTACCTCTGGCTCTTCAGACTGGCCGGTGGAGGTAGTGGCTTTACCCTTGGATTTAGGGTTGTCTGCTCCCTTGAGGTGATACCATGAGAAAGTCTTTTTAGCCTTTACCTCCATATCAATATGTCTCGGCTCTACCCCTTGATCTTGGAAATACTCAGTGAGGAAGTTGGGGTAAGGATACGATCTTTCTTATTTCTAGACTGCACTGGAGATGTTTTAAGACATCAGATTTCCCGTATTAATAGGATACCTTCCATGATAGAAGCTACCAAAACTTCCCGGGAAAGTGGAAGGACATTTTCATGCTGGCATGGGTCAAGACGGCTGCACACGAATGTTTGCCACCCTTTTACTTCAAAGGTAAGGGTGGCTCTTACAATTGACACTCCTGCTGTGAGCCATGCAGGTGTTGTCCCCAGAATAGCAAGTATCTCAGCTAGCCATGGGCGAACTGCCTCACCCAAGGCTAGCTTCTCCAGGTATTGCACAGCCTCAACCTCCTTAAACCCTGCATATATGTTTAGTGCTTGGCCATCAAACTGGATTTTCAAGTTCCGGACCTTCGTCACCTTTGTACCCTTTTTTATGTGGGCAACATTGGCATAAAATTCCTTGACGAGGTAGCTGTTATAGCAGGTGGGGAAGATTGTTTAGATGCCTGACTACCTCCCTTTGAGTCAGCAGAAGAACTAGAGGAGGAGGTAGGTTCATTGACTAAATGGATCCTATCGAGGAATTGTTGTGATTGTGCCCCCGGCTGTGGTTGTACAGTATTCCCCTCAGAAGTATCTCGAGATGGGAGGTATTTACTGGTGTCTGATGAATCAGGGACTCTATTGGTCGTGGCTTTCTTGTTTATGATCATTTGAATTGATGGTGGTAGGTTGGGTCTGCCTTGACCCCGACCTCGGGAGGGTTATACCCTCCCTTTGGAAGTATCACCTCGACCATGTGAATGCACCATTGTTTGCAACACACAAGTAGTGAAAGACAGTTAGAATTGGGGTTCAACATGTGTTATTGAATTACAGTTGAAAAGAAAGACACTGCTTTTCAAAATAAGGCAGCGTGGACCGCACAAAAGTGAGTGCGTCCACGGACTACCCATCATGGACCACACAATTTTGAGTGTGTTCGCGGAGATCCTAGATTCAGACTACTGGTTCTCTGAAGTTAACCAACCGCATACCACATAAAACTAAGCGCCGCCGCATAACTCCCATCACGGACTGCAGAATTTTGAGTGTGGCCGCATAATCATTTTTGGTGGGTCTCTGAAGTTCAACTGTGTGGACTGCACAAAATTGAGTGCGGCCACAAAAACCTACTGCGTACCACACAAAATTGAGTGTATGTTTGCGGCAAAATCAGAAGACTTGATTTCGTGCTGTTGAGACATTCCGGAAGCATGCCTGGGACCCCGAGGGTAGGGGATCATGACCGAGTTCTCGACCTCGGGACTTATCGAAGCCCGATTCGGAGAAGACGAAGAACGAAGCCAGGACAGGGGGGATGCCTTCTAGGCACATGGCTACATCTGATAGGCCCGACCTATCTAGAGTCTATAATGAAGCATCATGTCAAGCCATCCCATCATTGTACTTTGTAACTGACCCCACATACTTGTAGCCGAGTCTCCCTTCCTATATAAAGGGGACTTGCACCACCTTGTAAAGGGCTGAGGTTGCTCCATTTCTCCACAAGTGCAATAATCTCTCTCTCTCTCTCTCTCTCTCTCTTTTCTTCTAAGTGGTTCATCCTCGCAGGCTCGAGACCTCCTTCGCATTTATTATTTTCTTACTTGTTCTTCACCGTATCGTTTAGTATTGGCAATATAGAGCCTTGCTTAATCATACCTCTAACTGTTATCCTATCCCTGGCCATTCCCGATAGTCCAAGATCGATACCAACGCTGACCCCCAAGTCCCATCGACCATCTCCGAGCTCGGGAAACAGATCCCTTTGGTTTGATTACTGCCTCGTATTAGCTCGCATTTTACCATTACATTTCGCGTTCTAAGTGTTAACTGCTTTAAGCACTAGCTCGGGAATAGATCATGTATTTTTAGAATCCCATTTACAAATTTAATTGTTGTTACCATTTTCATGGTAAACGGTTTGGCACCCACCGTGGGGATAAAAATAATAGTGATTATTTTCTTGTTGGTTTCGTCACACAAACATACATTATCTTTCACACTTTTTCTTGTCCAATATCCTTTGATTTTAGGCCAAAATATCTGGCATGGTAAACAAAGTTGAGAACGACAACCTCGAAAATCGCGGGGAAAATGGCGTGGCTATCCCAGCCACTGGAGCACCACTGTGTGGTCCTGATATCGCTACCAGACCAATTCCAGCAGATGCAGATTCATAGGGCGCACAATGAGTCGACAAAACTTCTCACACCGACAGGAGCGTACGGCACAACGGCCAATAGGAAGCACAAGAACCCCAGCTCGGGTAGAACATGAAGTGAGTCTTCATGTTATTTTTGAAATGTTGCAGGCACGACAGTTGGCTATTGCTCAGCTGCAAAACCGCCTTGGGACCTCCAACACAATAGCGACAGAGACACACCCGTATGATGAGCTAGTACTCGAGAGATCAAGTAACGACGGGTCAGTAACCGACCCTTCCGCGGCGAAGATGCTTGGGAATCTCTTCAAAGGGATCGAATCAGGTTCGTGGAAGTTCCTACAGCAACCTTCTCCCGAGGAAACAGTCCCGGAACTGGCTTCGCAGAAACCCAGAACGCCAGCACTCCCTAGGTGAAACAGGACCTTGGATCCCTACGGGCGCACCACCGCTTGCGCGTGCTCGTTCAGAGTTAGCGATACCCGAGGCGATGGGTTCGAGCCCATCTTGTTGAGAAAGTTCGAAGAAACTCTTTCGAGAGGAACCGTGATGCAACGCCATTGCCTGGCACCTGACCTCACAGACTCGCTTACCATACCAGTGTGGTCCTCCGCGGAAGCGCGCGCTAGTGCCACCAAAGCAGTATCAAGAAGGCCCGATACACTTGAGGACGAACGAAGATGAAATGAAATGCCGCGGGAAGCCGCACCCTATCCCCTGAAAAGAAAAATGAGATCGCTCCCGGTCTCGGATGACTGGCCAACACAGGCCCTCACCCAAAGCCTAAGCAAGCATGCCCAACGACTCCGGGGCATTTCGAGCAGAGCCCGATCAGGTACCCAGCCGAGGTCCGATTGGATACCCACACCCGGCTCCAGTCCCAAATCGGGGCCATGGACAACCCTCCAAGAACCCCCCCAGGTTTGGCATATCCAAGCAGAACCCCGATAAAGGAGCTGATACAAAGCAGATGGAGGTATCATCCATACGCGGGGAATGGAAGGAACGACTTGAGAAGAAACTTACCTCGCAATAGAAGGGGGATGGCCTGAGGACAGCATCATCGAGGAACCTCCAAAGGAACCAGATACAACAAGGCACAACTGTTAAGGAAACCCCGTCCAGACGAGCGCGATTTCAGCATTACTGTACCAAACATCGTGATCACTATAAGCGAATCTGGAAATGCTGGGCGGCTTAGACCTGTTCGACCAAGACTCCTCCAAGAGAACTATGGACCGACGCAAGAACCACAGGGCGCGTGGGATTATCGGCCCAAAAGAACAACAACCATGCTATTCAATAGAGGTCGCCACCAAGTATCATCAAGCAGTCAGGCTCGAATCCAACTCCAAGGGAGAAAGGATATTGGAAAAAATGAAGCCGACAAGCCACAGCATATTGCCACGACAGTAGAGGGGCAGCGCCACCCTTCAAAGATCCGTAAAATGAGGAGAGAAAGTGCTCATCTCCAGTAAAAGGCGGGTTCGAGGAATATACCCGAAGGATACCCTTGCATCCAGGGAAAGGGATGCCGAGACTTCACCTCGGCCTCGTATTCATGCGTTGGTAACCCCCTCTCTCATTTAACCTATTCCAAGTAAAGCATGTGTTCATGAATGTAGGTGTTTCGACAACCTACACCGACCGCTTCAGGCCAAAGCCAATAAGGCAGTTCAGACTAACGAACCAAATCACTCCCTCACCTAAAATCCTTGATTGATTCCAGACACTGATCGCCACAACAATCAGGAAGGCTGCTCCCTCTATACAGCTCGCTTGAGCTCGGATTGGAAGGCCGAGTCCGCGAAGCGCGAACATTTTTATTCGTACGACAATGGGCGCACTGCCAGAGGCAATTTCGACCCCACTCCACCAAAAGGGTGAAACTCCCCGACAAAGGTAGGACTAAGGCATTCGACTAAAAGCTACACACGATAAGAGGAAATCCCTCACCTTGTAACCCGTCGCCGGCATCGACGACTCCGCCCTTGAAGTGATCCGAGGGTAAGCAAAACCGAATCTTTGGCCAAGCCTGGTTTAACGCGGTAGAAGGATGCATTAGGGCTCACACCTCGAAACGACAAAAACATACCTAACCTCAAAAAAACGTCGCATACACACCCCGCAGCAGGGAAGTACTACTCTGCTCTTTTCTTGTTTCCTTCCTTTTACTAACCAAAATGCAAGTAGCCAACCAAGGCATTCAGAAATTCTAAGCACCACTCGGAGAACTAAGGCCTCTGTAGGACCCGCCGAGCTCTCTCTCCTCGACCAGGTTTTTCAGCCTAAAGGTCCCGCCAGCGAGATTATTAGCGAACCAACGTACACCCAATAAAGGGATTCGACAAGATCACAGTCTTTTCTTCTACAGTCGAACGACGTGCGATGACCTCCTCTTTAGGGCACCATTCCCTCGGAAGCGCCAACAATTGGCAGGCTAAGTTCCGAAAATGGAATCATGTAAATGGATCAGATAATCAGAGCAGCCGCACCCATTCGGGCCGAGCTCGCGACAATGGGACAATATGTATTTACAGCATATATTTACGCCAAGCAATAAAGGATACCCTTTCGGCATTTCTTATTTTGGGAAGATTTCTACATATTCGCAGCAAATGCTTCTCCTTTAAATGATCCCCGATATACTCGGAGACTCAGCATCAGCAATTCGACAACTTGCATGACCTCATGGTCGGAACTCCAGGCTCATCAAGCCTTTGGAAGGCAACTCCGAGCTCACGAGAAGCTGCTTTCAAGCTCAAACAAACTTGATAACTCAGAGACTGCTGTTAATCGCCATACAACTGGAAAATCTAAAATTGTAAGGCCCCTAGCAGGCAGCCTCGGCGTAACCAGATCTATTCTACAAACTGTGAGACCTCAATAGGCATGGCAAACTGTAAGACCTTAGTACGCATGGCAAACTGTAAGACCTCAACAGGCATGAAAAATCCTGAAGTTTAGGCTATACATCGCATTTGTAAGAATCCCTAAAGGGCATACCCTCGATGTAGATGCCTAAACCATCACTAGGAATCAAAAATTGCTATGGCCAAACGCATGTAGACACGTGATTTTTGACCCTCCCCGAGAATATTCACATTTTTAGCGTAAATATTTAATTTAGGTCTAAAATAGCTATTATAGTTATTTTAACTATTTTTACTTTATTTTCGTCGCAAAATAAAAAATTACAAAAAAATATATATATAAATTTTAGTTTATGTATTTCTCATAAAGTTAAAAATACAAAAATTGTACCTTACTTTTGTACTTTATATAATTTCGAAAATTACCAAAAAATATAGTTCTATTAATGTTTTGTAGTCATTTTAATTTTTGAAAAAATACAAAAATATTACTTTATATTTTATCTTTATATAAAAACAAAAATTATAAAAAATAGTTTTATTAATATTTTGTAGCTATTTTAATCTTGAAAAAATATTAAAAAAGATATAGTTTTGTTTTAAATATTAGTCTTATTTTGGTAGTTATTTTACTTACATAGGATTAGTTGAGCAACGTCGTGTTATTATTCTCGGGTCCGGGCAAAAGAATAATATTCGGGTTCAAACTACCCGTTTTAGGCCTAATTTTCGGACCTAGCCCATAATAATCCGAGTCCACCACACATGGGGGACACGCGTGGGGAACACGGACGGAACCCCACACACGGGGAACCCCACCGCGCATGGGGGACACAAATCTTGGACCCCTACACACGTGGGGTCCATTTTCTTGGCATTGGGTACAAAATAAACGGACATAGCAAGGGAAAAGGGACGGGGACAGACTGGAAAATTTAGAGGAGGGGGACCGTTGGTTCATCTCTTTCCTCCTTTGAAAGAACCAAACAAAAACCCTACTGTGAAAACACCACCACCAAACGACCACCCCGTCTCCTCCCAAACTCCATCGCAACCAGTCCGTCACCTTCCCCATCGCCTTCTTCCTCCGTGAAACCCACCATTGCTGCCACTACCAGTTTCCTCCACTGTGTCCAGCCTCTATCAAGCAGCAACTACCGCTGCTTTCCCGGTCGTCGCCCCAGCTCCCTCTCCGTCTCACGACCACCATCAACAACCCACCATCCCTCACGAACCAGCAGCAACGTCTTCGACCCTACATCCAAATGCCATCACCTTCCCATCGTGAAACCACCATCACTGCCCGTCGAACCCACGTCCCAACGCCACAACCATCTTCATCACCTCCTTCGTCGTTCAGCCCCCTCACGTTCGAAGGACCACATGGAAAATACCAGTAGCAGTCATCGCCTTCTTCTTCGTCCATTCGCGTTCGAGCTTATGACGCGAGCTATTCCGTTTGAGCTTTGATGACTGTTTCCATGGGTTCCCGTTCGAGGTCATCTGTTGAGGTCGATGTTGAGGACTGGTCCATGGCTCTATCCGTTTCTGTTTGTTCAGGTTAGTAAACCTCAAGTATTAGATAAGGAAATGTTACGTTAAATGTTCGAAGATGCAATATAGAAATTGTCAAGTATTATGTTTTCACCGTATGCATTTTGTTCATTCGGCGTTATGTTATTCTTGTTTATTTGATGTCATTAAATTAAGTTGGGTTAGTTGTTCTATGACACAAGTTTGACGTTAATTTGTTCGTCTCTTCCCTTGCTTAGTTCATTCGGACAAAACTAGCATTAGTACTTGTTGTTACTACTTCCGAAACACTCCTTCGCTAAACTCATTCTATTAAATTTCTGACGAATTATGAGATTTTAGTTGTAAAGAGGCTGTAAGGTTTAGTATTGTTAAAGGCATAAAAAATGGCATCCTTTTAAAAATAAAAAAATAAAAAAAATGAGTCGATCTTCACCAAATAAAAAATGTACAGATTGCGGAGCCATCACAAAATATATGTATTAAATACTTAGATTCCGGGACGGGCCGTTTAGCAAATTTCACGGCCCTACCCAAAATAATAATGCGCTAGTTGCTTTAGGCGCGCATTTAATAATTTTATCTCGTTAAACTCGGGTGCACATTTATGTGACCCAAATCCAAATCTCAACGGAATCGAAATGTGTCTCTAATCGCGGGTACATTGATTGTGGCATGGTCTGAGATGCATTTCCATGACGTTGCAAATTCTTTTTAATAATGAATGTGACGAGCCTCGACAAACAAAAAGTGCACAAGCTGCGGGGCCCTCTAAATGTATATATTAAAATACTTAGAATTCGAGGACAGGTCGTTTAGCGAATTTTACGGCCTTCTCCAAATAACAATAAGCTAGTTGCTTTAGGCACGCTTTTAATAATATATTTTCCCTAACTCGTGTGCACATTTATGTGTCCTAAATCCAAATCACAACCGAATCGAGATATGTCAATAATTACGGGTGCATTGATGTAACGTGGTTCGAGATATGTTTTCACGACGTTGCAAATCTTGTAAAATAATAATAACGACAAAAGCGGTTAAAAGTTGAAATTTGCACATAAGTTCATATTTGTATAAAATTAGATAATCAAGCCGAATATAACAGTTGAGCGACCGTGCTAGAACCACGGAACTCGGGAGTGCCTAACACCTTCTCTCGGTTTAACAGAATTCCTTATCCGGATTTCTGGTACGCAGATTGTAATATGGAGTCATTCTTTTCCTCGATTCGGGATTAAAATTGGTGACTTGGGACACCCTAAATCTCCCAAGTGGCGACTCTGAAATAAATAAACGAATCCCGTTTCGATTGTCCTTTAATTGGAAAAAACTCCCTTGTACCCTCGCGGGTATGTAAAAAGGAGGTGTGACAGCTCTGGCGACTCCGCTGGGGACTATTGTTGACCCAGAACCACTGGTTCAGGGTTAAGAATTCGAGCTTAGAATAATTGTTATTATTTGGCTTTATTTATTATCTGATTTTATTACATGTTTTAACTCAATGTGCTAAATGATGCTTTTACCGCTTTGATATTATTTGAACTGTATATAAACTGTGCCGAAACCCTTCTCTTCTTACCTCCGGGGAGAAGCTCGCTGGTCGAGACTCCCTATTCTGTTAGTGTCAATACCTGAAATAAGAAAGAGGCCGGATAAGTTACAAAGCCGGACGATCCCGCGGGTCCCCGGTACGTAGCCCCCTCCTCGGCTCGAGTTGTCCGCTCGGGTAAGCCAGGTCTAGAACAAATACCCAGGTTATGAACTTAGAATAACTCAGCTTCATGTCGGATCCCTAGTAGGAACGTTTATTTGCATCATGTGCATTTGACTTAGGGGACTCAACACAGGGGTTGGGTCCGTCTAGGACAAGCAACCTGAAAATAATAGACCATTTTTTGGCATCCTATGTGCTACCTGTTGTATTTATTCAAGGGTGAATGGGTCATTTGGCGGACCAATGATAGTTGAGGACAAATGGCACTCCTTATCATGCTGATCACGTTAAATAAGAAAGTTGCACGATTTTTTTTGATAAGCATGCTATTATGTTAATTAAGAACATGGGGAACATTTGTGGAATCCAAGAAGTCTTGGAATCCTATATGTCCCCCATGCTTCATTTTTGGGAAAAGCACATGGGGACCATTTGTGGAATCCAAGAAGTCTTGGAATTCCCCATGTCCCCCACGCTTCATTTTTGGGAAAAAGCACATGGGGAACATTTGTGGAATCCAAGAAGTATTGGAATTCCCTATGTCCCCCATGCCACATTTTTGAAAATAATAACAAAATAATAATAAATAAAAAAACATTGAAAATTCAAGAAAAAAAAAAAAGATTTTGCATGTTGTCATCATTTTCCACAAATTAGAAAATCGTGAGAAAAGGAGAAAATAACAGTGTAGAGATATAACTACTTGTTTTAGAAAAAAATCAATGTCCAAGTAGTGTCGAAACTCTCCCGAAATTTTGAAAAAAAGAGAAAAGAAAGGAAGGAATGTTTTATGTTTTTCGTTAATTTGTTTGTTTGTTATGAATGAAAAATAATAGTCTATTTGTTTGTTAAAAAAAGAGTAGAAAATGGAAAATGGTCTTCTCAAAAAAATAGTTTATTTGCCCGAACTACGCGGGTTTGATTCTCACCGGATGTGAGATACGTAGGCAACCCTCATCGGGTCCAACCCCCATTTTGCTAAAATAACCAAAAACAAATAAATAACAAAAAATATATATGTCAAATTTTAATAAAGAAGTCAGGTGATGTTGTTTTGTCATAAATAGCCGAATGTTCCCGAAAGGGACGCCGGAAGGCTGACTTTGCATAAACAGCCACCTTTGGATCATTTTTTAAGACTTGGTCCAGTTGACCCACACAGCCTTAAAAATCTTCGTCCTCGAGACGTTGAAAGGCCGTGTTTGCAATATTGACTTTTCTAATTTGAAAAACAATAAAAAGAGTCATGAATAAGTCAGGTGATGTTGTTTTGTCATAAATAGCCGTATGTTCCCGAAAGGGACGCCGGAAGGCTGACTTTGTATAAACAGCCACTTTTGGGTCATTATTTTAGATTTGGTCCAGTTGACCCACACAGCCTTAAAAATCTTTGTCCCCGAGGCGCTGAAGGGCCGTGTTTGCAACACCGGGTTTTTTTTGTAATTTGAAAAGAAAAAAAAAACAAATAGTCAGCGGTCAGGTGAATACCGTTTGAAGTTTGTCATGATAAGCCGAGCTAGATTTGGCCGCAACCATTCTTGCCGAAATAGCCTTAGAGTATCTTTCAGTTGTCGAAAGGTTATTTTCGTAAAAGAATGGACAAGTTTGTAAAGTGTCATAAAATAATCCTCCTCGACCTCTAAATTTATGTGAAATGTGGAAGGGGCCACATTTGCAAAAAATAACCGTTTGGTTTCATTTATTAAACGGAGAAAGGGAGCTGGCATTTTGTTTTTGAGTTTGTTTGATTTTCAAGTTTTTAAGTCATCTTTAAACCTCTGAAACCCAGTTTGTTTTATTATGAAAATTGATGAAAAAAAAATATTTCTTATTGTTTATCTTTTATTGGTCCGAACTACGCAAGGTCTGATTCATGCGGGGTCATGATACGTAGGCAATCTCCATAAGATTCGATCATAACAAAAAAAAAAGAAGAAAAAAAATCGAAAAGAAGGAAAATGAAAAAAAAAGAAAAAAAAAGAAGAAAAAGAAGAAGAAAAAAAAAACAAAGAAAAGAAAAAAGATATTGTTAATAATGAGGACCGACTAAGTCCATCCTAACCTGTTTGTTTAGCAAATAAAGTTAAGGTGGTTGGTTTGTGGTAAGCCGGACAATGACACCCAGAATCCTTTACTTGCACCTCATGATACACACTCTGCGGGGATCAGGCCTGATAACAGAAGCACTTGAATCCTATTGGGAACTTGTTGACGGAGGTTGATGATATTGAAGCTGGTAATGGTCTTGGCAGTATTAATGCGAAGCTCAGTGGCTAAGATGCCAATTTTGATAAAGTGGGAGGACGCTCCGTTCCTTGGTTAGCAAGAGAGAAGCTTGTGGTGGCTTATTTTGTTGTCATTTCTGTTCGTTCGGATTATTAGGATTGTAATTCGGATATTGTTTTGCGTCAATATCTTTCCGTTTTGTCATAGCGGTTTGTTTAAGTTTTGTCCAGTTTGTTTTTTGGGTTTTGTTCTGGTTTGTTTTGTTTTGTTATTCAAACCATTTCACCGGTAGTCTAATGCAAAATCCGGTCTTTTAATATTTCCAATCATCTTTTGTTTAGTCCTTTTATCATTTTTGTTCAATGCCGATTCTAGTGACATGACATGCGCACACAGTTCGGGCCTAATCTTAAAAGTTAATCATAAAACTCTGGAGAGGTGATTAGAACATTTAAAGAAAATAAGGACGGTTTGAGATTATTCAGAGCTCGAGTCATGTGGAACTAGGGCAAGTAAAACATAAAGAAAACCATTAAAGCCAGGTTCACCGTTCAAGATAATGAGAGTGAGAGTGTCGCCCAACGGTGCTTTAGAAATGACAAAGGAAAAAGCAAATGTTTAACATAATTGTCAAGTCCAGCACCATCGGAAGAGACTATAAATCTATTGTTTAATTGTGTTGTTTGCACTTGGCATGTTTTGAAGACTGGAATGACGAAGGCATTTTGTTCTGCTACCTAAACACTTTATCCTTCGTTACTCCTTTTGAGCCTTATTTATTTTCTTTCATACCCCTCGTTCGGAATCAGCAGCAACGAAAAAAAAAACAAAAAAAAGGGAAAAATAAAAGAAAAGAAAAATGATAACAAAGAAAAAAAGTCAGAAGAAAAAGAGGAATTGGGAACTATGTTTGACCTGATTCCTCAAAGAGGATACGTAGGCGCTTCACGGCTCGGTCATAGTTTTGAAAAATGAAAAAAAAAATCAATTAAAATATCCCCAAGCAAGAAACTGGGGCAAAGGTTGCGTTTGTTGTAAATAAATCTAGTTCCGAAGGTTGTAATTAATAACCCAAAATCTATGCATTTTTTAGCCTTTAATACCCTTTCTTTCTAGCCCTATCCAAAACCCACATTACGGTCCAAAGAAAAACCTTCTGATCAGTCTTCAAAAGATGCCAAGTCAGACAAATGGAGAGTCTTACCGGTGAGCATAACATTCTGTTCCACAGCAGAAAGGACTCTAATCCCCAACAGAAAGAGTCGTACCGGCAACACTCCAAATCCACAGCTGGAAAGTGATACAAATGAGAGAGTCTTATCGGTGAAAACCTTCACGTACACCATAAGGCGATGAAAGCTGAGAGACAAACCGAAATGAGAGAGACTTGATAGTGAAAACCCTTTGGGCACTACAAGTCGAATAAGATTGAGAATCAGATGGGGAAATGCCAAATGAAGATCTTGAAAGATGATTAACGGTAGAGGATAGGCCACATGTACGTGTCATGACCATTAGAGTCGGTATCTGCGTTTGATAGGTTTTTATTTATAGTTTCTTTAGTTAAAGAGTCATCTTTTCCTTTGTCTTTTTTATTCTGTTCCATTTTATCCTTTTCCTTTCATAGAAAAATTCCCCAATAGAGTCTGCCTGGTCATAGCAAGTGAATTGACTTCAAAATATGCCATCAGCTATCCATTATACAAAATCTGACTAGTACATCCAAATGGTATAGTCAGCAAGGAACAAGAGCGAGGCCAGTGTCAAGAAAGATATCCCCAGCAAAAGGGAATTGGCAAAAGGATTGACGAGTGTCAAGAGGGATATCCTTGCCAAAACCAAGGTTATAAACATCAAGGCCAAGGCCCATGAACAAAGCAAGGAAAGCAGTGAGCATGATTTGGGGAAATTCATGCTAGACTAAAAGGTCGGGGAAACGCCAGTTTCCGAGCTATGCCACAAAAGAAGAGGGATATCCCCAGCAAATAATATCATCCCCAACAAGCTGTGGAACATAGAGCAAGGAAGGAGAAAGGGAAAACCATCCCAGCAGGAGTATCACAACCAACCACCGCGTTTTAAACTAACAAATTTTGTTTGATTTGAAACAGGTAAAGGAAATGGCATTGATGCCAGAAATGCATGCACAAGGGATATTATCAAACTGGGGCAGAAAATTTTCCTTCCATTTAGAAAATTTTCTGGAAGTCAGGTACCCATTCGGGGAAGAATAAAGATAACGCCAGTCTCAAGGGAAGTGGTTTTTGAACCAGTGTTGCCCCCAACATAATAAGTTTCAATGGAGGAAGTTGTTCCCCAGCAAAGGGATGAAACTTGAGCTCAGAAAAGCAAGAGGCCAGCATCATTCCCAGCAGACTTCCGAAGAGTGAAGCACCAGTTCTGAAGGAATCAGAATCCCCCAGTAGTGTTATCCTCGACAGCTTATCCCCAACTGATAACATTTTACCCCCCAACAGGTAAGTAAATAATTCCCCAACAGTGTTATCCCTAGCAGTTTTGAGGAGTCCAAAACAAGTTTGGTGAAAATCGGTATCCTCAGCGGTTCCTTTCGGGGAAAGGCAAAACGACTCTCAAGGGAGGTAGTCTTCGAAGGAAGAAGCTATGCAAAAATAAAACAAAAAAAAAGAATAATAACAAAAAAAAAAAGAATAATAAAAAAAGAATAAAAAGAAAAAAGAATAAAAATAATAAAAAAAAGAGAAAAAAAGGGAAGTAGTTTGCAGAGTGATGAAACATCCTACTCAAAGGGAAGTAATTCTGGAAGGAGTAAGATAACATATTTACTCAACAGAGTTATCCTCAGCAGTGTTATCCCCAGCGGATCATCGAGATGTAGAAGCATCCTCGACAGAGTTTTGGGCAATCTAGAGTGGGTAAGCAAGAAAGTGAAAATACATCCCATCAAAATAATCCCCCGCAGTTTCAAGGGAAGACAACACAGGTAAGTAAATAATTCAGGAAGAAGGAAATGGTTCACGCATAGGAGACGCACTTCCTAAGCAAAGATTTCATTAATAGCAGACGCACTTCCTAGTTTGAAATCAGTAGAGTTTTACCCATAGGAGATGTATTTCCTCCTAAGTTTAGAGTTTTACCCATAGGAGATGCATTTCCTCCTAAGTTTAGTTTTACCCATAGGAGATGCATTTCCTCCTAAGTTTAGTTTTACCCATAGGAGATGCATTTCCTCCTAAGTTTAGTTTCACCCATAGGAGATGCACTTCCTCCTAAGTTTAGTTTTACCTATAGGAGATGCATTTCCTCCTAAGTTTGTTTTACCCATAGGAGATGCATTTCCTCCTAAGTTTGTTTTACCCATAGGAGATGCATTTCCTCCTAAGTTGTTGATAAAAACAAAGACCTAGTCTGATGAACCTTCTCCTAGGATCAAAATCTTAGTCTGACGAATTTTTCTCCCAAGATAGAGACCTAGTCTGATGAACCTTCTCCTAGGATCAAAATCTTAGTTTGATGAATCTTTCTCCTAAGATACCAAAAAAAGACCTAGTCTGATGAACCTTCTCCTAGGATCAAAATCTTAGTCTGACGAATTTTTCTCCTAAGATACCAAAAAAAAGACCTAGTCTGATGAACCTTCTCCTAGGATCAAAATCTTAGTCTGACGAATTTTTCTCCTAAAATAGAGACCTAGTCTGATGAACCTTCTCCTAGGATCAAAATCTTAGTCTGATGAATCTTTCTCCTAAGATCCCAAAAAAAAAGACCTAGTCTGATGAACCTTCTCCTAGGATCAAAATCTTAGTCTGACAAATCTTTCTCCTAAGATACCAAAAAAAAGACCTAGTCTGATGAACCTTCTCCTAGGATCAAAATCTTATTCTGACGAATTTTTCTCCTAAGATAGAGACCTAGTCTGATGAACCTTCTCCTAGGATCAAAATCTTAGTCTGATGAATCTTTCTCCTAAGATACCAAAAAGAAAAGACCTAGTCTGATGAACCTTCTCCTAGGATCAAAATCTTAGTCCGATGAATTTTTCTCCTAAGATAGAGACCTAGTCTGACGAACCTTCTCCTAGGATCAAAATCTTAGTCTGATGAATCTTTCTCCTAAGATACCAAAAAAAACAAGACCTAGTCTGATGAACCTTCTCCTAGGATCAAAATCTTAGTCTGATGAATTTTTCTCCTAAGATAGAGACCTAGTCTGACGAACCTTCTCCTAGGATCAAAATCTTAGTCCGATGAATTTTTCTCCTAAGATAGAGACCTAGTCTGACGAACCTTCTCCTAGGATCAAAATCTTAGTCTGATGAATCTTTCTCCTAAGATACCAAAAACAAAAATGACCTAGTCTGATGAACCTTCTCCTAGGATCAAAATCTTAGTCTGATGAATCTTTCTCCCAAGATAACAAAAAGACCTAGTCTGACGAACCTTCTCATAGGATCAAAATCTTAGTCTGATGAATCTTTCTCCTAAGATAACCAAAAAACAAAAAAAAAAGACCTAGTCTGATGAACCTTCTCCTAGGATCAAAATCTTAGTCTGATGAATTTTTCTCCTAAGATAGAGACCTAGTCTGACGAACCTTCTCCTAGGATCAAAATCTTAGTCTGATGAATCTTTCTCCTAAGATACCAAAAAAAAACAAGACCTAGTCTGATGAACCTTCTCCTAGGATCAAAATCTTAGTCCGATGAATTTTTCTCCTAAGATAGAGACCTAGTCTGACGAACCTTCTCCTAGGATCAAAATCTTAGTCTGATGAATCTTTCTCCTAAGATACCAAAAAAAAAAATCCTAGTCTGACGAATTTTCTCCTAGGATAATTTGAAAAAAAAACAACGTTTGAATTTGAAAAAAAAGGAGTCATTTTTAGTTTTCTTAAGATTATCAATGTTTAGTTTTCTTAAAGCCAGGCGCCCACCTGTATAACGAGAGGAATACATTTCAGTCTTTTCATTTCAAGTGTTGAAGTTGGGAGCCCGCCCATAGAACAGACGCATACATTTCAGTCTTTACATTTCATGTCAGGCACCCACCTACATAACGAGAGGAATACATTTCAGTCTTTACATTTCATGTTTCAGGTGCCCACCTGTATAACAAGAGGAATACTTTTTAGTCTTATGCTGCAGATTTTGAAACCAGTAACCCCACCGGAAGGTAGAAGGTTACAACAGGAATCCCAGGCACCGGGAAGCAGAAGGCTACAACAAAAATCCCCAGCATTCAATCCAAGTTAGAAATAGTAGAAGCTCGCCTCAAGAATGCGAGTCGACAGCATGGGATGATCAACAGAAGCTGGTCACAAAAACAAAAATAAGAAAAAAAAGAGCAAGCATAAAAAAAAGGAAAAAAGAAAAAGAAAAAGAACCCAGAGTACGGAAGTGGAGAACAGATGTGGTCTGCTCGAGAACTAGCACCTACAACTAGCAAGTCAAGGTTCAAATCCAAAGTCTGTATGAAGCACCATTCAAGACTCAAGATCAAGTTTCAGAAGACTTACAGATAGAAATCCTTGTAATTAGTAGATGATAGGCTTAGTTAGTCTTTTTCAGTTTTCATTTTTGATGTAATGACAGGACCGCGGACCGGAACCTCAATGGAACGGCACCTCGATCGGATCTTCACCTCGGTACACTCTACCACCTCTCTCATTTCCGAACTACACGTGGCCTGATTCCTGTATAACCAAGGATATGTAGGCAGTTCATATACCAGGGCTCGGTCACATTCCCTTCCTTTCCTTAGTGTAGTCCCTCCAAATAATGATCGGGTCAAAAATATGTCTAGTCGTTCTTTGTCGAAAAACTCTTCGTGTTTCCAGTCAAAGAGGGGCAGCTGTAGACACGTGATTTTTTACCCTCCCTGAGAATTTTCACATTTTTAGCGTAAATATTTAATTTAGGTCTAAAATAGCTATTATAGTTATTTTAACTATTTTTACTTTATTTTCGTCGCAAAAGAAAAAATTACAAAAAAATATATATATAAATTTTAGTTTATGTATTTCTCATAAACTTGAAAAAATACAAAAATTGTACCTTACTTTTGTACTTTATATAATTTCGAAAATTACCAAAAAATATAGTTCTATTAATGTTTTGTAGTCATTTTAATTTTTGAAAAAATACAAAAATATTACTTTATATTTTATCTTTATATAAAAACGAAAATTACAAAAAATAGTTTTATTAATATTTTGTAGCTATTTTAATCTTGAAAAAATATTAAAAAAGATATAGTTTTGTTTTAAATATTAGTCTTATTTTGGTAGTTATTTTACTTACATAGGATTAGTTGAGCAACGTCGTGTTCTTATTCTCGGGTCCGGGCAAAAGAATAATATTCGGGTTCAAACTACCCGTTTTAGGCCTAATTTTCGGACCTAGCCCATAATAATCCGAGTCCACCACACATGGGGGACACGCGTGGGGAACACGGACGGAACCCCACACACGGGGAACCCCACCGCACATGGGGGACACAAATCTTGGAACTCTACACACGTGGGGTCCATTTTCTTGGCATTGGGTACAAAATACACGGACATAGCAAGGGAAAAGGGACGGGGGACAGACTGGAAAATTTAGAGGAGGGGCACCGTTGGTTCATCTCTTTCCTCCTTTGAAAGAACCAAACAAAAACCCTACTGTGAAAACACCACCACCAAACGACCACCCCGTCTCCTCCCAAACTCCATCGCAACCAGTCCGTCACCTTCCCCATCGCCTTCTTCCTCCGTGAAACCCACCATTGCTGCCGCTACCAGTTTCCTCCACTGTGTCCAGCCTCTATCAAGCAGCAACTGCCGCTTCTTTCCAGGTCGTCGCCCCAGCTCCCTCTCCGTCTCACGACCACCATCAACAACCCACCATCCCTCACGAACCAGCAGCAACGTCGTCGACCCTACATCCAAATGCCATCACATTCCCATCGTGAAACCACCATCACTGCCCGTCGAACCCACGTCCCGATGCCACAACCATCTTCATCACCTCCTTCGTCGTTCAGCCCCCTCACGTTCGAAGGACCACACGGAAAAAACCAGTAGCAGTCATCGCCTTCTTCTTCGTCCGTTCGCGTTCGAGCTTATGACGCGAGCTATTCCGTTTGAGCTTTGATGACTGTTTCCATGGGTTCCCATTCGAGGACATCCGTTGAGGTCGATGTTGAGGACTGGTCCATGGCTCTAACCGTTTCTGTTTGTTCATGTTAGTAAACCTCAAGTATTTGATAAGGATTTTTTACGTTAAATGTTCGAAGATGCAATATAGAAATTGGTATGATAATTTTCTGCTTATGTTTTCACCGTATGCATTTTGTTCATTCGGCGTTATGTTATTCTTGTTTATTTGATGTCATTTAATTAAGTTGGGTTAGTTGTTCTATGACACAAGTTTGACGTTAATTTGTTCGTCTCTTCCCTTGCTTAGTTCATTCGGACAAAACTAGCATTAGTACTTGTTGTTACTACTTCCGAAACACTCCTTCGCTAAACTCATTCTATTAAATTTCTGACGAATTATGAGATTTTAGTTGTAAAGAGGCTGTAAGGTTTAGTATTGTTAAAGGCATAAAAAATGGCATCCTTTTAAAATAAAAAAATAAAAAAAAACGAGTCGAGCTTCGCCAAATAAAAAATGTACAGATTGCGGAGCCCTCACAGAATATATGTATTAAATACTTAGATTCCGGGACGGGCCGTTTAGCAAATTTCACGGCCCTACCCAAAATTATAATGCGCTAGTTGCTTTAGGCGCGCATTTAATAATTTTATCTCCTTAAACTCGGGTGCACATTTATGTGACCCAAATCCAAATCTCAACGGAATCGAAATGTGTCTCTAATCGCGGGTACATTGATTGTGGCATGGTCTGAGATGCATTTCCATGACGTTGCAAATTCTTTTTTAATAATGAATGAGACGAGCCTCGACAAACAAAAAGTGCACAAGCTGCGGGGCCCTCTAAATGTATATATTAAAATACTTAGAATTCGAGGACATGCCGTTTAGCGAATTTTACGGCCTTCTCCAAATAACAATACACTAGTTGCTTTAGGCATGCTTTTAATAATCTATTTTCCCTAACTCGGGTGCACATTTATGTGACCTAAATCCAAATCTCAACCGTGTCGAGATATGTCAATAATCACGGGTGCATTGATGTAACGTGGTTCGAGATATGTTTTCACGACGTTGCAATTATTGTAAAATAATAATAACGACAAAAGCCGTTAAAAGTTAAAATTTGCACATAAGTTCATATTTGTATAAAATCAGATAATCAAGCCGAATATAACAGTTGAGCGACCGTGCTAGAACCACGGAACTCGGGAATGCCTAACACCTTCTCCCGGGTTAACAGAATTCCTTATCCGGATTTCTGGTACGCAGACTGTAATATGGAGTCATTCTTTTCCTCGATTCGGGATTAAAATTGGTGACTTGGGACACCCTAAATCTCCCAAGTGGCAACTCTGAAATAAATAAACGAATCCCGTTTCGATTGTCCTTTAATTGGAAAAAACTCCCTTGTACCCCCGCGGGTACGGAAAAAGGAGGTGTGACAACGCATATGACTACGGTCAAAACGGCTAATACAGCCAAAATAATGCGACTCGGGGGCACCCGACTGTCGCTAAAAAATCACATGCCACTACTCCGAATATACTTTATAAAGAACCAGTTAAAACATGCTTCCCTCCACAGGCAAAAATGAGCTCCGACAACGTCGGCTCTAAAATGCAAGAGCGTCGATCTCCTCGACCTACGAGCTATGAACCTTATGAGGTTCACGAAACATCATCGACAACGACTTGAAATCGAGGTTCCTCTGGAATCGATGACGGGTCAGGCAAAAATATTGTAAAAAGACCTTAATGAGCGGAATCAAAGCCTACAAAAACCCCACAGGAAAAAAGAGCGTAAGAGCCATTGTCTCCAGCTAAGCAAGCCTACGGGCCTCATATTGGAACACCTCTACGACCAAACAGCGTAAGAGCCATTGTCGCCAGCTAAAAAATCTTGACAACTTGAGGATTAAAGTGAGCTCGAATCATAACCCGATTCGGAGACGGGATCCAAAATAGTTAACTATGCAAAGCCTCCGAGCCACATATTAAAAGTACTATGGCCATGATAGTAAGGTGTACAAGGTATGTTAAAAGAGAGTAGTATTTAATTAAGTTGAGACAATTTTTAAATTAAACGGGTAATTGATTAATTACCGGATAACAGGACATTACCTGGCTAACTAATAAGCGGATAAAATTTAAGAAACTAACCACCCACCAACGTGGCACAAGGCCACTAATTAAATAGGATGACTCATAAACAATTGAAATAGGTCTCTAACCTTATCCCTACAAGGAATCTGATAAACCCACTAATATGATACATCAAATTAGTATCAAGTTCATTAAAAACCAAGAAAACAGAAGCAAACTTCATTCTTGTATGTCTTTAACATCTTATGACTTTAGCCTCAATTTGTTCTTGGTTTGAAACAAAGAACATGAACAGGACTATTTCGTCCAAACAATTCCACTCTTTAGCCAAAAATATTTCGATAAAAATTTCAAAAGGCCACCACAATTTCGTTCAAAATTTTTAAGGGATTCAGGCGGAATTCTGTTCAACACATTTCACGGAAGCAGAAGCTTCAGTCCATTCAAATAATTCCAGGAACAGGTATGTTAAGGTCATCCCTTCTTTCTTTTGGCATGGTCCAAATTATACTAAAGAAATGAGTAAATACACAGTGTTCTATAAATTATTCTATTCATAAAAATAGTAGTGGTGTCTATATTCTTGATTCCCCATGAGAATTATTATTATTATTATTATTATTATCTTCTGTTTATGGGTTTTAGAATAATACGCAGTTGAAAAAGTTTATCCGGAAGAAATATCGAGATTATTATGTATTTTTGATGCATTTCACTCGTTTATACATGTGTATTGACCCATGACCAGATGGCGTTATATACGCGTATATATGTAAATAAATGTATATGGGATATGGGAAAAAGGTACGACGTTATATATGCACCACCACTGATCAGCTGGTATATGATGATGATATTGCCCACAGTGGATGAAATATGATTCAAATGGTATTATATACGCGTATATATGTATGTATATATATGTATATGGGATACGGGAAAGATTATGGTGTTATATACGTACCAACACCTGATCAGCTGGTATACGATGATGATTTTGCCCACAGTGGCTGATATGATATGATGGGATGCCCTCAGAGGCTGATGATGTTATGAAACATGTACCTATACACGACATGACATTCATACACATATGCATGATGCTAAAAGTTAATTATGATTTACAAAGTTATTCAGACTTACAGGTTGAGTCATGTACCCTATATTTATTCCATGTCTCTTATGTACTTATTTATGTGCCTTACATACTTGGTACATTATTCGTACTAACATCCCTTTTGCCTGGGGACGCTGCGTTTCATGCCCACAGGTCCAGATAGATAGGTCGAGAGCCCTCCAAGTAGGCTATCAACTCAGTGAAAGTTGTTGGTGCGCTCCATTTGCTTCGGAGTTGCGTATTTAGTTAGTATGATTTAGACGTGTATTGCTTGGTATAGCGGGACTCTGTCTCGACCTTTATGATATTTTTGTACTCTTAGAGGCTTGTAGACATATGTCGTGTACGTGAAAGATTGTACGACCTTGTCGGCCTATGTTTTGAATTTATAAAGGATCATGTTGGCCTATTAGGCCCTTATGTCACGTGTATCTGATGATGTAATAAGAAAGATACGTTACGTTGGTACTCGGTTGAGTAAGGTACCGGGTGCCCGTTGCGGCCCATCGGTTTGGGTCGTGACAAAAGTGGAGCAGTTCTGTCCTAGGGAGTCTACAAGCCGTGTCTAGTATAGTCTTGTTTATGGGTGTGTCGTGCACCACATTTATAAGTAGGAGGCTACAGGGCATTTAGGACTGCCACTCTTTCTTCTTACTCTAGATCTTGTGATAGAGCTCACTTATAAGAATTCAAGTCTGGAACTTCTATTTTTATTCGTAATAAGACGATGCCTACATTCAGAAAGATGATCGATAAGAGATATAGCTGTTGAAGTATTGAATTAAAGAAACTAGACTTTGTATCATGCTTATGATAAGTAAATGTGAGGTCTTCAGAAAATCATGTGCGTACTGAAAGGTGTAAGCCTCTTGATAAGAAGCCTTAAGGCAAGATTGCCTATCCATCTTTATGGTGATGTACAATGAGAGATTAAGAAGATAAGTACAAGTTTCTGCAAGTAAAACGAGCAAGGTGAAAAAGGGTATGAGGTACCCAGTTAATGAAGGTTAACAACGTTTATAATTGAGGCAAATGAACATAAGCTTTTTGAGTTATATTCAATAGTAACAGAGGTATATACAATTGGTCGCACCCCTTCCAGATATGCCCTATGGGGGTTAACAAAAGTAGTATAAGAAAATATGATGGATGAATTGATTGTGTCAGTTGACATTTCTAAAGGATATTGCAAATGTGCTAATAGATCTCTTTATGAGACACCTAGATGGTGCACTCTAAAATAGTGCAGCCAGATATGAGTACTACAAAGACATGCACTATAAGCCTTGAGGGGATATATATTACCTTAGTGTGGTCGCGTCCCTAGTAAAGCGAGAACGTTAAGCAACTTGAAGAGCCACTAGATGGAACAAAGGGAAGCTAAAAGCAAAAGAATGTCTTGTTCGAGTTTTTAGAATAAAGTGATAAGCATAAATGTTAGCATGAAATAAGAAAAGAGTTAATGAAGCATTATGAGTAAGAAGTGATATATGGATGACAACGGTAGATCAAAAGATGACAATATTACAAAATCTATAGTCAAGTGAGGGAAGAGACGAGGGGTGATATGCCTTAGGACAACAAAAGAGTATAGGCCATACAATAATGTCCTAATTTCAAGAAATAATTTCGCAATTCTAGCGTGATTACCAAGAAGAAAATTTAGACCTCAGAGTAATAGAATCAGTATGGGTTGGTGAATAAGATAAATTAAACATGAATTACGGACTGAGTGACTGGTGATAGTCTCCATCATAAGAACTTCAGATTTTGTTCCTCTAATAATAGAATGGATGACAAAAGAAGATTCATGAGAAATTTAGAGAATGATCATTCAGGAAGACGCTTCCCTACAGCAAGCAATGTGAGCAAAGTTCAGCTTAAGGGACTGTATGTGACAGTTATACTAAATTTCACCCTCGTGAGTAAGGGATTTTGCTATCCTTGGTGCGAAGGATTATCGCAAGGCGAGTAAAAGTCATCAATAATGTGAAAGGATGCCAAAGATGAAAAGGTCAAACATCTATAGGCAGATCGTCGTAGCTCCAACTCTTAGTACTCCCTTAAAGGGGGGAATATGGAGTGATAAAAGGAAGAATGCGATAAAAATGAGAAAGGGATGAGATTTCACTTATCCAAATGCAACAGATATGCTACGATTCCAGAACATTATGCAAACGCGACGTCAAGGAGAAGAAGTAAGGGTTCCTACCTGAGATGTTATTGATAATTAAGGAGCCAGTGCGAGAAGTAAGTTAAGACCAAGGAAATAACCCACGAAACATTTTGCGGAATATTGACATGAGGATGGGCCAACGAGTAGTTAGTAGTTGATTCAGAAAGAGCCTAACTATTGCTAGTCTAGAGGATACAAAACAAGACAGCAGGTAGTGCAAGATAAAGACAGTAAAATGCAATATAGTGAATTTAGTCCCACAGTTATGACATTGTAATACTTGAGAAATATTCAAATAGGAGTTGGGGTAGTTAAAGGTACCGGGTGCCCGTCGTGGCCCATCGGTTTGGTTCGTGACAAAAGTGGTAGCGTACACAACATATGTCTACAAGCCTCTAAGAATACATAAATGTCATAAAGGTCAGGACAGAGTCCCGCCATACCAAACAATACACGTCTAAATCATACTAACACGCAACTCCAAAGCAAATGGAGCGCACCAACATCTTCCGCTGAGCTGATAGCCTACTTGGAGGGCTCTCGACCTGTCTATCTGGACCTGCGGGAATGAAACGCAGCATCCCCAGGCAAAAAGCACGTCAATATGAATAATGTACCGAGTATGTAAGGCACATATATAAATACATAAGAGATATGGAAGGCATATAGAGTACATGACTCAACCTGTAAGTCTGAATAACTTTGTAAATCATAAATTACTTTTAGCGTCATGCATATGCATATGAATGTCATCTCATGCATAGGTACATATTTCATAACATCATCAGCCTTTGAGGGCATCCCATCATATCATATCCGCCACTGTGGGCAAAATCATCATCGTATACCAACTGATCAGGTGGTAGTGCGTATATAACACCATAACCATGCCCATATCCCATTTACATATATATATATATATATATATATATATATATATATATATATATATATATTGTCACACCTCCTTTTTGCACGCCCCGCCCCGAAGGGTTGGATACGCGGGGGAGTTTTTCCAATTTAAGTGACAATATTCGAAATGGGATTATTTATTTAATTCAGAGTCTCCACTTGGGAATGGTTTGGCTTTTGGTGTCCCAAGTCACCGGTTTATCTTGAATCCCAAATCGAGGAAATTTTTGACTTTTCCAAATGAAGTCTGCGAACCAGAAATTCTAAGTAAGGAATTCTGTTGACCCGAGGGAAGGTGTTAGGCACCCTCAAATCCCGTGGTTCTAGCACGGTCGCTTAAATTGTTATAATGGCTAAATATCTGATTTAAATACATGTTATGACCTACGTGCTTTTATTAAGTTTAAACCGCTTTTATTATTGTCATTTATTTTTATAGAAATTGCAACGTCGTGAAAATGCATCTCGAACCACGTCACAATCAATGCACCCGTGGTCGTCGACACATTTTGACTCCGTTGAGATTTGGATTTGGGTCACATCAATGTGCACCCGTGTTTAAGAAGGTTAAATTATTAAAGGTGCACCTAAAGCAACTAGCGTATTGTTATTTTGGGAAGGCCGTAAAATTCGCTAAACAGCCTGTCCCGAATTATAAGTATTTTTGTTTGTCGAGGCTCGTCTCATTATCTTTTAAAGGATATCCTATAGTGACTATGTTTCTATTATGTTTGTCTCTAAAAAATAAAAGAAAAAGATACCAAATTTGCTTGTTTAAACGATTACATACTAAATCTCCACTATGTTCGCTGAATCCGAATTTTTGTTTAATTACCTGATTTTATGGGGTGAGAGTTATCTCATGCCTTGTCTTAAACGAGTGAATGCGCTTGTTAACTTGCTAAGGGAGATTGCAAGCAAACTAATAACATATACTAAACTTACATTAAACGACCTTCAAGTTTGAATTTAAAACTAGCTTGTTTGGGCTTGATTAATGAAGTCGTCTATTTATCAGAAAAGCTGCTACTAATTGAATTCAAAACCGCCTAATGAAATTTGCGTGTAACGGAGTTAAATTGAACAGTTTGACACCAATGTTACATCCATCCAGGTTACTAGCAATCCATTTTATACATATAAGATATATAACTGAGAATGACTTATGTGCGTATACCGGCTACTCATGCATTCCACGAACTGCGTAATCACATCACACACACAATTAAAGCAAGGTAAACCATTGTAAGTTAAAACAGTTAAACAGACCTAGTTTTCAATTGAATACAAAAACTAACTGCTGTATCTTCCTATGGAGTTCGCAATCTAAAGATTTGCGCGAATTTATTAACCCTTTACAAGACTATAGGTGCGATACTGAAGGACTGAAAATTCTTTGCATCTTCATTTCAACTCATTGCTATTGTTACATCAAATATGAGATTCAAAATGTGTACCTGGATGCTGAAATGCAAAGAGGAAAGTGGAAGCAACAGGTCAGCAACAAACTCAAAGGGACAGTAGTGATCAACAATTAAACAGCGACGAGCAGCAGCAGTAGCAACAAATAAACAACAGAACAATTGGAGTAGAATCAAGATCCCAAATAGACCAAATCCCAGAACAAACCAATAAACAACTAGTAAACTCAGTTGGGATTTGGAAGAAATCAGTATTGAACAAACAGGTCAAGACCAGTGAAATCAAGACAGCAATGGAAAATGTAGTTCCTAATTTTGTCTTTCTGTGTTTTCTATCTCTTGCCCTCTCTCTATCCTGTATATATCCTCTCTCAATATGTATCTGTATGTATCTAACAATCAAGTCTCGAAAAATCTGAGTCCAATTTTCAGTCTAAAAAAATCTGTCTCCTTTTTTTCTTTTCAAAATTCAGTCTCCTTTTTCCTTTTCAAAATCCAGTCCCCCCTAATGGAAGTTCTGCATGTTTTTTATAGCCTAGCAATCAACCCTTTACAGTCTGTTAAACACATTCAGGTCCCCTCCCATGTGGTCTGTGGTTTTTCCACTCATCTTTTAAAATTAACAAACCCCTCCCATGATATTCCTTGACAGTCCCCTTTAACATTTTATTAAACTAAAAGCAGACAGGGGTAGCAAGAATATAATTTGACAGCATATGCTGTCAAACTATTTTAATCTAAAAAGGGCCTTTATGCACATGTTGTGCACAAATGCACATGCCACCAATTCAGACTGCGGTTACAAACCAAATCCTTAAGTTTCTGATTCAAATCAACAAATATAAGTAGCTATATTCGATTCTCAATTTTGATTCAAACAATGTTCAGCAAGAAACAGATCAATTTGTTATCATTCAAACAGCTGAAACTATTCGACGACACGTATCGAATCGACTATACTAATTACAACATATACAAACGAAAACCATGATCAGAACTCTAACAGTATCAACATACGATTCAAATTGTACTGACTAAGCAAAAGTTGTACTGGGGAATCAATTAATCAGTCAATTTCAAAGTTCAATTGATTGCACAGCTCATACACATATGCACATTATCAGTGAATAGAAGACAGACTCGATCAAACATAGAGGTGGACAACAACAGTTGATAAAATTTTAAAGACACAAATTAAACAAAACATTTGGCCATACGAACAGACCTTTAACAACACATGTACTGAATCAAGGAAAAGAAAAACACACCTACCTTAAAGCCCTGGAAAATCAGGAAGCCTTAGCTCGTATTTGAAAAGACCCTTCTTGGGGTTGAACGGACTTTAATCGAAGTGTTCTCAACTGAGAACACTCCGATTAAGGTCCATTAGACCCTAATCAACTTGGCTCAAACGGACACAAATCAGGCTCGGGGTTTCTAGGGTTCCTAGATGGCAGATTTAGGATTTGGGTTTCCACGGTTAGATTCGGACCAAACCAAGCATGGTTTGGTCATGAGGGAGGTCCGGGGACTGTCTGGTGTGAAGCTGGGGTAGATCGGTGTAAGTCGAGGTCCGACTCGAATCTTTAAATGAAGATTCGAGAAGGTGGGAGGGGATTCGAGCTAAGCGGTTGGTGGATTTGGGTTCAGGATGGTGAGGTGCATCTATGGTGTTAAGGTGGGGGTCACCGGCGTCCATGCCGCCGGGATTAATGGTGAGGGTAAAGGGGGCAGCTAGGGTTCCTGAGGTTTTGGGTCTGGGGAAGGGATGACTAAGGCAGGGGGGTTTGGATAGGGGGCAGGGTGTGATATGAGGCTTTTTATACGGGGTGGATGATTGTGTCTTGGCCGTTGGATTGCCGCTGATCAACGGCTGTGATCTTTCCATTAAAAGAAACGGTGTCATTTGCTTTCATACTGGGGTGGATCAGGCCGGGTTTCATTGGGTCGGCTCTGATAACAGGTAAAGGAGATGAGACGAGGGCTGTTAGATCAGCCCGGCTTGAATGGCTGAGATTAGACGGCCTTATACGGCGTCGTTTGGGTAAAGGATTGGCCTGATCTGGGCCGTTCCTTTGAACCAATCAATGGCTCGAAGAAATGATGCCTATACGGTGTCGTTTGGGGCGTCTTACAAAAGGCCTAGTTGGACTGGGTCATTTGCATTGGTTTGGGCCTGATTTTATTTAAAATCTTGGCCCAAATCTAATGTTTTCCTTCTCATAATTAAATAAAAATTCTTAAAAATAGAATCATACCAATATTAATAAGTACTCAAAACAACAATTATCACTCACATTGACATTTAATTAAAAATAAAATCATTAAATGCAAAAAATAGAATAAAAGATACATATATTTTACGATTTTGCTTTTAAAATCAATTACGGTTCAGATACACACGACACACACACATTTTTTTGTATTTTGTTTTTATAAAAAAAATAAAACGGACAAAATCATAAATAATTAACGAAACGCCACATAAAAATCCAAAAATTGTACAGCAAGACCAATTGCTATTATTTTGTTTTCTTTTGGAGTGATTGTTGCATAAAACAAAAATCACGTGCTCACAACTGCCCCTCTTTGTTCGGAAACACGAAGAGTTTTCGTGCAAAGATAAAGTGAGCGGATATGAGTGACTTTTGCCTATTGGACTATTCCGTGTGAAGCATTTTTTTTTTAAACATTTGACCGAATCTTTGCTTCGAAGATTTCCTACATATCCTGGGCTAAACAGGAATCAGGTCAATGTAGTTCGGGAAATTTTGGCAGCTGGGACTACCATGGGATTGCAATGCTTGCTGTTATTGCTGTTGCTGTTGTCATTGTTGCTTTACTGACCGCCTTATTACAACAAAAGAAAAATTGAAACTGAATTAAATACTTATATGCATGTCAACTGCTAGTTACAAGATTCCTATCTATGATTCTTTTGCGACTTGATCTTGGGTCTTAGCTGATTTTGCTTGGAGACTTCGATCCGAATCTTGATGCTTGCGAGTTGTAGGTGTTTGTTTATCTCTGGGATACTGAGTGAGACGAGATTGGCAGAGTTCGGGACCTTGATCAAGTCTTGGAGCGATCTGCCTTCCATTTTCTTCGGTATCTCGGGACATCTTCTTCTTCTTCCCCCTTTTTTTATTCTGGGTTGAGACTCATCTCGTGCGTCGTCTCGATCCATGCGCCTCTAGGTTAGACCTGCGGGGAAAAACAAACGAACGAAATTTTCTGCCCCAGTTTCACTAGGAAAAATTTCGTGAGTTATTTGCCAGGAAGTTCATAGAATTGATGAAGGAATTGGAAAATTTCAGTTTCCAAAATGCCAATTCCGGGATTGGGTCAACGGTACGGCCACAAGATATGAATGCTCAGTTTAGGGTTGGAGACCTAAGGCTGGCGGGATGGAAATAGTTCAGTTCAGGGTTGGAGCCCTAATGCCGACTAGCTGGGGAGAAGCTTAGTTTAGAGTTGAAACTCTAATGCTGACCAACTGGGAAAAAGTTCAGTTTAGGGTTGGGGCCCTAATGCTGAATGAATGGACAGAAGTTCAGTTTATGGTTTAAAACCCTAATGCTGATTAAAGGGAAAAAGTTCAGTTTAGGGTTTTAAACCCCAATGCTGACTAAAGGGAAAAGTTCAGTTTAGGGTTTTAAACCCCAATGCTGACTAAAGGAAAAAGTTCAGTTTAGGGTTTAAAACCCTAATGTTGACTAAAGGAAAAGTTCAGTTTAGGGTTTAAAACCCTAATGCTGACTAAAGGAAAGAGTTCAGTTTAGGGTTTTAAACCCCAATGCTAACTAAAGGGAAAAGTTCAGTTTAGGGTTTTAAACCCCAATGCTGACTAAAGGAAAGAGTTCAGTTTAGGGTTTAAAACCCTAATGCTGACTAAAGGAAAAGTTCAGTTTAAGGTTTAAAACCGTAATGCTGACTAAAGGAAAAGTTCAGTTTAGGGTTTAAAACCCTAATGCTGACTAAAGGAAAAGTTCAGTTTAGGGTTTAAAACCCTAATGCTGACTAAAGGGAAAAGTTCAATTTAGGTTTTAAAACCCTAATGCTGACTAAAAGAAAAAGTTCAGTTTAGGGTTTAAAACCCTAATGCTGACTAAAGGAAAAGTTCAGTTTAGGGTTTAAAACCCTAATGCTGACTGAATGGAAAAAGTTCAGTTTAGGGTTTAAAACCCTAATGCTGACTAAATGGAAAAGAGTTCAGTTTAGGGTTTAAAACCCTAATACTGACTAAAGGAAAAGAGTTCAGTTTAGGGTTTAAAACCCTAATGCTGACTAAATGGAAACGTTCAGTTTAGGGTTTAAAACCCTAATGCTGACTGAATGGAAAAAGTTCAGTTTAGGGTTTAAAACCCTAATGCTGACTAAATGGAAAAGAGTTCAGTTTATGGTTTAAAACCCTAATGCTGACTAAAGGAAAAAGTTCAGTTTAGGGTTTAAAACACTAATGCTGACTGAATGGAAAAAGTTCAGTTTAGGGTTTAAAACCCTAATGCTGACTGAATGGAAAAAGTTCAGTTTAGGGTTTAAAACCCTAATGCTGACTAAATGGAAAAGTTCAGTTTAGGGTTTAAAACCCTAATGCTGACTGAATGGAAAAAGTTCAGTTTATGGTTTAAAACCCTGATGCTGACTACATGGAAAAGAGTTCAGTTTAGGGTTTAAAACCTTAATGCTAACTGGCTGGGGACAAAGTTCGAGGATACTAACTGACCTCTCTTTTTTGAATTTTCTTGTTTTAGTAGAAGATAAAAGGGAATTTCTTGGAAACTTAACCTTCGAGTGGACTCCTTATTACCGAACTGTTTCTTGTACTCGTGTACCTTCTTCTTTGGGTGACACCTGCTTCTTGCACGGTTGTCTTGGATTATACCTGTTTCAAATTTCTCAAACAAAGAACAATTGTTAGCTTGGAAATGGCGGTTGGTTCGGTGGCCTTGATTGTTCCAGTTGCTTTGTTGCGTCCTTATTTCTGTTGCGAAGTCCTGCTATTGATTGGATTCAAACGGGGATTTCAACGGGGATTTTAATTAGGAGACTCTGTGGGGATTTGTACAAGGGGAAGCTCTGTGGGATTTGTACACAGGGGACTTGCTGGGGATTAGCTGCAAAACGGGCTTTCCAGGATTTGTTGGGGTAAGCTTGCTGGGAAATCTTTACAAAGGGACTTGCTGGGGACTTGTTGGGGAAATCTTTTTTTTATTTATTTAAACAAAGGGAGACCCTGTGGGGATCTGCACAAGAGGGAAAAATCTGTGGGATTTCGCTGGGGCAGACTCTTTGGGGAATATTTACATAGTGGATTCTTTGTGTGGATTTGTACAAAAGGAAAACCCTATGGGAATTTGTACAAGGCGGACTTGCCGTTGATTTGTTGGGGTAGGCCATGCTGGGGAAAAATTTCTCTTCTCTTTTTTTCTTTTTGTGACTTTACTCCAAATGCAGTCAACATTATGATCCATCAGGTTTGGACAAACGTACCAATGAAACGAGGTATTTTCCTTCGTGAGACGGAATTTCGTGAGACCAAACCTGCCACCTATCCTTTCCAGCATATTTGGGACTTGGTTAAAAATGAAAGGGATTGAAAGGAAAAATAAAATAAAGACACGGAGAAAGCAAATTTCAGAAAAGAAGTGTCCTTTTCGGGACACGAAAGACTTATCTGAGGGAAACAATGCTGACTTTAAATGGATATGACATGCTTTTTGGGCTGGACGCCTGACATTCAATGAACTTGCATTTCCCCCTGAACCAAAATGGATCTGCGTTTTCAAAACGGTGGGACATGCCAAAATCTCTTGAGGTGGAGTCATCCTTTCGGCCAACAGCGCCCTTTGCGGGTTTTCGCTAGACGACCTCTCTTATTTCTCTTCCTGTCATCGCTTGATAGCACTCTTTGCGAGTTTTTACTAAACAAGCTCTCTCATTTTGGTTTCTCTACTCCCGTCGCCTCGTGGTGCCCGTAGGTTTTCACCGTCGAGACTCTCTCATTTTATTTCTCTCAATTAAGAGTGTGCCGGTCTCCATTCGTGATGCTTCTTGGCTTTCCGCTACCTTTGGTAATTGATATGAAGGGTTGTGTTTGGTAAAGAGAGGTAGATGATACTACAACTTTTAAACCGTTTGACGTGCCCCGGTTTCAATTTCAGGGTAATTGGAATTTTATTGTTGGTGTGACTGAACCTCAGGGAGAGGCTGCCTACGTATCCTTTCGGAATCAAGTCAAACGTAGTTCAGGCCTCGATCAATGTTTTGTTTTGTTTGGTTTTTGTTTGGTTTTTTTTCTTTTTTTTCTTTTTTTTTTGTAACAGGCTCAAAGGCTTGTAGAGAGAGTTGATAGTGGGAATAAAACCTGCAGCATTTCAAATGTGTCAGGACCGCTGGGGCGTCACTCAGACATAGTATCTTTTGACTGCGTTTGCATTCACTGCTGTTTCGGGATCATTTCCTTCAATGACACCTAGGTACAATGCTCCTCTTGGCAATATCTTCCTGATGATGTATGGGCCTTTCCAGTTTGGAGCAAATTTCCCTTTTGCTTCCTGGTGATGTGGCAGAATGCGCCTCAGTACCAGTTGACCTACTTCGAAATTCCTAGGTCTGACTTTCTTGTTGTAAGCACGGGCCATTCTTCGTTGGTACAATTGTCCGTGACAAACCGCGGCCATTCGTTTCTCATCAATCAAAGTCAACTACTCCAATCGAGTCTTAACCCATTCGCTGTCCTCGATTTCTACTTCAACAATGGTTCGAAGCGAAGGGATTTCTACTTCTGCTGGTATCACAGCCTCGGTCCCAAAACCAAAAGATAAGGAGTTGCTCCTACTGACGTGCGTACCATAGTGCGATACCCCAACAATGCAAATGGTAACTGCTCATGCCACTGTCGGGAACTCTGGATCGTTTTCCTCAAAATCTTCTTGATGTTTTTGTTTTCCGCTTCTACAGCGCCATTGGCCTTTGGCCAATAAGGAGTAGAATTCCTATGCATTATTTTGAATTGCTCACATACATCTCCCATCAAGTGACTGTTCAAGTTTGCTGCGTTATCTGTAATGATAGTCGCAGGAATACCGAAACGACAGATAAGATTTGAGTGTACAAAATCTACTACAGCTTTTTTAGTGACCGACTTGAGAGTGACAACCTCTACCCATTTTGTGAAGTAGTCGATGGCAACCAATATAAATCTGTGTCCATTTTAAGCATTTGGCTCGATTGGTCCAATGACGTCCATGCCCCATGCAACAAATGGCCAAGGTGCAGACATGGGATGCAATTCCGTGGGAGGTGCATGAATCAAATCACCGTGCACCTGACACTGGTGACACTTCCGAACAAAACTAAAGCAGTCTTTTTCCATGGTTATCCAGTAATAACCTGCTCGAAGGATTTTCTTTGCCAAGACGTACCCGTTCATGTGGGGTCCGCACACTCCTGCGTGTACTTCGTGCATGATATTTCTTGCCTCCTCGGCGTCGACACATCTTAGTAGGTTGAGGTCCGGGGTCCTCTTGTACAACAATTCACCGCTCAGAAAGAAACCACTTGCATGCCGCCTAATGGTTCTCTTTTGATCTCCAGTAGCATGCTCGGGGTATTTTTGTGTCTTCAAGAACCTCCTAATATCATGGTACCAAGGCTGCGTATCTGATCCTGCCTCGATTACGTTGCAGTAACCGCGTCTTTCCCTGATTTGGATTTCCAAAGGATCGACGTGGGCGTTGCCCGGGTAGGGTAGCATTGAAGACAGAGTAGCAAGTGCATCCGCTAGTTCATTGTGACACCTCGGGATATACCTGAACTCTATAGATTTAAAATGCTTGTTGAGGTCCTCCACGTGCTGTCGGTAAGGGATAAGCTTGACATCCCGAGTTTGCCATTCACCTTGGGCTTGCTGGATAATCAGGTCAGAGTCTCCCATGATTAGTAAGTTTTCGACATCCTGATCGATCGCCATATGCATGCCCATGATGCAGGCTTCATACTCAGCTGTATTGTTTGTGAAAAAGAAACGCAGTCTAGCTGTGGCTGGATAATGCTGACCGGAGGGCGAGATCAAAATTTCTCCAATCCCTACACCTTTGGCGTTTACAGCTCCATCAAAGAACATCTTCCAAACATGAGCGTTCTCCGAGACCACTTCTGCAGTGTTTATTTCTTCATCTGGAAAGTAGGTACTCAATGGCTGGTATTCCTCATCGACTGGATTTTCGGCCAAATGATCTGCTAGCGCCTGGGCTTTCATTGCCGTGCGAGTGACATAGACTATGTCGAATTCAGTAAGCAAGATTTGCCACTTGGCCAGTTTTCCAGTAGGCATCGGTTTCTGAAATATATACTTCAAAGGATCCAACCTGCTTATGAGGAAAGTAGTGTGAGCTTGGAGATAATGTCTCAGTTTCTGAGCCACCCACGTTAAAGCGCAACACGTTCTTTCCAACAGAGTATACTTGGCCTCGTAGCCGGTGAACTTCTTGCTCAAGTAGTAGATTGCTTACTCCTTCTTTCCGGTTATGTCATGTTGCCCGAGGACGCAACCGAAAGAGTTTTCCAAGACCGTCAGATACAAGAACAGTGGTCTCCCTGGCTCTGGCGGGACCAAAACTGGGGGGTTTGAAAGATATTCTTTGACTTTGTCAAAATCTTCCTGACATTCAGCCGTCCATTTGATCGCCGCATCTTTCCTCAACAGCTTAAATATGGGTTCACACGTGCTTGTCAGCTGGGCAATAAATTGACTGATATAATTTAATCTACCCAAAAAACTCATCACGTCTTTCTTCGTTCTTGGGGGAGGTAGATCCCTGATAGATTTTATCTTTGTTGGATCTAATTCGATACCTCTCCTTCTCACTATGAAGCCCAAAAGCTTGCCCGACGGAACTCCGAAAGCACATTTGGCTGGGTTCAGCTTCAAGTCATACTTCCTCAGTCTCTCAAAGAACTTTCTCAAGTCTTGGATGTGATTATCCTGCGTCCTGGACTTGACTATCACGTCGTCCACGTACACCTCTATTTCTTGATGCATCATGTCATGAAAAATGGCAGTCATGGCCCTCATGTAAGTAGCCCCAGCATTCTTCAAACCAAATGGCATGACCCGATAACAGTAGGTGCCCCAAGGTGTGGTGAAGGCAGTTTTCTCTGCGTCTTCTTCATCCATTAATACCTGATGATATCCAGCGTAACAATCTACGAAAGACTGTATCTCGTGTTTGGCGCAATTATCAATGAGGATGTGGATGTTGGGCAGTGGGAAATTATCTTTGGGACTTGCTCTATTCAAATCTCGGTAATCTACACATACCCGAGTTTTCCCGTCTTTTTTCGGTACTGGAACCACATTTGCCAACCATGTTGTATACTGGACTACCCGAATGACTCCCGTTCTCAGTTGTTTGGTGATCTCTTCTTTAATCTTGTCACTGACCTCAGTTTTGAACTTTCGTTGCTTTTGTTGAACTGGAGGACAATCAGGGTGAATTGGCAATTTATGAACCACTAGATCGACACCTAGTCCTGGCATGTCATCGTATGACCAAGCAAACACATCTTCAAATTCAAAAAGAAGTCGAATTATCGCGTCTCGCGTTTTCTTGTCCGTGTGAATGCTTATTTTGGTTTCCCGAATTTCTTTAGGAGTTCCTAAATTAACCGGTTCGGTGTCATTTAGATTTGGCTTAGGTTTATTCTCAAAATATTCCAACTCTCGGTTTATTTCCCTAAAAGCCTCTTCTTCATCATATTCTGGTTCTGGGTTCATTATTTCGCAATTAAATAGCTCGTTGTGATCTGGGCGTGAAGTCCGCAAGCATGTCATATTTAAAGCCGCATTATTATAACTGAAAGAAAGGATAAAAGAAAAATAACAAAACCAGAACAAAGGGAAAAATGGGAAAACAATGATGATTTTTTTATTTTTTTATTTTTTTATTTTTTCTTGAAATTTGGAAGACAACAATGTTTACTAACTCAGGAATTCAAAACAACAATAAAAAGAAGAAACCATCCAAGTTATATCCTGGAGATAACTTGTGATGCAGGAAAGGTGGCAGGACAGGTCTACCTGGACTTCCGTCTACTCGGGAATGGCGTGGCCTCCCAGTTTCGGAGTTTGGCATTTTGCCCCATATATAATATTTCGGCGGTGCTGGTGCCTTCTCCTGGTTGAACCATGTGAGCCTCGTAGAGCATTTCTCTCATTGCCCCACATATCTCCTCGATTTCCTCAGCCGTGAAAACCTCGTCGTCTTCTTCTTCAGTGTATTTTGGTCCGACGAAAGTTTCATATAAAGTGGGCAGTGCCCGAGGCAATTTCCACCCCTTATTCTTCCTTTTCTTTGCCCATTCTTCATCTTCTGGGATCGGTTGAAATCCTATCCCAAAAAGTTTTTTGGCGGAAGGCAGGGTGATGGGTTCCGTTATTCCCTGTAATGTTCGTCCGAGCCCTTTTCCTGGCCTGAATTTGTGCTGGATCATCTATTTAGCCACCATAACCGAGGTGTTAGACAAGAAAGGTTGGGGGCAAGGTTTTCCCTCTTCATGTTGCTCTGCTAACACAATCTCGAAAGCTTGATAGACCGTGTGTTCACTCCCTTCTCTTGGTTCAAGATATGGGATGGATGGGTCCCGATAAATAACATGCTCGTCTTCTCCATGGACCACAATCTCTTGGTCTTCGTACTCAAACTTCACCATCTGATGAAGAGTGGAAGGCACAGCTCCTGCCGCATGAATCCAAGGTCTGCCAAGGAGGAAATTGTAGGACGTATCCATGTCAAGCACTTGGAAAGTTACCTCAAACTCTACTGGCCCTATGGTCAAAGCCAAGTCTATTTCTCCAAGGGTGTCTCTTTTGATGCCGTCAAAAGCCCTCACGCAGACATTATTGGGGTGGATTCTTCCGGTCCTAGTTTCCATTCTCTGTAGCGTGGAGAGCGGACAAATGTCAACACCTGAACCCCCATCCAACATTACCCGCTTGACGTAGTAGCCTTCGCATTTAACTGTTAGATGCAGAGCTTTGTTGTGTGCCGCTCCCTCTGGGGGTAGATCATTCTTGCTGAAAGAGACTTGGTTGATGGCAATGAACCTCTCTGTCATCCGTTCCAGTTGTTCAACTAAGGTTTCAGCTGGTACATATGCTTCATTCAGGGTCTTGAGTAATATCTTTTGATGCTCGGTTGACCTCATTAGCAAAGATAGCATGGACACTTGCTTAGGGCACTTGCGCAGTTGATCTATTACTTCGTAGTCTGGCATTTTCATTTGTTGGAAGAAAAATTCCGCTTCTTCAATGCTTACAGGCTTCTTTGGTGGGAAGCGTCTCCGTGTGGCGTTGTTCAGCTCTTGGGTGTTTGAATACCTTCCAATGAAAGTATTTTCCGGAAGTTCTCCCGTGACTTCTTTACCTTTCTATGTTACCAACGTCCTTTGATAGTTCCACGGTACTGTGGACAGGTTTGTCATCGGCTTTTATGACACGCGTCCGATAACCACTGGCTCATTCAGCCGAGGTGGTTGAATCGTCCCCCGGACCACATAGGCCCCCTTTGGCACGTACATAGGTTTTGCCCTTTTGACCTCGAAGCTCTGCGGCTTCTCTGCTCGACCTCGTGGGATGTAAAGAACTCCATTCTTCACAGGCACCGCCTTCTTCTTCACCTTCTTTTCGGGCTAGCACTTTACAGTACTGGCCTTTTCCCCTTTTTCTGGTTTCTGAGCTGTTTCAGGCTTTTTCCCTGCGTCAACAATGGCGATTATAGCTTTCAAAGCAGGGTCAAATTCATTGTCTTCGCAAATCATTCCGATCAGCGGCCCATTATTGTGAGCAGGTAAGGGATTGTTAGTCACATTTGGGTCCTCCTCATCCCTTAGCACTATTTTCCCTTGCTCTATTAAATTCTCGACCACTCTTCTCAATGACCAACAGTCATTTGTATCGTGCCCCTCGGCCCCTGAATGAGAGGCGCATCTGACACCGGCTTTGTAAGAAGGTGAAGCCGGGTTGTGCCTTGTCTGAGGGACTGGCTGCAGGAAACCCAACTGGACTAGCTTCGGGAACAAAGTAGAGTATGGCTCACCGATAGGCGTGAAAGTCCTCCTTCTAGGTGGCTCTTGAGGACGGAAGTTATTTTGCGGAGGCTGTGGGTTATAGTGGTTGCGGTATGGAGGCTGATTTCTGGGAGGTGAAGCTTGGCCTCTGTTGGCTTGGTGCGGCGGATGGACATAAGGCTGGGCGTTCATGACCATGTAGGGCTGAGGAGGATATGCCACATTTGAGTGGGGGTAGTAGTGTTGTGAGGTTTTTTCCGGAAAACGGGGCCTGGGATTACGATATTCCCTTGCTTCTGAGGCTGCCATGGTTGTTTCTTCCTTTTTCTTCCCTCTTGACATTCCTCCGGACCCGCTTTGGATGGCTTGGGAGGTCGCCCTTATAGCTGCTTGACTCAAAATCCTACCTGTTTTCAGACCATTCTCCACCATCTCTCCAATCTTAATTGCTTTTGCAAACGGCTTCCCCATGGCTGACATCATGTTTTGGAAATAGTCAGACTCTTGAGCCTGGAGAAAAGTAGTGACCATTTCCACCTCATCCATGGAAGGCTTCACCCTCGATGCCTGCTCGCGCCACTTAATAGCATACTCTCTGAAGCTTTCTGAAGGTTTCTTCTTCAAGTTCGACAGAGCATTTCGGTCTGGTGCGATGTCGATGTTATACTGGAATTGTCTCACAAAATCTCTAGCGAGATCATCCCAGACATGCCATCGGGACATGTCCTGGTCCATGTACCATTCCGAGGCTATTCCTACCAGACTTTCCCCGAAATATGCCATTAGCAATTCCTCTTTTCCGCCGGCTCCCCTTAATTGGTTGCAATATTTCTTGAGGTGAGCAATGGGGTCACCGTGCCCGTCGTACTTCTCAAACTTTGGGGTCTTGAAACCCACTGGTAGGTGTACGTGAGGGAACATGCATAGGTCGGCGTAAGAGACGCTTTTCTGTCCGCTCAAACCTTGCATATTCTTCAAACTCTGTTCAAGGCTTCTCATTCTTTTGGCCATCTCATTTTGTTCCGCAATTCTGGGGTTCTGATCCTGCCCAGGTGCAAGCTCGCACTGAGGCTGTGGAGGATTAGTGCTGGTAGCGAACCTAGTTGGTTCCATCGAGAAAGATGGGGCTTGGAATGTAAACGAGGACGAGTCAAAAGTCGGCTTGTATGCAGCAGGTTGTGCCGTGATCGGGCAAGGTAGTGCAGTAAAGATATTGCTGTTTACATCCGTTCGAGGATGAGACTCAGAAGGCGATCCAGCAGAGAAGGCTGAAATGGCTGGGTATCCGAATGGGGTAGCAGGATAACTTATGGGGACATTAGAAGTCCCGCTTGTCCTGGAGAATAACTCAGGGAATCCAGGGACGATGCTTGGTGGCTCTTTTCCATTATTCCACTCATCAAGCATTTCCAGCATGCGAAGCCACAAGATTCTATTTTCCTCCGCAGTTGCGGATTCGGGCGTGAGGATGGCCGAGATAGAACTTTCCTCGGAAACAGGGATTGTTAGCAACGGAATCTCCGAAGACATTTCTATACTTCCTTTTGACCTTGTGAAGTAAGTGTGAGCACTGCCTCCTGTCTTAACAATAGGTAATTGAACACTCCCTTTCGACCTCGTGAAGTATGAGTGCGAGGCCAGACTTTCACCAAACCATCCGCCTTTTCCAAAAACCTGGAAGGAACTCAATGACAAACGAACGGTTAATTCGAATCAAATAACAGATAGGCAATCTCACGTTGGGGCATGATGCATCTATACAGTTAAATGGATTCCTACATGTTTGCGACGAAAGCATGTGTCATTCCGGAATTCTTTTAGGCCTTTTATTATTTTCCCCTTTTTTTTTCTTTGGTTAAACCGCGACCGGATCCGATGAGGATTGCCTACGTATCACGATGCCACGTGAATCAGATCATTACGTAGTTCAAAAACACAAATGAGTGTAAAAGAAGCAACCTTTTTATTGTTGAAACGGTCTATTACAAACTACATTTTGCAAAAGAAAGAGCAAACTTTGAAAATAAACCTAGACTCAAATAGACTAAAACAAACTGATGGGAAAAACAGGCAGAAGATGCTTGACTTATGAGTACATTATGGTTTTGAACATTGATGCCCGCGGGGCATCATTCGGCCTCGCCGTGGTCCTAGGTGTGAGATCCCTCTCAAGCTGCTCCAGCTCATGCATGGTCTGCTTGACATAACCCATCACTGCCGAGAGGACGGTAACGCTGGTCATGTTCTCACATCGTAGACATCGTCTGGTGATGGCATGGGCAATGGCCTTGATCCTATCTCTGGTTTGCTTCTTCTCTATGAGTAGGCGTTTTATCTGATCGCTACACATCTTGAATACCTGAGAATCCTGTATATGCTGATTCTTCAGTCGCCGTACTTCTAACTTCATCTGGGCTAACAAGTCGTACCAGTATCTGCTCTCAATTTGGAAGTCCTTGGCCTGATTAACTGCTTTGATCTCAAGTATAGCGATCTCTCTCTTCATTTTGGCAACAGTTTTCTCGTGGTCGCGTTTCAATTGGTTCAAGTATCGGCGATGCTTCTCTACTCTTGTTCCCCACTGTGCCTTGAGCTTTGCCATAATCTTTCCAGATTCTTCTAAACCATCTCGCCATTTCGTGACTTCTCTTTTTAAACCCTTAATCAACTGCTAGTCTGATCGACTTCTGGGCTGTTCATCAAGAGACAATCTCAATTTTTGGATTTGGGCCTTAAGTTCTTCATTCTCTTGGACCAATATATTCTTTTCGCTTCGATCCGCCGCGATTTGTATGTTGTTATTGAATTTCAGACTGTCAATTTGTAGCTTCAAATCACCGATCTCTGCCCGATACCCCTTTTCTTTTGCTAACCAGTTCCATTGCCCTTGGGACGATTCTACAAAATCTTTGAGATGCGGTCTCTTAGCTGGTCTTTCGCAAGACAGGTCGCCTCTGAACCAAGCGTGATACCCTGGGGCAACTTCCCCTTTTGCTATATCCATCACACAAGTGCTTGCTGTCAGATGTTGGCACTCACTCCAGATTTGGCGAACTTCTTCTTCGGGGAAACGACCGTCTGGACTGATTTCAATCACTTGGGTACTCAGATCTTCATCTTTCGGCACCACTTGATATCTCCCAAGTTGCCTCAAAACCCGAATATGGTGCATAGGGTTGGATGCTTTTAAGTCCCATCAACAGAAAGTGGGGCCTGGTTGCCGGCATGTATATGATTTCCTCAATAGGCGACCATCCGAGCGTCCACTGGATTTGGCTAGCAGTGAGAGTTCGGAGAAATGAGGTCCATGATGTGACTCCCTCAGGTAAATTGAACCCTTTGATTCTTGTGTAGAATTCTCCAACACAAGTTTTTCGGGCGAACCGTAACCCAAGAGCGGGGAGCGGTGGCATAAATGATCGGTCATCCATATTTGCAACAGTAGGTTACATCCTTCGAAAAAGTCGCCCCTGGCTCGACAAGCAGTGAGAGCCCGAAAAATGTCTGCCATAATCATAGGCGCCAGAGTACTTTTATCTTGGGTAAGCAAAGTACTGACGACCCTAGTTATTTTTAGATCGATGTTTCCGTCCTTCCTCGGGAACACTATAAGACCCAAGAAGGCTGTCATAAAAGCTAACAGCCTGTGTTCGTCCCACTTTTGTCGGTTTGCCTTTGCTACACAGTTTGAAATCCGGCTTATTGAACCCGCCCTCGTGACCGTATCTAGCATACATGAGGTGGAGACTGCAGAAACCTTTGGCAAGATCTGGATGGTGAAATGTTCGGGGTATTTTCAGGAAATCCAGAAATCGGTGTACCGTGACGGCCCTAGGTGCAATCAAGTATTTGAACCTTAACGGAGCTTCATCACCCCCAATGTATCCCGCTATTTCTTCCAGAGTCGGGGTGAGCTCGAAGTCTGAGAAATGAAATACATTGTGCGCCGAATCCCAGTAAGTGACCAATGATCTTATAATATCGCCCCGAGGCTGAATGTCTAGTAAATCCGGGAGATTTTTCAGATATTTCCTTACTTTACTTTGCCCCTCCTTGCCTAAGTCGTTCCACTATAATCGCAACTCAAAAGGGATCTTGGTCATTATTGAAAAAGGTTCGTTTTGTATCGTGCTCATCCTGCACATTTATTTAGGGTGATAAAAAAACCTTTATTAGACTCAAAAATTAAAATTATCTAGATCTTTTTTTTTTAAAAGATTTTTTTTTTTGCAAAATGGGAGGTTGGACCCGATGAGAGTTGCCTACGTATCTCACACCGTGTGAGAATCAAACCGGCGTAGTTCGGTTGGATCAAAATAGGGGAAACAAAAATAAAATCCTTTAAAGAAAAGAGGAATAACTATTTTTTCTGGAATTTTGTTATATGTTTTTTTTTATTATTTATTTTTTGAAAAGAGACCAAGGAAATACTTATACATTTTAAACTTCCTTTTTTTTCATTTTTTTTTTAAATTCTGAAAATCTTTTAAAGAGGTACTACAAATGAAACAAAAAAAAATTGATTTTTTTTATTTATATATATTTTTGATTTTGAAAGTGATTAAAAGGAATAGTCAAACTGAAAGACAAGCTATGTTTTCATTTTTTTCATTTTTTCTTTTATATATATATATTTTTTTTTAAAAGAAAATTCCGGTGAGGTTTTGACATTACTTGGACAATGGTTTTTTTTTTCAAAAGAATAAGTAATTATCTCCCTACCCTGTTTTTTTTTTTGAAAATTTTTCGGAAACCGGTCAACATGCAGATCTGAAGCAAATAGATGCGCAAAACAAACGGGATGCAGCAGGATGATCTTTTCATTCCAGGTTGCCTGTCCTAGACGGACCCAACCCCTGTGTTGAGTCCCCTATGTCAAATGCAACATGATGCAGATAAGCGTTCCTACTAGGGATCTGGCATGAGGTTTCGTTATACTAGGTTTATAACCTGGGTAGATGTTCTAGACTGTGTACCCGAGCGGACAACTCGAGTCGAGGAGGGGCAACTTACCGGGAACCAAAAGGCCGTTCAGCTTCGTAACTTATCTGTCCTTTTTCTTATTTCGGGTATTAACACTAACAGAATAGGGAGTCTCAACCAGTGAGCCTCTCCCCGGAGGTGAAGAGAGAAGGGTTCGGCATAGTTTATATACATTTCAGATAATATCAAAGCAGTAAAAGACAACGTTTAGCACGTTATGTCGAAACATGTAATAAATATCAGATAATAAAGCCAAATATAACAATTATTCTAAGCTCGAATTCTTGAACCCTGAACCAGTGGTTCTGGGAACTTTCCCCAGCAGAGTTGCCAGAGCTGTCACACCTCCTTTTTGCGCGCCCTGCCCTGAAGGGTTGGATGCGCGGGGGAGTTTTTCCAATTTAAGTGACAATATTCAAAATGGGATTATTTATTTAATTCAGAGTCGCCACTTGGGAAAGGTTTGGCTTTTGGTGTCCCAAGTCACCGGTTTATCTTGAATCCCAAATCGAGGAAATTTTCGACTTTTCCAAATGAAGTCTGCGAACCAGAAATTCTAAGTAAGGAATTCTGTTGACCCGAGGGAAGGTGTTAGGCACCCTCGAATCCCGTGGTTCTAGCACGGTCGCTTAAATTGTTATAATGGCTAAATATCTGATTTAAATACATGTTATGACTTACGTGCTTTTATTAAGTTTAAACCGCTTTTATTATTATCATTTATTTTTATAGAATTGCAACGTCGTGAAAATGCATCTCGAACCACGTCACAATCAATGCACCCGTGGTCGTCGACACATTTTGACTCCGTTGAGATTTGGATTTGGGTCACATCAATGTGCACCCGTGTTTAAGAAGGTTAAATTATTAAAGGTGCGCCTAAAGCAACTAGCGTATTGTTATTTTGGGAAGGCCGTAAAATTCGCTAAACGGCCTGTCCCGAATTCTAAGTATTTTAATATATACATTTAGAGGGCCCCGCAGCATATCCTAGAGTGACTATGTTTCTATTATGTTTGTCTCTAAAAAATAAAAGAAAGAAGATACCAAATTTGCTTGTTTAAACGACTACATACTAAATCTCCACTATGTTCGCCGAATCCGAATTTTTGTTTAATTACCTGATTTTATGGGGTGAGAGTTATCTCATGCCTTCTCTTCAACGAGTGAATGCGCTTGTTAACTTGCTAAGGGAGATTTCAAGCAAACTAATAACATATACTAAACTTACATTAAACGACCTTCAAGTTTGAATTTAAAACTAGCTTGTTTGGGCTTGATTAATGAAGTCGGCTATTTATCAGAAAAGCTGCTACTAATTGAATTCAAAACCGCCTAATGAAATTTGCGTGTAACGGAGTTAAATTGAACAGTTTGACACCAATGTTACATCCGTCCAGGTTACTAGCAATCCATTTTATACATATAAGATATATAACTGAGAATGACATATGTGCGTATACCGGCTACTCATGCATTCCACGAACTGCGTAATCACATCACACACACAATTAAAGCAAGGTAAACCATTGTAAGTTAAAACAGTTAAACAGACCCAGTTTTCAATTGAATACAAAAACTAACTGTTGTATCTTCCTATGGAGTTCGCAATCTAAAGATTTGCGCGAATTTATTAACCCTTTACAAGACTATAGGTGCGATACTGAAGGACTGAAAATTCTTTGCGTCTTCATTTCAACTCATTGCTATTATTACATCAAATATGAGATTCAAAATGTGTACCTGGATGCTGAAATGCAAAGAGGAAAGTGGAAGCAATAGGTCAGCAACAAACTCAAAGGGACAGTAGTGATCAACAATTAAATAGCAACGAGCAGCAGCAGTAGCAACAAATAAACAACAGAACAATTGGAGTAGAATCAATATACCAAATAGACCAAATCCCAGAACAAACCAATAAACAACCAGTAAACTCAGTTGGGATTTGGAAGAAATCAGTATTGAACAAACAGGTCAAGACCAGTGAAATCAAGACAACAATGGAAAATGTAGTTCCTAATTTTGTCTTTCTGCGTTTTCTATCTCTTGCCCTCTCTCTATCCTGTATATATCCTCTCTCAATATGTATCTGTATGTATCTAACAATCAAGTCCCGAAAAATCTGAGTCCAATTTTCAGTCTAAAAAAATCTGTCTCCTTTTTTTCTTTTCAAAATTCAGTCTCCTTTTTCCTTTTCAAAATCCAGTCCCCCCTAATGGAAGTTCTGCCTGTGTTTTATAGCCTAGCAATCAACCCTTTACAGTCTGTTAAACACATTCAGGTCCCCTCCCATGTGGTCTGTGGTTTTTCCACTCATCTTTTAAAATTAACAAACCCCTCCCATGATATTCCTTGACAGTCCCCTTTAACATTTTATTAAACTAAAAGCAGACAAGGGCAGCAAGAATATAATCTGACAGCATATGTTGTCAAACTATTTTAATCTAAAAAGGGCCTTTATGCACATGTTGTGCACAAATGCACATGCCACCAATTCAGACTGCGGTTAAAAACCAAATCCTTAAGTTTCTGATTCAAATCAACAAATATAAGTAGCTATAGTCGATTCTCAATTTTGATTCAAACAATGTTCAGCAAGAACAGATCAATTTGTTATCATTCAAACAGCTGAAACTATTCGACGACACGTATCGAATCGACTATACTAATTACAACATATACAATCAAAAACCATGATCAGAACTCTAACAGTATCAACATACGATTCAAATTGTACTGACTAAGCAAAAAGTTTTAATGGGGAATCAATTAATCAGTCAATTTCAAAGTTCAATTGATTGCACAGCTCATACACATATGCACATTATCAGTGAATAGAAGACAGACTCGATCAAATACAGAGGTGGACAACAATAGTTGATAAAATTTTAAAGACACAAATTAAACAAAACATTTGGCCATACGAACAGACCTTTAACAACACATGTACTGAATCAAGGAAAAGAAAAACACACCTACCTTAAAGCCCTGGAAAATCAGGAAGCCTTAGCTCGTATTTGAAAAGACCCTTCTTGGGGTTGAACGGACTTTAATCGAAGTGTTCTCAACTGAGAACACTCCGATTAAGGTCCATTAGACCCTAATCAACTTGGCTCAAACGGACACAGACCAGGCTCGGGGTTTCTAGGGTTACTAGATGGCATATTTAGGATCTGGGTTTCCACGCTTAGATTCGGACCAAACCAAGCATGGTTTGGTCATGAGGGAGGTCCGAGGATTGTCTGGTGTGAAGCTGGGGTAGATCGGTGTAAGTCGAGGTCCGACTCGAATCTTCAAATGAAGATTCGAGAAGGTGGGAGGGGATTCGAGCTAAGCGGTTGGTGGATTTGGGTTCAGGATGGTGAGGTGCATCTATGGTGTTAAGGTGGGGTCACCAGCGTCCATGCCGCCGGGATTAATGGTGAGGGTAAAGGGGGCGGCTAGGGTTCCTGAGGTTTTGGGTCTGGGGAAGGGATGACTAAGGAAGGGGGGGTTTGGATAGGGGGCAGGGTGTGATATGAGGCTTTTTATACGGGGTGGATGATTGTGTCTTGGCCGTTGGATTGCCACTGATCAACGGCTGTGATCTTTCCATTAAAAGAAACGGTGTCGTTTGCTTTCATACTGGGGTGGATCAGGCCGGATTTCATTGGGTCGGGTCTGATAACGGGTAAATGAGATGGGACGAGGGCTGTTAGATCAGCCCGGCTTGAATGGCTGAGATTAGACGGCCTTATACGGCGTCGTTTGGGTAAAGGATTGGCCTGATCTGGGCCATTCCTTTGAAACAATCAACGGCTCGAAGAAATGATGCCTATACGGCGTCGTTTGGGGCGTTTTACAGAAGGCCTGGTTGGACTGGGTCATTTGCATTGGTTTGGGCCTGATTTTATTTAAAATCTTGGCCCAAATCTAATATTTTCCTTCTTATAATTAAATAAAAATTCTTAAAAATAAAATCATATCAATATTAATAAGTACTCAAAACAACAATTATCACTCACATTGACATTTAATTAAAAATAAAATCATTAAATGCAAAAAATAGAATAAAAGACACATATATTTTACGATTTTGCTTTTAAAATCAATTACGGTTCAAATACACACGACACACACACATTTATTTTGTATTTTGTTTTTATAAAAAAAATAAAACGGACAAAATCACAAATAATTAACGAAACGCCACGTAAAAATCCAAAAATTGTACAGCAAGACCAATTGCTATTATTTTGTTTTCTTTTGGAGTGATTGTTGCATAAAACAAAACTCACGTGCTCACATATATACATACATATATACACGTATATAACGTCGTCTGAGTAATATTGTAGCCACTGTGGGCAACATCATCATCATATACCAGCTGATCAGGTGGTGGTGCGTATATAACACCATAACCTTTCCCATATCCCATATACATACATATATACGCATATATAATACCATCTGGTCATGGGTCAATGCACATGAATGCAATGCATGAAAAGTACATTAATAAAATCTTTCGGAGCTTCATAAGACCATTTGGCCTTTTAGTAATATCATAAAGTAAACTCTTTTCAACTTTCGTATTTTTTCTAAGACCCATGAATAGATGATAAAATATTATGACACACGAAAATTCAAGAACATAGATATCTCTAATACTTCTATGAATAGAGTCATTCATGGAATTTGTGCATTTGCAAGTTTCGTTTGTAGCGTATGGATCATGCCTAAAGAAAGAAGGGATAGCCTTAACATACCTGGAGTAGGATAAACTCCGTATAATATTCCATTAGAAACCTTCGTGGATTGAACTTAGAACCCAAAAATAGGATTAAGCTTCTGAATCATTGGAAGCTGATGAACGAAATCAACTTCTGTTTTTGGCGTTGAAGTGCCTGGACGTTGCAGCTTCTGCTTCTTTGAACAAAGTGAACAAAATTTCCAGCCTCTTACTTTTTTTGAATTGATAAACGATCTTCTTCTCTTAAATTTCCCAAACCATGAATGAAGCCTTCTTTAATGTTATTTTGTTCTCATCTCTTTTACCCATTTTCAATTGTAACAAGACATATATGTTGTCTTGGATGTCAAGGTTGCCACCTAATACATAGAGTGACTAAGAGTCACCTTATGCTGCCACGTAACTTGGGGTGTAAATTATTAAGTTTTTATCCATTTATTAATTAATCGGTAATGTCCTATTGCCCGGTAATTAATTAATTACCACAAATTACTTAAAATTTTATTTATTTTTAAAATACTTCATATATACTTTATATATTATACTACCATGGTCATATGGTACCTTGCATGGTACTAGTTCATAATTATCGAGTATTTTAGCTCGTACCGCATATTACCCCAATATGCCAAACTTGGACGAAAAATTCATTTTCTTTGACTTGCTTCCCCTTTCACCTTTACGAATTTATTCATCACTTGTGAAATAGCATAATCCTTATAATCTTCAAATAATCTTTTACTTGGACTTATGTCAATTACCTTACGACAAATCCAATGTACAATACTACAGGGTGCAACATCGTCGTAACTTAATACTGCAAAGCATAACATCACCGTAATGTAATACTGTTGGGTGCAATCACTGTCATAACTTAATACTGTGAAGCGTAACATCACCGTAGTGTAATACTGCAGGACATAATATCATTATAATATACTACTGCAAAGGTAACATCGCCGTAATATATTACTGCGGAGCATAACATCGATGTAATACTGCGAGGCGTAACATTATTCCCCCATTTGGAACATTCGTCCTCGAATGTTGACTGATGCACTTATAATTTTCATAACTTATATCTTTTGAATACTTTAAAACATCCCTTTCCATCTAGGCGACTGTTCTATGAATGAGTCCAAAGTCCAGGGCATTCCCCCCTTAAGCCTCTTTCTCACACCACAACTTGTAGTCGGAATCCTTCCAATCTCGTAACTGTTACTACCTTTCATCATGCATCCTGTACAATTTTGGCCTTGTAAGTGTTCCCAATCTCTAGGATTCATATGTAGAGCTTGATAAGATGTCCCTTTGGGCATATATAAGTATACTGAAGTTCTTCGCTCGGTACTTTGTTGAATTTACGAATATTGCTATATCTCATCACATTGGTTTGTTTAGCCATCCGTATGAATTTACTGCCATAACTCTTACTTTAATTTATCATTGCTGAGGTCTGCTACCAAATCCCAGCTTACTCTCGTTGCTTATTCCATATGTATAAATTTAAGTCCTTTAATGCTTCCTCATTACTGCTCATCTTTAGAATGACAGCCCAATCTCATCTCATACTTTGTGACTTTTGTCCATCTATTGTTGATTCAACTTAATATTGCTGGGAAGACAGTCAAAACTTTAGTTCAGAAGCAGCCATTCGAGCAGATGAGTATGGAGGTAAGTAACTAAGGATAATTACAAGTGAGCACGAACATCAAAAATTCTATCAGGAATATGGTATAATAAGTTCGCATCTTTACAAAAGTCAGAGGGTCTTCCCTAAGAACTATGATGAAAGACTAGCTAAGGAAATAAGAAAGAAGGCTTCAACCTCAGTACAACGACCTAAAGAGGAAAATGGTCATGTGACAACAGTCTCAAAACAACATTGTATGCACTCCCTAAGAAAGTGACACCTATAGTGGCTAATGAACAAGGAGTAAAATCAGAAGTGATATTCAGGATCATATGAGTTTTGTGAAAACTCTGGCAAGTGTGGGTACTAAGATAAGCTAAGTATAGACGCAACAAGGGGGCAGAAAGACCAAGAAAAGTAATAGCTTACATTGAAAGAAAACTAAGACGGAACGAAAGAATTATTTGACCAATGATCCAGAGTTAGGTTATGGTTACACCCGATATTTTGGAACATTATCCAGGCAGCATATTTGTAGACAATCATACAACTATAGAAGACTCCGGTATAAGTTAAAAGAAAGAATTTAGCCCAGGGAATAGACAAAGGATTGAATTATTAGAAGATTGTATCATGGATTTTCCATAATGCCCATGAAAGGCTAAGGTAATAACTGATACCATGAGCTACAGATCGGAAGATAGCTTAAGCCTACGTAAAGGTTGATCAGAAGGAAGAGGAAACTAAAGAATTACATCACCTAAGTAAATCAGGAGTCTGATTATTGGACCTAGAAAAATTATAGAAGTTGCGCTTGAGAATATGATAGAATCGCTCTTAATATCAGACGTTCAAGAGAAATAACACAACAACCATAATCTATAATGACTCTACAAGGAAGCTAGTTAGAAGAAGTACCAGCCTCATAAGAAGTCAGTACGAAGCTCCCACCAGATTGTGTATGTACCAGAGGTGCGAGTATTATAATAGAGCTTCAAGTTATGGATGTGAATTACGCCTGGGTGGAAGGAAGGTTATGAAAGAGATAGAAGATATTATACGAGATTTTAAGGTAAGTAAGGTAAAGGTGAACAACGTACGAGATACTCAAAGGCAGAAGATCGTGAATAGTCCATATTTCGGATAGAAGGCTATAAGCACGGGGATCCAATAACCGGGAATGATTGCGGCATCGTCGGTGGCATGTCTTCCAGCCTATGGTTTCTATGTACTAAGAAATCTAGTTAAGAGAATAGAGAAAAGTTGGAGATGATGTGATGTCTCGCTTGACGTTCCAGAATAACATAAGGAAATCTATGGTGTAAGCAAGTTGAAGGAAAGTTGCGAATAGTATAAATAGATATGTATAAGTCGCAAGCTTAAGTATGGTAGAGCGACAAAGTTTTAAGAAAACATGAGTAAGAATGAGTAAAGGCAAGTGAAAGGGTGACGAGAATATATAAGTCCTCAGGATTAAATCCATGAAAACAAGAAGAGCTGATGGTTTCTCTAAGTTATAGAAAGCTCAGTATAGTGTGAATGAACTCAAAAGAGTCTATTAGAAAAGATGGAATGCTGCTTTGATAGTACAATAAGGGTGTAATTGTGATGGATAAAAGATGACGTTTAGGCCTTCGAGTGAGTAATGATTTGAAGATGATTTCATGGATGTACGAGATTAAAATACCCACATAAGGGAATCAACAATTGATGGACAAAAGTCACAAGTATGAGATGATATTAGGCTACCATTCTTAAGACGAACAGTAATGAATGAGCATTGAAGGACTGCGATTTATACCTAAAGGATATGCAACAAAAGTAACTGGGAGCTTGGTAAGCATACCTCAGTAAAGGTAGATTGAAGCAAATATTACGGTATAGTATAACCCATCTAAATGCAGTAAGTCGTATGAATGGGTAACTAGATCTATGAAATGAGATATGGCCATATTCGCAAGTTCTACAAAGTATCGAGCAAAGGACTTCAGTATACTTATAGAGGCCCAGAGAGGCATCCTATTAAGCCTTGTATATACAAAGTAAGGCCTACAGATTGACTAAAAGATAAAAGGAAAAAAAAAAGATGAATTGCATAAGTGCACCTACAAAACCAGGGTCATACAGGCTGCATGACAGGATGTAACAGAAGTTGCAAGATTAGGAAGATTTCGACCACAGGTCATGATATGAGCAAGAAGACTAAAGGGGGGAATACCTTAGACTTTGGATTTATTCACAGAGTATTAAGACATTCAGAATAATAATGACAAGAGCATCAGTCAACATTCGTGGATGAATGTTCCAAAAGGGGGAATGATGTTACGCCCGGCAATATTACATCAATATTACGTCCCACAGTATTATATTATGATAATGTTATACTCTGCAGTAATATCTTACGATGGTGTTACCCTCTGCAGTAATATATTACGATTGATGTTACATCCTACAGTAATAAGTTATGACGATGTTGCACCCTGTAGTAGTTTACGATGAATTTGTCGTAAGGTAATTAGCATCAGTCCAGGGAAAAGATTATTTGGGGATTATAAGGATTATGCTATGTCACAAGTGACTAGTAAATTCTTGAAGTCAAAAGGGGGAGCAAGTTCAAGAAAACGAATTTGGTCAAAGTTTGGCATTTTGGGATAAAATACGGCCCGAGCTAAAATACTTGGTATTTATGGACTAGTGCCATACAAAGTACTACATGGCCATGATAGTAAGGTGTACAAGGTATATTAAAAGAGAGTATTATTTAATTAAGTTGAGATAATTTTTATATTATACGGGTAACTGATTAATTACCGAGTAACAGGACATTACCCGGTTAACTAATAAGTGGATAAAATTTAGTAAACTAACCACCCCACCCACGTGGCACAAGGCCACTATTTAAAGAGGATCACTCATACAAAATTGCAATAGGTGTCTAACCTTATCCCTACAAGGAATCTGATAAACCCACTAATATGATACATCAAATTAGTATCATGTCCATTAAAAACCAAGAAAACAGAAGCAAACTTCATTCTTATATGCCTTTAACTTCTTATGACTTTAGCCTCAATTTGTTCTTGGTTTGAAACCAAGAACATGAACAAGACTATTTCGTCCAAACAATTCCACTCTTTAGCCAAAAATATTTCGATAAAAATTTCAAAAGGCCACCACAATTTCGTTCAAAATTTCTAAGGGATTCAGGCGGAATTTCGTTCAACACATTTCACGGAAGCTGAAGCTTCAGTCCGTTCAAATAATTCCAGGAACAGGTATGTTAAGGTCATCCCTTATTTCTTTTGGCATGATCCAAATTATACTGAAGAAATGAGGAAATACACAGTTTTCTATAAAGTATTCTATTCATAAAAATAGTAGGGGTGTCTATATTCTTGATTCCCAATGAGAATTATTATTATTTTCTTCTGTTCATGGGTCTCAGAATAATACGCAGTTGAAAAAGTTTATCTAGAAGGAATATCAAGATTATTATGTATTTTTCATGCATTTCACTCATTTATACATGTCCATTGACCCATGACCAGATGGCGTTATATACGCGTATATATGTAAATAAATGTATATGGGATATGGGAAAAAGGTATGGCGTTATAAATGCACCACCACCTGATCCGCTGGTATATGATGATGATGTTGCCCACAGTGGCTGAAATATGATTCAAACGGCATTATATACGCATATATATGTATGTATATGGATACTTGAAAAGTTATGGCGTTATATACACACCACCACCTGATCAGCTGGTATAAGATGATGATTTTGCCTACAGTGGCTGATATGATATGATGGGATGCCCTCAGAGGCTGATGATGTTATGAAAAATGTACCTATGCCCGACATGATATTCATACGCATATGCATGACGCTAAAAGTAAATTATGATTTACAAAGTTATTCAGACTTACAGTTTGAGTCATGTACCCTATATTTATTCCATGTCTCTTATGTACTTATTTATGTGCCTTACATACTCGGTACAATATTCGTACTGACGTCCCTTTTGCCCGGGGACGCTGCATTTCATGCCCGCAGGTCCAGATAGACAGGTCGAGAGCCCTCCAAGTAGGCTATCAACTCAGTAGAAGATGTTGGTGCACTCCATTTGCTTCAGAGTTGCTTGTTTGGTTAGTATGATTCAGACGTATATTGCTTGGTATGGCGGGACTCTGTCCCGACCTTTATGACATTTTTGTACTCTTAGAGGCTTGTAGACATATCTCGTGTACGTGAAAGATTGTGCGGCCTTGTCGGCCTATGTTTCGTGTTTATAAAAGATCATGTTGGCCTATTAGGCCCGTATGTCACGTGTATATGATGATGTAATAAGAAAGATAAGTTACGTTGGTACTCGGTTGAGTAAGGTACCGGGTGCCCATCGCGGCTTATCAATTTTGGTCGTGACAGCTGATCCATCGTCGGTCTGTGCTACAATACACGGCAGAACTACCCCAACTGGCTGAGCTGCTGGAGTCTGAAATTGGGGAGCCATCTACTCCGAAGTGTGAGTAACGGGAGTACGTGCTCCTCCCCCAGCCATATAGACGGCTGGTGCTACAGGGAATGTACCTGCCTAAGTAACACTCTCCATCAGGCCCACTAGATGGACCCAAGCATCCTGAAGTACCAGGGTAGCTATGAACCCTTCTTGAACCTAAGCTGGCCCCGCTGGAATGGTTTGGGCCGGAGCCTCCTCATCAAACTCTACCTGAGGCTCCGCCGCTAGTGTTGCTGCTCAAGCTCTAGGCTGAGCCTTGCCCCTGACTCGGCCTCTAGCATGGCCTCAACCTCGTCCTTTACCCTCATAGGAGCTGCTACTAGGGGCTTAGGCTGCTGATCAGCTGATGAAGCGCTACGTGTTCTTGCCATCTGCGAAGAAATAGGAGTACAGAGTTCAATTAACATTGGGGAGATCAAATCGCACCACAGAGAAGAATATAAGTGAAATTGTTCCTAACTCTGTAGCCTTTGGGGGATAAGCATAGACATCTCCGTACCAATCCCTCCGACTCTACTAAGCTTGTTCGTGAATTGTGAGACCTAGGCAACCTGAATCTAATACCAACTCGTCATGACCTGGGTTTCCCACCGTCGAGGCCGTGATGGCGCCTAACATCGTACTCGCAAGTCAAGCCAATGATAGAGTTATATTCACTTTTTCCTTTACATTTCCATAATTTAAAATTAACAAAACTAATTTGAACAGAAATAAATGCGGAAGAATATATTTAACTGATTATCCTTATACTATTAACAATCCAAAACATTTACCACCTAGAAACTGGTGTCACAACTTACGAACATTCTATCAATACTAAAAGTATGGGTTTGAAAGAAAAATACATCTGTCTCGAAAGAAAATAAAACAGAAATAAGGAAAAAATAGGAGGGGACGCCAGGGCCTACGGACGCCTGTAGGACTACCTTGGGTCTCCTTGATAAATGCCTGCAACCGACCTCTCGATCAGCCATAACCAGCTCCGAAATCTGCATAGAAAGTGCAGAGTTCAGTATCAGTACAACTGACCCCATGTACTGGTAAGTGCCGAGCCTAACCTCGACGAGGTAGTGACGAGGCTAAGGCGGGGCTCATACAAACTAACCTACAACAGTATATAATAAAACAAAAGCAAATACGGAAAGGATTGGGACAGTAACTTGCAGCAAAGTAAATATAGAACCCAAATAATTTTCCAACACTCGGCTATAACCAATCCTTAAAAGAGTTACAATACTCCAAAATAAAATCACAATAGAGGAAGAATACATAAACAATAAAATGCTGCAATGTGTATCCCGATCCCACAATATAACAAGTAACAATATGAACATTCACCCTTATTACTCCTTGTTGCGGCGTGCAACCTGATCTCACCAGTGTACCCTTATTACTCCTCAATATATCACCCTTATTCCTCATGTTGCGGCATGCAATCCGATCCCACCTGTCCACCCTTATTACTCCTTGTTGCGGCGCATAACCCAATCCCACCAGATAATCACATTTCACCATTATTCCTCCTATTGCGGCGTGCAACTCGATCCCACCATATTAGTACCAATCACAAAATAAGAACAAGTATTTCACAGTTTAGCTCAAAACCCACCACAACATTTATACCTCAAACCAAAATAACGGGAAATATATATAATTATGAAACTTCATAAGTTAATACTACACAACGAGACCAACCAAAGTGTACCATGAAACACCAATAAACCAACTTAAACCGACAATGTAATATAATGAAACTACAGAATAATTAATACCTTCAACAGAGAAAACAACATTTAACAAAAAGAAATTAGACATGGAAGCATCAATAAGCAAGTAGCAGTTAAGACGACAAAACAATATACTAGGAACGGGGAAGGGAACAAGCTAAACAGATAATTTGGTGGCGCATAGGTACTCGTTACCACGCCTATATGCCACACACATGGAATTTCATATAGCAATTAGGTCGAGGATCCCTAATCCCTCGAGTCAAGGTTAGACCAAACTAACCTCAACTCAACGGGCAATTCAAAGCTCAATTACCGCTTTACCTCTCGATTCCACCTCCAATCCACTCGTATCTAGTTATAATTAACTTAATAACATCAATTATTGCTAAAGAAATCAATGGTAATGCATAATTATAGGTTTCCCAACATTTTCCCCAAAAAAGTCAAAAACCGACCCCGCTCACTTGGTCAAAACCAATAATTCGTACCAAAACCCGATTACCCATTCACCCCCAAACCCGGATATACAATTGGTTTTGGTATCTGACCTTAATTTGAGGTCTAAATCCCCAAATTTTGAAATTCTTAAGTTCTACCCAAAAACACCCAATTCCACCATGAAAAACCCTTGATTCAAAACTACACAAACAGACGGACGAAAACTACAGAAAAAAAAAGAGTACAAACTGGGGCAATATCAAGTAGAGAGATATTCTCTGCCTTCTCTCTAGAAAAATCTCTGAACAGTAATTTCGTCATCATTTTACGGTCATATCTCTGGAATCCGGTGGTGGAAACAACCAAATTGGTGTCAAAAGTTACATAATCTCGTTACGAGTAATACCCAATTGTTTTCAACTTCAGATCTATAGTCAATTTTTGTAGATCTTAATTTCAGTTTTACGAGTTACTGTAGCACACAGATTTCCTCATTCAATTTGTACAACAGATTGCGTGAAGCAAATTCAAATTACAGTAATTTCGTTTTATTGCAAACATACTGCAACTTTGTCATGTAAGAAAAGTGTTAAAGAATTACAACTGTAATGGACACACAGGCAGGTGGCCAGCCACTTTTGGTGGCTGCGCTGCCTACACAACTTCCTCTAAACATGGCAGAAACATCAGGGATCACAAATAAGCCGATGGATTACTCCAAATTTCTGAAACCTTGCACTTTAAATGCTGCAATGCAGGAGCAACATGAAGTTGAGCCAATTACTATTCGTACACCTACAATATTAAATGGAGAACATGTTATTCAGTTCACAGAAGCAGAAGTAGAAAGGATGGATATCATCGAAGGACTACAATATGCAATAGTTGGTAAATGTTCTTATGGGAGCCCAGAAATTCAACAACAGCGTAAATTAATACCAATTCAATGCGGAATTAAAGGTGAATGTAACATTGGATTTCTAAGGGATAGACATATTTTGATTAGAATGACATTAAAGCAGGACTATCTTCATTTCTCATCAAAAACTCATTAAATAAAGGACAGGGATGGCTATCAATATCAGCTTAGGCCTTTGATTTATGACTCAAAGTTTAGAGCAGATGAAGAAATACCCAAGGCAATGGCTTGGATCTCATTCCCAGGTCTATTGCCAACCTTTTTTGTAAAGGAATGTCTATTTTCTCTAGCTTCAGCAGTAGGTAAACCTATGCATCTAGACATGGCTACAATTAACAAAACTAGACCTAGTTGTGCTAGGGTGAAGGTACTAGTTGATCTACTTGCAGATTTGCCTAAAAAGGTGAGGATGGACATATTCAACGAAGCTAAAGGAACAACAAGAACTGAATGGGTGAGAATTCAATATGACATGATGCCTAAATATTGCAGACATTGTAAACTTCAAGGACATGATCAATTTGAATGCTGGAGGATACACCCTAAATTATATGTGGAGAAGGAGAATGATGACCAAGCAGATACAACTAAGAAACAAGACATAAATAACTCACAGCCTATAAAGATGCTATCTAGTGGAAAGGTCGTGGGTAATGTGATTGTTACAGCAAAAGAGCAATAGAAGGAAGTGAAGGACAACAGAGTTAGAATTGTAGTAAATCAAAATACTAGTCTTAGTAATAATGGAATGGAGATGTCACCAGCTAAGCAGCTTGAAAACAATAACAATAAAGAGGGTACAAGCATTAGCAGAACCACAAAGCAACAGTGGTAAGGAATTGGAGGCTGTAGACAATGAAGATAATGATCATGTTCAAGTAGCTAACAAGTTTGCAATATTACAAGGTTTGGAGGAAGAGGAAGAACATATTAATCAATTGGCAAAGGTGACAGATAATGCAGCAACAAGCAGTACAACACTTCATAACCATGCATCTACAAAGCAAAAAACAAAAAATACGGTCAATAATGAGGGAAAATTAAATCCGGCAGCACAACTTTTTCATCTTAATTCATCAGGGATTCGCTCGACTAATGGTCTAGTCAATGGAAATGATACATCAAAAGCAAAAAATGATACTGCACAATGGGTAGAAAGAAGTTTCAAGAATAAAACAGGAGAGGCAATAGTGAAGATCAATAAACAATGCTAGCAAATCCCATCACAAGATACATTAGTGAACAAGGTACCTAATAAAACTCCAAATTCTCAAGTAGAAGGGTCAAAATCAGCTACATTTAAAGAAAGAATGCAAGGCTGTGGAGGCAGGCTATGGGATACACAAAGGGAATACGATTCAGAGGAGAACGAAGTACCACAAGGAGCCCAAGCTGATGAAGAACCAAATGAGAAGGACAAAGAAGAAGATGAACAAAGTGTAAATGGAGAGCACCAAGCCAATGACAACAATACAACTGAAATCACAGAAATTAGAAACTATGAAGGAAGAGATCCAGAGGTAAATGATCCTGGAGGAACAGAAGATGATCAAATTCAAATATCACAAGAAGACCCACAAGGACACAACATAACAGACAAGGAGAAACAACCAAGACATAAAAAAGAATTATTAAATATTACTGTCACAATGGAGAAAAATCAGTTGCAGCTGTTAAAAAGAGGAGAAGAGAAGGCCTTGGTCCCTAAAAGGAATGCATTTGGAGATACATCAGGAAGTAAGGAAGACAATGAAGAAGGAGAACCTGGTAAATCAGGCTACGACATGGATCAAGAATCAACTACCCAACACCTTATGAATGCGGCAAGGCAAGGTGACTTATCACCTATGCAAGTGGAAAAGGCAAAATCAGCAGCAAAAGGTAAGAAAAAGCAACAAAAAGATAATTTTGCAGTACCAAAAGCTGGGGTGCACACAAGGAGAACGCTAACTAAATCCAACAATTAGTAATGAATGCTCTCATTTGGAATATAAGGTCAGTCAACACACAGCACGCCTTTGAAAGGTTGACAAAAATGCACAGGAAAAATCACTATGATTTTGTAGGATTAATGGAGCCAAAGCAACAAGCAAAAAAATGGAAAGGTACAGAAACAAGATAGGACTTGCACAAGCAATTTCAAATGTTTCCAACAAGATCTGGGCATTCATAGATGAAGTATTTGAAGTAACTATCATGTACAATATGGTGCAACAATTAACACTACGATTGGTTCATACTGAATCGCATGTGGAGTTTGTTATAACTTTGATATATGCTAAATGTGATGTAATTGAGAGGATAGAACTATGGGATTCATTATATGAAATGACAAGGGATATGAATGCACCATGGCTAGTAGGGGGAGATTTCAATGTAATATGGGACGAAGAAGAGAAGTTTGGGGGGTTACCTGTGTCATAGAATGAAATTGATGATTTTCGACACTGCGTCAACACTTGCAATCTCTTCGATCTTGGATTTAAAGATAGCATATTCACATGGTGGAATGGAAGAGCAGAGGAAGACTGTATATTCAAAAGACTAGACAGATGCTTGGCCAATTTACAATTCCAACAAACATTTCCAGGAATAGAGGTGCAACATTTGGCAAAGACTGGTTCCGATCATAGTCCAATGTATCTGAAGTGTGATACTGAGACTCCACCAATAAAAAAGCCTTTTAAGTTCTTGAATTTTTGGGTGGAACATGCAACTTTTAAAGACGTGGTGAGAGACAACTGGACAGCCGATTTCAATGCAAATCCTTTTATTATTCATAATCACAAGTTAAAAAAATTAAAGAAAGCCCTTTCATTGTGGAGTAAGGCTACTTTTGGAAATATTTTCCAAAAAATAGAAAGCATGAAGGAGGTAGTGATGGTTCACGAAGCAGAATTTGAAGCAAATCCTACAGGGATGAACAGGGAAAGACTACAAAAGGTTTAGGCAGAATTAATCAAATGTCTTGCACTAGAGGAGAAATTTTGGCAACAAAAGGCGGGCATGACTTGGTTCAAGGAAGGGGATAGGAATACTAATTTCTTCCACGCACAAGTGAGAGGTAGGAGGAAGAGACTTCAGCTTAACAGAAGTCAAGGTAGTGGAGGAACATGGATTGAAGAAGAAAAAGAAATTGCAGAAGAGGCTATCAGATTTTACGAGGAACAGTTCACAGAAACAGCTTCTCCCTCTTTATTTGAGATCGTAGACCATGTTCCTAATCTGATGAACAGTAATCAGAATGCAGAATTTATTAAGCAACCAACAAAAGATGAGGTTAAAGAGGCAGTATTTGGACTTAATGGTAATAGTGCTGGAGGGCCAGATGGCATGACAGGCAAGCTATATCAGTCTTGTTGGGACATAATAGGGGATGACTTGTTCGACATGGTGAGGGCTTTTTTCAATGGTCATGAGCTACCAAAGTGCGTAACACACACAAACCTAGTTCTGATACCAAAGAAAAAAGAAGTTACCACTTTTTCTGATCTAAGACCCATAAGCCTAAGTAATTTTTCAAATAAGGTCATATCGAGGGTCATACATGAAAGGCTTGTGAAATTTCTCCTTAATCTGATATCGGAGGAACAGTCAGGTTTTGTTAAGGGCAGGAATATAGTAGAAAATATCCTTTTAACTCAGGAGATAGTCACTGACATCAGGCTTAGAACAAAGGCTGGACCTAATGTCATCCTGAAGCTAGATATGACCAAAGCTTATGATAGATTATCTTGGCTATTCTTAACAAAGGTAATGAGAAATATGGGATTCTCAGAAAGGTTGATAGGGATTGCCTTTGGATTAGTTTCAAACAATTGGTATTCTATTCTAATCAATGGTCAAGCTCATGGTTTCTTTAAATCCTCAAGAGGAGTAAAACAAGGTGATCCTGTATCTCCAACTTTGTTTATCTTGGCGGCGGAAGCATTATATAGGGGCCTCAATGAACTTCATACTAACCTGTATTTTTGTGGATTTGGAATGCCAAAGTGGAGTCCAAAAATAAATCATTTGGCGTATGCAGATGACATGATTATTTTTTCATCATCTGATGAAACTTCTCTGTTGCTGATTATGCAAGTGTTGAATGCATATGAAAATGCATCTGGGGAGCTTATTAACAAGACCAAATCAGCTGTGTACCTGCATCATTTAACACACATGGATGTGGTCAGCAAGGTGGAAAGGATCACAGGCATTCATAGAAATGAATTTCCGATCACATACCTAGGTTGTCCTATTTTTTATACAAGGAGAAAGCTGGAATACTATCAACCCCTAATTACTAAGGTAATGGACAAAATGCAATCCTGGCAGGGCAAATTATTATCAGTAGGGGGAAGGGCAGGTCTCATATCCCATGTGCTGTAAAGCATGCCTATGCACCTACTATCAGCTGTAAACCCTCCCAAATATGTGATAAATAGGTTGCACAAATTGTTTGCGCAATTTTTCTGGAGCAGCTCTGTAGGAGGAACTAGTAGGCATTGGGCTTCATGGAATACCTTATGCATGCCAGTTGAGGAAGGAGGAATAGGTTTCAGGTCACTACATGATGTAACAAAAGCATTATTCAGCAAGTTGTGGTGGAATTTCAGAACTAAACCAAGCCTAAAGAGCTCTTTTGTATGTCAGAAATATTGTAAGAAAATGAATTCAGTAGTTGTTCCATGGAAAAGGGGGTCTCATATTTGGAGAAAAATGCTGGAATGCAGAGATCTTATTGAACATCAAATCTTTTGGCAAACAAAAAAGGGATCCTCACTTTTTTGGTTTGAAAACTGGACAGGTCTTGGGGCACTATATTTTTTAGTTCCTCAGGACTTTGGCATAGATGAAACAGTACAATATGTACATGAAGTTACCTTAGATGGTGGGTGGGATATGGACAAGCTATTTGAATTGCTTCCTGAAGACTTAGCAGTACACATTCTAGAGAAAATCAAACCACCTTCACCTCAGCAGGTTCTTGACGTGCCTTGTTGGATGCTGGAAACAAGAGGACATTTCAGTGTTAAGTCAGCATGGGATTATACGAGAAGAAGAGACGAACCAATAACGGCTTATAGAATGATATGGGTAAAGGGACTGCCTTTTAAAATAGCATTTTTCATGTGGAAAGTGTGGAAAGCAAAGTTACCTTTAGATGATTTCTTGAAAAAGGTAGGCTACTGCATGCCATCAAAATGTTGGTGTTGTGCACATCCTGATGAGGAATCTCTTCAGCATTTGTTTTTTAGATCAGAAACTGCAAAGACAACTTGGAAGTATTTTCTATCGAGGGCAGGAATAGTTGTGGAAGGACTTACACTACACCAAGCAATCACAAAATGTTGGACTGCAAATGTTTGCTTAAGGCTTAAACCGGTAATGCAAGCACTCCCTTCATGCGTAGTATGGGAACTCTGGAAAAGAAGAAATAGTATGAAGTATGGTGAGGCTGTGACAACCAACAGGGTGATTTATCAAGTGTAATCAAATCTCTAGGCATTGGTGAAATTGAGAAAGCCAGGGATGGACATGGTACCTCACAAATGGAAAGACCTTCTAGTCATGATGGAAAATTTCACTCCTAAACTTAAAGTTACCAAAGTCATGTGGGAACCACCAAGTACAGGATGGCTAAAGGTTAATACAGACGGGGCATCGAGGGGAAATCCAGGCAGGAGCTCAATAGGTTTTTGCATAAGAAATGAAAATGGCGACATAGTCAAGTCTGTAGGGAGGGAGATTGAGGAGACAACAAACACAGTAGCTGAAGCGAAGGCCATGTTAGAAGCACTAAGGTTTTGCAGATTACAACAATACTCTCATGTATGGCTTCAAACTGACTCAATGTTATTAAAAAAGATAATGGATGGGATTTGGAAACCACCATGGATCATATTTGAGCAGGTAGAGGAAATGATGCAACTAATGAGTGGGGGAAATTACACAGTTACACATATTCATAGAGAGGGCAACAAGCTGGCTGATCATTTGGCTAATTATGCTTTTGATCATGGAGAGATCGAGTGCCAACAATTCTGGCAGCTAGATGCACAAGGAAGGAAGTTGGTTAATGAAGATAAGATGCAATGTCCAAGTTTAAGGATAAAGGTGGACAGAAGATAAGAAGCAAAGAGAATAGAAATAGCAAGAGGCATGTCATCTTGATCGACCATCAAATCCAAAGGGAGGAGGGTGTCTCTAGCGACGAGGTACAATTATGCTATATTCCAGTAATCAAGATGGACACGTGATATTATGCTCATTAAAAGATAACAATGCTATTGGAATATGCACAAGCACGCTAGGGACTAGGCATGGAGGGATGCGAAAAAGATTTCATGAAAGCACATGGTTTACTCTGAAAAACGAGAAGAATGTCGTTTGGTTGGGGATGCGCAATCGAGCAAACAAATGCAGGAATGAAAAAACAATGCACAAGCATGGAGGGTAGCAAATGATGCAACAAGAGCATTTGGGGAACACGCATGCTAACACATAGAAAAGAACGCTGGAAGGTAAAGCATGCTGGACATAGAGGAGTTTGTTACTTGAGCATGCGGCTGATGTATATGGTAGACCGTGTCCATGAAATAACAAAAAATGGAATTGAATCCATCGAGAATGGATTGGAGTGGTCCAGCAAGAGCATGTGGTCTTGCATCAAAAAAGGGCATATTTTAATGGAAATTCACAAAGCATGTTATGGCTAGGCAGCTTATCGATAAAGGAGGCAAGGCTGTCGAACATGAATTGTTCACCAAGAGTACTCACGTGCTTTTGGAGTGCAAAGCACAAAGATGCCCCCATTGATCAACCCAAGGAATCAAAAGGAGCACAGATAGGAAAGAAGACGCAACTACCGCACAGAAGACATTAATCTTGACAAAAGATTAATGGGAGATGGAGAGTGATCGAACGCGGAGGATAGGAAGTGCCAAAACCTCATGCACATGCTTGGATAAAGATATTTTAATGGAAGTTCTATAAGCTTGCTGTGTACATTCTGGCAGCTTATCGAACAAGGAGGCAAGGTCGAACAAGAATTTGCTCACCAAGAGTAAATGGAGCTCACGTGATTCGGGAGTACAAAACACAAAGCTTTCTCCATTGATCAAAAGGAGTGCAGCGAGGAAAGAAGACAAAGTTAGCGCACAAAATCACATGCACATGCTTGGATAAAGTCTTATATTTCAAATTTTAATAGATTTAATGTTTTATCAAGGTTGAGTGCAACACTCAATTTTGATAATAGGATATTTGTTAACTGCAAACTTTATTTTGTTCATTCCGTAGGATAACTAGACATTGTATTTTGTCGTTTATCATGTTATAAATAAAATTAACCCTAGGCGTCTGCCTAGCGGATTATTAAAAAAAACCTTGATTCTAGGATGAAATCTTGTAAAACAATGTAATAGATTGAAAGAAATGAGTTACGAATCATTTACCTATAATTTGCGGAAGAAATGGTCTTTGGAAAATTGCCTCTAGAGGTTTAGGTTTTGAAAAATGGGAGAATGAATGAAAAATGTCGTCCAAAATTGTTTTTGAACAGTTGCAGGTATCGCATTTGTGATCAGGGGTTCGCAAATGTGGACATTACTTCGCAAATGCAAAAAAAGGCCTGGCCTGCTAACATCGCAAATGCGAACATATGTTCGCAAATGTGGCATGTTCACATTGCAATTGCGATCCTGAGCTTCGCAATTGCGAAGGTCCCCTCCCAGCCCTTCTGATCGCAAATGCAAAAAAACTTCGCAAATGAGATGCTCGCATTTTCGAGCAAGACATCCCAAATGCGAAGTCTGCAGATCTGAAACATACTTGCAAAAATTGCATAAGTTCAAATCACCCTATAGCCTATCCAAAACTCACCTAAGCCCTCGAGGCTCCAAAACAAACATGCATACAAGTCTTAAAACATCATACGAACTTGATCGCGTGATAAAATCGCTAAAATAACACCTAAAACTATGAATTTGGCACCAAATTGCATGAAATTTTCAAGATATTTTCAAAACTTCTATTTTCTCAACCCAAGCTTCGAATCACGTTTAATTAACTTCATTTTTTTTACCGAATTTCACAGACATGATTTAAATATTATATTAAACCTGTACCAGGCTCCGAAACCAAAATACAGGCCTGATACCAATGAGATCAAACATTAATCAATTTCTTTAAAACCTTATAATTCCAGTTTAACAATTTTTATCAAAAATTTATTTTTCGGGCTTGGGACCTCGGAATTCAATTGCAGGCATATGCCCTAGTCCCATATTCTGCTACGGACCCTCCGGTACCATCAAAACACGGTTCCAAGATCGTTAAAACATGGGTCCGGGTCTGTTCACTCAAAAAATTGGCCGAAGTCAACTAAAAATCACTTTTTTGGCCAAAAGTTGTTATTTTCATAATTTTTAACATAAGGGCTTTCCGAATATATGCCCGGATTGTGCACGCAAATCTAGGAAAGATAAAATGAGATTTCAAGGCCTCGCAACACGGATTCAAGTTCTAAAACAGAAGATAACCCTTTGGGTCATCATAATATTCCGTCATTTCAGCTGAGTAATTGTACTTCTGAGAGCTTTGAGGCTATGCACATGTTGCTATGATGCTCATGAGTTGTTATCGCACAGTATTGAGCTGAAGGTGAGATGCTTGCCTATGTGTTAGGGCAGTGAATGACTTAAGAGCAGGGTCGCTTCGTGTATGAGTCAGAGATTTAGTGTTTTATTTCCAGCGGAGGAAAAGACAATCAGACTATAAATGTTCAGATTTGGGTTGATGGAGAACGAGACTTGGTATTTTCGAGCATGGTAGAATTTTTATCTGTGATGCGGTGTCATTATCCTTGTTCAATATGTTAAGTTCGCCGGTGTTATGGTCTTCATTAAATTACCTTCGGGTTAGGGTAGTATGAGATAGTGTTGGAGAAGCGCCTATCAAAGATCAAGGTGTGCGGTGGTTTAGGATTGAATCGGTGCTCCTAGTATTGATGACTCGAGGAAGATGGTCTTCGAAAGGGGTTTAAAAATTAATAGTAGCGACCTGTTGGTTCGAGTGCTACAGAGATAGATTTTGACTTAAGGCAATAGCTGGGCAGCGAAGGATGACGAAGGACATGCGGGAGGTGCCTCGCGGTGGATAAGCTTCTAGAAGGCCAAGTGCGAGAAACAGGAGTCGATTAGTTGCTTAAAGGAGTGAGTTTGACCAAAGTGGCAGAGTGATAGAGTAGCATATGGGTTCTATGGTAGGATGACTACATGCCTAGAGAAGAGGTTAGAGCGATTTGGGATTCATGGTGGACAGTGACGAGGTCTACTGACTTAATTCAAAATATTGGCTTTTATACAGCGGGAGATTTGGATACAATAGAAAAGAGTTGCTTGATATGAGAAAGATACAATGTGACTTTGGATTTGAAGGTATTGTCATAACTTTAGTTGATGTCCGCGAGTAGTGGACAAAATTGTACAACTAGTGAATGAGCACAGGCTTAGATGGGTTATCTCCTACGAGTAGGTTAGCAGTCGCGTGGTGTTGATGAAGCTTCTACAAAAAATTCTACTGTCTATCGAGGAAGAGGTCGAATATTAAATATGGCTGGTAATTCAGAGTATTGATAAAGGGTTTAACAGAAGGATTTCGAGAAATTTGGCGGGTTGATTGTGCAAGATTAGGTCGACGGTGAAGAAATAATCTTGGTGGGTTCCAGATTTATGCAAAAGTAGATTCAAGCTAAGTGGGAGAGTCTCACCACTTACGAATTTGGATTTGCATGGTTGTCTACTTGTGAAGTTTCTAGTTATCGGCATATTGATGGGTTATTGTGGCTAAGGGAAGAGAACATCAGTGGTAATTTGAGCAAAAGATTCGAGGAGTGTGTTCTATAATTGGCATTATCGATTCGTGTTTAGGCTTTGGGAGGACTCAAAAATTATGCTTCGTGTAGAAGTGTGTGCAACGAAGGTGAATTGGCTGGGTGCTTCTTTGAGAGAGTGGTCATGTGCTATAGGGGCCTTGCAGTTGATTATATTCGGGACTAACACAGAGTGAGTGACTCTCAACAACGGTCCTAGTGGACTCAAAGGTTAAAGTGTGGTGCCTAAGGATTTCGAGTCCATAGTATGGTTGAATATCGAGATTTTGCAGCGGATTATAATAAATAAGCTTGGAGTGTTCCGTGTTATCTTTGGTCTACGGGGTATCATGAGAGGAATGAGAGCATGTAACTTTGGATTTATAGAAGAATTATCATAATGGGTGTATCTATTGAAGACGCGATTATGCGCACAAGAAGGGTATGAAATGGTTCGTGGGTTTTGAGATAATGTGGTCTTGTAAAATGGGTTCACTCAGGGCGAGTGCAGATTGGGTTCGATATGTTTTGAATGGAGCTATTATTATTCCTAAGGCAATAGGGGAAATTAGAAGGAGTCGGATCAGTTAGCAATGGTTGAATCAGCATAATGATGGCAATGATCAGCTCCCTTAGTGTGTTGGGTTACTCATGTGATTTGTGACGGTACGTGTGAGGCTTGACAGTCGTCGTAACTGGTCTTATTTGGAGGCTTTCAAGTATTATGGCCTGTTATGTGCAGATGGATCTTGGAAGGGTTATGGTGGTTTAGACAACTACTTGAGGTTTGTATTTTCTGCGAATATGAGGATTTAGTCGTATGTTGCAATGGTTCTCTTGGAACGAGTTAAGTAAAAGGTTTCTATGTGATGAAGTGTTTACCCTATTTAGTAGTTCAGAAGTTAAGATGAAATTCTTGTACTCTTGCACATTGGCATGATTAACTGCAGTGATCGGCGTGGGATATAGAAGTTGAGGATCAAGGTTGCAGTTTAGGGTCGATAAGAATATCAAGAGCTAGGATGAACGGGGAAATGATTCATGTGGTTAGAGTAAGCTAGTATTGCCTTTAGCGTCACCTGAGATTGGTGTCCTGTGTAAGGGACTTTGAGTACTGATTTTGGATTTTTGATTTGCTTTAGAACATTTTTGCAGCCGGTGGTATGGATGTGCAGACTTGTTATCTAGTGTGGAAGGTCATGGGAGCACGTCCCACTGGAAGATCATATAAGTGTGACATGTAGTCACTTGATTGATCAAGGAGTGGAACTAAGTATGAAGATTTTGGTAATACCGTTCATGTGAGAATTTATGCTTGAAGGGTGCTCAGTTCATTTAGTTGTGGATTGTGGAAGTTGTCGCGCCCCCTTTTTTCCCTTTTGACGGGGAAGTCCGGGTTTCGACATTCACGGGGTGTAATGACTCATTTCCTTTTGGGAATTGGGTATTGAAGAGTCGCCACCTAACGGATTATGGTGCGTTAGGGCACCTAGAGTGATTAACTCTTGGGTTGTTTTGCATTACCAGAGATTAGGGTAAGGGATCGAAATATCCTCGAGAGGAAGGTGTTAGGAACCCCTTTTGGTCCACAACTGTGGGTCCCGACCGAACTTATGTTCACAAATTAGTCTATTACAAGTAAACAGTTGAAGCAAATATGTTGCAAGTAAAGCACATTGGATAACTCAAGTAATAAGATAAAGATTTGGACAAGTTGTAAGACAAAGGGTTTAATAAAGAAGGGAATTTGGGTAAAGGAGGGGTCCTAGGTTGGTTATCCTATAGGATCACCCCACACAATGTCCGATAAACACTCCTCGATGAGGGGCTATATGTGACATTAGCGTGTAGCCATCATATCCCATATCTACCCTTCCCATCCCCTTATTGGTCATGCAAAGTGAGTGTTTGGTCAGCAATCTCTATTGCGTGCTGCTACCCGTCCTTTCTTAATAGTCCTGGAGGGAGTTAGGACCTCTACCTATAAGTGGTTCTAGACGGACCCCTAAGGTGTTAAAAGGTGATAATTCTAAGGCGACAATCAAAACACTTAGGACTTTCAACACATAAATGAAGCAATTAGAGGCTCAAAGTTTCCTTCTCAAACAAGCACATAAACAGCACGACTCAAGCACAATTAAGGTCTTTTATTAGACAGTGTCCTAAGGTAGGATATCTAGGTGAATATGTAGAAACAAACAACTTATTTTTTAGAAACTCGGGAGTAGTGACCCTAGCAGTTGCCTATGGATTTTTAAAGCCTGTTGGGATCAGAAAAACATTAATCAATAGAAACAGTTTTCCGAAATGCAGTTTTGAAAATTCCCTAAAGGCTTGCCTATACGCGGAGTACTCATTAGCACATTTGTATAGTGAAACAAAGCAGGTTTTGAAGAGGACTTTTTGTAATACCTATAGGCATGGTATCTATTAGTTAGGCTGATTTTAAGACAATGAAAATGTATATGACCACTCATCATAACAGAGCCTGAATTAAGTCCTATAGGCATGACATCTATTAGTTAATCTGATTTTAAGACAATGAAAACATGATTATTTGGAACCTACAGGCATGGTTTCTAAAAATGTAAAGCCCTATAAGTATGATTCCTACTCGATAAAGCAATCAGATTAAATATAGAATCCTACGAACATGATTTTTACCCGTATTACCCTATAAAGCATGCATCTACCCATCCCTTTCACTAACTACCCCAATATTTGTTTACAAGTTATTACAGACCAATGAATGAATTACATAAGTAAATAAAAATAGAGAAGCTATTCTATAGGGATCCTTCGATTAGGCCCAGATTCCCAAAACCTCCAATGGCCTCAAATGCCTCAATTCCATAGACAATGACATAGTCTAGGTGCATCAAAGTTCCCTAAGGATCTCAAGGATCCCGGACAGTGCTTACACCTAGACTTCGCAACCAAAAACTGAACAAGTGCAGTGTGGAAGGGCCAGCCTCAGTATGCTAGAGTTTAGAGGGTTCTCAAGAGGATCCCAAGGCAATAGACATACTGGAGGGGGAAGAACTTATTTACTAAGAGTAGAGTGAAAAGTGATTGTCACAAGTTGAAAGGTTTTAGTAAAAAAACTGTATTAAGAAGGAAGTCTGTTTGAAAGTAATGTAGTAAAACAACAAAGATTGTTTGAAAAGAGATTGAAGAGATGAACATATGTCTAAAACACCTTAGGACATGTTTATACATAGCCAGTTCACAGAACCAAGTAAATTCAGTAGTCACGCATAGGGGTCAAGGGGGTTTGGGATACATAGAGCACACAATTAAGCAAAGATCCAGGAATTAGTATAGACATGCTCAGAGGTAGCTGACCAGACATAGTCACAAAACCATACATAAAGAACAAACGCACATGCATGGGTGATAGGGATTCATGGTGGTAAACACATAACAAGTAAGAGATGATTGGTGTAGACATGCTCATAAACAAACAAAGGGGTAACATAATGATCTAAAGGAAGGGGAAGACATAATAACATGCTAATAATGTAACCATCAACTACAAGTTTCACGACAAAACAAGGAACAAATTGAACTGAAGCAATAAGAAAATCATATTGTTGTTGGAACTTTGAATTGAAACTAGAAAATACCAGTGAAAAGGATAGTAAGCATAGTGAAAGAACAAGAGAACAGATTGGTTAGCCTTGGCTTGCAGCCGGCTAACTTAGAGCAGTAGCAAGTAGTACAAAATATAGTCAGAAAGTTTGAGTGTGAGAGATAGTTTTTGAACCAAGAGTTCTTGTGTTGTGCTAATGAAAGACTAGGGTATTTATAATTTGAAAGCAGGTAGTAAATAAGGTAAAATCAGAGTCCATTAGTAATTATGGAACTCAAAATCAGTCAGTAAGAAAATCAAGCCAAGTAATCTCGTTAATTGAGGAGTTAACCTCAAATGGTCATAGACACATGACAAGTAAGGAAAGAAATCGTATAAGACTGAACATGACAAATAAGGAAATATTTTCTGCATAGTACAAGTACACAATAGGAAATATAGGCTAATTTTAGCACATTTCAATCAAGGAAAGTCTTAAGAAATCAATTAATAGCATGATTGACCATAGAATAAGGTTAGAAAGCATTCTACAAGGTAAAAATCAGCAGAAATAACACGCGGAATTAGTGAAAAATCAATCACAAAGATTCAAGGATGCAAGAATAGGATGTAGCATTGATTTAGCACCACTCTATAAGAACAAGTACATTGTAAGCAAAATCAGAACCCTAAGAGGTCGAGTAGGACAAGAATCACATATAAAATTAGGGATTCATATAGAGCCTAGTCTAAATTAGTAAGCTAAGCATGATACAAGTAGGAGAATTGAAGAATTAGAAACATTGGTGAACCAAATAAGGCAAAATCACACAATAGGCAGGGATAACCTCAATTAGGAACCATAACAAGCAAAATATGGCAAACAATCACAGAATCGTAGAAACATACGGATTTACTGAACACATTATCAAACAGAACCCAGAAACCCAAGATTGGAACTAAGAAATTATGGTTTTTAAAATAAGCGAGTTGAAAGGGGAGTAAAAACATAGAATCAGTCAAGATATGCAAGGATAGAAGTTAAAACATGAAGAATCGATTTAAACAAAGTGTAAAAGAAGTTTCGAAAAACCCTAATTTTAAAAGGAAGTAAAACAACTTGAAATCGATGATTTTTGCAAAAGAGGTTCGATAACAGTGCAATACATAGAAGGAATAGACTCGAATTGTTTAATAATAGCACATATCTAAGAGATGCAAACGAAAATTAGGTTTTCTCAAATAGAGATGGAAGAACCTATTTAGAACTTCAAAGATCATAACAAATACAATGGGATTTTGCTCAAAATCACATCGGAGCAAACATGAACATCCAAGCAAACCCTAGATATAAGTAGGCGTGGCCCAGGGACCTTGAAGAACTCAGAGAAGATGAGCAAGGCAATGGAGGAGCCATTGAAGGCTTGGGGTTGAGGGGTGGTCGTCGGAGAAGACTGGAGAAGGGAGGCAGTTGAAAGGGGTTAGGGTTAGGTTGAGAGAAGAGAGGAGATGAGAGAATCTGTAAGTGGCAGTGTGTATAGAATGATTAGGGTTAAGGGTATTAGGAATTAAAAAAGGAAAAGATTGATACGGGCCGTTGATCTGGGAGATCAATGGCCAGGATTTAATTGATGTTAGGTTGGGTAGGCGGGTTCAGGGTTTGGGTCGAGTAATTGGGTATGAAATTAGGCTGGGGGTTAGGTTTTATTTAGGCTACAATTGAAAGCCAAATCTGGCTATAATTTAAATAGCCAATTACACTATTTAATTTATAATAAGTAGTAAACAGTTTTTGAAAAATAATTTTATGTACCAAAATGATTTAAAATATATATTTATCATTATAAAAATATAGTTACCAATTTTACAAATATAAAATATTATTATACATTAAACAGTCTAATATTGCAATTATATGCAATTTAGCTTAAAAATGCCAAATTCAATTATAAAAATGCATACCAAATATATTAACCATATTTTTGCATAAGTATAGAAATTAAATAAATAAATCATCATAACAATAATTTGGGAAATAATTATTGGGGATTTTATGAATAAATGAGAAGGAAACAAATCAATTTAAATCCTTAAAATTATGGAAAAAATTGCAAAAACCTTGTGCATGCTTATAGATGTTATTTTGAAGGTATTTATGAATATTTAAAATATATAGAAAAAATTGGGTATCAACAGCTGCCCCTCTTTACCCGGGAAGGATGAAAGAGTTTTCGGGTAAAGAAATGATGGCCAATTTTGAACGAGTGAAACGGTTCGAGATATTAGGTCGCGCCCTAGATTCTGAGCTACCTACATATCCCTAGTAATATAGGAATTAGGCTATATGTAGTTTCGGATTCATCCGCGGAGTATGCCGATGACATTGCTTCGAGAACGGACACGAGGTGTGAAAGTGGCTATGGTGAGCGGTTAAGGTTTGAGATAGTTGGAGGGAACTCGATCGAGATTGCTCCTGATAGGATATCAGTTTCTCACTAGTTACCTGCAGATAAAAGATGCTACGAACATGTATTTGCGAAAATTTAGACTTGATGCAAATTCCCTTCGGACCATGAGGGTTTTCTTTGGACGATTAAAGATGACGTCCTTCGACCATGACATCCTAGGCCACGGCAAGACACGACAGTAAAGGGGCAGCGACACCCTTAAAAGATCTATAAAGTGCAGAGTGAAAAGGCTCATCGCCGGGGAAAGACGGGTCCGGGGAATATACCCAAAGCACACCCTTGCATCTAAGGAAAGGGACGCCAAGACTTCTCCTCGGCCTTGTATTAACGCGATTGGTAACCCCCTCCCTCATTTGGCCAAAGCCAATGGGGCGGTTCGAACTAACGAACCAAATCACTCCCACACCTCGAATCCTTGATGGATTCCAGATGCCGATCGCCACAACAATCAGGAAGGCCACTCCCTCTATACAGCCCGCTTGAGCTCGGGCTAGAACACCGAGCCTGCGAAACATTGACATTTCATTCAAATGACAACGGGCACACCGCCCGGAGGCGACTTCGACCACACTCCGCCAAAGGGATGAAACTCCACAAGAGAGGTGGGACTAAAGTTCGACAAGGAGCTACACGTGATGATAGGAAATCCCTCACCATATGACCCATCACCGGCATCAATACCTCCACCCTCGAAGGGATCAAAAGGTGAGTAGAACAACATCTTTGGCCAAGCCTGGTTGAACACAACAGAAGGCTGCATTAAGGGCTCGCACCTCGAAACGGCAGAAACATACCAGACCTCGAAATGTCGCCTACACATCCCGCAACAGGGAAGAACTACTCTGCTCCCTTGTTGTTTCTTTACTTTTGCTAACCTATATGCAGGCAGGCAGCTGAGGCATTCATAAGTTCTAACTCCACTCGGAGATCTGAGGCCTCTGCGAGGCCCGTTGTGCTCTCTTTCCTCGACCGGACTTCCAACCTAAAGAGGGTCCCGCCAGCAAGATTATTAGCAAAGCAGCACACACCCCAGAAGAGGATCTAACGAAATTGCGGGCCTTTTATCTATAGTCAGACGACGTGCGATGGCCTTCTCTTAAGGACACCGTCCCCTCGAAAGGGCCAATAAATGGCAGGCTAATGTTCAAAACGGAATCATGTAAATGGATCAGATGATCAGAGGAACCGCACCCACGCGGGCCAAGCTCACAACAATGAGACGACATGTATTTACAGCCTATATTTATACCAAGAAATAAAGAATATCTTTTCGGCATTTCATATTTCGAAAAAGGCTATTTCGGCATATTTACAGAAAAGGCCTCTCCGCTGAATACATCCCGAGATACTCGGAGACTTAAACGGTTCAATGCCCACACGGCCCCAGGGTCGGAACCCCGGGCTCACAAAGCCCTCACAATGCAACTCCGAGTTCACGAGAAGCGGTCTTCAAGCTTAAACAAACTCGATGACTCAGAGACTATCACCAATCACCGAGCACTGGAAAATCCGAAACTATGACCCCTAGCGGGCAGACTCGGCATAACCAGATCTATTCTACATCATACAAACTGTAAGACCTCAATAGGCATGGCAAACTGTAAGACCTCAATAGGCATGACAAACTGTAAGACCTCAACAGGCATCAAAACCCTGAAGTTTAGGCTATACATCGCATTTGTAAGTATCCATAAAGGGCATACCCTCAGTGTAGACGCCTAAACTATTGCTTGGGATCAAAAATGGCTACGGCCAAACGCACATGACTACGGTCAAAATGGTTGATACAACCAAAATAACGCGACTTGGGGATTCCCGACTGTCGCTAAAAATCGTAGGCCACTACTTCGAATATACTTCAGAAAGAACCGGTTAAAACAGGCTTCCCTCAACAGGCAAAAACGAGCTCCGACCACGTCGGCTCCAAACCACAAGAGCGTCGATCTACTCAACCTACGAGCTATGAACCTTACGAGGTGCTCGAAACATCGTCAACAATGACTTGAAATCGAGGTTCCTCTAGAACCGATGATGGGTCAGGCAAAAATACTCTAAAAAGACCTTAACGAGCGGAAACAAAGCCTACAAAAAAGTCCACGGGCAAAAACAACGTAAGAGCCATTGTCGCCAGCTAAGCAAGCCTATGGGCCTCATATTGAAAGGTCTCTACGACCAAACAATGTAAGACCCATTGTCGCCAGCTAAAAAATTTTGACAACTTGAGGATTAAAATGAGCTCGAAACGTAACCCGATTCGGAGACCGGATCCAATATAGTTAACTATGAAAGCCTCCGGACCACATACTGAAAGGTCTCAACGACCAAATGGCATAAGTGCCACTATCGCCAGCCAAGAAATCGAGGAGATTTAAGGGTCGATTACAGCTCGAATCGCAATGCGACTCAGAGACTGGACCCAAAAACTGCAATATGCCTAAGGTCATGAGTGCCACTATCGCCGGCCAGGAAATCGAAGAAATTTAAGGGTCGATTACAGCTCGAATCGCAACGCGACTCGGAGACTGGACCCGAAAACTGCAATACGCCTAAGGGCATGGCATAAGTGCCACTATCGCCGGCCGAGTAAATCGCTGAGCCACGCGCCCGTAAGGTCACTTTGACCTAGAGCATAAAGGGTCATCATCATTCGCCCATGCAGGCAGGAAAGAGCTTGAGGGTCAATTGAAGCTCGAGTCACAATGCGACTCGAAGACTGGACCTAAAACAGTTGGAACGGCAAATGCCTAGGGGCAAGAGATAAAAACGATTACTACCTACCCGCACGGGCACACAAAATTTGAGGACAAGAAGGCTCGAGCTGAAGCTCGACTCAGAGACTAAGCCTAAATAGTCGGGCCAAGCACGGAGGCCCAGCACCTGCTCGCGCCAAGGATCGCACTTAAAAGCCTTCGGGTCTGTCCGATCCATTCCGGACCTATGAGGGCCTCGCCAAACACCAAAACCAGCCTGCCCGATCAAAAGCAACAACAGAAAAAAAGAAAAGGCATACCCTACATATATCAGAGGCAAAGCGACAAAATGGCAAAATCTAAAGCGACAAAATGGCATAATCTAAAGCAACAAAATGGCAAAGTCTACACTCTGCGCTAAAGGGCTACAGCTTGTCAAATTCGCCCTCCGCAACGTCAACAAGAAATAACTGTGTGTCACGCTCGTCCGCCCTTGCTCGAGCCAATTCCTCCGAGACGACGAAGCCCCTTACACTGACCTCCTCGAGTACCTCTCTTCGGGATCTACAACGAGCATATTCCTCGATCCTCTTCCCCCGGTCGAGGGCTTGCTTCAGCTCGCCTTCGGCATTAGCAACATCCTTCATACGAAACACCATCACACGATCAACCTTGGTTTGGCTTAGTGCCGCTTCTGCCCGGGCATCAATTATCTTAGCTTTGACCTTCGAGAGATCAGATTCGAGTTTCCCAATCATATCTGGTTGAACTTTGGCATTGTCATGAGTCAAACGGAGTTGGACCTCGAAGGCAGGTGGGAGCACGTGATTTTTTCTTCACGAAAACTGCTCCAAAAGAAATCGAAAAATAAAACAAATGTCATTTTGGGTACAAGTTTAAGAATTTCTCGTGACAGTTTTCGTAATTATTTTGTTTGTGCATGTTTATGTTACAACCCATATCCACATGTGTTAGTCCATGCCATATATTAGTTAACATAAATCCAAGAAGGAATTATCTTTGAGATGATAAGAAGTCAATCCTATTGGTCTTAAGTGATACAAGAGTGTATAAGGGTGATTAACCAGTATTAGAAGTTAAACGAATCAAGGATGTTGTAACTCGTATTTTCAAGTAATCTAGCGGTGCTTAATACACTCAAGAGGTCATTTATTAAGTTATTTTAATCATATAATATCCGTATCATAAGTCTTGAAGTCAAACGAGTTATGAAACAAAAGTCGACAAAAGTTGTCGCAACTTAGGTTCATAATTTTACTTAAACTTATGATACGGATATTATATGATTAAAATACCTTAATAAATGACCTCTTGAGTGTATTAAGCACCGCTAGATTACCTGAAAATACGAGTTACAACATCCTTGATTCGTTTAACTTCTAATACTGGTTAATCACCCTTATACACTCTTGTATCACTTAAGACCAATAGGATTGACTTCTTATCATCTCAAAGATAATTCCTTCTTGGATTTATGTTAACTAATATATGGCATGAACTAACACATGTGGATATGGGTTGTAACACCCTCCCCCCTTAGGAACATTCGTCCTCGAATGTAAGGGTTTATGGGGAGTTTAAATCATCGTGGATTCCAATGGAAATTTCCGATCAATTTTCCCCTATAAAATGGTCACTAGAAAAACTTGCAAGTAATTAAGCCCAACATATGGCTTCACAAGGCTACACAAAGCATTATGCGTATTTACATTATCTACATATCACCATTTTGTATTAAGGAGGAGTATTCTCAAATTATTGCTTACCTCATAGAGCCGTTTCACCTTCCAATGTATCCTGTCTTCCACCAGCATCCTTGTTATCTTCATTCTGGAATAAGTAAGGGTATTTAGACTTCATCTCCTCTTCTGCTTCCCATGTCATTTCTTCCATATTTTTGTTCCTCCACAATACTTTGACGGAAGCTACATCTTTTGTTCTCAGCTTGCGGACTTGCCGATCTAATATCGCCACTGGCACTTCTTCATATGATAGGTCCTCTGTAACTTGTACATCTTTGATAGGGACGACTCGAGAAGGGTCTCCAATACATTTTCTCAACATAGATACATGGAATACCGGGTGGACAAATTCCAATTCGGATGGCAATTCTAACTCATAAGCAACCTGTCCAATCCGTCGAAGAATTTTATACGGCCCGATATACCTTGGACTCAGCTTACCTTTCTTCCCAAAACGCATAATACCCTTCATTGGTGAGATCCTCAGGAAAACCCAATCACCAACCTCAAACTCTAGATCACGACGTCGGACATCAGAATAAGATTTTTGCCTGCTTTGTGCCGTCCTCAATCGCTCCTGTATCACTTTCACCTTCTCAATAGCTTGGTGAATCAAATCTGGCCCATATAATTCTGTTTCACCGACTTCGAACCATCCAACTGGTGATCTACATCTCCTCCCGTATAGTGCCTCGTATGGGGCCATTTTAATACTGGAATGGTAGCTATTGTTATAGGCGAATTCTATGAGTGGAAGATGATCATCCCAATTCCCCTTAAAATCTAGAACACATGCTCGTAGCATATCTTCCAGTGTCTGAATGGTACGTTCAGCCTGTCCGTCAGTCTGCGGATGAAATGCAGTGCTGAGATTTACCTGTGTGCCTAAACCCTTCTGGAAAGACCTCCAAAAGTTAGCCGTAAATTGAGCTCCTCGGTCTGATATAATAGATATGGGCACACCATGAAGCCTAACAATCTCCTTGATATACAACTTTGCATAATCTTCAGCCGTGTAAGTTGTCTTCACTGGCAGAAAATGGGCACATTTTGTAAGTCGATCAATTATCACCCAGATGGAGTCAAACTTATGATAAGAGCGAGGTAATCCAATAATGAAGTCCATATTAATCACCTCCCACTTCCAGGTCGGAATCTCTATATTTTGAAGCAATCCACCGGGTTTCTGATGTTCTATCTTTACTTGTTGACAATTGGGACACTGGGCTACAAATTCTGCAATAGACTTCTTCATATTATCCCACCAATACTGCTCCTTGACATCATGATACATCTTTGTCGAGCCGGGATGGATGGAATATCGGGATTGATGAATCTCATTCATAATCTTCTCTCGCAACCCTGCCACATTAGGCACACACAATCGGCTCTGGTATCTCAGTGCCCCGTCTTTTCCGATCCCAAAAGCCATACTTTTACACTGTTGAATGCTTTCTCTTAATCGTACTAAGATAGGATCTTCATATTGTCGTGCTTTTACCTCGGCTACCAAAGATGATTCTGATGTATTCTGTACAGTAACACCTCCGTCATCAGAGTCTAACAATCTGATTCTCATATTGGCTAGCTGATGAAGCTCTTTAATCAACCCCCATCTACCTGCCTCAATATGTACTAAGCTTCCCATTGATTTACGGCTGAGAGCGTCTGCCACAACATTGGCTTTACCGGGATGATACAATATCTCGACGTCGTAGTCTTTCAATAATTCAAGCCACCTACGCTGCCTCAAATTCAACTCTTTCTGCTTGAAGATGTATTGTAAACTCTTGTGATCTGTGTAGATGTCAACATGGACGTCGTATAAGTAGTGCCGCCATATCTTCAAAGCATATATTACTGCAGCCAATTCCAAATCATGGGTTGGATAATTCTTTTCATGCTTCTTCAATTGTCTTGATGCATAAGCAATCACATTCCCACGCTGCATCAATACGCACCCCAAACCTATACCTGAGGCATCACAATATACCACATAACCTTCTGTTCCTTCAGGAAGAGTGAGCACTGGTGCAGATGTCAATCGATTCTTCAGCTCCTGAAAACTATGTTCACAAGTGTCAGACCACTGGAATTTGGTAGCTTTTTGTGTTAACTTAGTCAATGGTGATGATATAGAGGAAAATCCTTCTACAAACCGCCTATAATATCCTGCTAGCCCTAGGAAGCTGCGGACTTCTGATGGTGTTGTAGGTCTCGGCCAATTCTTTACTGCATCGATCTTCTGAGTGTCGACACTAATACCCTCATCAGATATCACATGGCCAAGGAATGCTACTGAGTTCAGCCAGAATTCACATTTGGAGAGCTTAGCATATAACTTACGATCCTGAAGCGTCTGTAATACTATCCGCAAGTGGCCCGCATGTTCCGCCTCCGAACGAGAATACACTAGAATGTCATCAATGAATACAATCACGAACACATCAAGATAGGGCCTGAATATAGTATTCATGAGATCCATAAAAGCTGCTGGGGCATTTGTTAGCCCGAACGACATCACCAAGAACTCAAAGTGCCCATATCTTGTCCGGAAGGCCGTCTTTGGAATATCCTTCTCCCTAACCCTCACCTGATGATACCCTGAACGTAAATCAATCTTAGAGAAATACTTGGCACCCTGGAGTTGGTCAAACAGGTCATCAATTCTTGGAAGTGGATACTTGTTCTTTATAGTAGACTTATTCAACTGTCGATAGTCGATACACATCCGTAACGACCCGTCTTTCTTCCGCACGAATAGGACTGGTGCACCCCAAGGTGAAGTGCTAGGCCTAATAAAGCCCTTATCCAGCAAGTCCTTCAACTGCACCTTCAACTCTCGCAACTCTGTCGGGGCCATTCTGTATGGAGGAATAGAGATCGGTTGAGTGTCAGGCAACACATCAATGCTAAACTCAATCTCCCTTTCAGGAGGAAGGCCTGAGAGTTCATCTGGGAAAACATCTGGGAATTCGTTGACCAAAGGGATTGATTGTAAAGTAGGCGGTTTCGCCTCCGCATCCCTAACGCGAACGAGATGATAAATGTAACCTTTTGAGATCATTTTCCTTGCCTTAAGATAGGAAATAAACCTACCTTTCGGTGTAGCAATGTTCCCTTTCCATTCAATGACGGGTTCACCCGGAAATTGGAACCTAACCATCTTCGTACGACAGTCAACATTTGCATAGCATGAGGCCAACCAGTCCATTCCCATTATCACATCAAAATCAACCATTTCTAACTCAAATAAATTTGCCGAGGTTTGACGACTACAAATCATCACAGTGCAACCTCTATATACCCTTCTAGCAATCACAGAATCTCCTATCGGAGTAGATACCGCGAGGGGTTTACTTATCAATTCAGGTTCAATGCCAAACTTATTAGCCACAAAGGGTGTAACATATGATAATGTAGATCCCGGATCAATCAGTGCATATACATCATAAGAAAACACAGATATAATACCTGTAACAACATCTGGAGACGACTCGAGATCCTGTCGACCTACTAGAGCATAGGTTCGATTTTGAGCACCACTCGAACTCGGCACTGCACCTCTACCCCTACCACGACCTGTCGACTGCTGAAAACCCCGTGCTGGAGGTCGAACTGATGAGGAAGAACCAGACACAGATCCAGTCGGCTGAGCCATACCATCACCTCCTCTATTAGGACAATCCCGCATCATATGGCCAGGCTGCCCGCACGAATAGCATGCATCAGAACCTCGACGACACAGTCCAAAGTGGGCCTTGCCGCACTGATCACAATGTGGTGTTGGGGGTCTCATCTGACTAGTATCCCTATGATGTTGCGAGCCAGATGCCCGCGAACTCTGACCTGGACCAGAATAGGATCGATCATATCGAGGCCTCTGAAACTGTGGAGGAGCACTAGCTACAGGTGGCGCCGAACTCCTCGAAAACTATGGCCTGATGCGGCCTCTGAAGTCATCAGAATACCCTGCAAATCTCGCCCTCTTATGCTGGCCCCTATCCTGCTCCCTAACTGCCCTCTGCTGGCGCTTAGGATCCTCTAGGGTCTGGGCATAAGCTTGAATACGGGAAATATCCATGCCCTCCACTAAGGAGGCTGTCGTACACTCATTTATCAGATGTGGTCCCAACCCATTCACGAACATATGCACCCTATCACTCATCTCGGCCACCATATGGGGAGCATACCTTGCCAAAGAATCACACTGCATACTGTACTCTCGCACACTCACATTACCTTGTCTAAGGTTCAAGAACTTATCAGCTCTAGCTCGTCGTACCTCAACTGGCAAGTAGTGACGAAGAAAGGCCTCAGAAAATTCCTTCCACACAGCTGGAGGAGGGTTCGGACCCCTGGATCTCTCCCAACTATCATACCTGAGAACCGTTAAATCCCGTAGCCGATAAGAAGCCAACTCTACGGCCTATGTATCACTAACATGCATAACCCAAAGTGTACGATAAACCTGGTCAATAAAAGTCTGTGGGTCCTCCTTGGGGTCTGATCCAGTAAACACTGGAGGGTCTAAATTAATAAAATCACGAACTCCTGTACTAACTGGTTTCTCAGCAGCACCTGTATTCTGCCTCTGAGCCTGAGCAGCTACCAAGCTAGTCAATAACTGCAAAGCACTCCGCATATCCTAGTCTGGAGTGCTAGACGGAGGAACTGGAGGTGCTGGGTGCCTTCTAATATCCTCTGGAGGAGATGGAGTAGATGAGGTATGAGAGGGCATCTCACTTTGAGCCTCACTTTGTCCTGCTCTAACTTGGGGCACCTGACTGGTACCCTCTCCCGCTGCTGTATCAAGCCGTCTACTAATCGTTTGCTTCCTAGTCGAAGGCATCACTGGAAAAAAACAAGGTGAATATTAGAGACGAACACTTACGACTCAACTCTACGCACGATCTAGATTCAGGAAGAAGGTAACAACCCTAGATGTCATGTAGCCTCCTGATTATAAATGTGGCGCGCTACACATCCATAATCAAGACTCTACTAGACACGGCTCATAGACAACCCCTAGGACAGACTTGCTCTGATACCAAGTTTGTCACGACCCAAACTGAAGGGCCATGACTAGCACCCGACCACACTTGCCGAGCACCAACGCACATTTCATCTAACCTTCATTATTATCTTTTAGGGCTGACGAGATCAATATAAATGGTAGACCTAGATCATGGACAACCAGCAATAAAATATGACGGCATGAACATACATAGCAGGGGATGACCAGACAATCAAGAAACTACATATAAGGTATGAGCTACCATGCTACTATGAAAGACTATACAACAAAAACTAGCCGACAAGGCATACCAAACTATACATGAGCCGACACCTGTCTATGAGCCTCTAAAAGAACATAAGTGTTGCAACATAGCTAGAACAGGGCCCCGACATACCCATAATGTCTATAACAAAAATTGCATACCAAGACCAAGGCAAGTCCGGAGAAGGGATCTCGCCAATCACCGCTGAACTGGACAGTCTACTGTGGTGGGGGAGCTGCACCTGCCTGTCTATCAGGACCTGCAGCACGACATGCAGCGTCCACAAATAAAAGGACGTCAGTACGAATAAAGTACTGAGTATGTAAGGCAAGGAACCATAAATACGATCAGTAATGTAAGCAAGGATAGAGAATATACAACCTGTAACATCTTAGTACCTCTGAGGGCTACTTACATGAAATGCATGATACATATGTATAAATACATAAACCTTTAAAGCATTCGCCTCTATGGGCATCATCATCATCATATCGTACCCGGCCATAATAGGCTCGGTAGAATCGTACCCGGCCACGTGGAGCTCGGTAAAACCCAACTGATCAGTGGTTGCACAATAGGTGCCGTACCCGGCCAACTATAGCGTGGCTCGGTAGAGTAAAATAGATACATATATATAATGCATGCTCGACTCATGGAATCACATTCTAAACCTTTCGGAGTGACGTAAGGTCGGTATCCTCTGTACACGTTATTAGGACTAACTCTTCACTATGAACCTTATAAGAATCAGGAAGTACCAACAACATTGATAACATAAGACTAAGAGAAGCAACATTAACATCAATCGTTCCATAAGAGGGAAAACAATGTAAGTACTGCTAGCTTCTAAGAGTAGAGTATCTTGGAAGATCGTTCATTACATTATGTACAATCGGAGTCGTGCAAAAGAAGGAAAGGGATAGCCTCACATACCTTGTATATACTTCCCCAATCTCAAGCTATGCAATTGTCAAAACTCCTTAGTCTACAATAAGAGAAACGATACTATCGTTATCATTTAAGCGTCATAACTATTATGTATCGACCACAACCTATTTTACGATGAAACGGACAGCACCTCCCCTATATATATGACCTCACACCATTCAAAACAGTCACCAAACATCCCAAACAACATCAATAATAAACATATTGAGCCTCCCAAAATAGTCCACACACAGCCTAATCACTCCATACATACGACGACCACCGTAGTCGTGTGAAACAACCTGGAAATATTACGAATAACTATCAGCCCATAACCCTACATATATATGGTGTTTCTCCACACCCTTCCTCCTCCAAAAATCCACAAGATAGTAGTAAAATACGCAGCCCAACAACAACACAAAACAGTCCACAAAACAATAACATTACTTCCAAGCCTTTCGATATATATTTCACAAGTTCTAGCTTCAATGGCTTAGCTGCAACTTGGATAATCTTAAATACATATAGAGTAAGAGGTTCCTTACCTTTATACAGAAAGAACAACTCCAATTTGACCTTAAATTTCCATGAAATATCCCTCCAATGCTGCCACAACAACAAAAAAGCGAAACTAGCGATCAATTAGTGTTTTTCGGCACTAGAATCACTTTAGAAGGCTTGAAATCACCTAGGATTGATATTAAGAACATGAGGGAGTATTTACAGAACATAAACCCTTTAAAACAACCTCCCACACGAGCTGGAACGACACAAAAATGAGCAACAACAAGAAGAACAAGAGACTTACTAGCGCCACGGAATTCCCGACACTTGATTTGTGTTGTTTGCCCTTTTTTTGGGTCTTGAATCTTGAGAGAACCTTGAGAGGATGTTCCTAGGGTTATAAGGTCTGAAAATAGTGAGAAGAAATGACTTAAAACGGGTTGGAGGCATCCTATATAGGTCCAAATATCTTAAACCGCCTTAGTGGGCCCCATAGAGAGGTGCTTGGCGCAGTCTCGCGAAAACGCGAATATCTCTCTACTCCAAGATCGTATCGATGAACGGTTTAATGCGTTGGAAACTAGACTCATAGATGTTTAATTTGGTTGGTATATCACCCCGTAATTCCTTGTAAATTATGAGAAAAGATTAGAAACATTTGACCTAATGTTTAAGTAAAATTATGAACCTAAGTTGCGACAACTTTTGTCGACTTTTGTTTCATAACTCGTTTGACTTCAAGACTTATGATACGGATATTATATGATTAAAATAACTTAATAAATGACCTCTTGAGTGTATTAAGCACCGCTAGATTACTTGAAAATACGAGTTACAACATCCTTGATTCGTTTAACTTCTAATACTGGTTAATCACCCTTATACACTCTTGTATCACTTAAGACCAATAGGATTGACTTCTTATCATCTCAAAGATAATTCCTTCTTGGATTTATGTTAACTAATATATGTCATGAACTAACACATGTGGATATGGGTTGTAACATAAACATGCACAAACAAAATAATTACGAAAACTGTCACGCGAAATTCTTAAACTTGTACCCAAAATGACATTTGTTTTATTTTTCGATTTCTTTTGGAGCAGTTTTCGTGAAGCAAAAATCACGTGCTCACACCTGCCTTCGAGGTCCAACTCCGTTTGACTCATGACAATGCCAAAGTTCAACCAGATATGATTGGGAAACTCGAATCTGATCTCTCGAAGGTCAAAGCTAAGATAATTGATGCCCGGGCAGAAGCGGCACTAAGCCGAACCAAGGTTGATCGTGTGATGGTGTTTCGTATGAAGGATGTTGCTAATGCCGAAGGCGAGCTGAAGCAAGCCCTCGACCGGGGGAAGAGGATCGAGGAATATGCTCGTTGTAGATCCCGAAGAGAGGTACTCGAGGAGGTCAGTGTAAGGGGCTTCGTCGTCTCGGAGGAATTGGCTCGAGCAAGGGCGGACGAGCGTGACACACAGTTATTTCTTGTTGACGTTGTGGAGGGCGAATTTGACAAGCTGTAGCCCTTTAGCGCAGAGTGTAGACTTTGCCATTTTGTTGCTTTAGATTATGCCATTTTGTCGCTTTAGATTTTGCCATTTTGTCGCTTTGCCTCTGATATATGTAGGGTATGCCTTTTCTTTTTTTCTGTTGTTGCTTTTGATCGGGCAGGCTGGTTTTGGTGTTTGGCGAGGCCCTCATAGGTCCGGAATGGATCGGACAGACCCGAAGGCTTTTAAGTGCGATCCTTGGCGCGAGCAGGTGCTGGGCCTCCGTGCTTGGCCCGACTATTTAGGCTTAGTCTCTGAGTCGAGCTTCAGCTCGAGCCTTCTTGTCCTCAAATTTTGTGTGCCCGTGCGGGTAGGTAGTAATCGTTTTTATCTCTTGCCCCTAGGCATTTACCGTTCCAACTGTTTTAGGTCCAGTCTTCGAGTCGCATTGTGACTCGAGCTTCAATTGACCCTCAAGCTCTTTCCTGCCTGCATGGGCGAATGATGATGACCCTTTATGCTCTAGGTCAAAGTGACCTTACGGGCGCGTGGCTCGGCGATTTACTCGGCCGGCGATAGTGGCACTTATGCCATGCCCTTAGGCGTATTGCAGTTTTCGGGTCCAGTCTCCGAGTCGCGTTGCGATTCGAGCTGTAATCGACCCTTAAATTTCTTCGATTTCCTGGCCGGCGATAGTGGCACTCATGACCTTAGGCATATTGCAGTTTTTGGGTCCAGTCTCTGAGTCGCATTGCGATTCGAGCTGTAATCGACCCTTAAATCTCCTCGATTTCTTGGCTGGCGATAGTGGCACTTATGCCATTTGGTCGTTGAGACCTTTCAGTATGTGGTCCAGAGGCTTTCATAGTTAACTATATTGGATCCGGTCTCCGAATCGGGTTATGTTTCGAGCTCATTTTAATCCTCAAGTTGTCAAAATTTTTTAGCTGGCGACAATGGGTCTTACATTGTTTGGTCGTAGAGACCTTTCAATATGAGGCCCATAGGCTTGCTTACCTGGCGACAATGGCTCTTACGTTGTTTTTGCCCGTGGGCTTTTTTGTAGTCTTTGTTTCCGCTCGTTAAGGTCTTTTTAGAGTATTTTTGCCTGACCCATCATCGGTTCTAGAGGAACCTCGATTTCAAGTCGTTGTTGACGATGTTTCGAGCACCTCGTAAGGTTCATAGCTCGTAGGTCGAGTAGATCGACGCTCTTGCGGTTTGGAGCCGACGTGGTCGGAGCTCGTTTTTGCCTGTTGAGGGAAGCCTGTTTTAACCGGTTCTTTCTGAAGTATATTCGAAGTAGTGGCCTACGATTTTTAGCGACAGTCGGGCATCCCCAAGTCGCGTTATTTTGGTTGTATCAACCATTTTGACCGTAGTCATGTGCGTTTGGCCGTAGCCATTTTTGATCCCAAGCAATAGTTTAGGCGTCTACACTGAGGGTATGCCCTTTAAGGATACTTACAAATGCGATGTATAGCCTAAACTTCAGGGTTTTAATGCCTGTTGAGGTCTTACAGTTTGTCATGCCTATTGAGGTCTTAAAGTTTGCCATGCCTATTGAGGTCTTACAGTTTGTATGATGTAGAATAGATCTGGTTATGCCGAGTCTGCCCGCTAGGGGTCATAGTTTCGGATTTTCCAGTGCTCGGTGATTGGTGATAGTCTCTGAGTCATCGAGTTTGTTTAAGCTTTAAGACCGCTTCTCGTGAACTCGGAGTTGCATTGTGAGGGCTTTGTGAGCCCGGGGTTCCGACCCTGGGGCCGTGTGGGCATTGAACCGTTTAAGTCTCCGAGTATCTCGGGATGTATTCAGCGGAGAGGCCTTTTCTGTAAATATGCCGAAATAGCCTTTTTCGAAATATGAAATGCCGAAAAGATATTCTTTATTTCTTGGTATAAATATAGGCTGTAAATACATGTCGTCTCATTATTGTGAGCTTGGGCCGCGTGGGTGCGGTTCCTCTGATCATTTGATCCATTTACATGATTCCGTTTTGAAACTTAGCCTGCCATTTATTGGCCCTTTCGAGGGGACGGTGTCCTTAAGAGAAGGCCATCGCACGTCGTCTGACTATAGATAAAAGGCCCGCAATTTCGTTAGATCCTCTTCTGGGGTATGTGCTGCTCTGCTAATAATCTTGCTGGCGGGACCCTCTTTAGGTTGGAAGTCCGGTCGAGGAAAGAGAGCACAACGGGCCTCGCAGAGGCCTCAGATCTCCGAGTGGAGTTAGAACTTATGAATGCCTCAGCTGCCTGCCTGCATATAGGTTAGCAAAAGTAAAGAAACAACAAGGGAGCAGAGTAGTTCTTCCCTGTTGCGGGATGTGTAGGCGACATTTCGAGGTCTGGTATGTTTCTGCCGTTTCGAGGTGCGAGCCCTTAATGCAGCCTTCTGTTGTGTTCAACCAGGCTTGGCCAAAGATGTTGTTCTACTCACCTTTTGATCCCTTCGAGGGTGGAGGTATTGATGCCGGTGATGGGTCATATGGTGAGGGATTTCCTATCGTCACGTGTAGCTCCTTGTCGAATACTTTAGTCCCACCTCTCTCGTGGAGTTTCATCCCTTTGGCGGAGTGTGGTCGAAGTCGCCTCCGGGCGGTGTGCCCGTTGTCATTTGAATGAAATGTCAATGTTTCGCAGGCTCGGTGTTCTAGCCCGAGCTCAAGCGGGCTGTATAGAGGGAGTGGCCTTCTTGATTGTTGTGGCGATCGGCATCTGGAATCCATCAAGGATTCGAGGTGTGGGAGTGATTTGGTTCGTTAGTTCGAACCGCCCCATTGGCTTTGGCCAAATGAGGGAGGGGGTTACCAATTGCGTTAATACGAGGCCGAGGAGAAGTCTTGGCGTCCCTTTCCTTAGATGCAAGGGTGTGCTTTGGGTATATTCCCCGGACCCGTCTTTCCCCGGCGATGAGCCTTTTCACTCTGCACTTTATAGATCTTTTAAGGGTGTCGCTGCCCCTTTACTGTCGTGGCCATAGTTCCCTTGAATGGGTCTTGGTCGAATAGGTCTGAGCCGCCTGGCGTTCCCGGTTTCGCTTATGGTGATCACGATGTTTGGTATAGCAATGCTGAAATCGTACTCGGCTGGGCAGGGTTTCCCTGCTAGCTGTGCCTTGTTGAATCTGGTTCTATTGGAGGTTCCTCGAGGGTGCTGTCCTCGGGCTATTTCCCTATTGTTGCGAGGTAGGTTGAATCTTGAGTCGTTCCTTCCATTCGCAGCGCATGGATAATACCTCCATCCGTTTGGAATTAGCTTCTTTGGCGGGAGTCTGCTTGGATATACCGAACCCGAGGAGGTTCCTGCACGGTTGTCCACGACCCCGATTCGTGGCTGGTGCCGGGTGTAGGGCCCCGTGAATTTCCTACTCAGAACCCCGAATCTCGTGGTGCCAAGTTAGGAGCAGTGCATTAAAAAGTCAAGAAATAATGTTTTCTAGAGAAGTGCGATTTTGCGGTTAAGAATGCGATCGCATATCAGGTATGCGGACCGCATAGGGGGCATAGTCACCGCAAAGTGAGTCAGTGTGTTAGTCAAATTTGAGGTTAAATATGCGGTCCATTATGCGATCGCATAACCAATATACGGACCGCATAGTTGTCGCATAATTTCCTTGGGATTTTGTAAGGAACAGTTCTGCGGTGCATTATGCGACCGTAGAACGGGTATGCGGATTACATTTCTACCGCATACCCAGACAGAATGTTCAGATTTTGGGAGCACTTTTGCGGTCCATTCTGCGGGCCGCATTTCCACTTTGCGATCGCAAATGCGATCGCAGACCTGACTCGGGGCTCCAATTTTCTAAATTTTAAACCCGACCCCTTATCGATATATTCGGTGTTATAACTCATTTTGAGCATATTTCCTGATGCCTTTAGAGAGAGAGAGAGAGGGTCTTAGAGAGAGAAGTGCTTCCCATCAAATTACTCCATGAAACCTTGTCAAATATTTGAAGATAATCAAGTGAGGGCACCTAAATCTTCATCCTAAGAGGTAAGACTTCATTACCTCAGCTCTTATTCCTATGCTTAGTAATAAGGGATCACTAGTGAAGTAATTTATGGGTATAAGAATGAATTTATTTCATGCATATCACACCATAGAATATTGGGAGGTAGTGAACTAAAAAGAAAGCAAGAGGGGCATAAAATGATAGAAATTTCTCTCAAAAGGGCCTAAGATCACAATGCACCTTTAGTATTTGATCGTAGGCTCAAAACAAGCTAGAATCTCAATCTCATCTCTAATTCTTAGTTTAATATGTAATTTTTACACAATAGATCGAAGTGCTAAAAGTTCCAGAATTTTGTAAGGAATAAGGAAAGCTTTATTGAGGTATGTATGGCTAAAACCCCGTCTTTTAGAAATTGAGCTTCATCATTGGTTGTGTGAGTACGGTAAGATTAAATCGAATTGTTGTATTGATTGCTATTTCACTTGACTTGGTGATGCAACCTTATATGCGTGGAAACTGCATCTCAAATTGATCAACGTGCTATTCTTGATAATTTGAAAAGGTGCAAGGACTATGAATCATGTATCGAAATGCTTAGACCTTAGATTGAAATTGAAGTGCGTTGTCGTACCATTTACATGAAGTCTCATCTACGCCTACAACCTTATTTGCTCTTGTGTGACATACTCTATTGAATTACAAACCTAATGTTGAAAATGGGAACAATGTGAAACGTGAATTGTGGAATGTGAAAATTGTGGCCCCAAGTGCCGGTAAACTAATACATGTGTAACCAAAGATTGGAGTGAGATGAATAATGGAAAATGGTAATGCCTCGGTAAGGAGGCCTAGCCGATCGGGCCGTGATCGGATGCCATGACATATATACATGGCGGTTATGCGTTGATGATTGAAACTGGAAAGAGAGAATAGAATATTGGTAACGTCTCCAGGAGACGGCCTAGCCGATCGGGTCGAGATCGGACTCCGCTCAAGATAGCGGTGGTAATGTGAACGATATGGAATAGTATGAAATGCCCAACTAAAGGATATGGAAACATGATGTGAAGGTTGTGTAATTCTTTCTTGTTGATAATGTTGCGATCGTTTAAAGCTTTGGAGTGATACCTGTGATTTTTTTACTTGTGTATGAAAGTTGTTTCTAATTTGATGGTGTTTAGTTATACATACTAGTGCTATTCAATGGCACTAACGTCCTTTTTGCCGGGGGCGCTACGTCTTTAAATGGATGCAGGTGTTTCTATAGCAGGCAGTGTTGGTTGCAGCTAGTGCCGCATCATCCTTTCAGCTGTCTTGGTGAGCCCCACTTCGTTCGGGGTCCTGTTTCATCTATTTATCGTGTACTTTGTATTTAAGGTATAGCCGGAGCCTTGTTACCAGCATTTCTATATTACATTACTCTTCAGTTGTGTTTAGAGGCTCCGTAGACAGGTTGTGGGTATTGTCGGGTACTTGAATTAAAGTAGAAATATTGATGTTTGGCAAAGATTTATAAAGCTTGTAATATTTCGATAATTATGATGTAAGATGCTATTGGAAATGAAATGGAAGTTGTTAATGAAATACTTACCAAATATGATTAATGGAGTCCATCTCCTATTTAATCATGAATTAGTTGGGTAGAATGAAACCTAATAGGCTTGCTCAGTCGGGTTTACTCGGTTGAGTGCCGGTCGCGCTCCTCGGATTTTGGGGCGCGACAAACTTATTATCAGAGCCTAAGGTTTTGAAGTGTCCTAGGATGTCTTGGAGTCGTGTCTAGTAGAGTCCTTCTTATCGGTGTGTAGTCGACCACATCTATAAGTTTGAGGCTACTTGGGCATTTAGGAATAACACCCTTCTTTAATGTTCTGGATCGTGCGGTGAAACTGTCCCTCTCTAATTAGTGCAATGTTCTATCTTTTAGTAAATGGCACCTAAGAAGAAAGCGAGAATTGGCCAAGAAGCCAATGCCACCTCAGGAGTGGCTGATGATTCACTACTTGATACTATGAATGAGGGTAGCTGCCCTGCTATCGCTCTGCCTAATTCTTCTACTCCAGAGCAGACTACCCCAGTCCCACACCCGTAGAGGGTACCACCATCCCTCCCGTTGATACTCCTGTCCTGCCTCCAGCTCCAACTTCCGGTTCTGGTATTTCAGATGGGGATCTTAGGGGAGCTATTCAGATGTTGACCCAGCTAGTGGCCTCCCAGGACCAGAGGTGGAATGTTGCGCCTAGTTCATCCAGCCAGCAAGGGGATTCTACTAGTTCCAGAGTGAACAGATTTCTTCAGTTAGACCCTCTGGTGTTTACAAGTGCCAATCCAGAAGAAGACCCTCATGATTTTATTGATGAGATGCACAAGACCCTCAGGGTTATGTGTGCAACTGAGACAGAAGGAGTAGAGTTGGCTGCCTATTGCTTGAAAGGGGTTGCCTACACATGGTTTGAGTTGTGGGAGGATTCCCAAGAGTAGGGGCGCCCTCCGGCGAGGTGGAGCGAGTTCGCTGATGCCTTTATTAACCATTTCCTGCCCGCTGAGACAAAGGCAGCCCGTTCGGCAGAGTTTGAAAATTTTAGGCAAGGTAATAGAAGTGTGTGGGAGTACCACATGGAGTTTGCTCGCTTGTTCAAGTATGCCATTCATATGTTGCCCACAATGGAGACCAGGGTGCGCCGGTTTGTTCAGGGCCCTAATTCCTTGATCATTAATAAAGCTTCTACGGCTGCATTGAATTCCGACATGAATTATGGGAAATGGTAGCATTTGCTTAGGCCACAAAGAACCGTAAATTAAAGAACAGAATGGAGAGAGAGGGTAGTAGCAATGCCCCGCCTACGGGCAATATGGGAGAGTCACTAGATGGGGGAAGATCAGCTTTCAGGGGAGGATTATCAGGGCCTTCCTAGTCTATTGCACAGTCTTCACCCAGTGCACTGCCGTCAGGGCCCAACCAGCAGCAGTGGAGTCGTTTCAGGCCTGGTCAGGGCAGCAGGGTATCCCATCAGCGGGGTCAGTCAGGAGAGAGGCCCCAGCACCAACAAAGGTTCCCGTGCCCTAGGTGCGGGAAGATGCACTCAAGGACTTGCTATCTAGAGTTACCTATATGCTATGGATGTGGGATGAGGGGTCATATTCAGAGACATTGTCGTGCATCCCGCCAGGGAGCGGGTAGGGGCACAACTCAGTCATCTAGCTAGGCAGCTACTACATCTTCAACCCCTTCCACAACTGGAGGTACCCCAGCACCTGCAAGACGTGGTGCAGCTAGGGGTGGTGCGCGGAGTTCAAGAGGACCCAACTGGTTTTATGCTACGAGTGGTTGCCAGATTGCAGAGGCTTCTCCAGATGTTGTTATAGGTATTCTGACTGTCCAATATCATAATGTGTATGCACTTATTGACGCTGGTTCCACCTTGTCCTATATTACCCCTTTTGTTGCTATGGGATTCAGGATAGAGCCGGATCAGCTTCATGAGCCCTTTTTGGTGTCTACCCCAGTTGGTAAGTCTATTACAGCGGCTCGGGTTTATAGGGGATGTGTTGTTACAATACGGGGTAGGGATACTGCGGCCGATCTTATTGAGTTAGGGATAGTCTACTTTGATGTAATAATGGGAATGGATTGGCTTTATTCATGCTTTTCCAAACTTGATTGTCGGACTAGAACCATTAGGCTTGAATTTCCTACTGAGCCCGTTATTGAATGGAAGGGAGATAATGTAGTGCCTAGAGGTCGGTTTATTTCCTACCTTAAGGCCGCGAAGATGATCAAGAAGGGGTGTATCTAGCATCTAGTTCAGGTCACGGACACCAATGCCGAGGCGCTTAACCTTGAGTCTGTACCTGTTGTGAATGAATTTTCGGACGTCTTTCCAGATGAACTCCCTGGGATTCCACCGGACAGGGAGATTGATTTTGGGATCGATGTGATAGCAGGCACACAACCTATATCAATTCCACTTTACAGAATGGCACTGGCAGAATTGAAAGAGCTAAAGGGACAATTGAAGGATTTGCTAGAGAAGGGTTTCATCCGGCCGAGTGTGTCGCCATGGGGCGCACTGGTCTTGTTTGTAAGAAAGAAAGATGGATCGTTGCGGATGTGTATTGACTACCGACAACTCAACAAGGTCACAATCAAAAACAAATATCCTCTGCCAAGAATAGATGACTTATTTGATCAATTGCAAGGTGCTACATGTTTCTCAAAGGTTGACTTGCGGTCCGGGTATCATCAATTGAAGATTTGGGAGCAGTATATTCCAAAGACAGCTTTCAGGACTCGGTATAGGCATTTTGAATTTCTGGTAATGTCTTTTGGGCTAACAAATGCCCCGGCATCTTTCATGGATCTTATGAATCGAGTCTTCAAGCCCTTTCTAGACTCCTTTGTGATAGTGTTTATTGATGATATCCTTGTGTATTCCCAAAGTCGGGAGGACCATGCTGCCCATCTTAGGGCAGTTTTGCAGACTCTTCAGCAACATCAATTGTATGCAAAATTTTCAAAATGTGAATTCTGGTTTGAATCTGACGCGTTCTTGGGCCATGTCATTTCCAGGGAAGGAATTATGGTTGATCCTCAAAAGATTGTAGCAGTGAAGAATTGGCCTAGACCTACCACTCCAACTGATATTCGTAGTTTCTTAGGCTTGGCTGGGTACTATAGGAGGTTTGTGGAGGGGTTTTCTACTCTTGCCTCTCCATTGACTAAATTGATGCAGAAAGCAGTTAAATTCCAGTGGTCTGATGCTTGTGAAAAGAGTTTCCAAGAATTGAAGTCAAGATTGACAACAACACCGGTGTTAGCCTTGCCAGAGGGTACAGAGGGGTTTGTAGTGTATTGCGATGCTTCGAGAGTCAGGCTTGGGTGTGTGTTAATGCAACACAACAAGGTTATAGCATATGCTTCTAGGCAACTCAAGAATCATGAGAAGAACTATCCAACCCATGACTTAGAGTTGGCAGCAATGGTATTTGCGCTAAAGATTTGGCGACATTATTTGTATGGGGTCCATGTGGATGTATTTACGGATCATAAGAGCCTTTAATATATTTTCAAGCAGAAAGAGTTATATCTGAGGCAAAGAAGATGGCTAGAGTTACTCAAGGACTATGACATTGATATTCTCTATCACCCGGGAAAGGCTAATGTTGTGGCAGATTCACTTAGTCAAAAATCCATGTGAAGTTTAGCTCATTTGGAGGCCCATCAGAGGTCGTTGGCCAGGGAGGTTCACCAGTTGGCTAGTTTGGGAGTTTTCCTTGTGGACTCTAATGAAGGAGGGGTAATTGTGCAGAATAGGGCTGAATCATCGCTTGTGGCAGAGGTGAAAGAGAAGCAATTCGTGGATCCGTTGTTAGCACAACTGAAAGAGGGGATTCTCAAACACAAAACCACAGCTTTTTCCTTTGGCATGAATGATGGTACCCTACGGTACCAAGACCGCCTATGTGTTCCTGATATCGACGATCTTCAGGAAAGGATCATGGCAGAAGCTCACACTTCCAGGCATTCCGTGCACCCAGGTTCCATGAAAATGTATCATGATCTCAAGGAAATTTATTGGTGGAATAACATAAAGAAAGATGTGGCGAACTTTGTGGTAAAATGTCTGAATTGTCAGCAAGTAAAGGCCGAACACCAAAGGCCCAATGGATTGGCTCAAAGCATAGAAATTCCAATGTGAAAATGGGAGATGATCAACAAGGATTTTGTGGTAGGGTTACCATGCACTCCGCGCAAGTTCGACTCAATTTGGGTGATTGTTGATCGACTCACAAAGTCAGCGCACTTCTTGCCAATCAAATCTACCGACACAGCGGAACGGTATGCTCAGTTGTATATCAAAGAAATAGTCAGGTTACATGGCACTCTAGTCTCAATCATTTCAGATCGAGGGGCTCAGTTCACAGCCAACTTTTGGAAGAAGTTTCAGCAAGTTTTGGGTATGCAGGTAAATCGTAGCACAGCTTTTCATCCACAAACCGATGGTCAAGCAGAGCGGAAGATTCAGATGCTTGAAGACATGTTGCACGCTTGTACTCTTGATTTCAAGGGTAGTTGGGATGACCATTTGCCACTCATAGAATTTTCTTACAAATATCTTCCACGCTAGTATCCAGATGGCACCATTCGAAGCACTATATGGTAGGAGATGTAGGTCTCCCATTGGGTGGTTCGAGGTTGGAGAAGCGGAATTGATAGGGCCGTGCATCAGGCCATGGAGAAAGTCAAGATTATTAAGGAGAGATTGAAAACTTCTCAGAGTCGCCAAAAATCCTACTCGGATGTGCGTCACAGAGATTTAGCTAACAACCACTGCACGATAGGAAATGAATAGTTAGTAGTTTTCCTAACACCCTATAGCCTCTCAAATATAAATACAGACGTCTCTGTATCGATCCTTAAGACTCTATTAGGTTTGCCCATGACTTGTGAGACCTACGTGAACCTAGTGCTCTGATACCATGTTGTCACGACCCAAAATCCACTAAGGATCGTGATGGCGCCCAACACCGTTGTCAGGCAAGCCAACGCGGAAGTATTAGTAAATTCTTATTTTACTTACCCAAATCGGTTACAACAATTCTTAATTTGCAATTAAAACAGGTGATGATAAGCAATATGTAATAATAATTATACAATCCAAAAGAACTGTCTACTAATGTATGTGCCAAGACCTGGTGTCATAAGTAGTGGGCAACTAGTACAATGTACAAAAGAATAATACTACCCTACTGTCCGGTATAGAATAGACAGCAAAAGTAAAAAAAGACCCCATCAAGCTGCTGAACGGCACCGGAAAGGAGCAGCTCACCATGGAAGTCTCGGTCTATGAATCAGGGGCGCGCACCAGTCTGATAGCCAGATATACCTGCCTCAGGTCCTGTACAATTAAGTACAGAAGTGTAGTATAATTATATAAACAATATGTACCCCATAAGTATCCCGTCTAATCTCAAAAAAGTAGATATGAGAGGTCGACTTGATACTTACTAAGGTCAAATAATACAATGAAGTGTTACACTAAGCATGGAAATCACAAATAATTAACAGTTTGTAGCAAAAGGTAATATGTCATGTTCTTAACAATTTTACAATTAGCCATTTACATTTCAAATATTTAGCCAGTCAAGTCATGGATAAGATTTCACATAGATATCATGCGCACACTATGCCGAGGTCGACGGCCCGATCCAAAAGAAAATAAACTGTGCACTGCCAGAGGGTCGAATGACGCGAACCATAGATGCATCTATTTATACCGAGGCGATCGACCCAATCCACAAATATCAAATAATATCAAAGAAACACACGAAGGCACATTTATATTCAAATAAATTCATACAAAGGTTCAACAAGTATATATGCTCACTTATATCCCTTTCCAAGCCTCTAGCATATCCTAAGCGATCACATTAGCAAGAAAATATAAAGACATTCACAAATATAGCATGATGTGGGTCCTAGTCTACCCGAACAACTAACCTAATAGCAGCTACGCACGGACTCTTGTCACCTCGTGCGTACGTAGCCCCCACATTTAGTAGCAAATTACTCAATTATTACACCTATGGGGACAATTCCCTCTTACAAGGTTAGAAAGGAGACTTACCTCGCTCTACAGTATACTTCCAATGCCAAGAACGAGCCCAAACCCTCTATTTGGAGCTGAACGATCCAAAACTAGTTAAGTGAGGTAGGAACTAATCAATATAAGCTAACAAGATCGCATTCTAGCTATTTTAGCAATTTCCCAACCCTTAACGCGAGTTTCCTAAAATCCGACCCCAGGCTCACATGCCCGGATTCCGAAATTTTTCGAAGGAAGTTGTTCTCTATAACCTAAGGATCAATAATATATTATTTCTAATTCATTTCATAACCAATTTCATGGTAAAATCTAAGTTTTATTAAAACCCTAGGTCTAGCTCTAACCCCATGATTTTACCTTAATCCTAGTGTTTAATCTACCTAAAACACAAGTGTTAAACTAAGAATAGGTGGGGTAAGCTTACCTCAAGATGCCAAGTAGAAGCCCTCTTCCAAAAGCTCCCAAAATCGCCAATGGAGGAGGGAAAAGTGTCAAAAATGACTTAGAACCCGTACTAAATGAAGCTCACTGCTTCTGCAATTTCCGCTTCTGCGGTCCCACATCTGCGAGAAAGGACCGCATCTGTGAAATGGGCTAAATGGGCTGGGACCGCTTCTGCAGTCTTGAGGCCGCATCTGCAATTCGAGATCTGCTTCTGCGGTTTGGCCTGGCCTTCCCTGGGCCGCATCTGTGATAGATGGACCGCATCTGCGGTCCACCAACTGCAGGTGCGATTATGACAGAAGCAACAGCTTCAGCACTTCTCAAAAATTTCAACTTCACTCGAGCCTCGTCCGATTGACGCTCGGGGCCTCGGGCCCCGTCCGAACATACCGACAAGTCTGAAATCACGAGACGGACTTACTCGAACCTTCGGATTGCCCGAAACAATGCTAAATCTAAGAATAACCCCCTAAAACCAAATGAATCAAACTTATGAACTTCAAGTTCTTAATTTTCCTCTAACGAGCCAAAATGCCCTAATACTACTCGGATTGACACCAAATTTTGCGGGTAAGTCTTAAATTATATTTCGGACCTGAAACCGGACTTCGGAACCAACATACAAGCCCGATAACCATGAAATCAATCATTAATTAGTTTCTTTAAATCTTTAAAACTTCAAATTAATAATTTCTAATAAAAATTTATTACTCGGGCTAGAGACCTCGAAATTCGATTCCGGGTATACGCCCAAGCCCATATTTTTCTACAGACCCTCCGGGACCGTTAAATTACGAATCCGTGTTCGTTTGCTCAGAATGTTGACCAAAGACAAACTTAGCCCTTTTTAAGAAAATCTTAAGGAATCAAATGAGCATATTTCACTCCAAACTCTTCCAAATCCCAAACCAACCACCCCCGCAAGTCATAAATTAGCTAAAACAAGTGCAAGAAGTTTTATTTAAGGAAACGAGGTTCTAAAAGGCAAAACGACCAATCGGGTCGTTACAAAAGCAAACTACGAATTTGAATGATTTTCCTGATCTTTGAGATTATTGTGAAGGCCATAGGTTATGGAAATTATTGAAAAGTATAAGGTATTAATTGATTCTAGTTCTCTGGGCCTTTGTTGCGCTGGAGTTCATTTTAGAAGTCAGATTTAACACAATGAACACTTGACTCATGAGTTCCACTACTAGAATTGTGTTCTTATAACACCAAAAATTACTAAATCAATTAAAACAACATAGTTTCAAGTTTAACACCACATAATGAATCAATAACAATTGAGCAAGAAGGGTCTATAACTTTACACCCATATGAGTACACTGGTGCAACTACAAAATACAACACAAGAGGTACACATTGTTCTTTCCTAATCGGGTGGCAGCAGAGTCACACATTCACCTCATTGAGTTGATTTCTTCATCATATATATATATATATATATATATATATATATATATATATATATATATTATAAAATAAAGACTATAAAGTAAAGACAAGTATAGAGAGAAACTGATATATTATTCGAATTCAAACTGATGTACATAATGAACTGAAATCTCTTCTATTTATAGAAGAAAGGAAGCTGCTCTGTAAGCTGCTACTACAAGCTGCTGTGTAAGCTGCTACTACAAGCTGCAGTGTAAGCTACTATAAGTTGTTGTGTAAGCTGCTACTACAAGCTGCTGTGTAAGCTGCTACAAGCTGCTGTGTAAGCTGCTGCTGTACCAAATATGGATAATCTTCTACTGAGAGCAATATTTATCCATAATGGAGTACTGAATGGATAAGCTTATTATACCCGGTATGGATAATCTTCTACCGAGAGCAATATTTATCCATAACGGAGTACTAAATGGATAAGCTTATTATACCCGGTATGGATAATCTTCTACCAGGGGTAATGTTTATCCATAACTGGGTACTGAAAAGATAAGCTTATTATACCCGATATGGATAAACTTCTACTAGGTATAATGTTTATCCATAACCGGGTACCGAAGTGATAAGCTTCTTCAGGAAGCTTATTTCCAATATAGTACTAAATAGATAAACATATTTACGGTGGAGTCCCATATGGATAAGCTTCTTCAGGAAGCTTATTTACAACGGAGTACTAAATGAACATCCATAATATAATATATTTATAACACTCCCCCTTGGATGTTCATTAAAAGATAATGTGCCTCATTAAAACCTTACTAGGAAAAACCACGTGGGAAAAGTGAAGGAAAAATAGTACACATATTTAGTAAGACGCATTGCTAGGTGCCTCATTAAAAACCTTATAAGGAAAACCCTATGGGAAAAACCTTAGTAAGGGAAAAAGAGTGCATCGCGTATTTTACTCCCCCTAATGAAAACCTTGTTTCAAATATTTGAGTCTCCGCATTCCAATCTTGTATACCATCTTCTCAAAAGTTGAAGTTGGCAAAGATTTAGTGAATAAATCTGCTGGATTATTACTTGAACGGATTTGTTGCACATCAATGTCACCACTTTTCTGAAGATCGTGTGTGTAGAACAATTTTGGTGAAATGTGCTTCGTTCTATCTCCTTTTATAAATCCTCCCTTTAATAGTGCTATGCATGAAACATTGTCTCCGTATAATATTGTGGGTCTTTTATCACATTCCAACCCACATGTTTCTCGAATGAATCATTGATCTCAATCATATGCATTCCCTGCTTGCCGGTTTGAAATCGAACTTTATGGGTATCGGATAAATAACCTGCATTACCAATATGATCTGCACCACTTTTGTTAGCATTAGCAAGATAAATAAGTGCACCATCTACACCGAGATAGAGTATTTCAGGACCAAGGAGTTCCTCGTCCTCTTCTGGAGGTCGGAACAAATCCTTATTTACTTCAAGTGATCGAACAACCATTGGTGTACTCAATGGGTGCGCTTAGTCCATGTAAAAGCGTTTTAAGACCCTTTCTGTATAGGCAGATTGATGGATAAAGATCTTATCTGCTAAATATTCAATTTGCAGACCAAGACAAAGTTTTGTCTTTCCAAGATCTTTCATCTCAAATTCTTTCTTAAGATATTCAATTGCCTTTTGAAGCTCTTCTGGAGTTCCAACAAGATTTATGTCATCAACATAAACAGCAAGTATAACAAATTCTGATGCCATTTTCTTTATAAAAATACATGGACAAATAACATCATTTATGTAACCTTCTTTCAGCAAATATTCACTAAGGCGATTATACCACATGCGCCCAGATTGCTTTAAACCGTACAAAGATCTTTATAATTTGATCGAGTACATTTCTCAAGACTTTGAATTATATGCTTCGGGCATTTTCAATCCTTCAAGGATCTTCATATAGATTTAGCCAAATAAGTCATATAGGTTAAGACTTGTATCTAAATGGTATGACATCTTCAAGTGTTCTGGACTGCTAGTCCGATCCTCACAATCGTTTACAATATTGTGCACTATATTGTATTAAATGTATCGTCGACGATCATTTTGTGTCAGTTCCGAAGCGACATAACTTGTGGAGATCTCATCACTTTCTTTATTTTCAGGTACCTGAACTTTTCCGGGAGTTTCATGAAATGTTATGTCGTGGGCTCTTCTAGAGCATATTTCCTCCTCATTATGATCATTTTGATCATTAGCTCCTACTATTTTTCAAGGATTGTTACCTTTGGAACCGATTGGTCTACCACGCTTCATGCGTACAGTAAACTCTATCCTTCAGGGACTTTAATTTTAATAGGAGCATTTGCAGCTGAAATATGATATTTAATTTTAGATCAGCAAATGCTTCTGACATTCGACTTGAATTATCTTCTAAGTGAGGATCATGATAATTCGATTCATATAGCATATTTTTCAACTGTTTATTCCATCCCCCAAATGTTAGAAAAACTAACATATATCCCCAATCATCTTTGGAAAACATATCTTTGTGTATTATGGTAGAGAAATTAATCATATACCACGCAACAAAAGATAGTAAAAATATTTGGTTTCTGATCCTAAACCAATTGTGAAGGGAGGACTTATCATATATTGTTGATCTGATGCATACAAGTGCTGCTATATGCAATTTAGAAAATCTTAGACCAACACATGAAGCTTTGTTCTCATAAGCAATGGTTTAGACATTAATAGGAGGTATTCAATGCTAAACCAGCTTGGATATAAACCAGCATTATCAAGATGAACTGTCTTGATTTCATAATCTGAAAATTATGCTCTTAATCGAGAAAAGCAATTCCAAATGCCAAACTGCAGGTTGACAATAATTACACATGTAACCATCTCATATATGCACCTATAAGTGGTTCACATGATAGGTGAACGGGCCCATATTCACCTTTTATATATTTCAGAATCAGGGGTCTTAGTCCCAACTTTAGCTGGTATAATCAATTCATTATGAGAACAAGCAACACATGAGAATTCCTGAAGAATCTTCTAGTTCTTTAGTATATGCTTATCTGAATTCTCAAATAGCTCATTTAAAAATGGCAAATGAAAACTTCAAGTTTATCATGTCATGTGCTATCTCTTAGTAAACTTCTGGTTTACTATGGCATAAACTTTTGCTTTAGTAAACTTCTGGTTTACTGTGATACATGATATAGTACAAATTAAAGAATAAGGCGGGTAACTTCTCACATACATATTATTTTACCCCTATGATTGTGGAAACATGAAGATTATCAATCTTCCAATCATTTGTAGTCTCAATATGATAGCCATTTGTATTAGTAAACTTTAGGTTTACTACAACATATGTTTTGACCACAATCATATAATATGAATGACATATTTGTATATAAGCTCTTCGAGAGCCTTCATTTATTATCCACAATCTAATATTTATCTGGCACTACTGATGTCATGTATTCTTTAGGCAAACATTTAGCTCTTCAGGAGTTGTTGATACATTTTGTACTATCAAATATTGCTCAGACACTGCTGGTGTCATGAGAGAAAATCACAATCAAATAAACAATGTAAAACAATTGTTTAAGCACACGAAAACTCCTCTTCATAATATTTTTCCACTTCAGGAGGCAATTTCAATTGTGTTACTTCTTCAGGAGCAAATTTAAAATACGAAATATTGAGTATATATTCTCTCAATTATATTAACTCTTCTGGAGGTGAATTGTAATGTATTCACATCAAGAGCGCGTTCATATTTACCCGACTTATTAGTATTGTCACATTCACTTCAGGGAATGGATTAATATTATCAAAAGTTCTCATCCTTCAGGAAATCGAACATAATTATCTGAATGCGCATTAATCACATCAAATTGTGATGCCTCAACCTCTTTTAAAATATTTACTACTTCAGGAGCAAATCGAGGCGTGCATTTAATATAGAGAATATTTATGTAGCTTATCTTCAATTGTAACCATAGAAAGCCTAAATTATCACTTCTGGTGATCATAGACATATACCACTTCTGGTAGTTAACAAAATATAATTACAATGAGATATACGAAATATAACCACTTCTTGTGGTTGTATATTTCTTGCAAACTCTGCTAGAGTTTAAGTTGATCTAATAATGTTATCCATATTCTTCAAAATGACATAAACAAGATATATTATAGTAAACATCATTATCAAATCATAATTTTTCTTTATGTACAACAATTACATAACCATACTATCTATTACAAATAACAAAAATTAAAATATTTACATTTCTACAGATTCACCACCGATTACATGACTTGTTTCTCCTTCTGGGAGTGCAAGGTAATCAGTTACATCCAAATGCATGAAGTCTAAATTATCTTCAGAAATAAAATTTGCTTCAGCATTTTTCTCTGTCTTCTTTAGGGAGGCTTGATAAAGCTCAACCAGGTGCTTTGACGTACGACAGGTACGTGACCAGTGCCCTTTTTCTCCACATCTATAACATGCATTTTCTGCATTTGGTGCTTGCACCGCTTCATGCTTTTGTTCCTTCCTTTTCCACTGCTGGTGGTGATGAGTGTTCTTTGGTGCATTATTATTACCATGATTAGAGTTTCTTTCCTGATCACGACCATGACCACGACTGGGGCCACGACATTTTTCACGTTTAGCCTGGTGGAAGTTCGTCTCATTCACTTTAGGAAATGGACAAGAACCAGTAGGTCGGCTTTCATGATTTTTCATTAATAGTCCATTATGTTGCTCGGCTATAAGAAGATGTGAGATAAGTTCAGAATACTTTTTAAATCCCATCTCTCGATATTGCTGCTGCAAGAGCATATTCGAGGCATGAAAAGTGGTGAAAGTTTTCTCCAACATATCATGATCAGTAATATTATCACCACATAACTTCAATTGGGAAATAATTCTGAACATAACAAAATTATACTCACTGATAGATTTAAAATCTTGTAGCCTTAAATGAGTCCAATCATATCGTGCCTGTGGAAGAACGACCATCTTCAGGTGGTCATATCTATCTTTCAAATTATTCCACAGTATGACTGGATCTTTAACAGTAAGATATTTCATTTTCAGGCTCTCATCAAGGTGATGACGTAGGAATATCATTGCTTTGGCACGGTCTTGGTTTGATGCCTGATTTTTGTCTTTGATGGTGTCTGCCAGACCCATCGCATCAAGATGAATTTCAGCATCAAGCACCCAAGACATGTAGCTTTTGCCCGATATATCCAGGGCTACAAATTCAAGTTTAGAAAGATTTGACATTATTTAGGAAAAGAAAGTTCTTACCTCAGATACTTTCAAAATATTTGCTCGAGATGGCAGAGTCTCGTGCTGATAACGTGTTATAAAATAAAGACTATAAAGTAAAGACAAGTATAGAGAGAAACTGATATATTATTCGAATTCAAACTGATGTACATAATGAACTGAAATCTCTTCTATTTATAGAAGAAAGGAAGCTGCTCTGTAAGCTGCTACTAGAAGCTGCTGTGTAAGCTGCTACTAGAAGCTGCTGTTGTACCAGATATGGATAATCTTCTACTGAGAGCAATATTTATCCATAACGGAGTACTGAATTGATAAGCTTATTATACCCGGTATGAATAATCTTCTACCGAGAGCAATATTTATCCATAATGGAGTACTGAATGGATAAGCTTATTATACCCGGTATGGATAAACTTCTACTGGGGATAACCGGGTACCGAAGTGATAAGCTTCTTCAGGAAGCTTATTTCCAATATAGTACTAAATAGATAAACATATTTACGGTGGAGTCCCATATGGATAAGCTTTTTCAGGAAGCTTATTTACAACGGAGTACTAAATGAAGATTCATAATATAATATATTTATAACAATATATATATATTATATATATATTGTTATAAATATATTAATCTACTGGTATTCAAATTCATAGATCCAAATGGATATGAAGTCATCGTCTAGTGAGCAAAGATTGGCTTACACAATAATCAGTAATTGATGTATATATATATATATATATATATATATATATATTAATCTACTGGTATTCAAATTCATAGATCCAAATGGATATGAAGTCATCGTCTAGTGAGCAAAGATTGGCTTACACAATAATCAGTAATTGATGTCGCATAGCAGAAATTAACTCATATATTACTGAGTATTTGACTCATTTTAAATGAACAAATAACAACACATGATCAAATTAGACCCACTCGGTAAGCAAATAAACATGATGAAACTATGACACGGTATCAAAACAGCTGATCTTCATTTATCAATTCAATTAGATGGTTTAAAATGTGAAACATACCTAGAGATGAATATACCAACAACGAATAGCCCAAATAAAGATTAGAATCAGAAGGTCAAGTTCAGTCAACAATCCCAAGCAACAACTAACAGCGAAAATCGACAAGCTGACACCGAGATTTCAATTAACTTGCTATTTGAAAATAGATGTACAAAAGGCAGCGACAGAAGCTTGAAAGTGGCCGATAGCTTCCCGTCACATGAACCGAAACTGAGTGTCTGAACCTCGACGGCAAACTCGTTTCAAACTTCAACGCTCCAGACGAACTCTATATTTGAAGCAGAAAATCCGAAATAAAAATAATTTAAATATTTTGTATTTTTTTTTTCATTTATTATTTTTTGAAATTGAAACAGAACTGAAAATAAAATCATTTGTTTCCCCTCTATGAGTGTGTGTGCTCGATCTTTCGGGAGCTCGCCGGCGTCCATGGCTGTTTGGAAATGGCTCAGGGTGCTGTGGGGAGGAGAGGGTGTTTTAACGGAAGCAGCAGCGGCGGGGGTGTGTATGAGAGATGAAGATAAATTGGAGAAGAAGAAGGAACAAAAAGAAAATGGAGAAGAAGAAGAAGGGCTGGGATGCGTCGTTTCTCTGTCTATTTTAAGAGAGGAAGAGTTCTGATCTTTTCTAGGTCTATCCTTTTATTATTTAGGTCTAGGTTTTTAGACTAAAGGGGAAGTGAAAACGGGTCAGGCAGGTCGGTTTGATTTTGGGGCTGGGTAGGAAAATTTGGGCTTGATTTTGGTACAAGAACTAGCCCAATATCCAATTAAACCTTTTCTTCAAATTCTTTTTTTTATTTTCTTTTCCTTTTTTTAATTAAGAAAAGCTTAAATTAAACACTAAATTAATCTAACTTATAAAGTTAAACTAATTATCTAATTATAATAATTATAAAAATTACTTGATCCTAAATCAAAAGAGAAAAATCAATAAATCTAAAAATTAAAAGGTAAAAATGTAAAATGAGCTATTTTTGTGATTTTTATTTTTAATACAACAATTAATTAAGTAATTAATCCTAAAAAGTATAAAAACAAAATATAAATGCAATACATGGTATTTTTGTACTTTTCATGATTTTAATAAGAATTAAACGTGCACAAAAATGCAAACAACTAATAAAAATCCTATAAAATGGCAAATAATTGAAAAAAATCTATTTTCTTTGATTTTTTTATAGGAGCAATTCATATAGGGCAAAAATCACGTGCTCATAGTGCTGCGGACGTCGGGCAGCTACCTTGCTAAACTCCAATGACTGTGCCTCTGCTCAACCAATACCATATACCTGGTGCAGAAATACCTGAATCTGCACACAAGGTGCAGGGAGTAAAGTGAGTACTCCAACTCAGTGAGTAATAATCATTAATAAAGACTGGGTGATAAGAAATCACGAAAAGTGCATCAACATGCTGTATAGAAGCAGCATAAAACTAGTAAGAAAACAATGAAGCTGTGAAATCTCTTAAAGCACCTTAGCTCAGTTTAAACTTCTTAAAAAATTGACTTTTTAACAGTTAAGTAGTTGAATGCAAGGCAATTAAAACAGATAAGCACTGAAAGTTCGCTCATCGGGCACAAATACACAATTAAACAGGTAAATGATTGGCAAATAAGAAAGATAAACACATAAAGGTTTGCCCCTCGGGCACAATGTCAACAAATCCGCCCCTCGGGCAATATCTCAGAACAATACCAGCCCTTCGAGCTATATCTCACATCACAATGGGTACCCGCGCTCACTGGGAGTGTGCAGACTCCTAGAGGGGCCCCTTACGGCCCAAGCGCAATATCAAGCCATCTTGTGGCATCATCACTAGGCTCTCAGCCTCATATCAACAAGCCACCTCGTGGCGTACAAAACTCAGGCCCTCGGCCTCATAATCATAATCAGTGTATCACCGCTGCGGCATGCAGCCCGAGCCAAAAGTATCCTCACAATACAGGCCCTCGGCCTTACTAAGTCAAAATCACATAAGCCACTCGGGCAAGAGTAAAACATGATGCTCAGCCCAAAATATTATTTGAAATATCATTTCAAGTGTTAAAGTAGAGTAAACATGGCTGAGTTTTAAAAATAGTAGAATATAGCATGACTGAGTACAAGTTTAAAGTCAAAACAGTGAGAAAATATCAATAAAAATCCTCGAAGGATTCAAATAGTTGGCACGAGGCCCCAATATGGCATTCAGTCCAAAACATGATGATAGCAAATAGTTTTCAATCAAATACGCAGTAAAACAGTCATTCGGGATGGACTAAGTCGCAATCACCAACAGTGCACGGCCCCACGCTCGTCATCCAGCATGTGTGTCACCTCAATATAGCACGACGATGTGCAATCCGGGGTTTCATACTCTCAGAACATCATTTACAATCATTACTCACCTCGATCCAGTCTAAACTCTAGCTCGAGATGCCTTTTCCCTCACAAATCGACCTCTGAATGCTCCAAATCTAGCCACAATCAGTATATAACCATTAAAATATGCTAAGGGAACAAAGTCCACTCAAAATATCCAATTTACATCAAAAATTCCAAAATTGCTCAAACCCGGCCCACGTCTCGGAATCCGATAAAAATCACATAAATAAAATCTTCATTTACTCATGAGTCTACCCATATCAAATTCATCAAAATCCGACCTCAATTGCCCTTTCAAATCCCCTAAAAGAAATCTCAAACTTTTCTTCCATTTTCCCCTAATTTTCACTCTAATTTCTCAAATTAAATGATGAAATTCAAGACAAAATCATGGAATTAAACCAAATATGAGTGAAGATTACTTACCCCAATAGCTCCACTGAAAATCTCCTCAAATTCTACCTTCTCCCGAGCTCTCCAATGGTTTTTATGAAATTGGACTTAAACCCTCGTTTTCAAAATATAATCTGACTGCCCAGGCATTTCTTTATCGCGGACGCGGCATAACCCTCGCGTTCGCAAAGCACACTGCTTCACAGAGCAAAATTCCTTCTAACGAACGCAATAACCTTCTCACGAATGCGAAGCACAACAAACTCAACAGGTCGCGAATGCGACCTCTACTACGCGAACGCGTAGAACAAAAGCATTGGGGACCCAGCTATCCCCCTCCTCTATGCAAACACAACAGGAGACTCGCGAACGCGATGACCAGAGACCACACACCTTCGCGATCGCGGAACCATCTTTGCGAATGCGAAGGCCAACTCCACAGCCTCACACCTTAACCCTTTACGAACTCGGGACACGCATCGCGAATGCGAAGGTCAAAAACCTGCAACACCAACAGCAAGGATTCTGCAATTTTTCACAACATGAAATGGTCCTATTGACCACCCGAAACTCACCTGAGGCCCCCGAGAACTCAACTAAAAATGCCAACATATCTCATAACCTCATTCAAACTTGTTCCAACCTTCGGAATGCTCAAAACAAAATCAAAACACCCAATTCGCATCAGATTCAAGCCTAAGAATTCCAAAATCTTCTAAATTACGCTTTTGATAAAAAAAACCAACCAAACCAAAGTCGAGTGACCTGAAAGTTTGCACACACATCAAAAATGACACAACAGAGCTACTGCAACTTTTGGAATTCCATTCTGACCCCTATATCAAAATCTCACCTATCAACTGGAAAATGCCAAAATCTCAATTTCGCCAATTCAAGCCTAACCTTCCACGTACTTCCAAAATGCATTCCGATCACGTTCCTAAGTCCCAAATCACCTAACGGAGCTAACCAAATCATAAAAAATTCCGATCCGAGATGATATACTAACAAGTCAAATCTTGGTCAAACTTTTCAAGCTTCAAACTGAGAACTGTTCTTCCAAATTCATTCTGATTACCTTGAAAACCAAAACCAACGATTTACATAAGTCATAATCCATCACACGGGGCAAGTCATGCCCGAGAACTGATGAGAAAAGTTCAAAAGCTCAAAACGACCGGTCGGGTCATTACACATACCATAAGTTTCAATACTTAATTTATACTTATATTCCCATAATAAATCCATACATGTAAGTCTAAGAGTGTAGGATTACCTTTTTGGAAGAAGTCTTGCAAAACCCTGGTATCACCAAAATGCTATTGTAACGGTTGTAATCGTTACCATATATATTCTATAGCAACGGATTTTGAACCTTTGCTACAATAACTGTTACCATAGGCCTATTTTCTAGTAGTGCATCCTGAAAGCTCGGGCTTATGCAAAATGTTGCGAAGGGGGGATAAGTGGCTACAACAGAAATTGGGAGACATTGAAAATATATTTTTAATTTCCTAGAGGCGCTTATTAGAGCAAGCGCTAATTTTTCTAAGTGTGGGTACCGGGTCTTTGCTTCACCTAATGTCCAGCTAACATAGTAAATAGGAAATTGCGTACATTGTTCTTATCTAAGACACCACTTACTGCGACCTCCGAGACTGCCAAATATAAGTAGAGTTCCTCATCCGCTTTCTGAGTATGAAGCAATGCCGGGCTCGAAAGGTACCACTTTAATTCTTCCTATTAGCCTTTGTATGGCCTTAACGCTGTCCACGACTATGATGTTTTCGATTGCCTTGATTTTATCGGAGTTGATCTCGATTCCCCGATTTGATACCATAAAGCCGAGTAATTTGCCTCAACCGACCCCGAATGCATATTTCTCGGGGTTGAGCTTCATGTTATATTGCCTTAATATGTCGAAGGTTTCCTGTAAATGTGTCAAATGGTCCTCTACACACAGGGACGTAACTAGCATATAATCAATATAAACCTTCATTGATTCACCTATTTGTTCTTCGTATATACGGTTCACTAGGCGTTGATAAGTAGCACCAACATTTTTTAGCCCAAAATGTCATTACATTATAGAAATAAGTACCGTACTTAGTGATAAATGAGGTCTTTTACTGATCCTCCGGGTTCATTTGTAAGTGGTTGTACCCGGAGTAGGCATTGAGAAATATGAGGATCTCGTGGTCGGCCGTGGCATCGATATGAAATCGATATTCGGCAGCGGAAAAAAGTCCTTTGGGAATGCTTGTTTAAGTCTTTGTAGTCTACACATATTCTAAGTTTATTCCCCTTCTTGGGGACTACACCTACGTTTGCTAACCACTCGGGATATTTTACTTCCCGGATGGACCTTATTTTGAAAAGTTTGGCTACTTCATCTTTGATGAATGTGTGCTTTACCTCGGACTGTGGCCTTCTCTTTTGCTTTACTGGTTTAAACTTCGGGTCAAAACTCAATAGATGAGTGGTGATCTCCGGTAGGATCCTTGTCATGTCAAGATGGGACCAAGCAAAATAATCCATATTCTTAATAAGGAATTTAACGAGTTTTTACCTAATCTCGGGAGTTAACCCCGTGCCCAGGTATACCTTTTGATTGGGCAGATGCTCAATCCGTATGACTTGCTCCAGCTCTTCGATCGTCAATTTTGTGGCGTCAGAATCATCAGGGATTACGGAGCTTCGAGGTATCATACAATCATCATCCTCGATAATTTCCTGCTATTCCGATCTGGTCGAGGCCGGCGACCGTGGTTGCAATTTCACATCCTATTTTTCCTTTGATTCCGGTCCCTTTGCCGATTTTATTATCGATACCGGTCTTACTTTATCAATTGCAAACATCTCTTTGGTTGTTGGTTGCTCGTCGTACACCATTTTGGCTCCTTCCAGTGTTGGGAATTTCAAGACTTGATGAATTGTTGAAGGTACTGCCCTTATATTATGGATCCAAGGTCTTTCGAGCAACACATTGTATCTCATATCTTCTTCGATCATGTGGAACTTCATTTACTTTAACCCGTTGAGCACTCGAGTTGCAGGCACGATCTGATCCTGAAGGCCAAGTTGCTCCACGACCCTCGATCGAATAATATTCGCCGAGCTACCTGGATCAACCAACACACATTTAACTTGAATTTTATTCATAAGCATAGATATTACCAATGTGTCATTGTGAGGCTGTTCGATCCCTTTTGCATCCTTATCGTTGATGTATGTTCTGGTAAGTAGTCCCAGGTACGCTTCTCCCTTGTGATTGTGACTTTGGTGCATTTGGATGTCGGACTCTAAGGGATATCGACCCCACTAACGATCATATGAATCATGTGTTGTGGTTCCTCTTGTTTGATTTTCCTATTTGCATCCTTATCTCTGAAGTGCTTTTTTGCTCGGTAGCTCAAGAACTCTCGAAGATGACCTTCGTTGAATAAATGAGCTACCTCCTCCCTTAATTATCTGTAGTCCTCGATTCTATGACCATGAGTCCCATGGTACTTGCGCATCTGTTCGGATTCCTTTGAGATGGATCGGTTTGCAGGGGTTGGGGCCATCTAGTATCCTTAATTCATCCAATGGCTGACACAATAGCTGGAGCATCGATGTTGAAGTTGTATTCTAATAACCGTGGTGCTTCCTTAGGCTCAACGTGTTTATCAAAGCCATTCTTACTCATGAGCCATCGAGAATTTTGACCTTGATCATTCCTTTGATCATTTCTAACAGTATTATATCCCAGTCCGTTGTTTCTTCGATCTGCGCTATATGGTTGGTATCGATCTCTGTTCGATAGGGGCTCTCAGTCGATGTCCCTTTGAATCCTTCCTTCGGACCTGTTTGGGTAAAAGAAACCGGATGGAGTTCCCGACTGATCATCCTCAACCCTGATCATTGATTGGTATCGATTATGCACATCGACCCAGGTCACTGCTGGATATTTAATCAAATTCTGCTTTAGTTAACGTGATGCTATCGAACTTCGCTCGTTCAAAGACTGAGTAAAGGCTTGGACAGCCCAATCATCGGTAACTATGGGTAGGTCCAAACATTCCATCTGAAATCGAGATATGAATTCCCTTAGCATTTCATTGTCCTTCTATCTCACTTTGAAGAGGTCCGACCTCCTAGTCGCGACCTTTATTGCTCCGACGTGTGCCTTTACGAACAAATCAGTGAGCATGGCAAAAGAATCGATTGAATTGGGAGGTAAATTGTGGTACCGTATCATTACCCCTTTGATAAAGTTTCTCCAATCTTTTTCAACAAAACGGATTAAATCTCATCATCTTCTAAGTCATTTCCCTTTATTCTGTATGTGTACGAAGTGATGTATTTATTAGGATCGGTGGTCCCGTTGTACTGGGATGTCTGGTATACGGAACTTCTTAGGAATGGGCTTCAGAGCTGCACTTTGAGGAAAAGGCTTCTACACGAACTTCTTCAAATCCAAACCCTTTAGGATCAGGGGTGCCGCCTGTATTTGGTCAACTAGTGAGTTGTACGTTTCAACCTTTTTGTCATTAGCCTCGATTTTCTATTCACCTAATTCTATCCTTTTAGTGAGTTCCTCGAGCATATTCATGTTGGCGAGATTGGTTCCTGATCCATTATCATTTTCTACCTTTCGTCAGCCCTTGCCGCCTTCATTAACAAGCCCTCGAGCCTCCTTTGCGCTGCCTTCTTCATAGAAGCCGTCGGGTTTACCTGGAAGTGTCTTTCTTGTGCATTTTTTAGTCTTCTTGGTCTATCTGAGTGGTCTTGGTTGGCAGGGTCAGGGTCTTTTGCATTCATATCTAAAAAATTTACGAAAGATTCAAGCTAGGGAAATAGTTGAATTTGCGTTCAATTTGTCCTGCACGGGTTGGATGCTATGTGCAACTCCCTGTGATGCATCGAGTTCAATTCTGCTTGGGGCTTGATTTTGATTTTGTAGTTACGCTATCGCGGCCTACTGAGTTTGTAGCATGTCAAATATCATTCGAAGGCTAATTCCACCTTCTTCACCATTTTGTGTGTCCCGATCGGCCACTCGGGAGTCTTTGCGGATGCTATTTGTAGGTCCGGTGCCTAAATCTCCACGAATGGTGACATGAGAATTGACATCAATCGGATCTATGGCCTATGGTGCGTCGGGATTGATAGAAGGTACTCTGTTTCCCGAGGCGACTACGTGCTCGTTTCCACCATGAAGACCAAGGTTGGTGTCAGTGTGAGTGGGTACTGCTTGATAATTTGACATGTTGATTCCTGAAATCAAAAATACTCACAAGAACAAGCGTAAAAGTAGCGTGTGTTACGAAGGTTAAAATATTAAGCAATCACTATTATCCTTATCCCCACGGTGGGCGCCAAACTGTTTACCCTAAAAATCGAGTAAGAATTAAACGTGTAATGTGGTTTTAATGATACGTGATTTCACGTAATACCAATTGATCAATTTAGAGATAAGCGATGAAATTGACAAGAATATAAAACAAATTGATGTTTGGACAGTGTCCTCGAGCTGATGAACCCTCGAGAGCAGTAAATTAAAAACAGTTAAAGAACAATAGAGAATATTATATTGCTTTGATATGTATGAATGTAAGTGTTTACAAATGATGGGGTCCCCTCTTTATATACAAGAATCCTAATTATGGTACAATTCTAATTATGGAAGTAAATCCCATGATTGATACAAATAACTGCCTTTGATTTGATCCGTTCTGAGATTTTCGCCGTGATCTCTGACCGGTTATAGATATTTTGCCTTTCCGTTATTGCGTTCTGCTCGAAGCTGATCACTTATGGTCTTGATTGTCGAGGACCTTGATCTCGATAGGTACCTAGATCTCCGAACTCGCTACCTTGTCTTCGTGCTCAGGCCTGATCCATTACGAGGCTGACCCTCGATGCACTTTTCTGATCTCGAAATAATAACCAAATTAGGCAAGCCCGATTTTACCCCTATACAACCCTCTTTTGAGTTCTTGAAGAAATTTATTTAAGATCAATTATTTTATGTATAGATTTCATCAATACTAGCGTAGAAATGATGAAATTTCACACCTAGATAATGGGGATTGCTTACCTTGAAGAAGAGAGGGGTTGGTGGTCTTAAGAGAGTGGAGAAGAGCTCCAAAATTCGTCCAAGTGAAGTGGGGAAAATGAACCCCAGAATTGATTTAAAGTAGATGAAACTAGGGCACGTCTACTCTAGCGAAGTGTCCTCACTTCACTGTCCACTGCATGTAAGGGAATCCGTGTTTGGTCTAGCGAAGCGAGCCTTGCTTCACTGTCCGTCAAAATGACTAGGTGGTCTAACTTTAGTAACTTGATCAAAACTTTTAGTAGGAAAGTCCAAATGACGAACGACTTGATGCGTTAGACACTAGACTCAAAGGGCTACACTCTAGGGGCAAAATTCATGGAAAATATCTTCACATTATGAGAGTTATACCCGTTCAAAAAGTAGGCGTTGTGAAAATTAAGACACATTTTCCACTTAATATTTCCAACTCATTCCAAACAACTTCTTCCCACTCACAAATCTCCTTAATATGATCTGAAACACTTTCCATATGTATTTTCATGTCATAGGTTTCCCTTTGTACTCAAAAACATTATTCCAATTATCGTTGGTGCAGTATAAAGTCTTAAATTATTAGAAACTTGTTACGGGGCCTTACATTCTTCTCCACTTGGGAAAATTCTTCCTCGAATGTTGGATCTTGCCCTTTTCCATCCTTAGAGAGAGTACTTAAGTTTTCTTGCCCCTTATTCATCTTCTTTAGTTTCTCAAACCTTAATCTACTTCTTGAAAACTCCAAAGTCTTATATAATTACAAAGTCATTCTCCTTTCTCCTAAACCATCATCTTAGTTATTCATGACTTACTATCAAGCCTTAGTTCTTCAAAATTTAACTAGCTTCCCAATGTTGCAAAATATTTCGGCACAGTTTCCTTTGTATATAGGTCTATCCATCTGTCATAGAGCCACATAAACCAACCCAAGAAACATATCCACATGCCATAGAAGGCATTGCAAGTATACATAGAACTAAGCACACCATTTCTTAGCATTTTATTGTTTTTAACTTGCGTAACTTCTCCAAGCCATGTAGGTGCACATACATGGGCATAAAACATAATACCCAAAAGAAGAGGGCTCCTAATAGTCTTTACATACTATTAATTTGTCCTACAAATAAGCGAGGTTATCTCCTCTTCATAACTTCTTCCGCCTCCTAAGTCGCTTCTTCCACATGTTTTTTCCACTATAACTCCTTGACGAATGAAACTTCCTTGGTTCTCAACTGTCAAAGTCTACAAAAGATGGCAACCAGAACCTCTTTATAGGTGAAACCTTCATTAATTCCAATATTTTCCACAAGGACAACTAATGACGGATCCCCAATACTTGCGACAATAAAGACACATGAAATACAGGAAGCATGGAGGACAACTCTTGACGTAATTCAACCTAATAGGCTAATTGGCAAATCTTCTTAAAGATTTATATGGCCCAATGTATCTTAGACTCAATTTCCCTTTCTTAACAAATCACATAACATTTCCATTGGAAAAATCTTTAGAAAACCCCAATCATTTTCCTCAAACATCAAATCTCTATGTCAAACATCTGAATATAACTTTTGATGACCTTCAACCTTCTTCAACCATTCCTTGACAATCTTGACTTTTTCCATAGCTTAGTGAATGATGTATGGCCCTATCAACTATGTACACCAACTCCAGGACATCCGATGGGAAATCTACATCTCTTGCTATATGAGGCACCACAGAGTGCGACAATAACCCAATATATGATAACATTCTTGACCACAACCTTCATTGGCCCTAGACCCATCAAAATACGTTACTGTAGCCACTCCTTGCCCCAATCATGATTCAATATACAAAATTACATCATTATGAACACTATATTACTTCCCCTGTCATGTATGGACGTCCATATTGAAGAGGCAACATAAATATGATCTTATCAAAATATTGAGTTACAAAACATTGCATGTACATACTTTTGAACCAGACGCATAATTAGTGGAACATGTTTATCACATTTCTCTTACATGTGACCTCCTAGAAATTGAGTTCTACAATAATTTCCTTAATAGAGTTCCAACCTTTTGTTATTACGTGCAACTTGCTTATCCAATTTCTCAACGGAGGACTTTACTTGATGGGTTTCTTATAGAACCTTCTATTTCAAATGAATAACATCCTCTAGCTTGTGCACACACCCTCGTAACATTAACTTGCACGACATCATGTCAAATGTAAAGCAACATTATGCTCAAACCATTCTTAGCCACTCTCTTTCCTTGTTATGTGCCGTATAGGATTTAAGCAATCACTCTACTTCCTTTGTGAACATTCTCATGTTCCCTCTTTACTGTTACACACCTCCCAAAGCACATACCAACACCCTTTATATATATCCAATTTTAAAAGAATCACTAGCCCGAACAAGGCCTTTTCTGAAACTTGAGATTCTCCTGAATTCTTCAACAACTTCTTATTTTCCTTCTAATTCTAAGTTAGTCCACCTGATTTCATCCACGCTAAGCAACTCTCCTTATTCCCAGTATTGTAGCTACCAATAGTGTTTCCTGGTATTGCAAATTGAGAGCTATCATGTTAAACATGTCTAGTTCGTAACAACAATTCGTCCTCTCTCAATCTATTTCAAATATTTTTATTTGTCATTTCGGTAGATTGTGTTGTTTTTCCCTTTTTGATCACTCTTTTGGTCTAGACAATATGCCGGTACTGTCTTTTCTTTGTGACTAAGACATTCATTCCTATCCAATTTTGCCCTTAATGCATAATTGATAGCCTTATTGTGTCACACACCTATCTATCTCCCATGAACTTGTAGTATCATTGTGCCTGGTTTATTGAGATTACCATGAAACCACTTCACCACCAGTAGTCTCACTTTCCATTGTAATATATAGGCATGAACTCCCTCTAAATCGTTTAGTTGATATTTAGTGTCAGCCAAGTCAGTTGCATTACGGTTGATCCTTTATACCTTCTATCAACACTAGTGCTCTAGGCGAGTCCACAATTCTGGTACAAACTATTTTGCGATACCATGACCATCTCTATTTATAGATTTTTTTCCAATTCTTCTCGCCTCATTCTTCGTACCATGACCAACATATTTTAAGAGTGTAACACAACTTCGTACATTTCTAGAATTCTTATAACATTCATAGTGTAAAGGTCTTCTCATTCCTAGTTCAATTGACCCTCCTTTCATAACTTCTTGTCTCCCCTGAGAGACTTACACTTTCATCATTACTCTCCAGGTCGTTCCTTCCATATATCACATGCCTATGTAACAAATTTTCGTTTACACCTTAGGATCATATACATGGTTCCCACACTATCCACATGTGCTATTTAAGATTAAGTCTCATTTATCAAGTCAATGTCTCTTTGGAGGTGGGTAATTACTTTTAACACTTTTCTCATATAAAGTATGCTCCTGGTACTATGTACTTATCTTATATGTTCATCGCATTCGTTCAACATGATATGTGTGCCGTACCCTTAATATTTAGGCCTTTACTCATTTGTAATGTCATATGACAATAATACTTGGATTAGACAAAAGAGCATTTGAACTTACCTTGAACCTCAATACACGAGTTAGAAGACAATCTCATAGTCAAGCTCTATAGAACGATCTGGAGTGTTGGAGAAGGGTAACACTCCTAAATGTCCATGTAGCCTCCAACTTATAGATGTGTTCGACAACACACCGATAACAAGGACTCTACTAGATATGACTCCAAGATATCTTAGGACACTTTAAAACCTTAGGCTTTGATACCAACTTTGTCATGCCCTAAACTAGGGGAGCGCGACCGGATCTCAATCGAGATAACTCGGCCAAGAAAGACTGTTAGATTTTCTTCTATACAAACTCATCCATGAATAAAGAGAAAATATATCTCATTAAGTAAACATTGAGGGGATTTCATTAACAACCTCAATTTCCATTTCCATTATTTACACCATTTTTAAGTCTTAAAATACATAGACTTTCATAGCTGAAGTGAAAGAAGTGATTCAAATATATCATGACTAATTTGACTTTCCAAAAACCAATACCCAACCCACACTATGTCTACGGATAATAGATACAAAGAGTACAATGATAGTGCTGACAACAAGGCCCCGACCATACCTTCAACATAATACACGAGGAAAAAAAGAGACATGACCCCGAACTGAAGTGGGGCTCACCAAGTCAACTGGGAAGAGGGTGTACCGCTATCACTAATCAATGCTTCCTTCTATGGAACCAACTGCATCCATTGAAGATGCAGCGCCCCCGGCAAAAAGGACGTTATTACATATGGAATAGTATTAATATGAATGAATAAACACCCTCTCAATAGAATGATTAATATTACAAGCAAGAACAATCATAATTTCAGTGAAACCCTCAAACAACATCAAACCACAAGTTAGGAGCAAGACAGTTTTCAAATAATTTTCTATATTTTAAGTTGGGAGATCTTTAGTACCGACATATCACCGTACTTTTATCACAAAGTCCTATCATGACCCGATTAGCTAGGTCGTCTCATTTGAGACATCAACCACAATCACAATCTCTATCACAATTTTAATTACAATTTCTAGAATAATCACCACCATGTATGCGGCATGGCATCCGGTCATGACCCGATCGGCTAGGCGTCTCACTACAATGTCGTGTGGATCGACATCATCCTTTTCTATCAATCATCTCATCCCAATTAAGAGGAATAATTTCATAACTTTAATCTCATCCCAAATAAGGGGAATAATCACACTCCACTCTTACACTGACATATATAGTTTTGGGGTTAGGCTGTTTCAACCTACCCTTCCTCGGTTACTATCAATATTTCCAAAAACATTTTCTATTTGCATACAAAGGAAACATTTATACAATTAGTTACCTCATAACCTTTCATATCGTATATAGCTTTATTGGTACTTTCAACATCATTATTTCATTTTCTCTCTTGGCCATACATATGATTCTTCTTTCATGGCATAATGGTCGTATTTCATATTCCACACTTTCATTTCTTTACTGTCAAGGACCATCATCATAAACATCAACATACATAATTTTCCGAAGATCACAACTTAAATACAACATATGAACAGTTAAGAGACTTAGGAAATTGAGATTTCTTGCACAACTTGGCTTGATAGATTTCATTTCTAGAAGTCATAACATTTTAATATGCAACCCATACTTTGAACACATTTCCGAAGGATAACATAAAATGATAAGAGAATTCAGAACACATATTGAACATATCTCTTTTGGCAAAAAGCTTATTCAGAATAGTTAATTTATAATGAACAACTTGGAACTTACAAGAACATCGTGGATGTTACACCCCATTTTTTTGTACGTGAGAGTACGTCGTAAGTCAATTGATATAAGCTCATAAATAAGATTATATTTGGAAGAAAATAAAGTAATTTAATCTTATTACCTTGGAGGTTACAAATATTTAAGATCATTAATAACGAGTACCAAGAGGGTTGGAAAGCCTAGAAGCTAAACCAATTGAAAAAAATAAGTTTCGTCGAAAGTCGACAAGTTTGGAATATTATAACATGTACTTTGGGGTGTGACTAGGGTTATTATTATTATAAGGAGGTTATTCTATGAGTTATTTTAGTCATATGATAGTCATTTTCTATGTTTTGAAGGCAGGCAAGTTGTGGAACAAAAGTTGGCAAAGCTCATCACAAGTTACATTCATAAATGTGCTGAAATTTAGGACAAATGTAGATGAGCTTTTATCCAAATATACTTGGATTTATGGGGCTATATGCCTACCAAATTGAAGATCTACGAGTCTAGTTTCTAACTTATTAAACCGTTCATCAATACGACATTGGAGTAGAGAGATATTCACATTTTTGCGAGACCGCACAAGCAGCTCCCAATAGGACCCACTTAGGCGGTGGTCGACCTACTTCACTTTATAAACGATTTGGATGCCTATTTTTAACTCATTTTCAACTCAACTTCGTCTCCAAACTTCTACTAACCCTTCTAAACAGATAACACAAGGGTTTGAAGTGATTCCAAAGTGATTACACCGTATTTCAACATCAAAACTTAGTTCTAGTGAAGAACAACACCTCTTTGAGGTTGTGTTGTCATTGAGGATTGTTGCGGGCTATGTTTTGCTGAAATTCCAAGTTGTTGCTACTGGATAAGGTGAGTATAACAGCCTACTAATTGTGCTTAATCTTGCTTGTATGTTGGTTAAGTTATTAGGATGATAAACTACAAGATAATATTTGGATTAGCTTAAGTCACTTCTATAGTGTTGCATTGCCATTGAGGGTTGTTGTAAGCTGAATATAACTTGGATTTTGACTTGAAGTTACTGTAAGAGGTACGTGGATTGTGTTCTTGCATGTGCTTAAGGTTATCTCGATGTTGATTAAGTTAAATGGATGGAGTAGACATAAACTAGTGAATAAAGTTACTAGTTGAAGATAGTTGGAGTTGTGGATTGTTTTCTTAGTTATAAATATATCGTATAAGGATGGAATCATTGATGAATGACTTCATTATCATGTTAATGATACTGTTAAGTTAATGTAAAAAGTCTATAAGGTGTGATATGGGTTATACGAATTCCAATCGGAGATTGCCGCTCGTCGTGAAGTAGTTGTGACTTGTTGTTGTTATATGGTGTCTTGTTATTGATATTTATATGCTGACGAATTTCTATGGTTGTTGTTTTTGGTATATGGTATTGGAGGAGTCCCTTGTTATACGGTAGATGTTGCTCGAATTTACGTAAATGAGCTACTAGCTTAAGTTACAGACTTAGCCTTTGCTCAACACTGATTTTGAATCTCCTTAGATAGATTGAGTTGACTTATTTGAAGAGTTGCTTGGATGGTATTATGGACTCAATGGGTTTAAGGTATGTTAAGGCATATCTTTCTTTCTTTTGGCATGATCTAAAGTGAAATGAATACGCTATTTCATAACGGATCTACTCCTAGCAACTAAGGTTGTCCATGTTGTTATTTCCTTATAAAACTATTATAAGAAAGTGTGTATGATCCTTGAATCCTACTGAGGTTCATATTGAGTGTATGGATGTCCATAATGTTAATTGAAGGTTCAACGACCTTAAGTCACCCCGAAAGTTTAGAACGTAATTCCATGAGTCTAGCATGCATTATATGTATGTATCTATTTTACTCTACAAAGCCACGCTATAGTCGGCCGGGTACGGCACCTATTGTGCAACTACTGATTAATTGGGTTTACCGACCTCCACGTGGCCGGTTACGATTCTACCGAGCCTTATGATGGCCGGGTACATTTTTACCGAGTACTCTCTGAGGTCGGGTATGATATGATGATGATGATTCCCACATAGGCGTATACTTTTAAAAGTTTATGTATATTTGTATTATGCATTTCATATCAGTAGCCCCCAAAGGCACATAGATGTTACAGGTTATATCTCCTCTATCTCTCTTTACATTATTGTTCTTGTTTATGCTTTCATGCCTTACATACTCGGTACTTTATTCATACTGACATCCCTTTTCCCTGGGGACACTGAGTTTCATACCCGCAGGTCCCGATAGACAGGTTGACATTCCTCTTAGTAGGCTATCATCTCAGCGGAAGGTGTTGGTGCACTCCACTTGCTTCAGAGTTAGCTATTTGGTCAGTATGATTTGGACATGTATTGATTGGTATGGGGGCCTTGTCCCGACCTTTATGATTTTATGTACTCTTAGAGGTTTGTAGACAGATGCCAGGTGCATGGATACTTGTATGGCCTTGTCGGCCTATGTTTTGAGTTTACAAATGGTCATGTCAACCTTATAGGCCTGTATATCACATGTATAAGTTTGTATAGCATGTTGGGCCGCCATATGTTGAGTATTCCCTTATGTTTTATTCTTGTTATCTCATGACGGGTTTTCTGGCTCATTTACCCATGATAGTATGATAAGAGAGATATGTTACGTTGGTACTCGGTTGAGTAAGGCACCGGGTGCCCATCACAGCCATCGGTTTGGATCATACAGTGGAATTCAATTCTAAGAGAAAAGTTTAGCCAACATACCTCAAATTTGCCCCTTAAGGATACTACAATGATCCACTATACTAAGAAACTTCAATCTACAATAAGAACATCCAATGGAAACAATATTAGTAGCAAATTCCATAGTTTAGTCCATTTAGACAATTTATCAACCACCTAGTAGACATAAATCTCTACATCTCATAACCCTAGAATTAGTTCATCCAACTACCACCATTTTCCAACAACATATCCCTCCATCGTTCTTAAACAATTTATAACTTCCAACATCACGTGTATGACCATCCATCTACAGCCAACCAACAAAATTCCATTAAATAATCATCTTTCAATCTTTACAATAGTTATGTATTTAAATTGGGAATTTTTGGCTTCCAATCACCATATCCTGACTTCCAATACTTAATTCATACTCATATTCCTATAATAAATCCATACATATAAGTCTAAGGGTGTAGGATTACCTATTTTGAAGAAATCTTGAAAAATCCTATTATGAGTTCATGAAGAAATTTTTTGAAGATCTAAGTATTTTATGTGTAGATTTCATCAATACTAGTGTAGAAATGATGAAATTTCACACCAAGATAATAGGGATTGCTTACCTTGAAGAAGAGAGGGGTTGGTGGTCTTGAGAGAGTGGAGAAGAGCTCCAAATTTCGTCCAAGTGAAGTGGGGAAAATGAACCCCCGAATTAGTTTAAAAAGAGCTGAAACTGGGGCGCGTCTACTCTAGCAAAATGTCCTCACTTCGATGTGTGCTGCATGCAAGGGAATCCACGTCTTGTCTAGCAAATCGAGCCTCGCTTTGTTGTCCACCAAAATAACTGGGTGGTCTGACTTTAGTAATTTGATCATAACTTTTAGTAGGAAAGTCCAAATGATGAACGAATTGATGCGTTAGAAAATACACTCAAAAGGCTACACTCTAGGGTAATTCATGGAAAATATCTTCACATCGTGTGATTTATACCCATTCAATGGTAGGTGTTGTGAAAATTATGACACCTTTTTCAGTTAATATTTCCAACTCATTCCAAACAACTTCTTCCCACACACGAATTTCCTTAATATGATCCGAAACACTTTCCATATGTATTTTCATGTCATAGGTCTCCTTTAGTAGTCAAAAAAATTGTTTCCAATTATCATTGGTGCACTATGAAGTATTAAATCATTGGAAAATTGTTACGGGGCCTTACACATTCAACAAGGGAATATTCACTAGCATTAAATGGGCGACCATTGCAGGGAATATTAGCATTCATGATCCTCCGTTACACATGTGTTAATGCCCCTTTATTATCATTTAAGAGGGGTTTGATCCTAGAATCTTGTTTCCCTAGCTAAAGTTATAAATAGCAGGCTCGACAGCCATTGTAAAGAAAAAACATTCTATACGAAAAAATGTTATATTCTACTACTTTCGCTCTCAATCAAACAACCTTATTACAATTTATCGTTTCTCTTTGTTACACCCATGTTTTCATACGTGAAAATATTCCATAAGTAAATAGATTAAAGCTCGGAAATGAGATATTACATCCCGCATTTTTTGTACGTTAAAGTTTCGTCTTAAGTTAATTGACGCAAGTTCGGAAATGAGATTTTTTTAAAATTATAAACATTTTATGCTATTTCAAAAATGTAATAAGTAAATTTGTGAGGGTGAGAGGGTAAGCAAATTGAAGAAAATTAATTTCGTCGAAATTTGACATTTTGGGACAAAATACGGCTCGAGCTAAAATACCTGGTATTTATGGACTAGTACCATACAAGGTACCACATGACCATGATAATAAGGTGTATAAGCTGTGTTAAAAGCAAGTTGAGATATTTCTTAACTTTATGGATGATTGAACAATTAATGATTTTCGGTGGGAGATTAGCTAATTAATTACAACAATTGGATAAGTCTACCCTCCCCCCCCCCAACGTGGCTGCCCAAAGGGGCCTTGGTCATGAGTATTAACTCACACAAAAAGATGACAAATTTTTGGAGGGGGTCTTTGCTAAGTTATCACCTAGTGGGGCCCACACTCACTAAGGTAAGACTTCTTAAATTCAACTAAATCCATACAAGAATATGATCATTCACAAAGAAAGTGTACGGTGCAATTTCACAAGAATGATTAAGTCACAATCTTCAAGTCTAATTCACAAGAAACATGAACTAAAGCTAAGGAAAGTGATGAATTTTGCGCAATATTTTCATACAAAGTTACACTGCATAATAGCAACGGGATTTGCAATTCTAAGAGAGCACGGTGCAATCTTTCTCAAGAACAACATATGGATTTTCTCCTACTTCGATCCACCATTATATGTTCTCGCAATCAACGGGTGTTAAAGGGATTGTTAAGAGAATCGATTCAGGTATGTTAAAGTTATCCCTTCTTTATTGTTGGCATGATCTATACGACACTAGCGAAATGAGCAAATGCACAACTTTCATAAATTACTCTATTCGTAGAAATGCTAGAGATGTGTATATTTTTATTCTCCTATGTGTCATATTATTCTATCATCTATTCATGGGTCTAAAAAATACGTAAGTTGGTAAAGTTTATTTCATAATATTAATCAGAGGCATAATGGTCTTATGATGTACCGAGAGATTTTATTAACGTATTTCATATGCATTTCATGTATTTATACATGCACATTGACCCATGACCAGATGGAGTTATATACGTATATATATATATATATGCATATGGGATATGGGAAAGGCTATGGCATTATATACGCACCACCACTTGATCTGCTAGTATACATTGATGATTTTACCCATAGTGGCCGAGATGATATGATGGGATGCCCTCAGAGGCTTGATGATGTTATGAAAACATGTACCTATGCATGACATGACATTCATACGCATATGCATGACACTATAAGTATTTCATGATTTACAGAGTTATCCAGACTTACAGGTTGAGTCATTTACTCCATATTTTTTCCATGTCCGTTATGTACTTATTTATGTGCCTTACATACTCGGTACATTATTCGTATTGATTTCCCTTTTGCTTGGGGACGATGCGTTTCATTCCAGCAGGCCCCAATAGACAGGTCAAGAGCCCTCCAAGTGGGCTATCAGCTCAGTGGAAGATGTTGGTGCGCTCGATTTGTTTCGGAGTTGCTTATTTGGTTAGTATGATTTAGACATGTATTGTTTGGTATGGCAGGACTCTAGGCCTCTACCTTTATGAAAATTATGTATTTTTAGAGGCTTGTAGACAGATGTCATGTACATAAAAGATTGTATGGCCTTGTCGGCCTATGTTCGGTACACGAGTGGTTATTTTGGTCTTATAGGCCCATACTTCATATGTATAAGTTTGTATTACCTCATGCTTTAATCTAGATCATTTACCTATTATACAATAATATGAAAGATACTTTACGTTGGTACTCGGTTGAGTAAGCTACAGGGTGCCCGTTGCGGTCCATCGATTTGGATCATGACAAAAGTGGTATCAGAGCGGTTCTATCATAGAGAGTCTACAAACCATGTCTAGTAGAGTCTTGTTTATGGGTGTGATGTACACCATACTTATAAGTAGGAGGCTATATGGTATTTAGGACTATCATTCTTTCTTCATACTCTAGACCACATAGTAGAGCTCAGTTGTAAGAACTCAATTTTTTAAACTCTATCTTATTCATAATACGATGATGCCTACATCCAGAAAGATGTTTGGTAAGAGATATGGCTGTGGAAGAGTTGAGTGAAAGGAACTCAATTTTTGCATTATGCTGATGATGATTAAACGTAAGGTCTTCAGTAGATCATATGTGTAAACTCTTTGGTAAGGATCCCTAAGGCAAGAATACTTATCCACTCTTACGGTAAAAAGGAATAACAGAAATGGAAGGTAGACACAAGTTTCATCAAGTAAAAGAAACAAGGTGAAGAAGGGTACGAGGTACCCAGTTAATAAATATTATCATTATTTAATATTCAGGAAGGGAGATATAAGCATTTTGAGTAACCTTCAACAGTGACAGATGTACGTATAATCGGCTACACCGATCTCAGTTATGCCCTATGGGAGCTAACAAATATAGTTTAAGAGAAGGACGGGTTATCAGGATCCGGCTGGGGTTAGAGTAACCTAAAATGGGAGATGGATTGGTAGAGTTAGTTGACATTTCCGAAGGATAATGTAAACGTGGTAATGGATCTCCTTGTGAGGCACCTAGATGGTGCTCTCTAAAATAGTACAACTAGATATGAGTGCGACAAAGATAGGCACTGGAAGTTTGGAAAGGATAAATATTATCTTAGTATGACTCCCTTCCCTAGTAGAGAGATAATGGTAGGAAACCCGAAGAGCCAGTGGATGGAGCAAAAGGGAGCTAAAATCAAAAGAATATCTTATTGAAGTTTTCCGAATAAATTGATAGCAGAAATAAGAAGAGAGCTAATGAAGAATTAAGAGTAAGATGTGATACATGGATGACAACGGTAGGTCAAAAAGATGACAGTTTTATAGAGTCTATAGTCAAGTAAAGGAAAGGACGAGAGGTGACAGTCCTTGAGACAACAAAAAAGTTAGACCCCAGAATAATAGAAATCAGTATGGGCTGGTGAACTAGATAAATGAAATGTGAATTAGGGACTCAGTGATTGGATAATAGTCGGCATCATGAGAGTTTCAGATTTCATTCCGGCGATAATAGAATGGACAATATAAGAAAATAATTAGAAATTTAGAGAATGGTCATTCAGGAAGACGCTTCCCTAAAGCAAGAAATGTGAGCAAAGTTAAGCTTAAGGGACTATGTGTTCCAGTTACACTAAGTTCCACCTTCGCGAGTTAGGAATTTCATTATCCTTGGTACAGAAGGATTACCGCAAGGCGGGTAAGGGTCATCGATAATGTGAGAAGACACCAATGATGAATAGGTAAAACATCTTTAGGTAGATTGTCGTAGCGCTAAATATTAGTACTTCCCGAATGAAGGGAATGTGGACTGAGGTGGCGTTAAGTCAGAATTAAGGGGTTCTAGTAATTATGGAATGGTAAAGGAAGAATGCGATAAAATGAAAAAGGGATGAGATTGCACTTATTCAAAGCCTACAGATATGCTACGATACAAGAGCATTATGCAAACATGACGTCAAGGAGAGGAAGTAAGGGTTCCTGCCTGAGATGTTATTGATTAATAAGGAGCTAGTGTGAGATTGGAATTGCATAACAAGTGATAATTCTCTTACATTCCTAATCGCCTACACATTGTTCTCTATGGAATCTGACCCCGACTCACAGTTGTGTAAATTATGTTGCATGTGACCGTGTCCATTTACTTTTTAGTAGTGGATTTGGACGTCATCAAAATGGCGTCGTTGCCGGGGAAACATTTGGCATAATTTATGTTATTTGAGAAATAAGCGTAAGTGCTTTGGTCGAGTGCAAAGTTGTGCTTCTCCTCATTCTCAAGAATGGTCTCTAATATGAGCATCATCTTCTCATTATGAGCATTTGAAAGTTCTTCTTGGTTTGGATCAAGTGCCAAAGAAGGATTTTTGGCTTCCACATCTAAGGAAGGTTGTTGGCTATCATTTACTTCCAAGGCTCTTTGGACCTCTAAAGCTCAAGCATTTCTTCCATTTGTGAGTTCAACCTTTCAAGCGCCAAGTTATTTTGGAGACTATTTTCCAAAAGCTCCTCCAAGGCACTCTACTATTTGTTTCCTCCTTCAAGTAGGCATTCTAACATGAGCTTGAACTCTCCATTTTGACCATGCTCATAGAACCTGCCACATGATGGCTTTAGGGAGTACACTCTGTTTCTACATTGATACTTGACTTGTGCCCTTGCCGGGCTTATTCTATTATATGGATATTGTGTACCCTTGCCGAGCTTGTTTTGTTATTACTTATCATGTGCTCTTGCCGAGCGTAGTTGTGAGTAGTTATATATGTGCAGATTACTCACTTTTGTTGTTCTACTTTATTTTTCTTTCTTTCTTTCTTTATTCTTTAGTAGTTTCTAGTTTATGTTATTTTTTCTCCTTTAGTATTAGTTTCTTTTGTTATTTATTTTATTTAGTAGTTTTCATTATTGTATTTTTTGTTTCTTTAATAGTATTACCTTGGGTTTTCTTTATCCTACGATTCTTTCCCGAGAAACATTTCTGTGTTGAACCGAGTGACATTTTCCTATGATGGATAGCGTGACGACTTGCTTAAGGGAATTAGTCTTATTTTTGTTACGTGGAAACTTTTGGATTATTTGGTATTAATAAAATTAGTCTCTTGTATGTGAAATGTGAATTAAAAATACCCCTTCGAATATTGGTTTTAAATTGAAAAAGTAAGTTGCATGGGGAGGAATAATTTTTGTGATAACTTTTTGGCTCTTTTGGTGACTCTTTGACCACTAGTTGGCATGATATTGCTCTAAATGCTCTTATGAAAAAGTAAAATTGATCTGTCTTGATTAGTTCATGTGCCATGTGTGTTAGTTTTGTCAAAATAATTCTTGTGTTTACTTATATCATCTAAAACTTGCCCGGTTGGTCTTTCAATGCTAATGTTAATTATATTTGGTTGGAGGGATGACCTTAGGCATTCTTGGTGATCTTTGAAAAAGCCTCTTTAGCCTTTCAAGCCTACCATTGCATAAATAGTATCACTAGTTTACCCCATTTGAGCCTTTAACCTTTTCTTTGGTCACCTCATTACAAACCTTTACCATTTTCTGAAATAATTCCCTCTTTTGAACCCGTCCCTCCTTGAATATTGAGAATGAGGCTAAAAGCCTAAGTTCGGGGTGTTGCTGTCAAGTTGGAAATTTGTAAGGTTGTACATTGAGTGTAGAAACATAGACCTCAAAGTTGTTCATATGAAATTACTCAAGCTCCAAAAGAAAATAGTTATATAAATAAATACATAAGTAAATAAAATATGTATACATAAATATGGAGTCTTGAGAAAATTAGAGAGGTCCTTTAAGGTGGTTCTATGTTGGTAACTAGATGCCAATATGTCACGACCCGGTTCGCCCTTCGTTAACCATCGTGACGACACTTAGTCTCTACGACTTGGTAAGCCTAAAATGTAGAAAATAAACCAAATATGTGGAAGGAAAGAAAAACTATTTAAAATAGAAATAGAGTAATAAAACAACATTTAAAAGTGCCACTCGGCATACACAATATTTAACTCTCAAAACTAATACATATGCCCTAAACCCGGAAACCCATGAATCACAAGCTAAGGATACTACATAGTGCTCTAACTCCAGAATAACCTACAACAAGGTAAATACATAAGGGATATAACTACAAGAGATAATGGAGAGAGACTCCTCGATCTGCGGACACGGAAGATATACCTCGAAGTCTTCGAAGGGTCGCCTCGCCTCGAGGATGGTAAGTCTGAGTCGAAGTACCGGGATCTGCACATGAAAAACATGCGCAAAAAGGGCATGAGTACATCACAGCAGTACTCAGTAAGTGCCAAGCCTAACCTTGGTCGGGTAGTGAAGAGGAAAGTCAGGGCCGTACTGAGGTTAGATAAATATAGAGACGACAGAATAAGATAAACAGTACAATTGAGAATCTACAGTAATAATTTAATACAGTAAAATAAGGAATACAAAAACTGAAACAGAGATAAAGACAAAATACAAGGAAATACCACTCATAACAAGGATGATAACTAGGAATCTCTCAGTATCCTCAATCTATGCCGGGGATCTCTTGGTATCACGAGGATCTCTTGGTATCCTCAATGTATACAAGGGATCTCTTGGTATCCTCAATATATATATATATATATATAAGGGATCTCTTGGTATTCTCAATATATATATATATATATATATATAAGGGATCTCTTGGTATCCCGCACCTCAGTTCAAATCATAAATACGTACAAGGGATCTCCCGAGGTGCCGTCCCGTAGAACCAAAGTAAAACACGCAGTATTAACACAAGAATACTCAATTAAGCTCAATTTTGTACCAAGTAAATAGGTAATTCTAATTTAACATGCTTCATATAATTAAATTAAGGCAGTTTAAGCAAATAAACAATTAAGTCAATCAGGCATGCTTTTTCTAAGCTAACAGTAGGTTTAAATTGCGAGTAAAATGAAACAGGAAAAAGGAACACAATTGAAATTACTTAAAGAAATTTTCAACAATTAGCTCAAGTACGCACTTGTCACCTTACGTACAAGGCATTTCAAATATCAAATATACCAAATCCTAAGGGGAACGTCCCCCACACAAGGTTAGACAAGCCACTTACCTCGAACCGGCTCAATAATCAACCCAAAATCACGCACTTGCCACAAGTACTCGACTTTAAATGGCCCAAATCTATTCAATTCAATTGCATGATGTAAGTAACACTTCAAGTAACTGATTCTACAAGAAATTCTAAGCTAATACGCGAAATTAGGTAAAATGACCAAAACGCCCCTTGGGCCCACATCTCAGAATCGGGTAAAATCTTTATTTCCAGAATCCTCATACTATCACGAGTTCATGCATACAAAAATTATCCAAATCTAAGGTCAAGTTCTCAATCAAAAGTCGAATTCTAGGTCTAAGAACTTTCTTCCAACTCTTACCCAATTTTCATCTCCAATCCAAATTTAAATGATGAAACTAACTATAGATTGATGGAATATAACTAGAAAGGGTTAAAGAATTGTTACCCAATAATCTCCTCTTCAATTTCCTCCAAAAATCGCCCTCTCCCGAGCTCCAGATCGAATTTTCAACTTTTGAAACTAAACCCTCGAAATTTCATATTTCTGCCCAGCTATTACCGCATCTGCGGTCAAGGAACCGCATGTACGGCCTCGCTTTTGCGGACCAATGGTCACACCTGCGACCTTTCACTTAAGACTAAATTCTGCTTCTGCGGTAGACCCTCTACACCTGCGGTCTCGCAGGTGCGATACCCTTCACGCACCTGCGGCTCCTGCTGGACCTCCCCAATTCCTCTTCTGCGATCTCTATGCCGCTTCTGCGGCCCCGCACCTGCAGAACCCAACCATAGGTGCCCGAGACCTCTCTAGCAGCTTCAGCTACTACAAAACACTTCCAATTCTTCTGACAACCATCCGAAATCATCCCGAGGTCCCCGGGACCTCAACCAAAAGCACCAACAAATCTAATACCACTGTCCAAACTTATACCAATCCTTAAAACACATAAAACAACATCGAAATGACGAATCAGCCACGGATTCAAGCCTAAAAATCCCAAAACTCTAAAAATACGCTTTCAATCAAAAAGTCTATCAAACCTCATCCAAATGACCCAAAATTTTGCACACACATCACATTTAACACTACAGATCTACTCCAACTTCCGCAATTCCATTCCGACCCTCGGATCAAAATCTCACTATCGAACCGGAAACTTCAAAATTCGACCTTTCGGCATTTCAAGCCTAATTTAGCTACGGACCTCCAAAACACAATCCGGACATGTTCCTATGACGAAAATCTCCCAACGGAGCTAACGGAACCATCAGATTTCTATTCTGAGGCCATTTTCACACTGTTCTGACTACGGTCAACTTTTCAACACTTAAGCTCTCATTTAGGGACTAAGTGTCCCAAATCTTTTCGAAATTCAAAACCGAACATCCTGGCAAATCAAAATAGTAAAAATAAATGCGGGGAAAGAAGTTAATAGGGGATCGAAGCGTAAATTCTTAAGACGACCGTCCGGGTTGTCACATCCTCCTACACTTAAACATTTGTTCGTCCTCGAACGAGCATAGAGACATACCTAAAGTAGTGAAAAGGTGAGGGTAACGTCTGTGCATATCTTGCTCGGTCTCCCAGGTTGCCTCCTCGACTGGCTGACCCCACCACTAAACCTTCACTGATACAATGTTCTTTGACCTTAGCTTTCTAACCTGCCTGTCCAATATTGCCACTGATTCCTCAACATAGGATAGATCCTTGTCCAACTGGACTGAACTAAAATCCAAGACGTGAGACCGATCACCATGATACCTCCGGAGCATCGAAATATGAAATACCGAATTAACTCCTGCCAATCTGGGAGGTAAGGCAAGCTCATAAGCAACCTCCCCAACACACCTCATTATCTCAAAAGGGACAATGAACCTCGGACTCAACTATCCCTTCTTCTCAAATATCATAACGCTCTTCATAGGTGAAATCCAAAGCAGAACCCGCTCTCCAACAATATAGGAAACATCTTGAACCTTCCGGTCCGTGTAGCTCTTCTGTCTGGACTAGGCTATACGGAGTCTATCCTGAATCACCTTGACCTTCTCTAAGGCATCCTGAACCAACTCTGTGCCCAATAATCTAGCCTCACCCTGCTCATACCAACCCACCGGGGATCTACACCACCTACCATATAAAGCCTCGTACGGTGCCATCTGAATGCTGGACTGATAGCTATTGTTGTAGGCAAACTCCGCCAATGGAAAGAACTGATCCCAAGACCATCCAAACTCAATCACACACGCGCGAAGCATATCCTCAAGAATCTGAATAGTGCGCTCGGACTGTCCGTCCGTTTGAGGGGTGATGTGTTATACTCAACTCCACCCGAGTACCCAACTCGTGCTGAACGGCTCTCCAGAACCGTGATGTGAACCGAGTACCTCCATCTGAAATGATGGAAACCGGAATACCATGCAGACGAACAATCTCCCGGATATAGATCTCCGCCAACCGCTCCGACGAATAAGTAGTACACACAGGAATAAAGTGAGCAGACTTGGTCAGCCGATCCATAATCACCCAAATAGCATCGAACTTTCTCAAAGTCCGTGGGAGCCCAACTACAAAGTCCATGGTGATCTGCTCCCACTTTCACTCCGGAATCTCTATCTGCTGAAGCAACCCACCTGACCTCTGGTGCTCATACTTCACCTGCTGATAGTTATGGCACCGAGCTACAAATCCAACTATATCTTTCTTCATCCGCCTCCACTAGTAGTGCTGCCTCAAATCCCGATACATCTTCATGACACCTGGATAACTAGAATACCGCGAGCTATGGGCCTCCTCCAGAATCAACTCCCGAAGCCCATCAACATTGGGTACACAAATCCAACCCTACATAGCCAATACATCGTCATCACCAATAGTCACATCTCTAACATCACCTTGCTGAACCTTGTCCTTGAGGACAAGCAAATGAGGGTCATCATACTAACGCTCCCTGACACGATCAAATAAGGAAGATCGAGAAACCACGCAAGCTAGAACCCGACTGGGCTCCAAAAGATCCAATCTCACAAACTGGGTGGCTAAGGCCTGAACATCCATCGCCATAGGCCTCTTCGATGCTGGTAAATAAGCCAAACTCCCCAAACACTCTGCCCGACAACTCAGGGCATCAGCCACCACATTGGCCTTGCCCGGGTTATACAAAATAGTGATATCATAATCCTTCAGCAACTCTAACCATCTCCCCTGGCACAAATTTAGATCCTTTTTATTGAACAGGTGCTGCAAGCTCTGGTAGTCAGTATAAATCTCACAAGGAACCCCGTATAAATAATGGTGCTAGAACATCAGGGCGTGAACAATGGCAGCTAACTCAAGGTCATGGACAGGGTAATTCTTCTCATGTACCTTCAACTGTCTGGACATGTAGGCTATCACCCTACCGTCCTGTATCAACATCACTCCGAGGCCAATCCTCGAGGCATCACAATAAACCCTATAAGACCCCAAACTTGTAGGTAATATCAAAATTAGGGTTGTAGTCAAAGCTGTCTTGAGCTTTTGAAAGCTCGCCTCACACTCCTCCGTCCACTAAAATGGAGCACCCTTTTGGGTCAACCTAGTCGTAGGGGCTGCAATCGATGAAAACCCCTCCACAAAATGATGGTAGTAACCTGCCAAGGGAAACTGCGGATCTCTGTAGCTGAAGATGGTCTGGGCCAACTCTGCACGACCTCTATTTTCTTCGGATCCACCTGAATACCCTCACTCGATACCACGTGGCCTAAGAATCCCACGGAGTCCAACCAAAACTCACATTTTGAGAACTTAGCATATAACTTCTTCTCTCTCAGAGTCTGAAGCACAACCCTCATGTGCTGCTCATGATCTTCCCGACTCTGGGAATACACCAGAATATTATCAATAAAGACAATGACGAACGAGTCAAGATACGGCCAGAACACACTGTGCATCAGATGCATAAAGGCTGTTGGGGCATTGGTCAGCCCAAATGACATGACAAGGAACTCATAATGCCCATACAGAGTCTTGAAAGCAGTCTTCGGTATATCTGGCTCCCGAATCTTCAACTCATAGTAACCTGAATGCAAATCAATCTTAGAAAACACCCATGCGCCCTGAAGCTGGTCAAACAGATCATCGAGGCAAAGGATAACAGTTCTTCACTGTAACCTTGTTTAGCTGGCGATAATCAATACACATATGCATAGAACCATCCTTTTTCTTCTAAAAAAGATAGGAGCACCCCAAGGTGATACACTGGGCCGAATAAATCCCTTATCATGCAATTCCTGTAATTGATCCTTCAACTCCTTCAACTCAGGAGGAGCCATATGATATGGAGGAATAGAAATGAGCTGAGTGCCCGGCAACAGATCAATGTCAAAATCAATATCTCTATCAGGCGGCATGCCTGGTAGATCAGCTAGAAACACATCGGGAAAATCCTGTACTACTGGAACTGAATCAACCAAAGGGGTATCAATACTGATATCTCTCACATAAGCTAAATACGCGTCACACCCCTTCTCAACCATACATTGAGCTTTAAGAAAAGAAATAACTCTACTGGGAGTGTGATCTAAAGTACCCCTCTACTCAACACGCGGTACACCTGGCATAGCCAGTATCATGGTTTTGGCGTGACAATCAAGAATAGCATGATGGGGCGACAACTAGTCCATGCCCAAGATAATATCAAAATCTACCATGCTGAGCAATAATAAATAGGCTATGGTCTCAAAAACACTAAGAGCAACCAAACACGACCGATAAACGCGGTCCACAACAAGAGAATCTCACACACGAGTAGAAACATAAATAGGGGAACTCAAAGAATCCCGAGGTACACCCAAATGCGGAGCAAAATAAGAAGACACATAAAAGTAAGTGGAGCCTTGATCGAATAGAACCGATGCATCTCTGTGACAAACCAGTATAATACTTGTGATGACAGAATCAGAAGTAATAGCCTCGGTACGGGTAGGGAGGGCATAGTATCTGGCTTGGCCTCCCCCTCTAGGGCGACCTCTACCTCTCTGACCTCCACCTCTAGCTGGCTGAGTAGGTGGGGTAGCAACTGAAGCTGTAACTGTTGATACCCAATTTTTTCCTATGCATTTTATATGTGCAAAATACTTTCAAAATAGTATATATATGCATATATAAGTATGCCCAAGTGTTTTAGTATTTTTTTCTAATTTTTAAATGATTTTTTAAATCAATTTATTGCCCATTTTAGCAGTACAAAAACTAATAATTATTTCCAAAATCATCATTTTGGGAATAATTTATTTTATTCTCACATTTATACCAAAATATAGCTAAAATAATTTTTTTCACATTTTTAATAAATTTATTTAGCATTTTAAAACTAAATTGCATATAATTGCAATTTTAGCCTACTTTAAGATATAATTGCGTTTATAATTACAAAAATTGATTCCAATATTTTTAATTTAATATTTATATATTATTAATTAATTTATTACCGTTAATTTGTTTTAGAAATCATTTTACTTATTTTTATACAATAAAAAGGGGAAAAGCGGCTATTTAAACACTAGCCCTATTTCATTTCAATTATAGCCCAAATCAACCCCCCAATTAACCCAATTTCAAATCCCCAATTGACCGGCCCAATTTAAATTTAACCCGCCCCTGACCCAACTAATAGAACCCGCCTGACCTTCCCTTTTGATCCAGGTTGTTGATCATTTTGATCAACGACCACGATTTCCCTTTTCCTTTTTAATTCACAAACACCCCCAACCCTACTTCATTTCTCACCAACCGCTGCCTCTGAACTCTCAAACTCTCTCAAACACTCTCGGACCTTCCTAACCCTAGCCCCCTCTCACCGTCTTCCACCTTAAACTCACCGGAATCCATGGCTTCTTAGGCCATGTGAGTCTTAAACTCAACTCCCTTTGCTCTTGTACACTTGGTACTTGAAGATTCGGGGTCTAACCTTGAAGGTTCTCACTTAGATCTTTGCTGGCTCGAGGTTTCACGGCCATCTCCGGCTTTGCTCCAGCGTATCCTGGTCTTATGAGCCTGTTTATGACTTCTCCGACTCAGATCAGAGACCTTTTCAAAGCCTTTCTCATTCTAGGGTTCTTCTGAAACCCTAACCCTTTGAGGGTTTCTCTGATTTTTCTTAGATATATTATATATCTATGCTCTACTTGAGTTTTCAAACCATTTCCCCAATTTCTTCTTTCAAAAATTATTTTTTTAAGGTCTTTCTTTTTCCGATCTAGGGTTTTCTAAAATGTTTAAGTGATTTCTGTCTTTCCTTTTCCTTTACGTGTACTTGCTCCTACTATGTTCTTGTATTCTGTTACAACCCATATCCACACGCGTTAGTTCATGCCATATATTAGTTAACATAAATCCAAGAAGGAATTACCTTTGAGATGATAAGAAGTTAATCCTATTGGTCTTAAGTGATACAAGGGTGTATAAGGGTGATTAACAAGTATTAGAAGTTAAACGAATCAAGGATGTTGTAACTCGTATTTTCAGGTAAACATAGAGGTTCTTAATACACTCAAGAGGTCATGTATTAAGGTATTTGAATCATATAATATCCGTATCATAAGTCTTGAAGTCAAACGAGTTATGAAACAAAAGTCAACAAACGTTGTCGCAACTTATGTTCATAATTTTACTTAAACACTAGGTCAAATGTTTCTAAGCTTTTCTCCTAATTTACAAGGAATTACGGGGTGATCTACCCATCAAATTAGATATCTATGAGTCTAGTTTCCAGCGCATTAAACTGTTTGGTAATACGATCTCGGAGTATAGAGATATTCATATTTTCGCAAGCCTGCGCAGATTGGTAGATGACAAGTAGGTGCATCACCTACTTGCCAAAATGATAGGACAAAATTAAAAGACCTAAGTCGGCCAAGAGAGGACTTTTAAGGGGTTATGAACTCAGTTATTTCATCCATATTTCAGACCCTCAAAACCAAAGTTAACCCCTGCAACTCCTCCCCAAAAATCCCACACAAACCCTAATCGATTTTCCCTCTCTTTCAAGTTCTATTTGAAGGTAAAACCTAGAGTTTGAAGAACCAAGGGAAGGGCTGAGTTATCCAACAAGTAAGGTAAGTTACTGCCATCTTTCATACATTTTTCTCTGTTGTGAATTCATGGTAATTCCTTCTATACATGTAAGAACTCACGGGATGGTGATCGGAAGCCGTGAGTTCGAGTTATTCACTTGTAGCGGACTGTTTTGTGTTGGTGTTGGGATGCATGTTTTATTACTGCTTTGTGGAGTTTTGGAGGTGGAAGGGTGTGGAGAAACACCATATATATGTAGGGTTGTGGGCTGATAGTTATTCGTAACATTTCCAGGTTGTTTGACACGACTACGGTGGTCGTCGTATGTATGGAGTGATTAGGCTGTGTGTGGACTATTTTGGGAGGCTCAATATGTTTATTATTGATGTTGTTTGGGCTGTTTGGTGATTGTTTTGAATGGTGTGAGGTCATATATATAGGGGAGGTGCTGTCCGTTTCATCGTAAAATAGGTTGTGGTCGATACATAATAGTTATGACGCTTAAATGATAACGATAGTATCGTTTCTCTTATTGTAGACTAAGGAGTTTTGACAATTGCATAGCTTGAGATTGGGGAAGTATATACAAGGTATGTGAGGCTATCCCTTTCCTTCTTTTGCACGACTCCGATTGTACATAATGTAATGAACGAGCTTCCAAAGATACTCTACTCTTAGAAGCTAGCAGTACTTACATTGCTTTCCCTCTTATGGAATGATTGATGTTAATGTTGCTTCTCTTATTCTTATGTTATCAATGTTGTTGGTACTTCCTGATTCTTATAAGGTTCATAGTGAAGAGTTAGTCCTAATAACGTGTACAGAGGATACCGACCTTACGTCACTCCGAAAGGTTTAGAATGTGATTCCATGAGTCGAGCATGCATTATATATATGTATCTATTTTACTCTACCGAGCCACGCTATAGTTGGCCGGGTACGACACCTATTGTGCAACCACTGATCAGTTGGGTTTTACCGAGCTCCACGTGGCCGGGTACGATTCTACCGAGCCTATTATGGCCGGGTACGATATGATGATGATGATGCCCACAGAGGCGAATGCTTTAAAGGTTTATGTATTTATACATATGTATCATGCATTTCATGTAAGTAGCCCTCAGAGGTACTAAGATGTTACAGGTTGTATATTCTCTATCCCTGCTTACATTATTGTTCGTATTTATGGTTCCCTGCCTTACATACTCAGTACTTTATTCGTACTGACGTCCTTTTGTTTGTGGACGCTGCATGTCGTGCTATAGGCCCTGATAGATAGGCAGGTGCAGCTCCCTCACCACAGTAGGTTGTCCAGTTCAGCAGTGATTGGCGAGATCCCTTCTCCGGACTTGCCGTGATCTTGGTATGCATTTTGTTATAGACATTATGGGTATGTTGGGGCCCTGTTCCGGCTATGTTGTAGCACTTATGTTCATTTAGAGGCTCATAGACAGGTGTCGACTCATGTATATTTTGGTATGCCTTGTCGGCTGGTTTTTGTTGTATCGTCTTTCATGGTAGCGTGGTAGCTCGTACCTTATATGTAGTTTCTTGATTGTCTGGTCATCCCATGTTATGTATGTTCATGCCATCATATTTTATTGTTGGTTGTCCATGATCCATGTCTACCATTTATATTGATCTTGTCAACCCTAAAAGATAATAAAAAAAAGCTTAGATAAAATGTACATTGGTGCTCGACAAGTATGGTCGGGTGCTAGTCATGGCCCTCCAGTTTGGGTCGTGACATATTCTTCCTTTTACCATGCTCTTGTATGACTATCTTACTGTGTTCTTCTATATGTGCTTTTCTGCTCTAATTTTCTGATGTTTTTGTGTTCTTCTACTGTATTATCCTACTAAGTTCTTAAATTTCTTTGTTTGCCTTCTACTGAGTCTTGTTTAAGTTCCTTTTAGAAAACTCCTTAAGCATGTTTCTTCTACTATTCCTACCAGTATTTCCATTATGTTCTGTGAATCTCTCTACTGTATTTTTCTACTGCGTTCTTATGTGTGCTTACTACTTTTCTTTTACTGAACTTTGTTTGAGTTCTTCTAAAAGAACCTCTTAAGCATGTTTCCTCTGCAATTCTTATCAGTATTTTCAATTCTAGCCTCTGAATCCTGCTACTATTTGCATGTTACTTTGCTATCATGTTCTCTCATGAGTTCTGAAAGAAGCATGTTAGAAGCTTCAATTCTCTTCTGAAACCTCTAACATGTCTCGACTTAACTTACTTGCCCTCTCCTTTATGTTTTTTGGTTTGTTCGAACTAGGGCTTTATTTCATAGACCTCTTAGCTCTTTCAGACTGGTTTTAAACCTCTGAATGATTGTGTATATCTTTGTTTTCATACAATGTTGAACCTTTTCTTTCTACTGATTTTAAAAAGGCATAACAGTTCTTTCTCTTGTAAGCATGTCTGTATGTTTTTATATGTGTGTTGAACCTTTCTTCAATTTTGATTTCTTGTCTGTTAACTGATTTCCTTTCCTTACTTGCGCAAACCGTGTGCTATCAGACTTTTTCCTTAAATAAATCTCTGTGTATTTAACCTTCTTGTACTACTTTGGAAAAGGTTTTGATCAATCTCTTTTCTTAATTATTTTTATGTTTGAAATTAAAATCCCTTAATCAAAGGGAAATTTTTGTAATTGATTTTCAAATCATTCTCGTACCTTATTCTGCTTGCCTTCTACAGTATAAAAGGGAATGACCCTTCTGCACTTTAACACACTCTCAATTCAACACTTTTTTACTACTCAAGTATCATAGTTCTCTAATCATAGCATTCTGACTATTTGCTTGCACTTTGGCTTCACAAGACTACTGCTTTCTTTTCTTGTTTCCCTGAAACTGGTATGTTCTAGTTTGATTTTCAGCCTCATCCCAATGTGTTTATTTTACAGCTTCTACACCCATGTCTGCTCTACTGCCTATGTTTAATGTTAATTAGCATATGTTTCTACTGTGAATCCCTGCGCCCCTGTCCCCTTCTATGTGTTTGAGTTGAAGTTCAGAATATGGAAACATCCAAGTTGTTGCTCATGTCTGGACTTGATCTCTTAGGGGATCCTAACTCCCAAACAATGTGGCTAACAGGCTAGTTGGGGTGTGCCGACACTCCAATTGCTAGGTATGACCACTAGCTTATCTTGGCTTTCCCCAAAATCCCCTCTCTGCACTTACACTCTCTCTTAGATTCTAAGTTCTTCCCCCTCCTATGAGACTTGCTTTAGGACCTTGAGTTCCCTCTAAACTTGGACATTTGAGGGCTGGCCCTTCCACACTGCACTATGACTCATATTCTGTAATATACTTGGGTGTGAGCACTGCCCGGAGTCCATTTGAGACTCTCAGGGAGCTCTGATCCTAAGTAAGAGAAAGGCTTTGGATATTTGATCTTTGGAGTTGGTTCATTTCATATTTCAGACTTGGAGTCTGAATTAGGCCCCCCTTGGTTGTACTTTAATTTCTGATGTAATTTGCTTTTCTTATTCATTCTGGGCTGTAATAATTTGTAATAACTTATGGGGTATTAGTGAAAAGGGGAGGGTAAATAATGCATGCAAAATGGGTAGATATTATATTCATAGGTATTTATTATGCTTCTGCAATCATGTCCTGCTTTCAATTCTGCATTTTCATATAGAAATCCTGTTTATAGGTTCTGCGTTTTCATATAGAAATCCTATTTATAGGTTCTGCATTTTCATATAGAAATCATGTTTACAGGTCCTGCATTTTCATATAGAAACCATGTCTATAAATTTCTACATTTCTGTATTATCTAGAAAACATGTCTATAGGTTCTACATTTCATAACGCTGCATATCATATAGATAACCTGTCTATAGTACTTCTTGAATTCTGCATATGCATCTATCACTAGGCAAACGTGTTCACAGGTTTTAATAACAAACAACATTTTAGATACCATGCCTATAGGACTCCTGCATTTTTATTTCGACTATAAACGTTTTTTTAAAAATCAATAACACTTAGAAAGCATGCCTATAGGAGTAATCAACCGAATCTGAATCGTCTATCTCGCTTATAAGTCTAAAAAAATAGTAGTAAAGTTGCTTAATATTTGCAGAACTTATGTTCCTGCAATTAATAAGCCCTTTTCTTTAAAATCAGTATATTTCTGTTATGCATAGATGTCATGCCTATATGTTTCACCTAGGCAAGATTTAGGGTAAAGGTTATAACTGCACCAGTCTTTGATAATTACAACCAGCGGGCAAGCCTAATTCGGACTTCTTATCTGAAAATATGTGTTAAATCAGCCTCCTTTAACGTTTTTTTAAGTTTAATTCAGACCATAACCAGTACATGCAAGACGTGCTAAACAATCTGTCTTTAAGTTGAGGAGGCTTGTTTGAGCCTTTAAATGTTATGTGTTTTCCCATATCTGCTCTATGTGTTTTGTTTGTCGCCCTAGATTTTGTCCTTTAAACCATAAAAGCCCAATCTCTCTTCCTTTTAGGACTAGTAGTCCCAAATGGCTCCGGGCCTGATAGGATTAGGACGGGTAAGAGCATGCAATAGGTAACGAAACTATTCCGCGTTTTAATACCTTAACGGGGTGGGAAAGGGTAGATATGGATATGATGACCGGTGTGCTAATACCACGTGTAACCCCTCTTCTGAGGAGTGATTACCGGGTATTGCATTGATGTGATCCATATTATTTGTAAACCTAGGACTCCCTTCCCTTTACTTGTGTATTTTATTACTTTTCAGAATTTTCAAACTATTTCCTCAAAATTTCAGCTTTCTTTGTTTCTTCAAACTTTAATTTATTTGTAGCCATAATGTGACAATCCCTCATATTTGAAACCTTTATTTTCTTACTAGTTACTTGCAGTTAAAGTCACAATTGTAGCATGGACGGGAACCACACTAGTGGATCCTGAGGGGTGCCTAACACCTTCCCCTTGGGATAATTTCTAGCCCTTACCCAATCTCTGGTTTTCTAGATCAATTCCTTCTTAGTGTCCTAATGCACTTTAATCATTAGGTGGCGACTCTTCAATTCAAACCCAATTCCCAGAAAGGGAAAGAGTTGTCCTCCCAAATGTCATAAACCCGATTTCGCGAGAAAAAGGGGGCGCGACAACATGGCGACTCTACTGGGGAAATAATTTTAGGCTTTTACCATTTCAAGCTATTACTGTGACTTTCCCTTTCTTCTGCGCTTTATTTGTTTAATACCTTTAAGCATTTAATCCCTCTTCTACTGCAAAAGCTAACTTGTCTCTTGTTTCTTTCCCTTGTTTCTTTCACTGCTTTCCTTTACTGCACTCCTTTATTACTGTTTTAAATTATTGTAATTATCAATTTATGAACGTGCAAATATGTGACAACATGTTTTAATTATTGCATAAGCATGCTTTCAACATCATATTCCACTCGTGCCAAACAAATACCATAGCAACGCTTATAATGAGTGGTTGCACTCTTCCGATATTATCACCCTTTAAATTCGGCAAAGGCGCATTTGCGGTAAAACCAGTCGATCAACGGTGTAGTCGACGGTTTCGTGACTTTCCCTCTTGAGTTGTCCGCTCAAGGGTACCAGTCTAAAACCCCCATAGAAACCTTACTGTGTTTAATTGTGCATGCATCATGGTCAAACCTAGCCCAGTCAGTTATGTTGTCCGCATAATAGCTTTTTAAGATAGCCTTATCCAAAGTCCACTGGGTTTCCCAAAAACCCAAACGGACACTATCACGTTTTGTGTATTCATTTGGAGAATTAAATGCTTTTATGCCAATTATTGGTATTAAATAGTCAAGTCTGGTGTGGGTAAGGGCCTAACCCTTTTGTCTTGCAGAAACATGAGGCACGAAGTCCCCAGATTTGGCATGGTCACAAACATCCACCCAAGGTTGCTAAGCTGGTGGGAGGATCTTTATTCCAGTGATCAGACTCTTGTCCACCTAGGAAATCTACCTTCCCTCCTAGAGGTCCAACCCAACAACTAAATCATAGAAGTTGCTACTCTGTTCTGGGATTGTTATAGATCTGTGTTTCGCTTCGGAAAGATTGAGATGATACCCCTACTAGAGGAAATAGGAGGAATGGTTGGTATACCATGTAAGACCCTGGGTTTGTTAATGCCGGAAAATCGCAAGGGTAGAGGTTTTCTCAAAATTATGGGCCTAAAGAAAAATCCAGACTTAACATGTTTGAAGGAGTCCTACATTCCCTTTGATTATTTGTACGAGAGGTACAATCACAGCAAATCCTACCGTACTTATCCGGATGAGTTCGCCCTTACATCGTTGGGGCATATTCACCGAAGGGTCTTTGTCTTCATGTTTTGTTTCTTGGGGATGATAGTGTTTCCAATGAAGAAAGCAAGGATCCACACCAGGCTAGCCATAGTCACTAAAACATTAATGGAGGGAATTGGGGGACAACCATTTAGCATAGTGCCCATGATCATCGCAGAGATATACCGAGACCTGGAAAAGTGTCAACAAGGAGCCCCACACTTCGAGGGCTGCAACTTGCTACTCCAACTCTGGCTCATGGAGCATCTCCAAAGGGGTGAATATCGGCAAGAGATTCAGCGTAGAGACTGGGACAATCATATAGCCTTCCATCTACCAAGGCGAATGAACTACATGACCAACATGTTTGCTCAGCCAGAAGATGCCAAGGGATGGGTGGAGCTGTTTGAAAATCTGACTGAGGATCAAATACAATGGATGTCTGAGTGGTTTCCTACTGAAGAGTTCATCGCCCGATCTAGGGACTCACCGTTTCTGATACTGATCGGTTTGAGAGGAACCTACTCTTATGTCCCTCTCCGAGTTATGAGACAAGCTAGTAGAAAATAGGTTATACCAAGGGTCGACAAGATGAGTCACTTCTGGGTCGACTTCCAAGCTGATGACAGTCCTTATAAGTGCCAAGCTCAGCATATGTGGCATTGCAAGATCGTGTGGAGAGATACTATCGAGCCAGACAGATACCATGTTGGCTGCACCCCATACTATTCAGGATGGTTGGAGGACAATTACAATGGTCTGGGCCAACCTGGGTTTGTTCAAGGTCACAAAATCATCGATGAAAGGGCTGAAGCACAGGTCAAATACAACCAGCTGCGCAAGAGGATTCGGGAGTGTGAAAGCGAGCACCGTGAGATTCAAGAAGCCCACCAAAAATTAATAGAAGAGTGGAAAGACATGGCTGTCAGTGCCAACAAGCGATTAGGATACCTGGAACGAGGTTTAGTGGAGCTGGAAAGGAAGTTTCTCAAGAGGATTGAGGACTGCCAGAATGCTAAAGGAAACGAGGGTGGACACCTGGCCAGAGCCTACCTGTTGCTGGGACTTCACGAGCTGGTGAAGCTGTTCGATGGAGCCAAAGATGCCGAGTCTGGGGAAGGTCCTTCTGGGACCAAATAGATAGGAATTTACCTTTTCGTTTTATGAATGTAATAAGGCCAATGGCCATTAGTGACATTTTTATCTTCTGTAATTTAGTGTCGTTTTAGGATTCGTCTTATTTTTATCAATAAAATAAGGCATTTAGCATTATAAGTTCTCCAAATCAACTTGTCGCTAGGCCTACCTCGGGCCCAATGAGGCTCCCAAATTAGGACACGACTTACATTCTTGCACTATGTGTTTAAATATTGCAACGTTTCTTTTCATAATCCTCACTGACTTATTGCCTTTTTGTTTTTATTTTTTATTTATTCCCCTCCCCAAGGTTAGTTCGTGCACTATGGCATCATCATCATATTCCACAAGATCCAAGGGCCTTCCACCCACTCCTCCTCCTAGCCCCGTCAAAAATAGGAACAAAGGAAAGAGGGAAGATTTGAACTATACCAGAAAGGAAAACTCAACCACACGGGTAGAGGTCACTCGTGGTACTCTGGTTCCTTAGGAAAGTGCATCCCAGCTTGAACAAAAGCTGCTGAAATTCCAAGAAGAACTTGATCAGGTCCGGAACTTGGCGAGCTTATCATTTTCCCTCACCACCCAGATGTCAATTTACCTAATGCTCAGAACCCTACACCTCCACAAAACATCCCAAACCCACAAAAACATCCCGCTCCTCACCACCACTGCAACACTTGTCATACTTCCAACAATACTCCACTGCTCATCCCAGAACCGGTGAACTCCACAAATGACCATTTCCACACTCATAACACCCCCATCTATGTGGAAACCATGTCGCACTCTGCCCAACCCATTTCAAGCACACCCGAGTCTGATGATAAAGACTCACTCATCAGGAGTCTGGCCGAAGAGCTTAAGAAGTTGACTAGCCGAATTCAGGGCGTCGAAGGAAGCAAAGGAATTGAGGGGCTAAACTATGAAGATCTCTGCATACAACCCAATGTTGAACTGCCCGGGGGTACAAACCTCCGAAGTTTGAGATGTTTGATGGTATAGGAGATCCGAGAGTTCATTTGAGAACATACTGCGACAAGCTGGTCGGAGTAGGAAAGGATGAAAGGATCCGCATGAAACTCTTCATGAGGAGTCTGAAGGAAGATGCTCTATCTTGGTACATTCGCCAAGATCCGAAGAAGTGGTCGAACTGGGTAAGCATGGCGTCCGATTTCATGGACATGTTTAGGTTCAACACAGAAAATGCGCCAGATGTGTTCTACAGAAATGCGCCAGAAGAAACCCACCGAAACATTCTCCGCAAGTATGCCACTTGCTGGAGGTCAGAAGCTGCCAAAGTCAGGCCTGCAACAGAGGAAGAACAAATGAACAGGTTTTTAGTCCTATCTCAAGACCCCCAGTACTATGAAAGGTTGATGCTGATTGAAAGCCAGAAATTTTCCGACATCATCAAGCTAGGTGAGAGGATCGAGGAAGGCATCAAAAGTGGTATGGTCACAAACTTTGAGGCTTTGCAGGCTACCAACAAGGCTCTGCAGTATGGTGGCATGACCAAGAAAAGGGACGTGAGCGCCGTGATGGTTGCAGAGTGAACCAAGTCCCCTATCAAATACCAAACCTACCCGATGCCTCCACTCCCATATCAACCTACACCAAATTACCAAGCACCCTCGCCCTCTTACCAAACTCCACCACCTACTTACCAATCACTTCCACCTCCCACATATCAGCCTACTTCACCCAGATATTCCCAACCCGCACATGTCTCCCAAGCCTACAATACTCAACCCTCTCACTATCATTCGCCTCCCACTCGCCAAAACTTTCCTAGACCTCGACCAAATTTCGACCGCAGACCTCCCAAATAATATACCGCCATTGCCGAACCAATTGACCAGCTGTATGAAAGGCTCAAAGTTGCTAGTTATGTCACCCCCATCCCCACTATAACTCCTGAAAACCCTTTCCAATGGGTCAATCCTAATAAATCCTGTGCATACCATTCCGGCATGAAGGGACATACCATTGATGAATGCCGCTCTCTAAAAGATAAGATCCAGACTCTGATCGATAATAAGATCACTGTAGAAAAGGAGCCTACTCCGAACGTCTACAACAACCCTCTGCCAGATCATGAGGGTGGAGGTGTTCACATGATTGAAATAGAGGATGATTGGGATCCCAAAGGATCAATCTGTTTAATCACAGAAGGTGATGAACCAAAGAAGCCAATAGTCACCCTCAATCCGATTGTAGTTCAGACTCAGCCTTTCGAGGATGCCAAGGTAAACATGTCTGTGCCACTTGAGTTTGAAGCACCACCCCCCACAAACATGCCAACACCATTTGAGGTCGAATTTGGGTCTCCGACAAACGCACCTGCACTATTTGAAGTTGCTGTGTTACCTTCCAAAGTACACGTTCCACTCGGAGTAAAAGTGCCCATTCCGGTAGAAATGTCAGCCGTAACACCGTTCCACACAAAGCCCATACCATGGGATTACACAGCCTAGGCAAGAAGAAAAGAGAAAGCCAAGTTCGGGGAAATGTTGCCGCACAGGGTATGACAAAAACCGGTAGAATATACACCCCGAAACATATGGCCGAATCAAGTAAGCAGGCCTCTGGATGACCAACCATCACTGAAGGTAGGCCCGATGACTCTGGAGAAAAATACAAGCAAAGGAGTATTCAGTCATCAATCAGTTGAACAAAACACCGGCATAGATCTCTATCCTAGCTTTGCTACAAAGCTCTGATGCACACAGGAATGCCTTGTTGAAGGTGCTGAGTGAGGCATATGTACCGAGCAACATCACTGGAGGAGAAATGGCAAACATGGTAGGGCAGGTATTGGAGAGTCACAAGATCACTTTTCATGAAGATGAGTTGCCACCAAAAGGGTTGAGTCACAACAAGGCGCTGCACATCACTGTGCAATGCGAGGATTATTTCATCACCAAAATCCGGATTAACGGTGGGTCCATTCTCAATATTTGTCCGTTGGTAACACTCAGAACATTGGGAAAGAGTCTGCATGAGATTAAGTACGGGGCCATCAACGTCAAAGCTTTCAACGGTTCCCAAAGGTCCACTATTGGGGAAATTAGCTTTGTGTTTGAAGATGGGGCCTACTTGGTTTGATGTTGAATTTCAAGTAATAGATGTGCCAGCATCTTACAACTTGTTATTGGGACGGCCGTGGATTCATGCCGCTGGGGCCGTAGCGTCAACACTGCATCAGGCGGTGAAATTTGAGTGGAACCACCAAGAGGTGATTATTCACGACGATTGTAGCAATCCCATATATAGTCACTAAACCATCCCAGCAATTGGAGGAAGGAGAAAGATAGTCGGGGAAACCTATCACCACATCGAGCGAGTCAACACCGTTGACAAAGACAGATGGTGGGACAATAAAATTGAAAGCATATTGAACTGGAGAGGATATGAGCCTGGCAAGGGACTTGGCAAGAACCTCCAAGGAATTGCCAAGCCGATCAAACTGAAGAAACATGGTACCACTTTCGGTCTGGGATACGAGTATACTTGGAAGGAATTCAACAACTAGTCTCCATCATGGCGCGACCCTTACTACCCACTGGAGCAGCCGATACCCCATGTAGAACAGACTTTCTAGCCAGTCGATGTTATATATGGGTCGGAAGAAGAGGAAGCACTGGCGGCAATGAGGGATTTATTCGTGGAAGATTATGACATGGATTACTGTGTCATTTTCAAAGAGGAGGGGGAGGAAGGCCCTTCTATACAAGTCGTAATCCGAGGAGCATGCCTCAACAATTGGACCATCAGAACCACCAGAGCCCCGAAAGCCTTGGGGTAGCAAGGCAGAACAAAGCATCATGCACTATCTTTTATATTTACTAGTTGATTTTCCTTTCGCATTTTTGAATTTTCGCAATAAGATCTTCCAATGATCAAAACAGATATGAAATTTATCAAAGCAATTTGGTTTCCTTACAAATCTTACTCTTATTATTTTCTCTCATTACTTTACTTATACAACATTACCCTTATCTATCTTGATGAATCAATGGCTGTGACATACAATGAGACAATGCAACAAACAGATACAGATTTAGAGGAAGATGACATACTGGAAGATATTGTTAAAGAGGTTGAAAATTTTAAGAATAGACCTAAGTCCAACCTGGATAAGACCGAGATTGTTAACCTGGGAGATGTAGAGAACGTCAAAGAAACAAGAATCAATGTCCACTTATCGCCATCAGAAAAGAAGGAATACACAGAATTTCTAAAGGAATATGAAGACATATTCGCTTGGTCGTATGATGGCATGACTGGTCTGAGTACATCTATTGTGGCTCACAAACTGCCAACTGATCCGACATGTCCACCGGTAAAGCAGAAGCTCAGAAAGTTCAAGCCTGACATGAGTTTGAAAATCAAGGAAGAAGTCACTAAGCAAGTCAAAGCTAAGGTTCTCAGGGTAGTAGAATATCCGACATGGTTAGCCAACATCGTGCCAGTGACGAAGAAGTACGGGAATGTCAGAGTTTTTGGCGACTACCGGGATCTCAACCGGGCCAGTCCAAATGACAACTTTCCATTGCCAAACATACACATCCTGATTGACAATTGCGCCAAGCACGAGTTGCAATCATTCGTGGATTGTTTTGTTGGGTATCATCAGATCGGGATGGATGAAGAAGACGCTGAGAAAACGGCTTTCATTACGCTGTGGGGAATGTACTGTTACAAGATGATGCCGTTCGGGTTAAAGAATGCTAGGGCCACCTACATGAGTTCCATGACTACCATTTTCCATGATATGATACAGAAAGAGATCGAAGTATACGTAGATGATGTCATCATCAAATCCAAGAAATCCACTAATCACATGGAAGATTTGAGGAGGTTCTTCAATAGACTTAGAAGGTACAACTTGAAGCTGAATGCCGCGAAATGTGCATTTGGGGTTCCTTCCGTAAAACTACTTGGGTTCATTGTGAGTCATCGAGGAATAGAACTGGATCCATCAAAGGTCAAAGCTATTCAAGAATTGCCACCGCCAAAGAACAAGGAAGAAGTAATGAGTTTCTTGGGGAGACTCAACTACATCAGCCGGTTCATAGCTCAATCTACTGTCATCTGTGAGCCAATCTTTAAGATGTTGAAGAAGGACACCGCTACCAAATGGACTGATGACTGCCAGAGGGCCTTAGAGAGAATCAAGGAGTACCTGTCCACACTACCAGTTTTGGTCCCGCCCAAGCCGGGTAGACCCCTATTACTCTACCTTGTAGTGCTAGATGGAGCGTTCGGTTGTGTTCTTGGGCAACATGATGAAACAGGGAGGAAGGAGCAGGCCATCTACTATCTTAGCAAGAAGTTCACCCCTTACGAGGCCTAGTATTCTCTATTAAAATGCACCTGTTGTGCTCTGACTTGGGTAGCTCAGAAGTTGAGGCACTATTTCTGTGCCTATACCACATATCTCATATCAAGGATGGATCCGTTGAAGTATATCTTTCAGAAGCCCATGCCCACTGGCAAGCTAGCCAAGTGGCAAATCCTGCTGAGTGAATTCGATATTATCTACGTAACTCAGAAAGCAATCAAGGGACAGTCTTTGGCAGATCATCTTACCGAGAATCTCGTGGACAGAAAATACGAATCCTTAAAGACGTATTATCCTAATGAAGAGAAATCATTCATGGGAGAAGACATTGCAGAATCCTATGATGGTTGAAAAATGTTTTTCGATGGAGCAAGAAATTTCAAAGGAGTTGGCATAGGAGCAATCCTAGTGTCAGAAATCAGTCAGCATTATCCAGTGTCTGCCAAACTCAGATTCCCTCGCACCAACAACATGGCTGAGTACGAGGCCTGCATCTTGGGACTCAAGATGGCCATTGACATGAACATTCAAGAGTTGCTAGTGATCGGGGATTCAGACTTGCTTATACATCAGGTCCGAGAAGAATGGGTGACCAAGAACTCCAAGATACTCCCTTATCTACATCATGTGCAGGAGTTGAGAAAGAGGTTCACAAAGACAAAGTTCCAGCATATTCCCAGAGTCCAAAATGAGTTTGCCGATGCATTGGCTACCCTATCATCCATGATATGGCATCCAGATAAGAATTTCATTGACCCTATTCCAGTAAAGAACTACGATCAGCCAGCTTACTGTGCTCACATCGAAGAAGACGTGGATGGAAAACCTTGGTTCCATGATATCAAAGAATACTTGGCGAAAGGAGAATACCCAGAGCTCGCAAAAGCTATTCAGAAGTGCACGCTTCGGAGGTTATCCAACAATTTCTTTCACAGCGAAGGAATCTTGTACAGGAGGACTCCTGATTTGGGATTACTAAGGTGTGTCGACACAAAGGAAGCATCTAAATTACTAGAAGAAATCCATGCTAGGACTTGCGGGCCACATATAAATGGCTTTGTCTTAGCCAAGAAGATACTCCGAGCTGGTTATTTTTGGATGACTATGGAAACAGACTGCATCCAGTATGTCTGGAAATGCCACCGCTGTCAGATACATGCATATATGATAAAGGTGCCTCCAAACGAGCTTAATGCAACAAGCTCACCATGGCCGTTTGCCGCTTGGGGAATGGATGTTATCAGACTAATCGAACCTACCGCATCAAATGGGCACAGGTTCATCCTAGTGGCATTGATTATTTCACCAAATGGGTTGAAGTAGCATCATACAAGGCAGTGACTAAGAAAGTCGTAGCAGACTTTGTCGGCGACCGTATCGTTTATCGGTTCGGAATTCCAGAATCAATCACTACTGATAATGGTTCCAATCTCAACAGTGACTTGATGAAAGCCATGTGTGAAACCTTCAGGATCAAACACAAGAATTCTACAGCCTACAAACCTCAGATGAACGGAGCCGTAGAGGCCACCAATAAGAATATCAAGAAGATACTAAGGAAAATGATAGAGAAGCATAAGTAGTGGCACGAGAAGTTATCATTGGCTTTATTGGGGTATCGCACCACGGTCCGCACATCAACCGGGGCAACCCCCTATATGCTGGTTTACGGTACAGAGGTTGTTTTTCCCGCTGAGGTAGAAATTCCTTCCCTAAGGATCATACATGAAGCTGAACGCGACAATGCAGAATGGGTGAAAAGTCATTACGAACAGCTAGCTCTTATAGACGGAAAGAGAATGAATGCAGTTTGCCACGGTCAGCTTTATCAGAACAGAATGTCCAGAGCCTTCAACAAAAGAGTCAAGCCAAGATAATTCGCACCGGGGTAGCCGGTGCTAAAGAAGATTTTCCTGCATCAGGACGAGGCCAAAAGGAAGTTCTCTCCCAACTGGCAGGGTCCGTACATGGTCCACCGGGTTCTAATAGGAGGAGCCCTCATACTTGCAGAAATGGACGGAGAAGTTTGGCTGAAGCCGATCAATTCAAATGCAGTGAAGCGATACTATATGTAACCTTTATGGTTTCCATTATGATGTAATTTGAACTACGCCTGACATGATTCCCGTTTAAGAGGGGATACGTAGGTATCCCTATGGGTTCGGTCACAATTCAATAAAATTTTCATTTCCCCCACAATTGGAAACTGGGGGGGACCCTCAAAATTTTGAAGTGATTTCAGCCATTCGCCACAAGAAGCCGTCAGAAGCAGCTGCCCAGTAAATTGGGGAAGAATTTTGAGGAGGACCCTCAAAATTCTGGAGTAAGAGAGGTTGTAATGTCTTGAACCACATCGCAGTCGTAGGTTGATCTAAAGAAAACTATTCTCGATTATGTAATTATGTTTTATGTTTTACTAAATCATGCATGTCTGTTACCAAAGCTGCTTCGTTCAGCTATGCTACCCCAATGATATGCACATTATCACTAGAACAGAGCCAAGAAGGTCAAGCAGAGCTAGCGGGAATACGAACTAACCTCCCCCCTTTACAAAACTCACTATTTTCTTTGGATGCAGGTACTTGAGTTGCAAAATCATCAAATATACTATATACTCACAAGAATCACATTAGTCGGAAATACTACTCTTAGAACCGTTGCACTTTCTCACAGCTACTATTCGTACGCAGTGTCCCCAGCAGACAAAGTATCCCCAGCAGTCGCAATATCGCAATCCGCTATCAGCTAAGAAAATTCTATTATTATTTGCCTTTTTACTTCGTGCATAAGGTTACCATTCTGCCTGCATAAGGCTACCATTCTGAAAGATCACCACCTTCATTTACTTCTTGCATGGTTGAAAGATCGCCACCCTCATTTACTTCTTGCATGACTAAAAGATCGCCACCTACATTTACTTCTTGCATGGCTGAAAGATCGCCACCTCATTTACATTTGCATGGCTAAAAGATCGCCACCCTACTGCATCTCATGGGCTAAAAGATTGCCAAATTATCCGAGGGAATCATCGTTCAGAGGCACCATTTTCATAGCCCGAGAACACCATGCCATGGCCCGAGGATCCCTATTAATCTTTTGCATATCATTATTCAAAGGCATTATGGTTCGGAGGCATCATCCTCATAGACCGAGAGCATCATTTCATGGCCCGCGAATCCTTTATTATATGCTTCATGGCCCAGGACATCATGGTCCAAGGACGTCATCCTAACCGTCCAAAGACAGCATTCATGGTCCAACAGGAACTTGCATCATGTTTAAATTTACGCACAATATACACTTGTATTGCTTATTTGCAGGTAAACCGGCGAGCAACAGCCGTCTCAGCAGGAGCAACCCCACTCCAGTTCCCACAGCTCTACCATCCATCCCTACCCGAATATCTCATCCGTTCTTGAAAAATCTCCATCGGCATAGTCCGCCGACGAATCCTAAACTACATATGGCCTAATACCGGTAAGACCGGGGATATGTAGGTAGCTCAAGAACCAGAGCATGGTCAAGTTCTTCAAACTATTTTGTTCGGTCAAATTGGTCATCACATCTTTACCCGACAACTCTTTCATCTTTCCCGGGTAAAGAAGGGCAGCTGTTGATACCCAATTTTTTCCCTATGCATTTTATATATGCAAAATACTTTCAAAATAGCATAAATATGCATATATAAGTATGCCCAAGTATTTTAGTATTTTTTTCTAATTTTTAAAAGTTTTTTAAATCAATTTATTGCCCATTTTAGCAGTACAAAAACTAATAATTATTACCAAAATCATCATTTTGGTGAATAATTTATTTTACTCTCACATTTATACCAAAATATAGCTAATATAATTTTTGAACATTTTTTATAAACTTATTTAGCATTTTAAAACTAAATTGCATATAATTGCAATTTTAGCCTACTTTAAGATTTAATTGCGTTTATAATTACAAAAATTGATTCCAATATTTTTAATTTAAAATTTATATATTATTAATTAATTTGGTACCTTTAATTTGTTTCAGAAATCATTTTACTTATTTTTATAAAATAAAAAGGGGAAAGCAGCTATTTAAACACTAGCCCTATTTAATTTCAATTTTAGCCCAAATCAACCCCCCAATTAACCCAATTTCTAATCGCCAATTGACCCGGCCCAATTTCAATTTAACCCACCCCTGACCCAACTAATTTAACCTGCCCGGCCTTCCCTTTTGATCCAGGTCGTTGATCATTTTGATCAACGATCACGATTTCCCCTTTCCTTTTTAATTCATAAACACCCCCAACCCTACTTCATTTCTCACCAACCGCCACCTCTAAACTCTCAAACTCTCTCAAACACTCTCGAACCTTCCCTAACCCTAGCCCCCTCTCACCGTCTTCTACCTTAAACTCACCGGAATCCATGGCTTCTCAGGCCGTGGGACTCTTAAACTCACCTCCCTTTGCTCTTGTACACTTGGTACTTGAAGATTCGGGGTTTGACCTCGAAGGTTCTCACTCAGATATTTGCCGGCTCGAGGTTTCACAACCATCTCCGTCTTTGCTCCGGCGTATCGTGGTCTTGTGAGCCTGTTTTTGACTTTTCCGACTCAGATCTGAGACCTTTTCAAAGCCTTTCTCATTCTAGGGTTCTTCTGAAACCCTAACCCTTCGAGGTTTTCTCCGATTTTTCTTAGATCTGTTATATATCTATGCTCTACTTGAGTTTTCAAACCATTTCCCCAATTTCTTCTTTCAAAAATTATTTTTTTTAAGGTCTTTCTTTTTCGATCTAGGGTTTTCTAAAATGTTTAAGTGATTTCTGACTTTCCTTTTCCTTTACATGTACTTGCTCCTACTGTGTTCTTGTATTCTTCCTTTTACCATGCTCTTGTATGACTATCTTACTGTGTTATTCTATATGTACTTTTCTGCTATAATTTTCTGATGTTTTTGTGTTCTTCTACTGTATTTTCCTACTAAGTTCTTAAAGTTCTTTGTTTGCCTTCTACTGAGACCTATTTAAGTTCCTTTTAGAAAACTTCTTAAGCATGTTTCTTCTAATATTCCTACCAGTATTTCCATTATATTCTGTGAATCTCTCTACTGTATTTTTCTACTGCATTCTTAAGTGTGCTTACTACTTTTCTTCTACTGAACTTTGTTTGAGTTCTTCTAAAAGAGCCTCTTAAGCATGTTTCCTCTGCTATTCTTATCAGTATTTTCCATTCTATCCTCTGAATCCTGCTACTGTTTGCATGTTAGTTTTCTATCATGTTCTCTCATGAGTTCTGAAAGAAGCATGTTAGAAGTTTCAATTCTCTTCTGAAACCTCTACACATGTCTCGACTTAACTTGCTTGCCCTCTCCTTTATATTTTCTGGTTTGTTCGAACTAGGGCTTTATTTCAAAGACCCCTTAGCTCTTTCAGACTGGTTTTAAACCTCTGAATGAGTTGGATATCTTTGTTTTTATACAATGTTGAACCTTTTCTTTCTACTGATTTTACAAAGGCATCACAGTTCTTTCTTGTTTAAGCATGTCTGTATGCTTTTATATGTGTGTTGAACCTTTCTTCAAAAGGCTTTCCAACTTATGATTGATTCAGAATCTTTTTTTTAGGATTGATTGATCGTTACTAATTTTCCTTAAGTAAAACCTTTCCTCACTTTTCCTGACTTGGTTCATTCGTACAAAGCCTTCAATTTTGATTTCTTGGCTGTTAACTGATTTCTTTTCCTTACTTGCGCAAACCATGTTCTATCAAACTTTTTCCTTAAATAAATTTCTGTGTATTTACCCTTCTTGTACTGCTTTGGAAAAGGTTTTGATCAATCTCTTTCCTTAATTATTTTTATGTTTGAAATTAGAATCCCTTAATCAAAGGGAAATTTTTGTAATTGATTTTCAAATCATTCTCCTACCTTATTTTGCTTGCCTTCTACACTATAGAAGGGCATGAACCTTCTGCACTTTAACACACTTTCAATTTAACACTTTTATACTACTCAAGTATCATAGTTCTCTAATCATAGCATTCTGACTATTTGCTTGCACTTTGGCTTTACAAGACTACTACTTTCTTTTCTTGTTTCCCTGAGACTAGTATGTTCTAGTTTGATTTTTAGCCTCATCCCAATGTGTTCATTTTACTGCTTCTACACTCCTGTCTGCTTTACTGCCTATGTTTAATGTTAATTAGCATATGTTTCTACTGTGAATCCCTACGCCCCTGTCCCCTTCTATGTGTTTGAGTTGAAGTTCAGAATATGGCAACATCCAAGTTGTTGCTCATGTTTGGACTTGATCCCTTAGGGAATCCTAACTGCCAAATAATGTGGCTAACAGGCTGGTTGGAGTGTGCCGGCACTCGAATTGTTAGGTATGACCACTAGCTTGTCTTGGCTTTCCCCAAAATCCCCTCTTTGAACTTACACTCTCTTAGATTCTATGTTCTGCACCCCTCCTTTAAATGTTATATGTTTTCCCATATCTGCTCTATGTGTTTTTTGTCGCCCTAGATTTTGTCCTTTAAACCATAAAAGCCCAATCTCCCTTGCCTTTAGGACTAGTAGTCCCAAATGCCTCCGGGACTGATAGGATTGGGACGGGTAAGAGCATGCAATAGGTAACAAAACTATTACGCGTTTTAATACCTTAACGGGGTGGGAAAGGGTAGATATGGATATGATGACTGGTGCACTAATACCACGTGTAACCCCTCTTTTGAGGAGTGATTACCGGGTATTGCATTGATGTGATCCATATTGTGAGCACGTGATTTTTGCCTTAACAAAAACTACTCCAAAATAAATCAAAAAATAAAATAAATTTCTTTTACTGTGTAGTTTTTGAATTTGCGTGGTGTTAAATATTTGTGTTATGTCCGTAAATGTTTACTTTGTCATAATAAAATGAAAATTAAAATAAAATACATGTTGCATGCATATAGGATTTAATTATGCATTTGAAAGATAATTTAAAAAAAATCACAAAAATATGCATTCGTTCTATTTTTAAATATATTACTGTGTGATTAATGTTTTGACTATGTGTTAAATAGTTGTTATAACGTAATTAATATTTTTGTGTAAGATTAAAATTGTTTTATAATTTTTATTAGGATTTTTTAATGATAAATAATAAAATAAAATAAAATAAATTGTAGAAATAGAATCGGACCTGGAATAAAATCCAGGCCCAAAACTAAATTACCCCCCCCCCTCAGCCCAATCTAGGAAACCCAGGTACCGGTCCAATTCAAACGAGTCAAAACGACATCGTTTGGTCGTAGTTTAGCAGAGACCGTTGGATCAAAGCCAACCAACGGCTGAGATCCCATGAACCTTAACCCACAATCCTTACCCGATCTGATACCCGGTCCAACCCGTCCCCCCAGCTTAAACCAAACGACATCGTTTGGTTAAGTGAGTAAATCCTGACCTTTCATCCTACTAGATCTAACGGTCAGCATCAATCCACCCCACCCCTATATAAGGCCCAAACCCTTACCCCGGCCCCTAGCCAAACACCCCCCTCCTTCCCTGTTCATCGTCCCTTCCAAAACTCACCCCTAACCCTAGCCGCCCTAGGATCCCACCGCCTGAAACCCGGCGGCATCAACGCCGCCGGTCACCAAAATAACACCCTAGAATCCCCTGAACATCCTCTACACAGATCTAACCTTAGTTTCCTTCGAATCAGACCCCAACTCTTCGAATACTAAATCGAAGGTGGGTCTGAAAACTCCAACCTTTCCAATGGCTTCCAAAATAACACCATAGTACCCCCTAGCATGCCTTGTTATGGATCTGATGTTTGTTTGGCTCGAATCAGTTCCGAGCTTCTCGAATCTTCTTTTGAAGATTCGGACCAAACAAGAACAAACTCAGATCTGTTCTAAACTGACACCAAATGACCCCTAGGCTACCCCCACCCGTGTGTCATTGTTGGTTCCCCTCGAACCTACCCAGAAGTGTTCGGATTTAAAATCCAAGATCTGAAACCCTAAATTTCCAATCCTGGCAAAGATTGAGGTTTAATCGACCTTAGTCAAAGTATTTTCAGTAGAAAATACTTCGACTAAGGTCTGTTTGATTTCAAACAAAGTTCAAATCCAAGTTGAGTTGAGTCCGGTTGAATTTGAAGGCTCAGAGGTAATTTTCTGTTGCTTATGTATGTTCTACGTGTATTCTATATTCGTTTCATTAGTTTGTTTAATTTTTCATAATTTTCTAGTCAATTTTGTTATACTGTCCCCTACCCGTCTACTTGATTCCAAATGTGAATTGTTTCTGTTAATTGTGATTATGTACAATGTGTGTAATCGACTCGATTAAGTTCGTCGATTAGTTGTATTGTGAATCTTGCTTCTGAAATGATGTTTGTAATACCCTGTTTATCTGTTTAGAGTTGATTATCATCATTGAAATCAGTTAATTAGTTCTTCCCAATTTATTGATTCTTGTTTAATAAATCAGAAAGTTTGTCAATGGTGTGTATATGTTGATTTCTGAATCAGTGAGTTTCAGGGCATTGTCAGTATATTGACAATGCTCCTGTGTTTGTTTGATTTTTGTTCAAAGTTAAAGCTCAGTTTACTGAACTCAGTGTAATATGTTGTTATGATGATTGGTTCTGAATTCAGTATGATTCTACAAATGTTGATTAGATGTAATTGTGTTAGGAGGTTACATTCTTAGTCAGGATTCAGTCCAAACTTTAGGATTGGTTGTAGCTGTCTTAAATCAGATTAATAATCAGGCTTATACAGATTTTAAAATCTGTATTGTTAAGATGCTGAATTTAAGGCAGTAATACCAGTAGAAAACAGTAAATCTGGACATTTCTGGGATAAAACAGTAAGGGTAATATGATATAATAGAGGGCTGAAAGTGGTTTGTTAATGGATTTTAATTTAATGAGATAATGGGAAACAAAGGGTAATGGGCTGCTTAAAATCAGGATAAGATCACTTAAAGTATTCAAAAGTAGTTTTAATGGAAAACTTTCTGATTTTAAAAGGAGAAAAGGGTCCATTCAGCACTAGAAGAGTATAGGACAGCCCTGTATAAATAGAGGGGAATGGGACTGATTTAGGGGACTCAGACTTTTAAAGAGAGAAAAAAAAGGGCAGATTTAAAAAAAAACAGAAAGGAAAGAGAGGAAGAGAACAGAAAATGAAATAGAAAAGAGAACATTCACACACACACACACACACAACCTGAAACAGATACAAAAGCAGAAACAAAAATCAGAAACAGGAATATAAAACAGATAGAGGAAAGAAGCTGAAATCTGAAATGTTATTTTTCTAGAATCTATCCGTTGTTTGTTTGTGGATTGTGTTCGGTTTAAATCTGAAATTTTCTCTCAAGTTTCTATCACTGTACATCTGGGTTAACAGGTCTTGTTCGGACTTGCTGTGTTATTGGTACATTCTGCCGGTATTTTGCTGCTGCTATTATCGCTGAAATTTACTCCTTTTACCTTCATTTCCAGGTACATATTCTTAAAACTCATGTTGTGAAGAGCTTCAACATGACAAAATGAAGCTTGAATTGTAATTCTGTCTTCTATTCGCTCAAGTTCATTAGTTTAAATTTCAGCTTTGTTTCGTGTTGGTTTAATAGTAGTATATTTTGACGTAACGGCTGTAAATTAAATGTCATTTCTTGAAGTTGCTCGAAATGTTGTAATAAGGTTAATTTCTAAATTTTCATTAGCGGAAGATATAATTAAATTGTCAAGGTAGGGAATATGGCATGAATGTTGGCCATTATTTAATTTTTTGTTGTTAGCTAAGTAAGGAGTAATGTAGAAGTATCAAGAAAACTACACTAGTAATATCTATTGTTAAATAAGGTAAAAATGGTGTTGGTATTATTTTCATGTATAAGATAGCAGGTATCTATAGAACCATTAGTGGATGGTAAGTTGAGTTGTTATGGCTCATTATGATGTTAAAATGCTATGAATGTTTCAAGACATACAAATATGTTGCATGTAAGGCAATGTTGTTAATCAATTTGTATAATAATTCCCTCTCTTATCAATTTGATGCCTATTTACCATCCTAAATAAATAATTAGGCCTATTAGATTAAAAGCAAGTATATGAGAATAAGATGAGATATACAAATTACAACACTTTACATCAATGACAATTAGAAATAGGACTTGCACTAAATAGAAGTAATAAAAGTTCTTGAAAAATATTCTTCCCTTTATAAATCGTTTTTAATTTCATATACAATTCATTATTGGGCATATAGATATATATGTTGTAATTGCCGAAAATAGTGTTAATCATATTTTTACGCTTTTCTTTGAATTTAAATAGTCTGGCTGAATATAATTTATATCCGGAAATTATAATTGACGGGCAACATTTAATAAATTGCAAGTTCTTTTTCAAGAATTCAAGGGTATCTTAAATGGAGATTTCTCATGATATAATAAACAATCTGGGGAAAAAGGCCATAATACTATTAACAAAGATTTTGCGCAATCAGGGATGCGTTCGCGCACCCTGATTATATTAAAAAAAAAGCAAATTCGGATTATGCGTACGCGCAATTTCGAGCGAATATTTTAATAAAAATGATTTCTCCGCGGATGTCAAAATAATTTCATATAACCCGAGGTGTGCAGTTCATTATCTAAATAAAAAGGGTGATGATGTTCCTGATTTTATTTTTAATTTTCGAATATATATTTTATAAAAACTCTATAACATGGACAATTTTATTGTGTACACGTACGCGTGGCACGATCCCCGGTAATTATAAAAAGTATATAATACGAATATACGTACGCGTAATTCGTCCATATAATTGTAAACAATAAGTAAAAAGCGGTAGTAAAATCATGCAATAAAAACGTATTTAGTAAAATCAAGATAATTAAGCCAATAATAAAAACAGTTAAGCGACCGTGCTAGAACCACGGAATTCGGAAATGCCTAACACCTTCTTCCGGATTAACAGAATTCCTTACTCAGGATTTCTGGTTCGCAGAATAATAAACAGAGTCATATTCTCCTCGATTCAGGGATTAAAATTGGTGACTTGGGACGCCTTAAAATTCCCAGGTGGCGACTCTGAAATAATTAAATAAATCCCGTTTCGATTGTCCTTCAATTGGAGAAAACTCCCCACGCGCCCCGCGGGCGCGGTAAAAGGAGGTGCGACAGCTCTGGCGACTCTGCTGGGGACCAACTTGTGTTCCACTGTAACCCAGAACCACTGGTTCAGGGTTTAAAGAATTCGAGCTTAAAATATCTGTGTTAATTGGCTTTATTTATTATATGATTTTCAACTGTTTATATGCTAATATGCTAAATGTTGCTTTTTATCGCTTTAATATTATTTGAATTGTGAATATATACAACTGCTACGAAACCCCCTTCTTTCTGAGTCTTCTGAATTTATGGTGTACACGTGCGCGTGACCCACCTTTCTGTTAAAGTCATACCAAATAAGACGGAGTTGGGACAAGTAACTAGGCCGGGTAGACTTTCGTGCTCCCGGTACGTTGCCCCCGCTTCGGCTCAAACTGTCCGTTTGGGTAAGCCAGGTTTAGAGCAATCAACCTCAGGTTTTACACTTAGAATAACTCAGCCATGTACCGGATCCCTAGTAGGAACGAATATTTGCATCATATGCATTTGGCCTTGGAGACTCAACACAGGGGTTGGGTCTGTCTAGGACAGGTGAACCCGAAACAAAAAGACCAGCATGATGCATCCTACTTGCTACTTGTGCATTCATTTGCCTCGAACATGCTTGTTGACCAGCTTAAACGAAATCATGGTGAGAAGAGAGGAATAAAATGGGTTGTTTTTTTTTTTTCTAAAAAAAAAAAATTTCAAAAAAAATAAAAATAGTTTTAAATCTTGAAACAAAGATATTTAATAAATAAAATGATTTTTTTTAGTGTAAAATTTTAAAAAATAAGTTTTGACTTTATTAAAATTAAATTTCAGATACAAAATGAGCACCACACAAAGCCCCTCATCCACGAGTACAGAAGAATTTCTATTTCAGCTTCAAATGTGGTGGTATGATTTAGGCGAAGACGGTCAAAAATGGGTCGTCAAGCATTTGGGAAATCTCATGGACATTATGAAAGTTAAACCCCGTGATGATCTGATTGCGGTGTTAGTAACTTTTTGGTACCCTGTTCACAATGTTTTTCGTTTCTCTGACTTCGAGCTGACTCCTACATTAGAGGAGATAGCTAGCTATGCTGGTTTTGACGGAAGTCTAAGAAATCAAAGCTTGATATTCACAAAGGCTCCTTCGGTACATCGATTCTTCGGTCTTCTGAACATCAGCAGTCAAATCAGGAAAAACAATGTCATCAATGGATGTTGTTCCTTCAACTTTTTGTATTCAAGGTTCGGAAAGTCAGATGGGTTCGAAATTCATGAGAAAGGCCTTACTAACAAGCAAAACAAAGACACTTGGCAGATTCACCGTCGCTTTGCCTTCATGGTGGCTTTTCTAGGAGTCATGGTCTTCCCAAACAAAGAGCGAACAATTGATATTCGCACCGCGAAAGTTGTGCAAATCCTCACCACCAAAGAAAATCACACCCTTATCCCCATCATTCTATCAGATATTTATCGGGCTTTGACTTTATGTAAATCAGGAGCAAAAGTCTTCGAAGGATGCAAAATTTTGTTGCAAATGTGGGTGATTGAACATCTCCAACAACAGCCCAAGATCATACAGTATGGGCCAAACAATGATAATTGCATTGAGAGTTATGAGGAAAGAACAAAAAATTATCAGGCTCTAGAAGGAATAGAAGCATGGGTATCTCATCTAAAGGCTTTAACGGCAAATCAAATTGAATGGACTCTGGGATGGCTCCCGATGAGGGAAGTAATACACATGTCAACCTCAAATAGTTATCTACTACTATTGGGATTGAGAAGCATTCAGCCGTATGCGCCACTAAGAGTCCTAAGGCAACTAGGGAGATATCAAATAGTTCCTGATGATGAAGATTTAAGTATGCAAGTAATCGAATTACACCCAGAAGCCACTATTCCCGAGGCTCTACTTCAGCAGATGTGGAATGGATGTCGATACTTGAAAAGTGATACTCAAGTCCCAGACACTACAAAGGGTGAGATAAATCCTGGATATGCAAGGTGGTTTGAAAAACGGTCTCGCGTGGATGATGTACCAGAGCCTGAGCTAAGAAGGCCAACAAAAAGACCCCATGTTCAAAACTTCAATGATAAAATCCAAGAGCGGTTGATCTGGGGAGAAAAGGAAAAAGGGTACAAAGCAACTATCCATGCCCTAAAAGAAAATCTGAGAAGCCTCAGTTTGGAGAAAGATTTGCAAGCACAAGAAGCCGAAGGCGAGAAGAAGAGTCTAGCTTGTGAGAATGAAAATCTTCATGCTCGATTCCAAAAAATGAAAAGAGTTTCTGAAACGCCAAAGAGGAGCTGGAAGGATCAAAAAACCATCGCCAATCTCTTTGAAAGAATGCAAGATTATGATTCCATTCTTGCGGAAAACGAAAGGGCATTGAGCAAAGCAAAAGAAAGGATCCAACAATTAAACGAAGAAGCCAGATCTAATAAGGAACGCCAAGATAGGCAATCCGGAAAAGACAGGGCACAATTCAAGAAGAAAAAAGACCATTGGATGCGATCAGAAGACCAGCTTCGTGCACAACTAGAAGAGGCAAGAAGATGCAACAGAAAACATCAACAAGCAAACCTCGACAGGGAAAGAGCGCAAGCAAGATTAGAGCAGGCCAGACTCCGAGCTCTATTAGAATCAGCTCTAGATCGGGAAAATCGTGTCAGAGATATAGCCACCACTCGCTAGCAGCAATTGCAGAACCAAGTCCAACGTCTCCAGGATTTCAGGGCACAAATCCACGACTTAGCAGTCTACACCTCTCAAAGTTATGTAAACTGCCAAGGAATGTATTATGAAAGGTTTACAGAGCATGCACCCACTTTTTCCCATCATCTAGCAATGGAGTTGGAAAGGATGTATCGTACGCTGGGAGGTCATCCAGGTCAAGCCCCACATTGAGCAAATAATCTATTAATTTACAACACAAGTGGAAAGTGGGGCACGTTGTGAGATGTTAAGAATTGTATCTTTTATTTTAATTTAAGTGTGTGTGTTTCAAGCCATTTTCTTAAAGTTTTCAAATGCAATTCCATCTTTGTGTAATGAATAAAAGTGATTGCCTTTAGTCCGAACTACGCAAGGTCTGATTCATGCGGGGGCATGATACGTAGGCAATCTCTAAGATTCGACCACCACGATAAAAGATATATATAATAAATAAAAGTGAATAACAATAAAAATTTCAAGAAAGCTGGGACGACACAAGCAGCCGAGCAAATGCATAATAGAAAGGGATTATTTGTCTAGGAGCATTGCATCTCAACGTGTGATTATATATGTGTTAAACTCTCAAAACTAACAAGTTTGTTCATTTCCAGAATTCAAGCAGTTAGTTTCTCTAAAGAGTATACTGGCATATTATCACTATCACACAAGATCAAAAGGACCAATACCCGAAAGTATGTCTATCCCAGATGTTGACACAGGTATGGAGCTAGAGGAGATGGATGTCGGGAAAATGAAAGAAGAGATGTTTAAACTCAAGCAGCAAATGGCTGAGATGTACCAAGCCTGGTCTACAGGACAGTTACCCCCATCTTACCCAAATAACCCTGCTCCATCAATGACCCAAACTCAGGATAATATTACCACTGAATTATCCCCAAATTTCCCCATTTACCAGCACTACCGAGGCACCACCTCTCAGACACCGCAGTCTCCACCTCCGAAACCAGTTCCATATTTTCCTCCACCTATGACTCCTGTTTTCGTAGCACCTCCCCCTGCTACATTCCACAAATCTCCTAGTGAGCCTACATTCCAGGCCCAGGACAACCAATATTACCCCCCGGAGCCCACCCTCAAAGCCTCCGAAATTCATTCAACCACTCCTCGTTTTGATCTCCCAACCGAAATTGACAAGCCAGCCAAAAATGCTGAACAAGAAGAGATGTTCAGGAAGGTCAAGAGTCTAGAACAATCGTTCAGAGACATGCGAGGATTAGGTGGGCAAGTCAGTGTAGCATACAAAGATTTGTGCTTATTCCCCAATGTACAATTACCAGTTGGCTTCAAGATGCCCAAATTTGACCTATACAACGGGCACGGCGACCCAGTAGCCCACTTAAGGGGTTTCTGTAGCAAGATGCGAGGAGCTGGGGGAAAGGATGAATTATTGATGGCTTACTTCAGTCAAAGTTTAAGCGGATCAGCTTTGGAGTGGTATACACGCCAGGACCATGGGAGATGGTACACCTGGGATGACCTGGCACAGGCATTCGCATACCATTTCCAATACAATCTGGAAATCATCCCAGATCGATTATCTTTGACAAAATTTGAGAAGAAACACAATGAAAGTTTCAGAGAGTATGGTTTTCGGTGGAGAGAACAGGCAGCAAGAGTGGATCCTCCTATGAAGGAGAGCGAAATGGTAGACTACTTCCTCCAAGCCTTGGAACCAACTTACTATGCCCATCTGGTTTCAGCGGTTGGGAAATCATTCAACGAAGTGGTGAAGATGGGAGGTATGGTGGAAGAAGGCCTCAAAACAAATAAAATTATGAGCTATTCAGCAATTAAGGCAACTACTCAAGCTATTCAAGGCGGGGTAGGAGGAATCGGAAGAAAGAAGAGGGAGGAAGCAGCGGTAGTTGATTCAGGAATTTGGTCGGGACCCAGAGGTTCACCGCTTTACTATAATCAACAACGACCTCGCCAATCAGCTTACCACCATGATTCATCCCAACACTACTATCACCCTTCAGAGCCTCATTTTTCCATTAACCATGCTCAAGCATACAATCAGCCACCTGTTCACACCAATTGGCGTGCTCCTGTCACACCAAATACTTACCCACGAGCCTATCCCGGACCAGGTTTCAGGCCTAGGCCAGCATTCAGGGGAGAAAGGGAACAGAAAAAGAAAACTTACACTCCATTGGGAGAGTCTTACACTAGTCTGTTCCACAGGCTGAGACAGCTAGACATGCTGAGACCAATACAATCCAAGCTACCCAATCCTCCTCCAAAGAATCTGGATTACACCATTAGCTGTGAATATTGCTCCGGTGCACCAGGCCATGATACGGAGAAATGTTGGCATTTGAAAAATGCAATACAAGAGCTGATTGATACTAATAAAATCGAGGTTCAAACCCCCGAAGCTCCAAATATCAATAGAAATCCAATGCCAGCCCATCAAGAGGCTAATATGATAGAAATCATACAAGCTGATGGGGAGACAAAGAAGCCGTCACAAACTGTCATGATGATCAAGTCTCATGAAACCAAGCCAGATAAGCAGTTAACAGAGGAGAAGCCGGTACCTAAGCAGAACAGAAATGGTGATGGACCATCTATGATAATCGAGGAGGGATCATCGAGCAAAGTTGCCGCAAAACAAGAAAGGCCGAAAGTGATAGTACCAGGGGTTGCTAACAAACCCATTGTATTCGTGGAAGGAGCCCGTACAGATCGGGTTATTATCGCACCTGTAATCCAGCTGCCGGTCATCAACAACAAAGCCATCCCATGGAACTATGAACGGGTGACTTTAATGTACAAGGGAAAAGAAGTCAAGGAAGAAGTGTGTGAGGTGCAAGGCTTGACTCGTTCGGGAAGATGTTTTACTCTCGAAGAGTTAAGAAAAACTAAAAATAATCCAACGCCAACAAAGAGAGTTGTGACGGAAGAAGAGGCGGAAGAGTTTTTAAGAAAAATGAAACTCCATGATTATTCTGTTGTGGATCAATTAAAGAAGACGCCCGCTCAAATTTCATTGTTGTCATTACTGATCCATTCAGAGGAGCACCGTCTGGCTTTGATGAAAATCCTGAATGAAGCTCATGTTCCTGAAAAGATCTCTGTAAATCATTTGGGAAAAATATCCAACAGAATCTTTGAGACAAACAGAATTACATTTGCTGATGATGAATTACCTGTGGAAGGTACCGAGCATAACAGAGCTCTTTACCTCACCGTAAAATGTGAAAACTCCGTAGTAACCCGGGTATTGGTTGACAATGGGTCAAGTGCAAACATATGCCCTCTCTCCACTTTAAGAAAATTAAAAATTAAAGAGGGGAGGATCCAGAAGAATAGTATCTGCGTACGGGGGTTTGACGGTGGAAGCAGAGATTCATTTGGCGACATAGTGTTGGAACTAACTATAGGGCCAGTTGAATTCACAATGGAATTCCAAGTGTTGGACATAACTGTTTCTTACAACTTGTTGTTGGGTCGACCATGGATCCATGCTGCTAAAGCAGTCCCGTCAACACTACATCAGGCTGTCAAGTTTGAATGGGATCATCAAGAAATAGTCGTGCATGGAGAAGAAAGTTTAAATGCTCACAACAGTACCATTGTACCGGTCGAGGGAACAGAAATTGACCAGGGACCATGGGTATACCAAGTATCCGACACAGTATCGGTAGAGAAAATTCTAGAGGGGAAATACCTTCCGAATCCAAAGATATCCTCTGCATCAGTCATGGTAGCTTATGAAATGTTAAAGAATGGCTTTATACCCGGCAAAGGTCTGGGCTTATCTTTGCAAGGAATTATACAACCAGTATCTCTCCCCGAGAACTGGGGAACATTCGGTTTGGGGTTCACACCCACTGTAAATGACGTAATAAAGGCCAGGAAGTTGAAACACCAAGCATGGGTTCTTCCAAAACCAGTCCCACGTCTGTCAAAGTCTTTTGTCAAGACCGGTGCTAAAAATCGCCCGATAACAACAATTCCTAAATCCCGGGTCAATCCTGAGAAAGAATTAATTGAAAGATTCGAAAAATTGTTTGATGATGTGAATATGTTGGAAAGCGGAGAAGGGTGTAGCAACGCAGAAGTTCAATTCGTTGGGCCAGAAACAAAGCTTAATAATTGGAAAGCCACTCCTCTCCCCATTCGAAAGGAGTCTTGGTAGTTTATTTTGATTTTCTTTCAGTTTGTTTGGGTTACTTCAGGGTTGTAATCCCAAAGCTTATCTTACAGTTTGTTTGAAGTGTGCAAAACCTTGTTATCTTTCATCATCCAATAAAAAGCAGTTTCCTTTTTATTATCATTCCTGATAGTTTTCTTTTCTTTTTCTTCTTTCCTGTACAGTTCTTTTTACGCTGGCTCTAGTGATATGGCATGCATGAGGAATTCTCAGCCCAGTCTTAAAAATCAATCTGGTTCCGAAGTAATAATTCAAGAAATATATTGTGATTATGGATCAGAATATGATGAAGATGAGGTTTTTGAAGAGATTAGTAAAGAGTTAATTCACTTTGAGGAAAAAATCAAACCTAACCTGAGTGATACTGAGGACATCAATATAGGGGACACGAGTAATATCCGAGAAACTAAAATAAGTGTCCATCTCGAACCAAAGATCCGAGAAGAGTTAATTAAAGCACTCATAGAATTCAAAGATGTTTTTGCATGGTCGTATGACGACATGCTGGGCCTGAGCACTGATTTAGTGGTTCACAAATTGCCCACCGATCCAACAGTGCCTCCTGTCAAGCAGAGGCTGAGAAAATTCAAGCCTGATATGAGTGTGAGAATTAAGGAAGAAATCACCAAACAATTGGAAGCAAAGGTCATTCGAGTCACTCGATATCCTGTTTGGCTGGCTAATATCGTTCCTGTACCAAAGAAAGACGGCAAAATTAGAGTATGCGTCGACTACCGCAATCTCAACAAAGCAAGTCCAAAGGATAATTTCCCATTACCCAATATCCATATTTTGATCGATAATTGTGCCAAGCATGATATAGGGTCTTTCGTGGATTGTTATGCCGGGTATCATCAAATTCTAATGGATGAAGAAGATGCAGAAAAGACGGCATTCATCACACCATGGGGAACTTATTGCTACCGGGTAATGCCATTCGGTTTAAAGAACGCCGGAGCAACCTATATGAGAGCAATGACCACAGTGTTTCATGATATGATACACAAGGAGATTGAGGTATACGTGGACGATGTGATCATAAAATCAAAGCATCAGGCCGACCACGTTGGGGATTTGAGGAAGTTCTTCTTAAGACTTCGCAGGTACAACCTCAAGCTTAACCCTGCCAAATGCGCATTTGGAGTTCCATCTGGAAAGTTGCTGGGATTCATAGTCAGTCGGCGAGGCATCGAGCTAGATCCATCAAAAATCAAAGCCATCCAAGAATTACCACCTCCAAGAAACAAAACGGAAGTAATGAGTTTGTTGGGAAGGTTAAATTACATCAGCAGGTTTATTGCTCAGCTCACAACAACCTGTGAGCCAATTTTCAAATTGTTAAAAAAGGATGTTGCGGTCAAATGGACCGATGAGTGTCAAGAAGCGTTCGATAAGATAAAAGGGTACTTGTCAAACCCACCCGTGATGGTCCCGCCAGAGCCAGGAAGACCTCTTATTCTTTACTTGACGGTTTTGGAAAATTCATTTGGTTGTGTATTGGGGCAACATGACCTCACTGGCAAAAAAGAACAGGCCATCTACTACCTTAGCAAGAAGTTCACAGCTTATGAGGTTAAGTATACTCATCTGGAAAAGACATGTTGCGCCCTAACATGGGTAGCTCAAAAATTAAAACACTATTTGTCATCCTACACCACTTACCTCATTTCTCGGTTGGATCCATTAAAATACATTTTTCAAAAGCCTATGCCAACGGGAAGACTTGCAAAGTGGCAGATATTGCTCACAGAATTTGACATCATCTATGTGACTCGAACTACAATGAAGGCTCAAGCACTGGCCGATCATTTAGCCGAAAACCCGGTCGATGAGGAATATGAGCCGTTGAAAACTTATTTTCCTGATGAAGAAGCAATGCATATCGACGAGGTGGAGCGAATTGAAAACCCTGGCTGGAAACTTTTCTTTGATGGAGCCGCTAACATGAAAGGAGTCGGGATAGGAGCTGTAATCATTTCTGAAACAGGGCATCACTATCCTGTTACGGCTCAATTGCGATTTTATTGCACCAATAATATGGCTGAATATGAAGCTTGCATTTTGGGGTTAAGGCTAGCCGCCGACATGGGTATCCGAGAAATCTTAGTCATGGGAGATTCGGATCTTTTGGTACATCAAATTCAAGGAGAATGGGAAACCCGAGACTTGAAGCTCATACCATACCGACAATGTCTACATGATCTTTGTCAGCGGTTTCAATCAGTGGAATTCCAACATATTCCAAGAATCCATAATGAGGTTGCTGATGCATTGGCTACCCTGGCATCAATGTTGCACCATCCGGACAAAGCTTATGTAGATCCGATACATATTCAAGTCCACGATCAGCACGCTTATTGCAATATGGTTGAAGAAGAATTTGATGGTGAACCATGGTTCCACGACATCAAGGAGTATATCAGGATGGGGATATATCCCGCACAAGCCACAGGAGATCAAAAGAGGACCATTAGGCGATTGGCAAATGGATTCTTCTTAAGCGGAGGAGTTTTGTATAAAAGAACACCAGATCTTGGATTATTAAGATGCATAGATGCCAGACAAGCTACAGCTGTCATGTCTGAAGTACATTCAGGAGTTTGCGGACCCCACATGAGTGGATATGTGTTGGCAAAGAAAATCCTCCGAGCTGGTTACTATTGGCTTACCATGGAGCGAGATTGTATCAGTTTTGTGCGCAAGTGTCATCAATGCCAAATACACGGAGATTTGATTCATTCTCCACCATCCGAGTTGCACACAATGTCGGCACCATGGCCCTTCATTGCCTGGGGCATGGATGTGATTGGACCAATTGAGCCGGCAGCATCCAATGGGCACAGGTTCATTCTGGTAGCTATTGATTATTTTACCAAATGGGTTGAGGCCAAGACATTCAAATCAGTGACCAAGAAAGCTGTGGTCGATTTTGTCCACTCAAATATCATATGTCGATTCGGAATCCCGAAGGTGATCATCACAGATAACGGTGCTAATCTTAACAGCAACTTAATGAAGGAAGTATGTCAACAGTTTAAGATTACACATCGCAACTCTACCCCATATCGGCCCAAGGCGAATGGAGCAGTAGAAGCAGCCAACAAAAACATAAAGAAGATACTTCGGAAAATGGTAGAAGGTTCAAAACAATGGCATGAAAAATTACCATTTGCATTATTGGGATACCGCACTACTGTTCGCACTTCAGTAGGAGCAACTCCTTATTTGTTGGTATATGGCACTGAAGCAGTAATTCCTGCAGAAGTTGAGATTCCTTCCCTTCGGATCATCGCCGAAGCAAAAATTGATAATGATGAATGGGTCAAAACCTGTCTGGAACAGTTAAACTTGATTGATGAAAAACGATTGGCCGCAGTATGTCACGGTCAATTATATCAAAGAAGAGTAGCAAGAGCATACAATAAAAAGGTGCGCCCACGGAAGTTCGAAGTGGGTCAACATGTGTTGAAACGTATTCTTCCACATCAGGTTGAGGCAAAAGGCAAATTTGCTCCGAATTGGCAAGGACCATTCATTGTGACCAGAGTATTATCAAATGGTGCACTATGTTTAACAGATATTGAAGGCAAATGCATAGACATGGCAATCAATTCTGACGCGGTAAAGAGATATTACGCATAACTTTTTGAATGTTTGTATTTAGCATTATTTCGAAGATTGGAATGACAAAGGCAATTTATTCTGCTATCCAAACACCGTACCCTTTGTTTACCCTTTGAGCCATACTTGTTTCTTTCCTACCCTCTCTTGGAATCAATAAAAAAAAAAATAAGAAAGTCACTATTACTAGTGAACTACGTTTGACCTGATTCCTCAAAGAAGGATACGTAGGCGCCTCACGGCTCGGTCATAGGGTGCACAACATACACAATGTGCACGAAAAGAAACATTAAGAGACCCCAATCAAGAAACTGGGGCAGGAATTGTATTGGAAATAAGAAAAGATTCCAAGAGTTGTAATTTTAAACCCATACCAAAGCTATTTAGCTTTTAATACCTTTTCCATTTCTAACCCCATACCAAAAAGACCTTTCGATCAATCTTAGAAAAATGCTGAGACAAGCAAATGAAGATGGTTCATAACACTCTGGTACAAACAAGAAAAGAAAGTAAAAATGAGAGAGTCTTATAGGTGAAAACCCACACGGGCACCATAAGGCGACGGAAGTTGAGAGAAAAGTAAAATGAGAGAGTCTTATTGGTGAAAACCTTAGTAGGCACCATAGAACGAAAAGGAAGTGAGAAATGAACAAATGAGGAAGGATCATCGGTGAAAACTCTTTGAGATATTGCAAGTCCAACAGGTCTGTAAAATGAAAAATGAAGTTGGATTACGGAAATTTTGGGGAAAACAAAAATGAGACAATTGAAAGGAGATTGATTAAAAGACTGGGTTGATTAATCCAAATTGCATACCATGATCATTGGCGCCAGTGACTCCAATCAGATAAGTCCTTTATTCCTTCGTCAACAGTCATCCAAACTTGGATTTTTCTTTTCATTCTATAATTGTCGAAATCAGCGTGTTTCGTCACTAATAATCTTACTTTTCTAAAAGCTTTGAGATAAGTTTTATTCCAAACAAATAAGAAGGAATGTCAAGGTATACTACCAAGATTCAAGGTTACATGATGCAAAATACGGCCATGAAAGGCGGGAGATAAAAGATATGGGTGTAAGAAAAGTGAAATCAAAAGTGGATCAGCAAAGTCAGAAGGGACATATGATTACAGTTAAAAGGGTTTGAAGGAAAACATACAGAGGGGAATCCTATAGTCAAGGATCAATTACAAGGACGAAACAGTCTTTTAAACCATTCCAAAGCAATAAAAAGAGACGAAGAGAGGCCTCACCATCAGCAAGAATACCCCAGTTAACCACCCTGCTTTAAACTAACGAAGTTTTCTTTGATTTAAAACAGGGGCAAAGACAATATTTGTGTCAGGAAACATTTACGAAGAAAAGAAGAAGTCAGGCGTCCACCTGGAGAATGAGGATGAGAAGAAGAAGTCAGGCGTCCACCTGGAGAATGATGATGGAGAATTAAAGAAGTCAGGCGTCCACCTGGAGAATGAGGATGAGAATTAAAGAAGTCAGGCGTCCACCTGGAGAATGAGGATGAGGAAAGAAAAAGTCAGGCGTCCACCTGGAGAATAAGGATGAGGAAAGAAGAAGTCAGGCGTCCACCTGGAGAATGAGGACAAAGAATTAAAGAAATCAGGCGTCCACCTGGAGAATGAGGATAAGAAGTTAAAAAGAAATCAGGCGTCCACCTGGAGAATGAGGATGAAGAAAGAAAAGAAGCAGTCAAGGCACCCACCTGGAGAACGAGGGAATGCAATTGAAGTGTTGAAATCAAAAGCCCGCTCATATGAAAAAGGAGCACACTTAGAATCAATAAAGCAGAGGAATCCAACAAAATCCCCAGCAAGAAACAACAAGAGTCCCAAACAGATGAAAGAAATACGGGACACAATGAAAAGGAATACGGAATAAGCCAAATGCCCAAGAGTCACCAAGATATCAAGACAACAAGAAACGCAAGGGCATGATCTAGATAATATTTTTTATAATTCCTGTACCATAATCTAGTTTAGTTTTTGTATTACCTTTGAAGTAAGGTGTAATAAGAAGGTCATCAAGCAGTAAAAACAACACGAAGCAGCAGTAACATCACAGTCCCAAGGTAGTCCCTGCTACCCAAAACTTCCCGAACTACATTGACTTGATTCCTTTATAGCCAAGGATATGTAGGAAACCTTTGAAGCAGAGGTTCGGTCAAATCTTTCAAAAAATGCTTCCACAGAGTATTTGAACGGGCAAAAATCTCTCGTGTCCACTCACTTTATCTTTGCACGAAAACTCTTCGAGTTTCCGCACAAAGAGGGGCAGCTGTGAGCACGTGATTTTTGCCTTAACAAAAACTACTCCAAAATAAATCAAAAAATAAAATAAATTTCTTTTACTGTGTAGTTTTTGAATTTGCGTGGTGTTAAATATTTGTGTTATGTCCGTAAATATTTACTTTGTCATAATAAAATGAAAATTAAAATAAAATACATGTTGCATGCATATAGGATTTAATTATGCATTTGAAAGATAATTTAAATAAAATCACAAAAATATGCATTTGTTCTATTTTTAAATATGTTACTGTGTGATTAATGTTTTGACTATGTGTTAAATAGTTGTTATAAATTAATTAATATTTTTGTGTAAGATTAAAATTGTTTTATAATTTTTATTAGGATTTTTTAATGATAAATAATAAAATAAAATAAACTAAAATAAATTGTAGAAATAGAATCGGACTTGGATTAAAATCCAGGCCCAAAACTAAATTACCCCCCCCCCTCAGCCCAATCCAGGCAACCCAGGTACCGGTCCAATTCAAACGAGTCAAAACGACATCGTTTGGTCGTAGTTTAGCAGAGACCGTTGGATCAAAGCCAACCAACGGCTGAGATCCCACGAACCTTAACCCACAATCCTTACCCGATCCGATACCCGGTCCAACCCGTCCCCCCAAGCTTAAACCAAACGACATCGTTTGGTTAAGTGAGTAAATCCTGACCTTTCATCCTACTAGATCTAACGGTCAGCATCAATCCACCCCACCCCTATATAAGGCCCAAACCCTTACCCCGGCCCCTAGCCAAACACCCCCCTCCTTCCCTATTCATCGTCCCTTCCAAAACTCACCTCTAACCCTAGCCGCCCTAGGATCCCACCGCCTGAAACCCGGCGGCATCAACGCCGCCGGTCACCAAAATAACACTCTAGAATCCCCTGAACATCCTCTACACAGATCTAACCTTAGTTTCCTTCGAATCAGACCCCAACTCTTCGAATACTAAATCGAAGGTGGGTCTGAAAACTCCAACCTTTCCAATGGCTTCCAAAATAACACCATAGTACCCCCTAGCATGCCTTGTTATGGATCTGATGTTTGTTTGGCTCGAATCAGTTCCGAGCTTCTCGAATCTTCTTTTGAAGATTCGGACCAAACAAGAACAAACTCAGATCTGTTCTAAACTGACACCAAATGACCCCTAGGCTACCCCCACCCGTGTGTCATTGTTGGTTCCCCTCGAACCTACCCAGAAGTATTCGAATTTAAAATCCAAGATCTGAAACCCTAAATTTCCAATCCTGGCAAAGATTGAGGTTTAATCGACCTTAGTCAAAGTATTTTCAGTAGAAAATACTTCGACTAAGGTCTGTTTGATTTCAAACAAAGTTCAAATCCAAGTTGAGTTGAGTCCGGTTGAATTTGAAGGCTCAGAGGTAATTTTCTGTTGCTTATGTATGTTCTACGTGTATTCTATATTCGTTTCATTAGTTTGTTTAATTTTTCATAATTTTCTAGTCAATTTTGTTATACTGTCCCCTACCCGTCTACTTGATTCCAAATGTGAATTGTTTCTGTTAATTGTGATTATGTACAATGTGTGTAATCGACTCGATTAAGTTCGTCGATTAGTTGTATTGTGAATCTTGCTTCTGAAATGATGTTTGTAATACCCTGTTTATCTGTTTAGAGTTGATTATCATCATTGAAATCAGTTAATTAGTTCTTCCCAATTTATTGATTCTTGTTTAATAAATCAGAAAGTTTGTCAATGGTGTGTATATGTTGATTTCTGAATCAGTGAGTTTCAGGGCATTGTCAGTATATTGACAATGCTCCTGTGTTTGTTTGATTTTTGTTCAAAGTTAAAGCTCAGTTTACTGAACTCAGTGTATTATGTTGTTATGATGATTGGTTCTGAATTCAGTATAATTCTTAGTCAGGATTCAGTCCAAACTTTAGGATTGGTTTGTAGCTGTTGTAAATCAGATTAATAATCAGGCTTATACAGATTTTAAAATCTGTATTGTTAAGATGCTGAATTTAAGGCAGTAATACCAGTAGAAAACAGTAAATCTGGACATTTCTGGGATAAAACAGTAAGGGTAATATGATATAATAGAGGGCTGAAAGTGGTTTGTTAATGGATTTTAATTTAATGAGATAATGGGAAACAAAGGGTAATGGGCTGCTTAAAATCAGGATAAGATCACTTAAAGTATTCAAAAGTAGTTTTAATGGAAAACTTTCTGATTTTAAAAGGAGAAAAGGGTCCATTCAGCACTAGAAGAGTATAGGACAGCCCTGTATAAATAGAGGGGAATGGGGACTGATTTAGGGGACTCAGACTTTTAAAGAGAGAAAAAGAAAGGGCAGATTTAAAAAAAAACAGAAAGGAAAGAGAGGAAGAGAACAGAAAAAGAAATAGAAAAGAGAACATTCACACACACACACAACCTGAAACAGATACAAAAGCAGAAACAAAAATCAGAAACAAGAATCTAAAACAGATAGAGGAAAGAAGCTGAAATCTGAAATGTTATTTTTCTAGAATCTATCCGTTGTTTGTTTGTGGATAGTGTTCGGTTTAAATCTGAAATTTTCTCTCAAGTTTCTATCACTGTAAATCTGGGTTAACGGGTCTTGTTCGGACTTGCTGTGTTACTGGTACATTCTGCCGGTATTTTGCTGCTGCTATTATCGCTGAAATTTACTCCTTTTACCTTCATTTCCAGGTACATATTCTTAAAACTCATGTTGTGAAGAGCTTCAACATGACAAAATGAAGCTTGAATTGTAATTCTGTCTTCTATTCGCTCAAGTTCATTAGTTTAAATTTCAGCTTTGTTTCGTGTTGGTTTAATAGTAGTATATTTTGACGTAACGGCTGTAAATTAAATGTCATTTCTTGAAGTTGCTCGAAATGTTGTAATAAGGTTAATTTCTAAATTTTTATTAGCGGAAGATATAATTAAATTGTCAAGGTAGGGAATATAGCATGAATGTTGGCCATTATTTAATTTTTTGTTGTTAGCTAAGTAAGGAGTAATGTAGAAGTATCAAGAAAACTACACTAGTAATATCTATTGTTAAATAAGGTAAAAATGGTGTTGGTATTATTTTCATGTATAAGATAGCAAGTATCTATAGAACCATTAGTGGATGGTAAGTTGAGTTGTTATGGCTCATTATGATGTTAAAATGCTATGAATGTTTCAAGACATACAAATATGTTGCATGTAAGGCAATGTTGTTAATCAATTTGTATAATAATTCCCTCTCTTATCAATTTGATGCCTATTTACCATCCTAAATAAATAATTAGGCCTATTAGATTAAAAGCAAGTATATGAGAATAAGATGAGATATACAAATTACAACACTTTACATCAATGACAATTAGAAATAGGACTTGCACTAAATAGAAGTAATAAAAGTTCTTGAAAAATATTCTTCCCTTTATAAATCGTTTTTAATTTCATATACAATTCATTATTGGGCATATAGATATATATGTTGTATTTTCCGAAAATAGTGTTAATCATATTTTTACGCTTTTCTTTGAATTTAAATAGTCTGGCTGAATATAATTTATATTCGGAAATTATAATCGACGGGCAACATTTAATAAATTGCAAGTTCTTTTTCAAGAATTCAAGGGTATCTTAAATGGAGATTTCTCATGATATAATAAACAATCTGGGGAAAAAGGCCATAATACTATTAACAAAGATTTTGCGCAATCAGGGATGCGTTCGCGCACCCTGATTATATTAAAAAAAAGCAAATTCGGATTATGCGTACGCGCAATTTCGAGCGAATATTTTAATAAAAATGATTTCTCCGCGGATGTCAAAATAATTTCATATAACCCGAGGTGTGCAGTTCATTATCTAAATAAAAAGGGTGATGATGTTCCTGATTTTATTTTAAATTTCGAACATATATTTTTTATAAAATCTATAACATGGACAATTTTATTGTGTACACGTACGCGTGGCACGATCCCCGGTAATTATAAAAAGTATATATTACGAATATACGTACGCGTAATTCGTCCATATAATTGTAAACAATAAGTAAAAAGCGGTAGTAAAATCATGCAATAAAAACGTATTTAATAAAATCAAGATAATTAAGCCAATAATAAAAACAGTTAAGCGACCGTGCTAGAACCACAGAATTCGGAAATGCCTAACACCTTCTTCCGAATTAACAGAATTCCTTATTCAGGATTTCTGGTTCGCGGAATAATAAACAGAGTCATATTCTCCTCGATTCAGGGATTAAAATTGGTGACTTGGGACGCCTTAAAATTCCCAGGTGGCGACTCTGAAATAATTAAATAAATCCCGTTTCGACTGTCCTTCAATTGGAGAAAACTCCCCACGCACCCCGCGGGCGCGGTAAAAAGGAGGTGCGACACATATTATTTGTAAACCTAGTACTCCCTTCCCTTTACTTGTGTATTTTATTACTTTTCAGAATTTTCAAACTATTTCCTCAAAATTTCAGCTTTCTTTGTTTCTTCAAACTTTAATTTATTTGTAGCCATAATGTGTCAATCCCTCATATTTGAAACCTTTGTTTTCTTACTTGTTACTTGCACTTAAAGTCACAATTGTAGCATGGCCAGGAACCATACTAGTGGATCCTGAGGGGTGCCTAACACCTTCCCCTCAGGATAATTTCTAGCCCTTACCCAATCTCTGGTTTTCTAGATCAATTCCTTCTTAGTGTCTTAATGCACTTTAATCATTAGGTGGCGACTCTTCAATTCAAACCCAATTCCCAGAAAGGGAATGAGTTGTCCTCCCAAATGTCATAAACCCGATTTCGCAAGAAAAAGGGGGCGCGACAGTAACCAAAGCCTGAGAACTCTGCAGGGCACGGTGTGACTGAGACGTTTGTGGAGGCGCACTCCTCCCAAGTCTAGGGCAATCCCTCACCACATGGCATGTGTCACCACACTCAAAACAAGCTCTGGGAGGACGTGGTGGCTATGACTGACTCGGGTTAGCTCTGCTGGACTGACCTCTAAAAGCACCCCGCATAGGAGGCGCGTTAGAAATCAGAGGTGCATAATAAGGTTCCTGAGGCCTAGGAGGAGCTGGAATACCACTAGCTGCTGGAAGATATGAATGAACAGGGCGACTTATATTACCCCTACCATGACGACCCCCTGCTGGGGCCCGGGCACCAGAGAAATGGCCCGACTCTCGATACCTCTTGGCCTCCCTCTCCTCTCTCTCCCTAGCATGCATACCCTCAATCCTCCTAGACATGCTCACCACCTGTTGATAAGAAATGTCCATCTCCAACTCACGAGCCATGCTAGACCTGATGCTAGCAATAAACCCCTCAATAAACTGGTGAACCCTCTCGCGAACAATAGAAACCAAGGTTAGGGCATGTCTAGCCAAACTAGTGTAACGAACATCATACTCTGAGACAGTCATAGTACCCAGGCGCAAATGCTCAAACTCTGCGCGCCATGCGTCCCTGAGGCTCTAAGGAATATACTCTCTCAGGAATAGATCTGAAAACTGAGTCCAAGTCAGTGAAGCAGCCTCATCCAGACTGTCTAACTCATAGGTGCGCCACCACTCATAGGCGGCCCCTCGAAGCTGGAAAGTAGTGAAGGAAACCTCGCTCGATCCTGATATACCCATGGTACGGAGAATACGGTAACACTCATCTAGAAATCCCAGAGCATCATCAGATGTTAGACCAATGAATACAGGAGGCTTGTACTTCTTGAACCTCTCAAGCCTCGGTTGCTCATCCTCAAAAGTCGTTGCCTCGTCCTCGGGCTGATCTCGGACTACAGGCTGTACGGGAATAATCTTAAGGACTTGCTCAACATGCACTCGCTGCTCAGGAGTGCGGGCGGCGGGAGTCTGTGCTCCTCCCCCGGCCTGAGACGTAGCTGCAGCAAGGGGAAGCAACCCTGCCTGAGCCAAAGTGGTGTACATGCTCATGAACTGTGCTAGAGTCTTCTGAAGTGCTGGAGTAGTAATAGCAGTAGGCGTATCAGGTGCCTGGACTCCGGCTGGAACTGCTGGTGGTACCTCGGCGACAGCTCGCGCAGGTGCCCTGGCTATACCACATGCGCGTCCTCAGCCTCTACACCGGCCCTGACCTCTGACGGCTGCAGTAGGGGGCGCGGGAGCCTGATCATCTCGGGTAGAACATGTCCTCACCATCTGTGAGAGAATAGAAGATAGAAGTTTAGAATCGTAATGTCAAATTATCGCACGACAAGGAAATCAATGTAGTGGAAATTTTCCTAACAATTACATAGCCTCTCATAGATAAGTACAGACGTCTCCGTACCAATCAACGAGACTCTAATAAACCGGCTTGTGATTTTGACTCCTATGAACCTAGAGCTATGATACCAACTTGTCACAACCCATTTCGCCCTCCGTGAACCATCGTGACGACACCTAGTCTCTATGACTAGGTAAGCGTAAAATGCGGAAAATAAACCAAACTTGCGGAAGGAAAGAAAAACAATTTAAAATAGAAATAGAGTAATAAAATAGCATTTAAAAGTGCCGCTCGGCATACACAATATTTAACTCTCAAAACTAATACATATGACCAAAGCCCGGAAACCCATGAATCACATGCTAAGGATACTACATAGTGCTCTAACTCCAGAATAGTCTAAACAAGGTAAATACAGAAGGGCTGTAACTATAAGAGACAATAGAGAGAGACTCCTCAGTCTGCGGACGTGGCAGATATACCTCGAAGTCTTTGAAGGGTCGCCTCACCTCAAGGATGGTAAGTTTGAGTCAAAGTACCTGGATCTGCACATGAAAAACATGCGTAGAAAGGGCATGAGTACACCATAACGGTAATCAGTAAGTGCCAAACCCATCCTCGGTCGGTAGTGACGAGGAAAGTCAGGGCCCTACTGAGGTTAGATAAATATAGAGATGACAGAATAAAATAAACAGTACAATTGAGAATCTACAGTAAGAATTTAATACAGGATAATAAGGAATACAATAACTAAAATAGAGATAAAGACAAATACAAGGAAATATCACCCATAACAAGAATGATAACCGAGGATCTCTAAGTATCCTCAATCTATGCCGCGGATCTCTTGGTATCCCGAGGATCTCTTGGTATCCTCAATATATATATACTAGGGATCTCTTGGTATCCCGAAGATCTCTTGGTATCCTCAATATACGTGCCAGGAATCTCTTGGTATCCCGCACCTCAGTTCAAATGATAAATACGTACAGGGGATCTCCTGGGGTGCCGTCCCATAGTCCCAAAGTAAAACACATAGCAGCAACACAAGAATACTCAATTAAACTCAATTTCGTACCAAGTAAACATGTAATGATAATTTAACATGCTTCACATAATTCAATTAAGGCAGTTTAAGAAAATAAACACTTAAGTCAATTCGACATGCTTTTTCTAAGCTAACAGTAGGTTTAAATTGCAAGTAAAATGAAACAGGAAAAAGGAACACAATTGAAATTACTTAAAGAAAATCGGATTTTCAACAATTAGCTCAAGTACGCACTCGTCACCTCACGTACATGGCATTTCAAATATCAAATATACCAAATCCTAAGGGGAAGGTCCCCACACAAGGTTAGATAAGCCACTTACCTCGAACCGGCTCAATAATCAACCTGAAACCACGCCCTTGACACGAGTACTGGACTCCAAATGGCCCAAATCTATTCAATTCAATTGCATGATGTAAATAACATTTCAAGTAACAAATTCTACAAGAAATTCTAAGCTAAAATGTGAAATTAGGTAAAATGACAAAAATTCCCCTTGGGCCCATGTCTCGAAATCGGGTAAAATCTATATTTTTAGAATCCTCATACTCTCATGAGTTCATGCATACAAAAATTATCCAAATCTAAGGTCAAATTTCCAATCAAAAGTCGAATTCTAAGTCTAAGAACTTTCTTCCAACTCTTCCCCAATTTTTATCTCCAATCCAAATTTAAATGATGAAACTAACTATAGATTGATGGAGTATAACTAGAAAGGGTTAATGAATTGTTACCCAATAATCTCCTCTTCAAATTCCTCCCAAAATCGCCCTCTCCCGAGCTCCAAATCGAATTTCCAACTTTTGAAACTAAACCCTCAAAATTTCATATTGCTGCCCAGCTATTACCGCATCTGCGGTCAAGGGACCGCATCTACGGTCCTGCTTTTGCGGACCAATGGTCGACCTGCGACCTTTCACTTAAGACTCGTTTCCGCTCTGCGGTAGACCCTCCGCACCTGCAGTCTCGCAGGTGCGATACCCTTCACGCACCTGCGGCTCCTGTTGGACCTCCCCAATTACGCTTCTGCAATCTCTCTGCCACTTCTGTGGCTCCGCATCTGCAGAACTCAACCGCAAGTGCGGTTATGACAGATATCAGCAACTTCAGCTGCTACAAACCACTTCCAATTCTTCCGACAACCATCCAAAATCATCCCGAGGTCCTCCGGACCTCAACCAAAAGCACCAATAAATCTAATACCACTGTCCAAACTTATACCAATCCTTAAAACACCTAAAACAACATCAAAACAACAATCAACCACGGATTCAAGCCTAAAAATACCAAAACTCTAAAATTACGATTTCGATTAAAAAGTCTATCAAACCTCGTCCGAACGATCCAAAATTTTGCACACATGTCACATTCAACATTATGGAGGTACTCTAACTTCCAAAATTCCATTCCGACCCTTGGATCAAAATCTCACTATTGAACTGGAAACTTCAAAATTCGACCTTTCGGCATTTCAAGCCTAATTTAGTACGAACCTCTAAGACAATCTGGACACGCCCCTAAGCCTGAAATCACCCAACGGAGCTAACAGAACCATCGGATTTCGATTCTGAGGCCGTCTTCACACTGTTCCGACTACGGTCAACTTTCCAACACTTAAGCTCTCATTTAGGGACTAAGTGTCCCACAACTTTTCGAAACTCAAAATCGAACATCCTGGAAAATCAAAATAGTAGAAAATTAACACGGGAAAAATAGTTAATAGGGGATAGGGGCACAAAATCTTAAGACAACCGGCCGGGTTGTCACACAGTAAGGGCTATGTGGTTTAAAAAGAAGCAAAGTGCAAAAAGAAACACAAATGTGAGTAATGCTCAAGGAGGGTATAGTCACTTGTATCCTAGCTCCCTTGTGGGCCCTCATCCTCCTAGCCTATGCCCGCGTACTTCACCAGGGAATACATGAAGACCTACTTAGATGCACAAAAAAGCAAGCAGAGTCTTAGGAGAAAATAGCAGCATTTGTTGGCAAACTCGAGACAAACTTTGGCAACTTGGCCAAGGAACATGTAGATCTTCAGTCGGACTTCCAAAAGGAGAAGGTGAAGAATAAGAAGAAGGGAAAGTTTATGATCAAAATTTGTAGAGGCATCAAGGCCATATTTAAATGGGGGCAGCCAGACAGGAAGATACCAGTTGGGGATGACGATGATAGCGAGGAGTATTCCTTCATGTCACATGTTGCTGGTGATGATGCTGATGAGAAAGATGATGATGAGGCAGAGAGTTCATCACACAATGATTAGCCTTCCTCCCGTAGTCTGCAAGTCTTATACAACCTCAGGGAGACCATCAAACTACTTATAGAACACTTTGTTTATAAATACTACACACTTAGATTTCTTTGAGAAATTATTTACTACTTGAAAATCTAACAATACACACCATAAAACTCCCTCATATTATAATTAAAGGACATAAAAACTAAAGAAAAGAGACTAGAATGAGTGGCAAAATCACCACTCATCATGCCTGCACAAAGGATCATTCCTAGGAAAAGTCTGAGTACCCCGTGAACCGCTATTGCTTCGGCCTTTGGCCTTTTAGGGAGTTTCTTATCCACCCTCCTTATTTTTTTTTGCTTTTATTTGTGCATTGGGGACACTGCACTCTTTTAAGTGTGGGGTAGAAAAATTTCTCTAGATAATTAGTAGTAGTATGTTAGTAGTAAATTTAACTTCTTATTTTTGTTTTTGTAGTAGTGTAGTATTTTAGTAACTTAAATTTTTTTAAATATGGAAAATCAAAACAAAAAATTGAATTTTTTTGACTTTTCACGGGGATGGTTCACTTAGACAGTTTTCTTGAGGTATTAAAGTTTAATAAAAAACACAAAAAAATTTAAAAAATAGAAAAAGTCCAACAATATGTCTTTTTATTAGTAGTAATAATAAAAAGGTAGTAATAATCCCCTGTGATTTTTCTTTGTGCCTCAGTTCTTTTTTATGGGATGTAGTTTGAACCAGGAAGTAATATTTTTTTATATTTAGAGTAGATTAGAATTTAGGAAATAAATGGAGGAAGAAAGATGAGATTCCTAGGCGCCTTGACTTGTTTGACAGTAGCATATTTAGGCTTTGGCATGTGTAATATCTTTCCTATGATTTGAAATTATTGATGATGCCTTGCTTGCTTGGATAGCATGTTTTATGATGGCTATGTCTTGTTTTCTTGACTTGTGTTCACTTTGTGCTTAATGCTTAATATCTCGTGGCTCTATGAATACTTGCATTTATTGAGAGTCGGAGTATGACCGTCCTTAGTGAGTCATGTGCCATGTGTGGTGAGATTTTTGTGTGGTCCATGTGTTGTACTTGTGTCTAGAACTTGCTCCGGTATGTAAGTTGAAACGAAATTTTAGGTGATGCTCGATTTGAAGAATAATTTTAGGCTTTCTTTGATCTTTTTGAGCTTATTGCTTACCATAAATAAAACCTATCCCTACTTAACCCTTTTGAGTCTATAGACTTTTATTTGGCACCCACATTACGAGCATATGCCCTTTTGTTCTTAATTGAAACTTTTGATCTTTTTACCTCTTAAAGCACTTTAATTGTGAAATGAGCACTTGAAGAAGTAAGTAGGGAATGTGGGGTGACTTTTGAGTGGAACCAATGAAATAAAGAAGGGTGTACTTATTTCGTAAAATAATACACCACTACCGGAAGATGAAAAAGAAAAAAAAATTCTGAAAAAAGAGAAAAAAATGTAGATGAATAAATATCTTATTTTTTCTTGTGGAGTGCAAATGACGATAGTGCTTAAAGAAAAAGGAAATATTTTTGGAGGTAATATTAATTGTTAAATTGAAGTGGATTGAAGAATTTGCGCTTAAGTTTTTTGGTGAGGTGTTAAAGTGCTTAGGAGGGTGAACTACTATTCCTATATATATCTTACTCGTCCCGTAGTCCACATTACAACTATGAGAAATTCCTAATTGCTTTTAGATCTAGCGAGCTTTCATTAGTAAAGATTTACATTAAGGGCAAGCCCATGGTACCAGTTGTGTGCATGTGACTCTTTGTGAGAGTGAGAGATTTATTTTATATACAAGTAAATCCTTAAACCAAATTTGATCATGAGATTCGACTCTCTTGTTCTTGTTGTGAGGGCACACGATTTTACGAGATATAGGTAACATTATTAGATTAATCTATGATGTTGGGTGTTCAAGCCACGAGTACATAGTGAAATTGAGTCAGTTTGTGAGGCTAGGATTGTTATGGGCATGTTGTCTTTGTTTGAATATTTTTGAAGTATGGCATAAGTTAAAGGGAAGTGTGTGCTGATTGCATATGCTAGAGTTTAATTGTTGATATAAACCATGCTCATTGGCGTAGAGTGTTCGAAGATAGAGTTATTTGTCGGTTGACTCGAGGACGATCAACGTTTAAGTGTGGGGTGTTGATGTTTGGCTTAAGTATGCATATTTTTACATATATTGTCTCACATTGTGCTCAAGTCCCTTAGATTTTGGATGTATAATATAATGATTTGTGCTAATTTGTGGTATTTCTATGTGTAGCAAACATTCGGATGCGATTTGGGACGAAAGCGCGCGAATTGGAGCAAAAATGGGAAGAAAAGGCAAAAATGCACATTTGAGGGCCACAGGCAGCGTGGGGCGCAACCTGTGGCGCTGAAAATGGAATGCTAAAAAGTTGAGTGTCAGGGCCAGCACCCCACACCGCCATAGATGCTCAAAATGTGAACATGTCCTATTTCGATCGTGACTCGGTTATTTTGACCCCAAGACATTCCCAACTCATATAAAAGCCAACCTAAACCTATTTTAAGGAATGGGGAGGATGTTTTTGAGAGGAAACCACAAGCACAGACCCGCCGTGGAGGCCGAATTTCATCGTTTCTTCCATCAAACTTAGTACTTTTTATGTTTCTTTGTATGATTCGTTGTTTTGATACCCTGTCTATGTGGAGTTAAACCTCACATTCTAGGGTTGTGGTTCTTTCATGACTGTTGTTATTAGGATATTGATTTTGCTTTCTTGATTTGCTGTATTAGTTTATCTATTCAATCTTGTGCTTAATTACTTGATTTTTTGATCACCAATTAAATACTATCTATGAATCTAGAATTGAACTCAAAAGTGGAAATTCTAGATTGCATATAGGATTGAGTAGAGCAAGTTCTTGAATCCGGATATCGGGGAATGGATTCGCGATTAGGATAGACATATACCTAATTGCCTTTCTTGGTTGATGTACATGAATTATAAATGTGTTTTTGTTAATTCCAACTCCATAGACATTTAGGCATTAGGTTAACTTGAATAGGCAAGTAATAACTTGACAGATTCTTATGAGCAATGTTAACCCCGTCAACCAATAAACTAGACAAATTACTTAGTCAATTCAATTGAAAAATACAATAGGAATGTTAGATAGCCCATGGCCCTAGATCGTTTTTATTATATTGATATCATAAAAATCTCCTTTTCCCTTGTTCAGAGTTCACCATTTATTTTCCTTTATTTTGATTAGTTTAGAATCGAATATTTCTAAGGAGCTAAATGTACTAAATTATAACAAGTATAGTCTTTCTTGATCTTGACTCCTTTAAAGAACTCCAATGCTATGATGTTGACTTGGAAATCATTAGGAATGCTCATCCGACGTGTATCATCCCCCCCTCGAAAGAAATTCGTCATCGAATTTGGACCTTGCAAAACCAAGAAAGAGGCATACATAATGTAACGACTCGGTCGTCCGTTCTGAGGGTTATAGGCTCATTTCTCCCATCTATGCTTATTTATTTGTTATTCAGATATGTTGAGTTGTATCGAGTTGGTAGGTTTGGATTTGGAGTAGTTTTGGAGTGAAATGAACACTTAGTCTCTTGGTTAGAAAGCGAAGTTAGAAAAGTCAACCGGAAGTTGACTTATGAGTAAACGAATTTGAATATGGGTTTTTATGATTCGATTAGCTTCATTGGGTTGTTTTAGATTTAAGAGTGTGTCCAGAATGTAATTTGAAGGTCCGTGGTAGAATGAGGCTTGAATTGGTGAAAGTTGGAAGTTTAGAAGTTCTTAGGCTTGAATTTGAGGTTGATTTGGTGTTTTGGTGTTGTTTTGGGTGTTCCAGAGGTTCGACTAAGTTAGGGTAGTAATATATAAGTTGTTGGGATTATTGGTTGAAGTACCGAGGGCAACGGATGAGTTTCGGATAGGTTTGGGTTGTGTTGCGCTCGTTTTTCTTATGTTTCGATGTTGTTTCTTCAAGCATAAATGATATCATATTGAACAAATAGACTTCGAATTCTTTTTTGATTGAAGCATTATCCGTATCGTAATTATGGACCCATATCAAAAAGAATGGTCGAATTTGGATATCGTATGAGGATTTTATGGTAATTTTACTAAGAATTAGATTACCAGATTTTTCAGATTAATTACGAAATTGCCACTGATGGCGTATTTAAAAATCTGCACTATCTGCAAATATTAAAACCAACATATCTCATTCATTATAAGGTCAAATTGAGTGATTCAAAAGCCTAACATTTCTAGAATTTCACAAAAAACCCATTGGAGGTATAAAAAGCGTGTTTTAGGATTGTTTGGCATGAGAAACGAGGCAGAATAGCTGACAGAAAAATATATAAAATAAGGGTTTGTTCATTCGGTCATATTTTGAATTGGGGAGCTCGGATTTGGGCGATTTTGGAGGCGATTTTCACCATAGGGATTGGGGTAAGTGTTCTCTACTCGATTTTGGTTATATTTCATGAATCCATCTTCGTTTTTGGGATTTGATTGATGATTTCAAAGTGAAATTGAGGCAGTTAGGGCTTGAGTTTTGGAGAGTTTTAGGTAGGAATTTGAGAGACCAAACGGAGTTTGATTTTGAAATTTTTTATATGGTTAGACTCGGGAGAGGACGAGGTTTATTAATCTGCCATTTTTGATTAATTTCGGATTTCTGGCATATTTATGTAGGTTTTATTGTGTAATTCGATTCTTTAGCCTATGTTAATAGTATTATTCAGATTATGGATAGATTCGAAGCTCTTGGAGACTGAGTCGAGGGACGAGGACATTCCGGAGTAGGATTTCACACTGTTAAGGTAAGTAAAAGTTTTAACTCTGGCCTTGAGGGTATAAACCCGGAAAATTTGATATCATGCAATTGCTTGGAGGTGATACCCACGCTAGGTGACAGTCGTGTGGGTGTATACATCAAGGGATTGGGACTTGGTCAGTCCTGTGAGGCTGTGAGGTCTAATAACCATTATCTATGTTTATGCATTTACTTGTAGGTGAACTTGTCTGCCTTCTTGTTAGAGATCATGTTTAGGCTTTATTCACGCTCATATTATTTGTACTTAGTCATAGAAATTATTGTACATGTTTACCTCAGTTTCTATTATTTGCTAATATGTTGTGATACTTGATGTGGGTTGTGTTCCCTTATTTGTTGATGATGGTGAGGCTAGTGAGGTACATGATTGAGTAAGGCCGAGGGCCTGGTTATGAGGATATTAATACCATAGAGCATGAGTTGTTCGCGTAGCACGTGAGTTGGTCGTGCGGGTCCAGGTATTGATACCGTAGCGCATGAGTTGTTCGCGTAGCACGTGAGTTGGTCGTGCGAGTCCAAGTATTGATACCATAGCGCGTGAGTTGTCCGCGTAGAATGTGAGTTGACCGTACGGATCCAGGTATTGATATGATGGCACGTAAGTTGTCCGTTCTTAGAGCTTGGGCTTTGGGATCCCCTCCGAAGTCTGTACACACTCCTAGTGAGCGTAGAGTGTTGAGTATATTGAGTTTTGAGTGCTGAGTGCGAGTGATGAGTGATGGAGTGACATTGCTGTTGTGAGCATGTGATTTTTTCCCTATATGAGATACTCCTATAAAATCAAAGAAGATAGATTTTTTCCAATTATTTGCCATTTTTATAGGATTTTTCGTTAATTGTTTGCATTTCTGTGCATGTTTACTTTTATTATAATCATAACAAATGTCAAAAATACCATGCATTGCATTTATTTTTTGTTTCTATATTTTTAGGATTAATTAGTTAATTTTTTGTTTTAATGAAAATGAAAATCACAAAAAATGGCTCATTTTTGCATTTTTTGTTTTTGATTCTTAGATTAGTGATTTTTCTCTTTTAGTTTAGGATCAAGTAATTGTTATAAAATTTATAATTAGATAATTAGCTTAATTTTAAAATTTAGATTAATTTAGGATTTTTAATTTAAAAAAAAAAGAAAAATAAAAACAAAGAAAAAGGAAATAAGAAAAGAATTGAGGAAAAGGGATTTGTTTTGAATTTGGGCCATTTTAATACCCAAAACCGTTCCCAAACTTACCCAGGTCCAAGCCCAAATCACCAGCCTACTGTGACGACCCGACCAGTCGTCTCATGAGTTACCGCTCTGTTTCCCCCATTTTCTGCTTCTTATTGCTTTGTATATCGGTTCTATATGTGATCGGGTTGGTTGGTTCGGGTTTAGAAAGGATTTGGTAAGGTTTGAGACACTTAGTCTCTTTTGAGGAAGCTTAAGTTGAAAAAGTCAACCGGATGTTGACTTATGTGTTAGAGGGCTCAGATGTGATCGGATAGCTTTGGGAGGTTATTTGGGACATATGAGTGTGATCGGAATGTGTTTTGGAGGTCCGTAGTAGATTTAGGCTTGAATTGGCGAAATTAGAATTTTGGCGTTTTCTGGTTGATAGGTGAGATTTTGATATTGGGGTAAGAATGGAATTCCGAGAGTTGCAGTAGTTCCGCTGTGTCATTTGGGATGTGCGTGCAAAATTTTAGATCATTCGGACGTGGTTTGGTTGGGTTTTTGATCAAAAGCGTAATTTAGAAGTTTTTGGAATTCTTAGGCTTGAATCCGATGTAATTTTGGTGTTTTGATGTTGTTTTGGGTATTCCGGAGGTTGGAACAAGTTTGAATGAGCTTATGGGATATGTTTGCATGTTTGGTTGAGGTCCCGAGGGCCTCGAGTGAGTTTCGGATGGTTGAGCGAACCATTTCAAGTTTAAGGAAGATTGCAAATTTTGGTTTAAGCTATTGCAGGAATTTTGTTCTTCGCGTTCGCGAGTGGACCCTCGCGTTCACGAAGGGTTAAGAAGGGAGGAATCAGTTTTGGCCTTCGCGTTCGTGAGGAGGTCCCACGTTCGCGAAGGATCGAAATGAGAAGCATCGCGTTTGCGAGATGCCTGACCGCGTTCGCAATGGTTGGTGAAGCTGAGGCATCGCATTTGCGATGATGCGGTCGCGTTTGTGAAGGAGAATTTTGGTCAATGGAATTTTTGTGCTTCGCAAACCCGAGGCTTTGACCGCATTCGCGAAGAAGGATTTCTAATTTCTGGGCAGAATGTTTAAAAGGCCATTTTCACGAGTTTTGTCCTAAGTTCACCATTTTTGACTCGGTTTTGAAGCTTTTTGAGAGAGTTTGAAGAGGGAGTCAAGGAGAACTTGTTGTAGGTAAGAAATTTGGACATAATACTCGATTCTATTGTAATTTCTACCTAATTAAACATGAAATTTGAGGAATTTGAAGCCTAAATTGGGGAGTTAGGGCTTGGAAACTTGAGAGTTTAATCAAGGGATTTGAGGGGCTAATTGTTGTCGGATTTTGGTATTCTTGGTATGTATGAACTCATGGGAGGATAAGGATTACGTTTATGTGATTTTTATCGAGTTTCGAGATGTGGGCCCGTGGGTCGGGTTTGGGCAATTTCGGGATTTTTGGTATAATTTTATTATTTTTGCTCGGGCTTCGATCCTTTAGCGTATGCTAATGTTATGACTCTGATTTTGGGTAGATTCGACGCGAGTTGAGGCCGAGGCGAGAGGCAAAGGCATCGCGGAGTAGTATTTTCATCCGGTTTGAGGTAAGTAACCATTGCAAATCTGGAACTGAGGGTACAAACCCCGGTATTTCGAATTATCTTGATAAATGTGGTGACGCACATACTAGGTGACGAGCGTGTGAGCGTGCACCAGTAGGGATTGTGACTTGGTCCATCCCATAGCGACTATTTAGCCGCGTATTTGATTTGAATTCTTGTAATATTCCATATTTTAGACATTTACACAGTATTATGGGTTGTATGCTATGTTTGGGGCCTTGTGCCGAACTATTGAGACCCTTACGTGCATTTTTACTATTTTTCCTCACTCTATTTGTTGAAAGCATATCCTCAGTCATGTTTTACCTGTTTATTGTTTAAAACTGGTTTTATCACTGTACTTCTTAAAATGTGAGAACAGTTCGGACTGAGTTCCCTGATTCCTACTGTTATGCCCGAGCGGTTGTGAGGTTAATGACTGAGAGAGGTTGAGGACCTAATGGTATGGATACATACATACAGATATATATTATGGATCAGGCTGCACGCCACAATGGTTATTATGATTATTTCTATTATGAGATATTGTTGAGCCTGAGTGCTGAGAGAAAGTACTGACTGACGCGAGCTGAGACACTAGTGATTGAGAGGCTACCCGAGAGGCCATATTCTGAGTGATACCTTGCCTGAGGGGCCCATTTATGATATTTTCACTGATTTCACTCTTCTTTTAAAATAAGCCTCTATTGAAGAATTGCTAAATAAATGATTTCAAGTATTCCAATTGAAACTGAAGATTTTATGACGGGACTAGTTTTTAAATTGTGGACTTTGATTTGTTATCTATTGTTTATGCCTTTATGTGATTTTAACTGCTCATCACGGCTTTCAGACATTCTTTACTTTAGTTACTTACTGAATTGGCGTATGTCGCGCCCCATTTTCCCTCTTTGCATCGGAAAATTGGGTTTATGATATTTTGGGTATAGGACAACTCATTCCTTTTGGGAACTAGGTTTTGCATTTGAAGAGTCGCCACCTAAAAATTTAAGGTAAATTAGGACACCTATAAGGTTCATTTCTAAGTTTGGTTGATTACCAGAGATAGGGTAAGGGCTTGAAATTATCCTAAGGGGAAGGTGCTAGGCTCCCCTCAGGATCCACTAGTGTGGTTCCCGACCATATAGTTTTGTGAATTTTGTACAATTAGCATATAGGCGAGTATAGACTCAAATAGTAGGGGATTTAGGTTTAAACACGTACGAGCTTGAAAACAATTATTGAAAGGCGAATTTTGAAAAGGAGTTACAATTCTATAGAGAATATAAAAGGGAGGGGGTCCTAGGTTTATTCATAAAATGGAGCACATCAACGCGATACCCGGTATGACACTCCTCAGAATAGGGGATACACGTGGTATTAGCACACCAATCATCATATCCATATCTACCCTTCCCACCCTATTAAGGTATTAAAGCGAGGATTGGTCTCGACCCCTATTGCATGCTATTACCCGTCTCATTCCTATTAGTCCCGGAGGAATTTAGGACCATTATTCCTATAAGAGGGAAGGATTTTAGGTTGACTCTTGGGTTTTAAAGGTAAAAAAGGCTAAGGCGACATACAAAATACGTAGGAATACATATTAGGGGAAGCATATAAACAATTAAGAGGATCATATATACCTCCTCAAATAAAGCACATAAATAGCATGACATAAGCACATCTAGGGTTAGAATTTAAAGGTACTAAGGCAGAGGGTTTTAATTGTTGAAGCAAACCAATTTATTACATAACTCAAATAAGAAGTCTGAATTAGGCCTGCCTACAGGTTGTAGCAGTTGCTAATTAAACAAAGGCGTTTTCAATTTTATCGTTATAACCTAAGGCTTGCTTAAGTGTGTATTGGTGAGGCCCTATGAGCATGATGTCTATTACTGATTAGGAATGCAGTAAAGCAGTGGTTAATTTCAAACAGGCGATTTGGACCGTATTGGCATGCTTTCTAAACAGTATTAATAAAAGGAGTAGGTTTTTTAAATTGATTCAGAACAGTACGAGTCAAACTGATTTTTAAACTAGACAGGTTTCAGATCCTATAGGCATGATCTCTATTATTGATGATTTTTAATTCCTATAGATATGATATCTAGTTGAATATGAAATGAAGCAGGCAGGACTTACTTGAAATTCCTATAGGCATGATTTCAATGAAAATTACCGATTTTAATCTTATAGACATGACAACTAATTTCAAAGCTGATTTTAACCTTGTAGACATGACGTCTGATTATAGCCATTTAAATCCTATAGGCACGGTGTCTAAGTGTAAAATTAAAACATGCAGAATTTATTAAAACAGATCCTATAGGCATGTTATCTAAGTGTGTGAAAGTAAAGCATGCAGAACTTGAATTTAAACAGAATAGATCCTATAGGCATGTTCTCTACCCTTCTTATAGCTAAACATGCATAGTTACCCATTCCTTTTTACTAGCCAACCCCCAATATTTGTTACAAATTATTTCAGATCAAAATGACTGAATTACATCAGAAAAAGTGTAAAATAAGAAGTTACAACCATAGGAAGCCTGATTCTGACTTCCTCTCTGAGTTATGGAATAAACCACCTCAAATGCTAAGGATGTTCAAAGTCTTTCTCAGACCTGGGTGTGTCAAAGTTCCCTAAGGGTCTTAAGGGATCCCAGGCAGTGCTTACACCCAGGTTGCATAACCAGACAGAGATGAGTGCAGTGTGGAAGGGCCAGCCCTTATATGTCCAAGTTCAGAGGGAGCTCAAGGGTCCCAAGGCAAGGCTCACACAAGAGGGATAGAACCTAAGTTTTAAGAATACAGAGGAAGTGTAGAACATAGTTGAAAGCGATCTATTTGAAAATAGTAAATGGTAAAGGGTATTTGAAAACAGTAGTAGTAAAACTCAAACTACACAGAATCAGCAGTTACATAAAGGGGTCAGGGGTTTTGGGAATACATTGCATGAAGCATGTGACCCCTAGAAAGAGTCAGGTTTGGTCATGCACAACAATAGATGATGCTAGCATGCCCACAAACCATCCAGAGAACACAAACACATAGAGGGGATATGGGGGTTTGGGCTTCTTACACATAGGAGAGCATTAATTTAAAAAGGGGGCAGGGAACATATTTCACATGCTAGTAATGTAACTTGATTGCAGAAACATAAGTAGAAGTAGACAAACATGAGAGAAGTTGGAACAATTACAGAAACATGTTGTTGTTGATGCTTGAAAATTAACTAGGACATATCAGTAAAGAGGCAAAGTGCAGGAAGAAAAAGTAAGCAAATTTCCACAGCCTAGCCTTGGCTTTCAGCCGTCTAGACAAAGCAGTAGCACAAGTAGCAATAGAGAAAAGAGAGAGTTTTGAGTGAAGTGTGTGTTCTTGAAATCAAATTGTTTGTGTCTTTAAAAGAAAAGAGGGTGGGTATTTATAGTTTTGAAAACAGGTTAAGAATAAGGTAATAAATAAAGTCTTAACACAAATATGAAAACAATCGCAAGTCAGAATCAATTACCACAAGTGACTCCCATTAATTAAGGAATCACTGTTTAACGGGTAGCAGCAGGTCTAATAAAGGAAGGAAAATCAGTTTGGAAACAGATTGATTATTGCCATAAAAGGGGCAGTAAAAGCATGCAGTAAACAATCAAGTCTAAGTACAAAAATATACTTATTTTGGGAAAGGATTCAGCAAGGTAAACATCATATTAATGGGAAAGGAATCAATTAATTTTAAACAGGCGAGTGAAATTAGGGGTCATAAAAGAAAAGCTTTTGAATCAGTCACAAGTCCAAGATCAATCAAGGAAGAAACATGATTCTGCACTTCAGTATATAAATAGAGTGAACAGAAGCATCAGACATGTGAGGCCAAGCACATTGGGAAAATAAACAACATACAATAGTAGCAGAAATAAGCATAGGATTCAGTAGTGAACAAAGTTAGATAGTCAGGGCTCACACATATAGCCAAAGTGAAGAAGAGAGTCAAAACAAGTAAAGGTATCATAGTAACAAATGAGGAAACCTTTTGAGAATTTAGGGTTTCAACAATAGTCGAGTTAAAAAGATAGTGAAACTCAGAATCAGATAAGTCACATAAAAGAAAAGAGAGTCTGAAACAAGGAACCTTTAATCGACTCAAGTATACATTCAAACAAGCAGTTTCAGACCAAAAGACCTAGGGTTTTCCACAATAATCGAGTTTAAAATATGCTAAAACTCAGAATCAAATATGTCAAGCAAGAACGAAGAACTTAATCGAACAAGTACCCATTTAAACATGCAGTTTTAGAACTCGGATGAGACAAAAAGGGAACTAGGGTTTTAACATGCTGACTCAAGTAGAAAGAAATCATAACAAGTAGTTTGAACATAGTAAAATCATAAAACAACATCACGAATCAGAGAAGAGAATTTTTAAATGAGAGGTTAAGAGAAACCCTAATCGGAGAAATGAAGAGTCATTTTGAAAGAAAATTTGAAGAACCTTCGAGAAAACACTTAAGAAACTCATAACAAGTATTAATAAAAAAACTAGCCCTAGGAACTTGCCTATTGGATTGCCAAAAAAAAAACAAAAGTACATATCTAAAGTAGACCTAAAAGAAACTTGAAAGATCCTAAAGATTAGGGTTTCAGAAAACCCAGAAAAGGTGAGAAAGACTGAAAGTTTCCGATCTAACCAGGAAAGTCAAGGATCTGCTTTGAAAGGCCATGAATGGCCAAAGAAAGGTTATGGATGGCCGGAGAAAGGCCCTGAACTGAAGTCAAGCAAGGACTGGACCTGATCCCTTCGAGGCCAGGCCATGAAACAACAGAAACAAACACCCAGGAGCTATAAGAGGCTGATATATGTCTCGGATGACCATGTGAGGCCATGGATTAGGCAGGGGTTGAGATGGATTAGGGCGGTGTTAGATGGCGGAGGCTAGGGTTCATGAGAGATTTCAAAGTGAGTTGAGAGAGAAGAAGGATTCAAGGGAGACGTTTGGTGAAGAATGAGGTAGTGTAAGGGGTCTTTTAGGTTTAATTATGGAAGGGCAGATAGTGGCCGTTGATCTAAATGATCAACGGCTATGATTAAAAGGGTTAGGTGGGGAATCCGGGTTGGGTTGTTTAAATTGGGTTAGGGGTAAGGTTTGAGTTGCAATTGGGCTGTGAAATTAGGTCTGATTTGGGGCTCAATTTAGGCTGAAATTGAAAGCCAATATGGCTAGATTTTAAATAATAATTTTTCCCTATTCATTTTATAAAAAATAGTAAATTAATTTTTGAAAACAAATTAATAGAAATAAAATGATTTATAACATATAATTAACAATTTTAAAAAATAGGACTTGATTTTGTGAATATAAGCGCGATTAAGTCTTAAAAGAGGCTAATATTGCAATTACGTGCAATTTGGTTTAAAAAATACTAAATAAATTTTTAAAAATATGCAAAAATTACCTTAGCTAAATTTTAGCATAAATATAAAATTACAATAAATTAATACCAAAATAATAATATTGGAAATAATTATTGGATTTTTATGGATAAAAGAGTGAAATAAATTGATTTAAAAACCTTTTAAAAATTATGGAAAAATAATTAAACACTTGGATATGCTCACATATGCATATATATGCCATTTTGAAGTTATTTTGCATATTGAAAAAAATATATAGGAAACAAATTGGGTATCAACAGCTGCCTCTCTTTACCTGGGAAGGATGAAAGAGTTGTTAGGTAAAGATATGATAGCCAATTTTGACCGAGCGAAACAGTTTGAAGAAGATAGGCCACACCCTGGCTTCTGAGCTGCCTACATATCCCTAGTTTTACGGGAATCAAGCCATACATAGTTCAAGATCCATCGGTGGAGTATGCCGATGAGACTTTTCAAGAACGGAAGTGGTATCTAGGGCCGAGTGATTGGCAGGTTTGAGGGAATGTTTAGGTTCGACATGGCTGCGGAAACTGGAGTGAGATTGCTCATGCCGGGATGGTAGTTGCTCGCCAGTTTACATACAATTAGAAGCAATAGATGCGTAGATCGTGCATAAATTTAAACATGATGCAAATTCTCGTCGGACCATGAAATGCTGCTCTCGGGCTATGAGGATGATGCCTCTGATCCATGATTCCTTTGAATAATGATATACCAAAGATTAAAAGGGTATACTCAGGCCATCACATGGTGTTCTCGGGCTATAAAGATGGTGCCTCCAAACGATGACGCGTTCGGATAATTTGGCGATCTTTCAGCCCATGAGATGCAGTATGTGGCGATCTTTCAGCCCATGAGATGTAGTATGTGGAGATCTTTCAGACCATGAGATGTAGTATGTGGCGATCTTTCAGCCATGCGGATGCAGAATGTGGCGATCTTTCAGCCCATGCGATGCAGTATGTGGCGATCTTTCAGCGCATGCAATGTAGTATGAGGCTATCTTTCAGCCGTGAGATTAAGGCAGATGGAGATAGAGCTTAACCTCGGAAGGCAGAATGGTAGCCTTATGCAATGCGAAATGCAGATGGAGGTAGAGCTTAACCTTGGAAGGCAGAATGGTAGCCTTATGCAATGCGAAATGCAGATAGAGACAACGTTTAGTCTTGGAAGGCAGAATGGTAGCCTTATTCAATGCAAATGCGGATGGAGTCATCATTTAGTCTCGGAAGGCAGAATGGTAACCTTATGCAATGCAAATACAGATGGAGGTAGAGCTTAACCTCGGAAGGCAGAATGGTAGCCTTATGCAATGCAAAATTCAGATGGAGACAGCGTTTAGTCTCAGAAGGCAGAATGGTAGCTTTATGCAATGCAAAAATGCAGATGGAGATAGCGTTTAATCTCGGAAGGTAGAATGGTAGCCTTATGCAATGCAAAAATGCATATGGAGACAGCGTTTAGTCTCGGAAGGCAGAATTGTAGCCTTATGCAAGAAATAAAATGGCAAATGGTAGTAGAGCTTTCTTAGCTGATAGCAGATTGCGACATTATGATTGCTTGGGACATTGTGACATACGGAATATCACTGGTGTGTGCGGATAGCAAATGTTGGTAAGTTCAACGGTTCTGAGAGTTGTATTCCTGAATAATGTTTGTCCCATGGGTGTATAGTATGTTTGATGATTTCGCAGTCCAAGTGCATGCATCCAAAGAAAAATCATGAGTTTTGTAAAAGGAGAGGTTAGTTCGTATCACCGCTTGCTTTGCTTGACCTGCTCGGCTTTGATCTAGTAATACTGTATGTATCATTGGGGTAGCGTTGCTAAACAAAGCAATTTCAATAATATGCATGATTTTGTAAAAATACGACATAATAGTTTTTTTAGATAAATCGACGACTGTGATGTGGTTCGGGACATTGAAACCTCTCTTGCTATGGAATTTTGAGGGGCCTCCTCAAAATTCTACCCTAGTTTGATGGGTTGACGCTTCTGACTATTGCTTGCGGCGATTGGCTGAAATTACTTTGGAATTTTAAGGGTCCTCCTCAAAATTCTACCCAAGTTTCCAATTGCGGGGGGAGATGAAATTTTGATTGAATTGTGACCAAACCTATAGGGCTGCCTACGTATCCCCTCTTAAATGGGGATCAGGTCAGGCATAGTTCAATTTACATCATATAAAGAAAATATGAAGGTTACACATAGTAACGCTTGACTACATCTGAGTTAATTGGCTTTGGCCAGACTTCTCCGTCCATCTCTGCAAATATGAGGGCTCCTTCTGTCAGAACTCGGTGAACCATGTATGGACCCTGCCATTTGGGAGAGAATTTCCCCTTGGCTTCATCTTGATGCGGATTTTTTTTTTCAACACCAGCTGCCCCGGTGTGAACTACCTCAACTTGACTCTTTTGTTGAAGGCTCTGGACATTCTTTTCTGGTAGTGTCGACTATGGCAGACTACATTCATTCTCTTTCCGTCTATAAGGGCTAGTTTCTCATAACGACTTTTTACGCACTCTACGTCGTCGAGCTCAACTTCTTGTATGATCCTTAGGGAAGGAATTTCTACTTCACCGGGAATGACAGCCTCTGTACCATAAACCAGCATATAGGGGGTTGCCGCGGTTGATGTGCGGACTGTGGTGCGATACCCCCAATAGAGAAAATGATAACTTCTCGTGCCACTGTTTATGCTTTTCTATCATTTTCCTTAATATTTTCTTGATATTCTTGTTGGTGGCTACTACATCTCTATTCATTTGAGACTACAGGCTGTGGAATTCTTGTGTCTGATTTTAAAAGTTTCACACATATATTTCATCAAGTCACTATTGAGGTTGGAGATATTATCAGTAATGATCAACTCTGGAATCCCGAATCGACAAGCAATGTGGTCACGGACAAAGTCTGCCACGACTTTCTTAGTTACTGCTCTGTAAGATGTTGCTTCTACCCACTTGGTGAAATAGTCGATGGCTACTAAGATAAACCTGTGTCCATTGGAGGCGGCAGGCTCGATTGGTCCAATAACGTCCATTCCCCAGGCGGAGAATGGCCACAGTGAGCTTGTTGCATTAAGCTCATTTGGAGGTACCTTTATCATGTCTGCATGTATCTGACAGTGGTGGCATTTCCAAACATACTGGATGCAGTCTATTTCCATATTCATCCAAAAGTAACCAGCCCGGAGTATCTTCTTTTCTAAGAAAAACCGTTCATATGTGGACCGCAGGTCCCAATATGAATTTCCTCTAGTAGCTTGGATGCTTCTTTCGCGTCAACGCACCTTAATAGTCCCAACCCAGGAGTCCTCCTGTATAGGATTCCTCCACTATGAAAGAAATTGTTGGACAATCTCCGAAGTGTGCGTTTCTGAGTAGGATTTGGAAGTTCTGGGTACTCTCCTTTTGCCAAATATTCCTTGATGTCATGAAACCAAGGCTTTCCATCTGCTTACTCTTCAACATGGGCACAATAAACTGGCTGATCATGGATCTTTACTGGAATGAGATCAATGAAATTCTTGTCTGGATGTTGTATCATTGATGATAAGGTAGCCAATGCATCGACGAACTCATTCTGGACTCTGGGAACATGTTCGAACTTCGTCTTCGTGAACCTCTTCCTCAATTCCTGTACCTGATGCAAATACAGGAGTAACTTGGAGTTCTTGGTTGCCCATTCTTCTCGTACATGATATATAAGCAAGTCTGAATCTCCAATTACTAGTAGCTCTTGAATATTCATGTCAATGGACATTTTGAGCCCTAGGATGCAAGCTTCATACTCGGCCATATTGTTGGTGCATGGGAACCTGACTTTGGCGGACACCGGATAATGTTGACCGATTTTTGATACTAGGACTGCTCCTATGCCAACTCCTTTGAAATTCGCTGCTCCATCGAAAAACATTCTCCAACCGTCATAGGGTTCTGCAATGTCTTCTCCTATGAATGATACCTCTTCATCAGGAAAATTTTTGTATTCTCCATCCACGGGATTCTCAGCAAGGTGGTCTGCCAGTGCTTGTCCCATGACTGCTTTTTGAGTTACATAAATAATGTTGAACTCACTCAACATGATTTGCCACTTGGCTAGCTTGCTAGTGGGCATGGGCTTCTGAAAGATGTACTTCAAAGGATCCATCCTTGATATGAGATATGTAGTATATGCACAGAAGCAGTGCCTCAGCTTCTGAGCCACCCAAGTTAAAGCATAACAGGTGTGCTCTAATAGAGAATACCAGGCCTCATACGGGGTGAACTTCTTACTGAGAGAATATATGGCCTGCTCCTTCCTCCCTGTTTCATCATGCTGCCCCAGAATGCAACCGAAAGCTCCATCCAATACTGAAGGTAGAGTAATAAGGGTCTACCTAGCTCAGGAAGGACCAAGCCTGGTAGTGTTGACAAGTACTCCTTGATTCTATCGAAGGCCTTTTTTCAGTCATCAATCCATTTGGTAGCGGCGTCCTTCTTCAACATCTTAAAGATTGGCTCACAGATAACTATAGACCGTGCTATGAACGGGCTGATGTAGTTAAGTATTCCCAAGAAACTCATCACATCATTCTTGTTCTTTGGTGGTGGCAATTCTCGAATAGCTTTGACTTTTGATGGATCTAGTTCCATTCCTCGGCAACTCACAATAAACCCAAGCAATTTTCCAGAAGGAACCCCAAATGCGCACTTCATAGGATTCAGTTTCAGGTTGTACCTTTGCAATCTATTGAAGAACTTCCTCAAATCTTCCATATGATCAGTGGCCTTCTTGGACTTGATGATGACATCATCTACATATACCTCAATCTCCTTGTGTATCATATCATAGAAAATGGTAGTCATGGCCCTTATGTAGGTGGCCCCTGCATTCTTCAGGCCGAACGACATCATCTCATAACAGTACATTTCCCACGGCGTAATGAAAGCTATTTTCTCAGCATCTTTGTCATCCATCCATATCTGATGATAACCAGCGAAACAATCTACAAATGACTGAAACTCATGCTTGGCGCAATTGTCAATTACGATGTGTATGTTCGGCAAAGGAAAGTCATATTTGGGACTGACCCAGTTTATATCCCGGTAGTCGACGCAGACTCTGACCTTCCCATCCTTCTTTGGCACTGGCACAATGTTGGCTAACCATGTCGGGTATTATACTACCTTGAGAACCTTATCTTTGACCTGTTTGGGGACTTCTTCCTTGATTTTCAGACTCATATCAGGATTGAACTTTCTGAGCTTTTGCTTTACCGGTGGGCACATTGGATCGGTTGGCAATTTATGAGCCACAATAGATGTACTTAGACTTGTCATGTCATCATACGACCAGACGAATATGTTCTCATATTCCTTTAGAAATTCTATGTATTCCTTCTTTTCTGATGGCGATAAGTGAACGCTGATTCGTGTTTCCTTGACGTTTTCTGCATCTCCCAAGTTAACAATTTTTGTCTCGTCCAGGTTGGAATTAGGTTTATTCTCAAAGTTCTCAACTTCTTTTACAATCTCATCTGGTATGTCATCTTCCTCTTAATCAATGTCCATTTGTTGCGTTGTCTCATTGCATGTCACAGTCATCGGTTCATCAAGATAAGTAATAGTAATGTTTTATAAGTAAAGTAATGAGAAAAAAATAACATGAGTGTTGATTCATAAGAAAAATCAAAATGCTTTGATAAATTGCATAACTATTTTGAACATTGGATATCTTATTGTGGGAATTGAAAAATGCAAAAATAAAATCATTTAGTAAATAAAATGGTGCATGATGCTTTTTTTAGCCTTGCTACCCCGAGGCTCGCCGGGCTTTGGTTGTCCTGATAGTCTACTTATTGAGGTGTGCCCCTCTGCTCACAGCCTGTATGGAAGGGCATTCCTCCCCCTCCTCCTCGAGAACAACACAACAGTCCATGTCATTGTCTTCTAGGAACAAGTTCTTCACCGCTGCCAGTGCTTCTTCTTCGTCTGACCCATAAATAATGTTGGCCTATTGGAAAGTCTACTCCAAATACGGTATTGGCTGCTCTAGTGGATAGTAAGGACCACGCCATGGTGGTGACCAGTTGTTGAACTCCTCCCAGGTGTAATCATATCCCAGACCGAAAGTAGTGCCATGCTTCTTGAGTTTTATAGCCTTAGAGATTCCTTGGAGGTTCTTGCCGAGCCCCTTGTCAGGTTCGTACCCACTCCAATTTAGTATACTCTCGATCTTGCTATCCTACCATTTGTCCTTGTCAACAGTATTTACCTGTTCGATGTGATGGTAAGTCTCTTCACCTAGCTTCTTTCTTCCTTCGATTGCCGGAATGGTCTGGCAACTGTATATAGGGTTGCTACCGTCTCCATGAATTATCACCTCTTGGTGATTCCATTCGAATTTTACTACCTGATGCAGTATTGATGCTACAGCCCCAGCAGCATGAATCCATGGCCGTCCCAGTAGCAGGTTGTAAGATGCTGGCACGTCAGTCATCTGGAAATCGACATCGAACCATGTCGGTCCCATTTGCAAGCATAGAACAATCTCGCCAATGCTGGACCTCTGAGAACCATCGAAGGCTTTCACACCGATTGCCCCATCCTTTATCTCATGCAGTCTAACTTCTTAAGTGTTACCAGTGGACAAATGTTGAGACTGGAACCTCCATCGATCAGGATTCTGGTGATAAAATAGTCCTTGCATTGCACGGGATATGCAGTGCCTTGTTGTGCCCCAAAGCTTTAGGTGGCAGCTCGTCCTCATGAAAGATGATCTTATGGCTCTCCAGCACTTGTCCTACCACGTTAGCCATTTCACTGCTAGTGATGTTGCTTGGTACATATGCTTCACTCAGCACCTTTAGCAGAGTATTCTTGTGTGCCTCAGAATTTTGTAACAAAGCAAGAATGGAGATTTGCGCTGGTGTTTTGTTCAATTGGTCGATGACAGAGTATTCCTTGGCTTGTATATTTCTCCAAAGGTCATCTGGACCTGTTTTAATGATGGGTGGCCAGTTGGAGGTCTACTTGCTTGACTCAGCTAGATGTTCAGGGGTATAGACTTTACCAGTTCTTGTCATACCCTGTGCTGCAATAGTCTCTTCGAACCTGACCTTGCTTTTCCTCCTCGCCTCGGCTGTATAATCCCAGGGTACAGCCTTTGTATGGAATGGTGTCTTGGTCGACATTGCCATTGGGATCGGCGTGGCTATCCTTACTCCGAATGGAGCATGTGCTTTGGGTGGTAAAACTGCAACTTCAAATGGTGTCGGTGCATTTGCCGGAGACACGAATTTGACCTCAATTGGTGTTGGTGTCTTAGGGGACAATGTTGCTTCAAATTCAAGTGGTACAGTCAAGTTCACCTCGGCATCCTCAGATGGTTGAATCTGGACTATGATTGTATTGAGAGTAACTATTAGCTTCTTTGGGTCATCACCTTCTACAATCAATCAATTGATCTATCGGGATCCCAATCATCCTCTATTTCAATCATGCGGATACCTCCACCCTTATGGTCTGGTAGGGGGTTGTTGCAGACATTTGGAGCATGTTCCTTTGCCATAATAATCTTGTTATCAATTAAAGTCTGGATCTTGTCTTTCAAGGAACGACATTCATCGATGTTGTGCCATTTCATGCCGGAGAGGTATGCACATGATTTGTTTGGGTTAAACCACTGAGAAGGGTTCTCAAGGGTTGCAACAGGGATAGGGGTGAGATAACCAGCAGCTTTGAGTCTCTCATAAAACTGGTCAATGGGTTCAGCAATGGTCGTATATTGTTTTGAAGGTCTGTAATCAAAATTAGGTCGGGGTCTAGGGAAGTTTTGGTGTGCTGGAGGTGATTGATAGTGGGATGGTTGAGCATTGTAGGTTTGGTAGACATGAGCGGGTTGGGAATATCTAGGTGAAGTAAGTTGATATGTGGGAGGTGGAGGTGATTGATAAGTGGGTGGTGGAGCTATATAGAAGGGTGAGGGTGCTTGGTAGTTCAGAGTGGGCTGATATGTGAGTAGAGATATTGGATAAGTTTGGTATTTGATAGGGGATTTGGTGCTTTTTACAACCATTACGACCCTCACATCCCTTTTCTTGGACACACCACCGGATTGTAAGGCCTTATTTGTAGCTTGCAAGGCCTCAAAGTTTGTAACCATACCGCTTTTGATACCCTCTTCAATTCTTTCACCTAGTTTGATAATTTCGGAAAATTTGTGGCTTTCAATCATCATTAGTCATTCATAGTATTGTGGGTCTTGGGCTCAGACAAAGAATTTGTTCATCTGTTCCTCCTCTAAGGCAGGTCTGACCTTAGCAACTTCGGACCTCCAGCGAGTAGCATTCTCACGAAACATTTTTGTAGGCTTTCCTTTAGATTCTAAATATAGAACACATCCAGCGCATTCTATGTGTTAAACCTGAACCTGTCCATAAAGTCGGACGCCATGCTTACCCAGCTTGACCACTTCTTTGGATCTTGGCTGATGTACCAGGACAATGCATCTACTTTCAAACTCCACATAAACAGCTTCTTGCGGATTCTCTTGCCTTTCCCTACTCTAACTAGCTTGTCACAGTAAGTCCTCAAATGGACCCTTGGATCACCTATACCGTAAAATATTTCGAACTTCGGAGGTTTTTACCCCTCGGGTAGTTTGACATCGGGTTGTATGCAAAGATCTTTATAGTTCAGCCCTTCGATTCCTTTGCTTCCTTCAATGCCCTGAATCCGGCTAGTTAATTTCTTAAGCTCTTCAGCCAGGTTTTTGATAAGCATATCCTTTTCATCAGACTTAGGTGTGCTCGAAATAGGTTGGGTGGAGTGTGTCATGGTCTCCACATAGATAAGGGTGTTATGGTGGGTGTGAAAGTGGTCGTTTGTAGAGTTTTAGGTTTCTGGGATGAGTAGTGGAGTATTGTTTGGGGTATGGCAGGTGTTGCATTGTTTCTTTGGTGGAACAGTGTGATGGTAAGAAGCAATATGATTCTATTGCTTTGGGATGTTTTGAGGAGGTGTAGGGTTTTGAGTATTGGGGAAATTGATATCTAGGGTGCTGAGGGAAAATGATAGGCTTGCCAGATTCCGAACCTGATCGAGCTCTTCTTGGATTTTTAGCAGTTTTTGTTCAAGTTGGGATACATTTTCCTGAGTACCATGGCCATTGGTGGCCTCTACCCGCTCAGCTGAATTCTCCTTTCTAATGTTGTTCAAATCTTCCATCTTGCCTTTGTTCTTGTTTTTGACAGGACTAAGAGGAGGAGTGGGTGGAGGACCCCTGTATCTCATGGAATAGGATGATGTTGCCAGACTGCACGAACTTACCTTTGGGGAGGGGAATAATAAAAACAAAAACAAAGAATAAAACAAAAAGGTAACCAAGTTAGTGAGGATCATAAAAAGTATTGCAATAATTAAACACATAGTGCGGGAATGTAAATCGTGTCCTAATTTGGGGACCTGTTTGTGCCCGAGGTAGGCCTAGTGAAAAATTATTTTGGAGAACTTAGAATGCTAAATGCCTCATTTTATTTATAAAAAGTAGACGAATCCCAAATTGACACTAAATAAACAGGAAATAAAAAGTCACTAATGGTCGTTGGCCTTATTACAATTTATAAAGCAAAAAGATAAACTCCTATCTACTTGGTCCCTGAAGGACCTTCCCTAGATTCAGCATCCTTGCCTCTGTCGAATAGCTTCCCCAAATCGCGAAGTCCCAGCAACAGGTATGCTCCGACTAGGTGTCCGCCTTCGCTTCCTTCAGCATTTTGACAATCTTCGACCCTTTTGAGAAACTTTCTCTCCAATTCCACTATGCCTCACTCCAAGTATCCTAGTCGCTTGTTGGCACTGACAGCCATGTCCTTCTATTCCTCAATAAGCTTCTGGTTGGACTCTTGTATCTCGCGGTGCTCTCTTTCGCATTCTCATATCCTTTTGCATAGTTGGTTGTATTTGACCTGTGCCTCGGCCCTTTCATCTATAATCCTGTGACCTCGAGAAAACCATGACTGGCCCAGACCATCATGATTGTCTTCCAACCAACCTAAGTAAAAAGGAGCATAACCAGCATGATACCGGTCTGGCTCGATGGTATCTCTCCCCATTATGATCTTGCAGTGCCATATGTGCTGAGCTTGGCACTTGTAAGGACTATCATCATTCTGGAAGTCAGCCCGGAAATGACTCATCTTGTCGACCCTTGGTATAACTTGCTTCTTACCTGCTTGCCTCATAACTCAGAGAGGGACGTAAGAGTATGTTTTTCTCAGACCGATTAGTATCAGGAAAGGTGCATCTCTGGATCGGGCGATGAATTCCTCGGTCAGAAACCACTCGAACATCCATTGGACCCATTCCTCAATCAGGTTATCAAATAGCTCAACCCATCCTTTGGCATCCTCCAGCTGAGCGAACATATTGGGTATGTAATTCATTCGCTTTGGATGATGGAAAGTGATGTGATCATCCCAATCCCTTCGCTGAATCTCTTGTCGATATTCGCCCTTTTGGAGATGCTCCATGAGCCAGAGTTGAAGTAATAAACTGTAGCCTTCAAAGTGTTTTGCTCCTCGTTGACACTTCTCCAAGGCTCGATATATATCTGCAATGATCATGGGCACGATGCTGAATGGTTGCCCACCAATCCCCTCCATTAGGGTCTTAGTTACCATAGCCAGTCTGGTATAGATTCTTGCTTTCTTCATTGGGAATACAATCAGGCCCAGAAAATAAAACAAGAAAACGAAAACCCTACGATGGATGTTCCCCAAGGATGTGATGGCAAATTCGTTAAGGTAGGTACGGTAAGATTTGCTGTGACCGTACATTTCATACAAGTAGTCAAAAGGGATATAGGATTTCTTTAGATATGTCAATTCTGGATTTTTCTTCAAACCCATCATTTTGAGAAAACCCCTGCCTTTGCGGTTCTCAGGCATCAGCAGACCCGGAGTTCCCACACTAGACTGGCCAATCCTCCTATCTCCTCTAGCAAGGGTGTCATTTCAATGTCTCCAAAGCGGAACACAGCCCTTTCGCAATCCCAAAACAGCTTGGCAGCTTCTATGATCATATTGTTAGGTTGGATATCCAGGAGGGAAGGTAGGTTTCCCAGATACTTTCTAATGAGAGTTTGATCACTAGAGTGAAGATCTTTCCACCAGCTTAGCAGTCTTGGGTGGATGTTGGTGAACATGCCGAATCTAGGGACTTCGTACCTCATATTTCTGCAAGACAAATAAGGATAGGCCCTTACCTCCACCAGACTCGACTATTTTATACCAACAACTAGCATGAAGCATTTAGTTCTCCAAATAAATGCACAGAACGTGGTGATTTCTATTTGGGTTTAGGAAAACCCAATGGACTTTGGACAAGGCTATCTTAAAGGATCATTATGTGGATAACATAACTGACCTGGTTAGGTTTGACCATAATGCATGCACAATTTGAACAGAGTAAGGTTTCTATGGGGTTTTAGACTAGTACAACTCAAGGGGGAAGGCACGGAACCGTCTACTGCACCGATGATCGACTGGTTTTACTGTAAATATGCCTTTCCGAATTTAGGAGATACTGATATAAGAAGAGCGCAACCACTCTTTATAAGCGTTGCAGTGGTATTTGTTTGGCATGAGTGGAGTATGATGTTGAGCATGATTATTCAACAATTAAAGTCACGTTGGAATGTATTTGCACGTTAAGGAAGCGATAAAAATACAACAATTTTGTAATTTAAAGCGGCAATAAAGGAAAGAAACGAAGAAGATATGTCAGTTTTACTTTTTGAAAAGAAAGTAAGTGCTTAAAGGAATTAAACAAGTAATGCACATAAGGGAGAGTACAAATTCACAAGAACAATCTGAAGTGGTAAAAGCCTAATATTGTCACGACCCAAACTAGAGGGCCATGACTAGCACCCGACCATACTTGCCGAGCACCAACGTACATTTCATCTAACCTTCATTATTATCTTTTAGGGCTGACGAGATCAATATAAATGGTAGACCTGGATCATGGACAACCAACAATAAAATATGACGGCATGAACATACATAGCAGGGGATGACCAGACAATCAAGAAACTACATATAAGGTATGAGCTACCACGCTACCATGAAAGACTATATAACAAAAACCAGCCGACAAGGCATACCAAACTATACATGAGTCGACACTTGTCTATGAGCCTCTAAATGAACATAAGTGCTGCAACATAGCCGGAACAGGGCCCCGACATACCCATAATGTCTATAACAAAAATGCATACCAAGACCAAGGCAAGTCCGGAGAAGGGATCTCGCCAATCACCGCTGAACTGGACAGCCTACTGTGGTGGAGGAGCTGCACCTGCCTATCTATCAGGACCTGCAGCATGACATGCAGCGTCCACAAATAAAAGGACGTCAGTACGAATAAAGTACTGAGTATGTAAGGCAAGGAACCATAAATACGATCAGTAATGTAAGCAAGGATAGAGAATATACAACCTGTAACATCTTAGTACCTCTGAGGGCTACTTACATGAAATGCATGATACATATGTATAAATACATAAACCTTTAAAGCATTCGCCTCTGTGGGCATCATCATCATCATATCGTACCCGGCCATAATAGGCTCGGTAGAATCGTACCCGGCCACGTGGAGCTCGGTAAAACCCAACTGATCAGTGGTTGCACAATAGGTGCCGTACCCGGCCAACTATAGCGTGGCTCGGTAGAGTAAAATAGATACATATATATAATGCATGCTCGACTCATGGAATCACATTCTAAACCTTTCGGAGTGACGTAAGGTCGGTATCCTCTGTACACGTTATTAGGACTAACTCTTCACTATGAACCTTATAAGAATCAGGAAGTACCAACAACATTGATAACATAAGAATAAGAGAAGCAACATTAACATCAATCGTTCCATAAGAGGGAAAACAATGTAAGTACTGCTAGCTTCTAAGAGTAGAGTATCTTGGAAGCTCGTTCATTACATTATGTACAATCGGAGTCGTGCAAAAGAAGGAAAGGGATAGCCTCACATACCTTGTATATACTGCCCCAATATCAAGCTATGCAATTGTCAAAACTCCTTAGTCTACAATAAGAGAAACGATACTATCGTTATCATTTAAGCGTCATAACTATTATGTATCGACCACAACCTATTTTACGATGAAACGGACAGCACCTACCCTATATATATGACCTCACACCATTCAAAACAGTCACCAAACAGCCCAAACAACATCAATAATAAACATATTGAGCCTCCCAAAATAGTCCACACACAGCCTAATCACTCCATACATACGACGACCACCGTAGTCGTGTCAAACAACCTGGAAATGTTACGAATAACTATCAGCCCATAACCCTACATATATATGGTGTTTCTCCACACCCTTCCTCCTCCAAAACTCCACAAGAACAGTAGTAAAATACGCAGCCCAATAGCAACGCAAAACAGTCCACAAAACAATAACATTACTACCATGCCTTTCGATATATATTTCACAAGTTCTAGCTTCAATGGCTTAGCCGCAACTTGGATAATCTTAAATACATATAGAGTAAGAGGTTCCTTACCTTTATACAGAAAGAAAAACTCCAATTTGACCTTAAATTTCCATGAAATATCCCTCCAATGCTGCCACAACAACAAAAAAGCGAAACTAGCGATCAATTAGTGTTTTTCGGCACTAGAATCACTTTAGAAGGCTTGAAATCACCTAGGATTGATATTAAGAACATGAGGGAGTATTTACAGAACATAAACCCTTTAAAACAACCTCCCACACGAGCTGAAACGACACAAAAATGAGCAACAACAAGAAGAACAAGAGACTTACTAGCGCCACGGAATTCCCGACACTTGATTTGTGTTGTTTGCCCTTTTTGGGTCTTGAATCTTGAGAGAACCTTAAGAGGATGTTCCTAGGGTTATAAGGTCTGAAAATAGTGAGAAGAAATGACTTAAAACGGGTTGGAGGCATCCTATATAGGTCCAAATATCTTAAACCGCCTTAGTGGACCCCATAAAGAGGTGCTTGGCGCAGACTCGCGAAAATGCGTATATCTCTCTACTCCGAGATAGTATCGATGAACGGTTTAATGAGTTGGAAACTAAACTCATAGATAATTAATTTGGTTGGTAGATCACCCCGTAATTACTTGTAAATTAGGAGAAAAGATTAGAAACATTTGACCTAATGTTTAAGTAAAATTATGAACCTAAGTTGCGACAACTTTTGTTGACTTTTGTTTCATAACTCGTTTGACTTCAAGACTTATGATACGGATATTATATGATTAAAATACCTTAATACATGACCTCTTGAGTGTATTAAGCACCGCTAGATTTACCTAAAAATACGAGCTACAACATCCTTGATTCATTTAACTTCTAATACTTGTTAATCACCCTTATACACTCTTGTATCACTTAAGACCATAGGATTGACTTCGTATCATCTCAAAGATAATTCATTATTGGATTTATGTTAACTAATATATGACATGAACTAACACATGTGGATATGGGTTGTAACAAATATCCCCAGCAGAGTCGCCATGCTGTCGTGCCCCCCTTTTCCCTCTTTGCATCGGAAAATCAGGTTTATGACATTTTGGGTATAGGAAAACTCATTCCTTCTAGGAACTGGGTTTTGCATTTGAAGAGTCTCCACCTAATGATTTAAGGTGCATTAGGACACCTACAGGGTTCATTTCTAAGTTTGTTTGATAACCAGAGATAGGGTAAGGGCTTGAAATTATCCTAAGAGGAAGGTGTTAGGCACCCCTCAAGATCCACTAGTGGGGTTCCCGGCCAGATAGTTTTGTGAATTTTGTACAATTAGCATATAGACGAGTATAGGCTTAAATAGTAGGGGATTTAGGTTTAAACACGTAAGAGCTTGAAAACAATTATTAAAAGGCAAATTTTGAAAAGGAGTTACAATTCTACAAATACTTGAGAATATAAAAGGGAGGGGGTCCTAGGTTTATTCATAATATAGATCACATCAATGCGATATCCGGTATGACACTCCTCAGAATAGGGGATACGCGTGGTATTAGCGCACCGGTCATCATATACATATCTACCCTTCCCACCCCATTAAGGCATTAAAGCGCGGATTGGTCTCGACCCCTATTGCATGCTATTACCCATCCCATTCCTATCAGTCCCGGAGGAATTTAGGACCACTATTCCTATAAGAAGGAAGGATTTTAGGTTGACTCTTGGGTTTTAAAGGTAAAAAAGGTTAAGGCGACATACAAAACACGTAGGACTGCATATTAGGGGAAACATATAAACAATTAAGAGGCTCATATATACCTCCTCAAATAAAGCACATAAATAGCATGACTTAAGTACATCTAGGGTCAGAATTTAAAGGTACTAAGACAGAGGGTTCTAATTGTTGAAGCAGACCAATTTATTACATAACTCAGATAAGTAGTCCGAATCAGGCTTGCCTGCTGGTTGTAGCAGTTGGTAATTAAACAAAGGCGAATTCAATTTTATCGTTATCACCTAGGGCTTGCCTAAGTGTGTATTGGTGAGGCCCTATGAGCATGATGTCTATTATTGATTAGGAATGCAGTAAAGAAGTGGTTAATTTAAAACAGGCGATTTGGACCTTATAGGCATGCTTTCTAAACCATATTAATAAAAGGAGTAGGATGTTTAAACTGATTCAGAATAGTACGAGTCAAACTGATTTTGAAACTAGACTAGTTTCAGATCCTATAGGCATGATCTCTATTATTGCTAATTTTTAATTCCTATAGACATGATATCTAGTTGAACGTGAAATGAAGCAGGCAGGACTTACTTGAAATTCCTATAGGCATGATTTCTATGAAAAATACTGATTTTAATCTTATAGACATGACAACTAATTTCGAAGCTGATTTTAACCTTGTAGACATGACATCTAATTATAGCCATTTAAATCCAATAGGCATGTTATTTAAGTGCGAGAAAGTAAAGCATGAAGAACTTGAATTAAAATAAAACAGATCCTATAGCCATGTTCTCTACCCTTCTAATAGCTAAACATGCATAGTTACCCAACCCTTTTTACTAGCCAGCCCCCATATTTGTTACAAATTATTTCAAACCAAAATGACTGAATTACATCAGAAAAAGTGTAAAATAAGAAGTTACAACCATAGAAAGCCTGATTCTGACTTCCTCTCTGAGTTATGGAATAAACCACCTCAAATGCCAAGGATGTTCAAAGCCTTTCTCAGACTTGGGTGTGTCAAAGTTCCCTAAAGGTCTCAAGGGACCCCGGGCAGTGCTTACACCTAGGTTGCATAACCAGACAGAGATGAGTGCAGTGTGGAAGGGCCAACCCTTATGTGTCCAAGTTCGGAGGGAGCTCAAAGGTCCCAACGCAAGGCTCACACAAGAGGGACAAAACCAAAGTTCTAAGAATATAGAGGAAGTGCAGAACACAGTTGAAAGAGATCTATTTGAAAAAAGTAAATGGTAAAAGGGATTTGAAAACAGTAGTAGTAAAACTCAAACTACACAGAATCAACAGTTACACACAGGGGTCAGGGGTTTTGGGAATACATTGCGTGAAGCATATGACCCCCAGAAAGGGTCAGGTTTGGTCATGCACGTCAATAGATGATGATGATGCATTCACATTGAGGGAAATTGTTAGTCCCAATTGATGCTTGTTGAGGTTACTTTAGGATAAGCAGGAATTACGTGGGTGTTGTCCATTGAGGGGTATGTCTCATTTTATTTGCTTGAGGACAAGCAAAGGGTTAAGTTTGGGGGAGTTGATAACTGTGATTTTTACATGTTTTATACCCATTCTTACCTAAGCTTTGTGCATTAACTGCTATAAATTTTTCCCAAAATGATTACAAGTTGCGCTTGATTGCAGGTTTGAACGACAAGATGACAAATACCAAAGATCGGCTAAAAAAGGAGTGAAATCTGCCAAGTGTCAAAAGACAACTGAAAGGGGGAACAAAATGACCTGTGCGATCCGCACTGTTTTGTCACGCGGCCGCACAGGAGAGTTCAGAGGATGGGCATTTTCAAGGTCAACCTGCGTGGTCCGCACTGTTTTGCCACGCGGCCGTGCAGGAAAGTTCAGAGGCCATGCCATTATTAAGTCAAGATGCACGGTCCGCGCCCCTTTTTACACGTTCCGCGCCTAAGAGTGTCAGAGACCCAATCATTCAAGGCAAAAGCCCACGCAGCCGCACACCTAATCAGTACGGTCCGCGTGGATGAAGTTCACGCGGCCGCGCGTCACATTTGTGCGGTCCGCGTACCCAGTACCAGAAGCAAGATATGAAGACCCAAAACCCTATGCGGCTGCACGTCATTTGTGCGCGGTCCGCGCCAGACCCTCAGGGGTATTTTTGTCCGGTTTTTCCTGTGTAGTATAAATAGAACATTTTACTATTTAGGATCAGTTTTTTTGGGAGTTTTGGTTTCGTATCAGATAGCAGCTGAACTCGAGATTTCATGGTTTTAGCCTATTTTGGGCAATTTCTTCTAGTATTAACGTGAAATTGAGTAGATTAACATTGTAGTTAATTATTATGTCAATTTCATCTACTATTTCTTCAATTTCTGTTTCTATTATGGCTAGCTAAACCCATTAGCTAGGGTTGTGGCTCAACCCTAGTGTGGGTAATTAATGGGTGTGATTGTTTAGTGCATGAATGATGTTGGGTATTTGTTATTTGGATTAATCTTATGTTTTCATTAAGATTTGGTGGTTGCAAACACTAAGTCTAGCTTAGTGAGTCTTGACTCTTCTTGAGAAAGAGAGTCTATGACCCCAAGATTAATTCCAACAAGGAATTGGGATGGACCCATGAGAATGGTAGTCCCAATTAACGGGTTAAACCTCGAGAGAGTAATTACCCAACTTGAACCATAAGTTGCTTGGGCAAATTGGCCTACCCAATTGGTCTCGAGAGAGTCAATGGGGAAAAATCACTCTCTCTACCGAGAGGTGTGAGAGTGGGCGCAAAAGTGCAACGGTTATAGCATAAGTCCCATATTCATCATTCTTACATTAGGAATCTCTACCCGTTAGTTGACCACCTAGATGCATGCGACGACCCTAGTGCCTTTCTCTATATTGCGTACAACTTAGAATCAATATCTTAGCCTAACTTAGCTTTAAATTTGTAGTTGCTATATTGTAGTTGATAATCAAAAGAAAACCAAAAATGTTAGAAGATCAATTAGGAGCTAAAACATAGTCCTAGACCATACAAACACTTAACTCCAAATTGAAGCTCCCTATGGAAAATTGACCCTGATACCGCTATTGGGTAAAAGTATTAGCGCCCACTCTTCCTTAGGTTGAGTCCGCTGCGATCACTTTTGGCGCCGTTGCCGGGGAACTTTACGGTGTTGACTATTTGTGTAGCTAGTATTGTGTTTTGCTTCTCTTTCCTTCTTATTTACTGACTTTGTTTGTGTCGATCAATCAGGTACAATGGCTCGTAATGCAAATGACCCTCTCGGCAATGTGATAGCAGGGGAGGAGGTAGAGGATCTAGAACAAGATGAGGTATTACCTCAACTCCCACAGAGAGGCCGGCATGTCAATATAAATGCAAATGAGAACAACAACATTCCAGACCTTCCTCTGGCACCACCGAGAGTGGTTCCCAGAGTTCTACCAAATCAAGGATACGCCGGTGCTATTGTTCCTCCCCGAATCCGGGCGGGGAACTTTCAAATGACAAATGTTATGCTGACCTTGCTCGAGCAAAGAGGTTATTTCACGGGTGCCTCCAATCAAAATGCCAACAAGCACTTGAAGGGGTTCATAGATACATGTTGGGGTAGCAAGCAGACAAACATGTCCGAGGATGCGTTGAGATTGAGGCTTTTCCCATTTTCTCTTCGAGGTAAAGCATTGGATTGGTTAGAAAGGCTCCCCTATCATTCTATTACAACATGGGATGAATTGGCGGACAAATTTATTGCCAAGTTCTTCTCTCCAAGTCACATGGCAGCTCTTCGGGATGAAATTCTAGCTTTCAAGCAAGAGCCAACAGAACCTTTGCATGAGATATGGGAAAGATATAGAACAATGGTGAAAGAGTTCCCTAATAACGACATGACCGAAGCTATGATTCAACAAACCTTTTATCGGGGCATCAACACCACAAATCAATGCATTGTGAACCAATTGGCCGGAGGGAACTTTATGAAACTTTCTTACCAAGAGGCATGTGATGTACTTGATGAAATGGCCGACACCTCTTCGGCATGGCAAAGCCGAGAAAACGTGCCCCAAGGTGACCCCACGGTCATCCATTTGCACAAGGAATTGCACGATCATGGCCAAGCTATAGCCGAGCTTACAACAACTATGAATCAATTGGCAAAGGCGCAATTGCAACAAGTCCAAAACCCGCGCCAAGTCAACGCAATGGAAGGTGTTTCTATGTTGAAAAGGAGGCAAAGAGGACAACAACCTCAAGGTAATTGTGAACAATATGACAACAACAATGATGGTAGTGGATATTCGAATGAAGGTTTTGATGACCAAAGTGAGGAAGTCCAATATGTCAACAACTATCAAGGGAATAGAGGTAATCAAGGGAATCAACAATGGATACCCCAAGGTAATTGGGGCAATCAACAAGGTGGCAATTGGAATTACAACAACAATCAAGGAGGCAATTGGGGGAACAATAATTCGGGGAATCAAGGTAATTGGAACGAGAACAACAATTGGAACAACAACAATGGTTGTCAAGGTGGTTGGAACAACAATGGTGGACAAGGTAATAGGGGGCAAGGCTTTCAAAGGCCCCCAATATATCAACAACCCAATAACCCGCCTCCCTTTCCCTATCAAGGTCCGAGCTCGTCCAGAAGCGAGATGGGGAGAATTGAAAGCATGTTCGAGCAAATGATGAAAAAGAACCAAGAATCCGAGGCCCAATTAGCTTCGCATAACACATCTATCTGGAACTTGGAAGTGCAATTAGGCCAAATCTCTCAGTTTTTAAATACTCGCCCAAAGGGTGCTCTACCAAGTGATACGGTAGTAAACCCCAAGGGTGGGCACAATAATCATATGATGGCAGCGACAACGCGAAGTGGAAGAGGCGGTGATGTGCATGCCTCAAGAGGAAACCAAGTTGCGGTAGATGAAGATGAGTTACGAAATGATGAGATCCCGTTGGTAGTTGAGGATGTTGTTGAACAAAGTGCAAGTGATGATGTGAGAATTGAAATTGATGAGGGTGAGGAGGAGACTCAAGAGGCCGTGAACCCGTCTAGTGAACACGTCATTGATATGCCCGAACCAGTGGTGCCAAAAGCCAAGGCACCCTTGCCTAGACCTAATCCGCCCTATCCTCAACAGTTGGTCAGGCAAAAGGGTGACAACCAATTTAAGAAATTCATTGAAATGATGAAGAGTTTGACTATCAACGTGCCTTTGGTGGAGGCACTCGAGAAAATGCCGGGATACACAAAGTTCATGAAAGATTTAGTTACAAAAAAGAGATCAATGGAGTGTGAGACAATCAAGATGACCCATCAAGTGAGCGCAATTGTGCATTCTATGGCTCCGAAACTTGAGGATCCCGGTGCATTCACTATCCCATGTACCATTGGAAGTGCTGACTTTGCAAAAGCCCTTTGTGACTTGGGGGCAAGTATCAATTTAATGCCATATTAACTTTTCAAGACCTTGGGAATCGGACAACCTCATCCAACTTCTATGAGGCTTCAAATGGCGGACCGGTCAATGAAGCGGCCTTTGGGAATTATTGATGATGTCCTTGTTCGTGTTGATAAGTTCATATTACCGGCCGATTTCGTGATCTTGGATTGCGAAGTGGATTTTGAGGTGCCTATCATTCTTGGAAGGCCCTTCCAAGTTACGGGGAAGGCCTTGGTTGATGTGGAAGCAGGAGAATTGACCTTCCGTGTTGGTGATGAAAAGGTGGTGTTCCACGTATGCAAATCAATGAGGCAACCAAATAGCACCGAGGTGTGCTCGTTTGTTGACATTGTCACGGCGGTGATAGTGGATGACACAAGCGCAATGGAAAATGTTGAGGACCCACTTGAGGCCGTGATATTGAACATGGATGTTGATGATGATGCTAGAAGGGTGGAGTGTGTGAACGCATTACATGGCATGGGCTCGTATTCTTATGAACCGAGAAAGTTATGTATTGATCTTGAAAACCGCAAAACTCCACCCACCAAGCCATCTATTGAGGAGCCACCGGTGTTGGAGTTGAAACCACTTCCTCCTCACCTCAGGTATGAATTTCTTGGTCCTAATTTCACTTTGCCGGTTATTCTTTCTTCTTGCTTGACTAACGTGTAGGTTGACGCCACTTTGGCGGTTCTTCAAAAGCGCAAGCAGGCGATTGGATGGACCTTGGCGGATATTCGGGGTATTAGCCCCGCGTTTTGCATGCACAAGATAATATTGGAGGAGGATGCTAGGCCGTCTCTTGAACATCAAAGGAGACTCAATGAGGCCATGCAAGAGGTGGTCAAAAAGGAAGTCATCAAGTGGCTTGACGCCGGTGTGGTGTATCCAATTTCTGACAGTTCGTGGACTTCTTCGGTACAAGTTGTGACAAAGAAGGGAGGAATGACGCTGGTGACCAATGACAACAATGAACTTATTCCGACTCGTACTGTGATGGGTTGGAGGGTATGCATGGACTACCGGAAGTTGAACAAGGTGACTAGAAAGGATCATTTCCCATTGCCGTTCTTGGACCAAATGCTTGATTGTCTTACGGGCCGGGCTTTTTATTGTTTTTTGGATGGGTATTCAGGCTATAACCAAATTCTCATTGCACCGGAAGACCAAGAAAAGACAACCTGCACATGTCCTTATGTCACATTCGCCTTCTCTCGAATGCCATTTGGATTATGTAATGCACCGGCTACCTTCCAATGATGTATGATGGCAATCTTCACCAACATGATGGAGGACATATTGGAGGTCTTCATGGATGATTTTAGTGTGTTTGGGGACTCATTTGGTGATTGCTTGCAAAACTTGGATCGTGTGTTGGCCCGATGCTAAGACACAAAATTGGTTTTCAATTAGGAGAAATGCCATTTTATGGTAGAAAAAGGAATTGTCTTGGGTCACAAAATTTCAAAAAGAGGAATTGAGGTTGATAAGGCAAAAATTAATGTTATCTCAAGGCTCCCTCCCCCTACTTCTGTCAAAGGGGTGAGGAGTTTTCTTGGACACATGGGTTTTTACCGAAGATTCATCAAAGACTTTTCTAAGGTAGTTAACCACTTGTGTAAATTGCTAGAGAAAGATGCCAAATATGTGTTCGATGAGAGATGCATGGAGGCTTTCAAGCTTCTAAAGCACAAGTTGACGACTACCCCCATCATTACCGCACCAAATTGGAGCTTGCCCTTTGAGCTCATGTGCGATGCTAGTGATGTTGCGGTGGGGGCGGTCTTGGGCCAAAGAATCAACAAAATGTTCCATCCGGTGTACTACGCAAGTAAGACAATGAATGAAGCTCAAAGGAACTACACGGTCACCGAGAAGGAATTGCTTGCCATTGTTTTTGCCATGGAGAAGTTTTGCCCACACCTTATGGGGGCCAAAGTGATTATTCATACCGATCATGCCGCCCTTAGGTACTTGATGACGAAGAAAGACTCGAAAGCGAGGTTAATGAGATGGGTGCTTCTTCTTCAAGAATTTGATTTGAAGATTGTTGATAGAAAGGGTAGTGAAAATCAAGTGTCGGACCACTTGTCTCGATTGGAGGAGAAAGGAAGGCCTTTGGACGACCTTGAGATAAATGAAGCTTTTCCGGATGAACAACTCCTCTCGGTTTCAATGCTAGACACGCCATGGTTTGCCGACATTGCCAATTATCTTGTTACCGGTGTGATTCCGTATGAGCTCTCTTCTAAAACAAAGGAAGAAGCTCAAGAGGGATTGTTTGGACTATTATTGGGATGAGTCGAATCTTTTCAAAATTTGCACCGATGGTGTAATTCCCCTGTGTGTTCCCGAAGAAGAGCAATTGAGTATTGTGGAAGCTTGTCACTCTTCGCCCTATGGTGGCCATCATGGCGGGGCGAGGACGGCGTCTAAAGTGTTGAGTTGTGGTTTCTATTGGCCTTCTTTGTTCAAAGATGCCGGTGACTTTGTGAAAAGATGTGATGAATGCCAACGTGCCGGAGGGATTTCGAAGAAAGATAAGATGCCCCTTAACACGATTCTAGAGGTTGACATTTTTTATGTTTGGGGGATAGACTTTATGGGACCATTCGTAAGTTCTTGTGGCAACACCTACATCTTGGTAGCGGTTGATTATGTGTTGAAATGGGTTGAGGCCATAGCTTTGCCAAATAATGAAGCTCAAAGTGTGGTGGCGTTCTTGAAAAAGAGTATCTTCACGAGGTTTGGCACTCCACGTGCTATCATCAGTGACGGGGGTTCTCATTTTTGCAATCGGGATTTTGACTCTTTGCTAGCCAAGTATGGGGTAAATCACATGGTGACCACTCCATATCATCCTCAAGCGAGTGGTCAAGTTGAGGTGTCCAACCGTGAGATCAAGAGTATTTTGTCCAAGAATGTCAATGCAAATAAGACCGACTGGTCGAATAAATTGGATGATGCTCTTTGGGCTTATCGTACAGCTTTCAAGACTCCGATTGGTATGTCGCTGTATCAGTTGGTGTTTGGGAAGGCTTGTCATCTTCTGGTATAATCAGAACATAAGGCTATGTGGGCCCTGAAAAAGTTGAACTTAGAATGGGATGTCGCGGCGAATCTCCGGGTTGAGCAATTAAATGAACTTGATGAATTTAGGTTTCATGCTTACTCCGGCTCGTCCTTGTATAAGGACAAGATGAAGTACCTTCACGACAAGTATGCCCGAGGGAAGGAATTCAACATTTGTGACATGGTTCTTCTTTTCAACTCCCAGTTGAGGTTATTTCCGGGCAAGCTGAAGTCTAAGTGGATCGGCCCATTCGAAGTGGTTGGTGTAACTCCCTTTAATGCCATTGATCTCAAAAATAAGAATGGTGAAGTTTTCTGGGTCAATGGGCATCGTGTCAAGCACTATTTAGGAAAGATTGATGACAGCCACATGGTGGCACTTATTCATTTGAAATGATTGTGATGGTAACACGCGTCGTGCCGCGATGTTAAATTAGGCGCTTCTTGGGAGGCAACCCATGTCTTTTTCTTTTTCTTTGTTTTTCTGTTGTAGAGTAGGATTTTTGAGCTGATAATTTGTGAAGTGTTGCAGGGATAATGTTGAACCAGTGCAGGGCAAAATGTGCAAAAAAAAAATGGTCAGTCTCTGAATATGGCCTACGCGGCCGCGCAGCAAAACAATGCGGTCCGCGTAGCTGTGAGCAGCTGAAAGGCTAAGACCTAGAAGACCCAGCGCGGCCGCGTGACATTTCTGTGCGGTCCACGCTAGAGGACCAAGAATTGCATGCTCTCTAACAAAGTCCCACACGGTCGCACACCAAAACAGTGCGGTCCGCATGGATTGAACAACAAAAGTGAAAGATGCAAAATCCAGCGCGGTCCGCGTCCATTTCTGTGCGACCACGTTGGTAGTTGGGTACTGGGTCACAGGCTTTTCTATAAATAGAGGCCTTGGGCCTCGTTTTAACCTTTTCGCCAATTTTACACCTGAGCTCCAATTTTCATTGTTCATCAACATTAATTGGGCACATAGTTGAAATCTTATTAATCCCTGGTAACAACTCTCATTCATTTCAATCATAGTCTAATTTTTGTTTTGTTTAATTGCTTTCTACTAGTGTAACTTCTTACTTTCGTCTTTTTCTTCTTAGTTTAATTGTTAGATTAGATTTTTGTGTTTTTTTGTTTAAATCATGGGCATGGAATCTTGTTAAATAACTAAGTAGGGACACTTAGGACCCAAAAAGGTGAACAAAAATTGGATTTAATTGAACAAACACCCAGCTCAGTTAAATTAGCACTACGCGGCCGCACAACATTTGTGCGCGGTCCGCGTGACTCTGTATAAGAGATGATGAACCTTTTTGCGTGGACCGCGTATCATTTCTATGCGGTCCGCGTGAGCCCAGTACGGCCGCTGTCCAAAACAGTGCGGACCGCGTGTGAAGAGTTCAGAGAGGTCAACATTTTGGCATTTCACCTTTGCGGACCAAGTACCATTTTTGTGCGGTCCACGCTGAACCAACGCGGCCACGTACCATTTCTGTGCGGACCACGTCGGTTTATTCAGAGAGTTATGTGTTGGTGTTAGTATACTGCGCGGACCGCGTGCCTTTTGGTGCGGTCTCCGCCCCCTCTGCCTGTGTAACTGTGTCTGCACTCTTTTCATTCAACTGAACTATCCACTTCACCTTATGTGCTTCTACTAACAATGTTAGACATGTATTCCTTGCAGACAATGGCTAAAAAACGAGCGGGCAAAGAAATACAACCTGGGAGAGGGGGTTCCTCCCGAGGAGGGAAAAGCAGGCAGATTGTGAAACTCACTCCTCAAACCAGGGAATTGATAAAGACAACCCAGAAGAGAATCCGCGAAGCTGATAGAGTTGCATCTCATTCCACAGGGAGTGAGTATGCACCTTCACGGAGTATTACCTCGGAGTCTGCCCCCACCCACATGTCCACTTCATTTCAGCTCCGTGATTCCCCTTCCCCGGATCATGATAATGTAGCCTCCTCCAAGAAGTCGGTTAATGTCATCTCGGACTCGTCTAATGAGTCTGTAGCAAGAGAAGAAGATCAATACTCCACATCTCCCACAGCTTCATTATCAGGGGAGAGTGGAGGATATGCTGAGGGAGGTGAGCCACAGGTCGGGGGGATTGAGCGACTAGAAAACCGGAGGCATGGGCAGGCAGGTTTGTTAGTGAGGTTGATTTCCACAGATTTCGAGAGTGGTGGTCCAGAAGGAAACTTATTCCGGAGAGGAAGTTCATAGATATCGATCTTGTGCCTCTCAACCCTCATGTGCAAGCACAATTCCGCACTAGGGAGGGTTGGGGCTTCTTCAAAGAACGTGTTGAAATGGCGAATGAGCATATGGTAAAGGAGTTCTACAGCAATGTTCACCATATAGTTCGGGACTCCAAAGTAACTAAAGTGAGGGACAAGATAGTTGTGTTTGATGGCAAATTGTTGAATGAATTCCTGGGGTTCGGAGAAGAGGATGAATCGCAATATTTAGAAAAGCTAGCAATGAAAGAGGAGGTTCGTCCTTGGTTGGCTGAGCACTTGGCAGCCCCGGGTACAGTCCCAGTCTGGTTGAAAGCACAAGAAAAGATTTTTAGGAACACCCTAAACTTTGAAGCCAAAGGGTGGTTAACTTTCGTGTGTAGTCGACTTGACCCGTCTACATATGATCACTCCATTCCCCTCCCTCGTGCTGTCTTGGTAGCATCTATCATGCGGGTTTCCCTCTGAATGTGGGTAATATTATGTCGAGAGTGATTTCTACAGTTGGTAATGAGACCCAAACAAACTACCCCTTCCCAAACACACTCTCTTTGTACTTCAGAGAATTGAAAGTGAAGAAAAAGAAATATGATGTCAAGGTACCTCCGGTGGCCCCGTACTCATAGTATAGTCAGCAGGGTCCAGACAACCCGAAGAGGGGCAAGAAGAATGTGGCATCCACTTCCACCGCACCTGGCCAGTCTGAGGAGCCAGCAGTCATTGAGCAGCCCAGTGAGCCTTCCACCATTCCTGCTACTGATGAGGCATTGCCTCCAGGTCCGTCGTTAGCAGCTGGTCCTTATATTGCAGCTGACCCGGTAGTCCCTCCATCAAAGACTCACCGGTTCACCGCAAACCAGCTCACCCACTCCCTTGCCAGTTTGAACAACTGGATGTCAGCTGCGACATCCAAGTTGTCCACATTGACCACTGTTGTACAGGCACAGGGAGCGCCAATTATTGTTGAGATTCCTTCCTCCATTGAGGAGGCACTGAAGAAGATCCTGGCCAACCAGGAAAAGATGATGGCGACGCAGGATGCCTTGACTAAGGCGGTTGGGGAACATGGCAAAGCATTGGAGAAATTGGCTCAGGAGCACAAGAAGCTGAGGAAGCAGAAGGCTTTCAAAGAGTCAGTGACACAGTTAAGAGTGGATGTGGACAAGCTCATGGCGGATCAGTTGCCACTTGACCTACTATTTGGGGACCCGGCTATAGAGCCAGCAGCTGCACAGGTACAGGAGGAGGAGAAGAGGCCGAGGAAGAAGAGGAAACGCCCTAGCACTAAGGGAGTTGTGATTGAGGTAGCACTAGTTCAGGAGAATCCCTCCACTGCCCCACCAGTTGATAAGCCAGTTCTTGAGCAGGCACCTGTCCCAGCAGCACAGCAGCAGTAGGCCGGGGACCAGTCTGAAGTCCCCGCCAGTACAGAGGACTTAGGAGCCATTGACCAGCAGAGGGTGATGGATGAGGCTTGAGGGGCCTTTCTATATTCTTTATTTCATTTTTGTGCTTATTTTGATAGTTAGCATTGGGGACAATGCTAGCTTTTATTCGTGGGGGTGTGGCCCTACTATTTGAATTGACTGTTGGATTACTGTATATAATCTTTTAGTTTCTGCACATTCGTAGTTGTATATGGCTTGTATATAACTGTTCATTCTAGATGCTCTCAAATTCTATGTATATATTCATTCTCCCTGGTTGTATATCTACTCCCCTTTTGTACATATTCATTCGGTTTTCATTTTGGTTTTCTATTTTTTGTTAAAATTTTTCATTTTAGTTGCAAAGTTAGCCTCGTAGCCTTTTTGTTTTGTTTTGGTGTTTGCAATAAGCCCTTGGTTTTCTTAATGCCACGGTTATTTCCAAGGGTAGATGTTGTGCTAACCGGGTGGCTCTTCCCAATGATAGATGGCGTTACAACCTTCTTAAGGGTTTGAGTCCGTTTTTGATTTTTTTTTTATTTTCAAGTTTTTGTAGTTAAGGGTACCTCAGGCAAAGCTTCACTTGGGCCTAGCACATTTGCCTTTGGTCCTATGGTCAAAGACATTATGTTGTGTTTAGGATGGTGAAAGTTGTGGCCTTGAGACTCTTGTGTTGACCAAACAATCATCGTGTGGTCATTTTGGACCATTGTGCGCTTGAATCATATCTAAGGTCGTTGTGGGCCCCCGACTCCGTCTTTGGCAATCCTTGAGTGTGTGTAGTGAGAATTCGAATCGTGAGCCCAAGTACCGAGCCGATGGTCTAGAACTTGCCCTGAATGTCTGTTGAGGCAAAACCATAGGTGGAACTTGACTTGAGACGTGATTATAGGCTCTCCTTGATCCAAAACGCAAAATTTGAACAATTTCCGTAACCTACCAATGAAATAATCCCTAGTTCAACCCTTTGGAGCCTTAAACCTTTTTCGTTCATGAACCAAGCTACAAGCCTATACCCGTTCTTAACGAGACCCTCTCTTGGCACCCAAATCTTCCCTTGAGTAAATGGCAAATGTCTAAGTTTGGGGGGAGAGACAAGAAAGGCATCAATGTTGTAAAAAGGCGCAAAAGCAAAAGAAAAGCAAGGCGATGAAAAAGAGAAAAAGACAAAAAGAAAGATAAAAATGAATAAGAACCAAACAAGGAATCCAAGGACAACAAAAAAAGTGAAAAAGGCGTGGAAAATTGGTAAAAAGGAGAAAGGGTTTGAATTGCAAAAGAAAGAGTGATAATGTGTCTCTCTAACCCCTTAAAAGAAGTGAATTACTCAATTGAGTCAAGAAAGTGTGCCAAAATAAATTCAAAGAAGTGTTTAGGGGAAGATTGAACCCATTTGAACAAAAACACGTCCTACCTCTACCCAAAGCCTTCACAATGACTCCTCAAAAGCCCTATATGATCTTGAATTGAAGGAAGCCTACATTAGTGGATACTTACATAAGGGGCAAGCATATTGTACTTAGAGCCGGACTTAGAGCCTTTTCTTTATGAGAGATGAGAGAGAAGTCCATTCACCTCGATTTGTGTGCAAATACTCTGAAAAGGTGAGGTTCACTTAGGGAAAGTCGAGGATGTGTAAGTTTGGGTTCCACAATGACCAAAGAAATTGAGAAAGGTTCCTTGATGAAATATGTCAACTCTTGATGCTCTTGTGTCACACTTGAACCACAAGCTTTCAAAGTTTAAATGTGTTAATGATGCATTCGCATTGATGACAATTGTTAGTCCCAATTGATGCTTGTTGAGGTTACTTTAGGATAAGCAGGAATTACGTGGGTGTTGTCCATTAAGGGTAGGTCTCATTTTATTTGCTTGAGGACAAGCAAAGGGTTAAGTTTGGGGGAGTTGATAACTGTGATTTTTACATGTTTTATACCCATTCTTAACTAAGCTTTGTGCATTAACTGCTATATATTTATCCCAAAATGCTTACAAGTTGCGCTTAATTGCAGGTTTGAACGACGAGATGACAAATACCAAAGATCGGCTCAAAAAGGAGTGAAATCTGCCAAGTGTCAAAAGACAGCTGAAAGGGGGAACAAAATATCTGTGCGGTCTGCACTGTTTTTTCACGCGGCCGCACAGGAGAGTTCAGAGGATGGGCATTTTCAAGGTCAACCTGCGCGGTCCGCACTGTTTTGCCACGCGGTCGCGCAGGAAAGTTCAGAGGCCATGCCATTTTTAAGTCAAGATGCGCGGTCCGCCCCTTTTCACGCTGTCCGCGCCTAAGAGTGTCAGAGACCCAATCATTCAAGGCAAAAGCCCATGCGGCCGAACACCTAATCAGTGTGGTCCGCGTGGATGAAGTTCACGCGGCCGCGCATCACATTTGTGTGGTCTGCGTCCCCAGTTCCAGAAGCAAGATATGAAGACCCAAAACCCTACGCGGCCACGCGTCATTTGTGCGCGGTCCGCGCCAGACCCTCAGGGGTATTTTTGTCCGGTTTTTCCTGTGTAGTATAAATAGAACATTTTACTTTTTAAAATTAGTTTTTTTGGGAGTTTTGGTTTCGTATCAGATAGCAGCTGAACTCGAAATTTCATGGTTTTAGCCTATTTTGGGCAATTTCTTCTAGTATTAACGTGGAATTGAGTAGATTAACATTGTATTTAATTATTATGTCAATTTCATCTACTATTTCTTCAATTTCTATTTATATTATGGCTAGCTAAACCCATTAGCTAGAGTTGTGGCCTCAACCCTAGTGTGGGTAATTAATAGGTGTGATTGTTTAGTGCATGAATGATGTTGGGTATTTGTTATTTGGATTAATCTTATGTTTTCATTAAGATTTGGTGGTTGCAAACACTAAGTCTAGCTTAGTGAGTCTTGACTCTTCTTGAGAAAGAGAGTCTATGACCCCAAGATTAATTCCAACAAGGAATTGGGATGGACCCATGAGAATGGTAGTCCCAATTAACGGGTTAAACCTCGAGAGAGTAATTACCCAACTTGAACCATAAGTTGCTTGGGCAAATTGGCCTACCCAATTGGTCTCGAGAGAGTCAATTGGGCAAAATCACTCTCTCTACCGAGAGGTGTGAGAGTGGGTGCAAAAGTGCAACGGTTATAGCATAAGTCCCATATTCATCATTCTTGCATTAGGAATCTCTACCCGTTAGTTGACCACCTAGATGCATGCCACGACCCTAGTGCCTTTCTCTATATTGCATACAACTTAGAATCAATATCTTAGCCTAACTTAGCTTTAAATTTGTAGCTGCTATATTGTAGTTGATAATCAAAAGAAAACCAAAAATGTTAGAAGATCAATTAGGAGCTAAAACATAGTCCTAGACCATACAAACACTCAACTCTAAATTGAAGCTCCCTATGGAAAATTGACCTCGATACCACTATTGGGTAAAAGTATTAGTGCCCACTCTTCCTTAGGTTGAGTCCACTGCGATCAATGGCATGCCCACAAAGCAGCCAGAGAACAAAAACACATAGAGGGGATGTGGGGTTTGGGCTTCATACACATAGGAGAGCATTAATTTAAAAAGGTGGCAGGGAACATATTTCATAAGCTAGTAATGTAACTTGATTGCAGAAACATAAGCAGAAGTAGACAAACATGAGAGAAGTTGGAACAATTACAGAAACATGTTGTTGTTGATGCTTGAAAATTAACTAGGACATATCAGTAAAGAGGCAAAGTGCAGGAAAAAAAGTAAGTAAATTTCAACAGCCTAGCCTTGGCTTTCAGCCGGCTAGACAAAGCAGTAGCACAATTAGCAATAGAGAAAAGAGAGCGTTTGAGTGAAGTATGTGTTCTTGAACTCAAATTGTTCGTATCATTGAAAAAAAGAGGGTGGGTATTTATAATTTTGAAAACAGGTGAAGAATAAGGTAATAAGTAAAGTCTTCACACAAACATGGAAACAATCACAAGTCAAAATCAATTACCACAAGTTACTCCCTTTAATTAAGGAATCACTGTTAACGTGTAGCAGCAGGTCTAATTAAGGAAGGAAAATCAGTTTGGAAACAGATTGATTATTGCCATAAAAGGGGCAGTAAAAGCATGCAGTAAACAATCAAATCTAAGTACAAAAATATGCTTATTTTGGGAAAGGATTCAGCAAGGTAAACATCACAGTAAAGGGAAAGGAATCAATTAATTTTAAACGGGCGAGTGAAATTAAGGGTCATAAAAGAAAAGCTTTTGCAATCAGTCATAAGACCAAGATCAATCAAGCAAGAAACATGATTCTGCACTTTAGTATATAAATAGAGTGAACAGAAGCATCAGACATGCAAGGCCAAGCACATTGTCAAAAGAAACAACATACAATAGTAGCAGAAATATGCATAAGATTCAGTATTGAACAAAGTTAGATAGTCAGGACTCACACATATAACCAAAGTGAAGAAGAGAGTTAAAACAAGTAAAGGTCTCACAGTGACAAGTGAGGAAACCTTTTGAGAAGTTAGGGTTTTAACAATAGTCGAGATAAAAAGATAGTGAAACTCAGAATTAGATAAGTCATATAAAATAATAGAGAATCTGAAACAAGGAACCTTTAATCGAGTTATACATTCAAACAAGCAGTCTCGAACCAAAAGACCTAGGGCTTTCCACAATAATCAAGTTTAAAAGATGGTAAAATTCAGAATCAAATAAGTCAAGCAAGAATGAAAAACTTAATTGAAAAAGTACTCATTTAAACATGCAGTTTCAGAACTCGGATGAGACAAAAAGGGAACTAGGGTTTAACATGCTGACTCAAGTAGAAAGAAAGCATAACAAGTAGTTTGAACATAGTAACATCATAAAACAACATCAAGAATCAGAGAAGAGATTTTTTAAAAGAGAGGTTAAGAGAAACCCTAATCAAAGAAAATGAAGAGTCATTTTGAAAGAAAAGTTGAAGAACCTTTGAGAAAACACTTAAGAAACTCATAGAAAGTACAGATCTAAAGTAGATCTGAAAGAAAGTTGAAAGATCCTAAAGATTAGGGTTTCGGAAAACCCAAAAAAGGTGAAAAAGACTTTGAAAGTTTCCGATCTAACTAGGAAAGTCAAGGATCTGTCTTGAAAGGTCATGGATGGCCGGAGAAATGCCCTGAACTGAAGTCGAGCAAGGACTGGACCTGATCCCTTCGAGGCCTGGCCATGAAACCACAGAAGCAAACACCCAGGAGCCATAGAAGGTTGATACATGTCTCGAATAACCATGGGAGGCCATGAATTAAGCAGGGGTTGAGGTGGATTAGGGTGGGGCTAGATGGCGGCGGCTAGGGTTCATGAGAGGTTTCAGAGAGAGTTGAGAGATAAGAAGGATTTAAGGGCGGCGTTTGGTGAAAAATGAGTTAGGGTAAGGGGTCTTTTGGGTTTAATTATAGAAGGGCGGATAATGGTCGTTGATTTAAATGATCAAACGGCTAGGATTAAAGGGGTTAGGTGGGGAATCCGGGTTGGGTTATTTAAATTGGGTTAGGGGTCAGGCTTGAGTTGCAATTGGGCTGGGAAATTGGGTCTGATTTGGGGCTCAATTTAGGCTGAAACTGAAAGCCAATCTGACTAGATTTTAAATAACTATTTTCCCTTTTCATTTTATAAAAAATAGTAAATTAATTTTTGAAAACAAATTAAAAGAGCTAAAATGATTTATAATATATAATTAACAATTAAAAAAATAGGACTTGATTTTATGAATATAAACGCAATTAAGTCTTAAAAGAGGCTAATATTGTAATTACGTGCAATTTAGCTTAAAAAATACTAAATAAATTTGTAAAAATATGCAAAAATTTCCTTAGCTATATTTTAGCATAAATAAGAAAGTCCAATAAATGAATTACCAAAATAATAATTTGAAAATAATTATTGGGTTTTTATGGATAAAAAAGGGAAATAAATTGATTTAAAAACCTTTAAAAATTATGGAAAAATAATAAAACACTTGGATATGCTCACATATGCATATATATGTCATTTTGAAGTTATTTTGCATATTAAAAAAATATAGGAAAATAATTGGGTATCAACAGTGTACTCACGTTACTCCCTGCACTTTGTGTGCAGATCCAGGTGCCCGAGCGACAGAGTGAGGGTTCTCAACATTATCATAATTTTCCAGAGACTGAAAGGTAGCTCAAAGTGAGGGTCCTCAGCATTTCCTCCTTCCTATCGTGTTCTTCTCTGCATTTTAGTTTTATGATGTATTAAACAGCCGGTTGTATATTTATAGAGGCTCTAGACTTGTGACACCAAATGGTTGGGCTATGTTGGTTTACTATTTTATTGATTTCCACACATTTTTAGTTGTTTTATACATTTCTTATGAAAAATTGAGATTTAACCCGTGTTAGAAAATGGTTTTATAAAAGAAAAGAGCTATGATTAAATGTTGGGTTGGCTTGCCTAGTAATGTGATAAGCGCCATCGCAACTGGGTATTTGGGGTCGTGACAAATTGGTATCAGAGCCTAGGTAACATATGTCTCGTGAATCATGAGCCGGTTTAGTAGGGTCTCACGGATCGGTAAGGAGACGTCTGTACTTATCCTCGGGAGGTTGTAAAACCTTTAGGAAAAACCTCATATTCTTAAAATTCTTATCGTGCAAATCTGTTGATCCGAGTACTAAACTTCTGTTATTCCATTCTCACACAGATGGTGAGAACACGTGCTACCGGTCAGGATGGATGACCACCAGTACCACCAGTTAGGGCCACTAGAGGACGATGACGCGGTCAAGTACGTGGTAGGGGCAGAGCAGCTAGGGCAGCACCTGCAAATCCACCAGTGGCCCCAGTTTAGGATTAGGTCCCAGTTATAGACGCTACTGCAGCACCAACTTAGGCACCAGCTATGCCTATTGTGATTCCAGGCCTTCAAGAGGCTTTAGCTTAGATTTTGTCAGTGTGTACCGGTTTAGCTCACGCGATCTCAATTTCTATGGCCGCAACTACTTCTAAGTCCACGGGATGCAACCAGACTCCCGTTGCTCGCACACCTGAGCAGGTTGTGCAGGGACTTCAGACACCAGGGGCACCTCTAGCCCAATCGGTTGCCCCATCTTAGGAGTATGTGGTACCAGTTATGATGGACGACGAGCAGCATCGACTAGAGAGGGTTGGTAGACTTCATCCTCTGACTTTCAGTGGTGTAGAGGGCGAGGATGCCCAGGGCTTCATGGACAAGTGACAGAGGATGCTTCGTACAGCGGGTATTCTAGAGACTAGTAGTGTAGCATTTACTACCTTTCAGTTTTCTGGGGCTGCCTTTACTTGGTGGGAGGCTTGTGAGAGGCGTAGGCCTGTTGGTGCAGCGCTCCGTACCTGGAAGCAGTTCTCTATTCTCTTTCTGGAGAAGTATGTGCCACAGTCTCGCTGAGAGGAGCTGCACATGCAGTTCGAGCAGTTGCGTCAGGGAGAGATGATTGTGACACAGTATGAGATGTGGTTCTCTAAGTTAGCTCGTCATGCAGTCTGGTTGGTTTCGACAGATAGAGAGAGGATTAGGAGGTTTGTTGATTGCCTCACTTATCAGCTTCGTATTCTCATGACCAGAGAGAGGGTGACTGGTGCTACCTTTGAGGAGGTTGTATACATTGCTTGAGAGATTGAGTAAGTTCGTCGCCAGGAGCGAGAGGAGAGGGAGGCTAAGAGGCCTCGGGGATCTAGTAGCTTTGGTAGTGCTCCTTCGAGAGGTTAGTTTCAGCACGGTAGAGGCCGTCTATTCAGCTCGCCCAGGTTATCGTGGGGCATAATTGGGTCATGGTTCTCACAGTTATCATCAGGGTCATTCATCACTCAGTGCCCTTCCAGCCCAGAGTTCATCCCGTGCTCCATCAGTTTAGGGTTCTTCCATGCCAGGTCCTTCTATTGGTCATTCTGGTGCTAAGGGTTCCCTTCAGTCCCCTTCTCTAGCATCAGGGAGTTATTATAAGTGTGGAGAGTTTGGGCATATGAGGAGGCAGTGTCCTCATCCTCTTGAGGGTCCGTCTCAGCAGAGGGCTCAGCCCTCGATTTCAGCTCCAATTACTTCACCACCTGCTCAGGCAGCTAGGGGTGGGGGTCAGTCAGCTAGGGGTCACCCTAGAGGGGGAGGTTGATCAGGTGGTAGTCAGGCTCATTTCTATGCTTTCCCAGGTAGACTAGATGCTGCTGCATCAGATGCCATGATTTCAGGTACTGTTTCAGTCTGCAACAGAGATGCCTTTGTATTATTTGATCTCGGTTCCACCTTTTCTTATATGTCATCATACTTTGCCCATTATTTGGATACGCCCCGTGAGTCTCTTGTTTTACCTGTTCATGTATCTACTCTGGTGGACGATACTGTTGTTGTAGACCATGTGTACCGGTCCTGTGTGGTGACTATTGGGGGTTTGGAGACCCAAGTGGATCTTTTGTTGTTATGTATGGTGGATTTTAATGTCATATTGGGCATGGATTGGCTATCTCTGTGTCATTCTATATTGGACTATCATGCTAAGACAATGACATTGGCTATACCGGGTGTGCCACGGATCGAGTGGTGAGGTTTAACTAATTTTGTCCCCAGTAGGGTGATTTCATTTTTGATGGTCCAGCGTATGGTTGGGAAGGGTTGTCTTTCGTATCTATACTTTGTGAGGGATGTAGGTGCAGAGACTCCGAGTATTGATTCTGTTCCAGTCGAGAGGAATTTTCCCGATGTGTTTCCTGCAGATCTTTTGGGCATGCCACCAGACAAGGATATTGATTTTGGTATTGACCTGCTGCTGGGCACTCAACCCATCTCTATTGTGCCGTATCGTATGGCACCAGCGGAGTTGAAGGAGTTAAAGGAGCAGCTTCAGGAACTCCTTAGTAAGAGGTTTACTTGGCCTAGTGTGTAACCTTGGGGTGCGCCGATTCTATTTGTGAAGAAGAATGACGGCACTATAAGGATATGCGTTGATTATAAGCAATTGAACAAAGTAACAGTCAAGTATCCTTTGCCTCGCATTTTATTCGACCAACTTTAGGGAGCAAGAGTGTTCTGCAAGATTGCTCTCCGTTCAGGTTATCACCAGTTGAATATCAGGGACTCGGATATTCTTAAGATAGCTTTCAGGACCCGATATAGTAATTATGAGTTCTTGGTGATGTCTTTTGGGTTGACCAATGCCCCAGCAGCGTTCATGCATTTGATGAACAACGTGTTCCGACCTCATCTCAACTCGTTTTTTATAGTCTTTATTGATGATATTCTGGTGTATTCACGTAGTCATGAGGAGCACGCAGAGCATTTGAGAGTTTTGTTGCAGATATTGAGGGAGGAGAAGCTTTATGCAAAATTCTCCAAGTGTGAGCTTTGGCTCAGTTCAGTGGCTTTCTTGGGGCATGTGGTGTCCAACGAGGGTATTCAGGTCGATCCGAAGAAGATAGAGGCGGTTTAGAGTTGGCCCAGACCGTCTTTAGCCAAAATATTCACTGTTTTTCTTGGTTTGGCGGGCTATTATTGCTGGTTTGTTCAGGGATTCTCATCTATTGCATCGCCCTTGGCCAAGTTGACTCAGAAGGTGCTTTATTCAGGTGGTCGGATGAGTGCGAGGAGAGCTTTCAGAAGACTGCTTTGACCACATCTCCAGTGTTAGTATTGCCATCAGCTTCAGGTTCATATACCATGTATTGTGATGCTTCTAGAGTTTGTATTAGTTGTGTATTGATGCAAGAGGGTAGAGTTATTGCTTATGCTTCTCATCAGTTGAAGCCCCATGAGAAGAACTACCCCGTTCATGATCTGGAGTTGGTCACCATTGTGCACGCATTGAAGATTTGGAGGCATTACTTGTATGGTGTTTTTTGTGAGGTGTTTACTAATCATCATAGCCACCAGCACTTATTCAAGCAGAAGGATCTCAATTTGAGGCAGCGGAGTTGGTTGGAGTTGCTAAAGGATTATGATATTACTACTTTGTACCATCCGGGAAAGGAAAATGTGGTGGCCGATGCTTTGAGCCGGAAGGCGGTGAGTATGGAAAGTTTGGCATACATTCCAATTGGGGAGAGACCTCTTGCAGTTGATGTTCAGGCCTTGGCTAATCGGTTCGTGAGGTTAGATATTTCGAAGCCCAGTCAGGTATTGGCTTGTGTGGTTTCTCGGTCTTCCTTATATGATCGCATTAGAGAGCACCAGTATGATGATCCGCACTTGCTTGTCCTTAAGGACAAAGTTCAGCATGATGATGGGGTGTTGAGGATGCAGGGCCAGATTTGTGTGCCCAATGTGGATGAGCTTCAGGAGTTGATTCTGGAGGAGGCCTATAGCTTGTGGTATTCCATTCATCCGGGTACCACGAAGATGTATCAGGAGCTGAGATAGCGTTATTGGTGGAGAAAAATGAAGAAAGAAATTGTGTGATTTGTGGCTCGGTGTCTCAATTGTCAGCAGGTGAAATATGAGCATCAGAGACCGGGTGGCCTGTTTCAGCGGATGGACATTCCATAATGGAAGTGGAAGCGGATCACTAAGGACTTTGTAGTTGGGCTCCCACGGACTTTGAAGAAGTTTGATGCTATTTGGGTGATTGTGGATCGGCTGACCAAGTCCGTGCACTTCATTCATGTGTGTACTACCTATTCTTCAGAGCAGTTGGCAGAGATCTATATCTGGGAGATGCAGAGCAGATATCCTCACCTATTTGAGGCTTCAGGTATCTTTCTTGACTCGTTCGAGGATGAACATTTGTTTAAGAGGGGGAGAATGTGATGACCCGGTCAGTCATCTCATGAGTTACCGCTCTGTTTACCCCATTTCTTCTTCTTATGGCTTTGCCTATCGGTTCTATATGTGATCGGGTCGGTTGGTTTGGTTTCGGAAAGGATTTGGGAAGGTTTGAGACACTTAGTCTCTTTTGAGGAAGCTTAAGTTGGAAAAATCAACCGGATGTTGAATTATCTATTAGAGGGCTTAGATATGAATTTCGATGGTTCGGATAGCTTCGGGAGGTGATTTGGGACTTAGGAGTGAGATCGGAATGAATTTTGGAGGTCCGGAGTAGATTTAGGCTTGAATTGGCGAAATTGGAATTTTGGCATTTTTTGGTTGATCGGTGAGATTTTGATATAGGGGTCGGAATGGAATTCCGAGAGTTGCAGTAGTTCCGTTGTGTCATTTGGGATATGTGTGAAAAATATCAGGTCATTCGGACGTGATTTGGTTGGGTTTTTAATCAAAAGCGTAATTTAGAAGTTTTTGGAATTCTTAGGCTTGAATCCGATGTAATGTTTGTGTTTTGATGTTGTTTAGGGCGTTCTGAAGGTTGGAACAAGTTTGAATGAAACTATGGGATATGTTGGCATGTTTGGTTGAGGTCTCGAGGTCCTCGGGTGAGTTTCGGATGGTTGAGCGGACCATTTCAAGTTTAAGGAAGATTGTAGATTTTGGTTTCAGCTATTGCAGGCATTTTGCTCTTCGCGTTCGCGAGTGGACCCTCGTGTTTGCGAAGGGTCAAGAAGGGAGGCATCAGTTTTGGCCTTCGCATTCTAGGGTCCCATATTCGCAAAGGGTCGGAATGGGAAGCACCGCGTTCACGATGGTTGGTGAAGCTGAGGCATCGCGTTCGCGATGATGCGGTCGCGTTCGTGATGGAGAATCTTGGTCAATGGAATTTTTGTGCTTCGCGAACGCGAGGCTTTGACCGCATTCGTGAAGAAGGATTTCTGATCGCTGGGCAGAATGTTTAAAAGGCCATTTTCGCGAGTTTTGGCCTAAGTTCACCATTTTTGACTCGGTTTTGAAGCTTTTTGAGAGAGTTTGAAGAGGGAATCAAGGAGAACTTGTTAGAGGTAAGAATTTTGGACTTAATACTCGATCCAATTGTGATTTCTACCTAATTAAACATGAAATTTAGGGAATTTGAAGCCTAATTTGGGGAGTTAGGGCTTGGAAACTTGAGACTTTAATCTAGGTATTTGAGGGGCCATTTGTGGTCGAATTTTGGTATTCTTGGTATGTATGAACTCGTGGGACGATAATAATTCCGTTGATGTGATTTTTATCAAGTTTCGAGACGTGGGCCCGGGGGTCGGCTTTGGCCAATTTCGGGATTTTTGGTATAATTTGATTATTTTCGCTCGGGCTTCGATCCTTTAGCGTATTCTAATGTTATGATTCTGATTTTGGGTAGATTCGGCGCAAGTTGAGGTTGAGGCGAGAGGCAAAGGCGTCAGAGAGTAGCATTTTTATCCGGTTTGAGGTAAGTAACCATTGTAAATCTGGAACTGAGGCTACAAACCTCGGCATTTCGAATTGTTTTATTAAATGTGGTGACGCACATACTAGGTGACGAGCGTGTGGGCGTGCACCGGTAGGGATTATGACTTGGTCTATCCCGTAACAACTATTAGGTTGATTTGAAATCTTATAATATTTCGTATCTTAGACATTTACACTGTATTATAGGTTGTATGCCATGTTTGAGGCCTTGTGCCGACCTATGTAGACTCTTAGGGGCATTTTTACTATTTTTCCTCACTCTATTTTTTGAAAGCATATCCTTAGTCAGGTTTTACCTATTTATTGTTTAAAATTGGTTTTATCACTATACTTCTTAAAATGTGAGAACTATTCGGACTGAGTTCCCTGATTCCTACTGTTATGTCCGAGCAGCTGTGAGGTTAATGAATGAGAGAGGTTGAGGACCTAATGGCTATATATATATATATATATATATATATATATATATATATATATGATGGATCGAGCTGCACGCCGCAGCGATACTTATATGGAGTGGGCCGCACGCCGCAGTGATATGACGCTTGGGCTGTAGGAGCCCCTCCGGAGTCTGTACACTCCCAGTGAGCATAGACGAATATAAACTATGGATCGGCTACACGCTATAGCAGTTACTATGATTATTACTATTATGAGATATTGTTGAGCTTTAGTGTTGAAAGTGAGTACTGAGTGATGAGAGCTGAGTCACGAGTGACTGAGAGGCTACCTGAGAGGCCATATTCTGAGTGATACCTTGACCGAGGGGCCCATTTATGATATTTTCACTGATTTCACTCTTCTTTTATGATAGGACTGGTTTTAAAACTGTGGAGTTTGATCTGTTATTCTGTTGTTTACTCCTTTATGTGATTTTAACTGCTCGTCACTGCTTTTAGACCTTATTTACTTTAGTTTCTTACAGAGTTGGCGTACTCACGTTACTCCCTATACCTTTTGTGCAGATCTAGATGCCCGAGCAGCAGAGTGAGGATCCTCAGCATTATCAGAGTTTGCCGAAGACTGCAAGGTAGCTGCATGGCATCCGCAGCCCTGCATTTCTCCTTCCTATCTTGTTCTTTCTGCATTTTATATTATGATGTATTAGATAGTCGGTTGTATATTTAGAGGCTCTAGACTCATGAAACCAGATGATTGGGTTGTGTCTGTTTATTGTTTTATTGATTTCCGCACATTTTTAGTTGTTTTATACATTTCTTATGAAAAATTGAGATTTAACCCGTGTTAAAATGGTTTTATAAAAGAAAAGGGTTGTGATTAAATGTTGGGTTGGCTTTCCTAGTAATGTGATAGGAGTCATCACGACCGGTTATTTGGGGTCGTGACACCTACCTGGTCCACCCTTGATAAACTGAAGCGACATCGTTTGTTGGGTTTCAATCCCAGCCGTTGATCTCCCATGATCTAATGGCTAGGAACTAACTGTTCATTTCATATAAAAATGTCCGAACAAATCAGAGACCTCCATATACCCCTCTCTCTCATTTCTATCTATATACCCAAACTTAGAGAAACCCTAACTGCCTCTATATCCTCCGCCAGCTCCACCTTTATCTGCCGCCTAAAAATCGCCTTGCGGCGGCAGAGCATCTCCAAACCTTGCTAATTTAACACCATGTAGTCACCTTCTCACCCTCTCTCCAAATATCACCACAATTCCTTTCGAATCAGTTCCAATCTCCTCGAATCTTGAATTGAGACCCCAGAAACCCTAAATTCCCTTTTTTGATTTTTGGTTTGGGTTGGGCCATATGAACCCAAAACGTCCATTAGTCGATTGTTCTTAACAAGAACATTCGATTAATGGTTGAACAAGTTCATATCTCCCCCTTGAAAACTGGTCGAGTTCATGACTGGCTACTCCAACACGAACCACAGGTCGTTTCTTCTTCCTCTTCTCTTATTCTTCATTTATGGATCATCTCTGCCTCTTCCCTACATGTTCGATTAGCATTTATTTAGTTACATTACAAGTAATTAGGTCTGTTACTGTGTTTAATTTTTGCATATTTGTTCATATTGGTTAAGAGCATGATGAATTTCATAGCTGTTTGGAGTTTAATTTGAATTACCTAAAGTTAGGACAATTAAGTTAATATTTAGGGTTTTGGTAAAGTTTGATTGTTTTTGTTTTCTCTTTTGTGTTCTGTTTCCTCTTTGTATCCGTTTGTTGGATGTGCATTGATCAGAATGGTTTTAGGAATTCAATCTATTTTGGCAAATCTCTGACTAGCCATTAGAAAATCTTAGCTCTAAGTTAATTACTTTGCTGATTACATTTAACTAGTTTAATTTCTAGGTTTCTTTGCATTGGCATGTGTTTGTTTAGTTATTGTTTGGCTCTAAGCTTAAAACTTAGTATTTATTCAAGTTTAATTAGATGAGTTTGTCATTTAGGTTTAATTGGTTAAAATTAAATCCTTAGTACCTTAGACCTTACTTTAATTCCAGAAATAAATACCCTAGGGCTACAAATTGAAGCAATTTTTAAGAAACCCTAATCACTTATCTATTTCTAGAAGGTCCTAAAAAACTTCTAGAATCACAATAGGATCGGATTTGTTTTGAATTGAAATATCTAGCAAATTAAAAGGGTAAAACTAGATTTTTACATAGAGTAAATATCATAAGGTTCTAGTATTTTGGACAGCTGCTCCCATTTTTAGCTAAAAATGTTGAAATTGGGTGGGAAAAAGGACATACATCTGTCAAAGATGTTGTACTATTCTGGCATTTCAGAATTTAGGTTAGAATATTCTCTTTTTAAATGCCATCTTGATACACTATAAGGAGAAAATCATTCACTCATTCACACACACATTAACCAATATATCTGCTCCCAAAAACTTTCAGAATACAAGGAACAAATCCCTGGAATTTCTTTCTTTTTCTGGAAAAAGCTTCAGTCTTCTAGTATAGATTTCGAGAATATTTTCTGGTACTCTGATTTTCTGGGAGGTTTTGAAGTGCTGATTATTGGTTTTCTGGGCTATGATTTTACTACTGCTGTTTGGGTTTTGGTGGCTACTCCATCTTTAAAGTTCAATCAGTTGTTCACTTGTTCTGTGGCTGGTTTTTTGATGCTTAAGAGATCTATTTTTCTTGGTTTGGTCTATTTTGCTGTAATCAGGTATTTGCCTGAAATCTAAGACTCAATTTTGGCATGAATATGTTGATAGTTTTCATCTGTTCTATGAATTTTTGATCATCGCTCATCATGTGTTGATTCCTTCACATTTAGCATGTTAATTAGTAAACTTTGTTTCATTTAAACTCTTGAGTGTTTCTTCTATTAATTGATGTATTGACATGAAAAGAGCAAGAGTCCATGGCTCTACTATGTGTCTGTTTGAACTGGTGTGTCTTCTTTACAACTATGAGCCCATTTTGAGTTATACTGAACCTAAATCTTGCTTACTGAAGTTGTTTTGCTTCTTTCGACCTTCTTTTCTACTTAGCGAGTAATACACTATTAAATGGAATTCCACCAGTTCTGAAACCTTTATTTTGTTTTCTTATGTTTTGTATGTGAGTAGCAATAAGGCAAAGCAATCTTAGGGCTGGAGTTTGAATGTCGACTTGTGAGAAACAGCTCTATAGTTGATTTCTTGCAAGTCGAAGCTGGTTTGAAGGATTTGGTAACAAGGGAAAGGCTTCGAAGTTAGAAAGAATTTTACTTTTAAAATTTTCCCTTCTATTCTTCTTTAGATGCTTAGTTATATTTAGGAGTATCTTGTAAATTCATGGACCGTCAACGATTAAAAATGGACTATTAGAACGTTTTTATGATTTCAAACTTATTTTATGTTTAATTATTTATGGACTGTTAGATACAAGAGGATTTCTTTGTAATAAACATTATTATTGCAAAAACAGTTCTAATATGAGGTCAGACTTGTGACAAGGCCCAATGTGGGAATCACTTGAGCAGGTCTGGACCCAGACGAGTGGGCCTGGGTACTAAACCCAGCATCATGATCTTTAATTGTGAAGTTCCTTTGAGAATCATGGTATAAACACATGCTATTATGTCTTGCAAATCCAGCGATTAATTTTCAAACTAGCATTGTGTTTGATCTTTGAATGCTGATTTTTACTTAACAGCAATTGAAATATAACTGTTGTAAATATGCGAGTTTGGTTAATTCGGATGTAGATGTGGATAGGCCCAGCTAGAAAAACCAGTAGTAACGGGGCCCGCCTATTATAAGCCCAATGTGGGTTGTTTTCGGACTAGTTAAGGCCTTCAAGGTTCTTTCATTTTTGGGCCAAGTCCTTAGCCCAAATGTATCTTCAATGTTGATTCCCCTTAAATAAATAAGTAATAGGTTACTATTGGCCCAAACCCCTTTTTAAAGTTGATTAAAAGTATTAGTTTTTTCACCTTTAGCATGTCCTTGGTTTAAAAGCTTCTTAGTGAATTTCGAATGAGGATTGAACTATGAGTGTCCCTAATTTGGTTTAGTGAAATACAATCCTTTTAAAATGAATCGGGGTGTTCCATACACAAACAATAATCCATAAGCTATGGCCCTCACATTAATATTAACTTAGCATATAAAACACCTTTGAATATCAGTAGCTTGCTTTAGGCACATTTTATAACAAATCATCGTGGCTACGGGTACGGCTCTCGTGACGTAGTTGTGATACCTAATTCCCAAATCTGGGGGTACAACCGGCTAGAACTTCTAATAAATTTAAATAAATTAAACATGTTGTAGATCGTGGGTATGGTTCGCGTGATATAATTTGTATGTGTATTGAACAAAGAAGTATACAACAATCGTAACTTGTTCCGGATTAATTTCGTAAAATAATTAAAAACGGTTACAAAGCTAAAAATGCACAATAGGTTAAAACATGTAGTAAATTAGATAATAGGCCAATTATTAATAGTTTAAGCGACCATGCTAGAACCACAGAACCGGGGAATGCCTGACACCTTCTCCTGGGTTAGCAAAATTCCTTATATAGAATTTCTGGTTTCGCAGATTTTTAAATAAAGTCGATTTTCCTCAATTTGGGATTTCTTTTTTAAAAAATCCGGTGACTTGGGACACCAAATAAACTATTCCAAGTGGCGACTCTAAAAGAATTAAATTAAATAATCTCAATTCGATTAATGTCACTTTAATTGGAAAAACTCCTTTATATACCCCTCAGGCGGGTAAAAAGAGGTGTGACAGCTCTGGTGACTCTGCTGGCGATTGAACCCAAAACTTCCTGTTCAAGGTTCAAGAATTCTATCTTAGAATAACTGTTATACTTGGCTTCATTTATTATTTGATTTTTGCATGTTTGGGCCTAATGTGCTTGTCACGCCCTCTTTTTCCTCACGGAATTGGGTTCGTGATATTTGGAGGGACACCTCGTTCATTTTGGGAGCTGGGTTTGCATTTGAAAAGTCGCCACCTAATGATTTAAGGTGCATTAGGACACCAAAAGAGTTTGATTTGAATAACCAGAGATAGGGTAAGGGCTTAAAATTGTTCTAAGGGGAAGGTGTTAGGCACCCCTACGAATCCACTAGTGTGGTTCCCGACCAGACAATTATTGTGAATTGAGGTGCAATTAACATATAGACAAATAAGGCTCAAATAGGAGGGGATTTCAAATAATGGTTTGAAAATGAACAAAAAAGAATGGTTAGAAAAGCTGATTTTTAAATGAAGGAGTTGAAATGCTAAAAGAAAGAAATAAAGAATAAATGGAGGGGGGTCCTAGGTTTAATAAAATATGGATCACCCCACACAATGTCCAGTAATCACTCCTCAGTGAGGGGCTACACGTGACATTATCGTGTGGTCATCATATCCATATCTACCATTCCCACCCCGTTAAGGTATTAAAGTGCGAAGTGGTCTCGATTACTTATTGCATGCTATTACCAGTCCCAATCCTATCAGTCCCGAAGGCAATTAGGACTACTAATCCTAAAAGGGGAGGGATATTAGGCTTATTTGTAGTTTCAAAGGTAAAAATGCTAAGGCGACATACAAAACACATATTGCACATTTTGGGGAAAGCATGTACACAAACAAGGGCTTAGATATACCTCCATAAACAAAGAAAGCATATAATTAGCATGACTTACACGTACTACTTAGGTCTGATTTAAAAGCATTAAAGACTAGGGAGATGAGATTGTTGAGGCAGTTTTAGTCTATTACATAACTCAGATAAGAAGTCTGAATTAGACCTACCTGCTGGTTGTAATGATTAACAGAAGCAGGTTCAGTTTACAGATATTACCCTAAGGCTTGCCTAAGTGTTTAGACGGGGTCCTATAGGCATGATATCTACTAAATTCAGAAGGTGTTAAGACAGTGAGACTCAAAAATGAACTGTTTGCAATCCTATATGCATACTTGTTAAACTAGTTAAGGACTCAGATTATTAAAGAGAGGCAGAATTTAAACGAATTGATTACAAGTTCTGCAACTGATGATTACTGATTTTTAGGTCTGACATTGAGTGAAGCAGATCAGATTCAATTAGAAACTCCTTTAGGCATGCTTTCTATACATTGCTGATTTTAAAACCTCATAGACGTGGTGTCGAAATGCAAAAGCCTTATAGACATGGTATCTCTATGTAGTTTGAATATACAGAAGTTGAAAGTACCCTATAGGCATGATTTCTATATGAAGTTTGAATATGCAGAACTAGACTAGAGTTATAGGCATGATTTCTATATGTATTTGAATATGTAGAATTTAGAACATCCTATAGGCATGATTTCTATATGTATTCGAATATGTAGAAATATAGCAGTCCTATAGGTATAATTTCTACATGTATTTGAATATGCAGAAATATAACAGTCCTATAGGCATAATTTCTACATGTATTTGAATATACAAAAATATAGCAGTCCTATAGGCATAATTTCTACCCCTTTTGAATACATAGTTACCCACCATTTTCACTAACCAGCCCCAAGTATTTATTATAAATTATTACAAGCTAGAATGAACAAAATTACATCAGAAAAGGTTTAAAAAGTACAAACAAAAGAGGCCTGATTCTTGACTTCCTCTCTGAGTTTTGAGATAGACCAACTCAAAAGACCATTGATCCAAAGCCTTTCTCAATTTGAGTGTGTCGGAGTTCCCTAAGAGCCTCCATGGAACTACGGGAAATGCTTACACCCAAATTGTATCATCAGAATGGGGACAAGTGCAATGTGGAAGGGCCAGCCCTCAAGTGTCCAAGTTCAAAGGGAGCTCAATGGGTCCCAAAGCAAGGCACACAAGAGGGGCGCAGAACTTAAAGTCTAAGAGAGAGTGCAAGTGCAGAAACAGGGTTCTACAGGGATAAAGGAGAGGGAAACAACCACAAATAAGTTGATAAATTTACACAAAAGGGTTTAGGGGGTAGGGAAGTTGCAAAGGGGGGTCATCTTTGGGCAGCACAGCAATAGAGATGTTGGCATGCCTACAAGCCATACAGCAGCACAGAATCATAGAGGTTCGGATCCCAAAGATCAAGCTTGAGTCATGGACAATAATATTCAGTAATGTCATGCCTCAAGCAAACCATAGCATCAAACACATTGGGGTAGGGGGTTTGGGATTCATAATAAATTCAAGACAGGCAGAAAGGAAATTATAGCATGCTAAAACAAGTACTAAACTGGAGAGCAGCAATAGACAGACAAAAGGGTAAAAGCATTAAGTAAACTACTTATTGTAAGGCTGAAAATTTAACCAGAACATACCAGTTCAAAGAAGCAAAATATAGTAAAAGCAGGTAGCAGAACTTGAAAACATGCCACAGTACCAGTAACAAGAGAGAATGTTTTTTGAGTGTGAGTGTGAGTTCGGAAAACTTAGTGTGTTTGTGTGTCTGTATGTTAATGAAAAGTCAGGTATAGTGTGAAAACATGCAGAAAAATAAGGCAAGAAAACAATTATGGAACTGGTTGGGTCTAATTAGAGGTTCAGATTTGGCTAAAATTGAAATGCAAATGGGCTAATATTTAAATAGCCATTTTCCATTTTTTATTTTATAAAAAATAGTAAAATAATTTCTGGAAATAAATTAAAAGTAATAAAATTATTAAAAATACATAATTATCAAATAATAAATACTGGAGTCAATTTTATAAATATAATTACAATTAAATCTTAAAAGAGGCCAATATTGCAATTATATGCAATTTAGTTTTAAAAATACTAAATAAATTTATAAAAATATGCCAAAATTCTGTTAGCTATATTTTAGTATAAATATGAGAATACAATAAATGAATCATCAAAAATGATAATTTCGGGGATAATTATTGGATTTTTCTTGATAAAATAGGGCAACAAGTTGATTTAAAAATCTTTAAAAATAATAAAAAGTTTGGGCATACTTATATATGCATACATATGCTATTGTGAAAGTATTCTTCATATTAAAATATACAAAAAAAATTGGGTATCAACAGCTGCCCTTTTTTACCCGGGAAGGATGAAAGAGTTGTCGGTTAAAGATATAATGACCAATTTTGACAGAACGAAATGTTTTGAGGAGGCTTAGGTTGTGCTCTGGCTTCTGAGCTGCCTATATATCCCTAGTCTTATAGGAATCAGGCCATATGTAGTTTAGGATCTGTCGGCGGAGTATGCCGATGGAGACTTTCAAGCACGGATGCAGTATTTAGGACAGAGTGAATGGTTGAAATCTGATGGGGCTGCGAGAACTGGAGCGGATTGCTCCTGTAGAGATGGCTATTGCTCACCGGTTCGCCTAAAAATAAGTAACACAAGTGTATATTGTGCGTAAATTTAAACATGATACAAATTCCTGTCGGACCATGAATGTTTGTCTTCGGACGGTTAGGATGACGTCCTTAGACCATGATGTCCTGGGCCATGAAGCGTATAATAAAGGATTTGCGCCATGAAATGATGCTCTCGGGCTATGCGAATGATGCCTCAGAACCATGATGCCTTTGAATAATGATATGCAAAAACTAAAAAGGGGTCCTCAAGCCATGGCATGGTCTTCTCGGGCTATGAAAATGGTGCCTCCGAACAATGACACCATTGGACAATTTGGCGATCTTTCAGCCCATGAGATGTAGTAGGTGGCAATATTTCAGCCCATGAAATGCATTAGTTGGCGGTCTTTCAGCCATGCAAGTCTAAATAAGGCGGAGATCTTTCAGCCATGCAAATGTAAGTAAAGCGGCGATCTTTCAGCCATGCAAATGTAAATAAGGCGGTGATCTTTCAGCCATGCAAATGTAGATAAGGCGGCGATCTTTTAGCCATGCAAATGTAGAGGTGGCGATCTTTCAGGCATGCGAATGTAAAGGTGGCGATCTTTCAGCCATGCAGATGTAGAGGTGGAAATCTTTCAGCCATGCAGATGCAAATAGAGGTAGAGCTTAACCTCGGAAGGAAGAATGGTAGCCTTATGCAATGCAGAAATGCAGATGAAGATAGAGCTTAGTCTCGGAAGGCAGAATGGTAGCCTTATACAATGTAGAAATGCAGATGGAGACAAAGCTTAGTCTCAAAAGGCAGAAGGGTAGCTTTATGCAAGAAATAAAAGGGCAAACAATAATAGTGTTTTCTTAGCTAATCGCGGATTGTGATATTATGACTTCTGGGGACACTGTTGTGTGTGGATAGCAACTGTGAGTAAGTTCTATAGTTCTGAGAGTTGTATTCCTGAACAATGTTTGTCTCGTGAGTGTATAGTATATTTGATGATTTTGCAACTCAAGTGCCTGTATCCAAAGAAAAATTGTGAGTTTTGTAAAGGGGAGGTTAGTTCGTGTCCCCGCCTACTTGGCTTTGATCTAGTGACATTGTATGTATCATTAGGGTAGCGTTGCTAAACAAATAGTTTTCGTCAATAAACATGCATGACTTAGTAAAAACATTACACAAGTACATAATTAAAATGGTTTTAGATGAACCGACGACTGCGACGTGGTTCAAGACATTGCATCCTCTCTTGATACGGAATTTTGAGGGTCCTCCTCAAAATTCTGCCCCAGTTTCCAATTGCGGCGGAAATGAAAAGTTTACTGAATTGTGATCGAACCCATAGGGCTGCCTACATATCCCCTCTTAAATGGGAATCAGGTCAGGCTTAGTTCAAATTACATCATATAAGAGAGCATAAAGACTAAACAAAGTAACGCTTGACCACATCTGAATTGATTGTCTTTGGCCATACTTCTCCATCCATTTCTGCTAGTATGAGGGCTCCTCCTGTTAGAACCCGGTGAACCATGTACGGACCTTGCCAGTTGGGAGAGAACTTCCCTTTGGATTCATCTTGATGCGGGAGAATTTTCTTTAACACCAGCTGCCCTGGTGCGAACTGTCTTGGCTTGACTCTTTTGTTGAAGCCTCTGGACATCCTGTTCTGATAAAGCTGACCATGGCAAACTGCATTCATTCTCTTCCATCTATAATAGCTAGCTGCTTGTAACGATTCTTCACCCATTCTGTATCGTCTAGATCTGCTTCTTGTATGATTCTTAATGAAAGAATTTCTACCTCGACGGGAATGACGACTTCTATACTATAAACCAACATATAGGGGGTTGCTCCAGTTGATGTGCAGACTATGGTGCGATACCCTAATAGAGCAAATGATAACTTTTCGTGCCACTGCTTATGCTTCTCTATCATTTTCCTTAGTATCTTCTTGATATTCTTGTTGGCGGCCTCTACAGCTCCATTCATCTGCGGCCTATAGGCTGTGGAATTCTTGTGTCTGATTTTGAAGGTTTCACACATAGCTTTCATCAAGTCACTATTGAGGTTGGAGCCATTATCAGTGATGATTGACTCTGGAATTCCGAATCGACAAACAATGTGATTGCAGACAAAGTTTGCCACGACTTTGTTAGTTACTGCTCTGTAAGATGCCGCTTCGACTCATTTGGTGAAATAGTCGATCGCTACCAGGATGAACTTGTGCCCATTGGAAGCGGCAGGCTCAATTGGTTCAATAACATCCATTCCCCAGGAGGCGAACGGCCATGGCGAGCTTGTTGCATTAAGCTAATTCTGAGGTACCTTTATCATGTTTGCATGTATCTGGCAGCGGTGGCATTTCCAAACATACTAGATGTAGTCTGTCTCCATAGTCATCCAAAAGTAACAAGCTCAGAGTATCTTCTTTGCTAAGACAAAGCCATTCATATGTGGACTGCAGGTCCCAGCGTGAATTTCCTCTAGTAGCTTGGATGCTTCTTTTGCGTCGACACACCTTAGTAATCCCAAATCAGGAGTCCTCCTATATAGGATTCCTCCGCTATGAAAGAAATTATTGGACAACCTCCGAAGTGTGCGTTTTTGAGTAGGATTTGCAAGTTCTAGGTGAAGCCTTTTGCCAAATATTCCTTGATATCATGAAACCAAGGCTTCCCGTCTACTTCTTCTTCAACATGGGCACAATAAGCTGGCTGATCATGGATCTTTAATGGAATGGGATCAATGAAGTTCTTGTCTGGATGTTGTATCATGTATGATAGGGTAGCCAATGAATCGGTGAACTCATTCTGGACTATGGGAACATGTTGGAATTCCGACTTTGTGAACCTCTTTCTCAATTCCTGTACATAATGCAAATATGGGAGTATCTTGGAGTTCTTGGTTGCCCACTCTTCTCGGACCTGATGTAAAAGCAATTCTGAATCTCCAATCACTGGAAATTCTTGAATGTTCATGTCGATGGCCATCTTGAGCCCTAAGATGCAAGCTTCATATTCGGCCATGTTGTTGGTGCACGAGAATCTGAGTTGGGCAGACACCGGGTAATGCTGACCGGTTTTCGATACTACGACTGCTCCTATGCCAACTCTTTTGAAATTTGCTGATCCATCGATAAACATTCTCCAACCATCATAGGATTCGGCAATGTCTTCTCTTATGAACGATACCTCTTCGTCGAGAAAGTATGTTTTCAGGGGTTCATACTCTCTGTCCATGGGATTTTCAGCAAGGTGATCTGCTAGTGCATGTCCATTGATTGCCTTATGAGTTATGTAGACAATGTAAAATTCACTCAATAGGATTTGCCACTTGGCTAGCTTGCCAGTGGGCATGGGCTTCTGAAAGATGTACTTCAAAGGATCCATCCTTGATATGAGATATGTTGTGTAAGCACAGAAGTAGTGCCTCAGCTTATGAGCTATCCAAGTCAAAGCACAAAAGGTGCGCTCTAACAGAGAATACCAGGCCTCATATGTGGTGAACTTCTTACTGAGGTAATAAATGGCCTGCTCTTTCCTCCCCATTTCATCATGCTGCCCCAGAACACAACCGAACGCTCCATCCAATACTGCAAGGTAGAGTAATAGAGATCTACCTGGCTCGGGCAGGACCAAAACCGGTGGTGTTAACAGGTACTCCTTGATTCTGTCGAAAGCTTTTTGGCAGTCATTAGTCCATTTGGTAGCGGCGTCCTTCTTCTACATCTTAAAGATCAGCTCACAGATAACTGTAGATTGTTCTTTGGTGGTGGCAATTCTTCAATAGCTTTGACCTTTGATATATCTAGTTCTATTCCTCGGCGAATCACAATAAACCCAAGTAGTTTTCCAGCAGGAACCCCAAATGCACATTTCGCGGGATTCAATTTCAGGTTGTACCTTTGCAGTCTGTTGAAAAACTTCCATATGATCAGTGGCTTTCTTTGACTTGACAATAACATCATCTACGTACACCTCTATCTCCTTGTGTATCATATCATGGAAAATGGTAGTCATGGCCCTCATGTAGGTGGCCCCGCATTCTTTAAATAAGTGGACGTTGATTCATGTTTCTTTGACGCTTTCTGCATCTCCCAGGTTAACAACTTTTGTTTCGTCCAGGTTGGACTTAGGTCTGTTCCCAAAATTCTCTACTTCTTTAACAATATCTTCTGGTATGTCATCTTCCTCTGAATCTATGTCTGTTTGTTGCGTTGTCTCGTTGCATGTCACAGTCATTGGTTCGTCAAGATAAGTAGTAGTAATGCGGTACAAGAAAAGTAATAAGAGAAAACAATAGTAATAAGTGTCGGTTTATAAGAAAAGTCAAAATACTTTGATAAATTGAATAAAAATTGTTTTGAACATTGGAGATCTTATTGTAGGAATTGAAAAAATGCGATAAATAAAAAATCTTATAGTAAATCAAAACGGTGCTTGTTTTAGCCTTGCTACCCCGAGGCTCGTCGGGCCCTGGTTGTCCTGATGGTCTAGTTATTGAGGTGTGCTCCTCTGCTTATGGCCTGTATGGAAGGGCCTTCCTCCCCCTCCTCCTCGAGAATAACACAACAATCAATGTCATTGTCCTCTAAGAACAAGTTTTTCACAGCTGCCAGTGCTTCATCTTCTTCTAACCCATAGATAACATCGGCCGGTTGGAAAGTCTGCTCCAAATGTGGTATTGGCTACTCCAGCTGATAGTAAGGACCGCGCCATGGTGGCGACCAGTTGTTGAATTCTTCCCAGGTGTACTCAAATCCCAGACCGAAAGTGGTGCCATGTTTCTTGAGTTTTATGGGCTTAGTGATTCCTTGGAGGTTCTTGCCAAGACCCTTGCCAGGTTCGTACCCACTCCAATTCAGTATACTCTCGATCTTGTTATCCCATCATTTGTCTTTGTCAACAGCATTCACCTATTCAATGTGATGGTAAGTCTCTCCACCTAGCTTCTTTCTCCCTTTGATTGATGGAATGGTCTGGCGACTGTATATAGGGTTGCTACCATAGCCATGAATGATCACCTCCTGGTGATTCCATTCAAACTTTACCGCCTGATGCAGTGTCGATTCTACGGCCTCAGCAGCATGAATCCATGGTCGTCCCAACAGTAGATTGTAAGATACTGGTACGTCTATCACTTGGAAATCAACATCGAACCAAGTTGGCCCCATTTGCAAACACAAACTAATCTCCCCAATGGTGGACCTTTGGGAACCGTTTAAAGCTTTTGAGTTGATAGATCCATCCTTTATCTCGTGCTTTCCCTTACCCAACTTCTTGAGTGTTACCAATGGACAAATGTTGAGACTAGAACCCCCATCGACCAAGATCTTGGTGATAAAGTAGTCCTCGCATTGCACGGTGATGTGCAGTGCCTTGTTGTGACCCAACCCTTCAGGTGGTAGCTCATCCTTATAAAAAGTAATTTTCTGACTTTCCAATACATGTCTGACCATGTTAGCCATTTCTTCACCAGTAATGCTGCTTGGCACTTATGCTTCACTTAGCACCCTCAACAGAGCATTCTTGTGTGCTTCAGAATTTTGTAGCAAAGCAAGTATGGAGATCTGCGCCAGTGTTTTATTCAACTGGTCGATGACCAAGTATTCCTTGGCATGTATCTTTCTCTAAAGATTGTTTGGACCCATCTCAATGATGGGCGATTGATTGGAGGCCTGCTTGCCTTACTCAGCTAGGTGTTCCGGGGTATAGACCCTACCAGTTCTAGTCATACCTTGTGTGGCAACAGTTTCCTAGAACCTAACATTGCTTTTCCTCCTTGCCTCAGCTGTATAGTCCCATGGTATAGCCTTTGTGTGGAATGGTGTCTCGGTTGACATCGCCACTGGGATCGGCGTGGCCATCTTTACCCCGAATAGAGCATGTCCCTTGGGTGGTAAAACTGCAACATCGAATGTTGTAGGTGCATTTGTTTGAGACACGAATTCGACCTTAATTGGCATTGATGTCTTTGCAGATGACGTTGTTTCAAACTCAAGTGGCACGTACATATTTACCTTGGTGTTCCCCGAGGGTTGAATCTGGACCACGATTGTATTAAGAATAACTACTGGCTTCTTTGGGTCATCAATCATCCTCTATTTCAATCATGTGAATGCCCCCACCCTTATGGTCTGACAGAGGGTTGTTGCGGACATTCGGAGCAGGTTCCTTTGCCACAATAATTTTGTTGTCAATCAGAGCCTGGATCTTGTCCTTCAAAGAACGACATTTGTCGATGGTGTGTCCTTTCATGCCGGAATGGTATGCACATGATTTGTTTGGATTAACCTACTGAGAAGGGTTCTCAAGAGTTATAGCAGGGATAGGGGTGACATAACTAGCAGCTTTGAGTCTCTCGTACAACTGGTCAATGGGTTTGGCAATGGCTATATACTGTTTAGGAGGTCTGCAATCAAACTTTGGTCGAGGTCTAGGGAATCTTTGGCGTGTAGGAGGTGATTGATGGTGGGATAGTTGAGAATTTTAGGTTGGTAAACATGTGCAGGTTGGGAATATCTGGATGAAGTAGGTTGATATATAGGTGGTGGAGATGATTGATAAGTGGGTGGTGGAGTTTGGTAAGAGGGTGAGGGTTCTTGGTAGTTTAGAGTAGGCTGATATGTGAGTGGAGGTATTGGATAGGTTTGGTATTTGATGGGATATTTGGTTCTCTGTGCCACCATTACGGCTCCTATGTCCCTTTTCTTGGACATACCACCGGACTGTAAGGCCTTATTTGTAGCTTGCAAGGCCTCAAGGTTCGTAACCATACCACTTTTGATGCCTTCTTCAATCCTTTCACCCAGCTTGATAATGTCGGAAAATTTGTGGCTCTCAATTATCATCAGCCTTTCATAATACTGAGGGTCTAAGCTCGGACAAAGAATTTGTTCATCTATTCCTCTTCTAAGGCAGGTCTGACCTTAGCAGCTTCGGACCTCCAGTGAGTAGCATACTCGCAGAATGTTTCTGTAGGTTTCTTCTTTAGATTCTGAATGTAAAACACATCTGGTGCATTCTCCGTGTTGAACCTAAACCTATCCATAAAATTGGACGCCATGCCTACCCAACTTGGCCACTTCTTCGGATCTTGGCTAATGTACCAAGATAGAGCATCTCCTTTCAGACTCCTCATGAAAAGCTTCATGTGGATTCTCTCGTCTTTCCCTACACCAACTAGCTTGTCACAGCATATTCTCAAATGTACTTTTGGATCCCATGTACCATCAAACATCTCGAACTTATGAGGTTTGTACCCCTCGGGCAGTTCGACATCGGGCTGTATTCAAAGATCCTCATAGTTAAACCCCTCAATTCCCTTGCTTCCTTCAACACCTTGAATCCGGCTAGTCAATTTCTTAAGTTCTTCAGCCAGGTTCCTGATGAGCGAGTCTTTATCATCAGACTCAGGTGTGCTTGAGATGGGTTGGGTGGAGTGTGGCATGGTCTCCACATAGATGGGGGTGTTATGATGGGTGTGGAAGTGGTCATTTGTGGAGTTTTGGGGTTCCGAGATGAGCACTGGGGTATTGTTGGAAGTATGGCAGGTGTTGTAGTGGTGGTGAGGAGCAGAATAGTTCTGTGGCTTCGGGATATTTTGTGGAAGTGTGGGGTCTTGAGCATTGGGGAAATTGACATCTGTAGCGGTGAGGGAAAATGACAGGTTTCCCCGATTCCGAACCCGATCAAGTTCCTCTTGAAATTTCAGCAGTTTTTGTTCGAGTTGGGATGCATTTTCTTTGGAAACCTGAGTACCATGACCATGAGTGACCTTTCTGAGTTCTCTTTTCTAGCATTGTTTGAATCTTCCATCTTCCCTTTGTTCTTACTTTTGACAGGACTAAGTGGAGGAGTGGGTGGAGGGCCCCTGGATCTCGTGGAATAAGATGATGTTGCCAGACTGCACGATCTAACCTTTGGGTAGGGGAATAATAAAACAAAAGTAAAAACAAAAAGGTAACAAGTTAGTGAGGATTATAAGAAAATGTTGCGATATTTAAACACATAGTGCAAGAATGTAAATCGTGTACTAATTTGGGGACCTCTTTGTGCCCGAGGTAGGCCTAGCAACAAATTGATTTGGAGAACTTAAAATGCTAAATGCCTCATTTTATTGATAAAAAGTAGACGAATCCCAAATCGACACTAAATAACAGGAAATAAAATGTCACTAGTGGCCATCGGCCTTATTACATTTCATAAAGCAAAAGAAAACTCTTATCTATTTGGTCCCAGAAGGACCTTCCTTAGGTTGAATACTCTCGTTAATCAAATCCTCCAGTTCTCGTAGGTTCACTAGTAAAAATTCCTTTGGCAGGTGTTCTCCTTCGTTTCCCTCAGTGTTTTGGCAGTCGGTGACTCTCTTCCTCACTTTTCCTTCCAACTCTAGCAGACTGTATTCCAGATATTCCAACTTTTCGCTAGCTTTGGCGACCCTCTCCTTCCACTCAGTGATTTGGTCATTCGATGGAAGACTCTTCTACCAGTCTAGCAAGAGTGAGGGTGTGCTAACCATACCGAAGCTGGGGACCTCGTTCTTCATTTTCTGCAAAACAAAAGGGTTAAGACCATTACCCCACCAGACTCGACTATTTAATAACAACAATAGGCATAAAGCATTTAGTTCTTCAAAAAAATACACAGAATGTGGTGATGTCCGTTTGGATTTAGGGAAGCCCAGTGGACTTTGGACAAGGCTATCTTAAAAAGATATTATGCGGACAACATAACTGACTTGGCTAGGTTTGACCATGATGCATGCACAGTTTTAAATAGAGTAAGGTTTCTATGGGGTTTTAGACTGGTACCCTTGAGCGGACAACTCAAGGGGGAGAGGCACGGAACCGTCGACTACACCGTTGATCGACTGATTTTACCGTAAATATGCCTTTTTCGGATTCGGGGGTAATAATATCGGAAGAGCGCAACCACTCATTATAAGCGTTGCTATGGTATTTGTTTGAAACGAGTGGAATATGATGTTGAGCATGATTATGCAACAATTAAAGGCATGTAGTCACGTATTTGCACGTTTAAGAAAGCAGTAAATATAATAATTTCATAATTTAAAGCGATATTGAAGGAAAGCAGTGAAGGAAAGAAACAAAAAGACAAGTAAGTTTTGTAATCAAAGAGGAAATTGAATGCTTAAAAGAAATAAACAAATAGTTGTGCGTAAAGAAGCATAAATTCACAATAGTAGTTTGAAATGGTAAAAGCCTAAAGATCCCCAGCAGAGTCGCCACGCTGTCGCGCCCCCTTTTCCTCGCGGAATCGGGTTCATGACATTTGGAGGGACAACTCGTTCCTTTTGGGAACTGGGTTTGCATTTGAAGAGTCGCCACCTAATGATTTAAGGTGCATTAGGACACCAAAAGAGTTTAATTTGAATAACCAGAGATAGGGTAAGGGCTTTAAATTATTTTAAGGGGAAGGTGTTAGACACCCCTCAAAATCCACTAGTGTGGTTCCCGGCCATACAATTATTGTGAATTGAGGTGCAATTAACATATTGACAAATAAGGCTCAAATAGAAGGAGATTTCACATAATGGTTTGAAAATGAACAAAAAAGAACGGTTAGAAAAGCTGATTTTTAAAAGAAGGAGTTGAAATGGTAAAAGAAAGGAATAAAGAATAAATGGATGTGGGGGGGGGGGTCCTAGGTTTATTAAAAATATGGATCACCCCACACAATGTCCGGTAATCACTCCTCAGTGAGGGGCTACACATGACATTATCGCGTGGTCATCATATCCATATCTACCCTTCCCACCCCGTTAAGGTATTAAAGCATAGAATAGTCTCGATTACTTATTGCATGATATTACCCGTCCCAATCCTATCAGTCTCGGAGGCACTTACGACTACTAATCCAAAAAGGGGAGGGATATTAGGCTTATTTGTAGTTTCAAAGGTAAAAACACTAAGGCGACTTACAAAACGCATATTGCACATTTTGGGGAAAGCACGTACACAAACAGGGGCTCAGATATACCTCTCTAAACAAAAAAGCATATAATTAGCATGACTTACACGTACTGCTTAGGTCTGATTTAAAAGCATTAAAGACGAGGGAGATGAGATTGTTGAGGCAGTTTTAGTCTATTGCGTAACTCAGATAAGAAGTCCGAATCAGACCTGCCTGCTAGTTGTAATGATTAATAGAAGCAGGTTCAGTTTACAGCTATTACCCTAAGGCTTGCCTAGGTGTTTAGACGGGGTCCTATAGGCATGATATCTACTGAATTCAGAAGGTGGTAAGACAGTGAGACTCAAAAATGAACTGTTTGCAATCCTATATGCATACTTGTTAAACTAGTTAGGGACTCAGATTATTAAAAGAGAGGCAAAATTTAAATGAATTGATTACAAGTTCTACAACTGATGATTACTGATTTTTAGATCTAATATTGAGTGAAGTTGATCAAATTCAATTAGAAACTCCTATAGGCATGCTTTCTATACATTGTTGATTTTAAAACCTCATAGACATGGTGTCGAAATGTAGAAGCCTTATAGACATGGTATCTATATGTAGTTTGAATATGCAGAAGTTGAAAGTACCCTATATGCATGATTTTTATATGAAGTTTGAATATGCAGTATTAGACTAGACCTATAGGCATGATTTCTATATGTATTTGAATATGCAGAATTTAGAACATCTTATAGGCATGATTTTTACATGTATTCGAATATGCAGAAATATAGTAGTACTATAGGCATAATTTCTACATGTATTTGAATATGCAAAAATATAGCAGTCCTATAGGCATAATTTCTACCCCTTTTGCATACATAGTTACCCACCCTTTTCACTAACCAGCCCCAACTATTTATTACAAATTATTACAATCCAGAATGAACAAAATTACATCAAGTTAAAAAAGTACAACCAGAGGAGGCCTGATTCTTGACTTCCTCTTTGAGTTATGAGATAGACCAACTCAAAAGACCATTGATCCAAAGCCTTTCTCAATTTGAGTATGCCAGAGTTCCCTAAGAGCCTCCATGGGACTTTGGGTAGTGCTCACACCGAAATTGTATCATCAGAATGGGGATAAGTGCGGTGTGGAAGGGCTAGCCCTCAAGTGTCCAAGTTCAGAGGGAGCTCAATGGGTCCCAAAGCAAGGCTCACAAGAGGGGGGCAGAACTTAAAATCTAAGAGAGAGTGCAAGTGCAGAAATAGAGTTCTAAGGGGATAAAGGAGAGGGAAACAGCCACAAGCAAGTTGATAAATTTACACAAAAGGGTTGAGAGGGGTCAGCTTTGGGCATGCACAACAATGGAAATGATGGCATGCCTACAAGCCATACAGCAGCAGAGAATCATAGAGGTTAGGATCCCAGGGATCAAGCTTGTGTCATGGACAATAATATTCAGTACTGTCATGCCTCAAGAAAACCATAGCATCAAACACATTAGTGTTGGGGTTTTGGGATTCATAATAAATTCAGAACAGGCAGGAAGGAAATTATAGCAAGCTAAAACAAGTACTGAACTGAACAACAACAATAGACAGACAAGAGGGTAAAAGCATTAAGTAAACACATTGTTGTGAGGCTGAAAGTTTAACCAGAACATACCAGTTCAAAGAAGCAAAATATAGTAAAAGCAGGTAGCAGAACTTGAAAACAGGCCACAGTGACAGTAATAAGAGAGCATGCTTTTTAAGTGTGAGTGTGAGTTCAGAAAACGTAGTGTGTTTGTGTGTCTATGTGTTAATGAAAAGCCATGTATTTATAGTGTGAAAACAACCAGAAAAATAAGGCAAGAAAATAATTATGGAACTGTGTACCAATTAAAATCAATTTAGTATAAGAACTTCCTTTAATTAAGGAGTTAAAATCAAATGGTAACATGCAATTGCTAAATAAGGAAAGAAATCACATAGGGCTTAATACGACCAATAAGGAAGTATCTCGAGTACACAGTAGGTAATAGAGGCTAGGTTCATTAGACTCTAATCAAGGAAAGGTCTATAAGAATCCAATACAAATGTAACCAAGGTAAGGGGATTAATCAAATTGAGTAGAAAAGGTAGGAGTCGAAAATTCAAAGAAATGTATTCAAATAGGTCCAAGAGACAGGGAAATCAATACAACAAGGAAAGAATCAATTACAAGAGTGCAATCAGAATTACACAAAGAGGTTTGAAATCAGTCCACAATTAAGGGTTATTTTGATAGGGAAATTTAGCATATAAAAGAGTGCATAAACATTAGGCATGCGAGGCTGAACTCATGACAAAGAGAATAATCACATGACAGTCACATAGGTCAATTTCACCAACAATAGTAATAGAGAAAGGGGATAGTATCAGAAGCATGCAAAAGGTCAAGTAGAAAGCCTTTCTAAAAACTGTAGTCCAGTTCCAATGATCACATAAAGCAACAGAAGTTGAAACAAAGATTTCGAAACTCAGTCGAACAATAAATGAAACAACTTCAGAAACTCGAATAGGTCGAAAGAAAATAGGGTTTTTAAACCAAACAAGTTCAGAGATGAGGAACCAGCAAATCACATAGCAAATAGTCTCCGGACTCGAATGAACCCAAAGTTTTAGGGTTTTTACCATCAATCGAGTTATAGAGATGAAAAACAAGAAATCAAACAAATACACACACAAAAATATATTTAGAAACCTCAAAAGGAACTAAGACTTTTAACATGCACACTCCAGTAGAAGAACAACATAAAGAACCCAATAGAATATGTTAAAAATCAGAAAAGCTTCGAAATAATTTAACAACAACCCTAAATCGGAAAAGGTAAAGAGGTTTCGAAAGTAGAGTTTTAAAAGAAACTTTGAGAAAATGTTTAAAATCTTAGAGAAAACACAGATCTACAACAGATCTAAAAGAATCGGGAGAAACCTCGAAGGTTAGGGTTCCAGAAGAACCCAAAGGGTGAGAAAGGCTTGGAAAGTCATTGATTTAAGAAGGAGAAGTCAAGATCAGGCTTGAATAGCCATGGATGGCCGGAGCAAGGTCAAAGATGACCGGAGACAGCATGGCACTGAAATAAACCAAGGTCTGGACCAAACTTCTTCAAGGTTTGGTCTTGAGACCATAATAGTCGAGCATGTAGGAGTCGTAGGAGGCATGTACAGGCCTTTAATGGCTTTGGAAGCCATGGATTCCGGCGATTTTAGGGTGGAAGCGGAAGGAGGTGACTAAGGTTTGAGAGAAGCTTGAGAGAGAATTGGGAGAAGGGGGAATTCAAGGGCGGCCACAGATGAGAAATGATTAGGTTTAGGGGTTAGTTCAGGTTAGAAAAGGAAGGGGCAAATGTGAGCCGTTGATCTAAGTGATCAACGGCTAGGATAAAAAGGGGATCCGGGCGAGTTATTTAAAAGGGTCGTGGGTCGGGTAGATTAGGATTTGGGTCAGGGTAATTGGGCCTCTGGTTGGGTATAATTAGAGGTTCAGATCTGGCTAAAATTGAAATGCAAATGGGCTAACATTTAAATAGTCATTTTCCCTTATTTATTTTATAAAAAATAGTAAAATATTTTTTGGAAATAAATTAAAAGTACTAAAATGATTAAAAATACATAATTATAAAATGAAAAATACTAGAGTCAATTTTGTAAATATAATTACAATTAAATCTTAAAAGAGGCCAATATTGCAATTATATGCAATTTAGTTTTAAAAATACTAAATAAATTTGTAAAAATATGCAAAAATTATTTTAGATATATTTTAGTATAAATATGAGAATCCAATAAATTAATCACCAAAATTGATATTTTCGGGGATAATTATTGGGTTTTTCTTGATAAAATAAGGCAATAAATTAATTTTAAAATTAAGAAAAAATAATAAAATGTTTGGAAATACTTATATATGCATACATATGCTATTTTGAAAGTATTTTGCATATTACAATATACAGGAAAAAATTGGGTATCAACAGTGCTAAATGTCTTTTTTACCGCTTTGATATTATTTGAACTGTATATAAACTGTTGTGAAACCCTTCTCTTCTCATCTTCTGGGAAGTGCACGCTGGCATGACTTCTTTTCTGTTAGTTTTATACCCTAAATTAGAACGAGTTTCAAACAAGTTGCAAAGCCGGATGATCTTTTGGTTACCGGTACGCTGCCCCCCCCCCCCCCCCCCCCCCTCGACTCGAGTTGTCCGCTCGGGTAAGACAGGTCTAGAAAAATACACCCAGGTTTTAAACTTAGAATAACTCAGCCTCATATCAAATCCCTAGTAGGAACGCTTGTTTGCATCATGTGCATTTGACTTTGGAGACTCAATATAGTGGTTGGGTCCGTCTAGGACAGGTGTACCGTAATTCAAAAAGATCATCTTGATGCATCTTACGTAATACTTGTAAAAATTTTTGCCTCGGTTTGCATGTTGATCGGTTTTTAGAATAGGGAGAAAAATTGAGGTATGAGAGAAATAATTGCCCGTTTTTTAAAATCTGGTGTCCAAAATATACCCAAACTCTATCGAAATTTTAAAAAATAAAAAAAAAAAGGAAAAAGGAAAAAGAAAAGAAGGGGAAATTGTTTCAAAATTTCATGTTTTTCTATTATATCAAAATTGACCGAACTACGTAGGTTTGTTTCTCACCAGACGTGGGATATGTAGGCAACCCTCATCGAGTCCAGCCCCTCTTTTGCAAAAATAACCAAAAAATTTGAAAAAAATGTTGTCTTTGTTGTCATAAATAAAGTGGGTGATGCCATTTTTTGTCTAAATAGCCGAACGTCCTGAACGGGCGCTGGAAGGCCGTTTCTACAAAAATAGCCACCGATGGTTTCTTTGCCAATTTTTGGCCACCTAGCGAGTACAGCCCTAAAATCTTCCCCTTTCAAAGTGCTGAAGGGTCGTATTTGCAAAAGTGGCCATTTTTGTTTTTAACCTTAGAATTTTGTAAAAATGACCCCTTTTCATCAGTGATTAATAATTTCCACTTTGTTTTAATCAATCACTTTATACAAGTGGGTTTTCCTCTATACTCTTCATATACCAGCGGTACGGGCATGTAAGAGGATTTGATAATCCGAAAAGTGGAATCTGTAGCAAAGATAACCGGTCAAAGTGGGAAGAGCATAGATGTTTCGCTTTCATGGTGGCATTCTTATGTCTTCTAGTGTTTCCCAGGACAGACGAGAATATCGATGTGCGGTTAGCTGGAGTCGTCAAAGTCTGGATTACCAATGCCAAGAACACCCTCGCCCCTATGATAGTATCTGAGATATTCCGAGCTCTCACAGCTTGTAAAACCGAGGCAAATTTTTTCGGAGTATGCAAATTACTATTACAAATATGGATGATTGAGCATCTGTGTCATAGACCTCAATATATGAATTATGGATCTACAGGGAAAAGCTGCATTGAGGAGTTTGACACAAGGGTTTTAGGGTTCAAAATGCTAGAGGGTGTAAGATATTGGATATTCTACTTTCGTTCCCTAACTGCAGGATAGATATAGTTGGCATTGGGTTGGCTTCCTGCTGAACAAATTGTGTACATGCCTGCCACCGGTCCTTACTTCCTCCTAATGGGCCTTCGAGGCATCCAGCCTTACTCCCCATACCAGGTCTTGAGACACTTAGGAAGATGTCAGGTAGTTCCCCAAGATGTGGATCTTAGTGTTCATGCAGTTGAGATCTGCTCTGATGGTCAATTTGATGAAGAAGTGGTTCGTCACATTTGGAATGAGGGCCAGTATTTGACAGCAAACACCCGAGTACGTCACCTGGCTAGAGGCGAGGTCTCACCTGGTTATCTTGCTTAGTATAGAAAGAAGTTCACTGCAAGGTCCAAACCTGAAAGGCCAACAAAAAGGCCTCACATTCAGGAATTTGTTGAAGCGTCGCAAGAATAGTGGGCCTGGTTGACCAAAGAAAATGAATATAGGGCCACCATAGGCAAGTTGCAAGGGCAAATCAGGGATCTTAAATTTGATAATGGTTTACAAGTTGCTGCAGATTAGGGTGAAAAGAAGATGTTGGCCTAAGAAAATGAAGTCCTCCGGGCCCAGATCCAAAGAATAAAGAAAGCCGCTGAGAATCCGAAAAGAAGCCGAACGGATGAAAGACTCATAAATGGTCTTAGGAAGAAAATATGTGAGTACGAGAATGATTTAGAAAAATTTGAAGGCAGTCTGGCAAGAGCTCGGGCACAGTTGGCAAAGAACACAGAGGGACGGGCAGAGTTTGTTCGGCAATTAAAAGGGAAATATGATAGAGAAGTCGCAAACCTGAAGAAAAAACTAACTACTCTTGAGAACGAAATGGCCAAACAAACAAAGAACTTTAAAACAGAGAGGGAACATTGTTATACACTGATGTCTCGGTTAGATGAGGATATGCAACAGTTGCAGGGTCGAAACCATCATGACACCCAAGTACTGGAAGCTAGGTCTCAACAAATTCGACGTTTGCTCCAAGAGAAAGGCATCATTAGGGAAAGGGTTAGAGCAATTGCCGACTACATCGTCATGAAATGCCATGAATGTGAGGACATGACTAGATCTATCTTCTTCGCCGCAGTGATGACCTTTGTTCGCCAAATAATGAATGGCTTGGATCGCCTCCAAGGAGATGTTGCACGTAGGCCCGTGGCTAGACCGACTGCTGTCCCGCGGGCCCCTAGAGTAGTTTTAGAAGCACTTATGTATTCTTGATTTTTTTATTGAGTCTGTATTTCAGTTTCCAGTTCTAGAGTCTATTTTTAGTTCTTCAATTCTTAGAAAGGTATGATGGAGTCATTTTAATAGAGAAAATTAGAAGTTTTTATTTTAATGAAATTTTTGAAAAACCCAAAATTGTTTATTTCTTTTATTTCTCATTTATTCCTTGAACTACATGATGATGTGATTTACGCTGCATCGTGATACGTAGGCAATCCCCATCGGATCCGGTCATGGTATTAAATAACACAAATAAAAGAGAAAATGACGAAAAGAGAAAACAATAAAAAGAGACGAAAAAGAGAGAAAACAAAAACAAGAGAGAAAGCAAGGAAAAGAGGGAAAACAAGAATAAGAATAAGAGAGAAAACAATGAGAAAGTGCAAAATAGAGAAAATAATGAAAAGCGCCAAAAGAAAAGAAAGATCGGGGAGATAAACAAAAAGCCGGGATGAGACATGCAACCGTTGCAAAACATGTAGAAACACATTTAACTGTATAGGTGCATCACATCCCCCAATGAGCGATTCCCTATGTGTTAATTGCCTCAAACTAACTGGTTTGTTGTGTTTGCTGTTGAGATGAGGTTCTGTTTTTAAGGTGGTTGGTTTTGTGGTAACCTGGCTTTGCACCCTTACTTTACAAGATCCAAGGAAAGTGTCGAAATATCATCAGAAAGTCATCTACTAATAATTCCCATCCCAGACGATAGCCCGATATCGGTTATCCCAATATTAGAGTCAGCGGTTGCTGTAGAGAATAGGGCACTGCACCTTCGCATGTTGGAAATGTGGGACGCTTGGTCCAACAATAGATAGTCGCCTAGTGCAATACCTGGTTTCCCTGAGCTACTTCCCAGAGCAAGTGGAACCTCCAACATTCCAATAAATTACCCGAACACCCCGCTCAGATATCCCACCATCTCAGCCCATTTCGTCGGAACGACTTCTGAGGTTCGCCCCCAGGCATTGATTTCGGGAGTGGCTTCTAACATATTCACTGCACCACCAACCTCGGCTACAGCATAGCCAACTTTTCCCAGGCCAAGCTTTGAGCCATCATCCCTTACTTTCCAAGTACCACCTTTCCCATCGGACACAGCTCTTTTCACCACCAATTCTTACCCTCAACAACCTATGTATGAGTTTACCGCGGGACAAGAGAGAACTACAAAGAATCCCTAGCAAGAGGAAATTACTAAGAAAATGAAAAGCATGGAACAAAGCCTCAAAAATATACAAGGCTTAAATGGCCAGAAGAGTGTATCCTACGCTGACTTATGTATGATGCCGCATGGTCATTTGCTCATCATTTTTAAGACTCCCAAGTTCAAAAAGTATGATGGACATGGGGACCCCATATTCCACCTCAAGAGGTATTGCAATCAATTAAGAGGTGCGGGTGGAAAAGAAGAACTCCTAATGGCTTATTTCGGAGAGAGCCTAGTCGGAATTGCATCCGAGTGTTATATGGATCAAGACATATCTCGCTGGAACATATGAGATGATTTGGCTCGAGATTTTGTCAGACAATTCCAATACAATATAGACATATTTCTAGACAGAAATTCTCTATCTAATTTCAAAAAGAAGTCTTCGGAGAGCTTCCGAGAATATGCTGTCAAGTGGCGCGAGCAAGCTACCAGGGTGAAACCCCCGATGGATGAGACCGAGATGGTCAGTGTCTTCCTACAAGACCAAGAGGCTGACTACTTTCAGAACATGATGTCTGCCATGGGAAAGTCGTTTACTGAAGCTATCAAAATTGGGGAGAAAGTCGAGAATGGTTTGAAAACGGGTGGCATATTGAGCCATTCCGCTATAACATCTACGTCCCAAGAAATCCAGAGCAGGTCAGGGGGTGTAGCAAACCGAAAGAAGAAAGAAGAAGTGGAAATGGTGGCTTCAAGTCTGAGAAACTCCCATCAACCCCGAGGTTACTTCCCTTCAAACACCCCGCAACATTATTATCCTCACTAGGATGCGGCTTATGCCATGAATCCTCAGCCTTATGCGGTGATGAATGCCCAGCCCTACGCTCGGCCACAACAATAGTTTAATCAAAATCGAGCTCCACCTCCTACAAATAACCCTCCTCACCAAGCTCTATATAATCCCCGTCCCCCACAAAATAATTTTCCACATAATGCTTGTGCTCGTGAGCCACCTAGAAGAACCAATTTCACACCCATCGGTGAATCATATTCTAGCCTTTTGCCTAAGTTGGTCCAAAAGGGTTTGTTACAGCCCGTACCTCCGAACAGACAAAACCCAGAGTTGCCCTCCTACTGACCTGATATCCGATATGCTTATCATTCAGGGGCAGAAGGGCACGATACTGAGGATTGTTGGACTCTCAAAAAGGTGGTTGAGAATCTAATAGAGCAAAAGCGGGTAGTGATGAGGGATGAAGAGGTCCCCAATGTAACCAACAACCCATTACCAGCTCACAACAACGAGCCGGTTATTGGGATGATCTGCAAAGACAAAGAGTTTGACCCAGCTTTGAAAGTTATCATTGCTATTGCCAATGTTGAAAAGAAGCCCAAAACGGCGGAAAAGTAAACTAAAGATGAAAAGAAAAACAATCCCACTCCTCAAAGAGTAGAAAAGGTTGTGGAAACCAAGACCGGGGCAGTACCTCCTAAAGATGCCATTCTTTATGTTCCTCGTGCCCCCAGGAAAGAACAGTCTGTGTTGAGTCCCCCCAAGAGGTTTGAGCTAAACAAGGGACCTAAGATGTACGTACAAAAAGGGACTTATGTGGAACGGGGGCCAGTAATTTCACCAAGGCTAAACGAGCTCGTGGTTATCAGCCGCACACCACAGAAGCCCATGAAGGACCCCACTACAGTCCCTTAGAACTACTACAAAGAAGTGGTGACATACAAAGGAAAAGAAATCATGGGGGAAGTGAATGAAACAAACCCATCTGGGAAATACCTCAACTGGGAGGAATTGAACAAAACCAAAAAGAAGAATTTTTTGCTTAAAAAGCCAGTCAGTGCTGAAGAGGCCGAGGAATTCTTCCGAAATATGAAAAGCTCGGATTATGATGTAATTGACCAACTTGATAAGTCTCCCTCCCAATTCTCACTTTTGTCTCTACTCATAAGTTCGAATGAGCATCAGAAAGTGCTGATAAAGACCCTCAATGAAGCATATATTCCGAGCAAAACCACTATTGAGCAATTGGAAAGGATGGTAGAACGATTCTTTGAAGTCAACCAGATTTCATTTAGCAGAAATGACTTGCCACCGGAAGGGGCTGCCCACAACAAAGCTCTTCATTTGACAGTTAAATGTGAAGGGTACTACATGAAAAGAGTCATGCTGGATGGCGGATCTGGGGTTGACATCTTCCCTTTCTTAACTTTGCAAAGAATGGAAATTTGGACTAAGAGAATCAGGCCTAACAATGTTTGTGTACGTGCTTTTGATGGCGTCAAGAGAGACACAATAGGGGAGATTGATTTGATCTTAACTATCAGTCCTGTGGATTTTGAAGTGACATTTCAGGTCTTGGGCATGGACATCTCCTACCATTTTCTCCTAGGAAGGCCTTGGATCCATGCGGCAGGGACTATACCTTCTACTCTACACCAAATGGTTAAGTTTGAACATGAAGATCAGGAAATTGTTGTCCATGGAGAGGACGAGCAATCAATTTATAGAGACTCGTTAGTCCCATGTCTCGAGGCTAAGAAAGGTAGCGAGCACATAGTCTATCAAGCTTTTGAGATTGTGGTCGCAGATCAGTGTAAGGAAGAAGCTCGTGTCCTCAACCCTTTTTGTCAAATGCATCAATCATTGTCGCCACCGAAATAATCAAGCATGGGTATAAGCCCAGGAAAGGGCTCGGGACATCTTTGCAAGGCATTACAGAGCCCATCACCTTGACTGCCAGCGAGAACTTCTTTGGTGTCGGTTTCCAAGCTACAGAAGCCCACATGAAATGGGCTAAAGAACATAAGAACAATGGATGGGTTCTACCTCAGCCGATCTCGCATCTCGCCAGAACATTTGTTAAGCTAAAGTACACAGAAGAGGAAGAATATGAGGTCTTCACGACCAAAGGAATTGAGGATATATGTGGAGCAATGAGACAAATGCTATATGAGGCTCACATGGTCCAGCTGGGACAAGGCTTGAGCACTGCCGAGGTGAAATATATGGGGACCGATGTGAAGCTTCAAAATTGGAAGGCTACTCCGTTCCCAGTCAGGCGGGAATCCCAGTAGTTCAGTCTTGCCATCTTTTCTGCATTCCGAGTTATTTCAGGGTGTAACTTGAATGTTTTAGTTTATTTTCTTTAAAATTCCAATGTAAACCCTTCTATCTTCAAATCCAATGAAATTAAATCAATATTTCATCGTCTATGAATCTCTTTCTTTATTCTTTCGGATTTTGTTATTTTTCTTATTTCTTCTTTTAGTTCTGATAATGTTGACTTAAATAATATGACATACTTGCGGACGTCATGCTCAGATCCTAACACGCTGCCTAACTGTAAAATAATAAACCAAGAATCAGAATACGATGAAGATAGGGATTTTAATGAAATAAACCGAGAATTGGAACAATTTGAGAATAAGCCTAAGCCAAACTTAAATAAAACTGAGCCAGTTAATTTGGGTAGTTCAGAAGAGGTCCAAGAAACCATGATAAGCACTCACACTAATGAAAGAATTAGGGATGCATTGATCCAACTTTTGTTTGAATTCAAAGATGTGTTTGCCTTGTCCTATGATGATATGCCAGGACTGAGTGTTGATTTAGTGTTACATAAATTGCCAACTTACTCCGATTATCCCCCTGTCCAACAAAAGCAGAGAAAGTTTAAAACGGATATCAGTGACAAGATTAAAGAAAAAATCACCAAATAGTTGAAAGCAGGTGTGATCCGTGTGGTCCGATACACCACATGGTTGGCTAATGTAGTCCTAGTACCAAAGAAAGATGGGAAAACCCGAGTATGTGTTGAATATCGGGATCTAAACAAAGCAAGCCCCAAGGACAACTTCCCGTTACCAAACATCCACATCCTTGTTGACAACTGTTCCAAACATGAGATACAGTCTTTTGTGGATTGTTATGCTGGGTATCATCAGGTCTTGATGGATGAGGACAATGCAGAAAAGATGGCTTTCACCACCCCTTGGGGTACTTACTGTTATAGGGTAATGCATTCTGGTTTGAAGAACGCTGAGGCAACTTACATGAGAGTTATGACTGCCATCTTTCACGACATGATGCACCAAGAAATTGAGGTGTATGTGGACGATGTGATCATTAAATCAAGAACGCAGGTCGACCATATTCGGGATCTGGGAAAGTTCTTTGAGAGCCTGTGTAAGTATGACTTGAAGTTAAATCGAGCTAAATGTGCATTAGGAGTTCCGTCTGGGAAATTTTTGGGGTTTATAGTCAGTCGGAGTGGCATCGAGCTAGATCCAACAAAGATAAAGTCTATTCGGGATTTGCCTCCTCCAAGAACCAAGAAACAGGTTATGAGTCTGTTGAGAAGGTTGGATTACATCATCAGAATCATTGCTTAGTTGAATTCCACATGTGAACCCATACTTAAGCTGTTGAAGAAAGATGCGATGAATAGATGGATAGATGAGTGTCAAGAAGGTTTCAACAAAATCAAAGAATATCTGTCGAATCCGCCAGTCTTGGTCCCACACGAACCTAGAAAGCCTTTGTTTTTGTATTTGATAGTGTTGGAGAATTCCTTTAGATGTGTTCTCGGGAAACATGATGTGACCGGAAAGAAATAACATGCCATATAGTATTTGAGCAAGAAGTTCACTAGTTATGAAGCCAAATACACTTTATTGGAAAAGACTTGCTGCACCCTAACTTGGGTCGCTCAGAAGCTTAGGCATTACTTGTTGGCCTACACCACCTATCTCATCACCAGATTGGATCCTTTGAAATACATATTCCAAAAGCCAATGCCCACGGGGAGGTTAGCGAAATGGCAAATCCTGCTCATCAAGTTTGACATAGTCTATATCACCCGCACGGCAATGAATGCTCAAGCTTTAGTGGATCACCTAGCTTAAAATCCTGTTGATGATGAATATCAGCCTTTAAGTACTTACTTTTCGGATGAAGAAGTAAATTCAGTTGAGGTAATCTCAGAAGACACCAATGCTTGGAAAATGTTCTTCGATGGAACTGTGAATGCAAAAGGTGTCGGTATTGGGGAAATTTTGATCTCACCCACTGGTTAGCACTATCCGGCCACAGCCCGGCTTTGGTTTTTCTGCACAAACAACACTGCCGAGTATGAAGCCTGCATTATGGGCATGAACATGGAAATCGATTAGGATGTGGAAGAATTGTTAATCATGGGAGATTCAGACTTGATTATCCGACAAGCACAGGGTGAATGGGAAACTCATGATGTCAAGCTTATTCCATACATGAAACAGGTGGAAGATCTTAGCAAGCGATTCAAATTCATCGATTTTATGTACATTCCTCAGTTTCACAATGAGTTGGCAGATGCACTAGCTACTTTTGCTTCGATGCTGCCATATCCAAGCAATGTCCACATTGACCCATTGGAAATCCAAATTCGAGAAAAACATGATTATTGCAGCGCAGTTGAAATAGAGCCTAATGTATATCCATGGTATCATGATATCAAAAGATTCTTGGAAACAAAAGAATATCCCGAGCAAGCTAATGGAGTCCAAAAGAGAACCATTAGATGGCTTGCCAGTGGCTTCTTCTTGAGCGGAGAGGTCTTGTACAAAAGGACTCCAGATCTGAACCTTCTAAGATGTGTGGATGCCCGAGAGGCCTGAAGAATCATGAATGAAGTGTACATAGGAGTGTGCGGTCCGCACATGAACAAATACGTCCTTGCAAAGAAAATCCTTCGAGCAGGCTATTACTAGATGACCATGGAAAAATATTACTTCAGTTTTGTCCGAAAGAGTCATCAGTGCCAGGTACATAGTGACCTGATTCATACACGACCTTTAGAATTACATCCTATGTCAGCATCGTGGCCATTCGTTGCTTGGGGTATGGATGTCATTGGGTCAATTGAGCCAAAAGCTTCAAATGGGCACAGGTTCATATTAGTTGCCATTGACTACTTCATAAAGTAGGTCGAAGCAGTCACTCTCAAAGCCATTACTAAGAAAGCAGTGGTGGATTTTGTGCATTCCAACATTATCTATCATTTTGGTCTTCCTAAAACTATCATTACACACAATGCTGCAAACTTGAACAGTCATTTGATGAGAGAGGTATGCGAACAATTTAAGATCACGCATCGGAACTCCACCCCTTATCAACCCAAAGCCAATGGTGTTGTTGAAGCAGAAAATAAAAACATCAAGAAGATCCTCATGAAAATGATTCAAATTTCTAGGAAATGACATGAAAAGTTGCCTTTTGCATTGTTGGGATATCGCACAATTGTGCGCACATCAGTTGGGGCAACACCCTATCTATTGGTTTATGGCACTGAAGCCATAATACCCACAAAAGTTGAAATTCCATCTCTTCGAATCATCGTTGAAACTGAGATTGAGTACAATGAATGGGTCAAGACTCGTCTAGAACAGTTAACCTTGATTGAGGAAAAGCGGATGGCCGCAGTTTTGCCACGGACAGTTGTATCAACAAAGAATGGCATATGCCTACAACAAGAAAGTGCGCCCAGGAACTTTGAAGTGGGGCAACTTGTCATGAGACGTATTCTTCCGCATCACAAGGAAGCGAAAGGAAAGTTCGCTCCAAACTGGAAAGGTGCATACGTTATAAGAAAATTGTTGCCAAAAGGGGCGTTGTACTTGAGAGACATTGAAGGAAATGACCCTGAAATAGTTTTCAATGTAGATGCGGTCAAAAGGTACAACATTTAACCATTCTCTGATACAAAGATTCTCCGGTTGGTTGACGAAGGCTTTCATTCTCGCTACCCAAACACATTAACCCTTTTCTAACCCTTTGAGCCGGTTACCTTTCTTTGATTACCCTCTTTGGATCCCGAAAATGCTTGTAAAAAAAAGAAAATCAAAAACAAAGTCTCCCTAAACTACGTTTGACTTGATTCCGAAAGGATACGTAGGTAGCCTTTCTCTGGGGTTTAGTCACACCAAAACAAAAATCCACATTCCCGCCAAAGTTGAAACTAGGGCAGAATTTATAATGGTTCGACGATGGTTCGCCTGAAAGGTTCCAAAGTTGTAATTCAATCCAAACTTTTTTACCCTAAATCCTATTCAAAGTCCATTTGATAAATCAGTAAAGATGTTCAAAATGGAAGTATGTCGGTTATTTGAATTTGATACAATCAAATGATAGAAATAAAATGAGAGAGTCTTATTGGTGAAAACTCACATGGGCACCGTAAGGCGATGTTAAGCAGAGAAATTGAACATGAGAGAGTCTTGTTAGTAAAAACTCACAAAGAGCACTACAAGGCGATGGTGAGAAGAGAAATGAGAGAGGTCAGTTGGTGAAAACCCGCAAAGGGAGCCATTGATCGAAAAGGGAATCACTTACAACCATCGGTACTGATAAGAGTCCTGACAAAGTTTTCTCGGTTTTGAGGTATGATGGGAGATTGGATAGTTGCACAAATCAGGTATCCAGTCCAAGAAGCATGTCATGTCTATTGAAGTCTGCATATACTCCATATAAGTCCTTCTTTCTTTCCCTGAAAGGGACACTTCTTGTTTAAATTCATTATTATGTCCTTAGTTTACTTTTCTTTGAATCACGGTCTAATCCTCCTCCGAAACTAATACAAAGAAGAGATGGCAAGATTGGTTTTACAGGTTTCTATTTGACAAAAGTTAAAATTCAAGAAAGGGCACCTAGCCTCAGTAGGGGTATCAAGTCGATCTCGACTGGCCATGGTGGCTGATGCTCCAGAGTCAAAATTATTGAAAAGGAAAGAGATCCAAAGTCAAGTGCCCATAAAGGCAAAATAAAGAGAAAAGGCCAAAGCCCCACACGGGCTAACCATCACGCGAAATTTTGGGAAGTCAAGATCCCTGGGTTTAGAAAGGAAACAGATCTCTAGAAAGCCAGCGAGCAATGGAGATTTTCATCGAAAGAGTTGGGCCGTGATCAAGTGATCAAAACAATCAAGGCCACAAAACTAACCACCACTTCAAACTGAAAAATTGTTCTTTGATTTGAAAACAGGAGAATAGGTGAAGTCCAAAACAATATTGCAAGAAGCAGGTGCAATAAAAGCAAGTTACGCAAAAACCAAAATGGTTCTGCATAAAGTTGACCCGAAAAGGGAAGTCCCTTTTTAAACTCTTCATTCATTCTCCTAAATAAAAATAAAGAAGAATAAAGAAAATAAGAAAGAAAAATTCAAAAAAATCATGGTAGCCTAGGGTCCTCAATCTCTAGCTACGTTTTTCCCAACATAGGGTCTCATTCCCTAATCGCTACCAGCATAACCTGGTAGTCTTTTTCATATAGGATTTCACTCCCTAGTTGATCCCCGACATAACCAGTAGACCTCCCCGGCATAGCCCGAGGACCTTTTCCGGCATAACCCGATGACCTTTCCCGGCAAAACCCATGGACCTCCCCAGCATAACTCGAGAACCTTTTCCGGCATAACCCGATGACTTTCCCGGTATAACCCGTGGACCTCCACGGCATAGCCCGATGACTTTCCTGGCATAATCCGTGGACCTCCCCAGCATAACCTGAGGACATTTTTCCGACATAACCCGTGGACCTCCCCGACATAACCCGAGGATCTTTTTCCGGCATAACCCGATGACCTCCCCGGCATAACCCGAGGACCTTTTTCGGCAAAACCCGATGACTTTCCTAGCATAACCCGTGGAACTCCCCGGCATAACCCGAGAACCTTTTTTTAGCATAACCCGATGACTTCCCAGCATAACCCGTGGACCTTTTCCGGCATAACCCGATGACTTTCCCGGCATAACACGTGGACCTCCCCGGCATAACCTGAGGACCTTTTCCGGCATAACCCGATGACCCTCCCCGGCATAACCCGAGGACCTTTTCTAGCATAACCTGATGACTTCCTGGCATAACCTGTGGACCTTTTCCTGGCATAACCCGGTCATTGTTTCCATCATAACCTGGTATTTTTTCCAACTTAGGGCTTGTGATCCCCATTTGATTTCATTTTAGATATAGGGTCTCCACTCCTTAATCTCTTTTTCTCAGGGATACACAATCCCGATTTTATTACTTTTAGTAAAGAAATAGTTTAGATTTTGTTACAATTACTCACGAAATTTTCCTAGTAAAAATTGGGGCAAAAAAGTTTTGTTCGTTTGTTTGTTTTGGTGTCTGAGCAGGTTATACCTCAAGACACAGGGTTCGAGATAACCAAAAGAAGAAGTCTCAATCTAGAATAAAACAAAAGAAAGAACAATAAAAGAGGTGAACTTCAAGTGCAGAAGCAGAGAAAAGATGTGTACTGCTCAAGATATGATTGAAGTTACGAGCTTTGCATGTCCCGACTTGATCTGAAAAGCTGAAGAAGAACGAACCAGTGTTTGCAGCTAACGAGCATCAAGATTCAGATCAGAGTCTGCAGGAAGAACCAGCCAAGACTCAAGATCAAACTTTAGAAGGTTTATAGATAGGAATCTTGTAACTCGTAGTTGATAGGCTTAGCTAGTTTAGCTTTTCATTTTTGATTTTGGTGTAGTAAGGAGATCAGTATACGGAAACAACAACAACAACATCGAAATCATAGTTTTTCGGTAGTTTCAGCTACCAAAAACTTCCAGAACTACACTGACCTGATTCCTTTATAGCCAAGGATATGTTGGCAACCTCCGAAGCAAGGTTCGGTCAGACTTTTTCAAAAGATGCTTCCTATGGAGTTTCAAACGGACAAAAATCGCTCGTAATTGCTCATTTTATCTTTGCCCAAAAATCCTTCGTGTTTTCGAGCAAAGAGGCGCAACTGTGAGCATATGATTTTTTCCCTATATGAGATACTCATATAAAATCAAAGAAGATAGATTTTTTCCAATTATTTGCCATTTTTATAGGATTTGTGTAGGATTTTTCGTTAATTGTTTACATTTCTGTGCATGTTTCTTTTTATTAAAATCATAAAAAAATACCAAAATACCATGCATTGCATTTAGATTTTGTTTTTATATTTTTAGGATTAATTAGTTAATTATTTGTTTTATTGAAAATGAAAATCACAAAAAATAGCTCATTTTTGCATTTTTGTTTTTGATTCTTAGATTAGTAATTTTTCTCTTTTAGTTTAGGATCAAGTAATTGTTATAAAATTTAAAATTAGATAATTAGCTTAATTTTACAATTTAGATTAATTTAGGATTTTTAATTAAAGAAAAAAAGAAAAAGAAAAAGAAAAACAAAGAAAAAGGAAATAAGAAAAGAATTGAGGAAAGGGATTTGTTTTGAATTTGGGCCATTTTAATACCCAAATCCATTCCCAAACTTACCTAGGTCCAAGCCCAAATCACTAACCTACCCGGTCCACCCCTGATAAACTGAAACGACGTCGTTTGCTGGGTTTCAATCCCAGCCGTTGATCTCCCATGATCTAATGGCTAGTAACTGACCATTCATTTCATATAAAAATGTCTGAACAAATCAGAGACCCCCACAAACCCCTCTCTCTCATTTCTGTCTCTATACCCAACCTTAGAGAAACTCTAGCCGCCTCAATATCCTCCCCAGCTCCGCCTTGATCCGCCACCTGGAAATCACCTTGTGGCGGCAGAGTATCTCAAACCCTGCCAATTTAACACCATGTAATCACCTTCTCTCCAAATATCACCACAATTCCCTTCGAATCAGTCCCAATCTCCTCGAATCTTGAATGTAAGACCCCAGAAACCCTAAATTCCCCTTTTCGATTTTTGGTTGAGGTTGGGTCATATGAACCCAAAACGTCCATTAGTCAACTATTCTTAACAAGATCATTCGATTAATGGTTGAACAAGTTCATATATCCCCCTTGAAAACTGGTCGAGTTCATGACTGGCTACTCCAACACGAACCTTTGGTTGTTTCTTCTTCCTCTTCTCTTATTCTTCATTTATGGATCATCTATGCCTCTTGACTTCATGTTCGATTAGCATTTATTTTAGTTACATCACAAGTAATTAGGTCTGTCACTGTATTTAATTTTTGCATATTTGTTCATATTGGTTAAGAGCATGGTGAATTTCATAGTTGTTTGGAGTTTAATTTGAATTACCTAAAGTTAGGACAGTTAAGTTAATTTTTAGGGTTTTGGTAAAGTTTCACTATTTTTGTTTTCTCTTTTGGGTTTTGTTTCCTCTTTGTATCCATTTGTTGGATGTGCATTGATCAGAATGATTTTAGGAATTCAATCTATTTTGGCAAATCTCTGACTAGTCATTAGAAAACCTTAGCTCTAAGTTAATTACTCTGCCCGATTGCATTTAGTTAGCTTAATTTCTAAGTTTCTTTGCCTTGGCATGTCTTTGTTTAGTTATTGTTTGGCTCTAAGCTTAAAACATAGTATTTATTCAAGTTTAATTAGATGAATTTTTCATTTAGGTTTAATTGGTTAAAATTAGATCCTGTGTACCGTTGACCTTAGTTTAATTCCAGAAATAAATACCCTAGGGCTACAAATTGAAGAAAGTTTTAAGAAACCCTAATCAATTAGCTATTTCTAGAAGGTCCTAAAAGACTTCTAGAATCACAATAGGATCAGATTTATTTTAAATTGAAATATCTAGCAAATTAAAAGGGTAAAACTGGATTTTTACATAAGGTAAATATCAAAAAGTTCTAGTATTTTGGACAGTTGCCCCCATTTTTAGCAAAAAATGTTGAAATTGGGTGGGAAAAAGGACATACGGCTGTCAAAGATGCTGTACTATTCTGGCATTTCAGAATTTAGGTTAGAGTATTCCCTTTTTTGATGCCATCTTGATACACTATAAAGAGAAAAGCATTCACTCACTCACACACAAACATTAACCAATATGTCTGCTCCCAAAAACTTTCAGAATACAAGGAACAAATCCATGGAATTTCTTTCTTTTTCTTGAAAAATCTTCAGTCTTCTAGTATAGATTTCTAGGTTATTTTCTGGTACTCTGATTTTCTGGGAGATTTTGAAGTGCTGATTATTGGTTTTTTGGGCGGTGATTTTACTACTACTATTTGAGTTTTGGTGGTTGCTCCATCTTTAAACTTCAATCAGTTGTTCACTTGTTCTGTTGCTGGTCTTTTTCTGTTTAACAGATCTATTTTTCTTGGTTTGGTCTATTTTGTTGTAATCAGGTATTGGTCTTAAATCCAAGACTCAATTTTGGCATGAATAAGTTGATAGCTTTCATCTATTCTATGAAGTTTTGATCATATCTCATCATGTGTTGATTTCTTCACATTTAGCACGTTAATTAGTAAACTTTGTTTCATTTAAACTCTTGAGTGTTTCTTCTATTAATTGATGTGTTGACATGAAAAGAGCAAGAGTCCATGACTCTACTATGTGACTATTTGAACTGGTGTGTCTTCTTTACAACTATGAGCCTATTTTTGAGTTATACTGAACCTAAATCTTGCTTATTGAAGTTGTTTTGCTTCTTTCGGCCTTCTTTGCTACTTAGCTGGTAATACACTATTAGATGGAATTCCACAAGTACTAAAACTTGTATTTCGTTATCTGATGTTTTGTATGTGAGTGGCAATAAGGCAAAGCAATCTTAGGGCTGGAGTTTGAATGTTGACTTGTGAGAAACAGCTCTATAGTTGATTTCTTGCAAGTCGAAGCTGGTTTGAAGGATTTAGTAATAGTGGAAAGGCTTCGAAGTTAGAAAGAATTTTGCTTTTAAAATTTTCCCTTATATTCTTCTTTAGATGCTTAGTTATACATAGGAGTATCTTGTGAATTCATGGACCGCCAGCGATAAAAATGGACTGTTAGAATTTTTTTGATTTCAAACTTATTTATGGACTATTAGATGCAGTAGGATTTCTTTGTAATAAACATTATTATTGCAAAAATTGTTTGAATATGGCAGGAATTGGGTCAGACTTGCGACAAGGCCCAATATGGGAATCACTTGAGCAGGTCTGGACCCAGGCGAATTGGCCTGGGCGCTATACCCAGCATCATGATCTTTAATTGTGAAGTTCTTTTGAGAATCATGGTATAAACACATGCTATTATGTCTTGCAAATCCAGCGATTAATTTTCAAACTAGCATTGTGTTTGATCTTTGAATGCTGATTTTTACTTAGCAGCAATTGAAATATAATTGCTGTAAATATGTGAGTTTGGTTAATTCGGATGTAGAGGTAGACAAGCCCAGCTAGAAAAACCAGTAGTGACTAGGCCCACCTATTATAAGCCCAATGTGGGCTGTTTTTGGACTAGTTAAGGCCTTCAAGGTTCTTTCATTTTTGGGCCAAGTCCTTAGCCCAAATACAGCTTCAATGTTGATTCATCTTAAATAAATAAGTAATAGGCTACTGTTGGCCCAAACCCCTTTTCAAAGTTGATTAAAGGCTTAGTTTTTTCACCTTTAGCATGTCCTTGATTTAAAAGCTTCTTAGTGAATTTCGAATGAGGATTGAAATATGAGTGTCCGTAATTTGTTTTAGTGAAATACAACCCTTGTAAAATGAATCGAGGTGTGCTATACACAAACAATTATCCATAAGCTATGGCTCTCACATTAATATTAACTTAGTATAGAAAACACCTTTGAACATCCGTAGCTTGCTTTAGGCGCGTTTTATAACAAATCATCGTGGCTACGGTTATGGTTCCTGTGACGTAGTTGTGATACCTAATTCCCAAATTCGAGGGTATATTTATGTGACTCGGTAAGAACTTCTAATAACTTTAAATAAATTAAACATGTTGTAGATCGTGGGTACGGTTCCCGTGACATGATTCGCAATGTGTATCGAACAAAGAAGTGTACGACAATCGTAACTTTTTATGGATTAATTCCATAAAATAATTAAAAGATGTTACAAAGCTAAAGATGCACAATAGGTTAAAATATGTAGTAACTTAGATAATAGGCCAATTATTAATAGTTTATGTGACCATGCTAGTACCACAAAACCGGGAAATGTCTGACACCTTCTCCCGTGTTAACAGAATTCCTTATCTAGAATTTCCGGTGTCTGTATTTATATTGAATACATTTAGATTTGATTTAGTTTATGAAAAATTTAAATGTTGAAATGTTTTATTAATTTCATATAATCGGTTTGATAGTAATATTTTGGTAAGTAGGCTTGCCTTGTAACACAATAGGCGCCATCACGACCATGGTTAGATTTAGGTCGTGACAAGTTGGTATCAGAGCCTAGGTTACATAGGTCTCACGAGTCATGAGCGGGTTTAGTAGAGTCTTGCGGATCAGTACAGAGACGTCTGTACTTATCTTCGAGAGGTTGCAGAACCTTTAAGAAAACTTCACCTTCTTGAATTCTTATCGTGCGGTATTGATTCAGCTTAAGTGTAACTCTTTGAATTCCTTCCATGCATTTGTATGCGCACATGAGCACTCGGTATTAGTTGTGCATTGGTAGATTGTGATTCCCTGGATGAGGTGCGAGATGTAATTTATATCTGTTGATGTTGGGCCAGTCTGGTGGACTTGAGGCCGGTTTTTGACTGTAAATTGAGCACTAAGGTGTTGATTGTATGAGCACGTGCTTATATGTCCGTTGGTGTATCTATTAGTGGTATTTGTAATTTGATGGCTATGTGGCGAGTATGATTTGACCGCGAGATTGTGTTCGGATTGATCAAATGTGACGAGAAGGGTTAACTTGAGATGTAGCAAGGACTAATGTGTGTTTGATTTGTGAGTTGATATAGCTTGTTCAGGCTCTGTCTAATAATAGGTTTATTACCAGCATCTGGTTATTTTGGACAGCTATTATGATTAGAAATCATCGTTGTGAGTGTTTGAATTATGAGGTATATCATGTGATTTCAGGTATGTTTTAGACTCGTTCGAGGAAGAACGTTTGTTTAAGAGAGGGAGGATGTAACGACCCAGTCGTTCGTTCTGAGAGTTTGTTTACCTTGAAAATGGTAATAACAATTAGAATTGATTTTGTGGTTCTAAAAATATGTGATCTATTTTTATGCTAGTTGTTAGGCAATAGTTGGTAAATGAAAGATTAGAAAGAATGAGATAATAACTTGTAGATAGTATAATAATCGAACTAAATGGCTGGAAATCATAGCCCCGAGCTTGTGTGTACGGGCCCTCGAGGTCAAGTTGAGTGCTCGGCCTAGGGCAGTCGATGGAGGATTAACAATTATGATGAATTCGATGGCGGCTCTTTATGACCAATAATGAGCAATAAATGAAGAACAATAATAGAACACAATAAATGTAAGCAATAAATGTAAGTAATGAGATCAAGAGTATATGTTAAGTTAGGAAGAAGAGAGAATGTTCTTGTATATTCAATATTGAGTATCAGATCCCACTTATAAAATGACAAGGATCCCCTTTATATATGAGGGGGAATCCCAACATAGTACAAATGCATTTATTACAAATATATGGGGCTGGTCCAGCCATTTAATGCCATGATACAGGTTTGGACTAGCCTAATTGACTTTGTCAGCTCTAGTCACGTGCCTTGGGAACCTCACATCGATCCACCGTAGCCGCGGGTTTACACTGCCTCGAGGCCGATCGTTGGGAACCCTCGGGGTCGGAGCTCCGAGTTGAGCCTCGAGCCTTCTAGAGGTAGTCTCTATGAGGCGCCTTGATGATCGTAAAATTGAGCTACTTATTTTTATCGTATACTGATAGTCCCTGTGTTTCCTAGAGTAAAATGATAGGAAACGGTTTTGAACTCCTACTCCTTAGGCACTATCATCATGACGTCAGCCTATCAGAGCATCAAATGCCATAACTCGAAAGCCATGCAAGGGTCGCTGTCAACATGACTATCGAGAAGCCCACGAACAGTTATTGGTTCGTCCTTTTTGTTACTCACATGGCTTCTATAAATACCTTAATCTTTTGATGATTCACACTTTTACAACATCTTCACACTTTCAGCCATAGCCATCCCCTTTCACATTTTTACTTCTTCCATTCTTGGATCCTCACTTACTTTCTCAGAAAGGCCTTTCCACCACCATGGCTAGAACCTTAAAATAGTGCCTCTAAAAGAGGATGTTGCCTCTTCGTCTCGAACATCCAAGGGCAAATCCAAAGTGGCACCCACCTTTGAACAGTGTGCCCCTACCGAGTTTGACACTGTGAACAATTTTTCTATCGAGAGACCCTCGTCTATGCTGGGACGATGCGAACATATGTCCTAGTATATTAGCGTCGTGACTAATATACAAAAAGTGAGGGATGACTGTCAATGGGAGAAGACGGTGCTAGTTGAGATTCCCAGTTCTAATGAGAGCATAATGGACCACAAGGCTAGCTTTCTTCATGTATATACATACCAATTCACTTTGGCCCCGTTGATTCTTCAGTCCTTCTTCTTCCGGTGTTAGATCTGGTTATTCTCAACTTCTGCCATAAGTAAAAAGTGACACTTGGCCAAATCTATCCATTTTTCTGGAGGATAGTTTCTATGCTCTGATATTTTTCCAGCAAGGTCGCGGGCATGACTTTCACCCTTGACCACTTGATTAGACTATATAGCCCTCGTCTCTTTCGAGGTCTGAACAAGCTTCATCCCTGATCCAAGAAGCCATTTTTCTCGAGCATTAATGAGAACAAGGATCGAGGGTGGATGAGCAAGTTTGTCCAAGTGAGGACCTCGGACATCATCCCGGCCAAAAGGATGCCATTTCCGAAGGAGTGGAATATGGAGCGTAAGTACCTCTCCCTCAAACATGTTTTACTGTCTTCTTACTTTCTTCTCAAAAAATGATCTCCCCTTCATTTATGTAGCTACTGTTTGGTAACCAGAAGCGGTCCAGGACCTCTCGGGGTGGATTAGGCAATTGGATACATCGTTCCCTTATCTCGATCATTCTTGGCCCGACTTGGCTAAAATGCGGTGGCCGGCCAAGAATCACGGTAAGCCTTTTTGTTGTCGCGTCTACCATGTTTCAATATCTCATTCGTGTTAACAAACTTTGATTATTATGCTTGTGTAGGCTTTGGCGATGGAGTATCGCACCCTATTTTTCTCGCGAAATCGGGCTTGTGACATTTGGGAGGACGACTTGTTCCCTTTTGGGAATTGGGTTTTCGAACTTGAAGAGTCGCCACCTAATGATTAAGTGCATTAGAACACTAAGAAGGGTTTGAGTTTGAAGAACCAGAGTTTGGGTAAGGGCTTGAAATTATCTCGAGGGGAAGGTTTTTGGAACCCCTCAAGATCCACTAGTGTGGTTCCCGGCCATGTTACAATTGTGACTTCACATAATCAAATAAACAATTAAGGGCTAAAGTAAGAAGAGGTTCACATATTATTGAAAGCAAATTGAAAGTTCGAAAAGAATAAAGAAAGCAGAAATTTTAAGGAAATAGTTTTGACAATAAAACAAGTTAAAAAGAAAGGGGGTCCTAGGTTTACAAACAATATGGATCACGTCAATGCAATACCCGGTAATCACTCATCAAAAGAGGGATTACACGTGGTATTAGCGCACCGATCATCATATCCATATCTACCCTTTCCCACCCCGTTAAGGTAATAAGCGCGGAATAGTATCGTTACTTATTGAATGCTAGTACCCGCCCCAATCCTATCAGTCCCGAAGGCATTTGGGACTATTAGTCCTAAAGGGAAGGGAGATTTGGCTTTTCAGAGTTTTAAAAGGATAAAATTCTAGGTCGACAATCAAAACATATAAGGTAGTTATAGGGAGAACACATAACAGTTTAAAGGGCTCAAACGGGCCTCCTCATTTAATGAAACAAATTGTTTAGCATGATTTACAAATGGTTATGGTCTGAATTTAAAGCGTTAGGGAAAGGGTAGATATGGATATGAGAAGTCCGAATTAGGCCTCCCTTGGTTGTAATTATCAAAGACTGATGCAGTTAATCAATTATCTACTGGCTTGCCTAGGTGAAACTTATAGACATTGTATCTAACAATGCTTACTCTGATTTTAAAGAATTTTTATTGATTATATAAAAAAAACATAAGATCTGCGGATATTAGACAACATTGCAACTAATTTTAAACTCGTAGATGACATAAGCGAATCAGATTCAAAGGGTTACTCCTATAGGCATGATTTCTAAGCGTTGTTGATTTAAGACGATTATGAAAGTGCAGGGAGTCCTATAGACATGGTATCTAGAAGGCAGTTGATTATTGTTTTAACCTATGACCATTTGCCTAATGATAGATAAAAATTCAGAAGTGCAGGACACCTATAGTCATGATTTCTATATGCAGAAGTGCAGAAACGTATAGGCAGGATTTCTACATGATGTGCATAAGTGCAGAAACTATAGGCAGGATTCTATATGACGTGCATGAGTGTAGAAAACTTATAGGCAAGATTTCTACATGATATGAGTAAGTATAGGCAGGATTTCTATATGATGTGCATGAGTGCAGAAAACTTATAGGCAGGATTTCTACATGATATGCGTAAGTGCAGAGCTTGTAAATAGTGACGCCTATGAGCATGCTGTCTACCCTTTGCATACATAAATGACCCTACCCTTTTCACTAGAACCCCATAAGTTATTACAACATATTACAGACCAGAATGAATTAAGAAAAGTTAAATTACATCAGAAATTAAGCTATAACAAAGGAGCCTAATTCAGACTCAAGGTCTAACAATATGAGATGAGCCAACTTCCAGGATTAGGTTTCCAAAGCCTTTCTCTTATTTGGGATGTATCAAAGTTCCCAAAAGTCTCAAAGGGATTCGGGCAATGCTTACACCCCAAACACATTGCAGAATTAAGAGCATAGTGCAGTGTGGAAATGCCAGTCCTCAGATGTCCAAGTTCAGAGGGAACTCAAGGTCTCAAAGCAAGGCTCATAAGACAGGGGCAAAACTTAGAATCTAAGAGTAAGTGTAAGTGCATAGGGGGGAATCAGGGAGAGCCATGGCATGCTGGTAGTCATGCCCTACAATTAGGAGTGCGGGCACACCCCTGACTAGCCTGTTAGTCACATTTATTTGGAGTTAGGATCCATTAAGGATTAGGTCCAGACATGAGAAGAAATTTGGATATTGCCAGGCCTGAACCTTAACTCAAACAGATAGAAGGGAGTAGGGATATGGGGAATTCACAACAAACATGTACAGCAGATGCAAAGAGAGAGAGCATATTCAGTACAGAACATGAACAACAAAGTAGACATGAGTGCAGCAACTGTAAAGTAAACACATAGGGATGGTGCTGAAATCAAAATTAAGACATACAAAAACAAATAAGTGAAAGTTGAGGTCTTGTAAACCAAATTGCAAGCAAACAGTACAAAAGATCTCAGAAGAGAGTAGAGTATTGAAAGAGTATTGTAATTGAGAGGTGTGTGTGTGTAAAGTATTGAATTCGAAGTGTTGAACTGAAGGTTCAAGGTGTCTAAGTGCAGAAGGGTCGTGACCCTTTTATAGTGTAGAGAACAAGTAAGAAAAGGTAAGGGAATAGTTTGCAATCAATCACACAAAATCTCCCTTCAGTCAAGGGATTCTGATTTCAAACGGGTAGAAGACAATTAAGGAAAGAATTGGATTAAAATCCTTTCCAAAGTAGCACAAGAAGGGTAAATACATAGGGCTTATTTAAGGCAAAACTCCAATGGTACACAGTTTGTGAAAAAAATAAGGAAAGAGGATCAATCAAACAACCAGCAAAAAATTGAAATTGCAGGCTTTATTCGAATAAACCAAGTCAGGAAAAGGTAAAGAAGGTTTAATTAGAGAAAATCAGTAACAATCAATCAAACCCTATTAAAAGGAATTTGGAATCAATCAATAGTTGGCAAAACCCTTTTTGAAAGAAGAATTTCTCATATATAAAGCACACAAGTATGTGAATCAAGAAGGAACTATCATGTTACTTAGTAAAGAGTCTAACATAGAAAGGTTCAGAATCATAAGCAAAGGGATACAAGTCTAGTTTGCGGGCTCACAATGAGTCTGAGAGTCCAGGGTCCCAAAGTGGAACCCTAGCTCGCACACAAAAGATCAAAATTGCCAAGAAATCCCAAAATCTTAGGGTTTCGAATTGAGTCAGACAATAGAGATGAGAAGTCAAGCCACTCGATAAAGGCTCAGGAGTCTTTTCCAAAGACTTATGAGAAACAAACAGACTTGATACACAGTTAAGAACATGGAGAACACGTTTTGAGAAAAAACTCAAAACTTAAACAAGTTCTTAGGTAAAAACAGATGAATCATGCTTAGTAAGAACATAAACATAGTCCAGTAAAGCAAACAACATCAAAGAAATCACAATAAACACATATAGTAGAAGAGTAAGGAAAACATAACACGGATTAATATGCGAGTACAGGAGAAAAGAAAGTAGAAGGATAGTATATGCGTAGTAAAAGAAGTCATACGAGCATAACACAGACAAACACATATAAAGAAAGAGCAGAAAGAATCAAAAAGATATTTTAAAGAAACCTTTTAGAAACCCTAAATCAAAATTAAACGATTTTGAAAAGAGAATTTGGGAAAAACCTTTAAAAATTTTAGTAGACCATAGACATATTCCAGATCTAAGAAAATAAGCAAGTAAAGAACCTCGGACAGCTTAGCGTTTCAGAGAAAAGCCTAGAAATGAGAAAGGTTTTGAGGAACGTCAGATCCTGAGTCGAAAAGACTCATATTGCTTTAACACGCCGGAATAATGGCCGGAGAAGCCATAGATCTACAGATATGAGAAGGATCTGAAGAGAGCCATCAGAGTCGGGCCTTCAAAGCTTCGAACTCCCAAGGTTTAATGATGGAGGGGGTGAGTACAGGCCATCCATGTCCTGAGAAGCCATGGATTCCGGTGGAGTGGTGGTTAGAAAGGTGGGAGATGGCTATGGTTTCAGAGAGCTTGAGAGTGTTTTGAGATACGAAGGTTTTCAAGGTGGTGGGTCAGGTGAGAATAAGGGAGATTAGGGTAGTCGTTTAGGTTTAATTATGGAAGGGCGAGTCTTGGTCGTTGGTCTTAAGTGATCAACGGTCCAGATTTAAGTGGTAGGTAGGGAACGGGTTGGGTCGTTTGAATTGGGTTATGGGTTGGGTCAAAAATGAAATTGGGCCAGTTCAGTTGGGGTTAGGATTGGGTCAATTAAGGGTTAAAATTGAAATGTAAAATAGGCTGTAATTGAAATGAAATGAGGCTAAATGCTAAATAGCCAGTTTTCCCTTTTATTTTACAAAAATACTAAAAATGATTTTAAAAGAAAGTTAAAGTATTGAGCCAATTAATAATATATAAATATCAATTTAAAAATACTGGAACCAATTTTATAATTATAAAATGCTATTAATCTTAAAGTAGGCTAGAATTGCAATTATATGCAGTTTAGCTTTTTTTTTAAATACCAAATAAATTTGTAAAAATGTATAAAAAAATTACCTTAATTATATTTGGTATAAATATGGGAATAAAATAAATTACTCGCCAAAATTGATAATTTTGGGAATAATTACTGATTTTTGTACTGCTAAAAATGGACAATAAATTGATTTTTAAATCTTTGAAAAAATACCAAAACTCTTGGGCATGCTTATATATGCATGTACAGGCTATTTTGAAAGTATTTTGTATATAAAAATACATAGGGAAAAATTGGGTATCAATATGGAGTGTTGATAAGACCGTCTCCCGACGGCGATGAAGAGGCCCGAAGTCCGATAAGGGCAAGAAGAGGAAGAGGAAGAGAAAAAGAAGCTGCCGAATCTCTCGTGGCAAAGAAGCCCAAATCACGCAATCCTCGAGTTGCTACCAAGGTCTCGGCTTCAGCTTCTGGAGCAAGTCCTAGTACTGGGGATGAAGACGACGATGATGATGAGTATCGTTTGGTACAAAGTGTGAGGTCGGGCACGGATACCCCAAAGGTGGCTGGGACAAAGGCCGCTGAATTGGGAATGGTCGATTCGGCTCGAGCCCATGTTGTGGAGGCCCTCAAAGAGGGTGTGGATACGGTCACCGAGTCCTTGACAGGACGTGGTATAGTCCCTATCGAGGAAATCGTTACTGCTGACTCCAAAGGGTTTAGGCCCGAAGCTTTTCGGGGACATGATTTTCCCCTCGGCGATATCGATACCCTTGGTGGCCTTAATTTGTTTCCTCGATTCTTACCCGGGAAATTCAGGGATTCACATGACCCAAAGGTCATCACTAATGTGGGGGGCCCTCACAAGGGGGGAGGTGTGCTTGAAAACTTCCTTGATGGTGTCAGTAAAGACATTGATCTCGATGCTCCAATGCTATTGAGGAGGCGGAGAGGCTCCAGCAGCAGGTGATAACCTTTTTATATATACTTTTCGTTCTTTAAGTATTCCGCATTGTTTTTCTGACTCTTTTGTTTTGTTATAGGCCAAGAGCATGTATGATCACGCTATCTCTAAGATGTGAGATGAGCTTATATGAGGTAGGAAGGAGGCCGAAAATCTCACCTCGGGGCTAAAGGAGTTGGAGACCTCTCTATATAAAAGGAGGAGGAGCTGAGTGGGCTCCGGGCGAGATTGGAAGGATTTTGCCAAGAAAAAGATAACCTTGCCGAGCAGGTAATACTGTATTTGCGAACCTACCTTTTGTCCTTGTAAATCGGCATTTTACAAACTTTCTTTCCCTTGCAGGTTAGGCAAAAGAATATCCTCATGGAGCAGCTTCGATAGGAGGCAGTCGCCAAGGACGTGGAGGCCCTCGATTTAAGGGGACAAAATGGGGTCGTAGCCTCGGAGAGGGACCATCTGCAGACGGAGCTGTCGTCGACCCGAGAGCTTCTGTAGAGTACCAAGGAGGAGGTTGCCCCACTATTGTCGTCTAAGTCTATGGCAAAAGAAAAAGTGTCCTCGTATAAGGAAGATGCCACCACTACGAACGAGAAAGCTCGAGAGATTTTGGCAAAGGACAAGCAGAAGTTGACTCAGGCCATTGCTTATGCTCATGCGCAAGAGAAGAGGCGGGCTCTTGAGGAAGTGAGTGATAAGGGCGTCGATCTCTCGGCTGAGATCGAGGAAGCACGAACCTTGGAGGAAAAATCTACTCTTTCGACCACTTAAGATGAGGGCTTCGATGATGATTCGGATGGTAGTGGGAGTGAAGAGTATATTTAGGTCATCTCTTTTTCCCTTTTTGTGTAAGAGTTTCTTAGGGGAAAGGCTTTGTAAAAACTCCCCTGTTGTAAATGTGTTTTTGGAAGTATAACAATTTTTCCGCTTCGAGTATTTTGCATTATGTGTTTTAATATTTTTTCCTTTGAATTTTGATGTTGACTCTTCGGGGCATATACTTGGAGCAGTCGAGGCCTTTGAGATCAGGCATCATCTTAAAATTGGGTTGATAGTTTTTATAGGGTCGATACCTGCAATAGCGAAAATTCTTGGGGTCTGTTGACTTCCGAGCGCTTGCACAACAGTGTCATTTACGTGGCATGGTTGCGAAGTGAATGAGGTGGTCCCACCGGCGTGCTTCCCAAAAAATGATACTGATATGGCTAGATTCTGTTGGTGTCTAGAGAAGGCGAATAGTCACCACCTTCCCTATATATGTGCTTGTTTTCCCTTTATTTGAAGATACTGCTATAAATTTCCCTTTACCTCAAAGCTTTCGCCTAAGTCTTCTTACTTCCCCTTTCTTTGTTTTACCATAGCCATGGTTGTTGTGCCCATGTCCGCTTGTCAAGAAGAGGAGGGTTCTTCCCTAGTTTTGCACTCGGTCGGTGGTACACCACCGACGTTCGATGAGCTAGCATCAAGGTGCTTTGTCTCAAAGAGGGATTTTTCGTTAGAGAAAACTCCAAATGTTCTGGGCCACCAGGAGCATGTGTCGAGGTTTACCTCCTCAATAGGGGTGGAGTATCTCGAGGCAGTCAGGAAAGACTGCGGATGGGGGAGAGAGATGGTGTTGCAGGTACCTTCCCTAGAGGAGAGCATTATTGCCCATGTCGAGGGGTTTTTGAACGTATGTACGTACCCCTTTACATTGGGCCCTCTCGACAGGGTCGTGCTCGAGTTTTGTAGAAGGTATCAGGTCACCTTGGCGCAGGCTCACCCATCCCTTTGGAAGATAATGTTGATAATAAGGTACTTTGCGGATAAGGTCGGGCTCGAATTCACCCTTAGTCATCTCGTTAGGTTATCCCGGCCTTTGCATTACCTGGGCTTGATTACTCTGTGACGTCGATCCACCCGGTCCCTTGCCGTTAATGATGAAGAGGACAAGGATCAGGGGTGGATGAGCCTATTTGTTCAAGCATAGATAGTCGATATTAGCCCTGGAGAGTTTCTGCCATTTCCTGAGAAATGGAATTTCACACGTAAGTGGTACACTTGCATTTTTATCGCTTTTGTCCATAGTGGAAGCGGGCTCTGTAAAGATGTTTTCCTTTTTCTTTTCTTTAGCAATCCCTTAGCTGCCGAACGAGGTTCCTGACCTGGCTGAATGGTCTCGTAAGCTGGCAGCTTGCTCGACTTATGATAACTGCAAATGACGAGACTTGTCCAAGTGGATATGGAAAGCAAAACATCATGGTAGGTGCTTAGTGGCTTGTTTTCTCAGAAAGGTACTTTCTTTTTAGCACACTAACTCTGTCGCTGTAGGTATTGGAGGATTTTTCGAGATGAGACCGTGTCCCCTCAGGGAAGAGGAATGATTACCAATCTCGGGACCGAGGATTGATAACAAATGGAAGGAATCTTTGAAGGGCGAGGATGCTTTCAGTGAGGCAATCCCTTCTCGGAGGATCAAAAGAGACGTGTCGGCCGAGCCTGCAGCCTCTGAGTCCTCTATTTTTGGAAAAATGGTTCCTTTCTTGTCGTCGTCTCCCATTCCCGTCAAAGGTACTTCGAGGGAGATTCAAGGCCAGGGGCCAAGCGAATCGAGTGGAACATCGTGCGACCGCGCTCCCATCGGGAGTAGTTTTAGTGGGACCTATGAGGCCAAGCTAGTAAATGTGTGCTCGACTTTTAATGAAGCTCAGCGGCTTAGTTCCATGGTGAGTTTTGGTAGTCGGTACATGTTTTTTTTTAGTTTCGTGCCTTTCCTTTATTATTGAGATCCCTTTTCACACTCCTTTGACAAGATCAAGCCCGAGTTACTTCGTCATGAAGCCAGGTTGCAGAAAGCTTTGGATGGGGAGAAATCACTCAGGCTACTTTGTAAGAAGAGGCGTAGTACGAGGCAGATCGAAGTCGAAACTACGAAAGCTATCTCGAAAGATAGGTAACCTTCATTTCAAATCGATGTATGCTCCCCCTTCTGCTTTAGGAAAATAATATTCTGATATTCCAGCTGCAAAATAAAACGGAGGAGCTGGAACGACTTTGGGGCGAAGTTGGCCGGGTTAAACATAAGTGTGACAAGCTAAAGGCTTAGGCAGATGCCCAAGTTGCGGCCAAGAAGGATGCTTTGGCCAAGGATTCCACCCTCAAAGTGCAACTCCGGAATGCTCGTGCAAACAGCTCGGTTCGAACGAGCATGATTGTGAGGCTCGAGTCCAAACTTATAAAGATGAAGTTGGAGGTTGTAGATGCTCGGGCTGAAACTAAAGAGATCTGAACCAAGGCTAATAGAAAAGTGGTCATCTATTTGCAAGATGTTGTCGACGCTCGAGTTGAGTTGAGAGAGGCCCTCGAGCGGGAGAGTAGGAGCAAAGAGTATGTTAGGTGTAAATCTCGGAGGGAAACCCTCAAGGAGATCCATGCCAGGGCTTCAATCTCTCAGAAGAGATAGAGTAGGCAAAGGCGGACGAATATGATGCTAAGTTCCTTCTGTCTGATGCCGAAGATAGCGAGAAAGAGGCCGACGGGCCATAGTCCCCGAGGGGGATGCAGATTAGGCCTTTCTTTTCTGATTTTGTGTATAGTTCTTTTAAAAAACATGGATCTTTTCATTTTTTCATATATACGTATATATAAAAGGAAGCCTTGCGGTTTCACTTTTTATGCACTTCACTTTTCTTTTATGTTTATCAGCCATTAGCCAAACAAACTGGTCTTTGAGTTAAAAGAACCCTTATGTTTATAGTACGACCCTGGGGCTTGTTGGGCTAGCCTATAGGCTCTTACGCATTTGGTCGGTATGACCTTTTAGTATAAACCAGCGTTTAAGCTCTTATGCTTTTGCTCTTAGGAATATTTAGTTGACTATTTCAGGTTCTGTCTCCGAGTCGGGTTTGGACTCGAGCTCATTAACCTTTAAGTTTGAATTTAAAGCTAGCCCTTAGGCTCTTATGCGTTTGGTTGGTACGACTTTTATATGGGTTAGCGGCAACGGCTCTTACGCATTGGGTCGGTATGACCTTTTATATGGGTTGGCAGCAGTGGCTCTGACACATTGGGTTGGTATGACCTTTTATATTGGATGGCAGTAGCGGCTCTTACGCATTGGGTCTGTATGACCTTTAATAGGCTTAATTTTTCCCTCGTTAAGGACTTTTTGAAATTGTGTTTGCCTGACTCTTCGATGGTTCGAAAAAAACCTCGATTGTGAGTCGTTATATGGTGGCGATCGAGCACCTCGGGAGGTTTTACTCGGTGGCTAAAATTTTTGAAGCCAATAATTTTGAGCTGACATGGTCGAAGCTCTTTTGCCTATGTCGAGGGTAACATGTTTAACCATTTCTTTTCAAAGTACTTTCAAAGTAATTGAAGGCCTGTGATTTTAGAGCGACGGTCGGGCGTCCCCGAGTCGCATTAGCTTGGCTAGAATAGCCTTGTGGCCGTAGTCATTGTGTTTGGCCGGAGGTTTTGAGTCCCCGAGTGAAGTAGTTTCGGCGTCTATATCAAGGGTATGCCTTTTTAGGGGTCTTACAAGTTCGAATATATAGCCTTAACTTTAAGGTCGGGATAATGCCTTTTTGTAAGGTCTTATAATTTTTACATGCCTTTGAGGTCTTACAATTTTGGTTACTTGGTACAAGTATGGTTCATGCCTTGCTTGAGGTCTTACAGATTTGATGTTGCCTTATGAAGGTCTTACGCGCTTGAGGTTGCCCGCCTGGGGCATTATAGCCTTGGGTTTTTGACAGATCGATGAGGGTGGCAGTTGGCGGCAGTCCCCGAGTCATCGAATGTTGCTTGGCTCTGGAGCCATTCCTTGTAAACATGGTGTTGCCTCATTGGGGGCTTAAGAGTTCGGAGTTTCCGACCCGGAGGTCATGTGGCCTTGAGTTTTCGATGCCAGTCCTCGAGTGTTCGGGACATTTTTGCCTTCTGGAGCCGTTTTTGTAACCTTAATGTAGCCTCATTGAGGGCTTACAAGTTTGAAGCTTCCGACCCAGAAGTCATACGGCTTCGAGTTTTTGACGTCTGTCCTCGAGTGTTCGGGACGTTTTTGGCTCCGGGTCCATTTTTAAAAAAAATTACCAAGCTTCTTTGAAATGCGAAATGCTTTGATAGAGGGAAAAGTATTCTTTGATTACTTGGTACAAGTATACACATTTTTGTTGTCAAGGGCTCAGTCATTCTATACGGACACGGTTCATTTTGACCGTTTGGCCCAGTACATGATTTTCCTATCGAGACCCTATTTAGCACATCTTGGCTTCTCTGGGGGGGTGACCTTCCGGGGGGATGCACCCAATATTCGAGGTTGATTGAAGAGAGGCCTTGAATACTTGTTGAGTCTTCCTTAGGTAGCATATAGATGTTGCATCGTTAAAAACCTTGCCGGTAAAACCCTTCTTGGGATAAAAAGCTGATCTATGGAAAAGAGTACAACGTATGCTTTTGGGACCTAAGGCCTTCGAGTTGGAAAGTGCTTCTGCTGTTTGGATCAGATACCTGCACATAGGTTAGTGTAAAATGTAACTAAAAGGGTAGATTATCATACCTTAGTGTTGATGGCGCTTCGGGCCCTGATATGATTCAATCGTTTGTTATGAGGACGCGGTATAGTCCTTTGCGTCGTTAAGTCGGGCTTAGCCGAGAATGTATCTCGTGATCTCTATTTCATTGTTTGTTTATCGTTTAGCTCCCTCGACGGTGGAGTTATTGGCGCCGGTGCCATATCGTGCACCGCTAACATCTCTTTTGCTGCATGTTTTTCCACGTAGATGGTTTTTATCCCGTCCTTTGTCGGAAATTTCATCATTTAATGAAGGGTGGATCGTATTTCTCTCATGCAGTGTATCCACGTCCTTCCGAGCAATGCGTTGTACCTCATGTCTCCTTCAATGACATGGAATTTAGCATTTTGGATAGTGTCGTCCATGTTGACAGGAAGGATGATTTCCCCTTTCGTTGTTTCGCTCACCATGTTGAACCCGTTGAGAACTCGATGGGCAGGCACTATCTGGTCAAGCAGTCCGAGCTGCTCAACCACCCTCGACCTGATAATATTGGCCGAGCTACCTGGATCCACAAGTACACATTTAATTTGAAATGTATTTACAAGTAAAGAGATTACCAGTGTGTCGTTGTGAGGCTGAGACGAGGTCTTGATGTCCTTATCGCTGAATGTGAGAGCGTCTTCGGGTATGTAACCTCGAGTTCATTTTTCTCTGGTGATGGATATTTTTGTTCTTCTTACCATGGGTTTTTGTGGAGCATCGATGCCTCCTAATATCATGTGGATGATGTGTTGTAGCTCATCCGTTTCATTCTTCTTGATCGCCTCTCTTTCCCGGAACTAATTTTTGGCTCGGCCGCTAAGGAATTCTCGGAGGTGACCTTTGCTGAGTAGTCGGGCTACCTCTTCCTAGAGTTGTCAGCAATCCTCGGTCATGTGACCGTGTGTGTTATGAAATTCCTCACACTAAGTTATGGTTCCTTTGTAAAGGGTCTGATTGCACAGGCCTTGGCCACCTGGTGTCTCTAATTTTACCGATGGCGAATACGATGTCTGAGACGTCGACGTTGAAGTTGTATTCCGACTAGCGGGGTGCCTCCATCGGCCCTGTGTGCATATCAAATCCAGCTCTGCTAACAAGTCCTCAAGGATTCTGGCCTCGATCCATCCTTCGGTCATTGTGGGGTATGCTGCGCCTCGGGGCATTCCTTCTATCCTTAATGTATGGTTGGTATCTTTCTTTGTTTGGTTTTGGCTCCTTTGCCAGATGCCTACTAGGATATTCCGAGCCCAATGGGACACCTAGTTGGTCGTCTTCGACCCTGATCTTTGATTGGTATCGGTTGTGAACGTCCAACCAAGTCACGGCGGGATACTCGACTAAGTTATGCTTCAGCTGTTTCGAAGCTACCGAGCTTCACTCGTTCAAACCTTGTGTCACGACCCAAACTGATGGGCACCTGAGTCCTATCTGTCAAACACCCCTAAGTATGCTTCTAAGATATGAACCTGTATAACATCTACTGCATTACAAAAACAACATACGTGAAGGAAACCTGCCATCAAGGCATATGTACGTATACGTACAGAATACAGTGGGCGAGCCATCAAGGCTGCTATAGACAACAATACATCCAAAACTGAAAACCGACAAGGCCATATACAACCCAACTAGACACACTGTCCACAGACCTCTAACAGAAACATAACTATACAAAGATGGGATTGAACCACGTCATACCCATATACATATATACATATATACATACATACATACATATATACATACATACATACATACATACATACATACATATATATATAAACATATCGTACCAAAACAAAAGCAGCTCTAGATCAAGTGGAGCACGCCAACTCTCGCATCCTAAGAAGGGGGACCGTCATCTTACCTACCTGTACCTGCGGGCATGAAACGCAGGCCCCGTGAAATAGGGCGTCAGTACGAAAAATGTACTGAGTATGTAAGGCATGAAAATAAGTACATAAAAGACATAGATGAAATATGGAATATAGAAATGCATTTAAATCTGAATAACTCTGTAAATTGAAACGTTTATAATATCATTCACATGCGTATAAATGTCGTGCCATGCATAAGTATGAGTGTACATAATATCATCAAGCCACTGAGGGCATCCCATCATATCGTCTCAGCCACTATGGGAACATCATCAACATATACCAGCTGATCAGGTGGTGGTGTGTATATAACACCATAACCTCTTCCCATATCCCATATACATATACATACATATATACGTGTATATAATGCCATCTGAGTCATATTTCAGCCACTGTGGGCAACATCATCATCATATTCCAGCTGATCAAGTGGTGGTGCGTATATAACGCCATAACCTTTTCTCATATCCCATATACATATATTTACATATATACACGTATATAATGTCATCTGGTCATGGGTCGATTCACATGTATAAATGAGTGAGATGCATGAAAAATACATAATAATCTCAATATTCCTTCCAGATAAACTTTTTTAACTATGTATTATTCTGAGACCCATGAACAGAAGATAATAATATTTTTCATGGGGAATCAAGAGTATACACACCCCTACTATTTCTATTAATAGAGTAATTTATGGAAACTGTGTGTTTGCTCGTTTCTTCAGTATAATTGGACCACGCCAAAAGAAAGAAGGAAGGGCCTTAACATACCTGTCCAACGTTCTTGGTTTCAAAATCAAGAACATATTTATTGGTTACGATGTTGGACAAATAGATCTGATTCAATTCTCTTGGTCTCAATGCCAAAGTAATGAAAATTGCTTCTAATGAATTGAAATAAGATGAATCTACTTCACGTCTTTGATATAGAGCCAAGGACAGATTGAAACTAATTTCGGCAAGAAATTGTATAAAGTCTTTTAAGTCTTTCTTCTTCACGTTTTTTTTATTGAAACTTATTTTGGCAAGAAATTGGGTAAAGTTTCTTAAGTTTTTCCAAGACTTAACTTATCTCATAAGTGGCCACCTAGAATCCTGACTACTTAGTCATTTTCTAGGTGTGTGGCTTCTTTCCACGTGTGGGGGAGGGGGGGTTAATTTATTAATTTTTATCCACTTATTAGTTAACTGGGTAATGTCTTGTTACTCGGTAATTAATCAATTATCCGCATAATTTAAAAATTACCTCAAATTATTTAAATTCTATTTATTTTTAAAATACTTCATATATACTTTATATATTATACTACCATGGTCATATGGTACCTCACATGGTACTAGTTCATAATTATCGGATATTATCGCTCTACCTGTATTATATTCCAAATTGACCACTTTTAATGAAACTCGTTTTCTTTAATTCGTGTACCCTTTATCCTTCATGACAATTATTTATTGTTTGATACAAATAGCGTAAATATGTTAACGTCAAGATGATCTCATCCCCGAGTCCACGTCAATTAACCGAAGACGAAACTTTTAACGTATGAAAACGCAAGATGTAACATCCTTTCCCCCTTAGAAACATTCGTCCTCGAATGTTCAACTCCCCGTGTTCTATAAAACTTTGGCAAGGTTGCCTATGTAACAACACCACTACCAATTCTCCTCGTAGAAGCTTAATAATTCAACGACACATAGGACCACAATTATGAATAACGACAATGGCCTCACATGACCAATGATAATAACCAACACAAAAATTTATACTTGTACCTTATGATTATGATATCTCAGTCGGACCCTTCTCTGGAGGAGGAAATAAGTAGGGATATCTAGACTTCATGTTTTCCTCGGCCTCCCAAGTCATTTCTTTCACATTGTTGTTTCTCCAAAGTAATTTCACGGAGGCTACCTCCTTATTCCGCAGCTTGCGGGTTTGTCGGTCTAGGATGGCAACCAGAATTTCCTCACATGACAAGTCCTCTATAATCTATACATAATCTGTGGGCACCACTTGGGTAGGATCACCAATACACTTCCGTAACATAGACACATGAAAAACTGGATGGACAGACTCCAATTTCGAGGGCAATTCTAACTCATAAGCTACTCGGCCCACTCTCCAAATGATCCTATAAGGCCCAATATACCGTGGGCTAAGTTTTCCTTTCTTGCCAAACAACATCCCACCCTTCATAGGCGACACCTTTAAGAATACCCAGTCATCAAGCCTGAACTCTAAATCTCGTCGCCACACGTCAGAATATGATTTTTACAATTCTGAGCTGTCAACAGTCGATCCCGAATCAACTTTACTTTTTTTATAGCTTGTTGAACCAGGTCTGGCCCGTGTAATCCAGATTCTCCAATGTCGAACCACCCTATAGGCGGCCTACACTTTCGTCTGTAAAGAGCTTCATATGTATCCATCTGAATGCTAGAATGGTAGTTATTATTATACGCGAACTCAATAAGAGGCAGATGATCATCCCAGCTACCTTTGAAGTCTATTACACAAGCTCGTAACATACCCTCCAGTGATTAAATAGTATGCTCAGCCTATCTGTTTGTCTGGGGATGAAATGTTGTACTAAGAATTAAATGAGTCCCCAATCCTTGTTGGAAGGACCTCCAAAAGTTAGCTATAAATTGAGCTCCTCTATCCGAGATAATAGATACAGGGACACCATGTAGTCATACTATCTCCTTAATATAAAGCCTTGCATAATCCTCTAAGGAATATGTAGTCCTGACAGGAAGAAAATGGGCTGACTTTGTAAGCCTATCAACAATCACCCTTATCGAATCAAACTGACGCTGGGTACGAGGTAAGCCTACGATGAAGTCCATATTGATTATCTCCCATTTCCAAGTTGGAATCTCCATAGCCTGCAACAATCCACCGGGTTTTTGATGCTCAATCTTAACCTATTGACAATTAGGACACTGAGCAACAAATTCTGCTATATCCTTTTTCATTCCCTCCCACCAATATACTTCCTTGATGTCATGATACATCTTTGTCGCTCCTGGATGGATAGAATAACTAGAATAGTGAGTTTCTCCCATAACCTGCCAACGTAGCCCTGCAAAATTAGGCACACTTAATCGCCCTTGATATATGAGAACCCCATCTTCTGTAATTTCAAACGGTGACTTCTCCTTCTGAAGAGTGGTATCTCTCTAATGAACTAGCACAGGATCCTCGTACTGGCATTCCTTACTTCAGTTACTAAAGAGGATGTTGTCGTATCCTGAAGAGTAATTCTAATGTCTCCTAAGTCTAGTAACCGAACTCCAAGACTAGCTAGCTGATGAACCTCATGGGCTATCCCCCTCTTTTCTGTCCGTAAATACAATAGGCTACCCATAGATCTACGGCTGAGGGCGTCGGTTACTATGTTCGCCTTCCCCAGATGGTATAAAATATCAATGTCATAGTCTTTAAGTAGCTCCAACCATCTCCTTTGACATAGATTCAATTCCATTTGCTTGAAGATGTACTGGATGCTCTTATGATCTGTATAGATATCAACATGAATGCCATACAAGTAGTGCCTCCACATCTTTAGTGCATGAATCACCGTGGCTAATTCTAGATCGTGGGTCGGGTAGTTCTCCTCGTTCTTTCTTAATTGTCTAGAAGCATAAGCACAACCTTACCATGCTGCATTACACACAACCCACTCCAATACCTGAAGCATCACAATAGATTACATAACCATCGGTCCCTTTTGGAAGCGTAGAGCCGGTGCTGACGTTAAGCTGTCCTTTAATGCCTAAAAACTCCGTTCGCAAGCATCAGTCCATTGAAACTTTGCTCCCTTATGAGTCAACCTTGTCAAAGGTGCTGAAAGGGAAGAAAATCCTTCCACGAATCTTCTATAATAACCTGCCAAACTGAGAAAGCTACGAACCTCCATCGTTGTTGTGGGCCTAGGACAAGTCTTTACTACCTCAATCTTTTGTGTATCCACCCAGATTCCTTCACCCGAAATGATATGCCTAAGGAAAGTTAAAGAGTTCAACCAAAATTCACATTAGAAAATTTTGCATACAACTTTCTTTCTTGTAGAACTTTGAGCACAGCACACAGATGACCAGCATGCTCATCCTCTGAATGAGAATACACCAATATATCGTCAATAAATACAATTACGAACAGATCTAAGAAACGCCTGAACACACGATTCATCAAATCCATAAATATTGTTGGGGCATTGGTCAGACCGAACGACATAACTCAAAACTCAAAGTGCCCATATCTAGTCCTCAATGTTGTATTCAAAATACTTCATCCTTAACCCTCACCTGATGGTACCCAGACCTCAAGTCTATCTTTGAAAAGCACTTGCCACCTTGAAACTAATCAAATAAGTCGTCAATCCTCGAGAGCGGGTACTTATTCTTGATCGTCACCTTATTCAGTTGCCTATAATCAATACACATTCGTAAGGATCCATCTTTCTTCCTCACAAACAACACAGGTGCTCCCCACGGTGACGTACCAGGTTTGATAAAACCTTTTCAAGCAAGTCCTTTAGTTGTTCTTTCAGCTCTTTCAGCTCTGTGGGGGCCATTCTATAGGGAGGAATAGATATTGGGTGAGTATCTGGTAGTAGGTAAATAGAAAACTCAATTTCTCTCTCAGGCAGGAGACCCGGAAGTTCATCGGGAAACTCATTCACCACAGGGATGGACTAAATAGTTTGTGACTCCACTTCCACATCCTAAACTCGAACTAAGTGATAAATATAGCCCTTTCTGATCATCTTCCTTGCCTTGAGATAGGAAATGAATCTTCCTCTCGGCGATGCCGTATTGCCTTTCCATCGCGAAATAGGCTCCCCTGAAAATTGAAATCGGACTATCTTTGATCTACAATCAACGTTGGCATGATAAGAAGCCAACCAATACATACCCATTACAACATCAAATTCTACCATATCTAACTCGATTAAGTTTGCTATGGTAGACTGAACATGAACTACTATTATACAATCCTTATATACTTTCTTAGCTATCACTGAGTCCCCAACAGGTGTAGACACCTCAAAAGGTTTAACCAATTCAGGTTTTATTTCAAACTTACTAGCAACCAACGGGGTAACATATGATAAGGTGGAACCTGGGTCAATCAGTGCATATACATCATATAAGGAGACTGATAATATACCTATAACAACATTAGGTGATTACTCTTGGTCCTATCGTCCTACCAATGCATAAATGCGGTTCTGAGGGATACTCGAGCTAGATGCTCTATCTTATCCTCTACCACGACTCATTGGTTTTTGGGGACCTTGCTCAGGGGGGAGTACTGATGATGATGAACCAGCTACAGATCTAGACAGCTGAGCTATGCTTGCATTAACTCTCATCGAACAATCCCTCATAACGTAACCCAGATAACCACAAGTATAACAAATACCCAATCCCATACGGCACTGTCCGGTATGATGCTTACCACATTGAGCACATCTTGGCAAGGGCGGCCTCATCTGATTTGACTCACCCTTATATTGAGAACCTGAGGCCCTGAAATTATGGCCAGACCCTGAAAATATAGAACGATCAAATCTCTTACCGCCAAACTGAGGGGGCGCGCTAGCCGAGGGTTGGGATGGATACCTCGAATACTGCTTTCTCTGACCACCTCGAAACTCACCAGAAGGACCCAAAGACCTTACTCTCTTATTCTAGGACCTATCATGCTCACGATCGACCCTCTGTTTCTATTTACGCTCCTCAACACCCTGAGCGTACGCCTGAATATGAGAATATCCATGTCTGGCTAAAGTGAGACCAACATACAATCGTTAAGCAAGTAAGGCTCTAATCCCATCACGAACCGGTGAACCTGATCCTCCATCTTAGATACAATAGTGGGAGCATACCTAGCCAACGAATAAAATTGAAGATTGTACTCTCGAACACTCATGTTACCTTGTGGAAGGGTCAAGAACCTATCAACTCTGGCTCGCCTAAGCTCTGGTGGCATATAATGATGAAGAAAAGCTTCTGTAAACTCATGCCATAACGCTGGAGGGGCATCCTCACCTCTAGACAATTCCCAAGACTTTTACTAATTAATTGCAACAACTCGGAGTCTATAGGAAGCTATCTCAACTGACTCAGTCGCAGTGGCCTTTATTACCCTTAATGTCCTCTGCACCCTATCAATAAATACCTGAGGGTCCTCATTCGGGTCTGCCCCAGTGAATGCCAGAGGGTCTAAATTAAAAAAGTCATGAACCCTCGCACTCATGGACCTATCTACGTGACCAATACCTACTTCCTGACGCCGAGCCTGTACGGCTACTAATCGGGTCAATAACTGAATAGCATCTCTCATCTCCTAACCCGGCGCATCCAGCTGATGTGATAAATGTACAGGGGCGGCGCTGGAGCTGGTTCCCCTCGAAGCTCTTCTGGAAATGGTGGGGTATGTGAAGTCTAAAATGGATCTTCACCATGAGACTCTCCCCGAGCCCTGGTAACTCATGGCGCTTGACTAGTAGTCTTACTGGCCACGGACTTTCCCTTCTGGGCGGCCGTACTCTTTGGAGGCATTGCTGAAAATATAACGTATCGTTAGGAACATGAATTCTTGTATTGCATGATTTGAGATAAAAAGAGAGGATAATATCATATATGTCTTGTAGCCTCCTATTTATAAGTATGGTACACGACATACCCATAAACAAGACTCTACTAGACACGATCTGTAGACAAACCTAGACAGAACTGCTCTGATACCACTTTTGTCATGACCCAAACAGATGGGCCGCGTCGGGTACCTCAGTCCTATCTATCAAACACCTCTAAGCATGCGTCTAAGATATGAACCTGTATAACATCTGCTGCATTATAAAAATAACATACATGAAGGAAACCTACCATCAAGGCATATGTACGTATATGTACAGAATACAGTGGGCGAGCCGGCAAGGCTACTATAGACAATAATACATCCAAAACTGAAAGCCAACAAGGCCACATATAACCCAACTAGACACACTATCCACAGACCTTTAACAAAAACATAACTGTACAAAGACGGGACTAAACCACGTCATACCCATATACAATTATATATATATAAACGTATCGTACCAAAACAGAAGCAGCTCCAGATAAAGTGGAGCACGCCAACTCTCGCTGATCAAGAATCCTAAGAAGGGGGACCGTTAGCTTACCTACCTGCACCTGCGAGCATGAAAAGCAGGCCACGTGAAATAGGGCGTCAGTACGAAAAATGTACTGAGTATGTAAGGCATGAAAATAAGTATGTAAAAGACATAGATGAAACATGGAATACAGAAATACCTTAAAATCTGAATAACTCTGTAAATTCTGAAACGTTTATAATATCATGCACATGCGTATAAAAGTCGTGCCATGCATAAGTATGGGTGTACATAATATCATAAAGCCACTGAGGGCATCCCATCATATCGTCTCGGCTACTGTGGGCACATCATCAACATATACCAGCTGATCAAGTGGTGGTGCGTATATAACGTCATAACCACTTCCCATATCCCATATACATATACATACATATATACGCGTATATAATGTCGTCTGAGTCATATTTCAGCCACTGTGTGCAACATCATCATCATATGATCAGGTGGTGGTGCGTATATAACGCCATAACCTTTTTCCATATCCCATATACATATATTTACATACATACGCATATATAACGCCATCTGGTCATGGGTCAATGCACATGTATAAATGAGTGAGATGCATGAAAATACGTTATAATCTCAATATTCCTTCCGAATAAACTTTTTCAACTGTGTATTATTCGGAGATACATGAACAAAAGATAATAATATTTTTCAAGGGGAATCAAGAGTATAGACACCCCTACTATTTCTATTAATAGAGTAATTTATGGAAACTATGAGTTTGCTCATTTCTTCAGTATAATTGGACTATGCCAAAAGAAAGAAGGGAGGGCTATAACATACCTGTCCAATGTTCTTGGTTTCAAAACCAAGAACAGATTTGATGGTTAAGAGGTTGGATGAATTGATCTGATTCAATTCTCTTGGTCTTAATGCCAAAAGTAATGAAAATTGCTTCTAATGAATTGAAATAAGATGAATCTGCTTCACGTCTTTGAAATAGAGTCAAGGACATATTGAAACTAATTTTGGCAAGAAATTGTATAAAGTCTTTTAAGTCTTTCCCCTTCACTTTTTTTTTGAAATGGAGTCAAGGATAGATTGAAACTATTTGGCAAGAAATTGGATAAGGTTTCTTAAGTCTTTCTGCTTCGCGTTTTTGAAGAGGAGCTAAGGACAAATTGAAACTAATTTTGGCAAGAAATTGGATAAAGTTTCTTAAGTCTTTCCAAGACATAACTTAACTCATAAGTGGCCACCTAGAATCATGACTACTTAGTCATTTTCTAGGTGTGTGTCTTCTTGCCACGTGTGGTGGGTAGTTTAATTTATAAATTTTTATCCACTTATTAGTTAACTAGGTAATGTCCTGTTACCTGGTAATTAATTAATTACCCGCATAATTTAAAAATTGCCCCAAATTACTTAAAATTCTATTTATTTTTAAAATACTTCATATATATTTTATATATTATACTACTGTGGTCATATGATACCTCGCATGGTACTAGTTCATAATTATTGGGTATTATCGCTCTACCTGTATTATATTCCAAATTGACCACTTTCAACGAAACTCGTTTTCTTTAATTCGCGTACCCTTTATCCCTCATGGCACTTATTTATTGCTGGATAAAAATAGCGTAAATACGTTAACATCAAGATGATCTCATCCCCGAGTCCACGTCAATTAACCGAAGACGAAACTTTTAACGTATGAAAATGCGAGATGTAACACATTGAGTGAAGGCATGCACTGCCTAGTTGTCGGAAACCGGTGGTAGTTCCATTCGTTCCATTTGAAAGCAAGATACAAACTCTAGCAGCATCTCGTTCTCCCTTTTCTTGATTTTGAAGATGTAAGATTTCCTTGTAGCTACCTTGATGGCACCAGCATGTGCCTTTATGAAAAAATCTGCCAGCATGGCAAACGAATCTATCGAGTTTGGGGCTAGGTTGTGATACCACATCATTGCCCCTTTTGAAAGCGTCTCTCCAAACTTTTTTAGTAGGACAGATTCATTCTCATCGTCTTTTAGGTCGCTGCCCTTCATTGCACAAGTGTAAGCAGTGACGTGTTCATTGGGGTTCGAGGTTCCGTTCTACTTCAAAAGGTCGGGCATTCTGAACTTCTTTGGAATGGGTTTTGGGGACGCTTCCAGTGGGAATGGCTTTTGTACGAACTTCTTCGAATCTACACCTTTCAGGATCAGGGGTGCGCCCGGAATTTGGCCGACCCTAGAATTGTAGGTCTCTACCTTCTTGTCGTTGGCTTCTATCTTTTTCTCGCCCGACTCAATCCTCTTTGTGAGCTTCTATCTTTCATGACGTGAAGGCTAAACCATTGTTCTCCCTGAGCCGGAGTTTTTTTAGCTTCTTGTTGATCTACTTGGTGTATGCTTTTGTTGGTGTGGGAGCATATTTCGACGTGTTGAGCATTGCGTGAGACCACATCCACGGGAATCGGTTCTGGTGCATCCTCAGGTTTTCGTGGTGGTACACCAACACTTGGAAAAACCACACCATTTTCTCAATAGTCCTCAAGATTGTTGTTTTCATGCGCGTTTACTGAGTTAGACATTTTGACTTGAAATCAAAGATCTTGGACAAGAAAAAGTGTGACAGGTAACTTGCGTTATGGAGTGAACCATCAAGAAAATAATCACTATTATTTTAGCCCCACGGTGGGCACCAAACTATCTACCTTGAAAATGGTAATAACAAATAGATTTGATTTTGTGGTTCTAAAAATATGTGACCTATTTTTATGCTAGTTGTTAGGCAATAGATGTTAAATGATAGAGTAGAAAGAATGATATAATAGCTTGTAGATAGTATAATAATCGAACCGAATGGCTGGAAATCGGAGCCTCGAGCTTATGTGTACGGGCCCTCGAGGTCGAGTCGGGTGCCCGGCCTAGGGCAGTCGATAGAGGATTAACAGTTATGATAAATTCGATGGCAGACCTTTATCACCAATAATGAGCAATAAATGAAAGAACAATAAATAGAACACAATAAATATAAGCAATAAATGTAGGTAATGAGATCAAGAGAATATGTTAAGTTAGGAAGCAGAGAGAATGTTCTTGTATATTCAATATTGAGTATCAGATCCTACTTATAAAATGACAAGGATCCCCTTTATATATGAGGCGGAATCCCAACATAGTACAAATGCATTTATTACAAAGATATGGGGATGGTACAGCCATTCAGCTCTAGTCACATGCCTTGGGAACCTCACATCGATCCACCGTAGCCGTTGGTTTACACTGCCCCGAGGCCGATCATTGGGAACCCTTGGGGTTGGAGCCCTGAGCTGAGCCTCGAGCCTTCTGGGGGCAGCCTCTAAAAGACGCCATGATGATCGTAAAATTGATCCGCTGATGTTTACCGTATACAGAGTTATAGTCTCATTTCCCCCATCTACGCTTATTTATATGTTGTTCAACCGTGTTGAGTTGTATAGAGTTGGTAGGTTTGGGTTCGCAATAGTTTTGGAGTGAAATGAACAGTTATTCTCTTAGTTAGAAAGCTAAATTAGAAAAGTCAACTGAAAGTTGACTTATGAGTAAATGAATTCGGATTTGGATTTTTATGATGCGATTAGCTTCATTGGGTGATTTTAGACTTACGAGTATTTCCAGAATGTAATTTGAAGGCCCGTGGTAGCATTAGGTTTGAATTGGTGAAATTTGGAAGTTTAGAAGTTCTTAGACTTGATTTCGGGGTTGATTTGGTATTTTGGTGTTGTTTTGGGTGTTTCAAAGGTTCAACTAAGTTCGAGTAGTAATATATGATTTTTTGGAACTATTGGTTAAGGTCCCGAGGGCCTCGGGTGAGTTTCGAATAGGTTTGAGTTGTGTTGCGCTCGTTTTTCTTATGTTCCGGTGTCATTTTTTTAAGCATAAATGATATTATATTGAACAAACGAGCTCCGATTTCTTTTTTGATTGAAGCATTAGATCTGTATAGTAATTATGGACCCGTAGCAAAAAGAATGGTTAAATTTGGACATCGTATGAGAATTTTATGGTCATTTTACTAAGAATTAGGATGCTAGATTTTTCAGATTAATTACGAAATTGTCACTAATGGCGTATTTAAAAAGCTGCACTATTTTTGCAAATATTGAAACCAACTTATCTCATTCATTATGAGGTGAAATTGAGTGATTCAAAAGCCTAACTTGACTAGAATTTCACAAGAAATCCATTGGAGGTATATAAAGTGAGTTTTGGGATCGTTTGGCCTAAGAAACGAGGCAGAATATCTGGCAAAAAAATATATAAAACATGGTTTGTTTATTCGGTCATATTTTGAGTTGTGGAGCTCGAATTTGGGCGATTTTGGAGCTGATTTTCACCATAGGAATTGGGGTAAGTGTTCTCTATTCGGTTTTGGTTATATTTCATGAATCCATCTTCATTTTTGGAATTTGATTGATGATTTCAAAGTGAAATTGAGGGAGTCAGGGCTTGAGTTTTTTAGAGTTTTAGGTAGGAATTTGAAGGACCAAACGGAGTTCGATTTTTGATAATTGTTATATGGTTAGACTCGGTAGAGGATGAAGTTTATTATTCTGCCATTTTTGACTGATTTCGAGACATGGGGCCGGGGGTTGGCTGATTTCGGATTTCTAGCATATTTATGTAGTTTTATTGTGGAATTTGATTCTTTAGCCTATGTTAATAGTATTATTTTGATTATGGATAGATTCAGAGCTCTTGGAGACCGAGTCGGGGGACGAGGACATTTCAGAGTAGGATTTCAAGCTGTTAAGGTAAGTAACAGTTTTAACTCTGGCCTTAAGGGTATAAACCTAGAGAATTTGATATCATGTGATTGTTTGGAGGTGAGACCCACGCTAGGTGACAGATGTGTAGGTGTATACCTCGAGGGATTGAGACTCGGTCCGTCCCGTGAGGCTGTGAGGTCTAATAACTATTATCTGTGTTTATGCATTTACTTGTTGGTGAACTTGTTTGCCTTCATGTTAGAGATCATGTGTAGGCTTTATTCATGCTCACATTATTTGTACTCAGTCATAGAAATTATTGTACATGTTTACCTCGGTTTCTATTATTTGCTAATATGCTGTGATACTTGATGTGGGCTGTGTTCCCTTATTTGTTGATGATGGTGAGGCTAGTGAGGTACATGATTGAGTAAGGCTGAGGGCCTGATTGTGAGGATATTAATATCATAGCGCATGAGTTGTTCGCGTAGCACGTGAGTTGACCGTGCAGATCCAGGTATTGATATGATGGCATGTGAATTGTCCGTGCTTAGTGCTTGGGCTTTGGGAGCCCCTCCGGATATTGTACACACCCCAGTGAGCGCAAAGTGTTAAGTGTATTGAGTGTTGAGTGTTGAGTGCGAGTGATGAGTGATGGAATGACATTGTTGTGAGGTTGCATTTACTTTTGCTATTTTTGCATTTATCTGTTAAATTTATCTGTGTCATTTACTGAGTTATGGAATTTACCTATTTATTCCTGTTATTTTTAAATTGTGAAAAATAAATAATTGGATTGTTTTACTTAGCTCTTCACTACTACTCAGTTTCTTAGTTATTTCTGTTACTACTGAGTCGGTTGTACTCATACTACACCCTGCTCTTTATGTGCAGATCCAGGTGAGTTAGAGTGGCGGCGATCGTTGAGCTCAGGCCGACTATCTGTGGAGATTGTACGGTAGCTGCTAGCATCCGTAAGACCTTGTTACTCCTTTTGTCATTTCTTCTTTTAGACAGTTATATGTCTTAGTTCATAGTTTTAGACGCTCATGACTTAGTGATGCCCCGATGTTTGGGGCTAGCTTCCGTATTTTATATTGATTATATTCAGAGTTAATTTAGTTTATGAAAAATTTAAATATTGAAATATTTTGTTAATTTCTTATAATCAGTTTGATAGTAATATTTTGGAAAGTAGGCTTGCCTTGTAATATTATAGGTGTCATCACGACCATGGTTAGATTTTAGATCGTGACACATAAGTACCAAGCCAATTATAATAAAAGCATTGTATGTCCAAGATAAAGATCAAAGATCACAATCTTGCACTCAAAAGTGACACTCTTATGATATACCCAAGAGTCATAATCTATAAAGAACACATCTCCAACACACATGAAACAAACTTGACTATAAGAAAAATAATACTCATGAGAAGAATCAAGAAAGTATAAACTTTCATGCTTCCAACAAAACTACAATCTTGTAAAATCCTCAATAAAGTGCACACTTTGATGGTATAACCAAGTGTCATAAGAAGCAATAAAAATCATACTTGCCAATCCAAAGAAAGACACTTCACCATGATAAGAAACAACGTCAGGGTCAAACACAATTTTTAATCCCCATGTATCTACACACTTTCCAATAACTTCACATAACAACTTAAGAGATATGCCAAAGTCATCATGAATCATCATATAAAAATATCACAATACTCAAAGTTAAGTGTCTTTACCTCAATAGCCTTAGATAAACACATGATAAGCATAAGTCAAACGTACATATCATTCTTTCTTTTGGGCAAAAGAAAATATTCTTGACAAAAAATATGCCAAAGTGTTAGTTCAACACCTTTCTTAACCTTAGCAACTTTTTCTTGTTGAACCTTCACAAAACAATCAATAAATTTATGCTCTTTTTGCTCAAAATGGTCACTCAAAACATCAAAAGAAACATTTTTAACTAATGTCATAGAAGCATTAGCAAAATCCAATGAGAATGTTCTTTCAAAAGTAGGAATAAGATAAGTAAAGCAATTAATACTAGTTCTAGCATCAAAAACTATACATTCCTTAACACACTCAATAAATTCATCACATAAATATACGTAAGAGTTACCAAGATCAAATATAAGAGAAGTCAAATCATTGGAATACAAATGGAAGTTTTCTTCTTTTATATTTATGTCATTATAAGTAACTTGTTCACTCTCCAACAAGGTACCTCCACACTCACTTTTTCTCACTTCACCATAAAAATTGAATGTGTTTGCCAAAGGAATGAAAATAGAATAAAAAGAAACATCTGACACATTCTTCTTGACACATTTCTTAATAAAGGTCAAAACTTTCTTCCAAAAAAGTTAAAGTCGAGTCAAAGAATCATCACATGCATCATCCCATAAAGGTGGGGTATCATAAAATTCAACATCACACACATCACAAGCTAAGGAGTCATTGAACAAAGAACTAAAATCATCAAATAATGGCATAATAACTCCTAGCTAGTTTCAAGTCATAACTATTTTTCTCATTAAAAGATAAAGAAGTATCAAACTTATAAATATCATAGCTATCTTTCAAACTCAAAGTGTCACTACAATCAATTAAAGTATCATGAGTAGAAGGATAAGCTATTTTACTGTTACAGTCCGTATTTCAGACATCACTATCATTATAAGATTACCTAATGTAAGCTCAAAAAGGATGAAGTCCTTCTTCAAGGCTAAGGAAGGTTTATCGAAGTCTTAAGTAAGTTAAGTTCATCATGACCTGGAAAAAAAATAAAAGAGATGATAGATACATGAAATTGAGTTGCTTGCTTACCAGGATACTTGCTTGAGCTACTTGCTTACCCGTCCTACTAGCTTAATCTACTTAACACATGTCAAGATTATTAAATGAGGATAAGACACAAGTATAAGTAAATAAGGGAAGTATGTGACACCTATTGTGATGACCCAAAAGATCATCACTTGTTTTAGAAAGAAATTCTATGTTTTGAGGCCTTAAAACCTCCCTTTTGTCTCACCTCTATTTGTGTGCACAGAACGGGCATGTATTCAGAAAGTCATTATGTGAAAATCTATGAAAAATGGTAAATTTTGCTCTTAAAATGAATTTAAGTTGACTTCGGTAAATATTTTATGTAAACGAACTCGGACCCGTGATTTGATAATCCCGGAGGGTCCGTAGGAAAATATGAGATTTGGGCGTATGCTCGGAATCGAATTCCGATGTCCCAAGCCTGAGAAATAAATTTTTGAAGAACATTATTTAACTGAAATTTTAAGAGTTTTTAGAAATTTAAATATGGTTGAATGTGATGGTATCGGGCCCATATTTTGGTTCCGGAGCCTGGTACAGGTCTTATATGTAATTTAAGTAAAGCCTGTAAAATTTGGTAAGAAACGGACTTGAAATGACATGAATCGGACCCTCGGTTGTGAAATTTGAAACTTAAGTGTTCTTGCGATTTTCATTTGATTTTGATGCTAAATTCTTTGTTAAAGGTGTTAATTTGGCAATTTGATCGCACGAATAAGTCCATATGATATTTTTGGGTTAGTATGCATGTTTGGTTTGGAGCCCGTGGGCTCGGGTGAGTTTCAGATAGGTTTCGGGATATTTTTATACTTAGAAAAGTTGCAGGTTTTCAGTTTCTGGTATTATGGAGTTTTGTTCTTCACGTTCGTGGAAGGACTCTCGCGAATGCGAAGGGTAAGTTAGGCTGAAGGACAATTCCTTCTACGCAAACGCGAGAAACAGGACGCGAACGCGAAGCACTGGGGGTGCTACCCTTCGCTAACGCGAAAGACTTTTGGCCGAGATAGGGGGAAAGGGATTTTTGTACTACGTGAACGCGGCCACTGGCTCGCGAATGCGAGCCACTAAACGCGGACGTGAAGGCAACTGCGCATTACCCTTCGCGAACACGACAAGCCCTTCGCGAACGCGAAGAAGGCCTGTCTAGTGAATTAAAAACTGTAGCAAATAGGGATTGAGTCCATAACTTCATATTTTCAAAACTAGAGACCATTGAGGCGATTTTCAAAGAACAAGTTCTTCCCCAAAGTATTGGTATATGATTCTAAACTTTTTTCTTTCGATTTCCCATTGCATTTCAACAATTTTCATCCAAAAATCTAGGGTTTTTTACGGTAGAAATTAGGAATTTGGGTAGAGTTAGGGGTTTTTTTGAATAATTAGAATTTAGACCTTGTTTTGGGGTCGGATTTTGAAACTAATTACATATTTGGGCTCGTGGGTGAATGGGTGATCGGGTTTTGGTCTGAACCTCGAGTTTCGACCAAGCGAGCCCGAGGTTGATTTTTGACTTTTGGGGAAAATGATAGAAAACCTATAATTAAGCTTTGGATATGAATTCTTTAGCATTTATTGATGTTGTTAAATTAATTTGGACTAGATACAAGTAATCTGGAGGCGAATTCTAAAGGAAAAGCGGTGTTTGAGGCTTGAGTTGGCCGTGGAAGTTTGAGGTAAGTGTTTGGTCTAACCTTAGCTTGAGGGATTAGTAGTTGTGTCTTATTTGCTATGTGTTAATTGTAGAGTACGACGTATATGCATGGTGACGAGTATCTATACGTCAGTGTCAAGCATGCCTGTGAGTCTCGTATTTTAATTGTTGTGACTCCGTTGTGATTTGTTCATGCCTAAAATGTTGATTATCATTGTTGGTTCCCTTGTCGGGATGTTATGGTTTATAATATTGTCTCCCTTGCCGGGATGTATTGTTTACGATATTGTCTCCCTTGCCGGGATATTTTTTTGTACTTTTGTGCCATTGCCAAGATTATTTTATAATTGATGTTGATTTGTAAATAGGAGCGGGTGGCATGCCGCCACAGTGACATATGATATGGGAGAGGGTTGCACTTCTGCAACGAGATATATGAAATGGGAGCGGGTTGCCTGCCTGCAACGAGATATATAAAATGGGAGCGAGTTGCACGCCTGCAATGAGATATATAAAATAGGATCGGGTTGCACGCCTACAACAAGATATATGAAATGGGATCGGGTGGCACGTCACCACGGTAATAATTGAAATGGGATCAGGTTGCACGCTTGCAACAAGAAGGAGATGAAAGTGAATATTGTGTTTGTTTTTCTTATTCTATTACTAATTGAATTTTAGTTTCTTTACGTTCCTCTTTGGTATTCTGTTGTTATCCGATACTCCTCGCAGCATGTTATTCCTCCTCCCATCTTTGCTGTGATTATCTGCTTTTATTTTCTGTTGTATATGATTTAATTGCACAGGTTTACTTGGTAGTCTAGTCCTGGCCTCGTCACTACTTCGCCGAGGTTAGGCTAGGTACTTACCAGCACATGGGGTCGGTTGTGCTGATACTGGTACCAGAGAGTTTGGACCGCAATGAGGTTGCTGCCTTCAGTCCAACAGGCGACCCGAGGTAGTCATGCAGGCGTCCGTGGGCCTTGGCATCTCCTTCTATCATTTCTTTTATGTTTATACTTATTCAGAGATAGATTCGTGTATTTCTATTTAGACTTTATTTGTAGTAATCTTAGACAGTGTGAAATTGTGACACCAAATTCTGGGTAGAGTTGTATTTAGACTTCCGCAATCTGTATTAAGTTAAATTATCAAATTTCGTGCTCCGCTTAGTTATTGATATTCTTATTTCTGCTGTTTTGATATATTGTTTTGAAATTATAAGGACTTAAAAACCTGAAAAGGGTAATTAAAATGGAATAGTTGGCTTGCCTAGCTTTCACTAGTATGCATCATCACGATTCCCGAGGGTGGAAAATTCGGGTCATGATAAGTTGGTATCAGAGCTCTAGGTTACTTAGGTCTCACAATTCACGTACAAGCTTAGTAGAGTCTGAGGGATCGGTACGGAGACGTCTGTATTTATTCCCTAGAGGCTATAGAGTTAGGAAAAACATCACATCTATTATTTCTTGTCGTGCGGTTTGGTTTCTCAGTGCTAATTGAATTTCTACTTTGTTCTTTCGCAGATGGAAAAAACACGCACTTCCTCATCCACTGATCAGCAGTCCAAGCCCCCAGCAGTAGCTCCCACGAGGGGTAGAGGGCGAGGGCGAGACCGTGCTAGAGGCCGAGGTAGGGGCAGAGCTCAGCCCCAAGCAGTAGCACCAGCGGTGGAGCCTCAGGATGAGTTTGATGATGAGGTTCCAACCCAGGAAGTTCCGATGGGCCCAGCTCAGGTCCTAGAGGACTTCATTACTACCCCAGTACTCCAGGATGCTCTGGTCCGTCTAATGGGCCTTATGGAGAGTGTCACCCGGGCAGGCTTGCTTCTTGTAGCACTAGCTGTCTCTCAGGCTGGAGGAGGAGCCCAGACTCCTGCTACTCGCACTCCGGAGCAGATAGCTCCCTAGTTTCAGAATCAAGTAGCTTAGTCAGTTGGAGCAGTTCAGCCAGGTGTGGTAGCTCAGACCGGTGATGGAGCAACTATGTCTACTGATGCCTTGTGGAGATTGGACAAGTTCACCAAGCTCTCCACTACAACTTTCAGCGGTGAATCTTCTGAGGATCCCCAGGATTATTTAGACAGTTGTCATAAGGTTCTCAGGAACATGGGGATAGTGGATACCAATGGGGTCGACTTTGCTACTTTTAACTTATCTGGATCCACCAAGACTTGGTGGAGAGATTATTGTTTGGCTAGGAGAGTTGGGTCACAAACTTTGACTTGGGATCAGTTTTCTCAACTATTTCTGGAGAAGTTTCTTCCTATCACTCAGAGGGAGAACTATCGAAGGTAGTTTGAGTGTCTCAAGTAGGGTTCTATGACTGTTACTTAATACGAGACCAGATTTATTGATTTGGCCCATTATGCTATTCTTATACTTCCCACTGAGAGAGAGTGTGTGTGTGTGTGAGGAGGTTCATTGAGGGATTTGTTTAGCTTATTCGAGATCAAATGGCTAAGGAACGGGGAGTGAAATTTCTTTTCAGGAGGCGGCCAATGTGGCCAGGAGAGTTGAGATGGTTCTTTCACAGAGGGTGGTTAGGGGTCTGACAAGAGGCCTCATCATTTAGGCAGAACCAGTAGTGCCTCATCTGGAGGTAAGGATTCGTATGGTATAGGCCATCCTCCTAGGCCTTTTCAGTCAGCACTTCAGGCTTCTCACAATGCCCCAGGTGGTCGTGGTTCTCACATGCACTATTCTAATCAGCAGTTTTATAGTGCATCGCCAACTCCTATCAGTGCACCTCCGCTTTAGAGTTTTCAGGGTCATCAGTTCCAGCAGCCAAGGGCTTGTTTTACTTGTGGCAACACGAGGCATATTGCTAGATTTTTCTCTCGAGCACCGAGCAGTTCTCAGCACCAGGGTTCCCGTGCCATGTTTCAGGCACCAAGTGTTCCACCGCCCGCCCATCCAGCAAGAGGTGGAGGTAGGGGTGATAGAGGTTGAGTTATAGGTATTCGAGGTGGAGGCCAGCCAGGAAGAGGTCGTCCCAGGGATGTAGTTCAGAGTGGTAGAGCTCAGCCCCGATGTTACGCTCTTCCAGCCAGGCCTGAGACTGAGGCTTCCGATGCAATTATCATAGGTATTGTTCTGGTTTGTAGTAGGGATGCTTCAGTGCTATTTGATCCATGGTCTACATACTCCTATGTGTCATTTTTTTTTGCACCATATTTGATCATGCCTAGTAATTCCTTGAGTTCTCATGTATATATGTCTACACCGGTGGGTGATTATATTGTGGTAGATTATGTTCATCGTTCTTGTATAGTTATGATTGGGGATCTTGAGACCCGAGTAGACTTATTACTTTTGGATATGGTTGATTTTGATGTCATATTAGGGATGAACTGGTTATCACCTTACCACGCTATCTTGGACTATCATGTCAAGATAGTGACCTTAGCCTTGCCGAGGTTAAATCGTTTAGAGTGGAGAGGGCCTTTTGGTCATTCTACCCATAGTGTTATCTCATATATGAAGGCTCGGTGTATGGTCGAGAAGGGGTGTTTGGCCTATTTGGCATATGTTCGTGATCCTAGTGCTGAGGTTCCTTCTATGGATTTTGTGCCTGCTGTTCATGAGTTTCCTGAGGTATTTCCTTCAGACCTACCGGGTACGCCACCCGACAGGGATATTAACTTCTGCATTGATTTGGCTCTGGGCACTCAGCCCATTTCTATTCCGTCGTATCGTATGGCCACGCATGAGTTGAAAGAATTGAAGGAGCAGTTGCAAGACTTTCTTGATAAAGGCTTCATTAGACCTAGTGTCTCGCTTGGGGTGCGCCAGCGTTATTTGTTAAGAAGGAGGACGGATTGATGAGGATGTGTATAGATTACCGGCAGTTGAACAAGGTTACGATCAAGAATAAGTATCCATTGTCGAGGATTGTTGATTTGTTTGATCAACTTCAGGGTTCCAAGGTATTTTCGAAGATTGACTTGAGATTTGGCCACCTTCAGTTGAGGATTAGGGCATCCGATGTCCCTAAGACAGATTTCTGCACTCGGTACAAGCATTATGAGTTCATGGTGATGTCATTTGGGTTGACAAATGCCCCAGTAGCTTTTATGGATTTGATAAACCGAGTGTTCAAGCCTTACTTGGATTCGTTCGTGATAGTCTTCATTGATGATATTTTGATTTATTCCCGCAGCCGGGAGGAGCATGAGCAACATATGAGAGTTGTTCTTCAGACTTTGAGAGATAGTCAGTTGTATGCTAAGTTTTCGAAGTGTGAGTTTTGGTTGAGTTCGGTTGCATTCTTGGATCATGTTGTATCAACAAAAGGTATTCAGGTAGGTCCGAAGAAGATAGAGGCAGTCAAGAACTGGCCTAGACTCGCATCAGCTACAGAGATCCGGAGTTTCTTGGGTTTGGCAGGCTATTATCGTCAGTTTATGGAGGGGTTTTCATCTGTTGCAGCCCCAATGACCAGGTTGACCCAGAAGGGTGCCCGGTTCAGGTGGTCGAACGAGTGTGAGGCGAGCTTTCAGAAGCTCAAGACAACTTTGACTACGGTGCCAGTGCTGGTTTTGCCCACAGGTTCAGGGCCATATATAGTTTATTGTGACGCATCTCGTATTGGACTTGGTGCGGTGTTGATGCAGGATGGCTATGAGCACTTAGTTTTTGACTATATTTAAATTTTTCATCACTTTATAGTATGTAAATATATTTTAAGTTTAATCTTAATATTTTAGTTTTATTACCTTTCTTATAGGTTTATTTAGATAAATTGAAAATTACAAAAAAAAAAAGAGTTACATATTTTACAAAGATAAGAAGGAAAACTTCAAAAATATATCTATATTTACTTAATTTAGTATTTAAGTTGTAAGCTTTAATAAATATCAATAGTGTTTAAATTACTTTAACTATCTTATTCTCTTTTTAATATTTTTCATTATTTAGTTAGTATTTTTGGGTAATCTTAAAAAGAATGAAAAAAAAAAGAGAAACAAAAACGAAAAAAAAAAAAGCAAAACAAAAGCAAGAAAGGAAATTGGAGGTGGTCCTATCTTCCCACCTTTTACAAATGTTCTCGTGATTTTCCATTTGAAAGATTCTTTTCCATAACAAATTTTATTCTTCTTTATCCCAATTCTAATAGTGGAGACCACAAGGCTTCTTCCTATCTATTTTCTTCTTTCCAAAATATTCATACTCAACAACAACAACAACAACCCAGTATAATCCCACTTAGTAGAGTCTGGGGAGGGTAGTGTGTACGCAGACCTTACCCCTACCCTAAGGTAGAGAGACTGTTTCCAAATAGACCCCCGGCATCCTTCCCTCCAAATATTCATCCTTCATACTCACACACATAATATAAGAAGGAAAGTTGGGGAACAAAAATAATAGGGGAGATCAGGGGGCGAAAAACGGAAAATGAAAAACGAAAAAAAAAAGGTCGAAAACAAATCAAAAGGAAAAAGAAAGCGTTCCTTTCTTCCTCTTAAAGCAAAACACAGCTTTTCTTCACCATATTCAGTTCTTCACAGCTTTTCTTCTTCTTTTTCGTTTTCACCATGGGAGTGCAGTGAAAACACTACAAAAGCTCCATTAAACACTCCAAACTTCACTCATCTTCCTCATTAACCCATAATATTTTTTCACCATTGTTGCACCATAAAAACCAACTGAACCAGCTCATAAACTATCTTCATATCCGGCAAAATCAGCCACGTCCAGCACCCTTGTTTAGCCCGTTAACATAGCTCCAAAACCTCAGCCAAACACCACCATTTTATACCTGAAACCAAGCTCGAAACCAGCAGTGAAAACTCAACAAAAATCAATTCCAAAAGCAGCAAATACAGCATTAAACTACCACGAATTTCTACTCAAATCTCACCCTAAATGTGTAGCAAAAACAGCTACAAAATCAGCCATGAAACCAGCGAGAAAACAGACTAAAACCAGCCAAAAAAGACTCCAATAGCTGCTAAAAAACAGCACCAAACCTAGTTGGAATCATCACCTTTAACCACCAAAAATCAACCATAAAGCAGCTACAAAATCAGCCCCTGTAACAGCCCCGCAACCAGCAATAAACACCTCGAAAACATCCCCTTTTCCTCAAAAAAATACTCCCTCTGTTCCTATGTGAACCTATTTCCTTTTTGGTCTGTTCCAAAAAGAATGAAACCTTTCTAAATTTGGTAACAATTTAGCTTAAAGTTACAACTTTATCCTTAATGAGAAGCTTTTATAACCACACAAATACTTTGGGCCCCATTTGAACTTGTTTAGGACCACAAATTCCAAAAGTCTTGATTTTTTACTTAAACTTCGTGCCCAGTCAAACAGGTTCACATAAATTGGAACGGAGGGAGTAGTATTTTTAGTCGGGTTCGAGTTTAATTTTCCGACGAGCTTTACCCGGCAAGATTCGAGGTTTCTGGTCGTGGGTCTGTCGCGATTTGTGGCTTTTGTTCCAACTTCTATGGAGTTCTTCCATTATGCTAAAGAGGGTTTTACATTAATGAAGGTCCAGTTCCCCTTCTTTTATTTTATTCTTTGTATATTTTGTTATTATGTGTTATTTTGTCTTTTTGTGGTTGAAAGCATGTTGATTATACTAGTTTATTTTCATTTAATGTTGCCTTTATCCAATATATTTTACTATTCAAGTTTTAATGTGTTTAGATCTAATTTAGTTCATAAATAATGAGTCACGTTTAGTAGTTGAGTTGTGAAAAACAACTAATTTTGAGCCAACCTTATCATGAGAAATATGCTGATTCTTTGGGTTTTTGTTTAAGTTAGGCGAAAGAATTTGGGTTGCAAGAATAAAGTGGGCCGTTGAAGTTTGTTATGAATTAGAAAATCTTTTACCAAAGTATGTTTAATTTGCTAGGCCCATTAATATCATATAGTTGCCCTCTTTTATTAGTCTGTAAATAATTTTATAATATTCATGAACATGTTAGTAGCTTCAGGCACACTCTTAATTAATCAAATTATTGTGATTATGAATACGTTCGCGTGACATAATTAAGATTCCAAAATAAATCAAGGTATGCATTCACGCAACTTTTGCCAAGCTTTTTCTTAATAATAAAGCATGATTAATTATGGACACGTACGCGTGATATGATTCTTAACGCGCCAAAGGAAATGAGTACACGTACGCGTGACTCATTTTAAGATAATTCCACAATCACTAATAATCAAGTATTTAAAAGTGGTTAAAAGGGTAAATGCATATAGGTCCTAATACATATTTAAATAATTTAATTAAGCCATGTATGATTAAAGCGACCGTGGTAAAACTACAGAACTTGGGAATGCCTAACACCTTCTCCCGGGTTAACAGAATTTCTTACCCGATCTTCTGTGTTCGCAGACCATAAATAAGAGTCAACTTCCTCAATTCGGGATTTTAATTCGGCGACTTGGGACACCATAAATTATCCCAAGTGGCGACTCTAAATTTGAATATAAATAACCCCATTTCGGTTATTGTCACTTTAATTGGAAAAACTCCCTTATATCCCATTATGCGGGTAAAAAGGAGGTGTGACAGCTCTGGCGACTCTGTTGGGGAAAAGATCGCATAATCTCTGGTTCAGGGTTCAGAATTCGAGCTTCTTAATGTGATTTTTACTTGGCTTTATTGTTTGTTGATCTTACTGTATTTGTGGACCTAATGTGATAATTGTCATTTATTTACTGCTTTAATATTATTTGAGTTGTATTAAACTATCTTCTTACGGCTCCATTCTGAGTCTTCTAAAAATATGGTGCACACGTACACGTGGCCCACTTTTCTGTTAGAAGTCATACCAAATAGAACGAGGCTGGGTCAGCAATAAGGTCAGGTTGACTTTCGTGCTCCCGGTACGTTGCCCCTATCTCGGCTCGAGCTGTCCGCTCGGGTATGCCAGGTCTCGAACACAACCCCAGGTTTAAACCTAGAATAACATAATCTCATACCAGATCCCTAGTAGGAACGTTTGTTTGCATCACGTGCATTTGACTTTGGGGACTCAACACAGGGGTTGGGTTCGTCTAGGATAGGTGTACCCAAAATAACAAATCATCCTAATGCATCCTATGTGCTATGCGAATATTTATTTGTTTTGGCTTTCATGTTGACCGGCTAGGAAAAGAAAATCAAAAGAAAAATCAAGAGTGATGTAGGAAGGAAATAAAGCTCGGTTCTGAAAACCTCAATATTTGAAATTGTCCCAAAACTCTGCCGAAATGTTTCGAAAAAAAAAAGAAAAAGAGTCATTTCAAAATGAGTCAATAGCATGTCTCTTCCGATTTTGTCAAAATTGACGAACTACGTGGGTCTGATTCTCACCGGATGTGAGATATGTAGGCAAACCTCATCGGTTCCGGCCCACAATTTTTTTTAAAAAAAAATTCAAAAATAATTTTCATTACTTCCTTCTTTAGAAAGTCTTTCCTTAAGACCCAAATTTTTTAAAAAAAAAAATTCAAAAATATTTTCTTTTAATTTCTTCTAAAAAATCTAAAAATATTTTAATTCTTCTTTCGAAAATTGGAAAGAAAATTCAAGATAGCAAAAATATTTTCTTTTTTCTTTAGAAATATTTCTTTCATAAATTCAAAATACAAGTTCAAAAATCCAAAAATATTTCCTTTCTTCTTTAGAAGTGTTTCTTTTGAAACTCTCAAAATAAAACAAAAAATAAAAGTTCAAAACATATTTTCTTCCTTTATAGAAGTCTTTCATTCAAAAAAGATATCAAACTAAAATTCAAAAATATGCTTTTCTTTCCTGGAAGTCTTTCTCCCAAAAAATTCAAAAAAAAAACAAACAAAATAAAAAAAATATTTTTTCTTTTTTATGTAGAAGTCCTTCTTTCAAAAAAATTAAAAAAACAAATCAAAATCCAGAAATATTTTCTTTCTTCTTTATAAGTCTTTTTTCGAAAATTACAAAAAATTAGTTTAATTCCTAATCTTCTCGAACTACGCAAGATCTGATTCATGTTCCCACATGATATGTAGGCAACCCACATCAGGTTCGATCACCATTTAAAAGATGAAAAAATGAAAAAATAATTAAAAAAATGATGATAATAATAAAGACCGACTTAGTCCATTCTAACGTATCTTTTGTTTTGAATTGTGAAGAAATTTTAAAGAGGTTGGTTTGTGGTAAGCTGGTAACACAAGATTAAAGAGAAAAATGCCATTGACAACTGACATCGAAGCTGTTGAATATGCTTAAGAGACTCGGCGTCGGAGGGTTTAACAAGAGTCTACTGTGGTCGAGGAATACCGAATACTCAAACAGCAAATGACGGAAATGTGTCAAGCATGGGACAATGGTCAAGGGCCACCCTTTTCTATTCATGGTTTCCCAGAGTTCACACCCAACTCGACTACTGTCATTCTGGTATCATTGTCTGATCAATCATATCCACTTGGGTTCAGTCCTTATCCCAACTGTACGACTACAGCTGGAACTTTTGTTGCATGCTCTCAAAGCTTGTCATTGACAACCAACCAGACAACCACTACTGTTATACCCGTCTTCACCATCCCACAGCCAACAGTGGTACAAAAGAAAAGCCATGAGCCACAATTTGCTACACAACAAGAATAGTACCACTCTCCTAAGTACCACTCGTACCGATTTGATCTTCCAACAATGATTGAGAAGCCTGCCCAAAAGATGGCACGGGAAGAATTGACTCAAAGAGTGGAAAGCTTAGAACAATGGCTGAAAAAAACATGCAAGGGTTGGCAGGTTAGAAGAGTATTGCCTTCAAGGATCTATGTGTGTTCCCCGATGTCCACTTGCCGCCTGGTTTCAAGACTCCAAAATTTGAAAAGTATGATGGACATGGAGGCCCCATAGCCCACTTGAAAAGGTATTACGATCAACTAAGAGGTGCGGGAAGAAATGAAGAATTGCCAATAGCTTATTTTGGGGAAAGTCTTACGGGTATAGCCTCTAAATGGTTTATGGATCAAGGCACTTCTCGCTGGTATGTCTTGGATGACATGGCACAGGCCTTTGTCAAACAATTCCAATACAACGTTGACATCGTCCCAGACCGCAATTCCCCTTCAAACTTGAAGAAGAAACCAACTGAAAGTTTCAGGGAATATGCCATTAAATAGAGAAAGCAAGCGGCTAGAGTTAAGCCACCCATGGATGACCATGAGCTAATCATTGTCTTCCTTCAGGCGCAAGAGCCAGATTACCTTTAAGACATGATGTCCGCAGTTGGCAAATCCTTCTCAGAAGTAATCAAAATGGGAGAAATGGTAGAGAATGGTCTTAAGACAGGCAAAATTATAAGTCAAGCAGTTCTTAAAGCTGCAACTCAGACTGTCCAGGTTGAATCTGATAATTTTAGTGACACGAATGAGAAGGATGAAGAAACCATGATGACATCAGGGTTGAGAAGAGGTCCTAGGAGAGCATCTCGAAGGTATGACCAGCCTCGTCTAGTTTCCGATGATTCCCTTGAGCACTACTATCCACCTTAGAACCCATAACACTCTGTTGCTCCCCCTCAGTATGTTGTCCGGCCACCAAAACACCCTAGAAGGCGACCACGAGCATCAGAAAATCTCTACTAGCCTCCAAAAAAAATTTCAGTTCCCCATTACCCACATCCAAACCATGGGTATAGAGGGGAACAAAGGTTGAAAGATAACTTTACATCAATAGGAGAGTCCTATGCAAGCTTATTTGAGAAGTTAAAGCATTATGACGTGATTGCACCCATCCCTCCAAATCATGTGGACCCACGTGCGAGAAGTTTTGACCCTTCTAAAAGGTGTGAATACCATTTTAATGCCCAGCGGCACAATGTTGAAAGCTGTCGGGATTTGAAAAAAGAAATAGAAAGGATGATCTAGGAAATATTGATTGTGATCCAAGACAGTGACACCCAGAATATCATGCAGAATCCTTTACATGCACATGATGATGCACACTTTGTGGGGATGATGCTTGGTGACATGGAATATGAGAATCCTCTCGGGAACTTGCCGACTGAAATTGGAGAAGGCCATGCTGATTCTGATGAGCAAATTTGTGGCTAAATGTCAAGCTTAACAATTGAAAAGTCATTCTCTTCTTACTAGGAAGGAATATTGGTAGCTTGTTTTTATGTTTTTTCTATTATCTGGGTTATTTCAGGGTTGTGATCCAAATTTTATTTGTTTTATTGAGTCAAACCCTTCTATCCCTCTATTCTGTTTGTGTGAGTCTTGTCTATCTGTTTTGTTGCTATTTTCATTAGCCGGGTTATGTTAGGGTTGTAACTCAGATTTTAGGTTGTTTGTCTTGTTATCTCCTCAATGAAACACAATTTGTCCTTTTGTGTCGTTCCATGCTTAATTTTTTCTCGCTAGTTTTAGTGACATGACATGCATGCGGAATTTTTGGCGAGCTCTTAGAAAATTGATTTAAGCATGAATTGGATAACTGAGAAAAAGACATTTTTAAGGATGAAAAAGAGTTGAAATACTTTGGAATTAAGGTCGATTAAAATTCACCTTCAAATCATTATGAATATCGGACTTGGGGATGTTTAATCAATTGAAGCTTGGTCGAGAGTTTGACATTAATAGATGGAAAGTGTCTTTCGACCATGACACACCAAGAAGATAGGCATGTCCATCAATGTTGTTATCGCAAAAGGATACTATGTTTGGCAATCTCGAGGCTGGGGGGGCCTTTTTTCTGCTACCCAAATACTTTATACCCTTTGTTACCCCTTTCTGAGCCTGTGTTATTTTCTTTGACCACCCTCTTTTGGAATCAGGTTTAGAAAAAAATAAAATAATAACAATAAAGGCCCATGCCCCAAGAGTATAAACTGGGGCAACTCTTTGAAAGTTCAAGTGAAAAAAAAGAAGAAGAAGAAAAGAACTGTCGAAGGTCCATGCCCTCAGAACATAGAAGCTGGGGCAAACAAAAATAAAAAAAAAAACAAAAGAAAACGAAAGAAAAAAAAAGAAAAAAAAATAGAGGAACAGAAAGAAAAGTTATAGTTAGGTCAGATGTTTGAACTACGTTTGACCTGATTCCTTAAAAAAAAGGATGCATAGGAAGCCTCACGGTTCGGTCTAACCCAAATAAGAATTAAAAAAAAAATCCAGTATCTGAAACTGGGGCAAAGATTTTATGTCACATTTGAAAGAGTTGATTCCAAGAGTTGTAAGTCTACCACCCCTTCAGTTTGAGTCTACTTTGAGCCTTATGACGTATCTTCTTTCAAACCCTATCCAAAACTCTTCCAAATAAAGACCTCCCGATATGCCTTCAAGAATGCCAAGAGAAGCATGCAATGAGCAACGATTGTCATGCGACGTAGAACACTGTCAAGTTTCTCACACAAGAAGAAAAAAGAAAAAGAAAAAGAAAAAAGAAAAATGAGAGAGTCTTACTAGTGAAAACCCTCATGGGCACTGTAAAGCGACAATAAGTAGAGATAAATAAATGAGAGAGACTTGTAGGTGAAAACCCCTCGGGGCACCACTAGTCAAAAGTGAGTCATGAAGCTGATGCAAAGAATTAGTACGAACAAGCCCGACTTCAAAGGTCATAAGAATGGTAAAAGGGAAGATTGGATCAGTTTGATAGATCAAGCCGTTAAATCCAAAATACATGTCATGATCATTAAGGCTAGTTATGAAAAAAAATCTTCTGTTCTTCCCAACATGGGAATTTCTTATTAATATTGTTTCTTTGCATCATTATGTCTTTCACTCTGAGTCAGTCCTTCTCAAAATAGGCAGATTTTTTTTGGATTTTTGAAAATTGGGGGCCGGAACCGATGAGGTTTGCATACATATCTCACATCCGGTGAGAATCAGATCCGCGTAGTTCCGCCCTTTTTGACGGAACAGGGAAACATGACTTTTTGAAAACATTGGATTATTTTTCTCTTTTTTTTTGAATTTCGGGAGAGTTTCAGAAATTTCAAATACCTACCTCTCACTCTTGATTTTTTCCTTTGATTTTCTTTTTTTTCGATTTTCTTTTTTCTCTTTTTTCATTTTCTTTCCCTATTCTTGAAGCCGGTCAACATGCAAGCCGAAACAAATAGATGCGCAAGTAGCACGTAAGATGCATCAAGATGGTCTTTTTAATTTGGGTACACCTGTCCTAGATAGACCCAACCCTTGAGTTGGGTCCCCAAGGTCAAATGCACGTGATGCAAGCAAGCGTTCCTACTAGGGATCCGGCATGAAGCTGTGTTATACTAGGTTTAAAAACCTGGGTGTATTGTTCTAGACCTGGCTTACTCGAGAGAACAGCTCGAGCCGAGGGGGGCAGCGTACCGGGAATACAGAAGTTTCACCAGCTTTGCAACTTGTCCGAACCTTGTTCTAAAATTGGGATAAGACTCTAAGAGAAAAGAAGTCACACAAAGTGCACACTTCCCAGATGATTTTGAAGACTCAGAGAGAGGAGCGTTTCGTAGCAATTTATATACAACCAAATAATATCAAAGCGGTAAAAGCGGCATTTAGCACATTAGGCTCAACATGTAAAAATCAGATAAAACAAACCAACTATAACAGTTATTCTAAGCTCGAATTTTTAAAGCCTGAACCAAAGTTCTGGGTTTGGGTCCCCAGCATTTCAAAATTTGCTACCAGCTTTTCAGTTGCACAAAGTAAATTTGGTCAGTGCACTCAGTTGATACTATCAACATGCCTTGGGGATTCATGCAAAGGCTCTCCCAAAAGACTCTTGTCATCCTACTTGGCTCAAGCAAAGATAACTTGTGATTCTCTCTGACAGACAAATTGCTCAAAAACAGGAAGTCAGTCAAGATATCAGAAAAGTTCACCTAAGAAAAGATCTCCAGTTAAGATAAGGCTGTTTGAGCTGCAAATACAGATGGTACTGGGTGTGAAACAATCAGAGTTGGTGCAGAGCAAAAATCTCTTGAGACCGACTCAGGCTGATCGAGCAAAAGCCAAGCTGCTCAAGACTCAAGCCAACAAACCGACCACCATTTTCGAAACTGACAAATTTTTCTTTGTGTGAAACAGGAACAAAGCAATGCAAGGAAAGTGGTCCAAAAAAGAGAAGAGAAGAGCCGACAAAGGGAAGTTTCTCAAATCTTTGCCTTTATTTGTCTTGCTACTGTGCATAAAGTCTTGCCATTGATTTTCACATTTTTTCTCCTAAGATAGAAAACCTAGTTTGATGAATCTTTCTCCTAGGATAGAAATCTTAGTCTAATGAATCTTTCTCCTAAGGTAGAAATCTTAGTCTGATGAATCTTTCTCCTAAGATAGAAAACCTAGTCTGATGGCTCTTTCTACTAGGATAGAAATCTTAGTCTGATGAATCTTTCTCCTAAGATAAGAAACCTAGTCTGATGAATCTTTCTCCTAGAATAAACATCTTAGTCTGATGAATCTTTCTCCTAAGATAACAAAAAAGAGGACCTAGTCTGATGAACTTTCTCCTAGAATCAAAATCTTAGTATGATGAATCTTTCTCCTAAGATAAGAAACATAGTCTGACGAATCTTTCTCCTAGGATAAACATCTTAGTCTGATGAATCTTTCTCCTAAGATAACAAAAAAAAGAGGACCTATTCTGATGAATTTCTCCTAGGATCAAAATCTTAGTTTAATGAATCTTTCTCCTAAGATAGAAGACCTAGTCTGATGAACTTTCTCCTAGGATCGAAATATTATTCTGATGAATCTTTCTCCTAAGATTAAAACTTAGTCTAATGAATTTTCTGCTAGGATAATAGTTTTCTTAAGTTATCAATCTTTAGTTTTCTTGAAATTAGCGGCCCCGCCTGGAGAATAGGGTCAGTCTTTACTTTAGTCAAGCTTAGTTTATAGTTTTCTGCAAGCTCAATCACTTTTAGGAGACGCACTTACTAGTTTGGGTTTATTCAAGTTTCATCCCTAAGGAGATGCACATCCTGGTCAAGTCTTTAATTTTATTCCCATCATTGCATCCTTCATCAATAGCATAGGTGATTTATAGTTCTGCTAACAACTCACAAATCTTCCTTTTTCAAACTGGGGCAGAAAAGTTTCTTTTGTTTTGTCTGTTTTGTTGTAGTAGCAGGCACCCACCTGGAGAACAAGGGAACTCATTTCAGAGTCTTGTGAAGTTCCAAGTCAGTAGCAGGCGCCCACCTGGAGAACAAGTCATTTCAAGATTCAATTCAACATAGAAATAGCGGAAGCTCGCCTCAAAAATGCGAGTCGACAGTCTGAAATAACCAAAAGAATAAGTCTCAATCAAAAAAAGAGAAAAAAGAAAAAAAAGGGGAAAACAAAAAAAGAGGAAAGTGAATCCAAAGGCAGAAGCAGATGAAAGATGTAAACTACTCAAAACATGGCTGAAGTCACGAGCACTGCATATCCGGTCTTGATCCGAAGAAGTCGAAAAAGGAAAGAACCAGCACTTGCAGCTAACAAGCATCAAGATTCAGATCAGAGTCCACATGAAGAACCAACCAAGACTCAAGATCAAGCTTTAGAAGACTCATAGATAGGAATCTTGTAATTCATAGCCGATAGGCTTATTTAGTCTTTTAATATTGATTTAGATGTAATAACAGGACCACAGACCAGAGCCTCGACGGAACCTCACTCGACTCTCGAACTCATCATTCTACCAAAGCTCCTTGAACTACAGGCGACCTGATTCCCTTATAACCCGGGATAATAGGCTGTCCAAAACCAGGACTCGGTTGTGCCTTTTTCTTTTATTTTCTTCCTCTTTTGAATAATGATATAGTCAAAAATTATTAAATGGCTCACTTTATCTTTGCCCGAAAACTTTTCGTGTTTCCGAGCAAAGAGGGGAAGCTTTGAACACCTAATTTTTTACTATATTTGAATTTTTCATAATTTTATAGTATGTAAATATTTTTTAAGTTTAATCTTAATATTTCAGTTTTACTTCACCCTTCCTATAGGTTTATTTAGATAAATTGAAAATTACAAAAAACAAATGTCACGATCCGGATTTCCCACCCTCAGAGCTCGTGATGGCGCCTACTAATATGAGCTAGCCAAGCCAATCCTTTAAACTAATCACTTCATTTTCCATTTATTTTTTTTAACAAACGTAAAGCAATGACGTATAAACAGCGAAAATTTAATTTAAGTGAAAGAAAATTATAAAATATCTTAAATTTATATCTATTACAACTGCTTAAGCCTTAATCACCTAAAACCTAGTGTCACAGTATCACAGACGGTCTAAGACTGCTAAATACAAGATCTGAAAATAAAAGACACATTGTTTCTAAAGCAAAAGAGATGAATTAGGAAATAAAAGATAGAGGAGATGCCAGGGCTTGCGGACGCTTGCAAGTTTACCATGGATCTCCGCGTGGACTAAAGGTAGCCTCCAAACTACGGTCTAAGAGTTTCTCCAGGATCTACACATAGTGCAGATTGTAGTATCAGCACAACCGACCCCATGTGCTGGTAACTATCTAGCTTAACCTCGGCGAAGTAGTGACGAGGCTAGGGCCATACTACCAAATAAACCTGTGCAATTCAAATATATACAGCGGAAAAGAAATACATAAATAAATAGTCAAGTATGGGAGGGGTAGCATGCTGGGGGGGAGATAACAATTCCGAATAGAAATACAACAAGTAAACGAAAGAAACAATATAACTCGGATATCATCAAGAAATCATAATCAATAAATGCACGGCATCACCCTTCGTGCTTTTACTCTCGTCCTCACCAAAGCAATCAAGTAACAAAAATGTGCATGGCATCACGCTTCGTGCTTTTACTCTCTTTCCTCACCATATAATCAATATAATCGGCATGGAATGGTACATCGTGCGGCACAGCATCACCCTTCGTGCTTTACACTCTTTTCTCACAAATTATACACGGCATCACCCTTCGTGCTTTAACACTCTTTCCTCACAAAAACAATACACAGCATCACCCTTCGTGCTTTAACACTCTTCCTCACCCAATCAACAGTCACAAAGAAGAGGTCAAGGGAATAAAAGAAATTACCATAAGAATCCTGGCAAGGGAACAATGGCTCAATAGTTAAGTCCCGGCAATGGAACAACATTAATAACATCAATATCCCAGCAAGTGAGATAACAAATAAAGCAATAATATCCCGGCAAGGGAGGCAACATAATGATCTATTCTCTTTCTCACTTTCACTTCACAATTCGCTTCACAACTTGAGCCAATGCTCTAGAGGTTCAATTATCACTTATACTTTCACTTCTCTTAATACGACTTGAGCCAACGCCCCTCAAAGTTCAAGTGTCACAATTACTTCCACAAACTTTACACAACAAATAGAAACCATCACCAAGGCATGAAAGATACAACGAAGTCATGATAATCACAATATAAGACTCACGAACATGCTAGACACCAACGTATAGATACTCGTCACCATACCTATATATCGTACTCAACAATTACCACATAGCAAATAGGACTCGACTCTTAATCCCTCAAGCTAAAGTTAGACAAAACACTTACCTCGATGCCACAAACACAATTCATGTTTCAATTATAGCTTTACTCCTTGATTCCACCACCAATTCGCTCGTATCTAGACACAAGTTACTTAATTACATCAATAAACGCTAAATAAATCAACCCCAATGCATGAAAATGAGTTTTCCAAAGTTTTACCCAAAAAGTCAAAAATAGCCCCTGGTCGACCCACATGGTCAAAACCTGAGGTTCGAACCAAAACCCGATTACCCATTCCCCCACAAACCCAGATATATGATTTGTTTTGAAATCGTACCTCAAATCGAGGTCCAAATCCCCAATTTTTGAAAAACCTAGGTTCTACCCAAAACACCCAATATTCCCCATGAAAATCATTAATTTTGAGTTGAAATTATGTTAGAAGATGTTAAGGATTGAACAAAACTAGTTAAAAATGACTTACAATTTATTTGAAGAAGAAGATGCCTTTGAAAAATCTCCCTAGCGTGTTTATGTTTTGAGAGGATATGAAAATGGGTTAAAAATTCGTCTAAGTATAAACGTTGCAGGTTGCAGATGTGGGAATTGCGAACAGGGGTTCGCAATTGCGATCCCCAACCTCTTCTAAGTTGGGAATTGCAAAGGGGGGGGGGGGCTCGCATCTGCGAGCTGGGAATTGCGAACCAAGCATCGCATTTGCGATCACCGGCCAAATTGGGAAGTTTCGCATTTGCGAAGATAGTCTCGCATTTGCAAGATTGAGATGGCCTGGGCTTCTTTCGCAATTGCGACAAGCCGCTCGCATTTGCGATATCCCATTTGCGAGCCAGGCTTCGTAAATGCGAAGCCGGCAAGCCTGCTATGCACAACTGAAAAATCTGTAATTTTCTAAGTCCAAAATACACCATGTGGCCTATCCAAAATTCACCCGAGCCCTCGGGGCTCCAAACCAAACATGCACACCAACCTAAAAACATCATACGGACTCGCTCGTGCATTCAAATCACTAAAATAACATCAACCACTATGAATTTAGCATCAAATCATGAAATATTCTCAAAAACTTTCAAGTTTCCAATTTTCAAAAAAATGATCCAATTCACGTCGTTTCTAGTCCGTTCCTTATCAAACTTCACAGAATTATCTTATATCACCTATAAGACCTGTACCGAGCGCGGAACAAAAATATGGGCCCGATACAATCAAGTTCTAATCACAATTCATTTTCCAAATCTCATAAATAATTTCCTTAAAAAAATATCATTTCTCGGGCTTGGGACCTCGGAATTCGATTCCGGGCATACGCCCAAATCCCATATTTTCTTACGGACCCTTCGGGACCGTCAAAATTATGGGACTGGGTCCGTTTACCCAAAATATTGACCAAAGTCAAATTAATTCATTTTATAGTCAACATTTATTATTTTTCACAGATTTTTACATAATAGCTTTCCGGCTACGCGCTCGGACTGTGCATGCAAATCGAGGTGATGCTAAAAGAGGTTTTTAAGGCCTCGAAATGCAGAATTAATTTTAAAAACAAGTGATGACCTTTTGGGCCATCACATTCTCCACCTCTAAAACAACCGTTCGTCCTCGAACGGACAGAAGAAGGAAGTACCTGAGTCGGGGAAAAGATGGGGATAACGGCTCCGAATATCGGACTCGGACTCCCAGGTCGATGCCTCAGCAGGCTGACCTCTCCACTGAACACGAACAGAAGAAAACTCTTTGATCTCAACTAACGAACCTGCCGGTCTAGAAAAGCTACCGGCTCCTCCTCATAAGACAATTCCTTGTCCAACTGGACAGTGCTGAAATCTAACACGTGAGATGGATCATCGTGATACTTCTGAAGCATAGACACATGAAACACTGGATGCATGGCTGATAAGCTCGGCGGCAATGCAAGTCTATAAGTCACCTCTCCCACTCGATCAAAAATCTCAAACGGGCCAATGAACCTAGGGCTAAGCTTGCCCTTCCTCCCAAATCTCATCACGCCCTTCATAGGCGGCACTTGAAGCAATACTCGCTCACCGACCATGAATGCCAAATCATGAACCTTGCGGTCGGCATAACTATTTTGCCTGGACTGAGCTGTACGAAGCCTATCCTGAATGATCCTGACCTTGTCCAAGGCATCCTGAACCAGATCCGTACCCAACAACTGAGCCTCTTCCGGCTCAAACCATCCAACCGGAGACCGACACCGCCTACCATATAAAGCCTCATAAGGAGCCATCTGGATACTAGACTGGTAGCTGTTGTTGTAGGGAAACTCTGCTAAAGGCAAAAACTGATCCCACGAGCCTCCAAAGTCAATGACACAAGCTCGGAGCATATCCTCCGAAATTTGAATAGTCTGCTCGGACTGCCCGTCCATCTGAGGATGAAATGTTATGCTCAACTCAACCCGTGTGCCCAACTCTCGCTGTACGGCTTTGCAGAAATGTGAGGTAAACTACGTACCTCGGTCCGAAATGATAGACACGGGCACACCATGAAGGCGAACAATCTCCCAGATATAGATCTCAGCTAGTGTCTCGGAAGAATATGAGACTGCCACAGGAATGAAATATACTGACTTGGTCAGCCTATCAACAATAACCCACACTGCATCGAACTTCCTCTGAGTCCGTGGGAGTCCAACAACAAAGTCCATAGTGATACGCTCTCACTTCCACTCAGGAATCTCAATCTTCTGGATAAACCACCAGGCCTCTGATGCTCGTACATAACCTGTTGGCAATTCAAACATTGAGCCACATATGCAACGATACCCTTCTTCATTCTCCTCCACCAATAGTGCTGCCGTAAATCCTAATACATCTTAGCGGCGCCCGGATGAATAGAGTACCGGGAAATATAGGCCTCCTCTAAAATCAACTCTCGAAGCCCATCCACATTAGGCACACAAACTCGACCCTACAACCTCAAAACTCCATCATCACCTAATGTAACCTACTTGGCACCTCCGTGCTGCACCGTGTCTCTAAGGACACACAAATAGGGATCATCATACTGCCAATCTCGGATCCGCTCCAATAATGAACAACGAGTGACTGTGCAAGCTAACACATGGCTGGGCTCAAAAACATCCAACCTCACGAACTGATTGGCCAAAGCCTAAACATCCAAAGAAAGTGGTCTCTCACCGATCGAAATATAAGTAAAACTGCCCATACTGGCTGACTTTCTACTCAAAGTATTGGCCACCAGATTGGCCTTTCCCAGATGATATAAGATGGTGATATCATAATCTTTCAACAACTCCAACCACCTCCTCTGCCTCAAATTCAACTCCTTTTGTTTGAACAAATAATGTCGACTCTTGTGATCTATGAACACCTCACATGCCACGCCATACAGATAATGCCTCCAAATCTTCAACGTGTGAACAGTGGCTGCCAACTCCAAATCATGAACAGGATAGTTCTTCTCATGAATCTTTAACTGTCGCAAAGCATAAGCAATGACCTTGCCATCCTGCATCAACACTGCACCAAGTCCGATACGAGATGCATCACAATAAACTATATAAGGCCCTGAACCTGTGGGCAAAACCAACACCAGTGTCGTAGTCAAAGCTGTCTTGAGCTTCTGAAAGCTCGCCTCACACTCATTCGACCATCTGAACTGGGCACCCTTCTGAGTCAACCTGGTTATCGGGGCTACGATAGATGAAAACCCCTCCACAAACCAATGATAGTATCCTGCCAATCCCAAGAAACTCTGAATCTCTGCAGCTGATGCTAGTCTAGGCAGTTTTTAACTGCCTCAATCTTCTTCGGATCAACCTGAATACCCACTGTTGATACAATATGACCCAGAAATGCAACTGTACTCAACCAAAACGCATACTTCGAGAACTTAGAATATAACTGACTATCCCTCAGGGTCTGAAGAACCACTCTAATATGCTGCTCATGCCCCTCCTGGCTGCGGGAATATATTAAAATATCATCAATGAAGACTATCACGAACGAATCCAAATAAGGCCTGAACACTCGGTTCATCAAATCCATAAAAACTGCTGGGGCATTTGTCAACCCGAATGACATCACCAAGAACTCATAATGCCCGCACCGAGTATGAAAAGCCGTCTAAGGGACATTAGATGCCCTAATCCTCAACTGATGGTAGCCAGATCTCAAGTCAATCTTCGAAAATACCTTGGCACCCTAAAGCTGATCAAACAAATCATCAATCCTCGGCAATGGATACTTATTCTTGATTGTAACCTTGTTCAACTGCCGGTAATCAATACACATTCTCACCGACCCATCCTTCTTCTTAACTAACAACATCGGTGTACCCCAAGGAAAAACACTAGGTCTAATGAAACCCTTCTCAAGAAAGTCTTGCAACTGATCCTTCAACTCTTTCAACTTAGGCGGGGCCATACGATACGGCGGAATAGAAATGGGTTGAGTGCCCGGAGCCAAATCTATGCAAAAGTCAATATCCCTGTTGGGTGGCATACTCGGAAGGTCTGAAGGAAATACCTCAGGAAACTCACGAACAACAGGCACAGAATCAATAGAAGGAACCTCGGCACTAGAATCACAAACATATGCCAAAAAGGACAAACACCCCTTCTCGACCATACGTCGAGCCTTCATATAAGAGATAACACTACGGGTAGAATGACTAGGAGTCCCTCTCCACTCTAAACGAGGTAAAACCGACAAGGCTAGGGTCACGGTCTTGGCATGACAGTCTAAGATAGTGTGGTAAGGTGATAACCAATCCATCCCCAATATGACATCGAAATCAACCATGTCCGGAAGAAGCAAATCTACACGAGTCTCAAGACCCCCAATCATAACTATACATGAACAATGGACTCGATCTACCATAATAGAATCACCCACCGGTGTAGACACATAAACAAGAGCACTCAAAGAATCACTAGGCATCACCAGATACGGTGCAAAATAAGATGACACATAGGAGTACGTAGATCCTGGATCAAATAACACTAAAGCATCTCTATCACAAACAAGAACTGTACTTGTGATAACTGCATTAGAAGCCTCAGCCTCGGGCCTGGCTGGAAGAGTATAACATCGGGGCTGGGCACCACCACCCTGGACTACATCTCTGGGATGGCCTGCTGCTGGCTGGCCTCCACCTTTAGCGGCCTAAGATCCACCTATAATACCTCTACCTCCACCTCTAGCACCTCAACCCCTACCTCTAACTAGCTGGGCGGGCTATGGAACACCTGGTGCCTGAACCAGGGCACGGAAACCCTAATGCTGAGAGCTACTCGGTGCTCGAGGGCAAAACCTAGAAATGCGACCCATATCACCACCCATATCACCACAAGTGTAACAAGCCCTCGGCTGCTGAGACTGCTGACCCTGACGAACTGAATGACCACCCCAGAAACGCTGAAGCGGCGGTTCACTGATAGGAGCAGGTGGCGCACTGTAGGACTGCTTATTAGAACACTACATCTGAGAACCACAGCTACCTAAAGCACCGTGATAAACTTGGAGTGCTGACTGAAAAGGCCTAGGAGGATGTCCTCTACCATACGAATCCCTACCTCCAGATGAGGTACCACTGAATCTGCCTGAATGATGGGGCCTCTTGTCCGACCCATGACCACCTCCTTGTGACATAACTATCTCTACTCTCCTAGCCACATTGGCCGTCTCCTGAAAAGATATCCCACTCCCAGTATCCCTAGCCATCTGAAGACGGGCTGAATAAGTCCATCAATGAACCTCTTCACCCTCTCTCTCTCGGTGGGAAGTATAATAAGAGCATGATAAGCCAAGTCGATGAATTTGGTCTCATATTGGGTAACAGTCATAGAACCCTGTTGGAGACACTCAAACTGCCTCCAACAGGCCTCTCACTGAGTGATGAGGAGAAACTTTTCCAGAAATAACTGAGTAAACTACTCCCAAGTCAAAGCTGGCGATCCGGTTGGTCTAGCCAAACACTAATCCCTCCACCAAGTCTTGGCGGATCCAGCCAAGCAAAAAGTGGCAAAATTGACCCCATTGGCTCAACTATCCCCATGTTCCTGAGAACCTCATGACAGCTGTCTAGATAATCCTAGGGATCCTCAGAAGACGCACTGCTGAAAGTAGTAGTGAAGAGGTTGGTGAACCTATCCAACCTCCACAAAGCATTGGCAGACATAGCTGCTCCATCACCAGTCCGAGCTACCACACCCGACTGAACTACTCTAACTGGCTGAACTGCTGGGGTCTGGAACTGGGGAGCTACCTGCTCCGGAGTGTGAGTAGCAGAAGTTTGGGCTCCTCCTCCAGCATAAGAGACGGCTGGTGCTACAGGAAGCAAACCTGCCCAGGTGACACTCTCCATAAGGCCCACTAGACGGACCAGAGCATCCTCGAGAATTGGGGTAGCAATAAACCCCTCTAAGACATGAGCTGGGCCCACCGGAACTGATGGGGCCGGAACCTCATCATCAAAATCCACCTGAGGCTCCGATGCGGGTGCTGCTGCCCTGGGCTGAGCTCTGCCCCTACCTCGGCCTCTAACACGGTATCGGCCTCGCCCTCTGCCCCTCCTGGGAGCTGCTACTAGGGGCTGGGGCTACTGGTCAGTAGATGAGGAAGCGCGTGTTCTCGCCATCTGTGAAAGAACAAAGTAGAAATTCAATCAGCGTTGAGAAACCAAACCGCACGAGAGGAAAGAATAAATATGTAGTTTTGCCTAACTCTGTAGCCTTTGGGAGATAAATACAGATATCTCCGTACCGATCCATCAGACTCTACTAAGCTTGTCTGTGAACTGTGAGACCCATGTATACTAGAGCTCTAATACCAACTTGACACGACCCGGATTTCCCACCTTCGGAGGTCGTGATGGCGCCTACTAATGTGAGCTAGGCAAGCCAATCCTTTAAACTAATCACTTCATTTTCCATTTATTTCTTTTTAACAAACATAAAGCGCTGACGTATAAACAGCGGAAATTTAATCTAAGCGGAAGAAAATAATAAAATATATAAAATCTATATCTATTACAAATGCTTAAGCCTTAATACCCCAAAACCTGGTGTCATAGTACCATAGACGGTCTAAGACTGCTAAATACAAGGTCTGAAAATAAAAGACACACTGTTTCTGAAGCAAAAGAGATGAAATAGGAAATAAAAGATAGAGGAGATGCCAGGGCCTGCAGATGCCTGCAGGTCTGCAGATGTCATAGTACCATAGAAGGGTTTAAGTCACAAGACAATATCCAGATTACAACCTTGAAATAACCCGAACAATAGAAATGACAACAAAATGGACCACTAAGACTCCTCCCTGGCTAGCCAAGAAAGGAGCCTCTTTCCAATTACCAAGATCGGCATCTTAACCATTGAGTTCCACATCAATATTACCAAGACCATTACCAATTTCAATATCATAACTTTAGTTAGCAAGTTCCCAAGAGAATTCTCATGCTCCCTGTCACCACGCATAATCCCCACAAAGTATGCATCATCATGTGTAGGTAAAGGATTATGCGTGATATGTTGGGTGTCACTGTCCTGGATCACAATTATCCCTTCTTGAATCATTCTTTCTATTTCCTTTTTCAAAGCAAGACAATCTTCAATGCTATAACCTTTGACATTACAGTGGTACAAGCACCGTACAGTAGGATCAAAACCTTTTGCATATAGGTTCGGCGTATAGCCGAGGAACGGCTCAATCAGGCCAGAATGTTTTAACGTTTCAAACAAGTTTGTGTAGGATTCTCCGATGGGCGTGAAATTATCATTTTGCTTTTGTTTCCCTCCATGACCCAGTTTTGTAAGACTGTTGGATGCTCAAAAATGTTGTGAAGGTGCACGAGAATTTTGGGATGTTGGTGCTCGCCTTAGAGAGTGACCTAGTGGCTAGACAGATGGCCAGATGTTGTTCGGAGGATAATAATAGGGTGGATTATGTGGAGTTTGGGGATGTTCATGGGGTCGGTATTGAGGCTGAAATCATTTAGAAGGAATGTCCACTAGATTCTATCATTGGCAGCGCTCAGCAACATCTTTTCTATCAATGGGAGGACTGTCCCGAGCAACTTGTTCATTCATCTGAACCAAAATTTCCTAAAACTTTCCTTGGGTTTCTTTTCCATCTGATATAAGGAGGAGCAGTCTGGGACAATATCTATATTGTACTGGAAGTGTCACACAAAATATTGAGCCATGTCATCCCATGTATGTCATTTAACGACATCTTGACGAGTATGCCATTCCAAAGCTGCCCCAGTCAGGCTCTCACTGAAATACGCCATCAGCAACTCATCTTTCCCGCCAACACTTCTCATTTCACTGCAATAACCCCTCAGATGGGCTACTGGATCTCCACGCCCATCGTACAAATTAAACTTTGGCATCTTAAACCCTTTCAACTTTCTAGATATCTCATCTTGCTCCACTGTCTTAGCAGGCTTTGCAATCTCACCGAGACGCACAAAATGAGGAGCGTAATAGTATTGACCCGAGACCTTGAAAATGTTTCTGGAGCATAGTGTTGGGCATCGGGGATTTTGAACACAGTCTCGCTAGATAATCGAGGAAAGGTAGCAGGTGGATGAGCTACAAAAACATGATTGGTCAAAGGAGCGGGATATGAGGTGGTTCTGGGGGTGGAGTGTGAAAAGGTTATGGGGAGATATCCTAGACTTGTGACAGTGGAAGAATGGCGACAAGGTTTTCAGTGTAGTTAGTGGGAACTGATGGCAGAAGACACCAACTAATCCAGGCTTGGTATATTTCGGTCGTCTATCCTTTCAACCTTAAGACCACTTCTTTCAACTCAGATTCTGATTCCACAATTCCCTTAAATGGATCAATAACCCTTGTATCCAAGTCTTTTCTAGCCATGGTTACCTTGCTCTTTGACCTTGTGTTGTATGGATGAGTTACTTAAGAGCTACAAACCAACCACCCTTCTGCTCAATGAAGATAACAAAAGGAACAAAATGGGGATATCATGTTAGCATTAGGGCATTTAAAAGCTAAAAATATCAATTGAGTGCAATGCACCTAGCAACAATTAACGGTTATAGAATAACTTCTAGGGTCACAAGGTCACTTGGCATCATCTCAATTTTGTTCATTTCAATCTTCTCATTTCTTTCTTTTCTAGCACTTCTTGGCTTGCTCATTTTCCTTCATTTTTTTCTTTCTGATTATCGCTCTTTTCTTTCCTCTCATTTCTCACATCCCATAATTTCACCTTTTTTTCTTTTTTTTTTCTTTTTCTTTTTCCTTTTTTGGTTTCCTTCTTTTTTTCCTTTTTCTTTTAATAAAATAAAAATTATTCTATCGAACCTTATGTAGGTTGCCTACGTATCATGACGCCGCATGAATTAGATCTTTGCGTAGTTCGGGAAGATCAGAAATAAAGTAAACAAACTAACATTCTCATTTTTTTCTTTTTTTTACCTTAATGACAAATCGGTTGAGAAAAGAGAAATAAAAGAAGCAAAACCTTTTTTTTAAAATTTTCTAGACTTAACGTTCTATATCGTATTCTAAACTCAAGCTTAAACGAGCATATATTTTTCCTTTTTTTTGAAACAGATACTCTATGAGAAATTATTAAGGAAAAAACCCTACAAGAGAAAAATATTTTTTGATTCCTTTTTTTAGGAAGAAAATCTAAAGAATAAACCAAAGAAAAATATTTTGAATTTTCATTTGATATCCCTGAAAAAGATTTCGAAACGAGAAATGAACATGATAAAAAACAATTTTTGGATTTAAGTTTTTGATTACCTAAGGAAGAAACTCTAAAGATAAACAACATGTAAAGCATGTTTATTTTTCTTCTATGTTCAATATCCTAAAGTTCTAGTGAAAATAAAAGGATTTTTTTTATATTTATTTTTCATTAATTTCCCAAAGAAGAACCTCAAAAGAAATCTTTTTGGATTTTTGAAAATATTATCTTAAAGAAAACTTTTTAAAAAAATACTAAAAGAAAATTCCCTTTTTTTGAATTTTTAGTCTCAATGTAGTAAAGGAAATATAAAAGCAATTTTAATTTTAAGTTCTAGATATTAATTGCCTAAAGGAACAACCACCTCAAAAAAAAATTTATTTCTAGAATTAGTATTCAAAAGAAAACTTCTAACAGAAATATAAAACGCAAAACCTCTTTCTTTTTTTTGGATTTTTTATTTATAACACATTTTTTTCCGACACAAAATAGGAAATACAATAACGAAAGACTCGACATTACTGTACAAAACTAGAAGGTAAAAGACGACATAAAAAGAAAAACAGACTCAAAATATAAAAAGAAAAATCTCCTTAAGCAACTCCTGAATGAGCGATCCTGCCTGGATGGTCCCGAGGTATCTAGTATGCTCAAACTCTGGTAAGTAGACTCACACCTGTATGAGAAAACTGAAATCAACACTATGTGAGACAACAACATTCCCGACTAGACACATGCAAGACATAGTTGTGACTATTTTTCTAAAATTAACCTATGTGGCTAAGAGCGGCTGAAAATGCAAGATTTGGCTAAGACCCTGCGAAACCAAGAACTCACTAGGAAGACCGGACCCTATGTGAGTTGCCTACGTATCCCGCCCCAAAGACGAGAATCAGGTTCGCGTAGTTCGTGCAGACTGGATACGGGCTAGAATTAAAAAAAATAGCTAATTTAGAGAAAATATATTTTTTTATTTTTTTTTTGAAAAATGATGAAACATGTAAACTCTTTTTGGATTTTCTTTTCCATTTTTTTGATTTTTTTTATTTTCGGAAAATGATGAAAAGGGTGCAAAATCTTTTTTTTGAATTTTTCATGTTTTTTTAAAACAAAAATATGACAGAAAACATAACTGGGTCCTCCTTTGCTTTCTTTTCACACTTCACCCTCTTTTTTTTTTTTTTTTTCATTTGCCCTAAACTATCATTGGTCCGCCAAATGACCCTTTTACCCTTGAAGATTACAACATGTAGCACTTAGGATGCGTCAGGATGATCTTTTATTTTTGGGAACACCTGTCCTAGACGGACCCAACTCCTATGTTGAGTCCCCAAAGTCAAATGCACGTGATGCAAACAAGCCTTCCTAGTAGGGATCCGACATGAGGCTGTATTATTCTAAGTTTAATCCTAGGTTTATTTGTTCTAGACCTGGCTTACCCGAACGGACAGCTCGAGCCGAAGGGGGGGCAGCGTACCGAGAATACAGAAGCTTCACCGGCTTTGCAACTTGTCCGAACCTCGTTCTAAAATTGGGATATGACTCTAACAGAAGAGAAGTCACACGAAGTGCACACTTCTCAGATGATTTAGAAGACTCAGAGAGAGGAAGGTTTCGTAACAATTTATATACAGTCCAAACAATATCAAAGAGGTAAAAAGCGATAATTAACACATTAGGCTCAAACATATAAAAATCAGATAATAAATAAAAGCCAACTATAACAGTTATTTTAAGCTCGAATTCTGAACCCTGAACCACAAGTTCTAGGTTCTTTTCCCCAGCAGAGTCGCCAGAGCTGTCACACCTCCTTTTTCCTACACCTGAAAGGGGTATAGGGGAGTTTTTTTCAATTTAAGTGACAATCGAAATGGGATTATTTTGTTTATTCAGAGTCGCCAATTGGGATAATTTATGGTGTCCCAAGTCACTTGGTAAGTCCCGAATCGAGGAAGGTTGACTCTATTTGTGGTTTGCTAACACAGAAATTCGGGTAAGGAATTTTGTTAACCCGGAAGAAGGTGTTTGGCATTTTTGAGTTCCGTGGTTTTAGCACGATCGTTCAACTATTATTATTGGCCTAATTATCTGATCTTTTACATGTTTTAAACCTACGTGCATTTTTAACTTTCTAGCTGCTTTTAATGTCTTTTAGGAAACTTCAAGGTCATTTAAAATACATCGTAAGCCACGCTACATGAAATGCACCTGTAGTTCACGACATGTTCTATTTAACCTTGTTGGAAATTAGAATCGGGTCACATGAAATGTACACCCGAATTTGGATTCATGCCCATGTTTATTTTTATTTTTTATTAGACCGAGCCCGATATCTAAAACATGTAGTTTAATTTAATACTAGTGGGTTCGATCTTTCCAATTCCCTACGGGCCAATGTAAACAAATTGTACCGGACTACTATGATATTTAAAACACACGGGCCAAACAAACAGTCAAAATAAAGCTAAATAATAAAAATAAAAATTGGTAGATCAAAATATGATAAGAGCCGTCAATATCCCTTATATTCCGCCTCAACCTTAAAACATATACCAAAATGGAAATTCACAGTACAACCTACATGTGGAAGAGAACCAACTAAACGAGACATATTTCCAAACTCATCCAACAAAGATGCCTTCAATTGAGATTAAAAATAGAAAAGCCATTTTCCATACTTCTGTTTCTACACATTTTCACATTAGGTCGATTTCAGTTAAATAATTTTCTTTAATCAACCCCAACAACTGACTTTGCTACTTCAGTATACTAAATTAACAATCAGAGGGTAGGTAATTAGGCACATTTATCATGGTAAATATGAAAAGTTCTCACACTACGCAGAAAAACATAAGAGGCAGACAAGCAACATTATCAGAAAAGGGATAACAATGTAGTAAAAGATTGAACCTCAAAGTAAAGCCGAGATTTCACTTCTGTTTGATTACACTGATGGCAGAAATAGTGATGCTCGATCTTAACTTACACCAACGGAAATAGACACCGGCGAGAGCCTTAGACCGGAAAACTTCAGCAGCGCCGGAAACTCGAACAAGGATTTGATGAAGCAGAAGAAGGCAATTAAAGATTTTCACTTTGTGTCAAATGAGTTGTTCTTTTTTGTGCTCTGTTCTTGTATGTGTTTCTTGTTTGTGCTGGTGAGGGAGCTCGTTGACGAGGTGGGCAGTGAGCAGCTAAGTGTTCTTCTGTGTGTGTGCTCGACAGTTTTGGGTGGTCTAGCCCATTGTGTGCTGCTGGTTTAGGGGTCTTCGTCTAGGTTCTTAGGTCTTTGTTCTATTCGCTACTTCTTCTAGTTTGTGAAGAAGATGATGACAGGGGGTCGTGTATATGGTTGAAGAACGGCGGCCTGTGTGTGTACAGGTCTTGTATCTAAAGCTTTTTTTTGCTCCCCACGGCTGATAGGTCCTTAGGCATCTAGGTCTTCAGCATTTTGTTGCTCCATTTTTGAAGAAAAAGTCATGGTTGTGTGTGTTTTTTTAGAAAGATCGACATGGGGTGGGCCTTTGTTTCGATGAAAACGGCGCCTGTTAGGGATCCAGGGTTTTGTATTTTTGTGTGTATTTTTAGCTGCTAGGGCCCTTAGGCGTTTTAGGTATGCTTATTTTTATAGGTTTAGGGTTATATTTAGGTCAAGGGGTATGACCCTAGGAATTATGGGCTTGAGAATTATGGGCTAGGTCCAAACATTATACCTAAAAATGGGATGTTTGAGCCCAAATTTTATTCTTTCTCCGAAAAAGGCTGAAATACTACATTATTTGCTAATTAATCCTACTTAAATAAAATAACTATTAAATAACACTAACCGTTAAAACAAACTTATTTTTGGTATTTTTTTTTCAAAATTAAAAATGACTACAAAACATTAATGAAACTATTTTTTTTGTAATTTTCATTTTTTGTGATAAAATAAGGTAAAAGAGTTAAAATTAGTTGAAATAAAGATATTAGGCCTAAACTAAATATTTACATACTAAAATATAAAAAATATTGGGAGGGTCAAAAATCACATGTCTACAATCACTATGGGCTAGTGAACAAGATAACCTGAACATGAATTAAGGACTAAAGTATTTGATAATAGTCGGCATTGTGAAAATTTCAGAGACCGCGTTCCGCCAATAATAGAATGGATAATATAAGAACAGGAAGATGCTTCCCTAAAGCAAGGGCTGTGAGCAGAGTTAAGCTTAAGGGACTAAGTGTGCCAGTTACACTAAGTGTCACCCTCGGGTGTAAGGAATTCAGTTATCCCTGGTATAGAATGGTTACTGCAAGGCGAGTAAGGGTCATTGAATATATGAAAAGACTCCGAAGATGAAGAGGTAAAACATCTACATGTACACATTAGAGCATTAAATGTTAGTACTCCGGGGAAGATGGTCTGATATGGTATTAAGTCGAAGTTATGTAGTTCAGTTAACTATTGAATGGTAAAGGAAGAATGCGAAAAAAATAAGAAAGGGATGAGATTACACTTATTCAAATCCTACTGATAGGTTACGATCCCCATAACATTATGCAAGCACGACGTCGGGAAGGGTTCACGCCCAGGATGTTATTGATAAATAAGTACGAATGAACACTTGATATATAAGGAGCCAGTGCGAGAGGTAAGTTAAGACAAAGGAAATAACCCAAGAGAGATTACGCGGAATATAGATATGAGAATGGACCAATGAGTAGTTAGTAGTTAATTCAGAAAGAGTCTAGTTATGGCTAGACAAGAGGGTACAGATGAATTAGCAGATCGTGCAAGATAAACATAGTGAACCCAGCATAAGGAATTCAGTCTTGCAGATATGTCATCGTAATCCTTGGGAAATATTCAGATAGGAGTTGGGTAGTTAAAGGTACTGTGTAAGCGTTACAAAAATAAAAGAGAGTGCCCCTAGGGAGACAATCAAAATCTTAGTTATGAAGTAACCCTACGTGAACAAAGGCGCGGAGGTAAGTAACTAAGGATAATAAGAATATCAAGAATTCCATCGGGTATACGATGTAATAAGCTTGCAGCTTTACAAGAGTCAGAGGGTGTCCCCTAAGTACTACAACAAAATACGAGATGAGGAAATAAGGAAGAAGGCTTCAACCTAAGCATAGTGACCTAAAGAAGAAATGATCTATTAATAACAGTCTCACTACAATATTTTATGCACTCCATAAGAAAGTGGAACCTATCGTGGCTAATGAACAGGAAGGGAAAAAAATCAATAAGTGATATTTGAGATCATATGAGTTACAGGAAATTCTAGTATTCGTGAGCACTAAGATAAGCCAAGTATTCATGCAGCAAGTGGCAGAATGACCAGCAAAAGTAATTGCTTATGTTTAAAGACAATTGAGAAGGCATGAAAGGAAATCTATGGTGTTTTCAAGTTAACGGAAGGTTGCGAGTAGTATAAATAGATATGTGTAGGTCGCAAGCTAAAGTATGGTAGAGTGATAAGGTTTTAGGTAGATAAGAATAAGGATAAGAAAATATGAGTGAGAAGGTGACGAGAATAAGTAAGGCTTCGGAATGAAGCCCATCAAAACGAGAGAGTTGATGGTTTTCATAAGTTATAGAAAGCTCAGTATAGCTTGAATAAACTCGGAGAAGTTTAAGACCAGGAGTATTTAGAAGAGATGGAATGCTGCCCTGGTAGTAGAATATGAGTGTGAGTGTGATAAGCCATAAGAGGATGATGTTTAGGAATATAGTCTTCGATTAAAGTAATGATTTAATAGAAAGGTTTTCATGAATTGCAAGGGATTAGAATACCTCCCATAAGATGAATCATGTTTAGATGCTATGAAATACGATTATTGAAGTATAGTATCGTCCCTAAGGTGGATCAGGAAAATCACTTCAGATGTTCCCTAATATGGCGTGAGCCCTAGTGAAAATGTATTACGTAAGAGGTTTCAAGTTATCAGTGTAGATTATAGATCAATATTAAGGTGAATCAATAATATATGGATAAAGTTTCCAATGTACAATAGGAGATAAGGATGTCATTCTGTGGATGAACAATAATAATGAAGCATTAAAAGACGTAGATTTGTATATATAGGATAAGTAGTGAGAGAGTAACCTAGAGTTGGGTAGAGTACCCAGGTAATAGTAAACCGAACTAAGATTTATAGTATAGTGTGACCTACCAAGATGTAGTAAAGCCATAAGCATAGATAACCGAGTCCATGAAACAAGATATAGCAATGGTCGTAAGTTCGACAAAGTACCGAGCGAAGAACTTCAGTACACGTATAGATGCCCAGAGGGATAGCTTGACATAGTTTTGTATATGTTCACGAAGTGAGGCCTAGATACTGGCTAAAAGCTGGAGGAAAAAGGAGAGAAGAGTCGCATAGTCACACATACAAGGACAAAGTCATACAGACTGCATGATAGAAGGTAGCAATAATTACGAGATTGGAAGAATTCCGACCACAAGTCGTGTTGTGAGAAAGAGGCCTAAAGGAGGGAATACCCCGACCTTTGGATTTATTCATACAATAGTTGCCTAGATGGCAAGGACAATATTAAAGTATTTGTAAGAGCTATAGGTTATGCGAACGATAAGCGCATAAGTCAACATCCGAGGATGAATGTTTCAAAGGGGGCAATGATGTTACACCCTATGTTTTCGCGCGTGAAAATACGTCGTACGTCAATTGATGTAAGATCAAAAATGAAATCCTTTTTGAAAGTATATAAAGTAATTTAATGATGTTACACCCCATTTTCGCAAGCCTTTAAGAGTTAACATTTTTGAACAAATGTTTCTAAGGAGGGGAAGGACGTTACACCCCGTACTTTAGACATCACTGTCATTATAATATTATCTAATATAAGCTAGAAAATGATGAAATCCTTCTTCAAGGCTAAGTAAGGTTTATCGAAGTATTAAGTAAGTTAAGATGCATGATACTTGGAAAAAAACAAATGAGATAATGGATACATAAAATTGAGTTGCTTGCTTACCGGGATACTTGCTTAAGCTACTTGCTTACCCGTCCTACTAGCTTGAGCTACTTAACACATTTCATGATTATTAAAAAAGTACAAGACACGTGTATAAGTGAACAAGGGAAGCATGTGACACCTATTAAGTAACCAAGCAGGTGACAAGTAGGCGTGTCACCTACTTGCAAAAAGGGGGCCCAAATTAGTCCACCTAAATGGATATGTGTAGGTTAGCCAAGTGGGCCTTTTTAGGGGCTGAACTAAGACACCTCTCCTAATAATGTCCAAGTAGTAAAAGCATAAAGAGATCCACAAAATTCTTTCCCAAATGGATATACTCCAAACCCTCGAGAAGTTATTGATGACCTTCTTCTTCTTCTTTCAATTCAAGTTAAAGGGTAATCTCCAATCTTGAAGGATCTGAAATGAAGTAAGTTAAGGGTCATCAAGGGAAAGATACAACCAGTGTTTCATCCCTACAAGATCTGATCCAGGTAAGAAAATCATATTTTCTTCATTTATTTGAGTGTATCTAAATTCAAGCTAGGTTGTTTGGTGAAGGACTTGTGAAGTAGGGGCTGAAAATTGAGTTGAAGTTGTTGATGTGTTATGGATTGTTTGAAGTAGTTTCAGGTTATTATATGGCTGTCACATGGGAATATTGGCTCGGACATGTTGTTTTCAAGCTTATTGGTGTCTTAACTAAGTTGTGAGAGTAAGAATTGATGAAGTAATAATCTGAAAATCAATTTTGAGTTGCGATAATGTGTGGACTGCTATGAGTTCGTTTTTACATTGTGTTGTGGCTTAAAAATCAGTATGTATAACCTGAGTATATTGTGGTTGTTAGTATTGAAGTGTATTCAAGTTCTAGCTAAATTTTAGGGATGAAAAGTGCAAAGTAGCACTAGGTTGTTGTGTGAGATTGTGTGGAATATTTTGATGATGTATTGCGATAGATTTTGAGGTGGGATATTGATGTAATATGTTTGTTGATAGTCTAGGAATGTTGGTGTTGTTGTTTCATTTGAGAAAAGGAAAAGAATAAGGGGATGTTTTGTCCAATTACTCGTACACGAGCTAGTCTCTCATTTGTGTTGAATTCTAGCTTTTGTAAGCTTAACAATGCTTCAATATCGTTAATGTAGATTGAAGTACTAACGGGTTGAACCAACCCATGAGGTTAAGTAAACAACAAAGGTATGTTAAGGCTATCCCTTCTTTCCTTTTGGCATGGTCCATATGATACAAACAAAATGAGCAAATGCGCAACTTTCACAATTGACTCTATTCATAGAAGTACTAGGGGTGCCTATGTTCTTGATTCCTCATGTGTCCTATTATTATATTGTTTGTTCATGGTTCTCAGAAAATACATAAGTTGATAAAGTTAATTTCATGATATTAACCGAAGGCATATTAATCTTATGACATTCGGAGAGATCTTATTGAGTTACTTCTTTATGCATTGCATTCATTTATACATGTACATTGACCCATGACCAGATGACATTATATACGTATATATTATATGTATATGGGGTATGGGGAAAGGTTACAACATTATATGCGCATCACCACCTGATCAGCTGGTTTACTTTGATGATTCGCTCACTAAGGCCGAGATGATATGATGGGATGCCCTCAGAGGCATTATGTTGTTATGTACGCATATACGTATGCATGATATGACATTTGTATGGATATGCATGACATTTCAAACATTTCATAATTCATAGAGTTGTTCAGACTTACAGGTTGAGTCCTTTACTCTGTGTTTCTTTCATTTTATATATTGTTTCTCATGCCTTACATACTCGGTACTTTATTTGTACTGATATTCCTTTTGCCTGGGGACGCTGCATTTCATCCTGCAGGTCCCGATAGACAGGTTGACAGTCCTCCTAGTAGGCTATCAGCTCAATAGAAGATGTTGGCGCACTTCACTTGCTCCGGAGTTGCCTATTTGGTCGGTATGCTTTGGACATGTAATTAATTGTATGGTGGGGCCTTGTCCCGACCTTTATGACATTTATGTACTATTAGAGTCTTGTAGATAGATGTCATGCATATGAAAGATTGTATGGACTTGTCGGCCTATGTTTTGAGTGTACAATTGATCATTTTGGTCTTATAGGCCTGTATGTCACATGTATAAGTTTGAATTCTATGTTGGGTCATCCTATATAGAGTATTCCCTTATGTTTTATTCTAGTTATATCATGACAACCCTTCTACTCCATTTACCCATGATAGTATAATAAGAAAGATATGTTATGTTGGTACTCGGTTGAATAAGGCACCAGGTGCCCGTTGCAGCCCATCGGTTTCGGTCGTAACATTTAGCTTGAAGCTCTTCTAAAGTGAAATTCTCTTTACCATGAACTTGATCATTGAATTTCAAAAGTTCTCTTGAAAAGGTACCTTGATCTTCTTCCAAGTTCATCAAAGTAGAGTGAACATGACTTGATGGCTCATCTCCAAAAGTTCCTTCACGAGATATAAAACAACAGGAGAAAGAATAAATGTTATTAGCATTAGAATAAGGAAAATCCTCACTCTCTTTTTGTTTTTCCTCTTTCTTTTCTCTCATTTTCTTTACAAGATTTTTACTCTTTTCTTGTGACAACTCACTCACTTCACTACACACTTTCTCTTTTTTTTTTCCACTCTAGAGTTGTCACTTTTCTCTCCCTCACTTCTCTCTATCTTTTGTCTCTCATTCTTACTTCTCTTTGTATTTTTTAAGGATGTTCTCAAACTCATTTGGCCTCTTCCCCTGTAGACACAACCCAAAATCCACTAAGGGTCGTGATGGCGCTGGACACCACTGTCAGACAAGCCAATAATAAATACTTAACTAAATTCTCGTTTTAATAATTTTGAAAACTATGATTTTCCTTCAATTTTACTAGTAAAAGATAATCATTTCAAATTAAATAAAAATATTTAGAAGTTAATACAATATATCCCATAATCATCCCAGAACCCAGTGTCACAAGTGCATGAGCATTTACTAGGGAATGAAATACAATACAATAACTGTCCGAAATACAATTGGATAGAAATGAAAATATAATACAATACTCTGTTGGCTGCAGATCGTCTCGCAAGATGCAGCTAACCTAAGTCCCCGCATTAACCATGCCGCTAAGCACTAAGCCACTAGCCATGCATGAACCTGTGCAACAAAATGCACAGCAACTGTAGTATGAGTACGAAAACAACGTGTACCTAGTAAGTATCCCGTCTAACCTCGAAGAAGTAGAGACGAGAGGTCAACTTCGACACTTACTAGTGGTCCAATAATAATATATTAATAAGGTGAATAATCATGAATTATTTAGAAACTATAGTAAACTCAAGTAAATCAAGAAACAAGTAAAAAATCCTTTTTATATTTAGAAGTTTCCAAATTCATAATCCATGGTCTATCAATTTATCTCAGACTAGGGAGGCAATTTCATTAGTTACAAATTTTCCAGGAAAGTAATACAAGCATGCGCAAATCATGCTGAGGTTGCACGGCCCGATCCAATAATATTTAAACTGTGCACTACCAGAGGGTCGAATGGCACGAACCATAGATGCATCTATTACCCCGCTCGCGAATCATATATGCGACATAGTCAAATATAAATAAACACAACAACAATCAGTCAAGAATTCATCAGGGAGGAATTATTCAAGGACATCAATTTCTCTTTTAAAAATCAAGAAACGATGTCCAGTCATTTAGAAATTTATTTTACACGTTCGATATGTTTTAAGCATTTTAAATTGACAACAAAATTTTAAATATTGCAAGTAAAGCATACTTTTGGGTCCTAGTCTACCCGGACTTAAGCATAATAGTAGCTACGCACGGACTCTCATCACCTCATACGTACGTAGCCCCCACAAATAGAAGCACAAATCCAATAACTTTTCCTATAGGGACGATTCCCTCTTACAAGGTTAGAAAGGAGACTCACCTCGCTCCGAAGTTCATTTACCGGCATTCCACGCCCTTCCGAAGACTCAAATTGATGCACAACGCTCCAAAACTAAACAATAATTATATAAACCCGTTAATATATGTTGAATTACTCATTATAATCCAATTTATAACAATTCCTAACCCCGATCGAAAAGTTGACAAAATCGCCATCGGGCCCACATGCCCCGATTCCGAAATTTTTCGAAGATAAAGCTTACCCATAACCTCACAAACTCAAATATGTAATTTACTCTTAATTTCATGCCCAAAATCGTGGTTAGAATCCAAGAATACCAATTTTTTAGGTTTTCCCTCAAACCCCAAGTTTTCCACAAATTTTCATGCTCAAATCCATATAAAATCATGTATTAACTCAAAACTAGCATAAACCACTTACCTCATGCTTGGTGGTGAAAATGGAACTTCAAAGTTGCTCCAAAATCGGCTTCAATGGAAGAAATGTGGTTGAAATGAACCCAACACCCGATTTAAAAGAACCTCACTGCCTTCAGCATTTCCGCATCTGCAGTCACTTGACCGCTTCTGCGGTTCCGCAGGTGTGGCCTCACAACCGCATTTGCTGTCCTTCACCAGGCCCGCTCCTTCCGCTTCTGTGCTAGCCTTCCGCAGGTGCGGTCCCGCTTCTATGGCAAGATAACCGCATCTGCAGTCCCAGCCTAGCCCAACCACTCTCGCTTTTGTGGCACCCAGGACACTTCTGCGGCTCCGCACCTGCGGCCAAGACCTCGCAGGTGCGGTTACACCAGATGACACCAGGCTTCATCCCTTCCTCCCAACTCCAATTCGATCCGTTAACAGCCCGGAATCCACCCAAGGCCCCCGGGACCCCGACCAATCATACCAACCAGTACCAAACTATAATACAGACCTGCTCGAGGCCTCAAATCACATCAAACAACGCCGAAATCATGAATGACTCTCCATTTTAAACTTGATGAACTTTAGAACTCCGAACCTCTTCATTTGATGCCGAAACCTATCAAGTAACCTCCTATTGACCTCAAATTTCGCACACAAGTCATATTCAACATTACGGACCTACTCCAACTTCTGGAATCAAAATCCGACCCTGATATCAAAAAGTCCACTTCCGATCAAACTTCTTAAAACCTTCAAATCTCTAACTTTAACCGAATGAATCCAAATTGACCTACGGACCTCCAAATCCACTTCTGATCGTGATCCCAATACCAGAATCACCATACGGAGCTATTCCCATACTCGGAATCCCAAACGGACATTGATAACATTGAAATGCACTTCAACCCAAACTTATGAAATGCACTTCCAAAATTGCTAACTTCCACAATAGGTGCCGAAATGTTCCCGGGTCTTCCAAAACCCGATCCAGACATACACACAAGTCCGAAATCATCATACGAACCTGCTGGAACCTTCAAATCCCGATTCCGAGGTTGTTTGCTCAAAATCCTCTCTTAATCAATTCTTTCAACTTAAAGCTTCCGAAATGAAAATTCTCTTTCAAAATCTACTCCGAACTTTCCGAATTCAATTCCGACCATGCATACAAGTCATAATACCTTAAGTGAAGCTGCTCGTGGCCTCAAAGTGCTGAACATCATGCTAGAGCTCAAAATAACTGGTTGGGTCGTTACATTCTCTCCTACTTAATCATACATCCATCCTCGAACGTGCTTAGAACTGTGTTGGAGTTGTCCAAAATCACTGCTTGACACCTCGAGAACCTACTCGTGCTACCACGACTCAGTTGAGCACGTTAGCTCGATCATCAGAAGATATCCTCTTTTATTTAAGCAAATAAGCCTTAGAGCCCAATTCCAACATCCGAAATTCTCTGCCAAGCCTGTTTCCAATATACGATCACCGTATTAATCACCACACGATGCACCGATACAAGATTGCATGCCTTTGCTGAATTCACACTATGCCCTGCATAACTCACATAACCATAATAATATCCTCTGATCGTAATAGTCGAAATTCCACGAATCTGGTGCTCCCAATGCATCTCTTGACCTATATACATCTTGCCCCAACTTTTGCAATACCGCCATGACAGCAGAGATGTGTATAAATTCATAACTGACTGTCGAGTCAATAATCCATCGAGTCTATACTCCTGACAAGAACCATCACCTCATTTTGGACCAAGTAATGTTCTTTGCTCTTTAATATACTTCATATAATCTGATCGCACTGACCTTAGATCCAATAATATTGTCTCACCCAATACGAATTGCTCAGGCAAGAAGCCACCCCAAATATGACAGAAAGCCTCATATGATGCCACAATATGCCAATAGGCTACCAACTCAAACGTGATACATAAGGAAAACGAACTCAGGAATGGACTATTTGACTCACGCAACTAATATGAACTTCCCTAAAAAAAATGGGAAACAAAACACACAAATACAGAATATAGGGAACTGTACTCAACATCACACTGTTGCGGCGTGCCACCTGATCCACACATAAAATTGACATAATAAGATACACTCCAAGCTAAATCGTGCGTTACTACAACATACTAAATATCGGTTACAAGCATTCTAAGTGCATAATACCATCCCTAGGGAGATAAATAGCGCCATAAGCTACAAAACTCAAGCGCAACTGAAGTACGATATATGATCTAGCCATCCTGCTCACATAATACCATCGCTACACGGAACCTCAATGCATAAGAATTTTATCAAGTTGTTTCACAACTCATACGACACAATATAGCATTACGTGAAATAGCCGACGATGAAATAGCAGCCAACGTCCGAATACTCCTCCATAAGGAGCGCATTGCTGAAATGAACCTGGCCTGATACAAAGCCCACATTCATATTTAAATCCATCCACAGATCTCAAGTCAATTCTAATCGTACCGAACTAGGCCAATAATCTTTCATAGGTCCATAATAACCCCTTTTTTCTCATAACACACAAGAACAACCATCATAACCGGAGCAATCCTCCACAGTCCACAACCCAATAAACTGAGTGCCCTCTAGGCATAAATTCTCAAATTAATGATATCACCGCAATTTTCATACTTGGTTTACTTCTTCAATCAATCAAGTGACTACATGCCACGCTTATACAACCTTCCTATGAGGCACACTCCCATGACCTTCCGTAATAGATAACAAGTCTGCACATCTATACCACTAGCCGCACTAGCGTTGAAAAGCGATCAAGGATCCATACCCAGTATGCAAAGACTCTTTCACAAAACACCGATCCCAGGTGACGCTGAAAACAATGCCAACTTACTCTAAACATTCAAATCCCTTTCTCGCTCATTCGAGCTCTTGACATCCTTGTCAATACCAAACCGCAACCTTGATCCTCACTTTCAAATTCCATACCACTCACTGCACCTAACATGCCAATATGCGATAGTACAAGATTTTCATCATAACTCCGGAACCACTAATAGATTAATACTTCATTATATAGAAACTTTTCACTTAACTCCTTTAAGGAGAACCATAGCAACATACAAGTGAATTCTCATAACTATAGAATATGCAAAACTTCAAGTAGTGGTCGAAGCCACCATAGCCCTTCCGGGATCCGCCTACACATAACAGGATATAACACTAGAATACTCCGAATAAAATCAATTATGGCGGTCGATAAGACTTGCACGTACCATCACAAATCACTTGCATAATTTAATTACGCTAAAAGAACTGATCACTGCGACCAGTATGCCAAATTCAACCATGGCTAACCAATCTCACATTCTTCTAATTTATCCTTAATCACCTCAGAAATAATAATAACTCCATTCAACACATAATGGACTCAATCCGCACTCCTCTCGAGTGGCTTTGTATCATGAGACCATGTTGTCTCAAATCCCACAGACCATTCATACCCTCCTTGTGCGCATATTCGCATCTTCATCTGATAAACCCGTTCTGAAAGCCCCTTTAAGAATCCGAAGTCATTCTCTCTCATTTCCCCAAAATCTATACTACAAGCCGAAGATATCATAGAGCATTCCAAGCCTCCTTTCATAATCTATTGCAAAAGCTCAATTCTTAACCTTACTTATGGGCTCGAAATCATTAGGCACCACAATTTAACTTTCGACTCCACTAGGGCCGTTGTTGAGAGACACCCACTCTGACTTGGTCTTGAATATAATCAACTCTGTGAATCTGCTAGCACATGAACACCTTCTCAATGAAGCACCATACCGAATAACTTTCCTTGAAACCCGCCTCTATACAAGATATAAATCCTGAAGCATTCCCCAAGTCTGAACATGAGTCAATAAGGCCAACTATGGCACACTTTTAACAATTCTCTTGCTAAAATTACCTCTTATGTCCCTTTCCCTTAGCTGAAATAACTCATCAATATGCTAATAACCAGAAATCGCACAAATAGATGACTATGCAATCCAACCGTAGGCGGTTGGACTCTCCCACTTAGCTTGAAGCCACTATTACACAACTCGGGAACCTACCAAGAGTCTTTTATCTCTTATTGACATGACCTTGCGCAATCAAACTGCCAGATTCCTCGAAATCCTTCTGTTAGCATTTCATGAGCACTCTGAATGTCTAGCAACATTCACGCATTCGTTCGCTTACCGAATAGCCAGTAAAAATCCTTCGCAGAAGCTTTGCCAACCACGCGATCGCTGACCTGCTCACAGGAGATAACCCACTTGAGCCCGTACTCATCCGCTAGCTACACAAGTCTATTCACTCCTCGTGGACATCAACTAAACGTGCGACAATATCTTCCTATTTAAATTTTGTGTTGAATCATTCTTCATATCAAGTGGCTTCTTTCTGTCATGTCAAATCTCCCGCCGTATGCTAGCCAATATTTCAAATTAAGCTCGTAGACCCAATAACTGTCCCCTAAAATTCCCAAACCACTCCAAGCTTTCCTCAAGGCGTAGTTATCCTGCCACTGGATCCACGTGCTGTTCTGCCAGTCTTCCACTTTGGCCAAACTTACTCCTTTAGCAACTACTCGACTTTCGCTCCTTACACCTAGCCTTCTAGGAATTTGACCACTACCTGACACCTCTCACATGTCATTCCTCATCCCTTGTTGCTCAGTGGTTGCCTTAAATTAATATCTATCTTTGTACATTTGTTCCAATAGCTCGTCACTAACTTTAAACCTTTTCCAAAGGTCATCCTTCTCGAGCCGTCAATATTAGAAACACCGATTCAATCCTGAACCACCGCACACCGTGATCTCTGACAGTTGCTTCTCCAATATCATTTCACAATACCCTACCCCAAAGGCGAATTGAAATAAACCATAACACTGGTGAACTCAACATATTCCATCGAGGAAAACGACACCACATCACTAATGAAAATTCCACCACACTTGAAAACACCAAGTCTCGTTGCTCCATCGATCCAAATCTGGACATTCATAGGCCAATTGCTTTTCTACGCCAGAAATGAGATACCGAACCTCTAAATCATGCACTTAGTAGACCTCCTTTCAAGTCATTCACTGCCCCAACACATAGGCAAGTATCCTACCATCACATCAATACTATGCAATAACCGATCATGACCAATCATAGCAATCCGCGCATAGCCTCAAGCTCTCAAAAGTGCAGCTACCGAGCTAAAATAACAAAATATCCTTCCGCCAGGCGACGATAATAGCCCAACCAACTATTTCGGGAGGAACATCCCGCACCACATCTTGTAGTACTATTATAATCTCTCAATTCTCGATTTATAATAAATGCTTTGCATCGCATAAAATTGAGTAGGAAGGAAACAATGGCATAAGCCTCAAAGGAATCAAATCGTACGATGGGGAATCAAGAAGGGAAGTGCTCTTAAAAGCCATGCAGCCTCTCAAAGATAAGTACAGACGTCTCTGTACCGATCTGCAAGACTCTACTAGACTTGCTCATGACTCGTGAGACCTAAGGGAACCTAGTGCTCCGATACTATGTTGACACGACCCAAAATCCACTAAGGGTCATGATGGCGCCGGACACCACTGTCAGACAAGCCAACCATAAATACTTAATTAATTTCTCATTTTAATAATTTTGAAAACTATGATTTTCCTTCAATTTTACTAGTAAAAGAGAATCATTTCAAATTAAATAAAAATGTTTAGAAGTTAATACACTATATCTCATAATCATCCCAGAACCCGGTGTCACAAGTGCATGAGCATTTACTAGGGAATGAAATAAAATATAATAACTATCTGGAATACAATTGGACAGAAATGAAAATACAGTACAATACTCTGAAGGAGACTCTGCTGGCTGCGGATCGTCTCGCAAGATGCAGCTCACCTAAGTCTCCGCATTAACCATGTCGCTATGCCACTAATCCACTAGCCACGCATGAACCTGTGCAACAAAATGCACAGCAAGTGTAGTATGAGTACGAAAACGTGTAACTAGTAAGTATCCCGTCTAACCTCAAAAAAGTAGAGACGAGAGGTCGACTTCGACACTTACTAATGGTCCAATAATAATATATTAATAAGGTGAATAATCATGAATTATTTAGAAACTATAGTAAACTCAAGTAAATCAAGAAACAAGTAAACAATCCTTTTTATATTAAGAAGTTTCCAAATTTATAATCCATGGTCTATCAATTTATCTCAGACCAGGGAAGAAATTTAATTAAATAAAAAATTTCCAAGCAAGCAATACAACCATGCGCAAATCATGCCGAGGTCGTACGACCCGATCCAATAATATTTAAACTGCGCACTATCAGAGGATCGAATGGCGCGAACCATAGATGCATCTATTACCCCCGCTCGCGAATCATACATGCAACACAATCAAATATAAATAAACACAACAACAGTCAGTCAAGAATTCATCAGGGAGCAATTATTCAAGGAAAGCAATTTCTCTTTTAAAAATCAAGAAACGATGTCCAATCTTTTAGAAATTTATTTTACACATTCGATATGTTTTAAGCATTTTAAAATGACAACAAAATTTTAAATATTGCAAGTAAAGCATACTTTTGGGTCCTAGTCTACACGGACTTAAGCATAACAGTAACTACACACGGACTCTCATCACCTCATACGTACATAGCCCCCACAAATAGAAGCACAAATTCAATTACTTTGCCTATAGGGACGATTCCCTCTAACAAGGTTAGAAAGGAGACTCACCTCGCTCGGAAGTTCATTTACCGGCATTCCACGCCCTTCCGAAGACTTAAATGATGCACAACGCTCCAAAACTAATCAATAATTATATAAACCCCTTAATATATGTTGAATTACTCATTATAATTCAATTTTTAACAATTCCTAACCCCGACGGAAAAGTTGACAAAATTGTCATCAGGCCCACATGCCTCGATTCCGAAATTTTTCGAAGATAAAGCTTACCCATAATATCACGAACTCAAATATGTAATTTACTCTTAATTCCATGCCCAAAATCGTGGTTAGAATCCAAGAATACCAATTTTTAGGTTTTCCCTCAAACCCCAAGTTTTCCACAAATTTTCATGCTCAAATCCATATAAAATCATGTATTAACTCAAAACTACCATAAACCACTTACCTCATGCTTGGTGGTGAAAATGACACTTCGAAGTTGCTCCAAAATCGGCTCCAATGGAAGAAATGTGGTTGAAATGAACCCAACCCGCGATTTAAAAGAACCTCACTGCCTCCAGCATTTCCGCACCTGTAGTCACTTGACCGCTTCTGCGGTTCCACAGGTACGGCGTCACTACCGCATTTGGGGTCCTTCACCAGCCCCCCTCTTTCTGCTTTTGCGCTAGCCTTCCGCAGGTGCGGTCCCGCTTCTGCGGCAAGCTGACCGCATCTGCGGTCCCAGCCTAGCCTAGCCACTCTCTCTTCTGCGGCACCCAGGCCGCTTTTGCGGCTCTGCACCTGCGGACAAGACATCGCAGGTGCGGTTAAACTATATGACAGCAGGCTTCAGCCCTTCCTCCCAACTCCAATTTGATCCATTAACCGCCCGGAATCCACCCGAGGCCCCCGGGACCCCGACCAATCATACCAACCAGTCCCAAACCATAATGTGAACCTACTCGAGGCCTCAAATCATATCAAACAACGCCGAAATCATGAACTACTCTCCATTTCATACTTGATGAACTTAGAACTCCAAACTTATTCATTCGATGCCAAAACCTATCAAATCACCTCCGATTGACCTCAAATTTCGCACACAAGTCATATTCGACATTACGGACCTACTCCAACTTCCGGAATTAGAATCCGACCTCAATATCAAAAAGTCTACTTCCGGTCAAACTTCTTAAAACCTTCAAATCTCTAACTTTAGCCGAATGACTCCAAATTGACCTACGGACCTTCAAATCCACTTCTGATTGCGCTCCCAATACCAGAATCACCATACGGAGCTATTCCTAGACTCGGGATCCCAAACGGACATCAATAACATTGAAATTCACTTTAACCCTAACTTATGAAATTCTTCCAAAACCCGATCCAGATATACGCCCAAGTCCAAAATTATCATACAAACCTGCTGGAACCTTCAAATCCCGATTCTGAGGTCGTTTGCTCGAAAATCCACTCTTAATCAATTCTTTCAACTTAAAGCTTCCGAAATGAAAATTCTCTTTCAAAATCTACTCCGAACTCTCCGAATTTAATTCCGACCATAAGTACAAGTTATAATACCTAAAGTGAAGTTGCTCGTGGCCTCAAACTACTGAACATCGCGCTAGAGCTCAAAACAACCGGTCGGGTAGTTACACCTTTGGTTCAGTGCACCCCCTCTTTATTTGTCATTGAAAACTTGTTGGATGTTGTCCAACTCATTCAAGGTATCCTCTTGTTCATATTGAAAAAGTGGGTTGTTCATCATCTGAGACTTTTGACAAGTTACTTGGGTCTAGGTAGTGGTGAATTTTGACAAGGTTGTACTTGAGGTACTCGTGGTGGTTTATGTGTTGTTAGGGGTTGTAGTTGGTATTGGTAGGTAGGTGGTCAATAGTTTGGTGGAGGGAAATAAGGTCCCTTTGGTTATTGCGGTCACTTTTATATGTTTTATGGTATTTGGATATGTTGGTTATGTTGCGGCTTTCCTCTTTGAAGCATTTGCCACACTTGAGAAGGAGAGGGTGTAGTAGAGGAATTAGTAAGTGTCATACTACTCTCCCTTCCTTGTCGCCTCAAGTGAGATTCCTCCATCAAGGAATTCAACCCTGCATTCGTTTTGTGTTGCCATATGGTAATATTGGTAACCTTCTCACTTATGTCATAAATCATTGATATAACTTCATGCATCGGAATCTCACTCCTTGGATCAAAATTAGGACTAGAAGTTTGTTCGTACTCCATGATACCAACAAAATGAGCAAAACAGCTAGTAATAAAGTCCTCACGAAGATCATTCGATGTCGCTCAACCCTCGTCTATCACACTTTGCACCAATTGGCTTTTGCGTGCTTCAAGTCCTATTCACTCTAGTCTTTTTCCGCTCAAGTAGCGAATGTCAAAATTGCTAGCAAACTTAAGTCCCGAGGTTTTCACAACAAGTTCCAATCGGCTGGAGTGGAAGTTGAAATGGACTTGAACCAAGTAATTCACAACGAAATTAAAGAGAAAAGTACGAAAGAAATGACACGAAATAAAATAAAACACTAAAAGAAACTAGAAATAAACTCAATATGAACTAATATCAAGTTAATCTAGTTGAGAATTTAGTTTACTACGAATTGAAAAGAAAGAAAAGAAAAGAAATTACACAACTAGACATTTATCAAAATGTTGGTCATATTCGCAAACTTGGTCAGACTAGTCTTAGAGTACTCTCGTTGTGCGTGTATCATGTCTCAATGAGCAAGAGAATTCAAAAACTTATTAAAATATTATATTAAAATTTTGTATTTGAGTTATAAAATAAAAATGTATATTCCTAAAAATGATGAATGTTGATCCTATATACCGAACTCAAAAAAAACACTGCTCCATTAAAGTGCATAATCATCGGTGAATATGTTAAACTTAAATTTTTTTCAAGATTTATAAATTTGTCACTTCAATTTTACAGGTTATTATTCTTTCTTTTTAGTTTCAGCAGGAATACATAGCATCTAAGATTTAAGTTTTTTGTAAAAAAATAAAAATTTAAAAGCTATTCTCAAGTTTATTCTAAAAGATGCAAACATGATTAGCGCACTGACCGAAGAAAGTCTTTTTCTTCTCGCAAAAAAATATAAAATATTCTATTTTGTTTATCAATGAAAAATATTATACAAATTGTTTTAACAAAATTAGAAAAGCATAGATTACTATTGCTAAAATAGATCCACCACTACATTTTGAAAAATGAAGAATCTATACAAATTTAAGTTGTCTACCAACAAACAAGTTAGGTTGCTGAAGGTATTAACCTACCAAAAAACTAAAAGAAAGTGTTCATGGACCTTTTATGTGTAGCGCAAAATTGTTCTTGAATTAGAACTCCAGGAACCTATTTTCTATTCAAGAGCAATCAAAAACAAAATCAAGCCACATATGTATACCAAAAAAAGTTGAGACCAATCTCATTCATACAAATAAAAGGACAAAAGGAAGATATTGTTAAGAAAAGGAGGATTAAAGAACATGCATGAGTACCTTTAAGAGATACAGAAAATTAAACTATAAAAAATAATAGAAAGTAAATATTTGTCTAATTTAATTAGATGTACCGAAAGATCACCAACAAATACATATAATTCCACTATTATTTTTGGCCGAAGATATAATTCCGCTATGAAATTGAAAATTCAAAGTTACAACCTGAAATTTGCAACGATTGTGAACTAAAAATTTATCTTATTATAGTTCCAAAAAAATTAAAAAGCCAAAATGTAAAATTCATCAACATGGAGAGGATTATCGCAATCTCTAATCAAACAAGTTAAACATCATCTCATCCTCACTATTTTTCTTTATTTTCTCCTGAAATTGAGAGAGAGAAATAATTTCATATTCAGCTTAGGTTTAACAAAAGTAGAAAAGAAGAATAATTCAAACCACAACTTGTTTAGTCTTTGTATTTTCAGAATTCACTTATCCGAAATCAATTGATATAACTTTATGCTTGAAATTATGTTTTTCCATCTTTTCCAACACTACATAACAATGAAAATTTCGTCATGTAACTATTAAACTATTACGAGCTCCAATCAAAATAGTTATTGGAGTTTCTAACATATACATACAAAAATTGATGACCAACCATATCGAATCATATTTGTCCGACAGATTAAGCATAGTTAAGTTGATTAATCTTGGTAAAAATAATTTTAAAAAAACAATACATAATAAATTGAGTAGAATAAATCAAATAACAAGGGAACATAAATAAACATGTAAATACCTTCTCTGATTTCTTTTTCTACCGATTTGAGACTTTGAAGGAACCCTAATGTAGCAATCGCAAGTTTCGGGGGAGTATTTATGGATTTTGAGTATCTTGATTTTCAAGTCCTATTATTTATATAATAGTTCAATTAATTATTTCAAAGTCCTAAATATTAGGAATATAATTTAAATGATTATATTATCCAGTATTAAGTTAATTTTTAAAGGATAAAAAAGACGAACAACATTTCGCTAAGGGCCTTCGTGCTTTTAATGTAAACTAGTCTCTGTAAATGTGCGTTGCACGATAATAATAACAAGTACATAGATATTCAAAATATATTGCAAAATATGGTACTATGAAATATATTGGGTTAGATAGTGTAATTACTGTTCTTAAGAAATTTAAGTATTTCACTTAAATTATTGCAGAAATGGTAGCAAAATTTTTCCTAGAATTTACAAAGCCAATGAAAGTCGAATTTCAACAATTTAACTCAAATTTTTTCCCAGATTTTTTTTATGAGTTGTAAAAAAAACAGTAGTGAGAAGAAGAAGAAGGAATTCAAAACGATTATTGTGTTTGGTTTGGAACAATAGCAAATATTTATGATGACTTTAGGAGTCTGTTAAAAAATGAATAAGTTTTATAACTAATTAAGACAACCTTTGGGAAGAGGCACTTTGCAACAACCGCTTCTTTAGAAATTAAAAGTCACCCTTTTGGATTTAAAATCTGTTAAAAATGTTTTGTATAAATAAAATAAAAATATTTTAATTAAATAAATTAATGTGATAAGAACTAAAAGATATAATTAATTTCGGGCTATTTAAATTTTTACCCAATTCCCATAGAATACTCATACTGCACGTGTTCATCTATTTCCCGTTAGATTCTTGCTCATAAAACCTGAGAAAGACTTGCAAAATATTAATAGTAAAACGTTTATATTTGAGAGTGATATAGTAGTAGAGACACTTCTTAAAACAAGAAGGAGTAGAGACACTCCTTAACTTGTATCATAAACTTGAAATCTTTAGAAGGAAAGAATTAGGATTCTATCTTGTACAATGAAAGTTGGTGTTGAGGTGTTGATGTCCAAGAAGAATTAAGAATTCTATCCTCTATAGCATATATATTAGGATTGATGATGTAGAGTCCAAAAAGAATTATACTCAATACTACAATTTTATCCAATATCATATTGCTTCTTTAAAGAAATAATTTAGATCATAAAAGTCTATCAATATGTCAAGAATATTTTTATTGTTAATATTTAGTGTTAGAATATTTGTGTTTTATAATAATATAGATATAGATTATTCTATATGTTCTTGCGACGCACGATATATTTAGTGGCGGAGCAAGGTTAAAGAATAGGGACTCAAGTAAATCTTCTTCATTTGAAAATTATATTTACAAATAGAGCAAAACTAAATTTCTTTAATTATGTATAAGTTATTAAATTTCCTTGACATAAAAGAAAATTCAAGTAAAGAGGTAAAGTGGTTTAGAATATCTTGTGTGAAATACTACGAAGTGCGTACCAAAAATTATAAAATTTCAGTTGAATAGATATTATAAATTGTTACTCACTATGTACAAAACTTAATAACAATTTAAAATAAAGGGTAGCAGCAACAGTCTTGAATATTCGTGAGCAGAATATTCTCAAAGCGGGCACAATAATGAATTCTCAATTTATGTTCGATTTTCTTTTTCTTCCATAATTGTGCTTCATATCCACGTTGAAACACTTATTAATTAATTAAGTGATATATTTTGTTGCAAATTCCAAGTTAGTTTGACTCAAACTCAACTTTATAGGCTTGTCAAGTGTAGTTTAAACGGAAAATAAATTTCAGCCTTAGGTGATTTACAATTGTATCCTCAAACTATATAAATATTTAAGGTTATAAAAGTCGATCAATATTTCGAGGATATTTTAGTCATTCAATATTTAGCATACATTATTCGTGCTTTTATAATAATATAGATATAGACTAGTTGCTATGTACGTGTGTTGCACGCAAATATTTAGTCAGAACTTTTATGTGAAAGAACAACTAACTAAATTTAGTAAGAAATTGTTTACAAGATGATATGATTATTGTAAAGTAATTAACATGATAAAAATATAATAATTATTTAAATACTAAAAGTTAATGTTATTATATTAATAGAATACTTGAATTCAAAATTATATCGCCTTAACCTACAAAGATGATCAATTTAGTTAAGTTAAATGATATTCAATCTATAGTGTATAAATATTCAGTGTGGTAGTATCATATCTAATACTTCTCTATAGAAGACGTTTTTTGGTGTATGTTTCCTTCTATAACTTTGGCTTCTCCATCTCAAACTTAAAACATATAGTTGTCCATCTTTGAATCACCTCCAAAAAGTATTACTTTTTCACTATTGTACTTTGACATTTTTGCGAGGGTTGTCTAAGTTAATTATTACTACTTTATCACATTCAAAGCAATAAAATATTAATCATACATGTATTTTGATAAATTAAGTCCATGATTAGTTAAGATTTTATATATATATATATATATAACTATTACAAAAAATAATAGTAGATAATCTTTTTCCGTATATATGTGTATTATATATAGTATACACATTTTACATACTTTTTAGGAGAAATATACATATTTTTTACCAAGTTATGGCACATGAGCATCTAATGAAAATAAACCAATCAAAATTATTTTTATTAAACTTCGATATATAGGAGACTTGGACGAACTTATTTTAGGAAACCTAATCTAGACTAACATCAATCAATTTTCTTTGAGAAATTTGTAAAAGAATTAATTACTCATACTGAAGTAAAAATAAATAAATAAAAGAGCACAATCTCACCACTTTATTATCATGTAAAATAAAAATATTCATCTAAACTTTTTCCTATTATTTTAACATTTTAGAATTAGATTTTATATTTTAAAAAAAATTTCAATTAATTATTTTCTTATTATTTAATATTTTAAAAATTAACTCAATTTGTTTGAAATATGTAGTAACTCCTAATATCTAGGTAAAAGATACTAACTTAATTTAGTTGTAGCTTTATATATACTAAATATAATTAAGACTTTAAAGAATAGTAAGAATTTCAACTTTGTTTAAAATGTTATAAATGTATTCTATTACGTAGTACTAAAATCTTCTTTTAGCACGTATCTTTCTTTTAATACGTGCATTTTTTTAAAAGAATTGTAATTAGGAACAATACTTTTCTAATTCAAGTAGGATCAATGTTGCAGGGTCAGGTATATGTATAGTTTAAATCGGAAAAAAAATCTATCATTAGGTAATTTACCATTAGATCCTTAAATTATACAAATATTTAAGGGCATAAAAGTGATCAATGGTTCAGGAATATTTTAGTCGTTCAACATTTAGCATAAATTATTCGTACTTTAATAATATAGATATAGATTTGTAAAACTGGCCAGATTTGCAAAGAATGGCCAAATCTGTAACCCCGGACAGATTTGCAATATTGGGCAGGTTCGCAGTAACTGGCAGAACTACAGCCTTCTTTTCTTGTGTTTCTAGAACTTGACAATAGGTGCTGCACTTCAATACTTGACTTAAGCACTGGATGACAATCTTTTTAGCTTGAAGAATTTACTCACATCAGTTGACAATCAACTGTCAACTTCCCAACTCAAGTCATGAAGCAAGTAATGAAGTTGTGAGTACTTTCATGCAGGTTGCTTAGCACAACTCCAGATAACTTACAGTAGACAATTTGAGCAGAAACCAAACCAAAATTACAGCGGAAAGCTCACTGTCACGATCCGGAATTCCCACCATCGAGACCTTGATGGAGCCTAACATCACACTCACTAGGCAAGCCAATATTAGAGTTTTATTAACCTTTTTCCTTTACATTTCATAGATTAAAAATTAACAAACTAAATCAAGTAGAAGTAAATGCGGAAGTACGTAAATAACCTTTTATCTATATACTACTAACAATACCATAGCTATTACCACTACCCAGAATCTGGTGTCACAATCCACGGACATACTATGAATATCTACAAACATCGGTCTGAAAGAAATTACATCTGTTTTGGAAGTAAATAAAACAGTACAATAGAGATGTAGAAGGGGACACCAGGGCCTGCGGACGCCAACAGGACTACCTTGGGTCTGCTAAATGTGAACTGTGAAGCCAATCTCTCAATCAACCACTGCCTGCTCCGAAAACGGCACAGAAAGTGCAGAGTGCAGTATCAGTACAACCGACCCCATGTACTGGTAAGTGCCGAGCCTAACCTCGACAAGATAGTGACGAGGCTACGGCGGGGCATTTAGAATATAACCTGCATGCAGTGCATAATAAAACAGAAAGAAGAATGCAACAAATAAAATAGTAACTTGCAAGGAAAGAATACAGAACTCTGGTATCTCATCAATACCCAGCTATAACCAATCCTTAAGTGATAAGCCAAACTGCAAAATAAATTGCACAGTAGAAGAAAGACACATAAACACATAAACTGATGTGGCGTGCATCCTGATACCACCATATAATCAATATCAATATGAATATTCACCCTTATTACTCCATATCAATCCACCCTTATTCTTCCTGTTGCGGCGTGCAACCCGATCCCACCGTACAATAGTAATTCACCCTTATTCCTCCTCAATATACTACCCTTATTACTCATGTTGCGGCGTGCAACCCGATCCCACCATATAATAGCATTTCACTCTTATTCCTCCTCAATATATCACCCTTATTCCTCTTGTTGCGGCGCGCAACCCGATCCTACCATATTAGTACCAATCACACAATAAGAATAGGAATTTCACAATTTAGCTTTAAACTTTCCACAATATTTAAACCTCAAACCAAAGCAAACAGAAAGCTATACAATTATGAAACTTCACTCAATTAATACTACACAGCGAGACCAACCCAAGATGTACTATAAAACACCAATAAACCAGCTTAACCAATAATATAATACAATGAAACTACGGGATAGCAAATACCTTCAATAATGAAAAACAATGTCTAACTAGTAGCAATTAAACATGGAAATACCAATAAACATGTAGCAGTTAAGACAGGAAAACAATATTTTAAGAACGGGGAAAGGAACAGGCAAAACAGATAATTTGGCGGCGCATAGGTACTCGTCACCTCGCCTATACGCCACTCACATGGATTTTCACATACCAAATTAAGTTGGGAATCTCTAATCCCTCGAGTTAAAGTTAGACACAATACTTACCTCGATTCACAGGCCATTCACTACTCAATTACCGCTTTTCCTCTAGTTTTCATCTCCAAACCACTTATATCTAGTTATAATTAACACAATAACTCCGATAATTGCTAAAGAAATCAATTCAAATACATAATTATAAGTTTCCCAATATTTTTCCCAAAAAGCAAAAACCGACCCCGAGCCCGCTTGGTCAAAACTCTAGGTTAGAACCAAAACCCATTCACCCGTTCATCCCGAGCCCAAATATGTAATTCGTTCCGGAATCCGATCCCAAATCGAGGTATAAATCCCCAAATTTGCAAAATCCTCAATTCTCCCAAAATCCCTAATTTTCTACCATTAAAGAACAAGATTTAGGACTAGGAATTCAATGGGTGTTGATGAAAATTGAAGGAAATGAGTTAAAAGGCAAACCTATGATTTGGTGTTGAATTCTCTCTTAAAAAATCGCCCTAGGTTGAGTTCTAGTGAAAGAGATATGAAATTTTGAACAATTCCCGATTTGAAGTCTGTTTTAAAAACACTGGACAGGTCTTCATTGCATTCGCGGAAGACCTGTCGCGATCACGATGCACAGCGGCCTAAGGCCTTCGCGTTCGCGAGCCTATCTACGCGTTCACATAAGGTAGCTCCCCCCCGGACTTCGCGTTCGCGACCCAACGGTCGCGTTCGCGTAAAAGAGCATGACCCCTCCCCCGGGTCCCATATTCTTCGCATTCGCGAAGGGTAACACCCTCGTTGCTCCACAATCGCGTAGAGGAAAACCACCCCCTGCCAATTTCCACTTCGCGAGATTGGCTTCGTAATCGCGAAGCACAAGGCATCAGTACACCAGATGCAATAACATAGAACAGATTTTCTAAGTGTAAATCATCCCGTAGCCTATCCGAAACTCCCTCGAGTCCTCGGGGCTCCCAACCAAACATGCACACAAGTCTTAAAACATCATACGAACTTGCTCGCGCGATCAAATCGCCAAAATAACACCTAGAACCACAAGTTTAGCACCAAGTTGCATGAAATTTTCAAGAAAGTTTTAAAACTTCTATTTTCACAACCGAAGGTCCGAATCACGTCAAATCAGTTCCGTTTCTCACCAAATTTCACATATAAGGTGTAAATATCATAACGGATCTGTATCGGGCTCCGGAACCAAAATGTGAAGCCGATACCAACAAAATCAAATATTAACCAAATTTTAAAACAATTATAATTTTAATTTTTCAATTTTAATAAAAAATACATATCTTGAGCTAGGGACCACGGAATTCGATTCTGGGCATACGCACAGGTCCCATATTTTACTACGGACCCACCGAGACCGTCAAAATACGGGTCCGGGTCCGTTTACTTAAAACGTTGACCGAAGTCAACTAAAATCTAATCCAAAATTATTATTTCATCAATTTTCCAAATAAAAGCTTTCTAGAAATATGCCCCGACTGCGCATGCAAATCGATGAGAGATAAAATGAGGTTTTGAAGGCCGGGGAACACGAAATCAAGTTCTAAAACATAAGATGACCTTTTGGCTCATCACATTCACACAAGTATTCAGTTCTTGAATCAGCAGCAAACAATACTCCATAGAACTCAACTGAACTTCTGAGGAACAAACAGATAGAAATCTGGTGCAAACACTAAAGTAGAACATGTACACGACCGATTTCTGGGCAAAACTGCAAAAAGAGTCTTAATTTAGTGTGCAGAAACTTCAGCTCAATTTACTGCTCAATTGAGCGCCGGTCTCAGCAGATACTTGCAGCCAAACCTTGACTCACAGTTCAAGCCAATTTCACCAACAGAAAACTTATCCAAGTGACTTCAAATTCAGGTGCAAAAACTTATCTAGTGCACTGGCAGTGGGTACATAACTAGGCAGATTTTACTGCTCAAACAGAGGAGAAACAAGTAGTATTTACTGCTGAACGGTGTGGAAAATACAGAAGCAGCACAGACAGATTCAGCTTAAAACAGTCAACAAAAAAAATGCAGAAATTACTGTCAAAAGCACAGTTCAATTGAGTTCTTCTCTGCAGAATTTTGCAGTTCAAGTTGCTGCCCAACTATGTTCAAACTGAAGCTAAGTGCAACCTGAAACTCTTCCACAAACAGTGGCAGCAGGTGGACTCTTTCAACTCACACAATGAAACCAGCAGTACAATTTTTCAAACCAGTAGTTGAATAAGCTAACTCTTAGGGTCAAGACTTTCAAGTTCAAACAATGCAGAACTGGTGCACAAAATGCAGAAGGAGACTAAATTTAGATTATGAACTTTAGCCAAACAAGAGCTTGATAGAAGCTATGACAGATTTCAGTTCAATCACTACTCTCCAGATTTAGACAGTAGAAAAACAACGACACGACAATAGTTCAACCAATAACAACTTCGCGTCGAACTTACGAATTCAAGCTCAAAAGACTCATTCGACATTCACCAGCAGTAGACAAGCTTAACTCTAAACTAAATAGCTACTAAATTCCAATTTCAACAGTAGAAACAATGACAAACCAGCAAAATAAGTCTTAGCTAAAAGAGTCTCACAATTTAACCCAAAAATCTCCTCAAACTTTCAGAATTTAACTCGGTTTAAGCTCAGAAATGAAACCTGAATCGTTGAGGCAGAATTGTTTGCGTGGCTATGCTCGAATTCAAAATTTGAGCCCAGAAATTAAAATTTCTTCTAAGTTTGTCGACTGAAGAACTGGAAGTGTTTTTCGTGCCCCAAGACGATCCAGTCTCAGTCATTACTTCACCAACTAGAATCTAACTTTGGATTTGACTCCCAAACGACCCTAGAATCAATCCCCAGTAACCAATCGATTCAAAACAGTAGCAAAATTAGAACACCTAGGGTGTGTTTGGTATAACGGAAAATGTTTTCTTAAAAAACAAGTAGTAATCTTACTCATTTTTCAGTATTTGTTACCTAAATTAAGTAAAATAACTTGTCAACAATATTCATAAATAATTTAAATACAATAAACATTAAGCCATGAACTTTCGAACCAACAAACTTCCGAACCCACAATATTCATAAACTTCTAAACTGCTAAACTTTCGAACCCGTAAACTCTATAATTTCTAAACCCGTAAATTTGCGAGGAGGGTAGGTAGGGGGATGCAGAAAAACAAAAAAATAAAAAGTAGAAAATTAAATATACAAACAAAAAAAGTAAAAAAAATAATATTTTTTGCGAGGGGATGACGGGTTGGGGGGTTAGCAGGGTGTGGTGTTGACAAAAAAAAACTGAAATCTCAAAAAAGTCCTTTTTGGAGAGAGAGGATGGGAGAGGTGGGGTAGGGGTGAGAAGGGGGATGGGGTTGGGGTTAGTTAGATGTGAGGGTAGGTAGAGTTTTTAGAAAATATTTTTCTAACTCTTTCTAGGGAAGTCATTGTCCTCCAATTTCAGGAAAATATGATATCTAGAAAAATAGTTTCCAAACTATTTTGTGCAACCAAACAGTGGAAAATGAAAAATATTTTCCATCATACCAAACATACCGCTAGTCTGTCTTCCTCATCGAGAACCGGCCCGAAATTTTGAACCAAAACTCGTCAAACCAGCTTCAATCGATTCCAATCTTTAGATTGAGCTTCAAATTGATGTTTCAAACCCTAATTTTTCATATTAGACAATTTCGAACTCCACCTTCAACGAGCAGCCTCCGAATCGATTTACACCCAATTTCAGCTAGGGTTCCATTGATTTCAAGCTCAAAATCGGTTATAAGCTATCAGTTTCAATTGATACCAAACAAATTTCAACGGATACCAAATTCTCATATCAATACCGAGTGAAAGAGATAAGGAATCGATTTTTTTTAATATAATCAGTGAAGAACAAACTGGAAACCAAAATGAATAGTAACAATTTCTATTTTGGGAATTTCCCTTTTTATTTATTTATTATTTTCAAATATGATGATAACAAAACAAAGACCCAAAGATTGATACAACAATCCTCAACCTCCGCTCTGATACCAACTATGAACAAAAATACGGATATAGCAAAACATGTAGAATAAAAAATAAGAGCTAGACCTACAATTGATTGAAAGAACATGAATCAATTAAGGTATGAAGCCTAATTAACTCTATGAACTCAATCAATTGTAACCCTAAGCTATGGATATAAGAGCTAGACCTACAATTAATTGGAAGAGCAAGAACTAATTAGGAGATGAAGCCTAATTACTTCTATGAACTCAATCAATTGTAATCCTAAATTATGAAAACCCTCGTGGGATTGGAAACTCTTAAAAATCCGGATAAAGTAATTAAGCATTCACTGCTAATTGCTCACAAACTAAGATGTAACGACCCGACCGGTCATTTTGAGAGTTATAGCCTCGATCCCTATTTACTTTTTCCCCCGTATCTTATTTTGCTTATATGACTTGCCAGGAGGTTTTGGTTTTAGTTTCGGAGTGTTTTGGGAAATGTAGTCCCTAAAACGGAAACTTAAGCCTTAAGATTTTGATAGTAGTCAAAAATGTGTGAAGACGACTCTAGTATGGAGTTTCGTCGATTCCGTTAGCTCTTTTGGGTGATTTTAGACTTAGAGGCGTGTCCAGATTCTGTTTTGGAGGTCTGTAGATGATTTAGGCTTGAAATGGCGAAAGTCTAAATTTTGGAGATTTTGACCGGTGCTAATTGTCGAGTACGACGTATTGGCATGGTGACGAGTATCTATACGTTGGTGTCTAGTATGACTGTGAGTCTTTATATTGCGGATATTCTGATTTTTGTTGTATCCTTCATTCCTTAATGATGATTTCTATATGTTGTAAAAAGCATGTGAAAGAAATTGTGGTCTTCGAACTTCGACAAGCATTGGCTCGAGTTATAATACGAATTGTGAAAGAATATGAGATAATTGAACCCTTTGGAGCATTGACTCAAGTGGTAAAGAGAGTTATAAAGTAAGAAGTGAAAGAAAGAGAAAGAGTTACTGAATTGTTCCCTTGCCGGGATGTTTGTTGCTTTGTTGATTATCTCCCTTACTGGGATGTTGAGATTTCTTGATATTGTTCCCTTGCCGGGATTTCTACCATTATTTGTTTACTCCCTTGCCCCTTTGTTTGTGATTGTTGTTTGGGTGAGGAAGAGTGTTAAAGCACGAAGGGTGATGCCATGCATTGTTTGCTATTGTGAGGAAAGAGTGTAAAGCACGAAGGGTGATGTCGCGCCGTACGATGTACCATTCCGTACCGATATTCATTGACTATTTGGTGAGGAAATAGAGTAAAAGCATGAAGGGTGATGCAGTGCACATTATTATGATATGATTGATTTGGTGAGAACGAGAGTAAAAGCACGAATGGTGATGTCGTGCACATTTTTATTATAAATATTGTTTGGGTGAGGACGAGAGTAAAAGCACGAAGGGTGATGCCGTGCAAATTGTTGAATTCTGATTCTTGTTGATATTCTGTGTTTGTTGTTTCTTTCTTTTATTAAGGTTTTCTATTTGGAACTGTTACCTCCCCACAACATGTTTCCCCTTCCCACCTTGACTGATTATTTTCCTGTATTTCTTTTCCGCTATACATATAGATATTTGAACTGCACAGGTTATTTGGTAGTCTGGTCCTAGCCTCGTCACTACTTCGCCGAGGTTAGGCTACGCACTTGCCAGCACATGGGGTCGGTTGTGCTGATACTACACTCTGTGCTGTTTTGCATAGTTCCTGGTATTGGATAGCAGCAGTAGTGCGGGAGCCAGCCTTCAGTCCACCGAGACACCGAGGGAGCATTTCAGGCGTCCGCAGGCCCGGCGTCTCCTCTATCTTATATTTCATTCTGTTATCTCATATATTCGAGACAAACAATGTTATTTTTCTTTCAAACGGTTGTATTCAATACTCTTAGTAGTTCGTGAGTGATGTGACACCAGTTCTTGGGTAGAGGCATATGTTGACTTTCGCATTATTGTTCAGCATATTTATTTAATTCTGTTGTTTTCATGCTATCACTGATAATTGTTAAAAGAAGTAATTTGTTAATGAAAAAGGTAGTTAAGGGTTGGCTTGCCTAGCTCTCATTAGTAGGTGCCATCACGACTCTCGATGGTGGGAAAATCCGGGGACAAGTTGGTATCAGAGCTCTAGGTTACATAGATCTCACAACTCACGGACAAGCTCAGCAGAGGGCGAGGCCGAGGCCGTGCTAGAGGCCGAGGTAGGGGCAGAGCTCAGCCCCGAGCAATAGCACTAGTGGCGGAGACTCAGGTTGATTTTGAGGAAGAGGTTCTGGCCCCAGTAGTTTCGGTGGGCCCAGCTCAGGTCCTAGAGGGGTTCATTGCCACCCCAGTTCTTCAGGATGCTCTGGTTCGATTGGTGGCCTCATGGAGAGTGTCACCCGAGCGGGTTTTCTTCCCGTAGCACCAGCCACTTCTCAGGCTGGAGGAGGGGCTCAGACTCCTGCTACGTGCACTCCAGAGCAGGTAGCTCCCTAGGTTCAGGTTCCAGCGGTTCAACCAGCTATGGCAGTTCAGCCGGGCATAGTAGCTCAGACCGGCGATGGAGCGGCTATATCCGCCGACGCTTTGTGGAGGCTGGATAGGTTCACCAAGCTCTTCACTTCTACATTCAGCGGTGCATCTACTGAGGATCCCCAGGATTATCTGGATAGTTGTCACGAGGTTCTTCGGAACATGGGGATCGTTGAGACCAATAGAGTTGATTTTGCTACCTTTCATCTGTCTGGATATGCCAAGACTTGGTGAAGGGATTATTGCTTAGCTAGACCAGCCGGTTCGCCGTCTTTGACTTGGTAGCAGTTCATAGCATTGTTTTTGGAGAAGTTTCTCCCCGTGACTTAGAGGGAGGCCTTTCGGAGGCAGTTTGAGTGCCTCCAGCAGGGTTCCATGATAATCACCCAGTATGAGACCAAGTTCATCGATCTAGCTCGCCATGCTCTTGTCATACTTCCCACCGAGAAAGAGAGGGTGAGGAGGTTTATTGATGGTCTTATTCAGCCAATTTGTCTTCAGATGGCCAAGAAGGCAGGGAGTGAGATCACTTTCCAAGAGGCGGCCAATATGGCTCGTAAAGTTGAGATGGTTCTGTCACAGAGAGGTGGTCATGGGTCGGATAAGAGGCCCCATCATTTAGGCAGATTTAGTGGTACCTCATCTGGAGGTACAAATCCATATGGTAGAGGCCATCCTCCTAGGCCCTTTTAGTCAGCTCTCTAGGTCTCTCATGGTACTTCAGGTGGTAGTGGTTCTCAGACGCACTATTCTGAATAGCAGCCTTACAGTGCACCACCAGCTCCCATCAGTGTACCGCCGCTTCAGAGTTTCCAAGGTGGTCATTCAGGTCGATAGGGCCAGCAGTTTCAGTAGCTGAGGGCTTGTTACACTTGTGGTGATCCCGGTCACATTGCTAGGTTTTTCCCTCGAGCACCAGGTAGCTCTCAGCATCAGGGTTCTCGTGATATGGTACAGGCACCAGGCATTCCACAGCCCACCCAGCCAGTTAGAGGTGGGGGTAGAGGTGCTAGAGGTGGAGGTAGAGGTCCTAGAGGTGTAGCTCAAGCCGCCAGAGGTGGAGGCCAGCCAGCAGCAGGCCGTCCCAGAGAGGTAGTTCAGGGTGGTGGGGCCTAGCCCCGATGTTACGCCCTTCTAGCTAGGCCCGAGGCTGAGGCTTCAGATGCAGTCATTACAGGTACCATTCTGGTTTGTGATAGAGATGCTTCAATTCTATTTGATCCAGGGTCTACGTATTTGTATGTGTCATCTTATTTTGTACCGTACCTGGTCATGCCTAGTGATTCATTGAGTATTCCTGTTTATATGTCTACACCAGTGGGTGATTCTATTGTGGTCGATCAAGTTCATTGTTCTTGTATTGTGGTGATTGGGGGTCTTGAGACCCGTGATGATTTGTTGCTGTTAGACATGGTCGACTTTGATGTTATATTGGGGATGGACTGGTTATCCCCGTACCACGCCATCTTGGACTGTCATGCCAAGACTGTGACCTTAGCCTTACCGGATTTGCCCCGTTTAGAGTGGAAAGGGACTCCTAGTCATTCTACCTGCAGTGTTATCTTGTACGTGAAGGCTCGGCGTATGGTCGAGAAGGGGTGTTTGGCCTATTTGGCTTATGTTTGCGATTCCAGTGCTGAGGTTCCCTCTATTGATTTGGTGCTCGTGGTTCGTGAGTTTCCTGATGTTTTCCCTTCAGACCTACCGGGTATGCCCCCCGACAGGGATATTGATTTCTGCATTGATTTGGTTCCGGGCACTCAGCCCATTTCTATACTGCCATATCATATGGCCCCGCCAGAGTTGAAAGAGTTGAAGGAGCAGTTGCAAGACTTGCTTGAGAAGGGTTTCATTAGACCCAGCGTTTCGCCTTGGGTGCGCCGGTGTTGTTTGTCAAGAAAAAGGATGGTTTGATGAGAATGTGCATTGATTACTGGCAGTTGAACAAGGTCACCATCAAAAATAAGTATCCACTACTGAGAATTGATGATTTGTTCGATCAGCTTCAGGGTGCCAAGGTATTTTCAAAGATTGACTTGAGATCTGGCTACCATAAGTTGATGATTAGGGCATCCGATGTCCCTAAGACAGCTTTCTGCACTCGGTACTGGCATTATGAGTTCTTGGTTATGTCAGTCGGGTTGACAAATACCCCAACAACTTTTATGGATTTGATGAACTAAGTGTCAGGCCTTATTTGGACTTATTCGTGATAGTCTTCATTGATGATATTCTGATATATTCCCGCAGCCGGGAGGAGCACGAGCAGCATCTTATAGTGGTTCTTCAGACCTTGAGGGATAGTCAGTTATATGCTAAATTCTCGAAGTGTGAGTTCTGGTTGAGTTCAGTTGCATTCCTGGGTCATATTGTGTCAGCTGAGGGTATTCAGGTTGACCCGAAGAAGATTGAAGTAGTCAAGAACTGGCCTAGACCAGCATTAGCTATAGAGATTCAGAGTTTCTTGGGATTGGCAGGCTACTATTATTGGTTCGTGGAGGGGTTCTCATCTATCGCAGCCCCGATGACCAGGTTGACCAAGAAGGGTGCCCAGTTCAGATGGTCGGACGAGTGTGAGGCGAGCTTTCAGAGGCTCAAGACAGCTCTGACTATGGCACAGTTGCTAGTATTGCCCACGGGTTCAGGGCCTTACACAATCTATTGTGATGCTTCCCGTATTGGGCTTGGTGCAGTGTTGATGCAGGATGGCAAGATCATTGCCTATGCTTCGAGGCAGTTGAAGATTGATGAGAAGAACTATCTGGTTCATTTGGCAGCCATTGTTCACGCATTGAAGATCTAGAGACATTATTTGTATGGCATGGCATGTGAGGTGTTCACTGATCACAAGAGTCTTTAGTATTTGTTCAAGCAAAAGGAGTTGAATTTGAGGCAGAGGAGGTGGTTGGACTTGTTGAAGGATTATGACATCACTATCTTATATCACTCCGGAAAGGACAATGTGGTGGCCGATGCTTTGAGTAGAAAGTTAGCCAGTATGGGCAGTCTTACTTATATCCCAGTCGGTGAGAAGCCGCTTGCTTTGGATGTTCAGGCCTTAGCCAATCAATTCGTGAGGTTGGATATTTCTGAGCCTAGTCGGGTATTAGCTTGCACGGTCGCTTGTTCTTCGTTATTGGAGCATATCCGTGATCGACAGTTTGATGATCCCCATTTGTGTGTCCTTTGAGACACGGTGCAGCGTGGAGGTGCCAAGCAGGTTACCTTAGATGCTATGGAGTTTTGAGATTGCAGGGTCGAGTTTGTGTGCCTAACGTGGATAGGCTTCGGGAGTTGATTTTAGGGGAGGCCCATAGTTCCCGGTACTCTATTCATCCGGGCGCCGCGAAGATGTATCAGGATTTGCGGCAGCATTATTGGTGGCGTAGAATGAAGAAGGATATTGTGGCATATGTGGCACGATGTTTGAATTGTCAGCAGGTTAAGTACGAGCATCAGAGACCTGGTGGATTGTTTCATAGGATTGAGCTTCCCGAGTGGAAGAGGGAGCAGATCACTATGGACTTCGTTACAGGACTTCTGCTGACTCGGAAGAAGTTCGATGCAATTTGGGTCATTGTTGATAGGCTGACTAAGTCAGTGCATTTCATTCTTGTGATAGTCTCCTATTTATCCGAGAGGTTAGCTAAGATCTATATCCGGGAGATTGTTTGCCTTCATGGTGTTTCGGTATCTATCATTTCGGACCGAGGTACGCAGTTTACTTCGCGATTCTGGAGAGCCGTTTAGCGAGAGTTAGGCACCCAGGTTGAGTTGAGTACAACATTTCATCCTCAAACGGACGGGCAGTCCGAGCGGACTATTAAGATATTGGAGGATATGCTCCGAGCTTGTGTTATTAACTTTGGAGGTTCGTGGGACAAGTTTTTGCCTTTAGCGGAGTTTGCCTACAACAGCAGTTACCAATCGAGTATCCAGATGGCTCCTTATGAGGCTTTATATGGTAGGCGGTGTCGATCTCCGGTTGGATGGTTTGAACCGGAAGAGGCTCGGTTGTTGGGTACGGATCTGGTTCAAGAGGCCTTGGACAAGATCAGGATTATTCAGAATAGACTGCATACAGCCCAGTCCAGGTAAAAGAGCTATGTAGATTGCAAGGTTCGAGATGTGGTTTTTATGGTTGGTGAGCGGGTATTGCTCTGAGTGTCGCCTATGAAGGACGTGATGAGATTTGGGAAGAAGGGCAAGCTTAGCCCTAGGTTCATTGGTCCGTTTGAGATTCTTGATCGAGTGGGAGAGGTGGCTTATAGACTTGCGTTGCCGCCAAGCTTATCAGTCGTGCATCCAGTTTTTCATGTGTCCATGCTTCGGAGGTATCACGGTGATCCATCCCATGTGTTAGATTTCAGCACTGTCCAGTTGAACAAGGACTTGTCCTATGAGGAGGAACCGGTAGCTATTCTAAGCTGACAAGTTCGCCAGTTGAGATCCAAGAGTTTCCCTTCTGTTCGTATTCAGTGGAGAGGTCAGCCTCCTGAGGCATCGACCTAGGAGTCCGAGTCCAATATGCAGAGCCGTTATCCTCATTTATTCCCCGACTCAGGTACTTCCTTCTTCTGTCCGTTCGAGGACGAACGGTTGTTTTAGAGGTGGAGAATGTGGGGGTCATCACCTATTTTCTTACCCATTATGTGCTTCCGAGGCCTTCAAAACCTCATTTAGAGTTACCTCGATTTGCGTGCGCAGTCCGGGCGCGTAGCCGGAAAGTTTAAATATAAAATTTTGTGAAAAATGCTAAGTTTTGATGTTAAAATGAATAAATTTGACTTCGGTCAATATTTTGGGTAAACAGACCCGGACCCGTGATTTGACGGTCCCGGAGGGTCCGTAAGAAAATATGGGACTCGGGCGTATGCCCGAAATCGGAATCCGAGGTCCCTAGCCCGAGAAGTGAATTTTTTTAAGGAAATTGTTTTTCTGAAAATGTCTAAGGAAATTGAAATGAAATTTTGATTAGAACAAGTTGGTATCGGGCCCGTATTTTGGTTCCGGCGCCCGGTACAGGTCTTATATATGACTTGAGCCGTTCCTGTGTAATTTGGTCAAAACTGGATGCCATTTGACGCGATCCGGACCTTAATTGAGAAGTATGATGTTTAAAAGAGTTTTGAGAAATTTCATTGATCTCGAGGTTTAATTCGATGCTCGTGATGTTATTTTGGTAATTTGATTACATGAATATGTCCGTAGGATGTTTTTGACATTGTGTGTATACTTGGGTTGGAGTTTCGAGGGCTCGGGTGAGTTTGAGCAGGTTCCGGGATACCTTAGGCTTAGAAAGTCAGATGTTGCAGGTTCAGGAAGTTGCAGGCCTCTGAACCCTTCAGTGCGGTCCGGGAGAAATTGCGTACGACCGCGGAGGGGCCAGCGCGGCCGCGGTCGCCTTTGTGCGGGGCGCGGTGGAGGCTGTGCGGCCACAGTCGCCTTTGTGCGGTCCGCACAGGGTGCTGAACTGCAGGTCTTCAGGGAGGCCTGTGCGGCCGCAGTCCTTTTTATGCGGTCCGCGGTGAGGGTCTGAGAGGGGTATAAATAGATGGGATTTTTAGTTATTTTTCACTTTTCAAAACCCCAAAAACATAAGAGGTGATTTTTCAAACAACCTTTCTTCTCTAAATCAATTGTAAGTCATTTTAACTAGTTTTCTTCAATTATTAACATCTTTTAACATGATTTCAACTTATAATAAAAGATTTTCATGGGGGAAATTGAGTGTTTTGGATAGAACCTAGGTTTTCCAAAAATTGGGGATTTGGACCTAAATTTGAGGTGTGATTTCAAAATAAATTATACATTTGGATTAGTGGGATAATAGGTAATTGGGTTTTGGTCCGAACCTCAGGTTTCGACCACGTGGGCCCGGGGGTGATTTTGACTTTTTGGGTAAAACTTTGGGAAAACTCATTTTCATGCATTGGGGTTGATTCATTTAGCACTTATTGATGTAATTAAGTAACTTGTGACTAGATTCGAGCGGATTGGTGGTGAAATCAAGGGGGTAAAGCTATAATTGAGGCTTGAGTGGTGTTCAAAGCTTCGAGGTACGTGCTATACGTTGGTATAATTTGCTACGTGCTTGTCCGTGAGTTGTGAGACCTAAGTAACCTAGTGCTCTGATACCAACTTGTCACGACCCGGATTTCCCACCATCGGGTGTCGTGATGGCGCCTACTATCGGAGCTAGGCAAGCCAAATATTTAAAACACCTTTCCTGCTTTCTTTCAAACAATATAATAAACGAGACAAAATTTAAGCGGAAGACTTTAAATCTAAAGCAACTGAAAACCAAAAGTGCGGAAGTTTAATACACATCACTACCCAAGGTCTGGTGTCACTAGCTCACGGACTACTACAGAATACTACAAACAATGTCTGAAAGGAAATACATCATGTTTGTCTGATACAAGATGAACAAACGAAAAACATGGAAAGGGACTTCGGCCTGCGAACGCCAGCTAGGCTACCTCGAGAGTCCCTAGACTGAAAATAGCTCCCAAGAGTCCTACTGCTGTGGTCCGTAAGCTGCTCCCTGATCTGTGCACAAAAATGCACAGAGTGTAGCATCAGCACAACCGACCCCATGTGCTGGTAAGTGCCTGGCCTAACCCCGGCGAAGTAGTGACGAGGCTAGACAGGACCTACCACAATTAACCTGTACAGATATATATACAAGTGCAAGAAAACAATAACAAGATAATACAAAGTAAAGCTAGGAGGGGACATGCTATCGGGGAGTAACAGATAAAAATAAAATATCGGAAATAAACAGAAGAAACTCCGGTTCCCATGATATATATAGTGGGCGGCGTACCACACGATCCCACAATATCATATATAAGTGGATGGCGTGCCACACGATCCCAATTTTCATATACCACGTGGTAGGCGTACCACTCATTCCCATTTCATCTTTATCACAGTGCGCAATATGTCACCGGCAACGGAGACCAATAACCAATAATCACTCTAATTTGTGGTAGGCGTACCACTCGATCCCATTTCATAAAATCATACGTGAACGGCGTGCCACACGATCCCATAATATCATATATAAGTGGACGACATGCCACACAATCCCATAATATCATATATAAGTGGACGGCATGCCACACGATCCCATAATATCATATATAAGTGGACGGCGTGCCACACGATCCCATAATATCGTATATAAGTGGACGGCGTGCCACACGATCCCATAATATCATATATAAGTGGACGGAGTGGCACACGATCCCATAATATCATATATAAGTAGACGGCGTGCCACACGATCCCATAATATAATTCAAAACATCTGATTTTGTAAGGAGAATCCCATTAGGGGAAATCAACAACATATCACTCTAACCCGGCAAGGGTACAACTAACAACCCAAAATATCCTGACAAGGGAGAGTATATATATCGGTCTACATATCCCGGCAAGGGAGTAATCACAACACATTCTCTTTTTAAATCCCTTCTTCCTCAACTAACACATTCATGTTCGAGCTAACGCTCCAAAAGTACACCAATCACAATTTTACCTCAACCGTTCACATTATATGAAACTCATCAAATAAACAAGGAGATTGTGTCACGTTATTCGAATTAAAAGCAATTAAGACTCACGGTCATGCTAGACCCCGGTGCATAGATAACCATCACCATGCCTATACACCGTACTCCACATTAGCAAGTAGCAAATAACATCCTAATCCTATTCCCTCAAGCCAAAGTTAGAACAAACACTTACCTCGAATGCTCCAAACTCAACTCACGCTTCTAGTATAGCTTTACCTCTTGATTCCACCACCAATCCGCTCGAATCTAGTCATAAGTTACTTAATCACATTAATAATTACTAAATGAATCACTCCCCATGCATGAAAAATAAATTTTACAAGGTTTTTCCCAAAATGGTCAAAAACACCCCCGGACCCACGTGGTCGAAACTCGAGGTTCGGACCAAAACCCGGTTACCCATTCTCCCACGAATCCAAATATATGATTTGTTTTGAAATCAGACCTCAAATTGAGGTCCAACTTCTCAATTTGTAGAAAACCTAGGTTCTACCCAAAACACCCAATTTCCCCCATAAAAATCTTTGATTTGAATTTGAAATCATGTTAAAAGATGTCAAGGAATAAAGAAATTAAGTTAGAAATCACTTACCAATCGTTTTGGACAAGAAAGGTTGTTTGGAAAATCGCCTCTTAGGTTTTGGGTTTTTGAAAATTGGATAAAATGACTGAAATCCCGAATATATATATATATTGGGGGCTGGCGCGGACCGCGCAGAAATGCACCGCGGCCGCGTGGCTGCCAGCGTGGACCGCGCGGAAATGTACCGCGGCCGCGCCGACGGAGGGAAGAAGTGGGCTCTCTGAACCCACCCAGCGCAGACCACACTGATTTGGTGCGCGGCCGCGCTTGTCGACCTGGCTACCGACCCTCTGAACCCCCACCACGCGGACCGCACAGAAAAGCACCGCGGCCGCGTTGCTGCCAGCGCGGACCACGCGGAAACGGCTGCGGCCGCGCTGGGCCTGCAACACCTGAACCTGCATTTTTTTTACGTCTAAGACCTCCCGGGCTCCACTCAAAACTCACCCGAGCCCTCGGGGCTGCAAACCAAACATACATATGATCTTAAAAACATCTTACGGTCTCATTTGTGCAATCAAATTGCCAAAATAACATCATATACATGGAATCAAGCCTCAAAGCACATGATTTTCTTTCAACTTTCATAAAACTCAAATTCCCCATTTTAATTCCGAAACACGTCATATCACGTCCGTTTTTAGCCAAACTTTACAGATAGTGCTTAAAACATATTTAAGACTCGTACCGGGCGTCGGAACCAAAATACGAGCCCAATACCACAGTTTTCTGATCAATTTCCTTCTTCATTTTCCTTAATTAATTTCAAAAAATAATCTCACACAAAAATTCATTTCTCGGTCTTGGGACCTCGGAAATTAATTCCGGGCACACGCCCAAGTCCCATATTTTTCTACGGACCCTCCGGGACCGTTGAATCACAGGTCTGGGTCCGTTTATCCAAAATGTTGACCGAAGTCAATATTATGCATATTAATATCAAAATCCATCAATATTTTCACATAATTCACATATTCTAACATAAAAACTTTCCGGCTACGCGCCCGAACTGCGCACGCAAATCGAGGCAACTAAAAGCGAGGTTTTCAAGGCCTTGGAAGCACGGAACAAGGAAGAACTACGGTGATGACCCTTTGGGTCATCACATTCTCCACCTCTAAAACAACCGTTCGTCCTCGAACGGACAAAAGAAAGAAGTACCTAAGTTGGGAAATAAATGAGGATAACGGCCCCGCATATCGGACTCGGACTCCCAGGTCGATGCCTTAGGAGGCTGACCTCTCCACTGAACACGCACCGAAGGAAAACTCTTCGACCTCAACTATCGAACCTGCCGGTCTAGAATAGCCACCGGCTCCTCCTCATATGACAGATCCTTGTCCAATTGGACAGTGCTAAAATCTAACACGTGCGATGGATCTCCGCGATACTTCCGGAGCATAGATACATGAAACACGGGATGCACAACTAACAAGCTAGGTGGCAAGGCAAGTCTATAAGCCACCTCTCCCACACGATCAAGAATCTCAAATGGACCGATGAACCTAGGGTTGAGCTTGCCCTTCTTCCCAAATCTCATCACGCCCTTCATAGGAGATACACGGAGCAATACCCGTTCCCAACCATGAAAGCAACATCTCTGACCTTGCGGTCTGCATAACTTTTTTGTCTGGACTGAGCTGTACGAAGTCTATCCTGAATAATCCTGACCTTGTCTAAGGCCTCCTGAACCAGATCCGTACCCAATAATCGAACCTCTCCCGGCTAAAACCATCCAACCGGAGACCGACATCGCCTACCATACAACGCCTCATATAGAGCTATCTGAATGCTGGACCGGTAGCTGTTGTTGTAGGCGAACTCTGCTAAAGGCAAAAACTGGTCCCACGAGCCTCCAAAATCAATGACACAGGTTCGAAGCATGTCCTCAAGAATCTGAATAGTCCTCTCGGACTGACCGTCCGTCTGGGGATGAAATGTTGTACTCAACTCAACCTGGGTGCCCAACTCTCGCTGAACCGCTCTCCAGAAATGCGAGGTAAACTGCGTACCCCGATCCGAAATGATAGATAGCGGCACCCCATGAAGGCGAACAATCTCCCTGATATAAATATCGGCTAACCTTTCAGACGAATAGGTGGCTGCAACAGGAACAAAATGCGCTGACTTGGTCAGCCTATCAACAATGACCCAAACTGCATCAAACTTCTTCCGAGTCATCGGAAGTCCAGTAACAAAATTCATCGTAATCCTCTCCCACTTCCACTCGGGAAGTCCAATCCTCTGAAATAGACCACCAGGCCTTTGATGCTCGCACTTAACCTGCTTACAATTCAAACACCGAGCCACATGCGCAACGATGTCTTTATTCATCTTGTGCCACCAATAGTGCTACCTCAGATCCTGATATATCTTCGCGGCGCCCAGGTGAATAGAATACCGAGAACTGTGGGCCTCCGCTAAGATCAACTCTCGAATCCCATCAACATTGGGCACACAAACTCGCCCCTGAAATCTCAATACGCCATCATCATCTACGGTTACTTTCTTGGCACCTCCACGTTGCACAATGTCTCTCAAGACACACAAATGGGGATCATCGAATTACCGATCATGTATACGCTCCAATAATGAAGAACGAGCGACCGTGCAAGCTAATACTCGACTAGGCTCAAAAATGTCCAACCTCACAAACTGATTGGCCAAAGCCTGAACGTCCAAAGCAAGCGGTCTCTCACCGACCGGAATATAAGCAAGACTGCCCATACTGGCTGACTTCCTACTCAAGGCATCGGCCACCACATTGGCCTTTCCCGGGTGATATAAGATAGTGATGTCATAATCTTTCAACAATTCCAACCACCTCCTCTGCCTCAAATTCAACTCCTTTTGCTTGAACAAATACTGAAGACTCTTATGATCCGTGAACACCTCACACGCCATACAATACAGATAGTGCCTCCAAATCTTCAATGCGTGAACAATGGCTGCCAACTCCAAATCATGCACTAGATAGTTCTTCTCATGAACCTTCAACTGCCTCGAAGCATAGGCAATGAACTTGACATCCTGCATCAACACTGCACCAAGTCCAATACGAGATTCATCACAATAGACTGTATAGGGCCCTGAACCTGTGGGCAAAACCAACACCGGTGTCGTGGTCAGAGCTGCCTTGAGCCTTTGAAAGCTCGCCTCACACTCGTCTGACCATCTGAACTGGGCACCTTTCTGGGTCAATCTGGTCATAGGGGCTGCAATGGATGAAAACCCCTCCACAAATCGACGGTAGTAACCTGCTAACCCCAGGAAACTCCGAATCTCCGTAGCTGAAGCTGGTCGAGGCCAGTTCTTGACTGCCTCTATCTTCTTCGGGTCTACCTGAATACCTGTTGCTGATGCGACATGACACAGGAATGCGAACGAACTCAGCCAAAACTCGCACTTCGAGAACTTAGCATACAACTGACCATCCTTCAGGGTCTGAAGAACCGCTCTGAGGTGCTGCTCATGCTCCTCCTGACTGCATGAGTATATAAGAATATCGTCAATGAAGACTATCACGAACAAGTACAAATAAGGCCTGAACACTCGGTTCATCAACTCCATGAATGTTGCTGGGGCATTAGTCAAGCCAAATGACATGACCAAAAACTCATAGTGCCCATACCGAGTGCAAAATGCTGTCTTAGGGACATCAGATGCCCTAATCCTCAGCTGGTGGTAGCTAGATCTCAAATCTATCTTTGAAAACACCCTCGCACCCTGAAGTTGGTTGAATAAATCGTCGATCCTCGGCAGTGGGTACTTGTTCTTAATCGTCACCTTGTTTAATTACCGGTAATCAATGCACATCCTCATCGAACCATCCTTTTTCTTCACAAATAGCACTGGTGCGCCCCAAGGCGAAACACTGGGTCTAATGAAACCCTTCTCAAACAAATCCTGAAGCTGACCCTTTAACTCTTTCAATTCTGGTGGTGCCATACGATACGACGGAATGGAAATGGGCTGAGTGCCCGGAGCCAGATCAATACAAAAATCAATATCCCTGTCTGGCGGCATGCCCAGCAGGTCTGAAAGGAAGACCTCGGGAAACTCCTGAACAATAGGAACAGAATCAATAGATGGGACCTCAGTGCTGGAGTCGCGAACATAAGCCAGATAAGCTAGACACCCCTTCTCGACCATGCGTCGAGCCTTCACATAAGAAATAACGCTGCGAGAAGAATGACCAGGAGTCACTCTCCATTATAAACGGGGCAAATCCGGTAAGGCTAAGGTCACGGTCTTGGCATGACAATCCAACATCGCATGATACGGGGAAAATCAATCCATCCCTAATATGACGTCGAAATCCACCATATCCAAGAGCAACAATTCAACACGGGTCTCAAGACCCCTGAATACCACAACACATGAACGATGAACCCGGTCCACCACTATAGAATCCCCCACTAGCGTAGACACATATACAGGAATACTCATGGACTCACTAGGCATAACCAAATAGGGTGCAAAATAGGACGACACATATGAATACGTAGATCCGGGATCAAATAACACAGAAGCATCCCTATCACAGACCAGAATAGTACCTGTAATCACAGCATCTGATGACTCAACCTCTGGCCTGGCTGGCAAGGCATAACAACGGGGCTGGGCCCTACCTCCCTGAATCATATCCCTGGGACGATCTGCTACTGGCTGACCCCTACCTCTAGCGGTCCGAGCTCCACCTCTAAGACCTCTACCTCTATGTCCTCTACCCCCGCCTCTAGTTGGCTGGGCAGGCTGTGGCGCAACTGGTGCCTGGATCATTGGGCGAGGACCCTGCTGCTGCGAGCTGCTGGAAGCTCGAGGGCAATATCTGGCAATATGACTTACATCACCGCAAGTATAACAAGCCCTCGGCTGCTGAGAATAACGAAGTGGTGGTGCACTGATAGGTGCTGATGGTGAACTGAAGAGCTGCTAGTCAGAATACTGCGACTGAGAACCACGACCACCTGGTGTACCATGAGAAGCCTGGAGAGCTGACTGAAAGGGCCTTGAAGGATGACCTCTACCATAAGAATCCCTACCTCCAGACGAGGTACCGCTGAATCTACCAGAATGACGGGGCCTCTTATCATACCCATGACCAACTCCCTAAGCAAGTGCCATCTCTATCCGGCGGGCACCATCTGCCGCCTCCTGAAATGAAATCTCACTATCGGCAATCATGGCCATCTGAACACGGATCGGCTGGGCCAACCCATCAATAAACCTCCGCACCCTCTCTCTATCAGTGGGGAGTATCACAATGGCATGACGAGCAAGATCAATGAACCGGGTCTCATACTGGGTGACCGTCATAGGAACCTGCTGGAGACGCTCAAACTGCTTGCGAAGAGCATCTCGCCGAGTAATTGGAAGAAACTTCCCCAGAAATAACTCTGAAAACTGATCCCAGGTCAATGATGGCGACCCTGCTGGCCTGGCTAAATAGAAATCCCTCCACTAAGTCTTGGCGGATCCTGCCAGGCAAAAAGTGGTGAAGTCGACGTTATTGGTCTCTACAATGCCCATAGTCCGTAGAACCTCATGACAGCTGAATATGAAATCTTGAGCATCCTTTGAGGGGGTGCCACTATATGTGGTTGTGAAGATCTTGGTGAAACGATCAAGCCTCCACAAAGCATCTGCGGACATAGCCGCACCATCGCTGGACTGAGCCGCAATACCTGGCTGGGCTGCCACACCTTGCTGAACTGCTGGAACCTGAGCCTGAGGAGCTACCGACTTTGGAGTACGAGTATCGGGAGTCTAAACTCCTCCCCCAACCTGAGATGTGGCTAGAGCTACGGGAAGCAAACCCGCTCTAGAAATGCCCTCCATAAAGCTTACCAGTCGGACCAAAGCTTCCTAAAGCACTGGAGTGGCTATGAAACCCTCTGGGACCTGAGCTGGGCCCACCGGAGCTGCTGGAGCTGGAACCCCTTTGTCGTAGCCAACATGAAGCTCCACCTCTGGGACTGCCGCTTGGGGATGAGCTCTGCCTCGGCCTCGGCCTTGGCCTCGCCCCTGCCCCTGATAGGAGCTGCTGTTGGGGGCTCGGGCTGCTGCGCGGTAGAAGAGGAAGCACGTGTCCTCGCCATCTGCGAAAGAACAGAGTGGAAAGACAATCAGTACTTGAGAAACAGAATCACACGACAAGAATGAACAAGGTGAAGTTTTCCTAACTCAGTAGCCTCTGCGGGATAAATACAGACGTCTCTGTACCGATCCCTCAGACTCTACCGAGCTATCCGTGAGTTGTGAGACCTAAGTAACCTAGTGCTCTAATACCAACTTGTCACAACCCGGATTTTCCCACCATAGGGTGTCATGATGGCGCCTACTATCGGAGCTAGGCAAGCCAAATATTAAAAACACCTTTCGTGCTTTCTTTCAAACAATATAATAAACGAGACAAAATTTAAGCGGAAGACTTTAATCTAAAGCAATTGAAAACCAAAAATGCGGAAGTTTAATACACATTACTACCCAAGGTCTGGTGTCACTAGCTCACAGACTACTACAGAATACTACAAACAATGTATGAAAGGAAATACATCATGTTTGTCTGATACAAAATGAACAAACGAAAAACATGGAAAGGGACTTCGGCCTGCGAACGCCAGCTAGGCTACCTCGAGAGTCCCTGGACTGAAAATAGCTCCCAGAGGTCCTACTGCTATGGTCCATAAGCTGCTCCCTGATCTGTGCACAAAAAATGCACAGAGTGTAGCATCAGCACAACCGACCCCATGTGCTGGTAAATGCCTGGCCTAACCCCGGCGAAGTAGTGACGAGGCTAGACATCACCTACCACAATTAACCTGTACAGATATATATACAAGTGCAAGAAAACAATAACAAGATAATACAAAGTAAAGCTAGGAGGGGACATGATATCGGGGAGTAACAGAGAAAAATGAAATATTGGAAATAAATAGAAGAAACTCCGGTTCCCATGATATATATATATCACGTGGTAGGCGTGCCACTCGTTCCCATTTCATCTTTATCACAGTGCGTAATATGTCACTGGCAACGGAGGCCAATAACCAATAATCACTCTAATTTGTGGTAGGCGTACCACTCGATCCCATTTCGTAAAATCATACGTGGACGGCATGCCACACGATCCCATAATATCATATATAAGTGGACGGCGTGCCACACGATCCCATAATATCATATATAAGTGGACGGCGTGCCACACGATCCCATAATATCATATATAAGTGGACGGCGTGCCACACGATCCCATAATATCATATATAAGTGGACGGCGTGCCACACGATCCCATAATATCATATATAAGTGGACGACGTGCCACACGATCCCATAATATCATATATAAGTGGACGGCGTACCACACAATCCCATAATATAATTCGAAACATCTGATTTTGTAAGGAGAGTCCCATTAGGGGGAAATCAACAACATATCACTCTAACCCGGCAAGGGTACAACTAACAACCCAAAATATCCCGACAAGGGAGAGTATATATATCGGTCTACACATCCCGGCAAGGGAGTAATCACAACACATTCTCTTTTTAAATCCCTTCTTCCTCAACTAACACATTCATGTTCGAGCTAACGCTCCAAAAGTACACCAATCACAATTTTACCTCAACCGTTCACATTATATGAAACTCATCAAGTAAACAAGGAGATTGTGTCACGTTATTCGAATTAAAAGCAATTAAGACTCACGGTCATGCTAGACCCCGGTGCATAGATAACCATCACCATGCCTATACACCGTACTCCACATTAGCAAGTAGCAAATAACATCCTAATCCTATTCCCTCAAGCCAAAGTTAGAACAAACACTTACCTCGAATGCTCCAAACTCAACTCACGCTTCTAGTATAGCTTTACCTCTTGATTCCACCACCAATCCGCTCGAATCTAGTCATAAGTTACTTAATCACATTAATAATTACTAAATGAATCACTCCCCATGCATGAAAAATAAATTTTACAAGGTTTTTCCCAAAATGGTCAAAAACACCCCCGGATCCACGTGGTCAAAACTCGAGGTTCGGACCAAAACCCGGTTACCCATTCTCCTACGAATCCAAATATATGATTTGTTTTGAAATCGGACCTCAAATTGAGGTCTAACTTCTCAATTTGTAGAAAACCTAGGTTCTACCCAAAACACCCAATTTCCCCCATGAAAATCTTTGATTTGAATTTGAAATCATGTTAAAAGATGTCAAGGAATAAAGAAATTAAGTTAGAAATCACTTACCAATCGTTTTGGAGAAGAAAAGTTGTTTGGAAAATCGCCTCTTAGGTTTTGGGTTTTTGAAAATTGGATAAAATGACTGAAAATCCCGAATATATATATATATATGATGGGGGCTGGCGCGGACCACGCAAAAATGCACCGCGGCCGCGTGGATGCCAGCGGGGACCGCGCGGAAATGTACCGCGACCGCGCCGAGGGAGGGAAGAAGTGGGCTCTTTGAACCCACCCAGCGCGGACCGCACTGATTTGGTGTGCGGCCGCGCTGGTCGATCTGGCTACCGACCCTCTGAACCCCCACCATGTGGACCGCACAGAAAAGCACCGCGACCGCGTGGCTGCCAGTGCGAACCACGCAGAAACGGCCGCGGCCGCGCTGGGCCTGCAACACCTGAACCTGCATTTTTTTTAAGTCTAAGACCTCCTGGGCCCCACTAAAAACTCACCCGAGCCCTCGGGGCTCCAAACCAAACATACATATGATCTTCAAAACATCTTACGGTCTCATTTGTGCGATCAAATCGCCAAAATAACATCATATACATGGAATCAAGCCTCAAAGCACATGATTTTCTTTCAACTTTCATAAAACTCAAATTCCCCATTTTAAGTCTGAAACACGTCATATGACGTCCGTTTTTAGCCAAACTTTACAGATAGTGCTTAAAACATATTTAAGACTCGTACCGGGCATCAGAACCAAAATACGAGCCCGATACCACAGTTTTCTGATCAATTTCCTTCTTTATTTTCCTTAATTAATTTTAGAAAATAATTTCACACAAAAATTCATTTCTCGGGCTTGGGACCTCGGAATTTAGTTTCGGGCACACGCCCAAGTCCCATATTTTTCTACGGACCCTCCGGGACCGTCGAATCACAGGTCCGGGTCCGTTTACCCAAAATATTGACCGAAGTCAATATTATGCATATTAATATCAAAATCCATCAAATGTTTCACATAATTCACATATTCTAACATAAAAACTTTCCGGCTACGCATCCGAACTACGCACGCAAATCGAGGCAACTAAAATAGAGGTTTTCAAGGCCTCGGAAGAGCGGAACAAGGAAGAACTATGGTGATGACCCTTTGGGTCGTCACATATCTAGTATGACCGTGGGTCTTTATATTGCGGATATTCTGATTTTTGTTGTATCCTTCATGCCTTCATGATGATTTCTATATGTTGTAAAAAGCATGTGAAAGAAATTGTGATCTTCGAACTTCGACGAGCATTGGCTCGAGTTATAATATGAATTGTGAAAGTATATGAGATAATTGAACCCTTTAGAGCATTGACTCAAGTGGTAAAGAGAGTTATAAAGAGAGTTATAGCCATTGACCCAAACTGGAGGGCCATGGCTAGCACCCGACCACACTTGCCGAGCACCAACGTACATTTCATCTAACCTTCATTATTATCTTTTAGGGCTGACGAGATTAATATAAATGGTAGACCTGGATCATGGAAAACTAGCAATAAAATATGACGGCATGAACATACATAGCAGGGGATGACCAGACAATCAAGAAACTACATATAAGGTATGAGCTACCACGCTACTATGAAAGACTATACAACAAAACTAGCCGACAAGGCATACCAAACTATACATGAGTCGACACCTGTATATGAGCCTCTAAAGGAACATAAGTGCTGCAACATAGCCGGAACAGGGCCCCGACATACCCATAATGTCTATAAAAAAAATGCATACCAAGACCAAGGCAAGTCCGGAGAAGGGATCTCGCCAATCACCGCTGAACTGGACAGCCTACTGTGGTGGGGGAGCTACACCTGCCTGTATATCAGGACCTGCAGCACGACATGTAGCGTCCACAAATAAAAGGACATCAGTACGAATAAAGTACTGAGTATGTAAGGCAGGGAACCATAAATACGATCAGTAATGTAAGCAAGGATAGAGAATATACAACCTGTAACATCTTAGTACCTTTGAGGGCTACTTACATGAAATGCATGATACATATGTATAAATACATAAACCCTTAAAACATTCGCCTCTGTGGGCATCATCATCATCATCATATCGTACCCGGCAATAATAGGATCGGTAAAAAAACGTACCCGGCCATCATAAGGCTCGGTAGAATCGTACCCGGCCACGTGGAGCTCGGTAAAACCCAACTGATCAGTGGTTGCACAATAGGTGTCGTACCCGGCCAACTATAGCGTGGCTCGGTAGAGTAAAATAGATACATATATATAATGCATGCTCGACTCATGGAATCACATTCTAAACCTTTCGGAGTGACGTAAGGTCGGTATCCTCTGTACACGTTATTAGGACTAACTCTTCACTATGAACCTTATAAGAATCAGGAAGTACCAACAACATTGATAACATAAGAATAAGAGAAGCAACATTAACATCAATCGTTCCATAAGAGGGAAAACAATGTAAGTACTGCTAGCTTCTAAGAGTAGAGTATCTTGGAAGCTCGTTCATTACATTATGTACAATCGGAGTCGTGCAAAAGAAGGAAAGGGATAGCCTCACATACCTTGTATATACTGCCCCAATCTCAAGCTATGCAATTGTCAAAACTCCTTAGTCTACAATAAGAGAAACGATACTATCGTTATCATTTAAGCGTCATAACTATTATGTATCGACCACAACCTATTTTATGATGAAATAGACAGCACCTCCCCTATATATATGACCTCACACCATTCAAAACAGTCACCAAACAGCCCAAACAACATCAATAATAAACATATTGAGCCTCCCAAATTAGTCCACACACAGCCTAATCACTCCATACATACGACGACCACCGTAGTCGTGTCAAATAACCTGGAAATGTTACGAATAACTATCAGCCCATAACCCTACATATATATGGTGATTCTCCACACCCTTCCTCCTCCAAAACTCCACAAAACAGTAGTAAAATACGCAGCCCAACAGCAACGCAAAACAGTCCACAAAACAATAACATTACTACCAAGCCTTTCGATATATATTTCACAAGTTCTAGCTTCAATGGCTTAGCCGCAACTTGGATAATCTTAAATACATATAGAGTAAGAGGTTCCTTACCTTTATACAGAAATAACAACTCCAATTTGACCTTAAATTTCCATGAAATATCCCTCCAATGCTGCCACAACAACAAAAAAGCGAAACTAGCGATCAATTAGTGTTTTTCGGCACTAGAATCACTTTAGAAGGCTTGAAATCACCTAGGATTGATATTAAGAACATGAGGGAGTATTTACAGAACATAAACCCTTTAAAACAACCTCCCACATGAGCTGGAACGACACAAAAATGAGCAACAACAAGAAGAACAAGAGACTTACTAGCGCCACGGAATTCCCGACACTTGATTTGTGTTGTTTGCCCCTTTTTTGGGTCTTGAATCTTGAGAGAACCTTGAGAGGATGTTCCTAGGGTTCTAAGGTCTGAAAATAGTGAGAAGAAATGACTTAAAATGGGTTGGAGGCATCCTATATAGGTCCAAATATCTTAAACCGCCTTAGTGGGCCCCATTGAGAGGTGCTTGGCGCGGTCTCGCAAAAACACGAATATCTCTCTACTCCGAGATCGTATCGATAAACGGTTTAATGCGTTAGAAAATATCATAGATATTTAATTTGGTTGGTATATCACCCCGTAATTCCTTGTAAATTAGGAGAAAAGATTAGAAACATTTGACCTAATGTTTAAGTAAAATTATGAACCTAAGTTGCGACAACTTTTGTCGACTTTTGTTTCATAACTCGTTTGACTTCAAGACTTATGATACGGATATTATATGATTAAAATACCTTAATAAATGAACTCTTGAGTGTATTAAGCACCGCTAGATTACTTGAAAATACGAGTTACAACATCCTTGATTCATTTAACTTCTAATACTTGTTAATCACCCTTATACACTCTTGTATCACTTAAGACCAATAGGATTGACTTCTTATCATCTCAAAGATAATTCCTTCTTGGATTTATGTTAACTAATATATGGCATGAACTAACACATGTGGATATGGGTTGTAACACCCTCCCCCCCTTAGGAACATTCGTCCTCGAATGTAAGGGTTTATGGGGAGTTTAAATCATCGTGGATTCCAATGGAAATTTCCGATCAATTTTCCCCTATAAAATGGTCACTAGCAAAACTTGCAAGTAATTAAGCCCAACATATGGCTTCACAAGGCTACACAAAGCATTATGCGTATTTACATTATCTACATATCACCATTTTGTATTAAGGAGGAGTATTCTCAAATTATTGCTTACCTCATAGAGCCGTTTCACCTTCCAATGTATCCTGTCTTCCACCAGCATCCTTGTTATCTTCATTCTGGAATAAGTAAGGGTATTTAGACTTCATCTCCTCTTCTGCTTCCCATGTCATTTCTTCCATATTTTTGTTCCTCCACAATACTTTGACGGAAGCTACATCTTTTGTTCTCAGCTTGCGGACTTGCCGATCTAATATCGCCACTGGCACTTCTTCATATGATAGGTCCTCTGTAACTTGTACATCTTTGATAGGGACGACTCGAGAAGGGTCTCCAATACATTTTCTCAACATAGATACATGGAATACCGGGTGGACAAATTCCAATTCGGATGGCAATTCTAACTCATAAGCAACCTGTCCAATCCGTCGAAGAATTTTATACGGCCCGATATACCTTGGACTCAGCTTACCTTTCTTCCCAAAACGCATAATACCCTTCATTGGTGAGATCCTCAGGAAAACCCAATCACCAACCTCAAACTCTAGATCACGACGTCGGACATCAGAATAAGATTTTTGCCTGCTTTGTGCCGTCCTCAATCGCTCCTGTATCACTTTCACCTTCTCAATAGCTTGGTGAATCAAATCTGGCCCATATAATTCTGTTTCACCGACTTCGAACCATCCAACTGGTGATCTACATCTCCTCCCGTATAGTGCCTCGTATGGGGCCATTTTAATACTGGAATGGTAGCTATTGTTATAGGCGAATTCTATGAGTGGAAGATGATCATCCCAATTCCCCTTAAAATCTAGAACACATGCTCGTAGCATATCTTCCAGTGTCTGAATGGTACGTTCAGCCTGTCCGTCAGTCTGCGGATGAAATGCAGTGCTGAGATTTACTTGTGTGCCTAAACCCTTCTGGAAAGACCTCCAAAAGTTAGCCGTAAATTGAGCTCCTCGGTCTGATATAATAGATACGGGCACACCATGAAGCCTAACAATCTCCTTGATATACAACTTCGCATAATCTTCAGCCGTGTAAGTTGTCTTCACTGGCAGAAAATGGGCACATTTTGTAAGTCGATCAATTATCACCCAGATGGAGTCAAACTTATGATAAGAGCGAGGTAATCCAATAATGAAGTCCATATTAATCACCTCCCACTTCCAGGTCGGAATCTCTATATTTTGAAGCAATCCACCGGGTTTCTGATGTTCTATCTTTACTTGTTGACAATTGGGACACTGGGCTACAAATTCTGCAATAGACTTCTTCATATTATCCCACCAATACTGCTCCTTGACATCATGATACATCTTTGTCGAGCCGGGATGGATGGAATATCGGGATTGATGAATCTCATTCATAATCTTCTCTCGCAACCCTGCCACATTAGGCACACACAATCGGCTCTGGTATCTTAGTGCCTCGTCTTTTCCGATCCCAAAAGCCATACTTTTACACTGTTGAATGCTTTCTCTTAATCGTACTAAGATAGGATCTTCATATTGTCGTGCTTTTACCTCGGCTACCAAAGATGATTCTGATGTATTCTGTACAGTAACACCTCCGTCATCAGAGTCTAACAATCTGATTCTCATATTGGCTAGCTGATGAAGCTCTTTAATCAACCCCCATCTACCTGCCTCAATATGTACTAAGCTTCCCATTGATTTACGGCTGAGAGCGTCTGCCACAACATTGGCTTTACCGGGATGATACAATATCTCGACGTCGTAGTCTTTCAATAATTCAAGCCACCTACGCTGCCTCAAATTCAACTCTTTCTGCTTGAAGATGTATTGTAAACTCTTGTGATCTGTGTAGATGTCAACATGGACGCCGTATAAGTAGTGCCGCCATATCTTCAAAGCATATATTACTGCAGCCAATTCCAAATCATGGGTTGGATAATTCTTTTCATGCTTCTTCAATTGTCTTGATGCATAAGCAATCACATTCCCACGCTGCATCAATACGCACCCCAAACCTATACCTGAGGCATCACAATATACCACATAACCTTCTGTTCCTTCAGGAAGAGTGAGCACTGGTGCAGATGTCAATCGATTCTTCAACTCCTGAAAACTACGTTCACAAGTGTCAGACCACTGGAATTTGGTAGCTTTTTGTGTTAACTTAGTCAATGGTGATGATATAGAGGAAAATCCTTCTACAAACCGCCTATAATATCCTGCTAGCCCTAGGAAGCTGCGGACTTCTGATGGTGTTGTAGGTCTCGGCCAATTCTTTACTGCATCGATCTTCTGAGTGTCGACACTAATACCCTCATCAGATATCACATGGCCAAGGAATGCTACTGAGTTCAGCCAGAATTCACATTTGGAGAGCTTAGCATATAACTTACGATCCTGAAGCGTCTGTAATACTATCCGCAAGTGGCCCGCATGTTCCGCCTCCGAACGAGAATACACTAGAATGTCATCAATGAATACAATCACGAACACATCAAGATAGGGCCTGAATATAGTATTCATGAGATCCATAAAAGCTGTTGGGGCATTTGTTAGCCCGAACGACATCACCAAGAACTCAAAGTGCCCATATCTTGTCCGGAAGGCCGTCTTTGGAATATCCTTCTCCCTAACCCTCACCTGATGATACCCTGAACGTAAATCAATCTTGGAGAAATACTTGGCACCCTGGAGTTGGTCAAACAGGTCATCAATTCTTGGAAGTGGATACTTGTTCTTTATAGTAGACTTATTCAACTGTCGATAGTCGATACACATCCGTAACGACCCGTCTTTCTTCCGCACGAATAGGACTGGTGCACCCCAAGGTGAAGTGCTAGGCCTAATAAAGCCCTTATCCAGCAAGTCCTTCAACTGCACCTTCAACTCTCGCAACTCTGCCGGGGCCATTCTGTATGGAGGAATAGAGATCGGTTGAGTGTCAGGCAACACATCAATGCTAAACTCAATCTCCCTTTCAGGAGGAAGGCCTGGGAGTTCATCTGGGAAAACATCTGGGAATTCGTTGACCACAGGGATTGATTGTAAAGTAGGCGGTTTCGCCTCCGCATCCCTAACGCGAACGAGATGATAAATGTAACCTTTTGAGATCATTTTCCTTGCCTTAAGATAGGAAATAAACCTACCTTTCGGTGTAGCAATGTTCCCTTTCCATTCAATGACGGGTTCACCCGGAAATTGGAACCTAACCATCTTCGTACGACAGTCAACATTTGCATAGCATGAGGCCAACCAGTCCATTCCCATTATCACATCAAAATCAACCATTTCTAACTCAAATAAATTTGCCGAGGTTTGACGACTACAAATCATCACAGTGCAACCTCTATATACCCTTCTAGCAATCACAGAATCTCCTATCGGAGTAGATACCGCGAGGGGTTTACTTATCAATTCAGGTTCAATGCCAAACTTATTAGCCACAAAGGGTGTAACATATGATAATGTAGATCCCGGATCAATCAACGCATATACATCATAAGAAAACACAGATATAATACCTGTAACAACATCTGGAGACGACTCGAGATCCTGTCGACCTACTAGAGCATAGGTTCGATTTTGAGCACCACTCGAACTCGGCACTGCACCTCTACCCCTACCACGACCTGTCGACTGCTGAAAACCCCGTGCTGGAGGTCGAACTGATGAGGAAGAACCAGACACAGATCCAGTCGGCTGAGCCATACCATCACCTCCTCTATTAGGACAATCCCGCATCATATGGCCAGGCTGCCCGCACGAATAGCATGCATCAGAACCTCGACGACACAGTCCAAAGTGGGCCTTGCCGCACTGATCACAATGTGGTGTTGGGGGTCTCATCTGACTAGTATCCCTGTGATGTTGCGAGCCAGATGCCCGCGAACTCTGACCTGGACCAGAATAGGATCGATCATATCGAGGCCTCTGAAACTGTGGAGGAGCACTAGCTACAGGTGGCGCCGAACTCCTCGAAAACTGTGGCCTGATGCTGCCTCTGAAGTCATCAGAATACCCTGCAAATCTCGCCCTCTTATGCTGGCCCCTATCCTGCTCCCTAACTTCACTCTGCTGGCGCTTACGATCCTCTAGGGTCTGGGCATAAGCTTGAATACGGGAAATATCCATGCCCTCCACCAAGGAGGCTGTCGTACACTCATTTATCAGATGTGGTCCCAACCCATTCACGAACATATGCACCCTATCACTCATCTCGGCCACCATATGGGGAGCATACCTTGCCAAAGAATCAAACTGCATACTGTACTCTCGCACACTCATATTACCTTGTCTAAGGTTCAAGAACTTATCAGCTCTAGCTCGTCGTATCTCAACTGGCAAGTAGTGACGAAGAAAGGCCTCAGAAAATTCCTTCCACACAGCTGGAGGAGGGTTCGGACCCCTGGATCTCTCCCAACTATCATACCAGAGAACTGCTAAATCCCGTAGCCGATAAGAAGCCAACTCTACTGCCTCTGTATCACTAACATGCATAACCCGAAGTGTACGATGAACCTGGTCAATAAAAGTCTGTGGGTCCTCCTTGGGGTCTGATCCGGTAAACACTGGAGGGTCTAAATTAATAAAATCACGAACTCTTGTACTAACTGGTTTCTCAGCAGCACCTGTATTCTGCCTCTGAGCCTGAGCAGCTACCAAGCTAGTCAATAACTGCAAAGCACTCCGTATATCCTGGTCTGGAGTGCCAGACGGAGGAACTGGAGGCGCTGGGTGCCTTTTAATATCCTCTGGAGGAGATGGAGTAGATGAGGTATGAGAGGGCATCTCACTCTGAGCCTCACTTTGTCCTGCTCTGACTTGGGGCACCTGACTGGTACCCTCTCCTGCTGCTGTATCAAGCCGTCTACTAATCGTTTGCTTCCTAGTCGAAGGCATCACTGAAAAAAACAAGGTGAATATTAGAGACGAATACTTACGACTCAACTCTACGCATGATCTAGATTCAGGAAGAAGGTAACAACCCTAGATGTCATGTAGCCTCCTAATTATAAATGTGGCGCGCTACACATCCATAATCAAGAATCTACTAGACACGGCTCTTAGACAACCCCTAGGACAGACTTGCTCTGATACCAAGTTTGTCACGACCCAAACTGGAGGGCCATGACTAGCACCCGACCACTCTTGCCGAGCACCAACGTACATTTCATCTAACCTTCATTATTATCTTTTAGGGCTGACGAGCTCAATATAAATGGTAGACCTAGATCATGGACAACCAGCAATAAAATATGATGGCATTAACATACATAGCAGGGGATGACCAGACAATCAAGAAACTACATATAAGGTATGTGCTACCATGCTACTATGAAAGACTATACAACAAAAACTAGCCGATAAGGCATACCAAACTATACATGAGTCGACACCTGTCTATGAGCCTCTAAAGGAACATAAGTGTTGCAACATAGCTGGAACAGGGCCCCGACATACCCATAATGTCTATAACAAAAATGCATACCAAGACCAAGGCAAGTCCGGAGAAGGGATCTCGCCAATCACCGCTGAACTGGACAGTCTACTGTGGTGGGGGAGCTGCACTTGCCTGTCTATCAGGACCTGCAGCACGACATGCAGCGTCCACAAATAAAAGGACGTCAGTACAAATAAAGTACTGAGTATGTAAGGCAGGGAACCATAAATACGATCAGTAATGTAAGCAAGGATAGAGAATATACAACCTGTAACATCTTAGTACCTCTGAGGGCTACTTACATGAAATGCATGATACATATGTATAAATACATAAACCCTTAAAACATTCGCCTCTGTGGGCATCATCATCATCATATCGTACCCGGCCATAATAGGCTCGGTAAAAAAATGTACCCGGCCATCATAAGGCTCGGTAGAATCGTACCCGGCCACGTGGAGCTCGGTAAAACCCAACTGATCAGTGGTTGCACAATAGGTGCCGTACCCGGCCAACTATAGCGTGGCTCGGTAGAGTAAAATAGATACATATATATAATGCATGCTCGACTCATGGAATCACATTCTAAACCTTTCGGAGTGACGTAAGGTCGGTATCCTCTGTACACGTTATTAGGACTAACTCTTCACTATGAACCTTATAAGAATCAGGAAGTACCAACAACATTGATAACATAAGAATAAGAGAAGCAACATTAACATCAATCGTTCCATAAGAGGGAAAACAATGTAAGTACTGCTAGCTTCTAAGAGTAGAGTATCTTGGAAGCTCGTTCATTACATTATGTACAATCGGAGTCATGCAAAAGAAGGAAAGGGATAGCCTCACATACCTTGTATATACTGCCCCAATCTCAAGCTATGCAATTGTCAAAACTCCTTAGTCTACAATAAGAGAAACGATACTATCGTTATCATTTAAGCGTCATAACTATTATGTATCGACCACAACCTATTTTACGATGAAACGGACAGCACCTCCCCTATATATATGACCTCACACCATTCAAAACAGTCACCAAACAGCCCAAACAACATCAATAATAAACATATTGAGCCTCCCAAAATAGTCCACACACAGCCTAATCACTCCATACATACGACGACCACCGTAGTCGTGTCAAACAACCTGGAAATGTTACGAATAACTATCAGCCCATAACCCTACATATATATGGTGTTTCTCCACACCCTTCCTCCTCCAAAACTCCACAAGATAGTAGTAAAATACGCAGCCCAACAACAACGCAAAACAGTCCATAAAACAATAACATTACTACCAAGCCTTTCGATATATATTTCACAAGTTCTAGCTTCAATGGCTTAGCCGCAACTTGGATAATCTTAAATACATATAGAGTAAGAGGTTACTTACCTTTATACAGAAATAACAACTCCAATTTGACCTTAAATTTCCATGAAATATCCCTCCAATGCTGCCACAACAACAAAAAAGCGAAACTAGCGATCAATTAGTGTTTTTCGGCACTAGAATCACTTTAGAAGGATTGAAATCACCTAGGATTGATATTAAGAACATGAGGGAGTATTTAAAGAACATAAACCCTTTAAAACAACCTCCCACACGAGCTGGAACGACACAAAAATGAGCAACAACAAGAAGAACAAGAGACTTACTAGCGCCACGGAATTCCCGATACTTGATTTGTGTTGTTTGCCCCTTTTTTGGGTCTTGAATATTGAGAGAACCTTGAGAGGATGTTCCTAGGGTTCTAAGGTCTGAAAATAGTGAGAAGAAATTACTTAAAACGGGTTGGAGTCATCCTATATATGTCCAAATATCTTAAACCACCTTAGTGGGCCCCATAGAGAGGTGCTTGGCGCAGTCTCTCAAAAACACGAATATATCTCTACTCCGAGATCATATCGATAAACGGTTTAATGAGTTGGAAACTAGACTCATAGATCTTTAATTTGGTTGGTATATCACCCCGTAATTCCTTGTAAATTAGGAGAAAAGATTAGAAACATTTGACCTAATGTTTAAGTAAAATTATGAACCTAAGTTGCGACAACTTTTGTCGACTTTTGTTTCATAACTTGTTTGACTTCAAGACTTATGATACGGATATTATATGATTAAAATACCTTAATAAATGAACTCTTGAGTGTATTAAGCACCGCTAGATTACTTGAAAATACGAGTTACAACATCCTTGATTCATTTAACTTCTAATACTTGTTAATCACCCTTATACACTCTTGTATCACTTAAGACCAATAGGATTGACTTCTTATCATCTCAAAGATAATTCCTTCTTGGATTTATGTTAACTAATATATGGCATGAACTAACACATGTGGATATGGGTTGTAACAAAAGAGTTACTGAATTATTCCCTTGCCGAGATGTTTGTTGCTTTGTTGATTATCTCTCTTGCCGGGATGTTGAGATTTATTGATATTGTTCCCTTTCCGGGATTTCTACCATTATTTGTCTACTCCCTTGCCCCTTTGTTTGTGATTGTTGTTTGGGTGAGGAAGAGTGTTAAAGCACGAAGGGTGATGTCGTGCATTGTTTGCCATTGTGAGGAAATAGTGTAAAGCACGAAGGGTGATGTCGTGTCATATGATGTACCATTCCATACCGATATTCATTGACTATGTGGTGAGGAAAGAGAGTAAAAGCACGAAGGGTGATGCAGTGCACATTATTATGATGCGATTGATTTGGTGAGAACGAGAGTAAAAGCACGAAGGGTGATGCCATGCACATTTTTATTATAAATATTGTTTGGGTGAGGACGAGAGTAAAAGCACGAAGGGTGATGCCGTGCAAATCGTTGAATTCTGATTCTTGTTGATATACTGGAATTGTTGTTTCTTTCTTTTATTGAGGTTTTCTATTTGGAACTATTACCTCCCCACAACATGTTTCCCCTTCCCACCTTGACTGATTATTTTCCTGTATTTCTTTTCCGCTGTACATATAGATATTTGAACTGCACAGGTTATTTGGTAGTCTGGTCCTAGCCTCGTCACTACTTCGCCGAGGTTAGGCTACGCACTTGCCAGCACATGGGGTCGGTTGTGCTGATACTACACTCTGTGCTGTTTTGCATAGTTCCTGGTATTGGACAGCATCAGTAGCGCGGGAGCCAGCCTTCAGTCCACCGAGACACCGAGGGAGCATTGCAGGCGCCCACAGGCCCGACGTCTCCTCTATCTTATATTTCATTCTGTTATCTCATATATTCGAGACAAACAGTGTTATTTTTCATTAAACGGTTGTATTTAGTACTCTTAGTAGTTCGTGAGTGATGTGACACCAGTTCTTGGGTAGAGGCATATGTTGACTTTCGCATTATTGTTCAGCTTATTTAATTTAGGTCTTCTGCTTATTTATTTAATTCCGCTGTTTTCATGCTATCACTGATAATTGCTAAAAGAAGTAATTTGTTAATGAAAAAGGTAGTTAAGGGTTGGCTTGCCTAGATCTCATTAGTAGGTGCTATCATGACTCCCGAGGGTGGAAGAATTCGGGTCGTGACAAGTTAATCCGGGTCGTGACACATACAATCATTAAAGCTAAATTAAAATCCTTGTATATTTTGAATTTTACTGGTCGTGCGGACTACCGCCAACCTTTAAAGAGTACTAAACAACTAGATCTAGATGGTCGTGCATATATATATATATATATATATATATATATAATTGTTACTTAAATCTTCTAATTTAAATTTAAACACAAAATAAATTGCAAAGATATATTCAAGGGAATGCCTTATAATTTTTATTATTACGACATTAACAAAAAATAACAATATCTTTCTTAGTCTTCCTCCCCCAAATGGAATAAGCACAACAAGGTATTAATACCACTATTAAAAGGAAAAAAAAACAAATGAAGATGTGCCAAAATACAAGTTACATATTAGTGTATGTATTATCTCTAACAAATTTAATAAATCCTTCAATGTCCGGAGGAATTTCCGTTGGTGGTGGCGGAAAAGAAGCTTGTTCATCACTGCTTCCTGGCGAAGCAGCATCCTGCGCAAGTTCCGCTAGCATTTCTTCATAAGCTTCGTCTATCTCCGGTTGTGATTTATCAAGTCCAAAATTTCTTCTTTCCGAACGGATCCAATCTCTGAAGAATACTGATTTTTCCAAGCTCTCCCTCATAAATGCTCTATGATCACCGATTTGAAGTCTCACTTGATTGAAAGCGCTCTCCGATGCCACTGTTGAAGCTTGAACACTTAAAATATCTCGAGCCATCCTTGAAAGAACCAGATAGTATTTTTCTTTGTCCTTCCACCATTCCAAAACATCAAAGGCGCCGTCAGAATTCTCTGATTCAAGTCCGTGCGGAAAATAAACTTGAATCTCATTTAGTTGTGAACTATCACCAATATTATCACCTTGAGAACCCTTGAACTCCGTCCAAGAACTAAGTGCTTTTAGGCCTGCAGTTCTTTTAGATGATTGCGAACTAGACGAAGTAGGAGTTGGAACATTTGGTCTAGCATGATCTAAGGCAAGTTGATAAGCATTATAAATTGTTTGAGCATTTATTTTAATTGAGGCTTTTGCATCTGCAAGTGTAGCAAATTCCTCATCTAAAAGTGATAAAGCCCTATAAATATTTGTATACCAAAAGTGAGGACCTCCTAAATTCATGGTAGGATTTAACATGGCAGCAACACCAAAAATAGGGGGATAGGGAAAAAATATTTTTTAAACTTATCTTTCATAGAATCAATAGCAAGTTGATAAATTACCCCACCCTCTGAAAATTGAGTAAACAAATCTGCAAGTGCTGCAATATAAACTAAACATTTAGAAATAGTAGGATAATATTGCCCAGATAATTCATTTCTAGCAACATGGAATTGTTCTAAAAAGTCTACAAGCATTTTAACATTAGTCCAATCCTAATTTGTAAGGTGCTATCATCATCATCATCACCACCAACACGAGCACTAAACGTTGCGTTTATTGAGTTTCTATATTCATATGCAACAACTAAACTTTCATACATGTAATTTCATCTAGTCGGACAAGGTTTAGGAACCTTTCTTTCTCTAAGGCCAAATTCATCACATTTTTAAAATATTCTCCAAGTCTACTTCTACGGTTTATTTTTCCCTCGATAAGGATTTTTTGAAATAGTATTTGCCTGACTCTTCGATGGTTTAATAAAAACATCGATTGTGAGTCGTTATATGGTAATGATTGAGCACCTCGAGAGGTTTGGCTCGGGGACTGAGTATCTCGAAGCCAGTGTTTAGGAGCTGACATGGTTGAAGCTCTTTTGCCTATGTCAAGGGTAGCATGTTTAACCGGTTCTTTTCGAAGTGTATTCGAAGTAATTGAAGGCCTGTGATTTGTAGCGACGGTCGGGCGTCCTCGAGTCGCGTTAGTTTGGCTGGTATAGCCTTATGACCGGAGTCATTTGTGTTTGGCCAGAGCCTTTATGTCCCGAGTGAAGTAGTTTCGGCGTCTATATCGAGGGTATGCCTTTTTAGGGGTCTTACAAGTTCGATATGTAGCCTAAACTTTGAGATTGAGTTTATGCCTTTAGTAAGGTCTTACAAGTTTTACATGTCTTTGAGGTCTTACAATTTTGGATACTTGGTACAAGTATTGTTCATGCCTTGCTTGAGGTCTTACAGATATTGATGTTTCCTTATAAAGGTCTTACGAGACCGGGGCTTCCCGCATGTGGCCTTACGGCCTCGAGTTTTGATAAGTCGATGGAGATGGAGATTGACGGTAGTCCCCGAGTCAATGGGGACTCATTGTCTCGGGAGCCATTACTTGTGATCTTGGTATTGCCTCATCGAGGGCTTACGATTGGAGTTTCCGACCCGTAGATCATGTGGCCTTAAGTTTTCGATGCCAGTCCCCGAGTGTTCACGACATTTTTGGCTCTAGAGTTGTTTTGTGATCTCGATGTTGCCTCATTGAGGGCTCACAAGTTTGAAGCTCTAACCCATGGGCCGTACCATTCCGAGTTGTCGATGCCAGTCCCCGAGTATTAGGGACATTTTATGGCTTTGGGCTATTTTTTTCAAAAAAGTGCCGAGCTTCCTTGAAACGCAAAATGCTTTTGGGAAGTATTCTTTGATTACTTGGTACAAGTATACATGCCTTTGCCGTTAAGGTACCAGTTGTTCTATACGGACACGGTTCGCTCGACCATTTGGCCCGGTACATTATTTTCCTATCGAGACCCTTCTTGGCGTATCTTGGCTTCTCTGAGTCGGTGACCTCCTGGGGGATGCCCCCTAGTATTCGAGCTTGATCGCAAAAGAAGCCTTGAATACTTGTTGAGTCTTCCCCAGGTAGCATATAGGTGTTGCCTCGTTAAAAACCTTGCCAGTAAAACCCTTTTTGGGATAAAAACTCGGTCAAAGGAAAAGAGTGCAACGCATGCTTTTGAAACCTAAGACCTTCGAGTTGGAAAGTGCTTTGGCCATTTTGATCAGATACCTACACTCAAGTCAGTGTAGAATGTAATTGAAAGAGAAAGGATATGGCCATACCTTAGTGTAGAACGTGCCGGCGATATTTCGAGCCCTAATATGTTTTAGTCGCTTATGATGAGGACGTGGTACAGTCCCCTGCTTTGTTTAGTCGGCGATAGCTGAGAGTGTAGCTTGTTATTGCTATTTTACTGTTTGATTATCCTTTGGTTCCTTCGAAGGTGGAGGTACCGGTGTCGGGGCCATATCGTGCACCGCGAACATTTCTATCGCCGCATGTTGTTCCCCGTAGACGGTCTTAATCCCATCCTTTGTGGGGAATTTCATCATTTGATGGAGGGTGGATGGTACTTCTCTCATGTAGTGTATCCATGGCCTTCCAAGCAAGGCGTTGTACCTTATGTGTCCCTCGATGACATGGAATTTGGCATTTTGGGTTGTGCTGGCCACGTTGACTGGGAAGGTGATTTCCCCTTTTGTTGTTTTGCTCTCCATGTTGAATCCATTGAGGAGTCGATTGGTGGGTATGATTTGGTCGAGCAGTCTGAGTTGTTCTACCACCCTCGACCTGATAATGTTGGCCGAGCTACCTGTACCACGCGTACACATTTAATTTGAAATGTATTTACAAGAAAAGAGATTACCAGTGCATCGTTGTAAGGCTGAAACAAGGTCTCGATGTCCTCGTCACTGAATGTGAGGGCATCCTCGGGTATGTAATCTCGAGTTTGCTTTTCTCTGGTGATAGATATTTTTGTTCTTCTCATCATGGGCTCCTGTGGGGCATCGATGACTTCCAAGATCATGTGGATGATATGTTGTGGCTCATTCGTTTCGTTACTCTTGGCCGCCTCTCTCTCTCGGAGATGATTTTTGGCTCGGTCACTGAGGAACTCTTAGAGGTGACCTTTACTGAGTAGTCTAGCTATTTCCTCTCAGAGCTAGTGGCAATCCTCGGTCCTGTGGCCATGAGCGTTGTGAAATTCACACACTAAGTTATGATTTCTTTGTGAAGGATCTGATTGCATAGGCTTGGGCCACCTGGCATCTCTGATTTTACTGATGGCGAACACGATGTCTGGTACGTCTACGTTGAAGTTGTACTCCGACAAGCGAGGTGCCTCCATTGGCCCCGTGTTCCTTTCAAATCCGGCTCTATTGATGAGTCCCCGAGGGTTCTGGCCTCGGTCCGTCTTCAATCATTACGGGGTATGTTACGCCTCGAGGCGTTTCTCCTGTCTTCGGTATATGGCTGGTACCTTTGTTTGTTCGGCTTTGGCTCCTTCGCCAGAAGCCTGCTTGGGTATACAGAGCCCAAGGGGGCCCCTAGTTGGTCGTCCTCGACCCTAATTTTTTATTGATATCGGTTGTGAACATCCGACCAGGTCACAGCGGGATATTCAACTAGATTCTGTTTCAGCTGCTTCGAAACCACCAAGCTTCGTTCATTCAGACCTTGAGTGAAGGCTTGTACTGCCCAATCGTCGGAGACTGGTGGTAGTTCCATTCGTTCCCATATGAAAGCAAGATACGAATTCTTGCAGCATCTCATTCTCTCTCTGCTTGATCTTGAAGACGTCAGATTTTCTTGTTGCTACTTTGATGGCACCGGCATGTGCCTTTATGAAAGAACCTGTCAGCATGGCAAATGAGTCTATAGAGTTAGGAGCTAGGTTGTGATACCACATCATGGCCCCTTTCGAGAGTGTTTCCCTGAACTTCTTTTGTCACGCCCCAAACCTTGGGAGGCATGGATGGCACCCGGTGCCGCACTGGCCCGAGCAAACCACTCTGTAACTATTTATTCCTTTTGTAACTATCATGGGCCCACATGGCCACTATTCGTAATGTACAATTGTAAATAGACAATATTGTATCACTGAACCATTTTTCTTAAAACATTAATATATATGTGTCGTCAAGGCCTCTGACATACTGTACAAAATGAACCTCTATCTACAAAACCTCTAATATTATTCGACATTAACTGGGATAGGGTACCGGCCTACCTATAAGTCTGTAGCAAAACTCTGACATGATGACTCATAGATTTTGTTGTACTCCGAATGAGGTGGAGTCTTACCGATCATTCATTGAATGCCAATCTCATTTACTATGAGGGCTCATCAAATTGATTATCTATACTTGCAGGCATGAATGCAATGTCCCCAAGAAAAGGACGTTAGTACGAATAATGTACTGAGTATGTAAGGTAGAACTGAAACATAACAATAAGTTAATATTTATTTAATGACATATAAGAATCAACCTGTAAGTCTGGATAACTCTGTAAATTATGAAATACTTATAGTATCATACATATGCATATGAATGTCATGTCGTGCATGGGTACAAGTGCTCATAACATCATCAAGCCTCTGAGGGCATCCCATCATATCATTTCTGTCACTGTGGGCAAATCAACAACGTATACCAGCTGATCAGGTGTTGGTGCGTATATAATGCCATTACCTTTTTCCCATATCCCATATACATATATATACGCGTATATAGCACCATAACATTATCACGCCTCTGAGGGCATCCCATCATATCATCTCGGCCACTATGGACAAATCATCAACGTATACGAGCTGATCAGGTGATGGTGCATATATAACACAATAACTTTTTCCCGTATCCCATATACATATAGATATACATATATACGCGTATATAACGCCATTTGTTCATAGGTTAATATACATGTATAAATAAATGCAATGCATGAGAAGTACGTTAATAAAACTTCTCGGAGCGTCATAAGACCATTATACCTTCGAGTAATATCATTTTACAGGAATAAATAACGTAGACATCCTTAACTGCTAAGAATAGAAACACTTATAAAATAGCATTATGTTTATGTATCATTACTTGGATCATGCCAAAATGAAGGAAGGGCTTAGACTTAACATACCTGAACCATGACAATCCCTCTTGCATGTTTCTCCTGAAACTCACGTCCTATGTGTTGCCTAATCTATTTTTGTGCAATGTTTGAGTCTGGATGTGATGCTATAAGATGCAAACTTGAGAATTCTTTTCTTAGTGATGTTCCTCTTAACCATGTCCTTCCAAAATCTTATATGAATACCATTTTTTCTAAAATGAGAAAGGAATACCTCTTATTGGTTTCCAAGTTTGGGAATCTCATGTTCTGAGTACTTGTTACGTAGCTACTATACTGGATCTTCAGGTTAAAGACTTTTACCAATATTTTTCCTCTGCGTGATACTATCACCAATGGCAGGGTGAGGTGTTGAGAACTATGGCTGGCTCAAGGGACTCTTATCCAGAACATAAGACTGTTATCTGTTTCCGGAATCATCGATTCAGTTTGCACCTGATAGTAACCTTGCTCACACAAACTTTAGCAGTAAATTTTAGATGTAGCCTTGTACTCATGCAACTCATCTACTTTCAATGATGAGGCAACTCAACGTTTATCTTCATTGTTGAAAGGCTAAAAAGAATCTGCTGAGTTAACAATAAAGATACAAATAACACACGCCTCATATCTCTAATATTGCCACCTATCACTCTTTATTAAGAGTCACCAATAGAATATGTGAGGGGGTGCCACATTAACGGAAGGTTGCTTAATCTTATCCCTTAACTATTAATTAATTAGGTAATGATTCGTTACCCGGTAATTAACCAATTACCCGGATAATTAAGAATTATTTCAAATTACTTAAAATTTTACTTATTTTTAGTACACTTTATACACCATACTATTACGGTCATGTGGTACCATGTAAAATAAATTCATACACTATTATTTCATTAAAACATCTATATAAAAATACATATATTTTTTTCAACTTATAATTTTCTTAAACTCATATAAAGAGTATAAATTTTTGTCTACTTAATTCTTAAAATGGTAAAAAGATAACCTTATTTTCTTGTGCAAAAATAATTTATATCTTTACAATAAAGAAAATCTCATAAGCTTTCTCTTATTTTGTGCATAATTAAAAGTAGTAATATTAATAACTATATAAAATTATTTTATTTTTTTCAAACTATTTTACAAAAATATTCCACTTAAAATATCATATCCAACGCATATAACGGTATTAATGTTGTTAAACTTATGGGGTGTAACATCTTTAGTAAGACGGACTCGATCTCATCGTCCTTTAGGTCGTTGCCCTTTACTGCACAGGTGTAAGCAGTAACGTGCTCATTGGGGTCTGAGGTTCCATTGTATTTCGGAAGGTCTGGCATTCTGAACTTCTTTGGAATGGGTTTTGGAGCCGCTTCCTCTGGGAACGGCCTTTGTATGAACTTCTTCGAATACACACCTTTCCGGATCGGGGGTGCGCCTGAAATTTCGTCGACCCTGGAGTTGTAGGTCTCTACCTTTTTGTCATTGGCTTCTATCTTCTTCTTGCCCGACTCGATCCTCTTTGTGAGATCCTCGAGCATCTTTACAATAGAGGGGTCGGCTACCGACCCGTTGTTGCTTGATCTCTCCGGTACCTGCTCGGCTGGGGGAGCCGTCCCTGGCACTACCGTGCTGGGCGTTTTCTGGTAACTTTGAAGTTGAGCAATCACTAGTTGTTGTGTCTGCAACATTTCAAAAAAAATAACGTGAAGGCTAACCTCCCGTTCTTCCCTAACCGGGGTTTCCTGAGCTTCTTGTTGGTCTCCTCGATGCACACTCCTGTTAGTGTGGGAGCTTACATCGACGTGTTGAGCATCTCGTGAGACCGCGTCCACATGAATCGGTTCTGGTGTGTTCTCAGGGTTTCGTGGTGGTACATCAACACCTGGAACATCCACACCATTTTCTCCGTGGTTCTCAAGATTGTTGTTCACTGAGTCAGATATTTTGACCTGAAATCAAAGATCTTGGGCAAGAAAAAGTGTGAAAGATAACTTGCGTTATGTAGTTAAACCAGCAAGAAAATAATCACAATTATTTTTAGCCCCACGGTGGGCGCCAAACTATTTACCGTAAAATGGTAATAACAATTAAATTTGATTTAGTGGTTCTAAAAATACGTGATCTATTTTATGCTAGTTGTTAAGCAGTTGATACTATGTGAAAGACTTAGAAACGAGATAAGAGCTTAAGAGCAAGATGATAACCAGACCAAAAAGTTAACAATCGGGGTCTCAAGCTTGCCTATTTGAGGGCGTCGGGGTCGAGTCTGAAGCTCGGATGGGAGCTGTTGAGGGTGGTTGATGGAGACTAATAGTTATAAATGACTCAATAATGGCACTTTATGACCAATAATAAGCTATAAATGATGAACTTTAAGTAGAACACAATAAATACGAGCAATAGATGAAGCAAGGAGATCAAGAAAATATGTTAGAGAGCAGAGAGAATGTTCTTGAGTTTTCATATTGAGAAACAGATGTTTACAAAATGACAAAGATCCCCTTTATATATGGGGAGGCATCCCAACATAGTACAGATACGTTTATTACAAAGATATGGAGATGGGGCAGCTAGTTAATGCCATGATGCGGGCTCAAACTAGCCTGATAGACTTTGTCGGCTCCAGCTGCACGCCTTGGGAACTCCCCATTTTCTCTCCGTAATCGTTGGTTTGTACTGCTCCGCGGTCGAGCGCCGAGTAAGGCTGTATTGTGGGTCGGGCCCAGCCTAGAACCACCCCGGGACCGCGAGACCGCGGGCCAAACGGGCCAGTTCAAATGGGCCGGTCCCAAACGGTCCTAGGAGCCCACTGTGGGCCAGTCCTCCAGGTTTAGACTGCGAGCCCGGGACCGACTGGCGGGCCTGGGCCGGTTCAACCGGGCCTAACGGACCCAATGACTATTTTTCAAAAAAAAAAACTTAAAATTGGCCAATGGTTGGAAGTTTAAAAACTAGCCGTTGGCCTGCCAATTTAGCCGTTTGGCTTTTTAAAAATAGCCATTTGACCCCCAAACTTTGCTTAAATCCCAAACGTTTTATAATTATACGTTTTCCCTATTCTCAACTATAAATACCCTCTCATTCTTTCCTTTTTACTTACAAAATCATCAATCTCTCTCTAATTTTCTTCTATAATTGCTTACTTTATTATTGGAATTTGTGAAAAATTATGAAGTTGGTGAATTGAAGTATTCAAGTCTTCAAGGATATACAATTTTCAAGAAGTTGTTCGTCAATTCAGTAAACTCGCTCCAACTCTTAAGCTTGAATATTATAATTTTGTTTGTTTTAGTTTGTAAAATTATAATTAATATGGTCTTTTCTTTGAAAAAAATGTTTGGTGGTAAGGGAAAATCTAAAATTGGTGAATCTAGTCACCAAGATACTACTCCTCTCGCGGCTTCCTGACCCAGACCTGTTACCCGTCCTCCTCCACATGTTATTCTTGATAGTGATAACCCTTTTTTTCAATTTACCGATAGTCAATTTTGCCATAATGTTGCACCAGGTCAACAATTAAATGATGAATATATGAATGCTCTTTATCCTAATCAAACTATCAATGAAAATGATGAGTAAAATGATGATTTAGATGAAACACAACCGGATTTAGATGATACACCTACTAGTCATGTTGTTAACCAAACTGATAATAATCCAAATGATATCCTGCCTGACCCTCCTGTTGTACCCTCTACTTTTAATAGACAACCTTCTAGACTGCCTGAAACATCTCTTGTTTGGTACTTTTTTACTCAAATAAGAGCTCAAAATAAGGCTAAGTGTAAAACTTATGGAGATTTGATGGTTCATAAATATATTGGAGACCATAGCGGTACGGGTAGTTTGACTAGACACATAAAGAAACACCTTAGAGATAAATCTAGATATCTTCAAATGCAAGCTGCACAAGAGGGGACAAGTGTAGGTACTGAACTAGGGTCAAATCTAGTTCAACCGGGAATTTACACTGTTACCGGTGGCATTTTATATTACGATCCAAATAAAAATCATGAAGAATTGACAAAAATGGTTACTGTTATGTGCTTACCCTATAGTTTTCCTTCTAACCCTCACTTTGTGCATTATATTAGAAGAGTTTTTAATCCTACTTATAAAGGATTGCCTCGCGCAACTGTAAAGAGCGATATTTATAAATATAAACATGAATATGAAAAATATGTGCGCTATTTATTTACTCATATAGATTGTCGTATTGCTATTACTACTGATATTGGTAGAAATGGAAATGACTATGATTATCTTACTGTAACCACTCATTGGATTGATGAGGAATGGAAAATGCAAAAGCGCATTATTGGTTATAGAATAATTAATTCACGTCACACAGGTAAGTTTATTGCTAACACAGTTGCAGATATTTGTAGATATTTTTGCATTAGAGATAAAATAATGCCAGTTTCAATGGATAATGCTTCTAGTACACTAATATTATAGGCTTGCTTACAACTACACCAAATCCTGCATTTACTAATATTTTTCATGTTAAATGTATTTGTCATATTTACCATTTAATCGTCGGTAATGGTATGAAAATTTTAATTGTGAAAATTGAAAAGGTTGAATGGTACATCGTACGTCACGGCATCACCCTTCGTGCTTTACACTCTTTCCTCACAATAGCAAACAATGCACGGCATCACCCTTCGTGCTTTAACACTCTTCCTCACCCAAACAACAATCACAAATAAAGGGGCAAGGGAGTAAACAAATAATGGTAGAAATCCCGGCAAGGGAACAATATCAAGAAATCTCAACATCCCGGTAAGGGAGATAATCAACAAAGCAACAAACATCCTGGCAAGGGAACAATTCAGTAACTCTTTCTCTTTCTTTCACTTCTTACTTTATAACTCTCTTTACCACTTGAGTCAATGCTCCAAAGGGTTCAATTATCTCATATTCTTTCACAATTCGTATTATAACTCGAGCCATTGCTCGCCGAAGTTCGATGATCACAATTTCTTTCACATTCTTTTTACAACATATAGAAATCATCATTAAGGAATGAAGGATACAACAAAAATCAGAATATCCGCAATATAAAGACTCACGGTCATACTAGACACCAACGTATAGATACTCGTCACCATGCCAATACGTCGTACTCGACAATTAGCACGTAGCAAATAAGACTCAACTCTTAATCCCTCAAGCTAAGGTTAGACCAAACACGTACCTCGAAGCTTTGAACACCACTCAAGCCTCAATTATAGCTTTACCCCCTTGATTCTACCACCAATCCGCTCGAATCTAGTCACAAGTTACTTAATTACATCAATAAGTGCTAAATGAATCAACCCCAATGCATGAAAATGAGTTTTCCCAAAGTTTTCCCAAAAAGTCAAAATCACCCCGGGCCCACGTGGTCGAAACCCGAAGTTCGGACCAAAACCCGATTACCCATTCCCCCACTAATCCAAATGTATAATTTGTTTTGAAATCGGACCTCAAATTGAGGTCCAAATCCCCAATTTTTGGAAAACCTAGGTTCTACTCAAAACACCCAATTTACCCCATGAAAATCTTTGATTATAAGTTGAAATCATGTTAAAAGATATTAATGATTGAAGAAAACTAGTTAAAAATGACTTACAATTGATTTGGAGAAGAAAGGTTGTTTGAAAAATCGCCTCTTATGTTTTTGGGGTTTTGAAAAGTGAAAAATAACTGAAAATCCCATCTATTTATACCCCTCTCAGACCCTCACCGCGGACCGCATAAAAAGGACTGCGGCCGCACAGGCCTCCTTGAAGACCTGCAGTTCAGCACCCTGTGCGGACCGCACAATGGCAACTGCGGCCGCACAGCCTCCATCGTGCCCCGCACAAAGGTGACCGCAGCCGCACTGGCCCCTCCGCGGTCGCACGCGATTTCTTGCGGACCGCACTAAAGGGTTCAGAGGCCTGCAACTTCCTGAACCTGCAACATCAGACTTTCTAAGCCTATGGCATCCCGGAACCTACTCAAACTCACCCGAGCCCTCGAAACTCCAACCCAAGTATACACACAACCTCAAAAATATCCTACGGACATATTCGTGTAATCAAATTACCAAAATAACATCACGGGCGTCGAATTAAACCTCGAGATCAATGAAATTTCTCAAAACCTTTTTAAACATCACATTTCTCAATTAAGGTCCGGATCACGTCAAACGACGTCCATTTTTAACCAAATTTCATAGGAATGACTCAAGTCATATGTAAGACCTGTACCGGGCACCGGAACCAAAATACAGGCCCGATACCAACTCGTTCTAATCAAAATTTCATTTCAATTTCCTTAGACATTTTCAGAAAAATAATTTTCTTAAAAAAAAATTCACTTCTCGGACTAGGGACCTCGGATTCTGATTCCGGGCATACGCCCGAGTCACATATTTTCCTACGGACCCTCTAGGACCGTCAAATCACGGGTTCGGGTCCGTTTACCCAAAATGTTGACCGAAGTCAAATTTATTCATTTTAATATCAAAACTAAGCATTTTTAATTTCATATTTAAGCTTTCCGGCTATGCGCCCGGACTGTGCACGCAAATCGAGATGACTTTAAATGAAGTTTTCAAGGCCTTGGAAGCACATAATGGGTAAGAAAATAGGTAATGACCCTTTGGGTCGTCACAGTATGGAAGAATCTATTCTTTTACCCAAGCAAGGGGCCTGTCTAAATCTAATACATACTCTTATTGAGCCCATATGTCTAGCTGTTCTAACTGTGAAAGAGAACGCCCTTTTAACAACTTCAACGGGCTTTAGTATCACAACTGGCTAGACGGAGCCACTAAGGCAAAGCCAATAAGAGTAGTACTAGATTCGACTGTACCACCATCTCGGAACCAAGCCAAGAATTCTTTTATATTTTGATAGAGTGTGGATCTTTCATGGTTAATATGAAATAGAAGTTAGTCATTCAACATAGATATGAATATATTTAGTCGGACATAGTCACGGATGGAGAGAAATGAAGTATAAAATAAAATAAATACCTTTTAAGACCGGGACGCAAGGCCTGAAGATGACGAACTGGAAATCTTTATTTACTTCAAGTGAATAACTACAATATAGAGAGAGATTTACAGTAGAGAGGGACTTATTGAAGAAAGAGAGGGGGTTTCTTCCGATCTCTCTCCAAATGAGAGAAGGCTTCTACTTATAGAAAAAATAAAAAACATAAAGAATCTATGTACAGTAAAGTGGGTCCATTATGTGAGTCCCTTACACAGTGTATTTACTATGTATACATGTATTTACTGTGTATAAACAATATATCTACTATGTATACAGTGTATCTACTGTGTATACAGTGTATCTACTATTGTAGTGGGGTTCTTAGTAGCTTTTCTGTTGATCACAACCCTCTTTCGTCTAACCTTTTCATCTGTTGGATGAAATCTTCCGCCTTGTATATGGCTTTACCAGATAATATTTCTTCTGGTTGCATAGGCTGGAGTCATCTTCCGCGATATCCTCGCCGCTTGTTTCACTTCGTATTGAAGTGTCAGATCTCTCATATTGATTTAGAGACTGAATTAAATTTCTTTTTACTTCTTCTAAATATTAATTTATAATTTTATTTTTGTCTCCTTCTTGCACTAAGGTCCTTCTAGCAATGTGTTTGACCGAATTATCATCGATCATCTTCTTCTGAGGACTGGTTGAATATTCTTGGATTTTTACTTAAATGGAATCCAAGAGTTCTTGCCCGTATAATACTTTAGTTTTGGGATCTGTCTTCATCAACTTGTCCCAAAAATTATTGTAAAATATCCTGTATAAGCATGAAATTTGTTCTTCGATAAATCCCAATTCTGGAGTCCATTTATGAATCCATGGTATAGAGAATTCAATAACAAAGTATACTTTGTCAATCCTTTCTAGGTGACAGATATGATCAGTGTTATATAATTTGTTCAAATCTGGTGAAACCTTAGCCCATTCTTTGTATAACCCAAGAAAAGGATCAGGCAAAGTTTTTATTGTTGGACCATGGTATAACCACCAATTTAGGAACCAATTAGGAATTGGTCCTGCAAATATCTTTGCACATACCTTTATAAACCAAGTATGTTTATGTCTTTCATTGTTGTAATAAAGCACTTTATCAAAGGCTTGGATATAATCCTAGTTCGTAAAGTTCATCAAAGATTTATTAAGGCTTATCTGCCTTTCTTTCATCGTGGAAATTCCCCAATCTTCAACAGATATAATCTTAAATAATAATCTTTGAGAAGTTATAAACATTCTCATTGGTGTTATAACCAGAGAAGTGCTGAAATTCTGCACTGCCTGTACTAGTGAGAATAGTCTCATAATACGAACGGGTTTTGTATGACTCACCCGGATAGTATAATCCATTAATCAAATATTTTTGGAATATTTTCCATGGCTCATTTTTTCTCTGAATCTCAGAGTTTTCCAAAAGAAATATCATTTCTTTGTTTGCTAGCTTTTCATAGGACTTGATATCATCAGTGTCCTCTTCTTTAGCAACTGAAGCAAATGTATCACTTTGCTTTTTAGCGGCTAAATACGCCTGCAGATGACCGTATAACGGACTATCTTCTGGAATATCTTCTAGATGAATGGAAGGTGTTGACGAAGTTTCTCCTTTAAGAGGAACCTTTGAGCTAATCAAGCTTCTCTTTCCCATTTGTATTACTGGGGAATTAGATGAGGATCCATATGACGATCCTTGAGAATATGATCTTCCTGAGGAGGAGGATGATCTTCCTCCTTTTCCTCTACCTCTGCCTTTGGCCCACTAAGGGTCCATTCTGCACATATAATAATTCATTTTACTCAGAGAATTAATAATGCCTGATTTCTTCAGAATAATCATGGATTGAAAATTCATCTTCAACCATACTATCAATGATTCTTTCAATTATGAGACCTTGTAAGTCTCTATTAAACTTAACCACCTTTAAAATAGTGATTAACAATTCTTTATCTAGAAAAGTTGTGTAGAAATTCATAATCAATTTAAGTATTCACGGGATAAGAAATCTGGAAGAGAATCATCAATTCCCCTTTTATATAGAATTTCAAAATCAAAAGGCGCTAGTTGAGCCTGCCATCTAGAAAATATTAATTTTGAAGCATCATGTTTAAAATCTTTGTCAAACATATACTTAACAGATTGAGCATCAGTTTTTATCAAAAAAAATTTGATTATATAAATCGTCTTGAAATTTCACACATTTAACAATAGTCAACATTTCATGATGAAGAGTAGTATATCTCTTCTGGGCTTCAGTCCATTTGCCAGAGTGAAATCTTATTAGATATTCACAATTGTTGCTGGGATTTACTTGTTTCAAAATCCCATCGTAGCCAATATTGGACGCATCTGTCTCAATAATTTTCTGTCGTGCAGGATTAGCAAGAGTTAAGCAATGTAGAGACTTAACACGTTGCTTAATAGTTTTGACTAACATAGTATGACTGTCAGTCCACGATTGTTTATAGCCCTTTTTTAGTCTATCGTATAAAGGGGCTAAATCTTGAGATAGACTCTTACAGAAAGGGGATATGTAATTAAGACTTCCCAAAAATCTTTGTAATTGAGTCTTATCAGTAATAATATCAGGAAATTTTGATGCAAAGTTAATTGATCTTTGAATAGGAGTAATTTTTCCCTGGCAAATTTTATGGCCTAAAAATCGAATGTCAGTTTGGAATAAACTCATTTTTTGTTTAGAAATAACTAAACCATTTTGTATAATAGTTTTTTTAAAAATATCAAGATGCTTAATATACATCTCAAAGGTTTTAGAAAACACCAAAATATCATCAATATAAATGATGATAAAATCCAAGTAAGGATTAAAAATATCATTCATTATTTTCTGAAATTCAGAAGGAGCGTTTTTCAAACCAAATGGCATGACATTCAATTCATTTTGACCAAATGGAACATTGAAAGCAGTTCTATAAGTATGCTCTTTAAAAATTTGAATTTGCCAATATCCAGATTTTAAACCAAATTTTGAAAATATATTGGCATCATGTAATCTAGATAACAAATCCCTTTTTGTTGGGGATAGGATACCTAATTCATTTCAAATATTTATTTAGAGGTTTATAATTTATGACTAATCTAGGAACGCCACGTTCCTTCTCTGAAGCATTGTTTACATAAAATGCAGAACAAGACCAAGGAGATTTTGAAGGTTTTATCAAACCCTTTTGTAACAAATTATCAATTTTCTTTTTGCAGAATTCGACCAATTCAGCGTTCATCTGGAAAGGTCGAGATTTAGTGGGAATATCATCCTCAGAGAAGTTTTTTTCGCAAGGAAGAGTGACAATATGCCTTTTCCGATACAAAAGGCCCTAGGATGATCGGCACAGATATCAACAATCATTTGTTCAACAATCAATTTAATCTTTTGCTGAACTTTAGCAGATTGTAAAGTATCGAATATATTCATACTCAATACTTCTAACTGCAAGGAATCAATATGTCTCTGCTTCATATTAATCAGAGTATTAATATCTCTAGTTATGGGATCTGTAATAAAAGAATAACTTATCCTTTTATCCTGATAAGTAGCAGTAAAACCTTTCGAGTCTATGCTAGTAAAAGGATAAATAGCATTAATAAAAGGGGTTCCAAGTATAATATGAGGGTATAACTGATTTTTTACCAAAAAGAAGAAGTGAGGAATACAGACCTTATTTTGGCAAATATGAGTATTCGGTAGTTTATACTTTATATCTAAAGGATGACCAGAAGCAGATTTAACCAAATAAGTGGTTTTCTGAAAATATTTAGTGGGTATTAGCCCTTCCTTAATGCAGCTTACATCAGCTCCACTATCAATCATGGCTATACCAGTTATAGAAAAATTATTATCAATCAAAATAGTACATTTAATGTACCATTTATTTGAAGTAACAATTTGCATCATACCTAAAAACATGTCAGGATTTTCATTAGTCGGATTTTTACTATCATAGAAATCAGAAATTTCTTTTCCTTTGTCAGTTGAAAATTCAGAAATTCCTTTAGTCGAAAAATCAATTAGAGAATTATTTTTCTCAATTTGAGTAATCCGGTGATCACAAATCATTTGATTTTGTTTAAGAGACTTAATATCTCTTTTCAATTTTTCAATTTTGACTTTTAAGTCATCAAAAGAAGCATCTCTGCTTGGCGTATTGGTCTTATGAAGACGTTTATTAATTTCAGACAAAGTATAAGGCGCAGAATATTCAAATTCGTTCTTTTATTTTTTAAAAGGTTTTGAACTACTAGAACTTGAACTTGCAGCCAAATTAATAATTTTTTCACGAAGTTTTTCATCAGTAACTTCTTTTAAAAGATCTATTACATTATCAGATGTAATAGTTTTCATATTCAAATCCTGAAATTGAGATTTTAATTTGTAAAATCATAATCATCACAGGTACAAGTATCACCTTTACAAGCAGTACACATATTATCAATATTTTTATCACTATCAAATAAATCAAGTAAATCAACTTCAGCTTCAGAATCAGTCTCAGAATTATAATCAGATTCTAATCCAGAAGTTTATAACAAACTATAAACCTTATCACGTAACTCGTCTTCTAGTTCTAAAGTTTTCAGCTTTTGAAGCTTACAATTTGGGGCTATATGACCAAATTTCCCCCATTTGTAGCACTTAATGTCAGCAAAATCTCGCTTAGACCTATTATTCGTAAATCTAGTAGTCCTACGATGGGTTTTTCTAGAATCACTCTATTCTTTGGATCTATATCTAGATCTCTTTTTCTTATAAGGGTTATCAGGGTTAGGATATCTATAATATCTATTTTTCTTTTTCCTACTCTGGCTGGAAGTTTCGGGTAGACCGAACTAGGTACAGAAATCTCCGAATTGAGATCTCTCTTTAAGCTTATCTATCTTAAGCTGTCTAGATAGTTTTAGCTCATTACACAAGTTTAATCCTTCTTGTGTACAAACTACTATAAGTTTGCCATAGGTATAATTCTTATATGGAATTTCACCGTAACTACCCCTTAATACTTTTCTTACTCTCTCAGCGAATAAGGAGGGAAGGTCATCTATAAACTTAGCTTTTCAATGCTCATATTTATTTTCGGGTAATTCCATAACCCTAATCATAAAGGTATCTTTGTACTATCTAAATTCACTAAGGGTCTTACATCTAAGCCCATTTAGCAGAGTACGGATAGTCTCGTGCTGATTGGTAAATCTACCATTGAAATGTTCTAGAATTGTAAGGACAAGGGTATAAACAACATCTTCTCTATTTTTCACTAGAGTCATGCCTAAGTTATCAACTCCCTCGTCAGTGGCTATTGCATTAATAACCAAAGCCTTTTCCTCAGTGGATAAATAGTTATCCCACCAGCCACGAAGTTGGTCAGTAAAACCTGCAATAATCATTTTGCAAATAGTTCTATCTGTATTTTTAATACTTTTACAGATAGTTGCGTACATAAGCATTCTATGTACAAGAATAGTTAACTGTCTATCAGTTAAACCATCAAGTTCCATTCATAAATTTCGGAACCGCTATAAGACGTATTAGTCTGATTCCAATCGCGTTCCTCTATTAACACATCTTGAGGAGTAGGACGGGAATAATAGTAAGTTTGCATTTTGGGTTTGCCAGCATACTTACTATTCGGTTTAATTAAACTCTTGAGTTTATTAAACTCTAACCATGTTTCATTTTTATAATAAGAAATAGTCTCAATTTTATCAGCAATTTTTTTTTTATAAATCAACTGGTTTGATACTTAAACCAGAAAGCTTTTTATCAAGAAGTTCTTCTAAATCATTAAAATATTTAAATTTAAAATCCTGAATCTCAGGAGGTGTTTGAACATGAGTAAGAACAGTTTGAGCATCTGATTTATTTCCTAAAGCGGAGGCAATATCAGTTGTCTTTTTGTTAGTACTCATTTCTTTTATCAAAACAGTCAATTCATCAAGTTTTTTGCAAAGAGAACTGATATGTTCACCCAAAATTTTTACATATAACCCCAAATAATTATTTTGAGAAATCAATTATTAATTTCAGCGATGCTGACTGCTGCAACATTTTCATCAATAAATTTTTGGAAGGCAGAAAACGTGATACCAGCATTATTAGGTAGAATAAAAGGTGCTTGAGGAGGGTATATAGCTTTAACAATATTACCACTCCCATCTTTATAAGATTTTTCTAAAATCTTTATATAAAGCGGTAAATAAGTTGTTATAAACCACAGAACAAAATATATATTTTGATTATACAAAGCACAAGTTTCATAAAACTCTTGAGAAATATTATTTAAATCATCTTTGCTATAAGCGTCGAAAAACCAAGTTTTAAACTGCTTTCATGTATCACTAAAAAAAAAATTTTGAATATATTTTCTTGCCTGTGACCCTGGGCTAAAATCAATTTAGTGTGAAATCACTAAGTATCATTGGGGTTGAAATTCATTTCGGATACAGAAGGAATATCCTTATTAGAAACATTATCATTATCCTGAACAATATTTGTTTGAGGGTTAACTTTAACCCTTTCAACCGACTTACCACTAATTTTTGTAAAAATAGTGTGTAAGGAGGCTGCACGATTTCGGGCTGGTCCATAGACTGGTTCAACAGGAGAAATATGTTGAATAGCAGGTAAGAGTCTATGATTAGAAAACGAATGTCTATTATAAATAGTAGACTTATCATCAAATTGAATACAAATCCTACCATCCGGATTTTGAGTAACATGCGAAAATTCACTGTTTGACAAGTTGTTAGTGATCTGACTTGGGGATATAACCGAATTTAAAGTCCAAGTAGTTGGGAAATTAATTTCTTCCCACATAATAGGTCTCTTTGTGGTGACCTTAGACTTCGCAAAATTGGTTTCCACCAGTATAGTCTGATCTGATGTATCGTATTATTTACATATAAATTATTCAAAGTGGACAATAATTTGAAATAGATTCTATAAGATGAACATATAAGTTCAGAACCAGACGCATAATTATAACCATGCTTTTTCACATTTAACGTCAATGAATCGAGTACATTAATATTAGAAAGAGATAATTGCAGATTGAGTTGAGTATTAAAATATACTGGACCATAGGCCACAGTAGATTCAATCAAACCCATCAGAGACTCTCGGAAATTCAAATTTCTAGCATCTCTAAGAGCTGCTAAAAATGTCTCTAGTAACCGTTTAAGGGTTAATGGTTTGAAAGCAATCTGAACCATACCTATATGCAGGTAATTGTAATGATGTTTATATAAATCAATATCATGTTTATTTAATAAACGAATAATCTGTTCAGATGAATTTAAGGCTAAAAACTGTTCACTTGTCTTTATCAATATAATCATAAATGGTTTTAAGAGAAACTTTAGGAATCGTCTATTTGTTTAACAAATCAAGGTTTTGAGGTATATCTACCTCTTCAAGTATGGTACATTTAGTACTTGTTTCTCCCAGATCCATTCCAACAGCTTCATATCTATGTTGAATAGTTCAGCTCTATTACATAGTTACCAAGAAAGTTCCTAGGCTCTGATACCATAATCACCAGGATCTAATTGGCGGGCGGTAGTCCGCACGGCCATCCAGATCTAGCTGTTTAGTACCTATATATATATATATATATATAATTTACAAGAAATTGCCTTACATAAAAAAATTCAAAAATAAAAATAGTCCGGAACACTGAGGCCTGTGGGCCCAGCCCATTTAGCCCGGGACCATGTGGGCTTAGGCCCACAGTGGGCCGGTTCCACCCTCTAGGACCGTTAAGCCCGAGACCTTTTGGCCCAGCCCGTTTAGCCCATTTAGGCCCGGGCCCGACCCATAATACAGCCTTAGCGCCGAGGCCCTCGAGGGATGAAACTCGACTGTGGTTTCGAACCTTCGAGGCGTCGTAACGATAGAAAATTGAACCTTCCGATTTTATCGTATGCAATCATCCAAATCCAAGCTACCAAACTCAAATTTTGATAAAAATTGCCAAACCTTCGTTTTTGAAATTTTATATTTTGCCCAAATAATTCCTTCTTCGTGACGCGGTCAAACCCTCTCATTAAATCCACTGGCCAAACTTTCCCCTTCGCGAACACGACTGACCACTCGCGAACGCATAGGTTCCACTGCCTACTGCTTCGTGAATGCGGTCACACTACGCGAATGCGTATAACAAATCTTTGGGGGTCCCCAGCTGCTCCATTTCCTCTACGCGAACGCGATGTCCTTCACGTGTTCCCGATGCACTGACGATCAAACCTGTGTGAATGTATCCCTATCTTCGCGAATGCGAAGAACATCCCAGATGCCTCACGCGAACGCGAGACCTCTCTCGCGAACTCGACGAAGTAAAGCCTGCAATAGAAATACCAGATTTTTTGTAATTTTCCCCTCCAAAAATGATCCGTTGAGCATCCGAAGCACAAGCCTCCAGAACCTCAACCAAACATACCAACAAGTCCTAAAACACCATACGAACTTAGTCGATCCCTCAAATCACATCAAACAACGCTAAAAACACGAAACACCCTCCAATCCAAACTTAATGAACTTGAAACTTCAAATTTCCACAACTGATGCCAAGGTGTAAGAGCCACTACTGCCAACCCACATAAAAGGTCTCATCGACCCAAGGCGTAAGAGCCATTGTCGCCAGCCTATAGAAATGGTCATACCGACCCAACGCATAAGAGCCTAAGGGCCAGCTCTAAATTCAAAAACTTGAGGGTCGAATGAGCTCGAGTTGAAACCCGATTCGGAGACTCAACCCAAAAAAGTTAACTAAATATGCCTAAGAGCAAAAGCGTAAGAGCCATTGTCGCCACCACTAAAATCGAAGGTTGCACTGACCAAACGCGTAAGAGCCACTGTCGCTAGTGCTAAAACCGAAGGTCGCACCGACCCGGTGCATAAGAGCCTAAGGTCCAGCTTGAAATTCAAAAAACTTGAGGGTCGAATGAGCTCAAGTCGATACCTGACTCGGAGGTTGAACCCAAATCAGTTGACTAGACACGCCTAAGAACACAAGCATAAGAGATCCAACGCCGGATTATGCTAAAAGGTCATATCGACCAAGCGCGTAAGAGCCTACGAGCCAGCCTAATGAGCCCCAGGTCCATACCACGAATCTAAGGATTCCTATAACCTCAAAGACCATTTCATCTGGCAAAAATCAAGGCAAAGAGAAACGCAAGAGAAACAAAACTGCAAGGTTTCTTTTTTATACATATATGCGAAAAAATACTAGTTCCATTTACAACAAACTTCAAAAATACTACGTACGAAATCAGAAAAGGAAATCTACGTCCCCCTTGGGGACTATGGCACATCGGCCTCATCCTCGCTATCCTCGGCGCCAGACAGAAGTGACTTAACGCCACGTTCATCTGCCCTCGCCCGCTTCACCTCTTCCGAGAGGTCAAAGCCCCTAGCATGGATCTCCTCAAAGTTTTCCCTTCGAGACTTGCACCGAGCATATTCCTTGCTCCTACCCTCGTGGTCAAGAGTCCTTCTCAACTCAGCTTGAGCGTTGGCAGCGTCCTTCAAATAGACCACCACTTTCTGATCAGCCTTAGTTCGGCTTATTACAGCTTTAGCTCGGGCATCCACAACCTCGGCCTTTATCTTCAAAAGCTCAGATTCGGGCTTCGTTATCATATCCGTTCGTACCAAGCTATTACCACGAGCTAAGTGAAGTTGAACCTCAAGGGCGGAAGCTTTAGCCAGAGCAAACTTCTCCACCGAGGCCTAAGCATCCGCCTGGGACTTTAACTCATCATACTCATGCTTGGCTTGGCCAACATCGTTCCGAAGGTGCTCCAGATCCTCCGTCTTTTTCTGCAATTGAAATAAACGAAACATTAGCCTCAGGAGCTAGAAGGAGGAACACACACTCACTTGGAACAAAAACTACCTGCTCCTTCAAGTAGCTCTCATAATTCAAGCCCTGACTCACCTTATATCATAAGTGTGCCAACTCGACTTCCCTTTCATCGTAAAGGAGCCTAAGGGATTTCTCCTCATCCAGAGCTTTCCGCAGCCTGGCCTCACGGTGAAGCAGCTCGGACTTAAGCTTATCGAAGGCCTGCAAAAGAAAACTCAATAAGGAAGGAAAGGCACGAAACTCGAAAGCCTGTGCCAAAACTCACCACGGAGTGAAGCCGTTGGGCTTCCTCGAAGGTCGAGTGCACATCTGCTAACCTAGCTCCCTTAGCTCCGTAAGAATCGACCCTGGTCGAGGCACGGTCGCTCGGTGCATACAACCTCAGATCTCAAGAATCCCTCGAAGTACCTTCGACGGGAAAAGAAGATGGCAGTAGAGGAGAAATCGCCTTTCCAAAACCAGAAATCACAGGCGAAGCAGGCTAAGTCGATACATCCTCTCCGAGCCCCCGATCTGGGTTCATCTTACTTTGAGCATCGTCGCCCTGCAAAGGCATTTCTTGCTTTTTGTTACTATTATCATCCCTCAGTCCTGAAGCTAGCGGTCTTTCTCCCTCTCCTAAAAGGAACGACCTCGCTGTAAGGGGATCCCCAATGCCTACGATGGCAGAGGTAGTACAAAGAAAGTAAAAGCACTCTTCCGAGAGAAGGGGGTAGCAAATCACATATCACACACCGTGGTGTTTTACCTCCCACCTATCCTTAGATAAAGCTCACCACTTATGCTCATTGAAAGTTGAGTGGGTCGCCAACTTCTGAACCCAATCTGGCAGATCAGGAACCTCGCCCGACATCCACAAAATCGCTGCAGAAAAAGAAAGAAGGCACATTTACAAAGCTAGCCTTAACCATAAACAAAACTAAGAAGGCACGAGTGTACCACTTATGTGTAAAATTCCATTTCTCAAGAAATGGCAGAAACTCCACTGGAATAGTACTAACAGTCGGTATCCGGACGAATCGGCTCATCTACCCCCGATATTCGTCCTCTTCATCGTTAACAATGAAAGGCGTAGTGGATCGGCATTGCAGGGTCAACAGGCCTCAATGATGAAAGGGCCAGTACAGCCTGATAAGATGACTAAGCGTAAATTCAAGCCCTGCCTTCTCCACAAAGAACCTCATCATCAACACTATCCGCCAAAATGATGGGTGAATCTGCGCCAAGGTAACCTGACACTTTCGACAGAAGTCAAGCACAACTCTATCAATGGGGCCACGTGAAAGGATACGTGTACACATTCAAAAAACCCTCGGCATGGTCCGTGATACTCTCATCTGGGGAAGGTACCTGCAGTACTACCTTTTCCCCCCATCCGCAGTCTTTCCTCACCAACTCAAGGTGCCCCTCTCCTATCGAAGAAGTAAACTTCAAGGTATGCTCCCGTTGATCCTGAGCATCGGGGTACTTTTCTGATGAGACGTCTCCTCTCGAAACAAAATGCCTTGAGTCAGGACCGCCTGGCATCAGCGACGCTCCGCCAACAAGGCAAGAACCAGAGGCGAAACTCTCTCCTCCCTACTGAACGGATCCTGATGTAGCAGTCATGACTGTAGCAAAATTAGAGAACTGGAGCAGGAATTTGGGCAAGAGCGTTATATCGAAATAATGGAAGGCCTAACGCAGGAGAAAAGGGTACTACTCAGGATGACAGAATCTCCAAAGGGCGGAGACAACCCTATATATAGAAACAGCGGCAACGATCCGCCTACCTCAAAGGCCGATTAAAAATACTGGTCGAAATCACTTTGGAAAGATGTCCCGGCGGGATCGCCTCGGTCACTTTGTAGCCGTGTCATACATTTGACGACGCCATGTGATGTTTTAGGATCGGAGACCCCCGCGCCAACCAATCCTCAAGATGGTACCCGATCTCGAGGACCTCCATAAAAAAGAAGTTAGGCTCCAAGAAGCCTTTGGCATCATCACAAGTCCTCGAGATGGTACCCGATCTCGAGAACCTCCATTAAAAAGAAGGCAGGCTCCAAGAAGCCATTAATATCACTACTAGTCCAAAGATGGTACCCGATCTCGAGGACCTCCATCAAAAAGAAATTAGGCTCCAGAAAGCCATTGGCATCATTGCAAGTCCCGAGATGGTACCCGATCTCGAGGACCTCCATCAAAAAGAAAACAAGCTCCAGGAGACCAATATCCTCACTATACGTCCCGAGACGGTACCCGATCTCGAGGACCTCCACCAAGAAGAAGACATGCTCCAAGGGGCCATTGATATCATTACAAGACTCGAGATGGTACTCGATCTTGGGGGCTTCTCTCAAGAAGAAAACAAGCGCTTAAACTCTACTCATATGGGCTTGGCCTCGGGGTATCATCTAAACCCGGATAGGCCCTCATCCGGGATCTATCTATAATGCCTTAAGGCTATCTACACTAAGTTCAAAACAAGTTTCCAGATGGCCCGAGTTTGAGAAAACCCCCGCTCGGGGATTGTTCTTGAAAGCCTAAAGGCAGTCTCTATTCTTGAGCTTCCGAGCGAATCCCCCCTCAAAATTTATGGCAGGGTCTACAGGCTAAGTCTCGGTCTGAGGGTTCGAAGCCCTACTCTCATTCAACTCGAAGTTAGAGTCCCGACGACCCGAGTTTATCAGTCCAACCTGGGCTCGGTCCAAGGAACAACAAAGGGTTCCACAGGGAGCCGTGTTAATGAATCAAAGGTCTGAAAAAATACTCACACCTGGGTTCGATATTTGCACCAATCGATGGAGTAATGCACTCAGATTCTTCACAAGCATAGATAAAGGGAAAATAGCGTACATCACAGACAAATTGAAGAAACATTTTTTATTCATAAACACTTGATTACAAAAGCCCACGAGGGGTCCTTACATATGATTATAAAAGCCCACGAGGGGTCCTTACACGGAAACAAAGAAGCAAAAATATACATATAGTAAAAGCCAAGAGCCTAATCTATTGTCGGGGGTACATCCTCGGCGGCAGCATCTTCAAGCACCACCTCCTCGGGGGTCTCATCTCGATTTTCAGAAATGGTATCTCCAAGGGAGAAGATGAAGAAGAGGAAAGTGAGAAGATGGAGAAGAGGAAAGCGAAGAAGCAGAAAAGGATGATAAAATGCCATAGCCCGCCAAAGAGCAAAGGCTTTTACCAGGCCAGGAAGATCACGGCCCGGTAGAAGACTTGGCGAGCGTCGACCTTACTTGCACGGCAACTTTGAGTCCACTTCTTGGGACATTCCGTTGTGCAAGTTACTGGCCAGAGGTGACACTTCACCCCATGAAAAGCAAAATGGATTAAGTGCCACACCAGGCTGGGGTAGGAAGGTGAGCGGTGGTGTATAGTCCAAACACCCTCGTGAGCAGCAGTGTATAGTCCAAATATCTTTCTAGGTCGGAAGAAATCGGCCCCCTATCTTATCATCTCGAGCCAACAACGAAAGTAGTAACAACAACAACAAGGACAAGTCAAAGTAATCTCGCTCGGCAAGGGAAAGCCCAAGAAAGGGCCGTGGCGTGGCTGAAAAGAACGCCTCCATGTAACCTTAAGGCCACGGGCCTTAAACATAAGGGATAATGACGGATGAGGATGAGGAGAAGAGAAGGGTGAAAGGCTAATCTGAGAACACTTGAATGAAGAATTGGTTCCATAAAGCTCCCATTTATAGAGAAAGGGTAGAGTAACCGATAGGAACAATCAATACCCTTTGAAAAACTTAAACGACGACGCCATCAATGTCCTTGAAAGACCTATCGGCAGGCGCAATCAATGCATTTTTGGGATTGAATCAACGACGATACTATCGCTTAGAAGGACGAGAATCGGCAGTACATTGAAAGGCGCTAAAAAGACGAGTCAGCAGGATGCCTCGGTTGTCACAAAGGCTTATGTCATAAGTATGACATCATCAATATAACAGTTATCGTGGAAAATTAGAAAAGATGGTTATCAAGGTCGTTTCTTATTGTTCTACTCTAAGAAACGCAAGGACTATCTGTATATGGTAAAATCGGAGGGTTCAATTTTCCATCATTACGATGCCTCAAAGGTTTGAAACCACTGTCAAGTTTCATCCCTCGAGGACCTTGGTGCTCGACCTCAGAGCAATACGGATCGACGGTTACAGAGACAAAATGGGGAGTTCCCAAGGCGTGCAGTTGGAGCCGACAAAGTCTGTCAGTCTAGTCTGAGCCTGCATCATGGCATTAACTAGCTGTCCCATATCCATATCTTTGTAATAAACATATCTGTACTATGTTGGGATGCCCCCCATATATAAAGGGGATCTTTGTCATTTTGTAAACATCTGTTTCTCAATATGAAAACTCAAGAACATTCTCTCTGCTCTCTAACATATTCTCTTGATCTCATTGCTTCATCTATTACTCGTATTTATTGTGTTCTACTTAAAGTTCATCATTTATAGTTTATTATGGGTCATAAAGTGCCATCATTGAGTCATTTATAACTGTTAGTCTCCATCGACCACCCTCGATAGCTCCCAACTAAGCTTCAGACTCGACCCTGAGGCCCTCAAATAAGCAAGCTCGAGGCCCTGATTGTTAAAATTTTGGTCTGGTTATCATCTTGCTCTTAAGCTCTTATCTCGTTTCTAAGTCTTTCACATAGCATCAACTGCTTAACAACTAGCATAAAAATAGATCACGTATTTTTAAAACCACTAAATCAAATTTAGTTGTTATTACCATTTTCACGGTAAACAATGAGATTTTGAGGGATTTTAAGAGACATCGATTTGCTAATGCTTCTACACTTGAATTTGGTTATATCCCACTAATCTATCATTAATTTCATCATATAATTTCTGATTTGGGTAGAAAATTTGGGGGAAATGGGAAGAAGTTATTTAACTAAGATTTTTGGTTTAGATTAAGATTTTGATATGAATTTGGATAATTTTGGTACAAGTGAACTCGTGAGTGAATGAGTGTTCATATTTTGTGACTTTTATCTGATTTTGAGACGTGAGCCCGGGGAGGCTTTTTGGGACGATTTTCTAATTTCTTGCTTAAGCCTTGATTTTATTAATTAGATTAGTTTCTTATAGTTATATTTATCATATGTAATTTCTTTTGGCTAAATTTGGACCATTCGGAGTCGGATATTCATGGGAAAGACATTGTTATCGATTGATAGAGCTTGGTTCGAGGTAAGTGGCTTGCCTAACCTTATGTGGGGGAATTCCCCTTAGGATTGATTTGGTATTGTTGTGATATGTGAGCATCGTATACGTGAAGTGACGACTGCATACTGAAGACGTCCAAATCCACCACTAAATAGTAAATGGACATGGTCGCATGCAATATAATTTACCCAACTATGAGTCGACATCGAATCCCACATAGAACAATATGTAGGCGATTAGGAATGTAAGAGAATTATCACTTGTTATGCAATGCCAAACACTTAGAATTGTTTTTAGAAAATGTTTATACCTAAATGCAAAAATGTAAACTACTCTAGAAAGCAAGTAAAATGATCAATGGTTACAAGTATGGATGTATTGGGAATTGCACTCAAGTAACGATCCAATGTATTTCACAATTTAACAAATATGAGCGAGTTTATGTTAATTAACCTTGGGTAATAATTCTATATTAGCTTCTTCCAAAGACTAACAAGACTTCCTAGTTAAATTATCCCTAAAACAATTAGAAGATTAAGCACACCCGATTATGGCTACAAGTAGTTCAATCCTATCCCTAGGTAGAATCTATAAAATGAGGGTTAAAGCCTCAAGTATTGGAATAAATACTATACACTTAGATATACAATACAAAGCAAGGAAATAAAGAAATGAGCATAAATGAGTAATAAATTCTCGACCAAAAGCTTCAAATCTTCAAAACTCAAGTGTGTGTGCAAGAACCCTAGCGTTCAAACTTGTTCTCTCTAGTCTAAGGACCGAAAATTAAGCCAAAATATATCTTACAAATGAGCTGGTTTGTGTATCAAATGGCTTGGGGTCAAAATTTTGAAATTCCAGACCTACCCAGATTTCCACCTCAGTTTTTGTGAATTGCTATCACATAAACAGGCCTACGTTCGCGTAGAGTATTGATGCAAAGCATAACGATCGCAAACCGGATCACGCATTCGCGTAGAACACCTGAGGATGTCACGACCCGGATTTTCCACCCTCGGGAGTCGTGATGGCGCCCTAGTAAAAGCTAGGCAAGCCAACCATTACAATTTTTTTTTCATTTTTAAATTCTTTATCAGTTGTGAATTAACACTTGCAAAATTAGCGGAAATAATAAAGCAGAAGAATGAAATGTAACAATTTAATATTAGTGTAAGCACGTGATTTTTGCTTTACGTGCAATCGCTCCAAAAGAAAATAAAAATAGTGACAAATGATTTCGCTGTACAATTGTTCGAGTTTTTCGTGACATGTGTTGTTAGTCATTTGTGGATCTGTCCATTTTGCATTTAATCATTAACAAACGAAATACAAAATATGTATGTCAGGGTGATTAAACCATAATTCGGTCAGTAAAAGAAAATTCAAAAAATATATATGTGCATCGTTCGTTCTAGGCTTTTAGTTAACTTACTTAAATATTTTTATGATAATTGTGTTAAAATGTTGCATTGTTGTTGGTTTTAATTTCATTATTTTATTATTTGCTATTTTTCATTTTTAAAAGGAAAAAATGAAATTAGAAAACAAAGAAAGGAGGGATTAAAATCGATTTGGGCCCAGAAAATGAAACAAAAAAGGCCCAAAACCGGCACTCAGACCCAGTCCAAATCCGGCCTGCCCAAACGTTGATTCAAACGACGCCAAATCAACGTCCTTATTAGAGCCGTTGATCTGACTCAAACAAACGGTCTTGATCAAGCTGCTCATTCAACCCCAAACGACGTCGTCTTAGGCATTTGATCTGAGCCGTTTAACCCCTTGATCCAACGGACCCCGGTTTTCCCCCCTAAACCTGTCCAGTTTTGACCCGATCCAGCCTTACCCGGCCTCACCCACTACCAAAATCCAAACGACACCGTCTTCCCCAAGTGGATAGATCCTGGCCATAGATCTCATTTGATCCGACGGCCAGGATCTAAACCCTTAGACCATATATAAACTCAACCCTTCACCCCACGCCCCCTATCCGAACCCCACCCTGCACTCGTCTCTTTCCCCAAGCTGAAACCCCCAAACCCTAGCAAGCCGCCCTGATATCCCTTTCACCAGAACCCGACGGCACGAACGCCGGTGATCACCTCCTGAACACCCTAAGACCCCCTCACTCTCCTGAACATGGATCTGCTATCCATTTGCCTCGAATCACTGTCCTTCGTCTCGAATCTTCATTTGAAGATTTGAGTCGAACCCGGACCTATGCCAAATTACCCCATCTTCATACCAGACACTCCCCTGACCCTCCTCGTGACCAAACCAAGCTTGGTTTGGTCCGAATCTACCCACAACTCCTAAAAAACTAGATTTGAAAATCCAGACCTTAGAACACATGCACCTGGGAAATCAGGCCGGTCTTGAAAGGGGTTTTGAGGTTTAATGGATCTTGACCAAGGTGTTCTCATGTGAGAACACCCTGGTTAAAATTTATTCAACCTCAAATGGTCAAAGCTAAGTCGGACTTGGGTCATTTCGGTTTAAACTTCCCCAGTAAGTGTCCTCTCTCCTTTTTAGTTTTGGTTAAGTTTGTCAGCATGATTTGTTGTTGTGAGTATTTGTTATTGTCTGTTACTTTTTCTGTTTTCTTCCACCTATAGCAAAGACCTTTTATTTGGTCGATTGATTTTCTATGTGTGTGTTCTGAATGTATCCTATGATAAGCATGTCCGATTAGGATAGTCGTCGCATGAATAGCTTATATAGGTTCCTAGTGATTGACCAAGTTGTCTGAAGCCCTTTAGGTCCCTGTATGTGTTTGTTTATTTGAACGACTGATTATTACCTGTTATAATTAGTATAGTCGACCTGATAAATGTCGTTGATTAATTTCCTACGACTGAATGTTCAAATATTCTAATATGTACAACCTCACTTGACTGAATGGACCTGTATTGTGATTTGAGTGTTGGACATTATTTATGAGTGCTAGTTTGTAACTACATTGTAAAAAAAAAATTAAAAGAATCAGGCTAGGGCAATTCTGAAATTGAACTTTCAGAAGTTCAAAGATGCCCTGACACTGCAATGGGCAGGGCAGTAATAATCAAGGGCCAACAAGGGTATTCTGGGGTGTTGAAAAGGACAAAACTATTAGTTTAAATGAGTTGACAAGTAGGGTACTAATTTGGGATTAAACTAATACCAATGGGGAACAAGACATAAGAGCATGGGAGTTTAAAATGAATACTAAAATGAACCCATAATTCTTGATTAAAGAAAAACCAGGCGAGGGGAACAAAGGGGGCTGGCATCAAAAGATGCTTAAGGATGGGTTTAATAGGTATGGGCAGACAGCAAGTTGCAGGATCCAGGCAGCTTGACTGCACTGGGTTATTAGCTTATAAATAAGCTGTTTCAGAACATAAAGAGGGGGGCTGAAAATTTTAGTCTTGAGGCTGGAACTTTTAGTTTGAAGAAAGGTCTAGCGAGTTTAAGAGAAAAACTGAAAAACATAAGGTAGTTTCCAAAAAACATTGTAACCAAACACTGTTTGAAAGTTGCACAAGAATTTATAGTGGTCGAGCTGTCTTGGCCAAGTTTGGTTGTTTGCACTGACTGAGCTGTTTGTGGTTGTTGAATTGGTAGTGTTGCTGCATTGAACACTCTGTTATTGCTGTTGTTTCTCTACTCTTTCCTGGGATTGCTCATTTGGTACTCGACTATCTGCTGGTTCTTTTTGTTCTGGGAAATATTGCCGGTTGTCTGTGAGCTGTGGAAAACACTTGGATTTTTGATTTGTTGTTGTGTTGTTGCTGTGTATCTGCTGTTGCTGTGTTTCACTGCATATTGCTTAGCTGATCATTCCTTTCTTCTTTGTCCTCCTTACCAGGTACACAATCGATACCACTAATGTAACTGAGAGTTTGAACATAAATGCAAAAGAGAGGACCTGCAGATTGTTTATATACACGTGGACTGTTGTGTTAAATGTCATGTAGTATATAGTAGTTACATTTTTGTTTGGATAATAGAAGTAGCCTACATGCTTAGTGTATCAATGCAGGTTAATGCATGCTAGTCATGTATGTGTGCTGTTAGGTGAAAAAACATTCCCAGTGTAATAAGTTGTACCTTTAGACTTAGTCTGAGGGTGTAATATATTCTCTAATGTAAGCCAAATAGGAAAACTATCCACTTTAGTTAAAATTCTTTCTCCTTTTGCCAGATTGTCCCATATAAATTGATAAACTCATTTCACAGAACAAAGAATCAGTCCTAGGCCTCAATCTCATGAAGGCCGAGCCCAAATCGAAACAAATCAGTTAGGCCCATATCGAAAAAGGGGGCCTAAGTCTGGCCATCTCGCATGAGCTAGGTTTGGGCCCATAATTTTCGGCTAGTTATCCATAATCGCAGTCACATTTTATTATTCTGTAAAAGCATTTTAAATCCTGTTATAAGTAAACTCGCAATCATGTAATTAATTAGGACTGTCTACCGTTTTCAATTGATAGAGACGAACACGACAAGAAACGTAGTTGCTATAGGATATCCTTTTAAAATAAGAACGAGATGAGCCTCGATGAAAATAAACAAAACACGCAGATGCGGGGCCCTTGTTAAATGTAAATCATTGAAGCATTTAGTTTCCCGGACGGGTTGTTTAGCAAATCTCACAACCTTCCTAAAATGACAACACGTTAGTCTCTTTAGGATACGCTTTAATAAACTTTACCTTCTTAAACTCGGGTGCACATTTATGTGACCCAAATCCAAATCTCGACGGATTCGAAATGCCTCTCTAATCACGGGTACATTGACTGTGACGTGGTTCGAGATGCATGTCCATGACGTTGCAAATTCATTAGAAATAAAGAACGAGGTGAGCCTCGCCAAATAAAAATACAAATTGCGGGGCCCTCAATAAATATTGCTTTAAAAATTGTTTAGGCTTCGGGATGGACCGTTTAGTAAAATTCCACGGTCCTACCCAAAATAAATACGCTAGTCGCTTTAGGCGCGCCTTTAATAATTTAATTTCCTTAAACTCGGGTGCACATTGATGTGACCCAAATCCAAATCTCAACGGAGTCAAAGTGTGTCGACGACCACGGGTACATTGATTGTAACGCGGTTCGAGATACATTTTCACAACGTTGCAATTCTTGATAAAAACAGTAAATGATAAAAGCGGTTAAAAGTTAAATTTTGCACATAAGTTCACACTTGTATAAAATCAGATAATCAAGCCGAATATAACAGTTGAGCGACCGTGCTAGAACCACGGAACTCGGGAATGCCTAACACCTTCTCCCGGGTTAACAGAATTCCTTATCCGGATTTCTGGTACGCAGACTGTAATATGGAGTCATTCTTTTCCTCGATTCGGGATTAAAATTGGTGACTTGGGACACCCTAAATCTCCCAAGTGGCGACTCTGAAATAAATAAATAAATCCTGTTTCGATTGTCCTTTAATTGGAAAAACTCCCTTGTACCCTCACGGGTATGTAAAAAGGAGGTGTGACAGCTCTGGCGACTCTGTTGGGGATCGATAACCCAGAACCACTGGTTCAGGGTTAAGAATTCGAGCTTAGAATAATTGTTGTTATTTGGCTTTATTTATTATCTGATTTTTACATGATATATGCTTAATGTGCTAAATGATGCTTTTACCGCTTTAATATTATCTGAATTGTGTATATAAAACTGCTACGAAACCCTTCTTTCTGAGTCTTCTGAATTTATGGTGTACACGTGCGCGTGACCCACCTTTCTGTTAAAGTCATACCAAATAAGACGGAGTTGGGACAAGTAACTAGGCCGGGCAGACTTTCGTGCTCCCGGTACGTTGCCCCCGCTTCGGCTCAAACTGTCTGTTTGGGTAAGCCAGGTTTAGAACAATCAACCTCAGGTTTTACACTTAGAATAACTCAGCCATGTACCGGATCCCTAGTAGGAACGTTTATTTGCATCACGTGCATTTGACTTAGGGGACTCAACACAGGGGTTGGGTCTGTCTAGGACAGGTGAACCCAAAATAAAAAGACCATCCTGATGCATCCTACTTGCTATATGTGCATTCATTTGCCTCGAACATGCTTGCTGACCGGCTTAAATAAAATCATGGTAAGAGCTGAGGAATAAAATGGGTTTTTCATAAATAAAAAAAATAAAAAAATAAAAAGAAAAAAAATAATAGAATATATATATATATATATATATATATATATATATATATATATATATATATATGTAATAAAAAATAAAATATAGTTTTCAAATCTTGAAATAAAGGTATTTAATCTTGAAAATAGTTTGAAAAATTCCCAAAAATAGTTTTAAATCTTGAAATAGTTTTGACTGAAAATGATTGGAGTATGTTTTCAAAATGAGTCTTGACTTTATTAAATTAAAATTTCAGATACAAAATGAGCACCACACAAAACCCTTCCTCCGCAAATACAGAAGAGTTTCTATTCCAGCTTCAAATGTGGTGGTGTGAATTAGGCGAAGATGGTCAAAAGTGGGTCATCAAGCATTTGGGAAATCTCCCGGACATTATGAAAGTTAAACCCCGTGAGGATCTGATTGCGGCATTAGTGACTTTTTGGGACCTTGTTCACAATGTCTTTCGTTTCTCTGACTTCGAGCTCACTCCTACATTAGAGGAGGTAGCTGGATATGTTGGTTTTGATGGAAGTTTAAGGAATCAAAGCTTGATATTCACAAAGGCTCCCTCGGTACATCGATTCTTCGGTCTTCTGAACATCAGCAGTCAAATCAGGAAAAGCAATGTCGTCAACGGATGTTGTTCTTTCAACTTTTTGTATTCAAGGTTCGGAAAGTCAGATGGGTTCGAAATTCATGAGAAAGGCCTTACTAACAAACAAGACAAAGACGCATGGCAGGTTCACCGTCGTTTCGCCTTCATGGTGGCTTTTCTAGGAATCATGGTCTTCCCGAACAAAGAACGAACAATCGATATTCGCACCGCAAAAGTTGTGCAAATCCTCACCACCAAGGAAAACCACACCCTTGTCCCCATCATTCTCTCAGACATTTATCGGGCTTTGACTTTATGTAAAGCAGGAGCGAAAGTCTTCGAAGGATGCAAAATTTTGTTGCAAATGTGGCTGATTGAACATCTCCAACAACAGCCCAAGATCATACAGTATGGGCCAAGCAACGATAATTACATCGAAGGGTTATGAGGAAAGAGTGAAAAATTATCAGGTTCCAGAAGGGATAGAAGCATGGGTATCTCGGCTAAGGGCTCTAACGGCAAATCAAATTGAATGGACTCTGGGATGGCTACCGATGAGGGAAGTGATACATATGTCAAACTCAAATAGTTATCTTCTACTATTGGGATTGAGAAGCATCCAGCCATACGCGCCATTGAGAGTCCTAAGACAACTAGGAAGATATCAAGTAGTTCCTGATGATGAAGATTTGAGTACGCAAGAAATCGAATTACACCCAGAGGCCACTATTCCTGAGGCGTTACTTCAGCAGATGTGGAATGGATGTCGATACTTAAAAAGCGATACTCAAGTCCCAGACACTACAAAGGGTGAGATAAATCCTGGATATGCAAGGTGGTTCGAGAAACGGTCTCGCGTGGATGATGTACCAGAACCTGAGCTGAGAAGGCCAACTAAAAGACCCCATATTCAAAACTTTAATGATAAAATCCAAGAGCGGTTGATCTGGGGAGAAAAAGAGAAGGGGTACAAAGCAACTATCCATGCCCTAAAGGAAAATCTAAGGAACCTCAGTCTGGAGAAGGATTTGCAAGCACAAGAAGCTGAAGGCGAGAAGAAGAGTCTAGCCTGTGAGAATGAAAGTCTTCATGCTCGATTTCTGAAAATGAAAAAGGCTTCTGAAACGCCAATGAGGAATTGGAAGGATCAAAAAACCATCGCCAATCTTTTTGAAAGAATGCAGGATTATGATTCCATTCTTGCTGCAAAAGAAAGGGCGTTGAGCAAAGCAAAAGAAAGGATCCAACAATTAAACGAAGAAGCCAGATCTGATAAGGAACGCCAAGATAGGCAATCCGAGAAAGACAGGGCACAATTCAAGAAGGAAAAAGACCATTGGATACGATCAGAAGACCAACTTCGTGCACAACTAGAAGAGGCAAGAAGATACAGAGAGCATCAACAAGCAGACACTGATAGAGAAAGAGCGCAGATGAGATTAGAGCAGGCCAGACTCCGAGCTCTATTAGAGTCATCCCTAGATCGTGAAGGCCGTATCCGAGATATAGCCACCACTCGCCATCAGCAATTGCAGAATCAAGGACAACATCTCCAAGATTTCAGGGCACAGATCCACGACCTGGCAGTCTACACCTCTCAAAGTTATGTAAACTGCCAAGGAATGGATTATGGAAGGTTTACAGAGCATGCACCCACCTTTTCCCGTCATCTAGCAGTGGAGTTGGAAAGGATGTATCGAACATTGGGAGGACATCCGGGTCAAGCCCCGCCTTGAGCAAATGATCTAATAATTTACAACACAAGTGGAAAGTGGGGCACGTTATGAGATGTTAAGAATTGTATCTTTTTATTTTCAATATTGAATGTGTGTATTTCAAGACATTGTTTTTACAAAGTTTTCAAATGTAATGTTTGTTCATTTTCTTTTTATAAATGTTAGCCTCATGGCAGAACTACGCCTGGTCTGATTCACGCGGGGACGTGATACGTAGGCAATCCCCATAAGATTCGACCGCTTCTAATAAAGAAAGAAAAGAAAATACTTAATAACATAAAACACAGGGTTTCCCAAAATACTTAATAAAAAAGGGGACGAATGAGCAAACCGGGATGACGCATGTTGTTTGAAGCAAAGCATGTAGAAACGGTTAACTGCCTAGGTGCATTGCATCCTCTGTGTGTTATGATCAAATCTGTTAAACTCTAACGCTGACAAAGTTTGTTGCTGTCTATACCAGACAAGTTAGTTGTTAAAGAATTCTGGCAACACACTCATACCAAACCAGATCCAAAGGACCGGTAGCAACAAGCATGACTACTTCGGAGAATAGCAATGAGGAAGAAAGGCCGATGAGCCAGTTGTTAAAAGAAGCGATGGAAAAGATTGAAAGGATGGGACTAGAAATGAATGCAATGCAACTAGCCCTAGCCAAAACACAAAAGAGCCCTGAAACACTGGGACACATGCCGGAATACCCTCACTCTGGCCCTTCCACAAGCCGCCTAAATCCCCTCTATCATCAAGAAAGAAGCCCTCATGATTCCCAAGCTCCACCACCCCACCAACCTCTCCCAACACCCAATATTCCCATTTTTGTGGGACCAACATCAGCCCCTTTGCAGAGAACGACCAGTGAGCCATTGTTTCAGGCTCACGATACCCAATACTATCCCCCTGAGCCTACATTCCATGCACCCGAACCACAGGCTTACAATCCCCATTTGGAAGTACCGGCAGAGGTTGAGAAGCCGGTTAAGGCCCCTGAACAGGATGAAGTGTTGAGAAAGTTCAAAAGCCTGGAGCAATCCTTCAGGAACTTGCACGGGCTGGGCAATCAAGTCAGCGTGGCATACAAAGATCTGTGCCCTTTCCCAGACGTCCAACTCCCGGCTGGGTTCAAGATGCCCAAGTTTGATTTATATGAAGGGCACGGTGATCCCATGGCACATTTGCGGGGATTCTGTAGCAAAATGAGAGGGGCAGGAGGCAAGGATGAGCTTTTGATAGCTTATTTCGGCCAAAGTCTGAGCGGATCTGCACTAGAATGGTATACCAGGCAGGATTCCAGCAGGTGGTACACGTGGGATGATCTGGCGCAGGCTTTTGCAGGTCATTTCCAGTACAATCTCGAGATAGTCCCTGACCGTCTCACATTATTGAGAACTGGGAAGAAACCCGGGGAAAGTTTTCGCGAGTTCGGGTTCCGCTGGAGAGAACAAGCAGCTAGAGTCGATCCTCCCATGAGAGAGGGAGAGATGGTGGACTATTTTTTGCAGACATTGGATCCAACCTACTTTGGTCACTTGGTGACAACGGTTGGAAAATCTTTCAACGAGGTGGTCAAGATAGGGGTCATGATAGAAGAGGGTTTGAGGTCTGACAAGATCTTGAACTATTCGGCACTCAAGGCCACAACCCAGGCTATTCAAAGCGGCACGGGAGGTGCGCTGAGAAGAAAGAAAGAAGAGGTTGCCACGATCGAGGCAGGCAGTTGGTCCAGGGCTGGCAGGCCGCACTACAACCAACCCAGACCTCACAGGTCAAACTACCCATACAACCCACCACAAAATTTCTATCCACCTCGAGAACCACATTGTTCCGTACACCAAACCCAGGCATACACTCAGCCTCCGGTTCGCCCACAATGGCGCGCACCGGCTCCCCAGAACATATAACTACCCACCGCAAAACACCTACCCTCCACCAAGGGCATATAGAAACCCTTCAGGGATAGGCTTTCGGGGAAATCCAGATGCTAGGAATGACAGGTTGCGGAAGCAGAGAACCTTCACGGAGCTGGGAGAAACCTACACCGCTTTGTTCCACAAGCTGCGGCAATTGGGTTTGGTTAGTCCTGTCCAGACTCGAGAACCAAATCCCCCACCTCAGAATTTGGATCGATCAATCAGTTGCGAATACTGTTCAGGGATGCTCGGGCACGATACCGAGAAGTGCTGGAAGTTAAGGCATGCCATACAGGATCTTATTGACACCAATAAGATCGAGGTCCAGACACCGAAGGCTCCTAACATCAACCAAAACCCACTACCAGCGCACCACGAAACTCACATGATTGAGTTGGTGTGTGAGGGAGGAGAATTAAGAAAACCCTCACAAACAGTGATGATGATCCAAGCCGCCCCGAAAGAAGTCTCAACCAGTGGAGGAACGAGTGTACAGTCGCAGGGAGAAGGCGTCAAGCCGGTAGTGATATTGGGAAAGAGCCCGTCCGCCATAACAAGCAAACCCGAGCCAAGCAAGTTGGTAATACCAGGGATCCCGCCCACACCGGCGGTCGTGTTGAAAGGGGTATGTAGAGAACGGGTGACCATAAAGCCTGTGGTCCAGCTGCCGATGATTGACAGCAGGGCTGTGCCTTGGAAATATGAAAAGGCGGTGGTGATGTACAAAGGAAAACAGGTGGAAGAAGTCAGTTGTGAAGCGCAAGGGCTGACTCGATCAGGTCGATGTTTTGCTCCGGTGGAGCTAAGAAGAACCAACCCAGTTGCAACCAAGAAACCTGTGTCCGAAGAAGAGGCTGAAGAGTTCCTGAGGAAGATGAAAGTACAAGACTATTCTGTGGTCGAGCAGCTGAGAAAAACACCGGCCCAGATCTCACTGTTGTCATTACTGATCCATTCTGAGGAGCATCGTCGGGCCCTGTTGAAGATATTGAACGAGGCTCATGTACCCAGTGAGATTTCTGTAAACCACCTGGAAACCATTGCCAGCAAGATTTTCGAGGTGAACAGGGTAACATTCTCAGATGATGACCTGCCGGTGGAAGGTACGGAGCATAACAAAGCTCTATACCTAGCTGTCAAATGTGAAGACTCGGTGGTAACTCGAGTATTGGTGGATAACGGCTCAAGCGCCAATATTTGTCCATTATCCACTCTGGACCAGTTAAAGATCGACCGCGGAAGAATCCGGAAGAATAGCATCTGTGTCCGGGGGTTTGACGGAAACGGAACAGCCACTGTGGGGGATGTTGTACTTGAACTGACCATTGGTCCAGTCCTGTTTACCATGGAATTCCAGGTGTTAGATGCCACAGTTTCTTATAACCTGCTGTTAGGACGACCCTGGATTCATGCAGCCAAAGCGGTGCCTTCCACCCTACATCAGACGGTGAAGTTCGAGTGGGAAAGACAAGAGGTCGTGTTACACGGCGAGGATACAACATGCACCATGGGCGGAACCATTGTACCTTTCATAGAGACCGCCGATGACAAAGGTCCTTGGGTCTACCAGATTTTCGATACAGGGTCGGCCAACAAAATTTCTGAAGGAGAAATCATCCCGCACCCTAGGATAGCTGCCGCGACAGTCATGATGGTCTCGGAAATGCTGGGTAATGGATTTGTGCCAGGAAAAGGCCTGGGAGTCGAGCTTCAAGGGATTGTCCAACCTGTCTCCCTTCCTAAAAATCTGGAAACTTTCGGATTGGGGTTCAAACCAACCGCAGCAGACAGGAAGCAAGCGCGAAAAATGAAGAAGAGGGTCTGGTTTCTGCCTAAACCAGTGCCACGCCTCTCAAGGTCTTTTGTCAAAGCGAATGCCAAGGGGTCGCCGGTCCCAAAGATTCTAGGACCTTTGATCGGTATAAATGAAGACCTGAATCAGAGTTTTGAGAGGCTATTCGCGGATGTCAGTATGGTGGAAGCTGGAGAAGGTTCCAGCAGAGCAGAGATACAGTTTGTGGGGCCTGAGGCCAAGACCAACAATTGGACGGTTACTCCTCTTCCTGTCCGAGGGGAGTCTTGGTAGTAGGCTTTGATTTATGTTTTGTTTGTTTGTTCGGATTATTCAAGGGTGTAATCCAAATTTTACTTTCGTTTTTGTAAAAGTGTGAACCCTTTTATCCCGCAAGTTTAATAAAGTTCTTTTCTTTTGTCCCATCTTAATTTTGTTTTGTTCTTTTTCTTTCTGAACAGTTCTCTTTTTACTGGTTCTAATGACATGGCATGCACAGCGGATCTTCGACCTAGTCTAATAAATCAATCTGAAACCGACTCAATGATGCAAAAGGTCGTTTGTGACGATGAATCTGAATGTGACGAAGGTGAAGCCTTCGAAGAAATAAACAGAGAACTGTGCCAATTTGAAGAGAAACCCAAGCCTAACCTAAATGACACCGAGGCTGTGAATCTAGGGGACGCTGATAACGTCCAAGAGACCAAAATTAGCATCCACATCGAGCCGAATGTCAGAGCAGAATTGATCAAAACTCTCATGGAATTCAAAGATGTTTTTGCATGGTCATATGATGATATGCCTGGATTAAGCACCAATTTAGTGGTTCACAAATTGCCCACTGACCCGGCATACCCTCCGGTCAAGCAAAAACTAAGGAAATTTAAAACAGAAATGAGTGTAAAGATCAAAGAAGAAGTGATTAAGCAGTTGCAATCGAAGGTCATTCGGGTCACTCGATATCCCGAGTGGTTGGCCAATGTGGTACCAGTCCCAAAGAAGGATGGAAAAATCAGGGTGTGCGTTGACTACCGCAACCTCAACAAAGCAAGTCCCAAGGACAATTTTCCGCTACCCAACATTCATATCCTGATCGATAATTGCGCTGGGCGCGAGATCGGATCCTTTGTGGATTGCTATGCGGGTTATCATCAGATCCTAATGGACGAGGAGGATGCTGAGAAGACAGCGTTTATTACGCCATGGGGAACCTACTGCTATCGGGTAATGCCGTTCGGGTTAAAGAACGCCGGGGCAACGTACATGCGAGCAATGACTGCCGTGTTTCATGACATGATACACAAAGAAATCGAGGTGTACGTCGATGATGTGATCATCAAATCTTGGCGTCAGGAGGACCATGTGGCAGACCTAAGGAGATTTTTCCAAAGACTCCGAAGGTATGATATCAAGCTTAACCCGGCCAAATGCGCATTCGGGGTTCCATCAGGAAAGTTGCTAGGATTCATCGTCAGTCGACGGGGGATTGAGTTAGACCCATCCAAAATTGAATCCATCCGAGATTTGCCACCACCAAGGAACAAAACAGAGGTAATGAGTTTGCTGGGTAGACTCAATTACATCAGCAGGTTCATCGCTCAACTCACAGCAACTTGTGAGCCCATATTTCGGCTGCTGAGAAAGGATGCTGCGGTAGGTTGGACGGCAGAGTGTCAGGAGGCTTTCGACCAAATCAAAGGGTATCTGTCTAATCCACCCGTATTGGTCCCGCCTAAGCCCGGGAAGCCCCTAATTCTTTACCTGACGGTCTTGGAAAATTCATTTGGTTGTGTATTGGGGCAACATGATGACACAGGAAGGAAGGAGCAAGCCATCTACTATCTTAGCAAGAAATTCACAGTACATGAGGTCAAGTACACTCAACTCGAGAAAACATGTTGCGCCCTAACTTGGGTAGCTCAGAAGTTGAAACACTACCTGTCTTCGTATACTACTTATCTCATATCCCGTTTGGACCCATTGAAGTATATCTTTCAGAAACCTATGCCCACGGGAAGGTTGGCAAAATGGCAAATTCTGCTCACAGAGTTTGATATCGTCTATGTAACGAGGACGGCCATGAAAGCCCAGGCGCTGGCAGACCATTTGGCAGAGAATCCCGTTGATGAAAAATACGAGCCCTTAAGAACGTATTTTCCTGACGAAGAGGTAATGCATACAAATGAGTTGGAATTGCCTGAGGAACCGGGTTGGAAGCTTTTCTTCGATGGAGCTGCAAACGCGAAAGGGGTTGGAATAGGAGCAGTACTCATTTCTGAAACAGGACGGCATTATCCTGTTACGGCTCAACTACGCTTCTATTGCACCAACAATATGGCCGAGTATGAGGCTTGCATTCTGGGTCTGCGCTTGGCTGCTGACATGGATGTCCAAGACGTCTTGGTCTTGGGAGACTCGGACCTCTTGGTACATCAAATTCAGGGTGAATGGGAAACACGAGATCTAAAGCTCATACCATACCGACAATGCTTGCATGATCTGAGCAAGCAATTTCGATCGGTGAAGTTCAAACACATCCCGAGAGTTCACAATGAGGTTGCGGATGCCTTGGCCACCTTAGCATCAATGCTGCACCACCCTGACAAAATGTATGTTGATCCTCTACACATCCAGGTCCGTGATCAGCACGCCTACTGCAATGCCATAGAAGAAGAAGCAGATGGCGAACCCTGGTTTCATGATATCAAGGAATACCTCAGAATGGGGATATATCCAGAACATGCCTCTGGAGACCAAAAAAGAGCCCTTCGGCGTTTGTCGAATGGTTTCTTCCTCAGTGGAGGAGTATTGTACAAAAGAACCCCGGATTTGGGATTGTTGAGATGCATAGATGCCAGTCAAGCAACGACAGTTATGGCAGAGGTACATGCGGGAGTTTGTGGACCACACATGAGCGGATATGTGTTGGCAAGAAAGATCCTTCGAACAGGGTGTTATTGGCTCACCATGGAACATGACTGTATCACTTTCGTGAGGAAATGCCATCAGTGCCAGATACATGGAGATTTGATTCATTCTCCGCCAACGGAGTTACATACGATGTCAGCACCCTGGCCGTTTGTGGCATGGGGCATGGATGTCATTGGGCCCATCGAGCCGGCAGCATCCAACGGTCATAGGTTCATTCTAGTGACCATTGATTACTTCACCAAATGGGTTGAGGCTAAAACCTTCAAATCAGTAACCAAGAAGGCAGTGGTGGACTTTGTTCACTCCCATATCATCTGCAGATTTGGGATCCCAAAAGTGATCATCACGGATAATGGTGCAAATCTTAATAGCAGCTTGATGAGAGAGGTATGCCAACAGTTCAAGATTACACACCGCAATTCCACCCAATATGGTCCCAAGGCAAATGGAGCAGTCGAAGCAGCCAATAAGAATATCAAGAAGATACTGCGAAAGATGGTGGAAGGTTCCAGACAATGGCACGAGAGATTACCCTTTGCTTTGTTGGGTTACCGCACCACCGTCCGAACTTCCATAGGCACAACTCCTTATTTGTTGGTGTACGGAACTGAGGCCGTAATACCAGCGGAAGTCGAAATTCCGTCCCTCCGAATTGTCGCTGAAGCCGGGATTGATGATGAGGAATGGGTCAAAGCTCGATTGGAACAGTTGAGCCTGATAGATGAGAAAAGATTGGCAGCAGTGTGCCATGGTCAGCTGTACCAGAAGAGAATGGCAAGAACATATAATAAGAAGGTGCGCCCCAGGAAGTTTGAAGTAGGGCAGCAGGTATTGAAGAAGATCCTCCCACATCAGGTCGAGGCAAAAGGCAAATTCGCCCCAAATTGGCAAGGGCCTTATATCGTGACCAGAGTATTGTCCAACGGTGCTTTGTGTTTGACAGATGTCGAAGGTAGATGTGTCGACATGGCTATCAATTCAGATGCAGTCAAGAGATATTATGCGTAATTTCTTTAATTATGGCAATTTTTGGTTTATTTGTTTGTATTTGGCATTTATTGGATAATGAGATGACGGAGGCAATTCTTTCTTCTATCCAAACACTGTTTAACCCTTGCTTCCCCCTTTGAGCCTTAAGTTATTCTTTCATACCCCTCTTTTGGAATCACTAATGGAAAAGACATGAAAAAAAAAAGGAAAAGAAAAGAAAAAGAAAAAAGAAAAGAAAAAGAAAATGAAAAGAAGGAAAAAAAAAAGATAAAATCATAAGGAATATAAAACCGTGGGAACTACGTTTGACCTGATTCCTCAAAGAGGATACGTAGGCGCCTCACGGCTCGGTCATAGTATGCATCATAGTGAATATAGGATGCATAATGTACATAGTATGCATCATAGTGAATATAGGATGCATAATGTACATAGTGTGCATCATAGTAAATATAGGATGCATAATGTACATAGTGTGCACAATATGGCACAATGTGCGTAACGCACATAGCTCAACATAAGTGTAAAGAAATAAAATTCCCCAAGCAAGAAAACTGGGGCAGAGGTTATGTTTTAAGTTCCAACAAAGATTTGATTCCAAAAGTTGTAGCACATCACCCTTCAAATTGTTTTCATTTTTATAGCCTTTCTTTAACCCCACACCAAAACCAACATCAACATCCAAAAGACCTCCTGATCAATGTTCAAGAGATGCCAAGTCCGGCAAATAAGGCCGAGAATAATACACTGATCCCCAGCAAAGAAGAGGATCGTAAGACTGGAAATGAATTGATGGTCAAGGGAATCTCCAGAAAAGAGGGTCGTATCTACAACACCCCGATTCCCCGAAAGAAATAAAATGAGAGAGTCTTATCGGTGAAAACCTTCACAGGCACTGAGAGGCGATGTAAGATGAGGGATATGAAATGAGAGAGTCTTATTCGTGAAAACCTTCAAAGGCACCATAAGGCGCCGGGAGATGAGAGAAACGAGAGAGTCTCATTAGTGAAAACCCCTCGAAGGGCACTATGAGGCAACAAAACAGATCAGCAAAAGCTACCACATTCGAAACGAAATGAACACTCCTTTATCATCCCCAGCAAATCAGACCATCGGGCAAATCGATTGATACAAATAGACTGGGTCGGGAATCTGTGGTGCACGCCACGATCACGGGGACCAGTTGTGTCCTCCAGATAAGTTCTTTTGATTTTCTCCTCCCACCAAAATATTGGTTCAGAAAGATTTTCTCCTTTTTCTATCTTTTATTTCTTTTCCTAAAATGTGTCTTGAAAGGTTTTCAAAGCTTACTACCAGAAACCGGAGGGGAATTCATCCAATGCAGGATAATACAAACAGTCTTAAGGGCTGATCCCGGGCAACGCAGTGATCGTGCCCGGCAATTTTGGAGGAAGTAAGCTCATAAAGGGAGTGGTTTCAGGAGTTAAAAGCAGACTCCCACAGCATGTGCTTAAAGAGAAAGCAGAAAGGGGGATTAATTGAAAGCCAATCCCCAGCAGGCTAGAGACCCACCCCAGCAGGCAACTCTGTCCGTTAATCGATTATGAGGACATAGAGCAAAAAAGGGGGAGAGAGAAAAATCGCTCACCGGAAAGGCGCCCTCTACCACCACGATTAAAACTGACTAAATCCTTTTGTCTGTTGCAGGAGAACAAAGAAGTGATAATGGCAGCAAGACGCAACGCCAGGGAAACCACCAAAAACCGGGGCAGAAAATTTTCTGCCGATTGTCGAAAATTTTCTCGGAAGAACGGGTAAGCAATTTCAATACTTTTAAGTTCTAGGTCGCCCACCAGTATAATGCGGGAATACTTTTAAGTTCTAGGTCGCCCACCAGTATAATGCGAGAATACATTTAAGTTCTAGGTCGCCCACCAGTATAATGCGGGAATACATTTAAGTTCTAGGTCGCCCACCAGTATAATGCGGGAATACTTTTAAGTTCTAGGTCGCCCACCAGTATAATGCGGGAATACTTTTAAGTTCTAGGTCGCCCACCAGTATAATGCGGGAATACATTTAAGTTCTAGGTCACCCACCAGTATAATGCGGGAATACATTTAAGTTCTAGGTCGCCCACCAGTATAATGCGGGAATACTTTTAAGTTCTAGGTCGCCCACCAGTATAATGCGGGAATACATTTAAGTTCTAGGTCGCCCACCAGTATAATGCGGGAATACTTTTAAGTTCTAGGTCGCCCACCAGTATAATGCGGGAATACTTTTAAGTTCTAGGTCGCCCACCAGTATAATGCGGGAATACATTTAAGTTCTAGGTCGCCCACCAGTATAATGCGAGAATACATTTAAGTTCTAGGTCGCCCACCAGTATAATGCGGGAATACTTTTAAGTTCTAGGTCGCCCACCAGTATAATGCGGGAATACTTTTAAGTTCTAGGTCGCCCACCAGTATAATGCGGGAATACATTTAAGTTCTAGGTCGCCCACCAGTATAATGCGGGAATATATTTAAGTTCTAGGTCGCCCACCAGTATAATGCGGGAATACTTTTAAGTTCTAGGTCGCCCACCAGTATAATGCGGGAATACTTTTAAGTTCTAGGTCGCCCACCAGTATAATGCGGGAATACATTTAAGTTCTAGGTCGCCCACCAGTATAATGCGGGAATACATTTAAGTTCTAGGTCGCCCAACAGTATAATGCGGGAATACATTTAGCTCTAGATTTTGGAATCAGTAGCCCCGCCTGAAGACGGAAGGTTACAACAGAGATCCCCAAGCAGGAAACAATAAAATCCCCAGCGCCAAGAAGCAGAAGGCTGCAAAGGCAAGCGCACATTCAAAAGGAAGAACGAACACGTCTCAGAAGAAGCAGTTTGGAAACATTGTAGCATGCCCAATATAACAATGTTGATGGAGAAACATACCACTGAAGAAACCATTGAAAGATTTAAGGAAGAAAGCCGTGTCCCCAGCAAATCAAGCAAAGTGATGAAAACTGACATTCAGAAAAGGCGAAGGGCCAGCATCACCTCCCAAGTTCACAAAATAAGGGCATCAGAGGAAAGCGTTAGCCGACAAGAAAGCAAGGCAACAAGAACAAGTTGAAGATAGATGAGATTCCGTAGTCTAGCTTAGCTTCTTGTTTTTCCTTTTAACAATGTAACAAGGAGATCGGTGAGCGGTATCATCCTACAGCATCAAGCAACAGCGCACAACAGCAGCAAACACTACAGTCACACGGTAGTCCCAGCTACCAAAAAAATTTTCCCGAACTACATTGACTTGATTCCTGTTCAGCCCAGGATATGTAGGAAACCTTTGAAGCAAAGGTTCGGTCAAATCTTTTTCAAAAAAAATGCTTCACACGAAGTACTCGAACGAGCAAAAATCGCCCGCTTTATCTTTGCGCGAAAACCCTTCGTGTCTTCATGCAAAGAGGGGCAGCTGTAAGCACGTGATTTTTGCTTTACGAGCAATCGCTCCAAAAGAAAATAAAAATAGTGACAAATGATTTCGTTGTACAATTGTTCGAGTTTTTCGTGACATGTGTTGTTAGTCATTTGTGGATCTGTCCATTTTGCATTTAATCATTAACAAACGAAATACAAAATATGTATGTCAGGGTGATTAAACCATAATTCGGTCAGTAAAAGAAAATTCAAAAAATATATATGTGCATCGTTCGTTCTAGGCTTTTAGTTAACTTACTTAAATATTTTTATGATAATTGTGTTAAAATGTTGCATTGTTATTGGTTTTAATTTCATTATTTTATTATTTGCTATTTTTCATTTTTAAAAGGAAAAAATGAAATTAGAAAACAAAGAAAGGAGGGATTAAAATCGATTTGGGCCCAGAAAATGAAACAAAAAAGGCCCAAAACCGGCACTCAGACCTAGTCCAAATCCGGCCTGCCCAAACGTTGATTCAAACGATGCCGTATCAACGTCCTTATTAGAACCGTTGATCTGACTCAAACAAACGGTCTTGATCAAGCCGCTCATTCAACCCCAAACGACGTCGTCTTAGGCATTTGATCTAAGCCGTTCAACCCCTTGATCCAACGGACCCCGGTTTTCCCCCCTAAACCCGTCCAGTTTTGACCCGATCCAGCCTTACCCGGCCTCACCCACTACCCAAACCCAAACGACACCGTCTTCCCCAAGTGGATAGATCCTAGCCATAGATCTCATTTGATCCGACGGCCAGGATCTAAACCCCTAGACCATATATAAACTCAACCCTTCACCCCACGCCCCCTATCCGAACCCCACCCTGCACTCGTCTCTTTCCCCAAGCTGAAACCCCCAAACCCTAGCAAGCCGCCCTGATATCCCTTTCACCAGAACCCGGCGGCACGAACGCCGGTGATCACCTCCTGAACACCCTAAGACCCCCTCACTCTCCTGAACATGGATCTGCTATCCATTTGCCTCGAATCACTGTCCTTCGTCTCGAATCTTCATTTGAAGATTTGAGTCGAACCCGGACCTATGCCAAATTACCCCATCTTCATACCAGACACTCCCCTGACCCTCCTCGTGACCAAACCAAACTTGGTTTGGTCCGAATCTACCCACAACTCCTAAAAAACTAGATTTGAAAATCCAGACCTTAGAACACATGCACCTGGGAAATCAGGCCGGTCTTGAAAGGGGTTTTGAGGTTTAATGGATCTTGACCAAGGTGTTCTCATGTGAGAACACCCTGGTTAAAATTTATTCAACCTCAAATGGTCAAAGCTAAGTCGGACTTGGGTCATTTCGGTTTAAACTTCCCCAGTAAGTGTCCTCTCTCCTTTTTAGTTTTGGTTAAGTTTGTCAGCATGATTTGTTGTTGTGAGTATTTGTTATTGTCTGTTACTTTTTCTGTTTTCTTCCACCTCTAGCAAAGACCTTTTATTTGGTCGATTGATTTTCTATGTGTGTGTTCTGAATGTATCCTATGATAAGCATGTCCGATTAGGATAGTCGTCGCATGAATAGCTTATATAGGTTCCTAGTGATTGACCAAGTTGTCTGAAGCCCTTTAGGTCCCTGTATGTGTTTGTTTATTTGAACGACTGATTATTACCTGTTATAATTAGTATAGTCGACCTGATAAATGTCGTCGATTAATTTCCTACGACTGAATGTTCAAATATTCTAATATGTACAACCTCACTTGACTGAATGGACCTGTATTGTGATTTGAGTGTTGGACATTATTTATGAGTGCTAGTTTGTAACTACATTGTAAAAAAAATTAAAAGAATCAGGCTAGGGCAATTCTGAAATTGAACTTTCAGAAGTTCAAAGATGCCCTGACACTGCAATGGGCAGGGCAGTAATAATCAAGGGCCAACAAGGGTATTCTGGGGTGTTGAAAAGGACAAAACTATTAGTTTAAATGAGTTGACAAGTAGGGTACTAATTTGGGATTAAACTAATACCAATGGGGAACAAGACATAAGAGCATGGGAGTTTAAAATGAATACTAAAATGAACCCATAATTCTTGATTAAAGAAAAACCAGGCGTGGGGAACAAAGGGGGCTGGCATCAAAAGATGCTTAAGGATGGGTTTAATAGGTATGGGCAGACTGCAAGTTGCAGGATCCAGGCAGCTTGACTGCACTGGGTTATTAGCTTATAAATAAGCTGTTTCAGAACATAAAGAGGGGGGCTGAAAATTTTAGTCTTGAGGCTGGAACTTTTAGTTTGAAGAAAGGTCTAGCGAGTTTAAGAGAAAAACTGAAAAACATAAGGTAGTTTCCAAAAAACATTGTAACCAAACACTGTTTGAAAGTTGCACAAGAATTTATAGTGGTCGAGCTGTCTTGGCCAAGTTTGGTTGTTTGCATTGACTGAGCTGTTTGTGGTTGTTGAATTGGTAGTGTTGCTGCATTGAACACTCTGTTATTGCTGTTGTTTCTCTACTCTTTCCTGGGATTGCTCATTTGGTACTCGACTATCTGCTGGTTCTTTTTGTTCTGGGAAATATTGCCGGTTGTCTGTGAGCTGTGGAAAACACTTGGATTTTTGATTTGTTGCTGTGTTGTTGTTGTGTATCTGCTGTTGCTGTGTTTCACTGCATATTGCTTAGCTGATCATTCCTTTCTTCTTTGTCCTCCTTACCAGGTACACAATCGATACCACTAATGTAACTGAGAGTTTGAACATAAATGCAAAAGAGAGGACCTGCAGATTGTTTATATACACGTGGACTGTTGTGTTAAATGTCATGTAGTATATAGTAGTTACATTTTTGTTTGGATAATAGAAGTAGCCTACATGCTTAGTGTATCAATGCAGGTTAATGCATGCTAGTCATGTATGTGTGCTGTTAGGTGAAAAAACATTCCCAGTGTAATAAGTTGTACCTTTAGACTTAGTCTGAGGGTGTAATATATTCTCTAATGTAAGCCAAATAGGAAAACTATCCACTTTAGTTAAAATTCTTTCTCCTTTTGCCAGATTGTCCCATATAAATTGATAAACTCATTTCACAGAACAAAGAATCAGTCCTAGGCCTCAATCTCATGAAGGCCGAGCCCAAATCGAAACAAATCAGTTAGGCCCATATCGAAAAAGGGGGCCTAAGTCTGGCCATCTCGCATGAGCTAGGTTTGGGCCCATAATTTTCGGCTAGTTATCCATAATCGCAGTCACATTTTATTATTCTGTAAAAGCATTTTAAATCCTGTTATAAGTAAACTCGCAATCATGTAATTAATTAGGACTGTCTACCGTTTTCAATTGATAGAGACGAACACGACAAGAAACGTAGTTGCTATAGGATATCCTTTTAAAATAAGAACGAGATGAGCCTCGATGAAAATAAACAAAACACGCAGATGCGGGGCCCTTGTTAAATGTAAATCATTGAAGCATTTAGTTTCCCGGACGGGTTGTTTAGCAAATCTCACAACCTTCCTAAAATGACAACACGTTAGTCTCTTTAGGATACGCTTTAATAAACTTTACCTTCTTAAACTCGGGTGCACATTTATGTGACCCAAATCCAAATCTCGACGGATTCGAAATGCCTCTCTAATCACGGGTACATTGACTGTGACGTGGTTCGAGATGCATGTCCATGACGTTGCAAATTCATTAGAAATAAAGAACGAGGTGAGCCTCGCCAAATAAAAATACAAATTGCGGGGCCCTCAATAAATATTGCTTTAAAAATTGTTTAGGCTTCGGGATGGACCGTTTAGTAAAATTCCACGGTCCTACCCAAAATAAATACGCTAGTCGCTTTAGGCGCGCCTTTAATAATTTAATTTCCTTAAACTCGGGTGCACATTGATGTGACCCAAATCCAAATCTCAACGGAGTCAAAGTGTGTCGACGACCACGGGTACATTGATTGTAACGCGGTTCGAGATACATTTTCACAACGTTGCAATTCTTGATAAAAACAGTAAATGATAAAAGCGGTTAAAAGTTAAATTTTGCACATAAGTTCACACTTGTATAAAATCAGATAATCAAGCCGAATATAACAGTTGAGCGACCGTGCTAGAACCACGGAACTCGGGAATGCCTAACACCTTCTCCCGGGTTAACAGAATTCCTTATCCGGATTTCTGGTACGCAGACTGTAATATAGAGTCATTATTTTCCTCGATTCGGGAATTAAAATTGGTGACTTGGGACACCCTAAATCTCCCAAGTGGCGACTCTGAAATAAATAAATAAATCCCGTTTCGATTGTCCTTTAATTGGAAAAACTCCCTTGTACCCTCACGGGTATGTAAAAAGGAGGTGTGACAATTAGTACCGATACAAATCCAGAAACCAAAAGCAACCCTGATCTGGTGTCACAATTTCACAGACTATCTAAGAGTACTACAAATAAGGGTCAGAAAGATAAATACAAACTGTTTCAGAAATACATAGAAGAAACAATATAGAAAGATAGAAAGAGACGCCAAGGCATGCGGACGTCTGCAGGACTACCTCGGGTCGCCTGATGGAATGAAGCAGCAATCTCACTGTGGTCCAAAAGCTGCAGCACCGGGATCTACACATAGTGCAGAGTGTAGTATCAGCACTACCAACCCCATGTGCTGGTAAGTGCCTAGACTAACCTCGGCGAAGTAGTGACGAGGCTAGGACATGACTACCAAATAAACCTGTGCAGTTAAATCATATATAGCGAAAAAGTAAAGGCAGAAATTTACATTTAAGGATGGGAGGGGGAGACATGTTGCGGGGAACAACAAGTAACAATAGAAAGACATCAGATAAATGTAAAGAACATCATAGTTCAATTATGAACAAGAATCAGAAATAAAAGACAAGTGCACGACATCACCCTTCGTGCTTTTACTCCTATCCTCACTATAAGAATCAATATATTCGACACGGCATCACCCTTCGTGCTTTTACCTCACATAATCATGGCACGGAATTATCCTTCATGCAATATCACTCATATCATGGCACGACATTGTACATCGTGCGGCACGACATTACCCTTCGTGCTTTTACCTCACAATATTGGCACGACATCACCCTTCGTGCATTAACACTCTCGAAAATCATACACGGCATCACCCTTCGTGCTTTACACTCTTCCTCACCCAAGCAACAATCACAAAGCAATTTGGGCAAGGGAATCAATAATATTTCAATAAAAACCCAGCAAGGGAACAATAACATAACAACAATATCCCAGCAAGGGAAGCAATATCATGAATAATAACATCCCGGCAAGGGAGATAATATTAAAAGCAACAACATCCTGGCAAGGGAGATAATATCATAAATCTCTTCTCTTTTCCACATTTACTTCACAACTCAATTCTCAACTTGAGACAACATTCTATAATGTCCAATTACCAATAATACGTCCACAAGCCTTGTTCAACTGTCATGCCCCGAACCTGGGGGGCGAGATCGGCACCCAGTGGCTCACCTATCCTTGTGTACTAACTTGCAACTAAGGGACTCTGAACATATGATGTCATACTTTGGCCATGGGCCACATTGTAAGATAACTGCGAATGCTGACTAAATATAAATATAAAACTGGGCCGACAAGGCCGTCATAACTATTACAGCTGACAAACCAACCAAATATACATATAAGGCCTACAAGCCCAACATATTGCACTAATTGACAGGATATGTCTACAAGCCTCTACTGATGGATATACTATGATTGAAACAACTCCCCGACCTACTCATAACATATATATATATATATAAGATGTACATAAGGCTCTAGACCCAGAAACTCCGAAAGGCATGGAGCTTACCGATCAAGCTGAACTCGGGTAACACTTATTGAAGAGGCCTACCCGCCTGTCTGTCTGACTTGCACTCATGAAATGTAGTGCCCCCAGTAAAGGGACGTCATCACGAAATAATATACTGAGTATGTAAGGCAATATACTGAAAACTAAAACTAAACTGATAATATAGTAACTGCAAGTAGCTAGAGGTCAAAGATAACTTGAAAATATGCTTACCTGCTGATACTGACTCAACTCTCTCTAACTATATGGCCCTATAAGGATCGCTATATATAACTGCTCTGCCGTAGTAGGCTCACTCAAGCGCTCGACCATACTAGGCTTTGTATTTCAATCAATTGGGCTCGCTCATAAGCGCTCGTCCACAGTAGGCTCGGTATATATATATAACTGCTCTACCGTAGTAGGCTTGTTCATAGGCGCTCGGCCATACTAGGCTCTGTATCTTGACCAACGGGGCTCGCTCAAAGCGCTCGGCCATAGTAGGCTTGGTATATAACTTACCACCTGATCAGAGGTTGCCCAATAGGGGCCTATCCATCGATTATAGCTCGATGGTAATGAAAATACTTTTAATACTGTATATATGTAAACTGTCTGCTCTTTTGACTAGAAGAAAAAAATACTCAACTGAATATGAATTCCCCATAAGGAGAATATTTAATTTATAAAATTTAAAAAATATACGTAACTTGCGAAACTAGCAAAATATACGCAAATTGATATGAATTTTTCTTTATGCCTCGTTATCAAACTTGTATAGTGACGAAATCATGCCAAAATGAAGAGCTTAACCTTAACGTACCTGAGCCTATTCCTTGATAATTCCTCTACACACGTTGATTGTAACAAAACACAAAACAAGTCGTATGAAAAGATCGAAGCAATTACGAAGCTATGCAAAGAAAATCTTCATCGAGTCTATCTACATGAAGGTCGCATCATAAAAGAAGTTCAACTACTATCTAGCCAATTCATCACTTGTCGTAATAACTCTTCACTTTCTATCCTCATAATTTTCTGCAAATACCTACTGAAAATTCCTTGTCTAACACCTTTTCAACCATTATCCTAATTATTTCCCACAACCAAGATGAATAATTTGAAGTAAACGCAAGGAAACATGTGAAGAAACTACCGCTAAAGCTGTTAACTTCCATGGGCACAAAAGTATTGAACAACACTTCTTGGCATACAATAAAAGTCACTTCCGCGACCAAGTTTTTTTTTTTCTTGAAAGAAAGCGGAACAAAGCAGAGTCTCCACTGGCTCTCCAAATCCACAGCTTGAATCATTCCTCCACAGTAAGGACAAGCCCGTGCTGCTGCCTGTCTTTGTAGAACTCTTTCATCTTCATTGCAAACAAACAGAGGCGGAGTTAAAAATTGAAGTTTATGGGTTCTAAAATTACAATCGAACCCGTAACTCGTTAGTTACTGGGTTCACAATTGAGTATTTATACATATTTAATGGATTTCCAAATACAAATCCAAGGTCTAAACAAAAGCTAATGGGTTCGTCCGAACCCGTACGTAGCACTCTCCCTTCGTCCCTGCAAACAAATACAGAGCACATCCTTAAGTAGTTGATATTCCTCCTCTGCTTCTTTATTATGTATACCTTTGCTTATTTTTGATTGAATATTTAACAATCAACCACTTTCCTCTTTCTGGGTTGATTTGATTATCAAAGAATATCCAAAGGTATGAAAAAAAAATGAAGCTAAGTTTATTGGATATGGTAGAACAGAGCTGGGTAGGGATGATGGGTTTTTTTGGGGTTAAGGTACAAGGAAAATATATTTACAAAGACGTGGGAGTCTAGTAACATCTCGAAGGGACTTTTTCTTAGATACGAAGATTCCAAGTACCAAACAAAAAAAACGTGTTGACTGTTTGTTATGATGATTCTAGCGTCTAGATGAGCTTTTCTTTTATTTTCTAAAATTTTCTTTGGATAAACTTAAACAGGGAACACTAGATTGTTTCCTTTCAATAGGAGAACAATACCAAAATTAATAGTAACATGTAAGTTGTCAGTGAAGGTTTTGCTATGCTTAATTCTCAAGAATATGACAAAAATAAATTCCTCCCACCAAAAATCATTAATTACCCACGTAATTAAAAATTATTTTAAAATACTACTCACTTTTAATACACTTTATACACCTTATTATAATATATTTTACTATCGTGGTCATGTGGTACTATATAAAATTAATACATACATTATTATTTTATTAAAATATTCATATAAAAATACATATATATTTTTAACTTCTAATTTCCTAATCTCATATAAAAAGTAAAAAATTTCGTACGCTAAATTCTTAAAATGATAAATAGATAACCTTCTTTTTTTTTGTGAAAAAAATAATTCATATCTTTACAATAAAGAAAATCTCATAAACCTTTCTCATATTATATGTATAATTTAAAGCATTTTCGAAAATAGTAATATTAATAACTATAGAAAATCATACTTTTTAAATATTTTTCTACAATAAATGTTCCACACAAAATAAATACCATATCAATAATTAGTAATAATGGTAACTATCCAAAATTATACTTATAAAGCTTTTACTAAAATACTTTAATTAAAAGAAAATACCACACTAACATAATATATAACGGTATTAAGGTTGTTAACATAATACCACACTCAGCTAGGCCAGGCTTTAAGCTGGTGAGGCCTGGATAAAGCCAGGCTGGACCAGGCTTTAAGCTGGTGAGGCCTGGATAAAGCCAGGCTAGATCAGGCTTTAAGCAGGTGAGGCTTGGATAAAGCCAGGCTAGGCGAGGCTTTAAGCTGGCGACGCCAGACGTGTAGCCCAGTCCGAAAATTTTGGACTATCTATTTTTCTATCCTTATAACCCAACCCAATTTCTTTATATACACGCAATGTGTCATTTTTGATGAAAAATCTGATGCTTTAGAGTGAGACCTAGAGTGAGAAAGTAATCTTCATCAAATCCTTCTTCAATTCTTACTCAAGTCTTTGAAGATTAACAAGGAAAACACACTAGATCTTCATCCTTGAGGTAAGATTCTACACCCTAATCCTTAATTTCGAATTTTAGCTAAATATGGGTAATTAACAAGTGGGTTCATAGGTATAAGGGTTAATTTTCTCGCATGCATGTATGATAAGAGGGTATTGGGAGATTGTGAGTTAAAAATATAACAAATGGGATGTAGCATGATAAAATCTCTCACAAAAAGGTCATAAAATCATAATGCACACCTAGTATATAAGGAGAATATTTTAACTTACAAAACTAGGAAGAAAAAAATACTCAATTGAATATGAAGTCCCAATAAGGAGAATATTGTAACTTACAAAACTAGGAAAATATACGTAATTTGCGAGACTAGCAAAATATACGTAATTTTCGGGATACGAATTTTTCTCTATGCCTCGTTATCAAACTTCTGTAATTACGATATCATGTTAAAATGAAAGGAAGACTTAGCCTTACACATACCTGGAGTAGGTAAAACTCCGTATAATATTTCGTTGGAAAACCATCGTTGTTTGAACGAAATTGGCCTCTGCTCCTTAGAAATTCATGGACGAAAATTGTTTTCTGGTTCCTAAAAATTCTGGAACGAAATCACACTTTTGGTTTCCTTGGAATTGAGAGGAAAACGTTTGGATTCCTTAAGAATTTCGAAGGATTAATGTTGAAGTTTGGAAAGAATTGATCTGATTTGAAAATGAAGCTTTGGACGAGTTGTTGAAGCTTGAACGTTTTTGAACCTAAGACATTAAATGATTTTTGGATAAGATTCTTACAAGTCTTGACAAGATTTACACCTTTTAGTCACTTAGACCCTTATACCAATATGTAATGAGTCATCCTCTTTAATTAGCGGCCTTGTTCCACGTGGGTGGGGTGGTTAATTTATTAAATTTTTATCCACTTATTAGTTAATCGGGTAATATCTCGTTACCAGATAATTAACCAATTATCAGAAAAATTGAGAATTATTCTCACTTACTTAAAATATTACTCACTTTACACATATCTTATACACCTTTCTAGCATGGGCATGTAGTACCTTGCATGTCACTATTCCATAAATATCAGGTATTTTAGCTCGGGCCGTATTTTACCTCAATATGCCAAACTTGGACGAAAAAAAATTCATTTTCTTTGACTTGCTTCCCCTTTCGCCTTTACGAATTTATTTATCACTGTGAGATAGCATAATCCTTATAATCTCAAAATAATCTTTTACTTGAACTGATGTCAACTACCTTACGACAAATTCAACGTAAAATACTGCAGGGTGCAACATTGTCGTTTCTTATTACTGCGAAGTGTAATATCATCGTAATGTAATACTTCTGGGTGCAACACTGTCGTAACTTAATACGGCAAAGCGTGACATCACCGTAATGTAATACTGCAAGGCATACCGTCATCGTAATATATTACTGCAGAGGGTAGCACCATCGCAATATTTTACTGCAGAGCATAACATCGACATAATACTGCGGGGCATAATATTATTCCCCTCTTTGGAACATTCGTCCTAGAATGTTGACTGATGCACTTATCATTTTCATAACTTATATCTTCTGAATACTTTAAAACTTCCCTTTCCATCTTGGGGACTGTTCTATGAATGAGTCCAAAGTCCAAGGCATTCCCCCCATTGCCCTCCTTCTCACACCACAACTTGTGGTCGGAATCCTTCCAATCTCGTACCTGTTGCTACCTTTCATCATGCAGCTTGTACAATTTTGATCTTGTAAGTGTGCCCAATCTCTAGGCTTCATATGTAGAACTTGATAAAATGTCCCTTTGGGCATATATGAGTATATTGAAGTACTTCGCTCGGTACTTTGTTGAATTCACGAATATTGCTATATCTCATCGCATAGGTCCGTTTAGCCATCCATATGAATTTACTTCCATAACTCTTACTTTAATTTATCGTTGCTAAGGTCTGTTACCAAATCCCAGCTTACTTTCGTTGCTTTTCCATATGTATAAAATAAGTCATTTAATGCTTCCTCATTACTGCTCATCGTTAGAATGACGACCTAATCTCATCTCATATTTTGTGACTTTTGTCCATCCATTGTTGATTCACCTCAATATTGATCTACAATATACCACTTATAACTTGAAACTTCTTACGTAATACTTTGCACCTAGGGCTTATGTTACCTCAAGGAATATTTGAAGTGATTCCCATATTCGTATTTCATAGTGTCTCAATGTGATTCACCTTATGGGGGAATCCTAAATTCGTGCCGCCAGTGAAATCTTTTCTCCTTCTCTTCTCACTTTTGTTTTCAAATCATTATTCAAACGAAGGCCCAAACGTCATCCTTTATTTGTCACAATTATACCCTCATTTTATTACCAGGTCAGCATTTCATTCCTTCTAAATACTATTAATCTTAGACTCTTTTGAGTTCATTAAGGCTATAGTGAGCTTTGTATAACATAGAGAAACTGTATGCTCTTCTTGTTTTCATGGGCTTAATCCTAAATACTTATCCATTCTCATCATTTTTTTTACTTGCCTTTCCTCATCCTTACTTATGTTTCCTAAAAACTTTGTTAATCTACCATTAGCTTGTGACCTATACATATCCATTTATAAATTTTCCTTCAACTTGCTTGCACCATAGATTTCCTTATGTTATTCTGGAACATCAAGCGAGATGTCACATCATCTCCAACTTTTCTCTATTCTCTTAACTAGATCTCTTAGTACTTAGAAACCATAGGCTGGAAGACAGGCCACTATCATTCCCGGTTATTGGATCCCCGTGCTTATAGTCGTCTATCCGAAGTATGGACCATTCACGATCTTCTGCCTTTGAGTATCTCGTACGTTGTTCACCTTTACCTTACTTACCTTAAAATCTTGCATCGTATCTTCTATCTCTTTTATGACCTCCCTTCTACCTAGGTGTAATTCACGTCCATAACTTGAAGCTCTATTATAATACTCGCACCTTTGGTACATGCACAATCCGGTAAGAGCTTTGTACTGACTTCTAATAAGGCTGGTACTTCTTCTAATAGGCTTCCTTGTAGAGCCATTATAGATTATGGTTGTTGTGTTATTTCTCTTGAACATCTGATATTAAGAGTGATTCTGTCATGTTCCCAAGCACATCTTCTATAATATTTCTAGGTCCAATAATTAGACTCTTTATTTACTTGGGTGATGTAATTTCTTTAGTTTCCTGTTCCTTCTGATCAGCCTTTACATAGGCTTAAGTTATCTTCCGGTCTGTGGCTCATGGTATTAGTTATTACCTTAGCCTTTCATGGGTGTTATGGGATATCCATGATACAATCTTTTAACAATTCAGTACTTTGTCTATGCCCCGGGCTAAATTCTTTTTTTAACTTATACTGAAGTCTTCTATGGCTGTATGATTGTCAACAAATATGTTGCCTGAATACTTCTCCAAAATCTTGAGTGTATCCATAACGTACTAACTCTGGATCATTGATCGAATGATTCTTTCGTTCGCTCTTAGCTTTCTTTCAACGTAAGCTATTACTTTTCCTGGTCTTTTTGCCCCTTGTTACATCCATACATAGCTTATCTTAGTGCCCACAGTGGCCAGAGTTTTCATACAACTAATATGATCTCGAATATTACTTTTAATTCTTACTTCCCGTTCATTAGTCGTGGTAGGTGCCACTTTCCTTTGGAATGCTTATAATGTTGTTGCGAGATTGTTGTTACACGACCATTTCCTCTTTAGGTCATTGTGCTTAGGTTGAAGCCTTCTTTCTTATCTCCTTAGCTAATCTTTCATTGTAGTACTTAGGGAGAACCCTTGACTCTGGTAAAGTTGTGAGCTTATTACGGACCTTTTTGATGTCCTTACTTGCCTATAATCATCCGTAGTTGCTTACTTCCATGCCCTTGTGCTTGTATGGTAGCTTCTGAACTGATATTTTGACTGTCTTCCTAGTGACACTTTCCTTTATCCCCGTAATACTCATACGGTATCTTTAACTATCCCTACTCTTGTTTGAATATATCTCAAGTATTATAATGATATTCTTCGAGGCTGAGCTCTCCATATCGGGTTCTACTATGTTTATCTCACACAATCTGATGACTCGTCTGTAACCTTGTGGTTAGCCATAACTGGGATGTTCCTGACCAATTATTAACTACTCGTTGGCCCATTCTCATATCAATATTCCTCGTAATCTTTCTTGGGTTATTTCCTTTGTCTTAACTTACGTATCACACTAGCCCCTTATTTATTAATAGCAGCCCGGGAAGGAACCTTTACTTTCTCTCCTTGACATCGTGCTTGCACAATATTCTTGAATCGTAGCATATCTATAAGATTTGGATAAGTGTCTTCTCATTCCTCTTTCATTTATCGCATTCTTCCTTTACCATTTCATAGTCACTAGAACCACTTAATTCTGACTTAATGTCACATCACTCCATATTCCCCCCTTTAGGGGTGTACTAAGAGATGAAGCCACGAGGATCTACCTATAGATGTTTTACCTCTTCACCTTTAGCGTTGTTTCTCAACATCAATGATCCTTACTCGCTTTGCGGCAATCCTTCTGTACCAAGGATGACAAATCCCCTTACTCGCGAGGGTGACACTTAATGTAACTAGTACATACAATCCATTAAGCTTAACTTTGCTAACATTGCTTGCTTTATGGAAGCATCTTTCTGAATGACTATTCTCTAAATTTCTCATGAGCCTTCTTCTGTTGTCCATTCTATTATTGTCGGAATGCGATCTGAAATTCTCATGATGATGACAATTACCAAATCACTCAGTCCCTAATTCATATTTAGTTTATCTTATTTACCAACCCATACTAATTTCTATTACTCTGGGGTCTAACTTTTCCACTTGGTAATCACGCTAGAGTTGCAAACCTATTTCTCGAAATGAGGACATGATTGTATGGCCTATACCCTTTTGTTGTCCTAAGGCCTGTCACCCCTCGTCTCTTCCTTCACTTGACTATAGATTTTGTAATATTGTCATCTTTTGATCTATCGTTGTCATCCATGTACCATATCTTACTCATAATGCTTCATTAACTCTTTTCTTATTTCCCACTAACATTTATGCCTATCACTTTATTCTGAAAACTCGAACAAGACATTCTTTTGCTTTTAGCTTCCCTTTGCTCCATCCAGTGGCTCTTCAAGTTGCTTAACGTTCTCGCTTTACTGGGGATGCGAGCCACACTAAGGTAATATGTATCCCTTCAAGGCTTATAGTGCATGTCTTTGTAGTACTCATATCTGGCTGCACTATTTTAAAGTGTACCATCTGGGTATCTCACAAGGAGATCTATTAGCACATTTGCAATATCCTTCGAAAATGTCAACTGACACAAAAAATTCATCCATCATATCTTCCTATACTACTTCTATTAACCCTCATAGGGCATATTTGGAATGGGTGCGACCAATTGTATATACCTCCGTTACTATTGAATATAACTCAAAAAGCTTATGTTCTTCTGTTTGGATTATAAACACTGTTAACCTTCGTTAACTGGGCGCCTCATACCCTTCTTTATCTTGCTTCTTTTGCTTGTTGAAACTTGTATTTATCTTCTTAATCTCTCATTGACTTTCACCATAAAGGTGGATAGGCATTCTTGCATTAAGGCTTCTTATCAAGAGGCTTACACCATTCAGTACGCACATGATTTGCTGAAGACCTCACATTTACTTATCTTAAGCATGATACAAAGTCGAGTTCCTCTAATTCAACACTTCCACAGCTATATCTCTTATCGATCATCTTTTTGAATGTAGGCATCATCTTATTATGAATAAAAATAGAAGTTCGGGACTTGAATTCTTATAAGTGAGCTCTACTACACGATCTAGAGTAAGAAGAAAGAGTGACAGTCTTAAATTCCCTGTAGCCTCCTGCTTATAAGTGTGGTGCATGACACACTCATAAACAAGACTCTACTAGACACAACTTGTAGACTCCCTAGGACAGAACTGCTCTGATACCACTTTTGTCACGCCCCGAACCTGGGGGGCGAGACCGGCACCCAGTGCCTCACCTATCCTTGCGTACTAAGTTGCAACTAAGGGACTATGAACATATGATGTCATACTTTGGCCATGGGCCACATTGCAAGATAACTACGAATGCTGACTAAATGTCAATATTAAATTGGCTGACAAGGCCGTCATAACTATTACAGCTGACAAACCAACCAAATATACATACAAGGTCTGCAAGTTCAACATATTACACTAACTAACAGGATATGTCTACAAGCCTCTACTGATGGATATACTATGATCGGAACAGCTCCCTGACCTACTCATAACATATATACATATATATACAAGATGTAAATAAGGCTCTAGACCCGGAAACTCCGAAAGACATGGAGCTTACCAATCAAGCTAAACTAGGGCAACACTTATTGAAGAGGCCTACCCGTTTGTCTGTCTGACCTGCACGCATGAAATGCAGTGCCCCCAGCAAAGGGACGTCAGTACAAAATAATGTACTGAGTATGTAAGGCAATATACTGAAAGCTGAAACTGAACTGATAATATAATAACTGCAAGTAGCTGGAGGTCAAAGATAATCTGAAAATATGCTTACCTGCTGATACTGACTCAACTCTCTCTAACTGTCTGGCCCTATAAGGCTCGGTATATAAATAACTGCTCTGCCGTAGTAGGCTCACTCATAAGGGCTCGGCCATACTAGGCTCTGTATCTCGACCAACTGCGCTCGCTCATAAGCGCTCGACTATAGTAGGCTCAGTATATATATATAATTGCTCTGCCGTAGTAGGCTCGCTCATAGGCGCTCGACCATACTAGGCTCTATATCTCGACCAACTAGGCTCGCTCATAAGCGAGGTTGCCCAATAGGGGCCTGCCCATTGAGACGGTTTGAAGAGGATTTGAGACGGTTTTCGAAGAGTTAGGAGTATGAGAAAATCATTTCTTTGTTTGGGGTAAAGTGGGTGTCCCAATTTTTTTTGTTTCAAGTGTTTTAAGGTTTTGAACATACCTATTAATCGCGATCGCGTGAAATCACCTGCGTTCACATACAACAAACTTATCAAAGGGCGCGATCGCGTCTCTGTTTCTGCGATCACGTAGGGATAAAAAATTATTGCCCTCTGCGAACGCGTGGATTTTATGGGATCACAATTATTGCCTCGGGTTCCATTGAACCAAGGTACGAGGTTAGAACATAGGTCTTCAAGATCATCGAGTCCGTGACCTCGGAACCGACTCCGACTCCGAATGAGCTCGAGGAAACATTGTCGGACCAAATAACTGAAGGCTGAAATATCAATGACCGGTCAGATATCACGGTGGGAATCTCGGCACGTATCAATGAGAAAACCGACTAATTAGCAAATCATAGAATTTTTTACCTTATATAGAATTGTACCTAAAATAGGACTTCCCTACTATAAAAAAGGGGTCTGATTATTTATAAAAGGCATTGTAACATCCAATCAAAAGCAATATACTGTTATTTTCTCTTTAAATTGTATTTCAATTGTGTCTTGACTGTGATCGAAGTACTTATTGTGCAAGGGGAACCCTTCTCCCAAGGAAGTTATTGTCTAATTCGTACGATTTGAACTTACTTTATCATTCGTTACTTTTAATTATAATTAACTTATCGCTTTATGTCAATTTAATCCACATATCCTTAAAATCACTTATAAATTCAATTGTTATCTGATTTTGCGGGTAAACAATATCCACTAGCCTTTCAGTTGGCCATTGGAAAAGCTATGCATCATATCAGTAGTTTGAGTGAGATTCAAATTGACGAAATGGTAAGAAATATGAAAATATATATTCCATTAAATCCAAATCTATTCTATGCACTTTCTAGATCTTGTGACTGATTTATTCACAGAAAAGTACCAATGTACCTTATTGAACTATTTGTTGTTCTTTTTAATCTGTCTGTTTGTAGTTACTCTTGTAATTGAGTTCGAAAACCTTCACTTTTTATTGGCTAATTTTGAACAGTTCTTGTCAGTAAATGATTAAAATATGATAACATCACTTTTCTGATATGTTGAACAACACATATTCAATGCTTATCAATGAATTATTTTACATGCAGATATTGTACAATGCATAGATTTAAAAAATCTGAAATTTCAACACCCCACAATGTTGGATTCCCTACAATCTTTATCAGTATCTGTTATGTTTGAATCATTCTCTCAACGGTCAAAAGGTGTTAGTAAATCAAAATCATTCTCTTTAGCCAGTGGTCTTGGAAGCAAAACTACTTTTTGTCGAGTCCAGCCAGCCAGAGAAGAAGCTCACGAAACCTGACTCTCTTTGTTCTGAACACTCTGGCTCTCTTCTTTGCAATACTCTTAAGAACTCATCTGAACTTAAAGACCCATCACAATCTAAATCAAACATGAAAAATATCAAATCTACCACGTTATCAGTAAGGGATATGCCACAAACCTGGTAGGACATGAATCATTATTAGTAAAGTTGGTCAAAATATGAAAGAACTCAATTTATAATACGGAATAGAAGAGCTTTTATAGACCATACTTGCTTAGCAGCTCCTTTTAGCTCCTGCTTAGACAAGAGTCCGTTTACTTTCCCATAGCTTAAGATGACCTGAGAAAATGACTGCAGTTCTTTGCGTAGGTTAGTGAGGCTCATGAATTCCTCGTATGTAATGCGTAAATCCCTAAGATGTGGTTCATCATCCAGATCTTCTACTCGATCGAGAAACTTATTGATGTGACTAATATCAGCAGATGCAACCATTGATAAAGCAAAATCTTTGGCAGAAATGCTTCCTTGTGACTTGTAGTCATAATGTGCAAATTCCAAACGTAGTATCTGAAATTCACAAGAGGGGATTGAGGTTGGAACAAAATAAACAACTACAATATCCTATCTAGAAAGGTATTGCGAATTAAATGAATTTAGATTATTGTATTTTTGGGATAGAAAGTTAAAGGAAGGCATACTTCATCATGTAAATCTCTTAAGAATTGCACAAATCTTTCTTGCTCAAGGCGCCCATTTCCATCTTCGCTGAAGAAGTACTCCAAGAGCCCTCCTTCCTCTACGGAACCAGTAACTTTTAGTCCAAATCGAAGTCCATTTCTATGGCGAGCACCTTGTCTATTAGCAGTTCGCATGAGTTCCATCATTTTCTTGAATTCTTCCTTGTCAACTCCTCTGTTCATGAAACTAGTCAGAAGTTCTAAAACAACTATAAGACAGGTGAATCTTGTTTTTTCTAAAAATTTCATTGATGGGTCATTATAAATTGGACTCCATCATGTATGCATGAAAGTTTTTCAAGACGATAACAATAACTACGGGCTCAATCCCAAGGAAGTAGCAATTGACTATATGAATCCTTACTAATTATGTCGCTTCCTTAAGCTCATTGCTTAGCCGTTACAAAAGTGAATATTTACTAACGAAGTACACATAATCTTCTTATACAATAAAAATCCTAAGGGTATCACAATAGCAAACCAGCTTACCAAAGTAGCGAAAAGGATAACAGGATAATCAGATTTGAGTATCAGCAAAATGACATACCCATCATTGTCAAGGTCAAACATTCGAAATGCCTCTGAAAAGCTCGATTCTGGAATGCTCAGTAGTGTAACAAAAAAGATGTACCTGATCCAAAAAGATAAACATGGTTTCAAGAGAGAATTTCAATAAGCTCAGTTAGCATTCAAATGGAATCGGCAACTTGCTTACACCTTATCTATAGGTCATGATAGGAACTAGAAATTGTTGAAGTATGTTTAAACCAAGATGGTAAAATAGTCTGATAACGCTTCTACTTGTTAGGTTTTGACATTCTATCCCATAGAGTTTCAGCTAGATACGAACTTGTTCAAAACTGGTGGTTTAAATCCCTCCGACATTATCCCTCAATCACCTAATGTCAGAATCCGCAACAAATAAAAATATGCCATGCCATTTTTTATATTTGCATAAAACCAAAATATAACCTTTTTGACTTTTCCCTTTTATTTTTTGACTTTCTCTTTTTTCATACTCTTTCTCACCCTTCATGTTAATTGTTAACAAATACCCCCACTCCCATATTGTTCGTTCTTTCACCTTTTTAAGAATGTCGAACCAATTTTCGATCCCATGACCAGATTTTCTTTTGTTCATTCGATCGAGCTGACCAAGCACAATAGTAAAGCACAATGACTATAGTTGCATCGTTCTCATCCAATCCTCTCTGTGCCATTTCTCAGAATGACTTTAGGCACGTTAGAGGGTTATTCAAATTCAATACCCAGCTATCATGATATTTTTACCCAACTAAATTCTCCGTGGTATTGAATCAAACATCTGTTGCGCAATAACTAATTCACCCACTTTCACATATCCATTCACGATGTTGTTCCAAGATACAATATCTCTTTCCGGGCATTTTATCAAATACCTGCCTTGCAAGACAATAAACCCACTCAGCTAAAAATAAGGGAGAGGGAGGAGGGAGGAGGGGAAAGGAAAATAGGGACTGTCGAACAAAAATGAGTTGGGGGAAGGGACGGTATAGGGGAGATTGAAAAGAAAATGGTGATGGGGAATTATTTTTTCTTTTCATTTGAAAACCATTTGATTTCACTAGCAAAAAAAAAATGCTACATAAACTTGGTCAAAGCCAGAGGGATTTAAAAGTTATGCATAAATTCAGTAGTTTGGCTGATACTTTATGGAGTAGGGGAGCCAGAAATCAGAATATCAAAACTGAATAATTAAAGGTGTCTATCGGGTTATTCTGCCACCCAAGATCGCATTGTTAAAAGCTTTATCTCTCTTCTTTCATTTTCTATTTTTTTCTGACGGGTTGTTGGGAGGACTAGCTCCAGTACAAGTAGCTTGGATTCATTTTTATGCTATTTTAGTTAAAGCCATGTGTCCAGGGTATTTTTCAAAGGTTAGGATGGTTCTTTAATTAATTTTTTTCCTATTAACGATTTTCAAAAAAAGAAAATAATAGAAGGAGAAAGAAATAAACAACTGTTATGGCGCTGATCGCCAAACTTTTGAAAGGTTTGTCTCCTCCTTTATTTTTACAGTAATATTTTATAACAAAAGTAAAAAAGTAATTAATAAAAATAAGATTAGCGATACAAATTGCCTATATGAACACATAATATTACAATGAGAAACATAATAAGGGAACAAATATAACAATACATATATAATACTTATGTTCTCAACAGCAAACAAAACTCAAAATAAAAAACTAATTAAATAAATAAATATATGAATAAAGTATTAAAAAATAGACAAGAAAAAACCGGCACATTTCGAAATTTCAGCAATACAACATTTGCTTATTTGTTTCCCCTTAATAATTATTTACTTATTTTTCTTTTATGATTCTTATCATTAATATGGACAATAAATTAAGATGGATCCTAGCCTTTAACAAATACCATAGACATGTGGCCTTAAGGAATAGCAAGATTGAGATTATTTCTACTGGAGCAAATCCGATCCGCAGCGGTAAATACTTACTCTGGAAAGGATATAAGTCCATCATTATTGGTATCGAAGAGCATGAAAAATTGGGAAGGAGCACAATGTAGGTCGCTGGAAGCTGATTCTCCTTTAAGATAGCCCCCTCTAACACCACTTGTTTCTGATGGAGGAAACACCGGAACAATCGCTCGCATTAAGTCTACTGGAGTCATATAGACTTCGCCACTTGGAGTTCGGTAAGATGCAAAGTACTCAAATACCTGGAACCAACATAAAAAGAAATATAACTAATTAAATAGATATATACTAGAATCATAATTTCACACATATTTACGTTTTAATTGCTTAAACGTTATTTCTATAAATAAAGTCAGTTATATCACTGCAAATTTGAGATCACATTGGTACTAATTTATTATTGTACACCGTCCCTCCAGTTCCACCAAGTATCATGAGTAATATGTCAACACTGTGCTCAGAATGCAGAGTTTGTAGAAAGTTCTTGCCTAAAGAATTATAGTATGCTTGAGAGTTTTTTCGTCTTCTATCTTTTTCTTCTCTATGCATGCAGTATCCGAAACTACTGGCCCGACTAATTGTGATTTGTGCAGCATAGGGCCCATTAAAAGAGAAATTATACCTACCAAGAGTTTCTCTATTCCTCGAATTTGAACTTGAGACATGTGATTAAGAGGGGAGCAACTCCATACATTCCACTCACCCGCAGGCTTTCTTGTACCTTGCCTACTCGTCACGACTTATTTGTACCTAAATACAATCTATTTCCTTTGGCCCAAAGGACCCTCGGCTAATCGTTACTCGCCCGTCCTTGTTTAGGAAAAAACTACTACTATCACTTGATTGATCTGTTCTGTTGGTGGTAGTTGCTTGAGATACAAAATAAAATTTCTTTCCATGCTATTTCACATTGTCTCGCTTCCTACGCAAGTTTTAACCCTTGGGGGAAGTAAAATTAGTCAAGAATCAGAACCCTTCTTGATGGATAACTTCACCCATACTTTATCAACAATTATATTTGTACTTATCACATATTAACATTACATGTTCAATAGTGCCGTAATAATTGATGCATGTACCAAATAACTAATATCTCTACCTTTTCCGGAGGACTTTGCACTCTCAGCCGTTTCTCATACTTGAAGAAAACTTTTTTTCGGTATGAATCTGAAAATACAGAAATAACGCAAAGAAAAAACCATAAATGTTGAAGAAAATTAAAAAAAAATGAATAAAAATAATTATTACTTTGATATATGTTAATTTCAATACCTCCAAATAAAAAAGTCGGCTTTTTCCCTAGCTCTTCACCTCTACTTTCAGAATTAGCATAACAAATATGAGAATCATTATGAGAAGGGAATGAAATATAATAGAGCGCTAAGGTTGAGCAAGCAATAATGACGCCAGAAGACAGTGATTCAACAACTATTCCATTCTTTCTATATCCATTAGAACCGCCGGACCCAACATTTAATTGGTGGCCATTCGATTTGGTGAAGATGGAACGAAATATTGGATTATGAGCGGCAAGCCCTCGGATTGCTGGCTTAGGTGTTCTAGAAAATGCCCAAGGATGCATAGTAATTACAAGCTGTAAAGAGATAGCAGAAACCCAAAAGTGGATCAGACTTTTGAAAGATTATTATCACTTAGTTGTTAAAGAAAACAGACAAGGTTGATCCTTGGAAAGAGGAAAGGGAAAATATTACGGGTATATTTGACCAAGAAAGAGAGGTGTGGGATGTTTCTTGGGTTTTTGGTTCAGCTTTATTCATAACGGTCTCTAAGGTAGTTGGTTATGTTTTTTATGAGTCTCGATTATGTGCATACTAGTGGCAGAGGTACCCCGTGTTAAGCTCGGGCCCAAACTTAATGACACACTTTTTTTATTAGTTTGTTCCAAAAAGAATGACATATTTTTATAATTTGAAATAATTTAACTTTAAATTATTCGTTTTACCTTAAATGAGAATCTTTTATAACCACATAAATGTTATGGTCCCACAAAGTTTTTATCCTTATGCTTTAAATACCACAAGTTTCAAAAGTCTTATTTCCTTTTTTTTAGACTCGTGTCAAGTCAAACTACCTCATCTAAATTGAAATAGAGTAACAATTTTGATTAAAAAGTAATTTGTGTCATAATCTTTCAAAATTAATCATATAAAATGTTCTCTGTTTCTGCTATTCTCTATGTTACCATGCCTATCCATTGTTTATATCTTCAAATTGGATTTTGAATTAGTTGGCCTAGAACTTAAACTTTTGGCATTTTGTCAAAGATTTATTAGTGTTCTTTGTGTTGGAAAATGTGACTAGGTTGTGTATCGCTCCATGTGGCTGATTCAACCCGGTTAGAAGAGATAAGTAAGAAAAGTTATCACAGAAATAACCACCCACACCAAAATTGTTGCTGTCGTGTATAAGGTGTATGAGGTAAAATTGATTAGCGACAAGTCGATAAACGACAAGATGACAGGTGAAACTGAAGACAGGTAAGATATAAGTTAACAAATAGTTGGCACCTGATACAAACATATGACTGGTGCTGAATGAGTTATGAAGATATTGGAACCGAGAACAAACATTTGAAAGGAAGACATCGGTTGGAAAAGACAACATTGAATGGGCATCCGTTACAAATAATCTATGTATTAATGCTCAGTCCTTATGCATCCATCAAGAAGGGTTTTATCCACATTAAAGAAGAGCGTAATTTGGGAATCTTGTCTCCCTAAGTAGAGCTATAAATAGGAGAATTTATATTCATTATGGAACATGAAATATTCTGTACTCAAAGCTAAAATCAGCTCTCATTCTATCAAATTATTCTCTTTCTTTAGTTCTTAATATTGCTCTTGTTACTGCTTCTAGAGAAATTAAATCCACAACCATGCTTGTATTTCTTAAAGTTATTTTAACAATCTTATTTCTGTCTTTACTTATTTTATATTCTTGGATCAAATTAATTCACATGAATATAAATTATGTTACAAATTCCACTGTACCGTTTTACCAGTAAACAATTTGGCACCCATCGTGGGGCATAGACAATTGTGTAATTACTTTGATCCATTCATCAATTACTGACACAGTTTGATTCTTTTCTTTAGCAAAGAAAAAATCAGATATGACAGCTAACGATGTGAATAATTCCAATTATATTGGAGCATACAACGAGCGTGAGGATGTGTTCCAGCGTGATGATTAATCTAGGGATACTTGCAATAAAGGAAACAAAATAACTCTAGTTCACGAAGAACAAAATCCCCGACATGTCACAAGTCCAACTCCTGATGATAACGATGAGAAAAAATCCCCGACATGTCACAAGTCCAACTCCTGATGATATGAACGATGAGCATGTCATTGAAACAGTCAAATTTTGAGGGAGCAACAAAGGAAAATTATAAAGCATCTCTCAAGACAAGACCGAGTAATAACGGAGTTGAAGCATGCACTTTCGACTGCTTCCAATAACTCCAATGGAGGAATTTAAGTCCCTCCCAGCGTGCCTGCAAATCAAACGTTGCAAAGAACCGGTAACATCTCTTTGAGGGAAGAGTTTGGTGCTAATGAAAATGAGGCAGGTGGTGCAGGTAGTGGATCCCAGAACGACAACAATGTTAATGATCCTTTCAAAACTGAGCTCATGAGATTCATGAGAGAAATGAATGAACGAATGGACTAAAATGCTAAGGAATTCCATGCTAGTATGGATCAAATCTCGGGAGCACCACCGATGTTGAAGGATCCAGATTCAAAAAAGTATACACAAGTGCCATTCAAATCAAGTACGGCCTCGGAGCTGATTCCGAAAAGATTAAAGATGCCAGATATTTCGAAGTATGATGAGACTTCAGATCCACAACTGCATGTTACAACTTATACTACGGCTGTAAAAGGAAATGACTTGGACCCGTACGAGATCGAATCTATCGTTTGAAGAATTTGGCAAAACCCTAAAGAAGGTTGCTTTAACTTAGTATTCTCTTTTACTTAATCATTCAATTGATTTTTTTGAAATGCTTGTAGATTCTTTCATTAAAGCTCATGCTAATGAAGAAAAGTCCAAGCTAGAAAGGCAAATATGTTACATCTCGTACCTTTGCACAATGAGTTGTGTCATAAATACTCGGCGTAAGCTTGAAGAGCAAGATTATCCTTGAGGTTGTAAATATTTATGCCATGTTTAACAAGTGCAAAGTACATGTTGAAAGAGATTAGAAGCCGATAATTTAGAAAGTTAATGAGGATTGGTTATGATGTTAAAATAACATATAGTACCATGTAAATATGCATAATACACATGATTAGAATAATATAGGTCCTATAATTAGTAAAGATATGTTCAGGTGCTTATGTGTATATATGTATTTTTTGTAAAATATCTATTAGCAAGTAAAGACAAATGCTGCCTCTTCAACCGTCCAAGGCCCCTTAGCCATTGCAAATTGATATATATCAAATCTTCAAATTGAAGGAGGTCATTTACGAGCTGTTGCACGTTATACAATACATATAAGAACCCTCTTATTCAATTAGAAGCTCCTTACAATTGCACCATACGGCCAGCCCTCTTTAAGGCAATTATCTTGCAATTTTCCTCTTGGTTTGGAGGTTTTGTTTGTAAAGGATGTTGGGAAGGCTTATATCCAGTTCATCCTATTCCCTTTATTCAAATAATTAAGGTAAGAATTCAATAATATTTCTAGATAAGTTTATCTTCTACTTGGAGAAATTCACTTTGAATTCTTCTTGATGTAGAAATAAAGGTTCTTGTAGTGTATTTGAGGAGGGTTTGATAGTGTTGAAGGGTTGAAAATGTAGTTATAAATATGTATATGTGTTGTTGTTCTTGTTGTTCAAGGTGATATTATACGCTTCTCCGTGTATTTGAGGTCATTTGGATCATTGTTTTGTTATTGATGAATGAAGTATAGGTCGAAAGTTATGATTAAAAATTTGGTTTGTGGGAGCGTATTGATGTGTTATTGAAGGAGTTTCGTTGTGTATATCCAGATACTTGATGTTGTGGTGATGTGATTGTGTCTGCGTTACATGAATATAAATTAAGGAAAAGTGTAAGAATATCGTATACAAGCGTAGATCGGATTGTTTTGGTGTATACTCATGTATATTGATGGATTGAGTTCATAAAGGAATTAATTTAAGTCTTTGTTGTGGGTTTTGGTTGCCGAATGTAGGGTAGTTAAGAGAAAGTAAAGGAAATGCTGCCTGTTTTATTTTAGAATCGAGTTATCATTTGAGATACGTGACATACTAGCGCCGTCTAAGTTGTACATGTATTTCTTTATTATAGGGTTGGCACACTATTTGTCATAAGCTCGTTGTTGAGTTGCATTGACGACTTGAGGTATGTTAAGGCTATCCCTTCTTTCCTTTTGGCATGATTCATACGATACAGACAAAACGAGCAAACCCACAACTTTCTCAAATGAATATTCTGAGAAGTACTAGGGGTGCCTATGTTTTTTATTCCCCATGTGTCCTATTATTATATCGTCCATTCACGGGTCTCAGAAAATACGTAAGTTGGTAAAGTTTATTTCGTGATATTAACCGAAGGCATATTGATCTTATGACATTCCAAGAGATCTTATTGACTTACTTCATTATACATTGCTTTCATTTATACATGTACATTAACCCATGATCAGATAGCATTATATATGCGTATATTATATGTACATGGGGTATGGGGAAAGGTTACAATATTATATACGCATCACCACCTGATCAACTGGTATACATTGATGATTTCGCCCACTGAGGCCAAGATGCAACAACAACAACAACGACCCAGTATAATCCCACAAGTGGGGTCTGGGGAGGGTAATATGTACGCATACCTTACCACTAAGGCCAAGATGATATGATGGAATGCCGATAGAGGCTTGATGATGTTATGTACGCATATACCTATGCATGATATGACATTTATACGCACAACATTACATTATAAATGTTTCATGATTCATAGAGCTGTTCAAACTTACATATTGAGTCCTCTGCTATATGGTTCTTTCCTGTCTTTTATATACTAACTTTCATGTCTTACATACTTGGTACATTATTCGTACTAACGCCCCTATTGCCTGGGGGCCTATGTTTCATGCTTGGAGGTGCAGGTAGACAGTCTGACGGTCCCCCTTTTTAGGATCCTTGCTCAACGAGAGTTGGTGTGCTCCATTTGATACGGAGCTGCTATTGGGTTTTGGTATGATATTTTTGTACACATATATTGGTACGAGAGGCCTAGTACCGTCCTTTATACAGTTGTACACTCTATTAGAGGTATGTAGAAAGTCATGTATAGTTGGATAGTATGTGTCCTTGTCGGCTTCTATGTTTTGAAATATAGTTGTCCATAGCAGCCTTGTCGGTTTGCACAAACTATTGAGAGTGTTCAAGGTCCGATTTTAGAAGGAAAGAAGTTGTTGTCGGCAGTACCAGATGAGTGGGCAATTGAAACGTTCACCAAAGATCTCAATCCACTGAGTTTTGATGCCTCCAGGAAACTGAAGGAAAGTTTTTTGGAATTTCAAGCAACCACATGGGCAGATGTCCACAATCATTATGAATAAAAAATTAGAAAAGAAGATGATCAACTGGGCTCTTCAATGTCTTCTAACGGACGTAATCGTGATCGAAATCAGGAGAAGTTCAAAACTGATTTTGATGCAGATCGAAGGTCTTCCAGGAGTCGCTTTTAGCCTTATGAAAGGGTTGATGGGAATGGAAATAAAGGATTTCAGTCATCGGACATGTTTTCTACCAATAGAAGAGTGGATCGTGGTCGGAATAGTAGAGCTTTACAGGAGAAGGAACCTGTCACGATCTAAAATCCAACCCATTGTGATGACACCTAACCCAACCCGCTAGGTAAGACAAAAAAAATAAAACACACTACAGTGATAATGATAAGAGTCAAAAATCAAATAGCTGAATTTTTATACAACTTCACAAGGACTGGTAGTACAAGTCACGAGCCACTAAGATTTAGATTTTTACCAAACTGAATTAAAATAATTACAACATCTTCTTGAAATTTAAATGAACAGAATTCGAATGTAAAGCTACCAAGGATAAGTGATAGTCATAACTAGAACACAAGTAGATCTTCAATGCCAGCTCTCGTCGTACACAGCCGCATCAACTCCAAGATCTGCACGCAAGGTGCAGAAGCATAGTATGGGTACAACTGATCCCATGTTCTCAATAAGTATCCTAACTAAGCTCGGCGAGGTAAAATAAGCAAGAACTATAGATTATACTCACTAACTCCTATGCAGTTTATAATTTCAACAAGTATAGAACAAATATATGATCAAATCAGGAAATCTTAGGAAAAACCACTTTAACACTCATAATTCTTTGGTTTAAAGTATACTGTTCACTCAACAATCCAGCATATAAGGAAGATATGCAAGTATATCAGGTAAACAACCGAGAAAATTGCAAGTAAAGATGAAATTCCATAACTAAATATCACATCAACCAGAAACTCATCGGTTTCTCACAATTCGCGTGTGCACCATCAAGAGAGAAATATGAGAGGGTGACCCTAGGGGGATGGATCCATTCCACATCCTACATGGACAAGTCACGTGCTGCACGAACAATTCACATGCTAATAATATCAACCGCGCGAACAGCTCATGTGATGCATGGACAACTCACGTGCTATAATATTAATATCTAGATCCGCACGGATAACTCATGTGCTGTACGGACAATTCACGTGCTAATAATATCAATTCGCCCGGCGTGGTCACATGCACAATTTCATAATCCGCCGGACATGGTCACAAGCATAACAACATAATACGCCTGGCATGGTCATATGCACAATATCATAATTCGCCCGGCATGGTCACATGCATAACAACACAATCCTCCCGGCGTGGTCACAGGCACAATATCATAATTCGACCGACATGGTCACATGCATAACAACACAATTCGCCTGGCGTGGTCACAGGCATCCAGTCAAATCATATCACACAGGAGCAAATAAACAAGAATATATGTGTATGATAAATGAATAGCAAATCTCATGCTCCTCGATTGGTATAAATTACATGCTAAAGCGTAGGCATGTGCCGAGTGTATTATCATAGCTCAAATCGGCAATTACATCACAAAATATTATTTATCAAGTGCATTCCTGGATTAAACCTCTTTGTAGCCTTAAACACGGCTCAAATAGTTCACACATTATTACAAATATGAGAAACATCATAGCTTAAAGCATAGCAGTCAATTCTAGGCTTATCATAGCCTAAATGCAAACTTCGATATATAATGAGTCTGCCCAGAACTTCCACATTTGTGGACAAAATAATGCACCTGCGGCCTCACATTTGCGAGCTAAAACATCACATCTGCGACTTCAGCTTAAAGAACCATGATCGCATCTGTGGAACACCTTCCGCGCCTGTGACTCTGCAGAAGCGTATTGTCACGCCCCAAGCCTAGGGAGGCGTGGCTGGCACCTGGTGCCGAACTGGCCCGAGCGAACCACTCTATAACTCATTTTTTTCCTTGTGCAACTATCATGGGCCAACTTGGCCACAACTCGTAATATATAACTATAAGTGGGAAAACGTTGTATTAATGAATCATTTTTCTTAAAACATGAATACATATGAGCCGTCAAGGCCTCTGACATACTGTACAAAATGAACCTCTACCTACAAAGTCTCTAAGATTATTCGACATCAAATGGGATAGGGTACCGGCCTACCCATAAGTCTGTAGCAAAGCTCTGATACAATGACTCATAGACTCGGATGCATTCCGAATGAGGTGGAGTCTTATCGATCCTTTGCTGAATGCGAATCTCGTCTACTATGAGGACTCGTCAAACTGATTATCTATACCAGCTGATACTGACTCAATTCTCTTAATATAATAAGTAAAATAGTTGTCCGGCCCTATAAGGCTCGGTATATATATAACTGCTCTATCGTGGTAGGCTCGCTCATAGGCGCTCGGCCATACTAGGCTTTGTATCTTGACCAACTAGGCTCGCTCATAAGCGTTCGGCCACAGTAGGCTCGATATATATATAACTACTCTGCCGTAGTAGGTTCGCTCATAGGCGCTCGACCATACTAGGCTCTGTATCTCGACCAACTGGGCTCGCTCATAAACGCTCGGACACAGTAAGCTCGATATATAACTTACCATCTGATCAGAGGTTGCCCAATAGAGGCCTGCCCATCGATTATAACTCGATGGTAATGAAAATACTTTTAATACTATATATATGTAAACTGTCTGCTCTTTTGACTAGAAGAAGAAAATACTTGACTGAATATGAATTCCCCATAAGGAGAATATGGCAATTTATAAAATTTAAAAAATATACGTAACTTGCGAAACTAGCAAAATATACGCAAATTGATATGAATTTTTCTTTATGTCTCGTTATCAAACTTGTATAGTGACGAAATCATGCCAAAATGAAGGAAGGGTTTAACCTTAACGTACCTGAGCCTATTCCTTGATAATTCCTCTACACACGTTGATTGTAACAAAACACAAAACAAGTTGTATGAAAAGATCGAAGCAATTAAGAAGCTATGCAAAGAAAATCTTCATCGAGCCTATCTACATGAAGGTCGCATCATAAAAGAAGTTCAACTACTATCTAGCCAATTCATCACTTGTCGTAATAACTCTTCACTTTCTATCCTCATAATTTTCTGCAAATACCTACTGAAAATTCCTTGTCTAACACCTTTTCAACCATTATCCTAATTATTTCCCACAACCAAGATGAATAATTTGAAGTAAACGCAAGGAAACATGTGAAGAAACTACCGCTAAAGCTGTTAACTTCCATGGGCACAAAAGTATTGAACAACACTTCTTGGCATACAATAAAAGTCACTTCCGCGACCAAGTTTTTTTTTTCTTGAAAGAAAGCGGAACAAAGCAGAGTCTCCACTGGCTCTCCAAATCCACAGCTTGAATCATTCCTCCACAGTAAGGACAAGCCCGTGCTGCTGCCTGTCTTTGTAGAACTCTTTCATCTTCATTGCAAACAAACAGAGGCGGAGTTAGATATTGAAGTTTATGGGTTCTAAAATTACAATCGAACCCGTAACTCGTTAGTTACTGGGTTCACAATTGAGTATTTATACATATTTAATGGATTTCCAAATACAAATCCAAGGTCTAAACAAAAGCTAATGGGTTCGTCCGAACCCGTACGTAGCACTCTCCCTTCGTCCCTGCAAACAAATACAGAGCACATCCTTAAGTAGTTGATATTCCTCCTCTGCTTCTTTATTATGTATACCTTTGCTTATTTTTGATTGAATATTTAACAATCAACCACTTTCCTCTTTCTGGGTTGATTTGATTATCAAAGAATATCCAAAGGTATGAAAAAAAAATGAAGCTAAGTTTATTGGATATGGTAGAACAGAGCTGGGTAGGGATGATGGGTTTTTTTGGGGTTAAGGTACAAGGAAAATATATTTACAAAGACGTGGGAGTCTAGTAACATCTCGAAGGGACTTTTTCTTAGATACGAAGATTCCAAGTACCAAACAAAAAAAACGTGTTGACTGTTTGTTATGATGATTCTAGCGTCTAGATGAGCTTTTCTTTTATTTTCTAAAATTTTCTTTGGATAAACTTAAACAGGGAACACTAGATTGTTTCCTTTCAATAGGAGAACAATACCAAAATTAATAGTAACATGTAAGTTGTCAGTGAAGGTTTTGCTATGCTTAATTCTCAAGAATATGACAAAAATAAATTCCTCCCACCAAAAATCATTAATTACCCACGTAATTAAAAATTATCTTAAAATACTACTCACTTTTAATATACTTTATACACCTTACTATAATATACTTTACTATCGTGGTCATGTGGTACTATATAAAATTAATACACACATTATTATTTTATTAAAATATTCATGTAAAAATACATATATTTTTTTAACTTCTAATTTCCTAATCTCATATAAAAAGTAAAAATTTTCGTACGCTAAATTCTTAAAATGATAAAAAGATAACCTTCTTTTTTTTGTGAAAAAAATAATTCATATCTTTACAATAAAGAAAATCTCATAAACTTTTCTCATATTCTGTGTATAATTTAATGCATTTTCGAAAATAGTAATATTAATAACTATAGAAAATCATACTTTTAAAATAGTTTTCTACAATAAATGTTTCACACAAAATAAATACCATATCAATAATTAGTAATAATGGTAACTATCCAAAATTATACTTATAAAGCTTTTACTAAAATACTTTACTTAAACGAAAATACCACACTAACATAATATATAATGGTATTAAGGTTGTTAACATAATACCACACTAAGCTAGGCCAGGCTTTAAGCTGGTGAGGCCTGGATAAAGCCAGGCTGGACTAGGCTTTAAGCTGGTGAGGCCTGGATAAAGCCAGGCTAGATCAGGCTTTAAGCAGGTGAGGCTTGGATAAAGCCAGGCTAGGCGAGGCTTTAAGCTGGCGACGCCAGACGTGTAGCCCGGTCCGAAAATTTTGGACTATCTATTTTTCTATCCTTATAACCCAACCCAATTTCTTTATATACACGCAATGTGTCATTTTTGATGAAAAATCTGATGCTTTAGAGTGAGACCTAGAGTGAGAAAGTAATCTTCATCAAATCCTTCTTCAATTCTTACTCAAGTCTTTGAAGATTAACAAGGAAAACACACTAGATCTTCATCCTTGAGGTAAGATTCTACACCCTAATCCTTAATTTCGAATTTTAGCTAAATATGAGTAATTAACAAGTGGGTTCATGGGTATAAGGGTTAATTTTCTCGCATGCATGTATGATAAGAGGGTATTGGGAGATTGTGAGCTAAAAATATAACAAATGGGATGTAGCATGATAGAATCTCTCACAAAAAGGTCATAAAATCATAATGCACACCTAGTGCTTGATAATGTGATCGAATGAGCAAGAATCTTGATTATCTCTCTAATTTTTGGTTCAACTTGTAATTCTCATAAAATAGATCGAAGTTGCTAAGAGTTCCAGAATTATTGTAAGAATTTAAGGAAAGCTCTATTAAGGTATGTATGGCTAAAACCCCCTCTTCTTAGAAATTGAGCTCCCTTGGTGTCCATGCAAATGTGGTAAGCCTAAAATTCTATTGATGTAGTACTTGATACTTCAAATGAATTGGTGTTGCAAGAATATATGTGAAAAGTGTGTCTCAATATGTTCAATATGCTATTCTTGGCAATTGAGAATGTGTGAAGAATGTGAACTATGTGCTAAAATGCCTAGATTTCAAGTCAAGTTTAAACTATGGTTATAATTCCAAACTATGTGAAATCCTCTCTATGCTTACAACTTGAATTGCTCTCGTATGTGCCCATTATCTTAAATTGCAAGGTTAATGTTGAAAGTAGAAATGATGTGAAATGTGGCCTAGTGCCAAGTATGATGTAATAATTGTGGCCCTAAGTGCCGATGATCTGATATATGTGAAACAAAAATTGAAGTGAGATGATTGATGGAAAAGGGAAACGTCTTGGTAAGACGGCTTAGCCGATCGGACCGTGATCTGATGTCATGCTGCACACATGGTGGTATTGTGCTGATATTGAAACCGAAAAGTGAGAATGAAATTGTGATTGAGGCATATGTCTCAAATGAGGCAGCTTAGCCGATCGGGCCGTGATCGGACTACGCGCAAGAAAGCGGTGATATTGTGAATGATGATGTAACGGTATTAAATGTCCCAACCTAAAGCTATGCAAATTATGTGAAAGCTATGTGATCCCTTATTTGATGATGTGGTGATTGTTTAAAGCTTTGTTGATCCTTATGATTTCTTTATTCTTGTATGGTTGTTCTTTCTAATGAAATGGTATTTAGTTATACATACTAGTGCTATTCGACAGCACTAACGTCCCTTTTGCCGGGGGGATACATCTTTAGATGGATGTAGGTGGTTCCATAGCAGGCAGTGTTGGTCACAGCTAGTGACGCATCTTCCTTTCAGCTGACTTGGTGAGCCCCACTTCATTTCGGGGTCCTGTACCATTGTTTATCATGTACTTTGTATTTTGAGGTATAGCCGAAGCCTTGTTGCTGGCATTTCCATATTACTCTTCAGTTGTATTTAAAGGCTCCGTAGACAGGTTGTGAGTGGTGTTTGATATTTGAAATTAAATTAGAAATATTGGTATTTGGAAAATATGTTTTTCTTCATATCTATAAAAATTGTCATATTTTGGATATTATGGTTGAAATGGATAATGGAAACAAAATGGAAGTTGTTAATGAAATATTTACAAAGTATGATTAATGGAGTTCATCTCCTTTTTATTCATGAATTAGTTTGGGTAGAATGAATCTTTACAGGCTTGCTTAGTCGGGTTTACTCGATTAAGCGCCGGTCGCGCCTCCTGAGGTTGGTGCGTGACAAACTTGGTATCAGAACCTAATGTTTTAAAGTGTCCTAGGATGTCTCGGAGCCGTGTCTAGTAGAGTCCTTCTTATTGGTGTGTTGTCGACCACATCTATAATTAGGAGGCTACTTGGACATTTAGGAATTTCACCCTTCTTTGATACTCCAGATCATGCGGTAGAGCTCAAGATAGGGAGCTAATTTACTTGCTATGTATTATTCTTAAGATGAGTAATCTTGATACCATAATCCACGAGTTTAAAGTAGTAAGGAGGGAATGACCCCATGATTTAATCCGAGGGAGAGTGCCCAAGGGTTTATTAGGAGAATGTACCGAGCCATCGAGGGATTGGTAGAACTTGTTGCTAAGGGGAGTACCCTTGTTCTTATTAATGTCATTGCACCACCAGATCATGTGTTGTGTCATGTGAGTATGGTGCCAATGTATGCTACAAATGTGGAGTCAGAGGGCATCAGTTAAGGCACTGGCCCGCTAATGTAAAGTTACCAAGTAAGTGACCCATTAGTACATCATTCTGAACACCACATACTTTTCCTTATTATATATGTACACCTGTATTGGGAGCCTGCATAGATATGGTCTTAACAGGAATCTAAATCACAAAATATTGCATGCACCTACTCTTTGAACGAGATGTATTATTCATGAATCCACTGTATCACAAATTCTCTTATTTATACCCTTTTGTGGAATTAAGTTATATAATTATGTCCTTTAATTGAGTTATAACTCTTCATACTTCCCACTTGCTTTTCCTAAATTCTCAACAAGGGACTATTCTCGATGTATTTCTTACATAAATGTTTTATTTAAATGGACAACATATGCTCTCTTGTGCCTATGCATGCACCGTCGTAAAGTTTACCTATGTGGTGTCAAGTTCCATGTAAAGCATCCAGTGTTGTGATTCTTCTCGAGTCACTCTTTTTCTCACTGGCGTATGTGGATTTTATGGTTTGAACAGTCATTATACTCTCTTTCGAGTATCATCACGAAACCTTCTCACTATCTAGTAACATAAGAGAATACATCAGCACCTATCATATGAGTGCATGTTAATCGAAATGGTCACCGTGTGCATAAAGTCTCTCTGAAAATTGAGATCCTCACATCTCCATCATAGTAAGATCTTGTATTGCCATCTTAGTATAACTTTCATCTCCGCTCGGGACATCCTACAGTGAGTGTCTCACTTTGCTCCTAGTATTGTGGTTGCCCATGACGTGGTCTTGTATTGCAGTTTGGGAGTTAATATAGCAGAAGCATGTCCAGCTCGTGTCAAATATTTACTTTCTCCTTATACCTCCACAACATATGTTAATTGTGTTCCTTAGTTAGTGAATTCACTGTGCTAGTTTCCCAACACTTGTTCGATAACCATGAGAGAATGTTAGTTTCTCTTCTATGTGTCACTATAACACTTACTTTCTCATAAGGACCCATAATAGTCTCTCCGTTAAGACCTAATGCACCTTTGGGGGTTATCATGGCACAATGCCTACTTCTCATGTTCTCCTGTCTTTTAGTAGCATCTGGGTACTTCTCAAGTCCGAATCCATGGAGAACTCATTATGAACATTTGCAAACCTTCCGTGATTATTTTATACTGTTTCATTGGGTTCCGTTGTCTTTACACACTCGACTTCTAGAATCATGGACTATGTCCTTGTCATGTGCGGGGAGTTTTTCTATCTTTGTCACTCCACCTCCCTGAGTGGATATGAGTTTTATTTGTCTCTCCTCGGATCATCATTAGAACCCCTCTAACCAGTACATGATTTCATCCCAATATTAAGATGTCCTAGCTATGTGGTTTCACTCGTGAAAGATTGAGATTAGATGCTTTCAGATTTTTGCACATATCATGAGCATAGTGATTTGGAAGATGAGTTGTTGTATCTTTAGTTCTCTCATATAGGATCAATTATCGAGAAGGGTTAAGCTATTTGAATTATGATAATCTCATAAGTGTTCACTTTCTTTTCCATCCTCATGGGCTTGTGGCATAGATTCCTTGTGCCAGTTAATGTTAAGAGTGTAATTCAACTTCATGTATTTCTTTTGAAATCTCTATCGCATCCATGTTGCAAGAATCTTACCATTTTGAGCTAAACTGATTTTTCCTTACACTCAAGGAGGCAACTGGTGTAACATACTTGACCATTTCTCCTTAGAGCTTACTATTGTCGAGCAAGGCATATATATAAAGGAACAATTGTTACTACCCCTTGCATAACTCGTCGCTTTCCAAGGATAACTGATGCTACGTCTTCATCCTCCCGATCATGCCTCCCATGCATCTCATGTCTAGAAAGACCCACTTCTTTTAGATCTCAGGATCACGTACATGGTTCCCAACTTATCAATGCGTGCTAGTTACCTTATCTAATAATTGATGTCATCACAATGATTAACAATGTCAGCATTGTTAGTAGTAATCTTCGTGTCTCTTAGCATATAACCTCATGAAATACTCTACTCAGCACATTAATGGATTCCTGAATAATTCCAGTCCAATCATGAACTCCGTTGTTCCTCATCGTATTAAATCTATTGGGCATTGAAGGTTCAAACATGTCAAAGAGGAAGCATCACCGTGTGATCACATCTATTAGATAGGTAATTTTATGGTCAGTTTATGATAACACATCTTAGAGTAATTGTTGAAGGTTATCAAAGGTTTAGTGTGGGTGATCGCGTAAAAACTTAGAGTTTAAGAGGGTGAACGGGTTATTCTAAATATTTTCTCCCTAAAGATATTATGTGAATTGATAATGAAGGTAAAATAAGTGTGTTCACATTAGGCCACACTATGAGTACGAAGTCTTCCCATTGTTGTTCCCCATGTATTCCATGTTTTCATGTGTCTATGTCTAAGAATGTAGTTGGGAATCCCTTGTGCATCATTTCAGTGGAAATTACTGAAGGTGAAGTTAATGGACAGTTGGCCTATGGGGGTATCTATTTGTCATCCTTGTTAGATAAATCTAGGAGTTGAGATTGTTCCGTTAATGTGTTATGGCAAAGTCTGTAAGTCGAAGGGGCCACCTTGAGGCCGAGAGTGTTGTGGAAAGAAAATATTTTTGCTTGATCGTATAGCAATTGGTTTTGATTTGAAAGGTACCTTCTAGGTGATATGATTTTAAACTATGTAGTTCATGTCAAATGTCCAGGTATAATTATGATAATGTAGTGCTTGTAATGCTGGAATTAGTGTTATTGATATATAATTGTGATGCTTTATTGAGTTGTGGATGTGTTGTTAGGACGGTTTTGTTGGTTCTCTGGCAGGTGGATAAGCCTAGTTACAAAGATGACGCTGCCGAAATTTCTGAAAAAATTGGGAGTTAGTCAAAATTTAGGGACTTGAGGTATGTGAGAAAAGGAATATATTATGTTAAGTGTTTGGGGGCGGACTCTACTCCTCATTCGAGGATGAATAATCCTAAGCGGGGGAGAATGTAAGTCCCCGAAAAACATCACTATGTAAATTAAGGTTTTGTGGTGTCAAGGTAGGCTAATACGTTGTATTTTCAGAGTTTTGGGTTGAGCAGTGCGTTGGGTAGGTGAAATTTTCATCTCAGCTAGGCCAGGCTTTAAGTTGGTGAGGCCTGGATAAAGCTATGATGGACCAGGCTTTAAGCTGGTGAGGCCTGGATAAACCCATGCTAGACCAGGTGTCACACCTCCTTTTTTACCTACACCGCAAGGGTGTAAAGGAGTTTTTCCACTTAAAGGACAATCGAAACGGGATTTATTATTATTTGTTCAGAGTCGCCACTTGGAAGATTAATGGTGTCCCAAGTCACCGGTTGAATCCCGAACAGAGGAACATATGACTCTGTTAACAGTCCGCGAACCAAAAATTCGAGTAAGGGATTCTGTTAACCCGGGAGAAGGTGTTAGGCATTCATGGGTTCCGTGGTTCTAGCACGGTCGCTCAACTGTCGTGTTTAGCTTTTTATCTGATTTTAATACATGTTGAACTTATGTGCCAATTTTAAAGATCATTTACCGCTTTAATTAAAAAATTTAAGAAAGTGAACACCGTTTAACAAACGTGTTTTCGGATCACGTCACATGAAATGCACCCAGATCCTTGACACATTTTTATATAACGTTTTAGGATTTGTTTTTGGTCGCATGAAATGCACACCCGAATTTAAGAATGTAATTTTATTAAAATCGCGCCTAAAGAGTCTAACGCGTTATTATCTTTGGGGAGGGCCGTGAAATTCGCTAAACGGCCCATCCCTAAATCTAAGTATTTTAAAACAAATATTTATTGAGGGCCCCGCAATTTTACATTTTTATTCGGCGAGGCTCATCTCATTTTTATTTAAAGGCCAATCCTAAAGAGACTATGATTTTCTACCTTTATTGTCTCTACAGATAAAAGAAAGGTCCTAATTAATTTGTTGTTGGACTAAGGCAAACCACATAATAAATCTGCACCAAAGCCCTCGGGCTCTAAGACAAGCCCAACGAAGAGAGTGTTACGCTCATGCCCACGCCAATGATGGGCTATGCGCTGATTTCAACCTGGACCCAAATATACACGGCCATCAGAGATGGGCCTGGGCTGCTCATTCAAGGACTGAAAACTATATTGAGTCAAAAGCCCAAACACAACAATTCGAATTGAGCAATTACTCCTGAGTTGTCTCAAGTTTATTCACTTATTCAAGCTAGTATTGATTGTTTTGATTGTAGCTTCATACTCAGGCATGCAAATAACTGAAGGTATTTATTTGAAGGTGTTGATCAAATTAAGGGAGGTTATTAACTAAAGCAAACTACTAAACTCAATGAACCAATTCCATGAATTTGAATACTCACAAATCCTAACGTTAATTCAACGATAACAATTCAAATATACACATTAACTAAGTCCAGAACACTTATTCTCATGTATATGTTAAAATGGTGGACAACCATATTACCGACCTAGTCCAGTTAAACTATTATCACATCTGAGCTGACCTCAACATTAAATCATGACTGGGCTCAAATCAAATTTCAGTTTGTAGTTAAACTTCTACTTTGAATTCAGTAGCTTCAATTAACATTAAATAATATCAACTAGAAGTTTAAATCATATCCAATTATCACCTAATGACTACAAAATTTGCATCAGAAGACCTTGAATCAGCTAACAGTCCATGAATAAAAATAAATCCGAAGTTTATATACAACAAATCACTACTCAACTATGCTTAACAATTCTAACATCCATTTAAATCCAACAGCCAGCAGCAGTTCTCAGAACCAAGCAAGTGTGCAATTTATTCCATGTTCAAGATCATAATTACATCAGAATTTTGAATGTGTACCTGGATATGAAGCGTAAGAAGAAGAAGAAGAGAATATCAGCAACAATTTTTACAGCAAACCACAGCAACAGAATCAGTATTCAATTAGCCCAGGAATCAGTCAGAGATGATTAAAACCAATAGTGAACCAAATACACTTGCAAAACTCAAGTAGACCCAGCACCAATCCTGGAACTAACTTGTTAATTTTTCATTAGAACAGTACTTCCTGATTTTTTTTTGTTTTTCTAGAGGTTTTGTATCGTTTTTTTTTTGGGTTTTTGAATGCTTAAATTTCAAAATCAGATCTGAGATTAGGGAGAGTTTTTGGGGGAATTTTTTTTGGTTGCTACCTCTCTGTTAAGGCAAAGAGGCATGCCTTTTATAGGCAAAGATGAGGGCAGCCCCTTAATTTCTGTTTACAATTCAGTCCCTTATTTATTTTCAGATTAGTCCTTTAGTTATTGACTTGTTCCTCAAGTAAGTGCAATTATTTTCTGAATTCTCACCCTAAAACCCCTTCTAGAATGCTCTAGGAATTTCAAGTAACAACTATAAGATTCTTTACCCTCTCATTCCTAAAATACCCTTGCAATGCCCTGTTATTTACCCCAAACTGACCAACCCTTCACCTCAGTTAAAACTATGGTTTAATTAAACAAACTCTAAATCAAATGTTCATAAGCAGATAATCACCTACAATCAAACTAGCTAGACATATTAAGCTAAATACGAAGTTAAACTTATTAATGAACTATTCTTAGCAACTAAATCAAAGTGAAGAAATTAACTAATTAAAACGAGAATTAAACCTATCATCACAGACTCCAATTGCACATGAAATTTAAAGCAACATTAATCAACTAGAAAAAAAAACATCAAAATTTAAACTAAACTAAACACTGAACAAGAACTAATTTTTATACTAATGACAAAATTAACATTTAACAGAACTCGAACAACAATCAAATAAGAAAACTTCAATTACTAACCCTAGATGGATAACACCGAATCCAGATCAATTAATGAAGCAAAATCGTCAAGAAGAGAGGATAATTCGAAAATACAAGGAAGAGAGAAACTCACTGATTTCAAACCTTCGACTTGACTGACTTTTCACTTGGTTTCCAAACAATATTATGGGCTTGTTCTTTCCAAGAACACTCACATAATACAACTTGAAACCATATGGGCCCTTGGCTAACCCGAGAAATTCCAGAAACGCCGACAGAAACCCTAGATCCAAAATTTGCGGCGGCCCAATGGGATTTGAAGGAAATTAGTCAAAGGTTTAGGAAAAGGGTGGTGAGAGGAGTATGTGGTGTGATTTTGGGGAGGTTTAGACGAATTTGGGTGTTGGACGGAAAACTTCGCTTCAAGATTCGAACCGTTCGGCTATTATTTGAGGAATGCTATGGCCAGATTCGAGATGAGGGAGAAGAGGAGATTCTAGGGTGTTATTTTGGTCTGGATTGGAGTGGTTACCGTCGTCACCGCCGGCGAGCTTGACAGAGCGTATAGAGGCGGCGTCTCTAGGGTTTATGTAGGGGTGAGTTCTGAGAGATGAGATAGGAGGGGAGGGTGAAGGGGTTCGGACAGTCTTATACTAATAAGACCTCACTTCTCCACCATTGGATTGATTAACCTCGACGGCCTGGATTGATCGACGCCAAACGGCGTCGTTTTAGTTATGGAAATGGGCGAACCGAGTAGAGGCTACTGGGCTGGGTCATTTCGGGTGTGTATTTGGGCTGAAGAAACGAATTAAACGGCCCACTTTGTTGTACCAGTCCACTTCTCCCTTTTTATTTGTATTCTCTTTATTTCTTTTATCTATTTTTGTATTTCATTATGTATTTTTGTATTTTTTCTGATTTTATAAAAATTTAAAAAGTAAAATAGAGTCCTAATATATCTCAAAGTTAAACTAATTAACTCCTAAAATTGTTTAAAATCTATTTCGTGACAAATTCAACAATTAACAATTAAAAATGCAAAAGTGGACTATTTTTTGTTATTTTCTTTATATTTTGTTCTAAAACAAATTAACCCCTAATTAATCCTAAAATATGATGTTAAATCCTAAATGCAAATGCCAAATGTATTTTTTTTTGTATTTTCATCTGAATTAAAATACACAAAAATGCAAACAATTAACAGAAAATGACACAAAATTCACAAAATTGTAAAATAATGAAAAAGATCATTTTGTTTGAATTTTGGGAATAATTCATATATAGGGCAAAAATCACGTGCTCACAGCTGCCCCTCTTTTCTCGGAAACATGAGAAGTTTTCGGGCAAAGATAAGTGAGCAAATACAAACGATTTTTGCCCTGTTTGAAGATTCCGTGTGAAGCATTTTTGGAAAAATTGACCGCACCCTTCTTCAGAGGTTACCAACATATCCTGGGCTAAACAGGAATCAGGTCAGTGTAGTTCGGGAGTGTCTGGTAGCTGGGACTACCAGGAGCTGTGATTTCACTGCGATTGCTGCTGCTGCTGCTCGCTGACCTTCCTTATTACACCATGTCAAAAATAAAAGAAGCTAAACTAAGCTATGACCTATGAATTACAAAATCCTATCTAAATTCCTCAAACTTGTTCTTGTACTTCCTTGTTGCTTTGTTGTCTTGTGTTCCCTTGTTGCCATTGCAAACTACAAACTGAGGTGTTGTTCCTTTCTTCAAATTGCTGAACTTGAATGTATTCCCTTGTTCTACGGGTGGGCTCCCGACTTCTGGACTTGGACTTGAAAGTATTCCCTTGTTGTACGGATGAGCTCCCGACTTCCAAACTTGAAGTTATTCCCATGCTATCCGGGCGGGCTCCTGACTTCTGAACTTGACATGTATTCCCTACTCTACAGGCGGGCTCCTGACTTCTGAACTTGAAATGTATTCCCTGCTCTCCAGGCGGGCTACTGACTTCTGAACTTGAAATGTATTCCTTGCTCTCCAGGCGGGCTCCTAACTTCTGAACTTGAAATGTATTCCCTACTATCCTGGTGGGCTCCTGACTTCTGAACTTGAAATGTATTCCCTGCTTTCCAGGCGGGCTCCTGACTTCTGAACTTGAAATGTATTCCCTGCTCTCCAGGCGGGCTCCTGAATTCTGAGCTTGAAATGTATTCCTTGCTCTCCAGGCGGGCTCCTGACTTCACAAAATAGTCAAAACAAAGAATTTTGAAAGCTAAAACTTTAAATTGTATTCCCTTGTTCTCCAGGCGGGCTCCTGACTGCTGCGATTGAATGTATTCCCTGCTCTCCAGGCGGGCTCCTGATTACTGCTTGTTTTTCCCTCATGGAGGGTCTCTCCAATACAACCGACGTTTCTTCCCCTGTTTCAATCAAAGAAAATTTCGTCAGTTTAAAATGGTGGTTAGCTGATGGCATTCTTGCTGAAAATCCTTCCACTGTATCGCTTTATTTTGACCAGCTTCCATGAACTGGCCCCGAACCGCTTGCCTTCTTCTTGTCTTTCAAACCCCTGACTCTGACAAACCGAGTGTTTTGTACCCATGTTGTTGTTTCACACCTCTGAACCTTTTATCTGAACCTTTGCACTTCCCACGACATTTCCCAATCATCCCACTGATGACACTTCCGGTGATTCCCCATACTCCACTTTACATCAGGTTGTTGCTGACATGCTCTGACCACATTATGCCTTACCATTTTCGGAAGCTGGTAGTGAGCTTTGAAATCCCTTCCCGCTTGCTTTGCACAGAACTAAACCCCCAAAAGAAATGAAATGCTATGATTTTACGAGTTAAGGATAGTGATAATCCAAAACCGGATGACTGCTGAAAAGAAAAGGGAAAGAAACTTATCTGACCGGAACAGCTGGTACCAATGGTCATGACATGCATTTCGGACTAATCGGCCCAATCTATCCAACTACCCAGCCCTTGGTCGCCACACTTTGTTGCCCCAGAATTTCCATCACTTGATTACTTTACCCAAACCTTAACCTTGTTCATCCTGCGGCGCCTTGAAAGATTTTCACCAGCATACCTCTTTCATTCGTTCATCTCTTAACTCACATCGCCTTACGGTGCCCGTGAGGGTTTTCACCGATAAAACTCATTTTAATTTCTCTCAACTCCCATCGCCTTACGATGCCCGTGAGGGTTTTCACCAATAAGACTCTCTCATTTTAATTTCTCTCAACTCCCATCGCCTTACGGTGCCCGTGAGGGTTTTCACCAATAAGACTCTCTCATTTTAATTTCTCTCCTTGCTTGTACCAGAGTGTTGCCCCTAACGGGAATTACTTTTACCTGCTTGACTTGGCATTTCTCAAAGACTGATCAGAAGGTCTTTCTTTGGACCGTAATGTGGGCTTTGGACGGGGTTAGAAAGAAAGGGTATGAAAGGCTCAAAACAATTTCATAATGGGTTAAAATTACAACTTTCGGAATCCAATTTCTTTCACAACCACCACAACTTCTGCCCCAGTTTCTTGCTTGGGGACTTTTAGATTTTTATTTTGGTATGACTGAACCTCAGCGAGGCTGCCTACGTACCCTTTCGGGATCAAGTCAAACGTAGTTCACGTCATAGAGACTACGTTGTTGTGTTTTTTTCTTTTCTGTTCTTCTTTTCCTTTCTTTTCTTCATTTTCTTTTCTTTTCTTTTCTTTTCTTCCTTCTTTTCACTTTCAATTTTCTTCTTCTTTTCTTTTCTTTCTTTTCTTTCTTTCTTTTCTTTCTTTCTTTTCACTTTTATTTCTTTTTCTTTTTCTTTTCATTTTCTTTTCTTCCGCACTCGCGTTTCTTAATGGTGCCATTGATTCCAAAAGAGGGATATGAAAGAAAAAAGTAAGGCTCAAAGGGGATGACAAGGGGTAAAAGTGTTTAGATAGAAGAACAAAACGCCTTCGTCATTTCAATCTTTAAAATATGCCAAATACAAACAAGTACAATCAAAATAAAGAAATCATACATAGTATCTCTTAACCGCATCGGAATTAATGGCCATTTCTACACATTTTCCTTCTACATCTGTCCGATATAATGCAGCATTAGACAACACTCTGGTTACGACAAATGGTCCCTGCCAATTTGGAGCGAACTTTCCCTTTGCTTCGGCCCAATGAGGCAAAATACGTCTCAACACTAACTGTCCCACTTCAAACTTCCTCGGACGCACTTTCTTGTTGTACGCTCTTGCCATTCTTTGCTGGTACAACTGACCATGACACACTGATGCCAATCTTTTCTTGTCAATCAAACTCAACTGCTCAAGGCAGCTTTTCACCCATTCATCATCATCGATCTCAGCCTCCGCAATGATTCGAAGAGACGGGATTTCCACTTTTGCGGGTATCACTGCTTCCATACCATACACCAAAGAGTAAGGAGTCGCCCCCACCAAAGTAGGAACAGTGGTGCGGTATCCCAACAATGCAAAAGGCAGCTTTTCATGCCATTGTCTAGATCCTTCCACCATTTTCCAGAGTATTTTCTTTATATTCTTATTGGCCGCCTCAACCGCACCATTTGCCTTAGGGCGGTATGGAGTAGAATGACGATTAGTAATCTTGAATTGCTCACATGATCAAATGGCTGTTGAGATTAGCTCCATTGTCTGTAATGATCACTTTGGGTATCCCAAACCGACAGATAATGTTCGAATGCACAAAATCCACTACAGCTTTCTTGGTCACGAACTTGAATGTTTTAGCCTCTACCAACTTGGTAAAATAATCTATAGCCACCAAAATGAATCTGTGCGCATTTGACGCTGCTGGCTCAATTGGCCCAATAACATCCATGCCCCATGCAACAAAAGGCCACGGTGCAAACATCGTGTGTAACTCCGAGGGTGGAGAATGAATCAAATCTCCATGCACCTGACACTGATGACATTTGCGTACATAGCCGATGCAATCCCGCTCCATCGTGAGCCAATAATATCCTGCTCGGAGAATCTTCTTTGCTAAAATATACCCGCTCATATGAGGTCCACAAACTCCGGCATGTACCTTAGTCATGATAGATGTGGCCTGTCTCGCATCAATGTATCTCAACAACCCGAGGTCTGGAGTTCTTTTGTACAACACTCCTCCACTAAGGAAAAACCTGCTTCCCAACCGTCGAATTGTTCATTTCTGATCACCTGTGGCCTGTACCGGATACACACCCATCCTGATATATTCCTTGATGTCCTGAAACCACGGCTCACCGTCAAGTTCCTCTTCCACCACATTACAATAAGCGTGCTGATCGCGGACCTGAATATGCAAAGGGTCCACGTAAGCCTTATCCGGATGGTGTAACATCGACGCCAAAGTAGCCAACGCATCGTCCACTTCATTATGAATCCTTGGAATGTGCTTGAACTCTATTGACTGAAACCGCTGACAAAGCTCATGCAAACATTGTCGGTACGGTATAAGCTTTAAGTCCCGTGTTTCCCATTCTCCTTGAATTTTGTGTACCAGTAGGTCCGAGTCACTCATGACCAAGACTTCCTGGACACCCATATCTACAACTAACCTCAAACCCAAGATACATGCCTCATATTCTGCCATTTTGTTCGTACAATAGAAACAAAGCTAAGCTGTAACAGGGTAGTGTTGCCCTGCTTCAGAAATAAGTACCGCTCCTATTCCCACACCCTTCATGTTTGCAGCCCCATCAAAGAAGAGTTTCCATCCCAGCTTCTCAACTTGTTCCCACTCATCGACATGCATTACCTCTTCGTCAGGGAAATAAGTTTTCAAAGGTTCATAATCGTCATCAACCGGATTCTCGGCCAAATGGTCCGCCAAGGCATGTGCTTTCATTGCAGTCCGAGTCACGTAGACAATGTCAAACTCTGTGAGCAGGATCTGCCACTTTGCAAGCCTCCCTGTGGCCGTAGGCTTCTGAAAGATATACTTCAGTGGATCCAAGCGAGATATGAGGTAAGTAGTATAAGATGCCAAATAGTGTTTCAGCTTCTGTGCCACCCAAGTTAGGGCACAACATGTCCTTTCAAGATGAGTATACTTAACCTCGTAGGGTGTGAACTTCTTGCTGAGGTAATAGATGGCCTGCTCCTTCCTGCCAGTGATATCATGTTGACCCAATACACAGCGGAATGAATTGTCCAATACCGTTAAATATAGAATCAAAGGTCGCCCTGGTTCTGGATGGACCAACACGGGTGGATTTGACAAATACCCCTTTATCTTATCAAACGCCTCCTGACATTCATTTGTCCACTTGACCGTAGCATCTTTCTTTAACAGCTTGAAGATAGGCTCACAAGTTGTCGTGAGCTGAGCGATGAACCTACTGATATAATTCAATCTCCCCAACAAACTCCTCACCTCGGTCTTGTTCCTCGGAGGTGGAAATTCCTGGATGGCCTTGACTTTCGCTGGATCCAATTCAATACCCCGGCGGCTAACTACGAACCCCAACAATTTTCCAGACGGTACCCCGAACGCTCATTTTGTAGGATTAAGCTTGAGATTGTACCTACGAAGCCTTTGGAAGAACTTTCTCAGATCCCTGACATGGTCAGATGGCTTTCTAGACTTCACAATCACATCATCCACGTACACCTCGATTTCCCAATGTATCATATCATGGAATATTGTTGTCATCGCCCTCATGTAGGTTGCCCCAGCATTCTTCAAACCAAATGGCATGACCCGATAGCAGTACGTTCCCCACGGAGTGATGAATGCTGTCTTTTATGCGTCTTCCTCGTCCATTAAAATCTGATGATAACCCGCATAACAATCCACAAAAGAACCAATCGCATGCTTGGCACAATTATCAATTAAGATATGGATGTTTGGCAATGGGAAATTGTCTTTTGGACTTGCCTTGTTGAGATCCTGATAGTCAACACACACCCTGGTCTTGCCATCCTTATTCGGCACAGGCACAACATTGGCTAACCAGGTGGGATACCGGGTGACCCGAATGACTTTTGCATCGAACTGCTTGGTAACCTCCTATTTGATTTTTACACTCATATCTGTTTTGAACTTTCTCAGCTTCTATTTGATAGGAGGGAATGCCGGGTCAGTGGGCAATTTGTGAACCACTAAATCACTGCTTAGACCCGGCATGTCGTCATAGGACCATGCAAAAACATCTTTGTATTCAAACAGTGCCTTAATTATCTTCTCCCTGAGTTGGGGTTCCAGATGGACACTTATTTTAGTTTCACGGACATTATCTTATTCTCCTAGATTAACTGCTTCTGTATCTTTCAAATTAGGTTTGGGCTTTTCCTCAAAATGACTTAGTTCCTTACTAATTTCTTCAAAGGCCTCATCATCATCAAATTCCAACTCGTCATCACACTCAATTTCTTGTATTATTATTTCAGAGTTATATTGGCTTTTAAAACCGGGCCAAAGATTCCTCATGCAAGTCATGTCATTGATATCAGCATAAAAAGGACTGTACAAAAGAAGAAAACAAAATAAAATTAGAAGAAATGAAGGAAAAAGGACAACTGCATTTCATTAAATTTAAAGATAACAGGGTTTTAACACATCCAACTGGACGGAACATAGTATCTGAATTACAGACCCTGGAATAATCCAGACAACTAAAAGAAAATCAAAACCCACTACCAAGAATCCCTTTGGATAGGAAGAGGAGTGGTTTCCCAATTGTTGACTTTTGCACGTGATCCCACGAATTGCATATCTGCCTTGCTTGACCCTTCCCCAGCCTCAACCATGTTACCCTCAGCGAACAACCTTTCGAATCCCTTATCCAAGTCTCCATTAGCACCAATCAACGATCCAGGAACCTTTGACAACAATTGCTTTCGACACCCGACCTGACGAATGATCTGGACAGACGCGGGATTGGCTTTGGCAGTGCCCATGCTTTCTATTTCATTTTGCGAGTTCGTCTCACATCTGCAACTGTGGTCTTGAATCCTAGACCAAACGTATCCAGATTATTTGGAAGAGACACTGGTTGCACAATACCTTGCAGTGATGCACCCAAACCCTTGCCTGGTGCAAAACCGTTTTTCAACATTTCAACGGCTACCATGACTGATGCCGCAACCATTTTTGGAGTTGGAACGCACTTTCCTTCCGGAATTTTCTCTACCGATACTGTGTCGAAAACCTAATAAACCCATGGTCCCTTGGCGTCGTCAACCTCTATAAACGGAACAATGGCATCATTGGGCGCACATAAATTATCTTCACCGTGTACAACAATTTCCTGTCGATCCCATTCAAACTTGATGACTTGATGTAGGGTAGACGGGACTGCCTTGGAAGCATGAATCCAAGGTCGTCCCAACAGTAGGTTGTAAGAAACAACCACATCGAGTACCTGGAATTCCATAGTAAAATCAACTGGCCCTATGGTGAGCTCAAGCACTATGTCCCCAACTGAATCTTTCCCTCTACCGTCGAATCCCCGAACACAAATACTATTCTTGTGAATTCTTTCATCTTCCACTTTCAGCTTGTTCAACGTGGAGAGAGGACAAATGTTTGCACTAGACCCATTATCGACCAGAACCCGAGTAACCACAGAATCTTCGCATTTCACCGTCAGGTAGAGGGCTCTATTGTGCTCAGTACCCTCCACGGGAAACTCATCATCAGAAAAAGTGACTCTGTTTACCTCAAATATCTTGTTAGCTATCTTTTCTAGGTGATTCACCGAGATTTTATCAGGGACGTGGGCCTCGTTCAAGATCTTCATCAAAGCCCGATGGTGTTCGTCAGAATGGATCAATAATGACAATAAGAAAATCTGAGCCGGTGTTTTCCTCAACTGCTCCATAATGGAATAGTCCTGCACTTTCATCTTTTTCAAAAATTTCTCTGCTTCCTCCTCAGTCATAGCTTTCTTTATCAACACTGGGTTGTCTTTGGAAGTTTTAGCTTTTCTCAACTCTTCGGGAGCAAAACATCTCCCCGATAGAGTCAAGCCATGGGTCTCACACACTTCTTCTCTAACCTCTTTCCCCTGGTAAGTTACTGTCACTCGTTCATAATTCCACGGGACCGCCTTGCTGTTGATCACTGGAAGCTGAGTTGCTGGTTTTATAATAACAGGCTCTGTGCGAGCACCCTTCACAACTACAACAGGTTTACTTGTAACCTCTGGTACCACCAATTTAGCTTTCTCTGGTTTCACTGCAACAATGCTTGACGACCCTTTCTCTGCTACCACAGCAGGCTTATTGTCTACCCCTTTCAACTAGACCACTGATTTCCCACTGGTTACCTTTTCTTTTGAACTGGTTTCACTTGAACGGATCATCATCACCGTCTGCGAGGGCTTCTTAGGCTCCCCTCCCTTATGTATCAACTCAATCATATGGGTCTCATGGTGAGCTGGCAGCGGATTTTGGTTGATATTTGGTGCTTCTGGGCCTGAACCTCGATCCGATGAGTATCAATAAGATCTTGCACAGCTGTTTTCAGTTTCCAACACTTCTCTGTGTCATGTCCTGGGGCCCCTGAACAATACTCATAACCTACCGAGCGGTCACAATTTCTGGGAAGGGGATTCGATATTTTGGCCTCGATTGGACTCAACATACCCAACTGTCTCAGCCTGTGGAATAGACTAGTATAGGATTCTCCCAATGGAGTAAAAGTCTTCTGCTTCTGTAACCTCTCATTCTTAAAGGCTTGATTGGGTTGAAAACCTGTTCCAGGAGGGTTTCCGTAGGCTTTTGGAGGTGGATAGTTATTTTGTGGAGCTTGGTATGGATTTTGGGGAGCTGGTGCATGCCATTGTGCATTAGCGGGAGGTTGGGTATAGGTTTATGCATGATGGATAGAAAAATGGGGATCTGGCGGTGGGTAGTAATGTTGTGGTGGGCTATATGGAGTGTGGGGGTAATTTTGGGGATAGGTTCGAGGCTGGTTGTAGTAATGTGGAAGGTTCCTGGATCCACCCCAAGCTGCTGACTCAATCGTTGCAACATCCTCTTTCTTCTTCTTTCCAAGTACACCTTCAGTACCGTTTTGAATGGCCTGGGTGGTTGCTTTGATTGCTAAATAACTCATGATCTTATTGGACTTGAGTCCCTCCTCAACCATGCCTCCCATTTTCACAACTTCATTAAAGGACTTGCCCACGGCCGACACCGAATGACCAAAATAAGTGGGCTCCAAAGCCTGCAAGAAATAATCAACAATTTCACTTTCTTTCATCGGGGGGGTCAACCCTTACTGCTTGCTCCCTCCAACAGAACCCATATTCTCGAATGCTCTCTTCGGGCTTCTTCTCGATATTTGTCAACGACAGTCGATCTGGGATGATTTCAAGATTATATTGAAAATGATAGGCAAAGGCTTGGGCCAAATCGTTCCACGTGTACCACCTGCTGTGGTCTTGTCTAGTGTACCATTCTAACACCGATCCGCTCAAACTTTGGCTGAAATATGCCATCACAATTCATCTCTTCCTCCTGCTCCTCTCATCTTGCTACAGAATCCCCTTAAATGTTCTACTGGGTTGCCATGCCCGTCGTACAGATCAAACTTAGGCATCTTGAACTTGGCCGGTAACTGAACATCTGGGAACAGACATAAATCTTTATAGGCCACACTTACTTGGCCCCCTAACCCCCTCATGTCTCGGAATGATTGCTCCAGGCTTTTGACCTTTCTAATTATCTCCTCCTGCTCAGGGTTTTTGGGCGGTTTCTCGGTGTCTGCCGTGAGATCAAGATGAGGGGTGTAAGAGTAGGGTTCTGGAACATTGAAGGTAGGTTCAAGGGGATAATACTGGTTGTCATGAGTCTGGTACAGAGGTTCACTGGAGGATCGGTGTAGGGTAGCAGGCGGAGGTGCCACAAAAACGGGAGTGATTGGTGGATGAGGGTATGAGACTTGTTTGGGTGGAGGAGCCTGTGATGTATGAGAAGTGGTGCCTTGGCACTGTTGGTAGAGGGGAAAGGCTGGAGATGAGTTCACAGTGAGTGGCTCCTGAGGCTGAGCCAATGGTGGGATATAAGCGGGGTTAGCGGGATAAACTGGCAATGGATGCCCCTTCGCCCAGGCTTGGTACATTTCAGCCATCTGTTGCTTCAGCTTATACATTTCCTCCCTCATTGCATGAACGTCCATTTCTTCTACTTCTTTAAATGGGTCAACAATACTCATATCAGATTCCTGGCCAGTCATGTTCACTTTATCTTTAGACCGGGTGTTGTATGGATGGGTTGCTAGAATGCCAAACAACTAACCACCTACCTGGACGCAACATCAACAACAGCTTGGTCAATAGTTAGGGCATGAGCAGATTTGATAACCGCACGTTGGGGAATGAATGCACCTAAGCAGTTTAACGGATTTTATTATGCATTTGCTCGGCTGCTTGCGTCATCCCGGCTTTTATTTCCAACGACAACTTTCTTTCTTTTTTGCTTCCTTTTTCCCTTATTTCTTTCTTTTTTTTCTTGCTTTTTCTTTCTTTTCTCTGTTTCCTTTTCAATTCTTGCCTTTATTTTCTTCTTTTTTCGGTTCTCTCACTCCCTCAATTTCTTATTTTCACTATTTCTTGTTTTCCCGCTCTTTTACTTCTTTTTCTGTTTTTCTTTCATTTTCTTCCCTCTATCTTTTGCTTTTTCTCTTAAGGTTACGGTCGAATCCGTGAGGATTGCCTACGTATCGTGACCCCGCATGAATCAGACCGAGCGTAGTTCGTGAAGATAAGTGCGAAAAGTAAAGAGACAATTTTGGAAATTTTTGATTTTTCATTAATAAACATTCTATTACAAACTAGACACTTTCAAAAAGGAAAATAACAGACTCGAAACCAAACCAAATACAAACTTAAGAACTTTTAACAGACTCTGACGCGAAAGGAAAAACAGACTCTAACAGACAACAGACTCTAAGGAGAAAGAAAATGCAGACTCGACCTACGAATACATTAAAGCTTTAAATTTGGCTACCCGCGGGGCGTTATTCGGCTTTGCCACTGGTTTAGGTGTAAGCCCCCTTTCCAGCTGTTCCAATTCATACATGATTTGCTTCACAAATATCATTACTGCCGAGAAGAAAGTAGTGCGAGTCATGTTTTCACACACCCGACATTTCCTGGTAATTGCCTGAGCAATAATCAAAATCTTGTCCCTGGTTCGGTCTTTCTCTAGGAGTAAGCATTCTATCTGATCCCCTCTAGCCTTCAAAACCCGAGAATCATGCAGATGCTGTTTCTGTAACTACTATATTTCATCTTCCATCAAGGCCATTAGATCATAGCAGTGTTCACTTTCGGTTTCAAAAGCCTTGGCTTGTTTAGCCGCCTCGCTCTCTAGGGTGGTCACCTTCTATTTTAGACTGGCAATGGTGTTTTCATAATCCTTCCTCGCCTGCTGTAAGTACTGTGTGCACTCTTTTGTTCTTTTTCTCCATTGTGCCTGGAGTTGTGCTATGGTACCCTCAGATTTCTTCAAATCATCCCGGCACTCACTGATTTCCTTTTTCAACCCTTTTATTAACCGCTCATCTGACCGACTCCTTTGTTGGTTGTCAGCATCTATCCTCATTTGTCGGATTTGGGCTTTCAGCGCCTCATTTTCTTGGGCCAATTTGTTCTTTTCTCCCTGATCGGCATCAACTTGTAGACTATTTTCAAATTCCAGGTCTCTAATCTGTTGCTTCAGCTTGCCTATTTCTGCCCTGTAACTCTCTTCTTTTGGTAACCAACCCCATTGCTCTTGTGAATCATTGGTAAACTATTAGACATGGGATCTTTTGGTGGGCCTTTGGAGAATCTGGAACCTTTTCCCAAACCACGCATTATACTTTGGGTCCACCTCACCTTTAGCTAGATCTCGGACCATAGTCTTAGGCTCAAGGAACCAGCATTCGTTCCACAATTTGCGAATTTTATCTTCCGGGAATGCGGCTCTCGGACTTAACTCAATGACGTGCTTGCTCAAGTCTTCATCTTTGGGGATGACTTGAAACCTTCCTAGTTGGCGTAGTACCCGATGGGGAGCATACGGTTGGATACTCTGAATACCCATTAAAAGAATATGACACTCTCCCGCTGACATATATAACACCTCGGTAACGGGCAACCACCCAAATGCCCATTCAATTTGATCGGTAGTCAATGACCTCAGTCGTATGAGCCAAGCTTCGGTACCCTCAGGAAATGCAATACCCCTTACCCGCTTTTCAAATTCTTCGATGCAGCTTAACCCAGTCAGCCCATAGTTCATGTACCCCACCCAGTGGCACAAATGTTCTTGCATCCACAACTGAAGTAATAAATTGCAACCTTGGAAAAAATTTCCTCCCCCCTGCACACAGTCAATGCTCGGTAAATTTCTGACAAAATTAGGGGAACTATAGTGCTATCAACCCTTTTAATTGCAACATCAACCATACCCATAAGACCTGCCTCTATTTTCTTATCTTCTCGTGGACAAATCACGATTCCCAAGAATGCTGTTATGAACGCCAAGGTTCGTCTTGCTTCCCACTTGCTTCTGTTTCCAGCATGGGTCAGTCCCAGATTTGGTTCTTCGAAACCCCGAGGATTACCATAATGCTGATACAGGAACTGAAGAGTGCAACATCCTCCCGACAAATCATCATTCTGAACACTCCGGCTGATGTTTAGCAAATCCAAAAATTTGTGCGGAGATACCGGTCTTGGTGACAGCAAATATTGACCCCTCAGATTTCCAATCAGACCCACATAACCCGCGACTTCCTCCGCGATTTCCAATTAAGGCCTCGATGACATCCGGCTTTGGGTTGACATTTAGTAGACCGACAAGACCTCCCAGGATTCTAGCCGCTATTTCTTTGTTGCCTTCTCCCAGATCATTCCACCACATGTGGAGTTGGAGGGGGACCTCATTAAGTATGGTGAAAGATTCATTTGCATTTGTGTTCATCCTGCACATTTATTAAGGTGATTAAGAAAAAGGTAAATTTATTTGATTCAAAACAACACTACTATTTTTGTTTTTTTTTCCCAAACTAAAACGAAAGACCCGATTTTTCAAACACGGCCTTTCAACACTTCGGAGACGAAGATTTTAAGGCTGTGTGGATTAACCGATCGAAATCTTAAAAATGACCAAAGGTGGCTATTTATGCAAAATCGGCCTTCCGGCGTCCCTTTTGGGGACATTCGGCTATTTTTGACAAAAATAGCATCACCCGACTTATTTATGACGAAAATTAAAATTTGACATTTTTGGCTATTTTTGCAAAGGGGAAGTTGGACCCGATGAGGGTTGCCTACGTATCTCACATCCGGTGAGAAACAAACCTGCGTAGTTCGGGCAGAGAAACTAGCTATTTTTGAAAACAAGATTCTTTTTCCTTTTTTCCTTTTATAACAAACAAACAAATTATTTTTCTTCTCCGTTTTTGAAAACAAGACAAACTAAAATAAAAGACTCTTTTCACGCATTTTTGCTTTTTGAGTAAAACAAACAATTTTAAAAACATAAAATATTTTCTTTTTATTTTCTCAAACTTTCGGCGGAGTTTCGACAGTACTTGGGCATTGGTTTTATTCTAAAAATAGGTAATTAACTCTCTACACTGCTATTTCCTCTCTCTCTTTTTTCTTTTTCTCAAATATCTGATATTCCCGAGATTCAGAAGCGGTCAGCATGCAAGTCCGAACAAATAATTGCACAGAAAACAAGTAGGATGCATTAAGATGGTCTTTTTCATTTCAGGTTGCTTGTCCTAGACGGACCCAACCCCTGTGTTGAGTCCCCTAAGTCAAATGCACATGATGCAAATAAGCGTTCCTACTAGGGATCCGGCATGAAGTTGAGTTATTCTAGGTTCAGAACCTGGGTTTTTGTTCTAGACCTGGCTTACCCGAGCGGACAGCTCGAGCCGAGGGGCAGCGTACCGGGAATACAGAAGCTTCGCCGGCTTTGCAACTTGTCCGAACCTCGTTCTAAATGTAGGATATGACTCTAACAGAAAAGAAGTCAAACGAAGTGCACACTTCTTCATGATTTAGAAGACTCAGAGAGAAGAGGGATTTCGCAACAGTTTATATACAGTTCACGGAATATCAAAGCGGTATAAGCAATCAATTAACACCTTAGGCCCAAATCATGTAACAAAATCAGATAATGGATAAAGCCAACTATAAAAATTATTCTAAGCTCGAATTCTTGAACCCTGAACCAGAGATTCTGGGTTCGATCCCCAGCAGAGTCGCCAGAGCTGTCACACCTCCTTTTTTACCTACACCCGCAAGGGTGTAAAGGAGTTTTTCCACTTAATGGACAATCGGAACGAGATTTATTATTATTTTTTCAGAGTCGCCACTTGGAAGATTAATGGTGTCCCAAGTCACCGGTTGAATCCCGAACCGAGGAATATATGACTCTGTTAACAGTCCGCAAACCAAAAATTCGAGTAAGGAATTCTGTTAACCCGGGAGAAAGTGTTAGGCATTCTTGGGTTCCGTGGTTCTAGCACGTTCGCTCAACTGTCGTGTTTAGCTTTTTATCTGATTTTAATACATGTTGAACTTATGGCCAATTTTAAAGATCATTTACCGCTTTAATTAAAAATTTTAAGAAAGTGAACGCCGTTTAACAATCGTGTTTTCGGATCACGTCACATGAAATGCCCCCGGATCCTTGACACATTTTTATATAACGTTTTAGGATTTGTTTTTGGTCGCATGAAATGCACACCCAAATTTAAGAATGTAATTTTATTAAAATCGCGCCTAAAGAGTCTAACGCGTTATTATCTTTGGGGAGGGCCGTGAAATTCGCTAAACGGCCCGTCCCTAAATCTAAGTATTTTAAAAAAAATATTTATTGAGGGCCCAACAATTTTGCATTTTTATTCGGCGAGGCTCATCTCATTTTTATTTAAAGGCCAATCCTAAAGAGACTATGATTTTCTACCTTTATTGTCTCTACATATAAAATAAAGGTCCTAATTAATTTGTTGTTGGATTAAGGCAAACCACATAATAAATCTGCAACAAAGCCCTCGGGCTCTAAGACAAGCCCAACGAAGAGAGTGTTACGCTCATGCCCACGCCAATGATGGGCTATGCGCTGATTTCAGCCTGGACCCAAATATACACGGCCATCAGAGATGGGCCTGGGCTGCTCATTCAAGGACTGAAAACTATATTGAGTCAAAAGCCCAGACGCAACAATTCGAATTGAGCAATTACTCCTGAGTTGTCTCAAGTTTATTCACTTAATTCAAGCTAGTATTGATTGTTTTGATTGTAGCTTCATACTCAGGCATGCAAATAACTGAAGGTATTTATTTGAAGGTGTTGATCAAATTAAGGGAGGTTATTAACTAAAGCAAACTACTAAACTCAATGAACCAATTCCATGAATTTGAATACTCACAAATCCTAACGTTAATTCAACGATAACAATTCAAATACATACATTAACTAAGTCCAGAACACTTATTCTCATGTATATGTTAAAACGGTGGACAACGATATTTCCGACCTAGTCCAGTTAAACTATTATCACATCTGAGCTGACCTCAACATTAAATCATGACTGGGCTCAAATCAAATTTCAGTTTGTAGTTAAACTTCTACTTTGAATTCAGTAGCTTCAATTAACATTCAATAATATCAACTGGAAGTTTAAATCAGATCCAATTATCACCTAATGACTACAAAATTCGCATCAGAAGACCTTGAATCAGCTAACAGTCCATGAATAAAAATAAATCCGAAGTTTATATACAACAAATCACTACTCAACTATGCTTAACAATTCTAACATCCATTTAAATCCAACAGCCAGTAGCAGTTCTCAGAACCAAGCAAGTGTGCAATTTATTCCATGTTCAAGCTCATAATTACATCAGAATTTTGAATGTGTACCTGGATATGAAACGTAAGAAGAAGAAGAGAGTATCAGCAATAGTTTTTACAGCAAACCACAACAACAGAATCAGTATTCAATTAGCCCAGGAATCAGTCAGAGATGATTAAACCCAATAGTGAACCAAATACACTTGCAAAACTCAAGTAGACCCAGCACCAATCCTGGAACTAACTTGTTAATTTTTCATTAGAACAATACTTCCTGATTTTTTTTTGTTTTTCTAGAGGTTTTCTATCGTTTTGTTTGGGTTTTTGAATGCTTAAATTTCAAAATCAGACATGAGATTAGGGAAAGTTTTTGGGGGAATTTTTTTTGGTTGCTACCTCTCTGTTAAGGCAAAGAGGCATGCCTTTTATAGGCAAAGATGAGGGCATCCCCTTAATTTCTGTTTACAATTCAGTCCCTTATTTATTTTCAGATTAGTCCTTTAGTTATTGACTTGTTCCTCAAGTAAGTGCAATTATTTTCTGAATTCTCACCCTAAAAACCCTTCTAGAATGCTCTAGGAATTTCAAGTAACAACTACAAGATTCTTTACCCTATCATTCCTAAACTATCCTTGCAATGCCCTGTTATTTACCCCAAACTGACCAACCCTTCACCTCAGTTAAAACTATGGTTTAATTAAACAAACTCTAAATCAAATGTTCATAAGCAGATAATCACCTGCAATCAAACTAGCTAGACATTTTAAGCTAAATACGAAGTTAAACTTATTAATGAACTATTCTTAGCAACTAAATCAAAGTGAAGAAATAAACTAACTAAAACGAGAATTAAACCTATCATCACAGACTCCAATTGTACATGAAATTTAAAGCAACATTAATCAACTAGAAAAAAAACATCAAAATTTAAACTAAACCAAACACTGAACAAGAACTAATTCTTATACTAATGACAAAATTAACATTTAACAAAACTCGAACAACAATCAAATAAGAAAACTTCAATTACTAACCCTAGATGGATAACACCGAATCCAGATCAATTAATGAAGCAAAATCGTCAAGAAGAGAGGATAATTCGAAAATACAAGGAAGAGAGAAACTCACTGATTTCAAACCTTCGACTCGACTGACTTCTCACTTGGTTTCCAAATAATATTATGTGCTTGTTCTTTCCAAGAACACTCACATAATACAAATTGAAACCATATGGGCCCTTGGCTAACCCGAGAAATTCCAGAAATGTCGACAGAAACCCTAGATCAAAAATTCGTGGCGGTCCAGTGGGATTTGAAGGAAATTAGTCAAAGGTTTAGGAAAAGGGTGGTGAGAGGAGTATGTGGTGTGATTTTGGGGAGGTTTAGACGAATTTGGGTTTTGGTCGGAAAACTTCGCTTCAAGATTCGAACCGTTCGGCTATGATTTGAGGAATGCTATGGCCAGATTCGAGATGAGGGAGAAGAGGAGATTCTAGGGTGTTATTTTGGTATGGATTGGAGTGGTTACCGTCGTCGCCGCCGGCGAGCTTGACGGAGCGTATAGAGGCGGCGTCTCTAGAGTTTTTGTAGGGGTGAGTTCTGAGAGACGAAATGGAGAGGGGGGGTGAAGGGGTTCGGACAGTCTTATACTAATAAGACCCCACTTCTCCACCGTTGGATTGATTAACCTCGACGGCCTGGATTGATCGACGCCAAACGACGTCGTTTTAGTTATGCAAATGGGCGGACCGGGTAGAGGTTACTGGGCTGGGTCATTTCGGGTGTGTATTTGGGCCGAAGAAACGAATTAAACGGCCCACTTCGTAGTACCAGTCCACTTCTCCCTTTTTATTTGTATTCTCTTTATTTCTTTTATCTATTTTTGTATTTTATTATGTATTTTTGTATTTTTTCTGATTTTATAAAAATGCAAAAAGTAAAATAGTGTCCTAATATATCTCAAAGTTAAACTAATTAGCTCCTAAAATTGTTTAAAATCTATTTCGTGACAAATTCAACAATTAACAATTAAAAATGCAAAAGTGGACTATTTTTTGTTATTTTCTTTATATTTTGTTCTAAAACAAATTAACCCCTAATTAATCCTAAAATATGAAGTTAAATCCTAAATGCAAATGCCAAATGTATTTTTTTTTTATTTTCATCTGAATTAAAATACACAAAAAATGCAAACAATTAACAGAAAATGACACAAAATTCACAAAATTGTAAAATAATGAAAAAGATCATTTTGTTTGAATTTTGGGAATAATTCATATATAGGGCAAAAATCACGTGCTCACACCAGACTTTAAGCAGGTGAGGCCTGGATAAAGCTAGGCTAGGCCAAGCTTTAAGATGGCGACGCCTGAATTGTAGCCCGGTCTGAAAATTTTGGACTATCCATTTTTCTATCCTTATAACCCGACCCAACTTCTTTATATATACGCAATGTGTCATTTTTGATGAAAAATCTGACGCTTTAGAGTGAGAGAGTGAGACCTAGAGTGAGAAAGTAATCTTCATCAAATCCTTCTTCAATTCTTACACAAATCTTTGAAGATTAACAATGAAAACACACTAGATCTTCATCCTTGAGGTAAGATTCTACACCTTAACCTTTAATTTCGAATTTTAGCTAAATATGAGTAATTAACAAGTGGGTTCATGGGTATAAGGGTTGATTATCTCGCATGCATGTATGATAAGAGGGTATGGAGAGATTGTGAGCTAAAAATGTAACAAATGGGATGTAGGATGATAGAATCTCTCACAAAAAGGTTTTAAAATCATAATGCACACTTAGTGCTTGACAATGTGCTCGAATGAGCTAGAATCTTGATTATCTCTCTAATTTTTGGTTCAACTTTTAATTCTAATAAAATAGATCGAAGTTGCTAAGAGTTCCAGAATTATTGTTGTTGATACCCAATATTTCCCCAGAATATTTTAAAATTGCATATATACCTTCAAAATCATGCATTAATAGCAATTGGTATTTTTCCACAATTTTCCTATATTTTTATTAATTTATTCAGCATTTTGGTTGCTAATAAATAATTACAAAATGGCATTACAAATGATTTCAGAAGCATATTTTGATTTAACTTATTATTTATGGTCTTATTTGAATCAAATTATTTCATAATTGGCCAAATTGGTATCTTTTGGCTATAATTGCAATAATTTTGCAATTATAGCCCAATCATCTGATATTATACTATTTTTGACCAAAAATTAATCATTTATAGTTTAAAATACTAAGTAATCATTTTTAACTATTTCCATGCATAAAATTCATTTTTTACAATTATCAACTTATTTTATAAATTGTTTTATTTAATTTAATTGGGTATTTAACGAATAGCCAATTCCATTTTCAATTCTAGCCTAATTGAATCAGATCACAACCCAATTAAATTAGCCCAAAGACCCAGGCCCAAACCTAAATCCTACTCGATCCAATCCCTGGTCCAATCTAGACCGTTGATCAATTCTAATCAACGGTCCAGATCCCCCATACCATAATTAACCTAAATGACTACCCCCCCAAACTCTCATTCCCATCCGCTCATTTGCTCTCATTCTCTCCGCCATTACATCTCTCATCTCTCTCAAAATCCTCTTTGCTAAACCTAGCTCCTCTTACCGGCCGTTGGCTCGCTGGTAACCATGGTGGTCTCAACACCATCCCCAACCCCATGACTCTCTTCCTATGACCGTTTGTTGCTTCCTTGAGGCCCTCAAGGGAACTAGAAGGCGGTTCACTCACCTCCCATGGTTTCTTTGCCGTTATCAGACCGTCCATAGCCGTTCGAGTAAGATTCTACCTTCTCCAACTAGAACTTGTGGTTTCTAGGTCGGTTCTCTTTCTTTCTAGGTTATCTCTATGAAACCCTAACTACTAGCTCCTGATTTCTTAGATCTGTAACAGATCTGAGTATATTTTGAGTGATACCATTTTCTTGATAATCTTTTCGATTTTTCAAAAACGTCTCTTCATCTTCAAATACTAGGGTTTCTTAACCCCTATTCAAAACGCTTTTTCTTCTGATTTTTGGTATTAATCTATGATTTTTACTATGTTTAAACGATTTATTTAAGTTTTTCCTTATCTGATTCATTATGTTGAAAACCCTAATTCTTGGTCTTTTTCTTGGATTCTGAGAACTGTCCTTGCTTATTTGTTCGTTTAATTTGTTCGCATGTCTGTTATTCATGAATATGTTCTATGTTTCTATGACTTTTACCCTATTATGCTAATTAAGGTTTCTGATTTTGCTTCTTCCGCTATACTATGTTTATTCTGTTTATTAACATAAATTTGTGTTAATTCCTCTAATTAGTACCATTCTTTCTAGTTGAATTCCTGACTTTATGTGATTTTTACTTTACTATGCTTATTAGGGTTTCTGATTTTATTCCTTCTTGCCTATGCTATGACTATTCCGTTTATTTTACAACAATTTGTGTTAATTCCCTTAACCCATACTACTCCTATTTGAATCCCTAATTTCCTGTAATTGATACGTTTCACTCATCTCTTGTAATGATTTCCTTACTGATTTTCAACCTCTGAAATATTTCGTGCCTTATTTTGTGGTTGATTATGCTGTCAAATTGGTTCTTAGACATTTTCCTTAATTAGAATTTGTCAAACCTAGCCTCTATTACATGCTCTGTACTATGCTTATTTCCTTATGTGTCCTATTCCAGTCTCATATGATCTCCTTCCTTATTTGTCTTTACTGTTTGAAGTTAACTCCCTTAATTAAGGGAATACTTCTACTAAATTTATACTAATTGATACCTAGTTCTATAATTACTGTTTGACTTTGATTCTTACCTTATTATTCTACCTAGTTTCAAACTATATATATGCTCTCTCATTAACACACACAGACACAAACACATTTTGGTTCAAAACTCTCTTTCTCACACTAAAAGCTCTATGTCGTCTTTTGTGATTACTTACTACTGTTCTAAGTTAGACGGATGCAAGCCAAGGCTAACTACTGTGCTCTCCTTTTCTGCACCTTTTGTTTGCTGTTACTTTACTGGTATGTCCCGATTTCAATTAAAAGTTTCAAAACAACATATTTCTCTTATTACTTCAATTCCTCCTGTTTCTAGTCTGTTTTTACTTATGGTTCTGTTGTTCAACTTGCAATTAATATGTTTACTTCATTGCTTCATCAACATGCTCCTAAATGTGTCCCCTCCTTTAGACTCAACATGTTTATGAAGTGTTATCCCCCTTCTAGTGTACCCCAATGTGCTCTCCCTAACTAATGTTCTATGCAAAGTAGTTGGCTATCTTTAAGTGACGTGATTCTGTATTAATTCTGAGGTTCCTTAACTCTTTAGCATGTTGCTGATTCTGTACGTAAGTGCTCCTATAACTATGTGTTTACCTATGTGTCCCCAAATCCCTTGACCCCATGTTTGTGACTGCTGAACCTGCTTTGGTTCTATGATCTCTGGCTGTGTATGAACCTGCCTTAGGGGTGCTATGTTTGGACTATTGTTTACTACTCCACTCTCTTTTCAAAACTGTCTTTGTTGTCTTTTGCAAAACTATTTCCAACAAGTCCCTTTTCAAACTATTTCCCTTCTTAAATCTTTCCGAGCACTCTCACACCTACTCTTAGGTTTTAAGTTCTGCCCCTCTAATGTCTGACTGCTTAGGGATCCCTATGAGATCCCTCTAAACTTTGATACATTAGAGCTGGCACTTCCACACTGCACTTATTCAATTATGGCTATGAAATCTAGGTGTGAGCACTGCCCAGGATTCCTTAAGGTCCTTAGGGAACTCTGACACACCCAAATTATATGAAAGGCTATGAGGTAGTCTAGCATTGGAAATTTTATAAATCTGGGCCTATTGTAGGCTCCCTATAGTGTAACTTCTTATTTTTCTTATCTACTTATGTAATTCATTCGATATTGGCTTGTAATAATTTGTAAACGAACATTGGGGTTTGGATAGTGAAATGAGAGGGTAGCTATGCATGTTATAGATATCAAAAGGGTAAAAACCATGCTTTAGGTCTATATTTCCTGTATGTGCAATAGAAACCACGCTCTTAGGTCTTATGTATACTGTTTTAGCATCTCATTTTTGACATTCTTATCACTCAGAAATCCTGCTTTAGGATAAAGGGTCATTAAAACAAAGATTGCTACTCTTGCACACTTGACAACATAATGCTGTAACCTTTTCTGCATTTAGAAATCTTGTGTTAGGAAATTCTGTAATCCTGCCATGCATTTAGAAATCTTGCTTTAGGTATTTTGCATATTAACCTTCATGAAGTTTATACATGCATCTTAGATACCATATTTTTCGGATCTCATTCGTACTTACATTCACACTTAGTGTAAACTGCTGATTATAACAGAGGTAAAAACAGCTTCACATTTGATTATCCTATTAAATAAATAAAAAATAAAAAACTGGTAACAATCCTTGCATTTTATAACACCTAGAACATCATGCTCTTAGGCAAAAAGGACTTCTTAACTTCTAATGGTTCTGGTAAACGCTTAGCCAAGCCTTAGGTACCCAATCTCTTATAAAACTAGAAACTTCCTCTTTGTGTGTATTGCTTAATGATTAAGAAGCTCAAAATTAGTAGGCAAACTGATTAGGGCCTCTGCTTCTGAGTTATAAAAATGAACCTACATATCTAATGTGTCTTGATATTCACTTAGACATCATGCCTTAGGATACTGTTTAACAAAAGACCCTTATTTGTGTTTGAGTCGTGCTGCTTGTTTACCGTGAAAATGGTAATAACAATTAAATTTGTTGATGGGACTCTAAATATACATGATCTATTTTTATGCTAGTTGTTAGAGCAGTTGATGCTAGATATGCAAAGCTTAATGATGAAATACGAACTAAAACGGGGTTATAATCAAACCGAGGAGCTAGCTATTCGGGCCTCAGGCTAACCGACGAAGGGCCTCGAGGTCAATGCCTGGGCTCGAGCTTGAGCTATTGGGGGTAACCGGGAAGGGACTAACAGTTAGGATATAATTAAAGGAGGCTCTTTATTGCCAATATCAAGCAATAAATGAAGAACAAGTATGAAAGCAATAAATGAAAGAGGTAGCCTCGAGCGAATAAGTTAGAGAGAAAAGAGAGAGAGAGAGAGTTGTTATTGATCTTGTGTAGAATAGTTGGAGCAATAGCAGCCCTTTACAAAGTGGCAAGGATCCCTATATAGGAGGGGAAATACAACATAGTACAAAAATGCAGTAATTGTAAAGATACGGGGATGGAACGACTAGACATGATATCAGACTCTGCTGGTGCTATCTACTCGCCTTGGGAATTCCCCGCCCTCGGGATCGTCGTTGGGTCGAGCGTAAATGAACCTCGAGGGAGAGAACTCGACCGCAACCCTATTACCTCGAGACCTTGATATTACTCCCCGAGAACACCTTAATGACAAGAAATTGGACCCTCCGATTTCACCGTATACAGATAGTCTCCGCATTTCCCAGAATGAAGTAAAAGGAAACGATTTTGAGCCGTCGTTCCGAGGGCATTGTTGATACCCAATTTTTCCCTGTATATTTTTATATGAAAAATACTTTCAAAATAACATGTATATGCATATGTAAGTATGTCCCAAGGTTTTAATATTTTTCTCTTAATTTTTTAAGGATTTTTAAATCAATTTATTGCCCTATTTTAGCAAAAAAAACCCAATAATTATTCCCAAAATTATCATTTGGTGATTCATTTATTGGATTCTCATATTTATACAAAAATATAACTAACATAATTTTTTGCAATATTGGCCTCTTTTAAGATTTAATTGTATTTATATTTATAAAATTAACTTCAGTATTTTTAATTTGATAATTATGTATTATTAATCGTTTTAATGCTTTTAATTTATTTCTTGAAATCATTTTACTATTTTTATAAAATAAATAAGGGAAAAATGGCTATTTAAATGATAGTCCATTTGTATTTCAATTTTGGCAATATTTGAACCCCTAATTAAACCCAATCTCAAACCCAATTACCCAGCCCAAATCCTAATCTACCCGACCCACAACCCGTTTGAATAACCTGCCCAGATCCCCATTCAATCCAGGCCGTTGATCAAAATGATCAACGACCACCATTTAACCTTTCCTAAATTAATCCCGACCTACCCCCCAAACCCTAGTCATTTTCACCTGTAGCCACCTTCAAACTCCCTCCTATCTCAGTTCTCTCTCAACTCCCCTCTCAAACCCGATTCCGCAAGGAAAAAAGGGCGCGACAGCGGGGCGACTTTGTTGGAAAATTTTAGGCTTTTACCATTTCAGACTATTATTGTGAATTTATGCTTCTTTATGCGCAATTATTTTTTTATTTCTTTTAAGCATTCAATTTTCTTTTCGATTGCAAAACTGACTTGTCTTTTTGTTTCTTTTCCTTACTGCTTTCCTTAATTATCACTTTAAATCATGGAGCTATTGTATTTATTGCTTTCTTAACGTGCAAATACGTGACAACCTGTTTTAATTGTTGCATAATCATGCTCAACATCATATTCCACTCATGCCAAACAAAATACCATAGCAACGCTTATAATGAGTGGTTGCGCTCTTCCGATATTATCACACCCTAAATCTAGAAAAAGGCGTATTTGCGGTAAAACTAGTCGATCAATGGTGTAGTCGATGGTTCCGTGCCTTTCCCCCTTGAGTTTTCCGCTCAAGGGTACCAGTCTAAAACCCCATAGAAACCTTACTCTGTTTAACTGTGCATGCATCATGGTCAAACCTAGCCGAGTCAGTTATGTTGTCTGCATAATGACTCTTTAAGATAGCCTTGTCCAAAGTCCACTGGGTTTCCCTAAAACCCAAATGGACACTATCACGTTCTGTGCATTTATTTGGAGAAATAAATGCTTTTATGCCAATTATTTATATTTAAATAGTCAAGTCCGGTGAGGGTAAGGGCCTAACCCTTTTGTCTTGCAGAAATATGAGGCGCGAAGTCCCCAGATTCGGCATGGTCACCAACATCCATCCAAAATTGCTAAGTTGGTGGGAGGATCTTCATTCCAGTGATCAGATTCTTGTCTGGAAATATCCGGGAAACCTACCTTCCCTCCTAGAAATCCAACCCAACAACAAGATCATAGAAGCTGCTACTCTGTTCTAGGATTGTGGTAGGTCTGTGTTCCACTTCGGGGACATTAAAATGACACCCTTGCTAGAAGAAATAGAAGGATTAGCTGGTATACCATGGGAAAATCCGGGTCTGTTAATGCCTGAGGACCACAAGGGCAGGGGTTTCCTCAAAATGATGGGTCTGAAGAAGAATCCAGAACTGACATGTCTGAAGGAATCTTATATCCCCTTCGACTATTTGTTTGAGAGGTACGGCCATAGCAAGTCCTACCATACCTATCCTAAAAATTTGCCATCACATCATTAGGGCATGTTCACCGAAGTGTCTTTGTATTTATGTTTTATTTCCTGGGCTTGATAGTGTTTCCAATGAAGAAAGCAAGGATCCATACCAGGCTGGCTATGATAACTAAAAATCTGATGGAGGGCATTAGTGGGCAACCTTTCAGCATTGTGCCCATGATTAGTGTGGAGATATACCGAGCCTTGGAGAAGTGTCAACGAGGAGCCAAACATTTCGAGGGCTGCAATTTGCTACTCTAGCGCTGGCTCATAGAACATCTCCAAAGGGGTGAATACCGGCAAGAGATTCAGCCAAAGGGACTGGGATGATCATATAGCTTTCCATCATCCAAGGCAGATGAATTACATACCCAACATGTTCGCCCAGCCAGAAGACGCCAAGGGATGGTTAGAGATGTTTGAAAACCTAACTAAGGATCAAATACAATAGATGTTCGAATGGTTCCCTACCAAGGAGTTTATCGCCTGATCTAGGGATGCACCATTTTTGATACTGATCGGTTTAAGAGGAACCTACCCTTATGTCCCTCTCCGAGTTATGAGACAGGCTGGTAGGAAGCATGTTATACCAAAGGTCGACAAGATGAGTCACTTCCGGGCTGACTTCCAAGCTGATAACAGTCCTTATAAGTGCCAAGCTCAGCATATGTGGCATTGCAAGATCATCATGGGAAGAGATACTATCGAGCCAGACAGATACCATGCTGGTTGCGCTCCCTACTATTCAGGCTGGTTAGAATCTAATCACAATGGTCTGGGTCAGGCAGGACCTTCTAGGGGCCACAGGATCATAGATGAGAGGGCCGAGGCACAGGTCAAATACAATCAACTGCGCAAGAGGATCCGAGAATGTGAGAGCGAGCACCATGAGATACAAAAATCCAACCAAAAGCTGATCGAGGAGTGGAAAAACATGACTGTCAGTGCGAACAAGCGACTGGGGTACTTGGAGCGGGGCATAATAGAGCTGGAAAGGAAATTTCTCAAAAGAATTGAGGATTGCCAGAATGCTAAGGGAAATGAGGGCCGACATCTAGCCAGAGCCTACCTATTGCTGGTCTTCGAGAGTTGGGAAAGTTGTTCGACGGATCCAAAGATGTCGAGTCTGGGGAAGGTCCTTCTGGGACCAAATATATGGGAGTTTTCTTTTGCTTTTCGAAATGTAATGAGGCCAATGGCCATTAGTGACTTTGTTTCCTGTTATTTAATGTCGATTTGGGATTCGTCTATTTTTAATCAATGAAATGAGGCATTTAGCATTCTAAGTTCTCCAAATCAACTTATTGCTAGGCCTACCTTGGGCACAAAGAGGTTCCCAAATAGGACACGATTTACATTCTTGCACTATGTGTTTAAATATCGCAATATTTTTTTATAATCCTCACTAACTTGTTACCTTTTTTTTTTACTTTTTGTTTATTTATTCCCCTCCCTAAAGGTTAGTTCGTGCACTCTGGCAATATCATCTTATTCCATGAGATCCAGGGGCCCTCCACCCACCCCTCCTCTTAGTCCTGTCAAAAACAAGAACAAAGGAAAGATGGAAGATGTGAACAATGCTAGAAAGGAGAACTCAACTGAACGGGTAGATGTCACTCATGGTCATGGTACTCTGGTTCCTAAGGAAAATGCATCCCAACATGAACAAAAACTGCTGAAATTCCAAGAAGAACTTGATCAGGTTCGGAACCTGGCAAACCTGTCATTTTCCCTCACCACACCCGATGTCAATTTCCCAAATGCTCAGAACCCCACACCTCCACAAAATATCCTGAAGCCACAGAACCATCTCGCTCCTCACCACCACTGCAACACCTGCCATACTTCCAACAATACCCCACTGCTCATCCGGGAACCCCAAACCTCCACAAATGACCACTTCCACACCCACCATAACACCCCTATCTACGTGGAGACTATGCCACACTCCACCCAACCCATCTCAAGAACACTCGAGTTTGATGACAAGGATTTGCTCATCAGGAACCTGGCTGAAGAACTCAAAAAATTGACTAGCCGAATTCAAGGCGTTGAAGGAAGTAAGGGAATTAAAGGGCTGAACTATGAAGATCTTTGCATACAGACCAATGTCGAACTGCCCAAGGGGTACAAAACCTCCAAAGTTCGAAATGCTTGATGGTACAGGTGATCCGAGAGTCCACTTGAGAACATACTGCGACAAGATGGTCGGAGTAGGGAAATACGAGAGGATCCGCATGAAACTTTTCATGAAAAGCCTGAAAGGAGATGCTCTGTCTTGGTACATTAGCCAATACCCGAAGAAATGGTCGAACTGGGTGAGTATGGAATCCGACTTTATGGACAGGTTCAGGTTCAACACAGAAAATGCACCAGATATGTTCTACATTTAGAACCTAAAGAAGAAGCCCACAGAAACATTCCGCGAGTATACTACTCGCTGGAGATCAGAAGCTGCTAAGGTCAGACCAGCTTTAGAGGAAGAACAAATGAACAAGTTTTTTGTCCGGGCTCAGGACCCGTAGTATTATTAAAGGCTAATGTTGATTGAGAACCATAAATTTTCTGACATTATCAAGTTGGGAGAAAGGATCGAAGAAGGCATCAAAAGTGGTATGGTTACAAACTTTGAGGCCTTGCAAGCTACCAATAAGGCCTTATAGTCTGGTGGTGCGTCTAAGAAAAGGGACATATGTGCCGTAATGGTTGCACAGAGAGCCAAATACCCTATCAAATACCAAGCCTATCTAATGCCTTCACTCACATACCAGCCTACTCTAAACTACCAAACACCATCACCCACTTATGAATCACCTCCACCTCCCACATATCAGCCTACTTCACCTAGATACTCCCAACCCGCACCTGTTTACCAAGCCTACAATGCTCAACCATCCCACTATCAATCACGCCAAAACTTCCCTAGACCTTGACCAAATTTTGACCGTAGACCTCCTAAACAGTATACAGCCATTGCCGAACCCATTGACCAGTTATACGAGAGACTCAAAACCGCTGGTTATGTCACCCCTATCCCTTCCATAACCCTTGAGAACCCTTCTCAATGGGTCAATCCAAACAAATCATGTGCATACCATTCCGGCATGAAGGGACACACCATCGACGAATGTCGTTCTCTGAAAGACAAGATCCAGGCTCTGATTGACAACAAAATTATTGTGGCAAAGGAACCTTCTCCAAATGTCCGTAATAACCCTATGCCAGACCATAAGGGTGGAGGCATTCACATGATCAAAATAGAGGATGATTGGGATCTCGAGGGGTTGATTGGGTTGATCACGGAAGGTGATGATCCAAAGAAACCAATAGTTACTCTTAATCCAATCATAGTTCAGATTTAGGCATCTGGGGACGCTGAGGTAAACATGTTTGTGCCACTTGAGTTCGAAGCAACTACAAAGACACCAACACAATTTGAGGTCGAATTTGTGACTCAAGCAAATGCACCTCCACCATTTGAAGTTGCAGTTTTACCTCCCAAAGCACATGTTCCGTTCGGAATGAAGATGTCCACGCTGATCCCAGTGGCGATGTCCACCATGACGCCATTCCATACCAAAGATATACCATGAGACTATACAGCCTAGGCAAGAAGAAAAGTCAAGGGTAGGACCGAGGAAACTGTTACCGCATAGGGTATGGCAAGAACTGGTAGAGTTTATACCCCTGAACATCTAGCCGAGTCAAGCAAGCAGGCCTCCAATCGGCCGCCCATCATTGAAACGGGTCCAGATGATCTTTGGAGAAAGATACAGGCCAAGGAATACTCAGTCATCGACCAGTTGAACAAAACACCAGCAGATTTCCATACTTGCTTTGCTACAAAATTCTGAGGCACACAAGAATGCTCTATTGAAGGTGCTAAGCGAAGCATATGTGCCAAACAACATTACTGGCAGGGAAATGGCCAACATGGTCGGACAGGTATTGGAAAGTCACAAAATTACTTTTCATGAGGATGAGCTACCGTCAGAAGGGTTAGGTCACAACAAAGCTCTGCACATCACTGTACAATGCGAAGACTACTTTATCACCAGGATCCTGATTGATGGGGGTTCCAGCCTTAACATTTGTCCACTGGTAACACTCAAGAAATTGGGCAAAGTATTGCACGAGATAAAGGACAGAGCTATCAACATGAAAGCCTTCGACGGCTCCCAAAGATCCACTAATAGGGAGATTATTCTGTGTTTGCAAATAGGGCCAACTTGGTTCGATGTTGACTTCCAAGTGATAGACGTACCAACATCTTACAATCTGTTGCTGGGACAATCATGGATTCATGCTACTGGGGTTGTGGCATTAACACTACATCAGGCGGTGAAATTCGAATGAAACCATCAAGAGGTAATCATTCATGGCGACGAAAGCAATCCTATATACAGTCGCTCGACCATTCCGTCAACTGAAGTAAGAAGGAAGCTAGGAGGAGAAACTTACCATCACATCGAAAGGGTGAATGCTGTTGACAAAGACAAATGGTAGGATAACAATATCGAGAGTATACTGAATTGATGTGGGTACGAACCTGGCAAAGGGCTCGGTAAAAACCTCCAAGGAATTGCTAAGACCATAAAACTCAAGAAAAATGGCACCACCTTCGGTCTGGGATATGAGTATACCTGGGAGGAATTCAACAGCTGGTCACCACCATGGCACGATCCTTATTATCCGCTAGAGCAGCCGATACCGCATTTGGAGCAGACTTTCCAACTGGTCGATGTTATCTGCGGATTAGAAGAAGATGAAGCACTGCCAGCTGTAAGGAACTTGTTCTTAGAGGACAATGACATGGATTGTTGTGTTGTTCTCGAGGAGGAGAGGGAGGAAGGCCCTTCCATAGATGCCGTAAGCAGAGGGGCCCGCCTCAATAACTGGACCATCAGGACAACCAGAGCCCGACGAGCCTCGGGGTAGCAAGGCTAAAACAAGCACTATTTTTATTTACTGAAAGATTTTATTTTACCCATGCTTTCAATTCCTGCAATAAGATCTCCAATGTTTAAAACAATTATGCAATTTATCAAAGAATTTTGATTTTTCTTATGAATCAACACTTATTACTATTGTTTTCTCTCATTACTTTATTTATATAGCATTACTATTACTTATCTTGATAAATCGATGACTGTGACATGCAACGAGACAATGCAACAAATGGACATAGATTTAGAGGAAGATGATATACCAGAAGAGATTGTTAAAAAAATCGAAAATTTTGAGAACAGACCTAAGTACAACTTGGACGATACTAAGATCGTTAACCTGGGAGATGCAGAGAATGTCAAAGAAACACGAATCAACGTCCATTTGTCACTGTCAGAAAAGGAAGAGTACACAGAATTTCTTAGGGAATATGAGGACATATTCGCCTGGTCATATGACGACATGACTGGTCTGAGTACATCTATTGTGGCTCACAAACCGCCAACCGATCCAACATGTCCACCAGTAAAGCAAAAGCTCGGAAAGTTCAAACCTAATATAAGTCTGAAAATCAAGGAAGAAGTCACTAAATAGGTCAAAGCTAAAGTTCTCAGGGTAGTAGAATATCCAACATGGTTAGCCAACATCGTGCCAGTACCAAAAAAGGACAGGAAGGTTAGAGTCTGTGTCGACTACTGGGATCTCAACCAGGCCAGTCCGAAAGACGACTTCCCTTTGCCGAATATATACATCCTGATCGACAATTGCGCCAAGCATGAGCTGCAGTTATTTGTAGATTGTTTTGCTAGGTATCATCAGATTTGGATGGATGAAGAAGATGCTGAGAAAACGACTTTCATTACACCATGGGGGATGTACTGTTACAATATGATGCCATTTGGATTAAAGAATGCTGGGACCACCTACATGAGGGCCATGACTATCATTTTCCATGATATGATAAAGAAGGAGACACATGTATACGTAGACAATGTTATCATCAAGTCCAAAAAAGCCACTAATCATATGGAAGATTTGAGGAAGTTCTTCAATAGATTGAGAATGTACAACCTGAAACTGAATCCCACAAAGTGTGAATTCGGGGTTCCTGCTGGTAAACTACTTGGGTTCATTGTGAGTCACCGAGGAATAGAACTGGATCCATCAAAGGTCAAAGCTATTCAAGAATTTCCACCACAAAAGAACAAGAAGGACGTGCTGATTTTCTTGGGGAGACTTAACTATATCAGCTGGTTCATAGCACAATCTACAGTTATTTGTGAGCCAATCTTTAAGATGTTGAAGAAGGACGCCGCTACCAAATGGACTGATGACTGCCAAAAAGCTTTCAACAGAATCAAGAAGTACCTGTCATCACCACCTATTTTGGTCCCGCCTGAGCCAGGTAGACCTCTATTACTCTACCTTAGTATTGGATGGAGCTCTCGGTTGCGTTCTGGGGTAGCATGACAAAACAGGGAGGAAGAAGCAGGCCATCTATTACCTTAGTAAGAAGTTCACCCCGTATGAGGCCCGGTGTTCTCTGTTAGAGAGCACTTGCTGTGCTTTGGCTTGGGTAGCTCAGAAGTTAAGGCACTACTTCTGTGCCTATACTACATATCTCATATCAAGGATGGATCCTTTAAATTACATCTTCCAGAAGCCTATGCCCACTGGCAAGCTATCCAAGTGGCAAATCCTGTTGAGCGAATTTGACATTGTTTACGTCACTCAAAAGGCAATAAAGGGATAGGCACTGGCAGACCACCTTGCTAAAAATCCCGTGGATGGAGAATACGAACCCCTAAAAACATATTTTCCTGACGAAGAGGTATCATTCATAGGAGAAGATATTGCAGAATCCTATGACGGTTGGAGAATGTTTTTCGACAGAGCATCAAACTTTAAGGGAGTTGGCATAGGAGCTGTCCTGGTATCATAAACCGGTCAGCATTATCCGGTGTCCGCCAAACTCAGGTTCCCGTGTACCAACAACATGGCCGCGTACGAAGCCTGCATCTTAGGGCTCAAGATGGCTATTGACATGAACATTCAAGAGTTGCTAGTGATCAGAGATTCAGACCTACTAATACATTAGGTTCGAGAGGAATAGGCAACCAAGAACTCCAAGATACTCCCGTACCTGCATTATGTATAGGAATTGAGGAAAAGGTTCACAAAGACAGAATTCCAACATGTTCCCAGAGTCCAGAATGAGTTCGCCGATGCATTGGCTACCCTATCATCTATGATACAACATCCAAACAAGAACTTTATTGATCCCATTCCAGTAAAGATCCATGATCAGCCTACTTATTGTGCTCATGTTGAAGAAGAGACAGACATAAAACCTTGGTTTCATGATATCAAGGAATACTTGGCAAAAGGAGAATACCCGGAACATGCAAATCCTACTCAGAAATGTACACTTCGGAGGTTGTCCAACAATTTCTTTCACAACAGAGGAATCCTGTATAGAAGGACTCCTGATTTGGGACTACTAAGGTGTGTCAACGCGAAAGAAGCATCCAGGCTATTAGAGGAGATTCATGCAGGGACCTGCGGTCCACATATGAATGATTTTGTCTTAGCAAAGAAGATACTCCGCTAGTTACTTTTGGTTGACTATGGAAACAAACTACATCTAGTATGTCCGGAAATTCCATCACTGTCAGATACACGTAGACATGATAAAGGTACCTCCAAACGAGCTCAATGCCATAAGCTCACCATGGCCGTTCGCCTCCTGGGGAATGGATGTTATTGGACCAATCGAACCTGCCACATCAAACATGCACAACTTATCTTGTTAGCAATTGATTATTTTACCAAATGGGTTGAAGCAACATCTTATAAAGCAGTAACCAAAAAGGTCGTGGTAGACTTTGTCCGCGACCGCATTGTTTGTCGATTCGGGATTCCAGAGTCAATCATTACCGATAATGGCTCCAACTTCAACAGTGACTCGATGAAAACCATGTGTGAAACCTTCAAGATCAGACACAAGAATTCTACAGCCTACAGACCTCAGATGAACGAAGTAGTAAAAGCTGCCATTAAGAATATCAAGAAGATATTGAGGAAAATGATAGAGAAGCATAAATAGTGGCACGAAAAGTTATCGTTTGATTTATTGGGATATCGCACCACAGTCCGCACATCAACCAGGGCAACCCCCTATATGCTAGTTTATGGTACAGAGGCCGTCATTCCCGCTGAGGTAGAAATTCCCTCCCTAAGGATCATATAAGAAGCTGAGCTCGACGATACAGAGTGTGTGAAGAGTCGTTACTAGTAGCTGGCTCTAATCAATGGGAAGAGAATGAATGAAGTTTGCCAGGGTCAACTTTATCAAAACAGAATGTCCAGAGCCTTCCACAAAAGAGTCAAGTCGAGACAGTTCACACCGGGGCAGCTAGTGTTAAAGAAAATTTTTCCACATCAAGATGAAGCCAAGAGGAAATTCTCTCCCAACTGGCAGGGTCCATACATGGTTCACCGGGGTCTGATAAGAGGATCCCTCATACTTGTAGAAATGGACGGAGAAGTCTGGCCGAAGCCGATCAATTCAGATGTAGTCAAGCGTTACTATGTGTAATCTTTATGTTTTCCTCATATGATGTAATTTGAACTACGCTTGACCTGATTCCCGTTTAAGAGGGGATATGTAGACAGCCCTATGAGTTCGATCATAATTCAATAAAATTTTCATTTCCCCCTGCGATTGGAAACTAGGGCAGAATTTTGAGGAGGACCCTCGAAATTCCGAAGTTGGTTTCAACCAATTATCGCTAGCAGCAGTTAGAAGTAGCAACCCAGTAAACTGGGGCAAAATTTTGAGGAGGACCCTCAAAATTTCGTAACAAGAAGGGTTGCAATGTCTTGAACCACGTCGCAGTCGTTGGTTCATCTAAAGAAAACTATTCTTAATTATATATTTATTGTTACATTTTCTTTACTAAATCATGTATGTTTATTGCCAAAATTTCCCTGTTTAGCAGCGCTACCCCAATGATACGTAGATCAAAGCCGAGCAGGTCAAGCAGAGCCAACGGTGATACAAACTAAACTCTCCCCTTTTACAAAACTCACGATTTTTCTTTGGATGCAGGCACTTGAGTTGCAAAATCATCAAATGTACTATACACTCACGAGACTCACATTGCTCAGAAATACAACTCTCAGAACTGTTACACTTACTCATAGCTGCTATCCACATGCAGTGTCCCCAGCGGACACAGTATCCCCAGCAGTCGCAATATCGCAATCCGCTATCAGCTAAGAAAATTCTATTATCATTTTGCCCTTTTACTTCTTGCATAAGGCTACCATTCTGCCTTCCGAGACTAAGCTCTGTCTCCTTCTGCTCTTGCATTGCATAAGGATACCATTTTGCCTTCCGAGGTTAAGCTTTACCTCCATCTGCATTTTTCTGCATTGCATAAGGCTACTATTCTACCTTCCGAGACTAAGCTCTCTCTCCATCTACATTCTTGCATTGCATAAGGCTACCATTCTACCTTCCGAGAGCAAGCTCTGTATCCATCTGCATTCTTGCATTGCATAAGGCTACCTTTCGCCTTCTGAGGTTAAGCTCTACCTCCATCTGCATTGCATAAGGCTACTATTCTGCCTTCTGAGGTTAAGCTCTACCTCCATCTGCATTTTTCTGTATTGCATAAGGCTACTATTCTGCCTTCCGAGGTTAAGCTCTACCTCCACTTGCATGGCTGAAAGATCGCCACCTCATTTACACTTGCATGGCTGAAAGATCGCCGCTTTATTTCCACTTGCATAACTGAAAGATCGCCGCTTTATCTACACTTGCATGGCTTAAAGATCGCCGCTTTATTTCCATTGCATGGCTGAAAGACCGCCGCTTTATTTACATTTTCACGGCTGAAAGATCGCCACCTTATTTACATTAGCACAGCTGAAAGATCGCCACCTCCTGCATTTGCATAGGCTGAAAGATCGCCAAATACTGCATCTCATGGGCTGAAAGATCGCTAAATTATCCAAAGGTGTCATTGTTCGGAGGCACCATTTTCATAGCCCGAGAATGCCATGCCATGGCCTGAGGACCCCTTTTATCTTTTGCATATCATTATTCAAAGGCATCATAGTTCGGAGGCATCATTCTCATAGACCGAGAGCATCATTTCATGTCCTGCGAATCCTTTATAATGCGCTTCATGGCCCAGGACGTCATGGTCTAAGGACGTCATCCTAACCGTCCAAAGACAACATTCATGGTCCGACGGGAACTTGCATCATGTTTAATTTGTACGCACAATATATGCTTGTATTGCTTATTTGCAGGTAGACTGGCGAGCAATGACCATATCAACAGGAGCGATCCCTCTCCAGTTCCCGCAGCCCTATCAGATTTCAACCATCCATCCCAACCTAAAAATTGCGTCCGTTCTTGAGAAATCTCCATCGGCATATTCCACCGACGGATCTCGATCATTTGATCAGGATATATAGCCCTCGATTTTATCGAGGTTTGATCAGGCTCCATCACCAGTCCAAGAAATCATTTTTCTCGAGCATGGACGAGGGAAAGGATCGAGGGTGGATGAGCAGATTTGACCGGGTAAAGACCTCGGATATCATCCCGGCCCGAAGGATGCCCTTTCCGGAGAAATGGAGCACGCAATGTAAGAAATTTTCCCTTAACCACTTTTTACTACTTTCCTTTTGAAATAATGACTTCTTTGCGCTTCCTGCAGCTGCTGCTTGGTACCTCGAGGCGGTTTTGGATTTGTCGGGATGGATCAAGCGGTTGAACAAGGCATTCCCATATCTCGTTCGGTCATGGACCGACCTGCCCAAGGAGTGATGGGTGGCCAAGAATCATGGTAGGGTTTCATTACCACCTATGCCTCGTATTTATGTTTCTACGTGTGCCCATATTGATGACATTTTGCGGTTACTACGCTTGTGCAGGTCTTGGTGAGAATATGAAGATGAGGCCGCCCCCTGGCAGCGAAGTGGAGGCTTTAGAGCCCGAAAGGGAAAGAAGAGAAACGGCAAGGCAACTGTCGCCCTTCCTACGACAAAGAAACCTAGGTCACTCGAGCATCGAGCCGCTGCTGGGACCTATGCTTCAATTTCAGGGGCGAATCCCAACACCGAGGAAGAGGACGAACATGCGAGAGCCTTGCAGGTGCCTTGATTGAAGGCTGTTGAGTCCGAAACGGCTGACTCCTGTCGGGCTCATGAATATGATACCCTTGAAGAGGGTGTTAATGCGGCCTTAAATCGCACAACTGGGTTCAATGCAGTTTCTGTTGGGGGGACTGCTGCCATCGATCCTGGAGCTTTTCAGGAGCAGCGGTTGCCTTTTGGAGAAATCAGCAATATGGGTGATTTCATCTCATGCTTTCAGGTCTCGTCGGTGGAGTTGGGCGATGCGAACGCCGCCAAAGCGGGATTTCCTCTCAAGAGGGGAGGCTCACTCGCCAATATCTTCGATGGTGTTAGCGATAACACCGGTCTCGATGTTCCTGGTGCCGTCAAGGCGGCAGAGGGGTCCTTGCAGCAGGTGCTATCCATTTTTTGTATATTTTTTCCTAACTCTTCCGCTATGTCGCAGTGCAAGGAGATGTATGATCATGCCCTTTTTCTGCTCTGCGAGGAGCTTTCTTACCATGATAAAGAGTGTAAGATGCTTACTTCAATGCTGCAGGATTCAGAGGCTCATTCTGCCCGAGGAGAGAAGGAATTAGGAGAGCTCCGAGATGCTATGGAGAGAGCGCTCCGGGAAAAGACTAGCCTTGTTGCGCAGTTATTTTGCCCTGCTTGTACCCGACCTTTGCTCCCGTATTCCGACATAAATTGGCTCATCTTTCTTTTGTTAGTCGAGCAGAATTGTTCGCTGATTAGCCAACGGAACACGGAGATCTCCGGGCTGGGGAAATGGAATGAAGTAGGGACTAAGGAGTTGGCGACATCCCAAGATCTTCTCAAGGATGCCCGCAAGGAGGTTGCTACTTTAGCCGTGGCTAAGTCCAAGGTTGAACGAAACGCTGCCACTTATCTGGAGGACGTAGCCACGACACATAAAATAGCTCATGACATATTGATAGCAGCTAAGCAAAGGCTAACTCGAGCTATTAATCTTGCTAAGGAAGAGGCGAGGAGAGAGACATTGGAGGAAATCGGGGCCAGAGGTGTCGACCTGTCAGCTGATCTCGAGGAAGCCCGCAAATTGGAGAAACAACTGGCACTTTTAATTGCCCCGATAAGGGCGAAAATAGTAGTGATGAGGAGTAGTCCTCAAGTCATTTTGTATCCCCTTCATTTCCCTTTGTATGCAGCTCCCGGGGGATGGATTTTGTAAAGATGTCTTTTGTGGATACGTTTTTGGCAATGTAAAAAAGAGGGGCTTTCCTTCTTTCAGTTTTTTCAGTCTTTATTTTTGTTCCTTTGCTTTTGCGGATTGACTTTCGACCTTTGACATTGACCCTTCGTAATCCGTTCTTGGAGCAACCGGGACCCTGAAACTGGGCCATGCCCCGGGGTTAAATTGGTAGCTCCTATTGGACTGGTGCTGGCGATATTGGGGAACCCCCGAGGCCTCACAGTTTTTAACTTCTGCGGGGTAGCAACATTTGTTTGATTAGATAAAAGGGGGCCCTTGGTGATTCCGCCAGTATGATTCCCTAGGAGAGGGTGATGTTAACGCGGCCAGAATTAATTGGCCTTTTTGGGTAGGTGGGCAATTGCTGCTTTGCCCCTATATATTCATTCGTCCACCTTTCCAATAGTGATTTTGCTGCTTTGATTGACTATCTCTTCCGCAGAGCTTGGCACTTTGTGCTAGTCCTTCTGCTCCCCTAATTCAAAATTTTTGCTTAGACCTACATCTTTCCCCTACTATTCTACCGTAACCATGACCTCTACATCGACGACCGATCGTCAGGTAGATGGGAGTTCTTTTTGTATTTTGCATTTGATTGGTGCCAGCGACTCACCTCCGAAGTCAAGTGAGCGAGACTCAGGGTGCCCTTCCTCGAGGAGAGTTGTCACGCCGGGGAGACCTCACAATGTTTCGGGTCACTAGGAGCATGTGTCGAGGATCATCTCATCAGTGGGAGAGAAAAACCTCGAAATGATCAGAAAATATTGCGGATGGGGAGAATGCGTGGTATTACAAGCAACTTCACCCGAGGAGAGCGTCACGACATACGTTGAGGGGTTTTTGGGCGTATACATGCATGTTTTTGCACCGGGTTCCCTCAACCGGGTCGTGCTTGATTTTTGTCAGAGATATCAAGTTACACTGGCATAGGCTCATCCCTTCCTTTAGAAAATAGTGCAGGCAATGAGATATTTCGCCAATAGGGCCGTGATAGAGTTTACCCTTAGCCATCTCATGAGGTTATAACGGCCAATGCGTTACCGGGGTTTGATTGCTTTTCAGCGTCGATCCACTCGAGCTCCTATCATCAGTAGCGAGGAGGACGAGGACCGTGAATGGATGAATCGGTTTGTTTGAATTTGAACAATCGATATCATTCCTAGAGAATTTTTTCCATTTCCTGAGAAATGGAACTTCACACGTAAGTGTCTCGTTTGAACTATCATCGTTTTGACTGGAGGAAGGCCCTGTAATGATATCTTTCCATTCCATATTTGTAGCAACTCATTGGTTACCGAACGAGGTCCCCGATTTAGCCGAGTGGTCTCGTAAGCTAGCAGCTTGCTCGATTTATGATAGGCGCCGGTGGCGAGATCTGTTCGAAGGGAGATGGGAGGCGAAGCATCGTGGTAGGTGTCCAACGCTTTGCTTCCTAGAAAATGGCGATTTCCTTGCCGGCTTATTTAACTCAAAAATCGCACGTGCCGTGGGTTCTTTTGAAATGAGGCCATGTCCTCCGGGGGAGGAGGAGAGATTGCTGGCCTCGGGATCAAGGAGTGATGACAAACGAAAAGATGCTCCGGTGGTGCGAAAGGGCTTGCAGTGAGTCGACTACTTCTCAACGGTTAAGGAGAAGTGATTTGGTCGATCAGCCACCTTCTGAAGGTGGTACGCCATTGGATGTTGCTTCGGCCTTCAGCGAGGCTCAACAGCTTGGCCTCATGGTGAGTTTTGACTGCTTTAAGATTTTTCCGGCCCCGTGTCTTTCTCTTTTTTTTATTTAGCTTTATTTTATAGGCCTTTGACAGGCTTAATTCCGATTTACTTCATAGTGAGGCCTCATTGCCGGAAGCTTTGGATAGGGAGAAATACCTTAGGCTTCTTTGTATAGAAAAGGAAAGCGAGTTGGTTTCCCTACGATGCAAAGTGGACCGGAGTCGGAGCTGGAGCCATGAGATCCGCCTGGAGAAACAGGTACCCTGTATTTCATGCTGGCTTGCACTCCCGTTTTACTTCGACATTTTGGTGTTTGGATATTTCAGTTGAAGGACAAGGCGGAGGAGATGGGACAGCTTTGGGGCGAGGTTGGCCGAGCCAAACACGAATTGAATGAGTTGCAGGCGCATGTAAGTGCCCACTTTGTGGCCAAAGAGAGGGCTCTAGCCATGGTTTATGCTCTTGAGGAGTAAATCCAGATCGTTCGTGCGAATGATTCTGCTCCGATAAATATGATCGCAAGGCTTTCGTCCGAGCTTTTGAAGGCGAAGACCAAGGTGGTGAATGTCCGTGCTGAGGTTTTGATGAGCAATACCAGGGCATGACAGAAAGTGGCGGCCTATTCGAAGAGTGCTGCCATTGCTAATGCTGAACTGAAGAGAGACGTTGATCGTGTAAGCAGTAGCAAGGAGTATGCGAGGTGTAGATCCCGGAGGGAAGTCCTCGAGGAGATTCATGCGAGGGGATTTGATCTCTCGGGGGAGATCGAGCAAGCCAAAGGGGAGGATAATGATTCCAAGTTCCTTCTGTTCGATGCTAAAGACGACGAGGAGGGGGCCGCCGGGCCATAGTCACCGACGGGGGAACATTTATTTCCTGCCTCATTCTTGTGTACGTAGTTTTCATAATATGTTGTAGATGGGGCTTGTATTTCACCACCTGCATGTAAAAATGGGAAACCCCGCAATTTGTGTCTTCTGTATTTCTGTTTGCCAAGATCTCAATCAGGTCGATTCGACCTTTGAATTTATATGCGGCGAAATCAGAAGACTTGATTTCTCGCTGTTGGGACATTTCAGAAGCATGCCTCGGGACCCCGAGGGCGGGAGGCCGCGACCAAGTTCCCGTCCTTGGGGCTCGTCGAAGCCCGACTCGGAGGAAATGAAGACCGAAGCCAGGACGGAGGGGGAAGCCCCCAAGGCACATGGCTATGTCTAACAGGCCCGGCCTATAGAGCCTATGCTGAGGCATCACGTCAAACCATCCCATCTCTGTACTTTGTGTTTAATCTCCACATATTTGTACCATACCGTGTTCACTCGCCTGTATAAAGGGAACCCATACCACTTTGTAAAGGCTGATGTTGCTCCATTTCTCCACAAATGCAATAATATCTCTCTTTCTATCTTTCTCCTATTTTGTTCGTTCTCACTGGCTCGAGGCCGCTTTAACATCTATTGTCTTCTTACTTATTTCATGCTACATTGCGCAACTTTGGCCATAAAGAGCCTTGCTCGATCGTATCCTTAATTGTTATCCTATTTCCGGTTTCCCCCGATAGCTCGAGCTCGATTCGAGTCCCGACCCCAAGGTCCTTATCGACCGGCTTTGTATCCGGGCAATAGGCCCCTTCAGTTAGATTACTGTCTTGTTTTAGCTCGCATTTAATCGTTAAGCTTCACGTTCTTAGCATCAACTGCTCTAACAACTAGCTCGGGAATAGATCACGTATTTTTAGAATCCCTTTTACAAATTTAATTGTTGTTACCATTTTCATGGTAAACAGTTTGGCGCCCACCGTGGGGATAAAAATAATAGTGATTATTTTCTTGCTAGTTTCGTCACACAAACACACATTATCTTTCAAACTTTTTCTTGCCCAAGATCTTTTGATTTCAGGTTAATGTCCGGCTTGGTAAGCAAAATCGAGAACGACTACCCTGAAAACCACGACGAAAATAGTATGACTGCTCTAGAGGTTAGTGCGACACTGCAGGACCCCGATAACGCAATTAGGTTGATTTAAGCGAACGCGGGCTTACAAAGCGCACAATAGGTCGACGAAGCCTCGCGCACCAATGATAGCATACGACGCATTCACCGATAGGAAGATCAAAAAACCCTGATCTGGGTCGAACAGGAAGTCAGTTTTCATCTTATTTTTGAAGTGTTGTAGGCACGACAGTTGGCTATCGCTCAGCTGCAAAGTCGCCCGGAGACTCCCAACGCAGTAGCACCGGAAACACCTCCTTACGCTGAGCTAGTACCCGAGAGATCAAGTAACGACGGATCGGTAACCGACCCCGCCGTAGTGAGGATGCTTGGGAATCTCTTCGAAAGGATCGAATAAGGTCTGTGGAAGCTCTTACAGAAACCGTCTCCCGAGGAAATGGTCCCGGAACTTGCTTTAAAGAAACCCGGAATGCCAAAACCCCCTAGGTACGATAGGACCTCAGATCCCTACGAGCACACCACCACTTACGCGTGTTCATTCAAATGCAGCGACCTCCAAGATGATGAGTTCGGGCCCATATCGTTGAGGAAGTTCGAAGAAACTCTCTCGAAAGAAACCATGACGCAGCGCCACTACCTGGCACCTGACCTTACAGACTCGCCTACCATACCAGCATGGTCCTCCGCGGAAGCACGCGCCGATGCCATCAAAGCAGTACCGAAAGGGCCCGATACACCTGAGGCCAAACAAAGAAGAAATGAAATACCGCAGGAAGCCTTACCCCATTCCCTGATAGGACGAATGAGATCGCTACCGGTTTCTGATGATCGGGCGACACATGCCTTCACCCGAAACCTAAACGAAGAATGCCCGATGACTCCAGGACATTTTAACCGAAGCCTGATCAGATACCCAACCAAGGTCTGGTTGGATGCCCACACCCGTCACCAGCCATGAATCGGGGCCATGGACAACCGTCCGGGAAGCTCCTCAGGTTCGGTATATCCAAGCAGACTCCCGACAAAGAAGCTAATGCCAAACGGATGGAGGTATCATCCATGCACTACGAATGGAAGGAACGACTCGATATGCAACCTACCTCGCAACAATAGGGAAATAGCTCAAGGACAGCACCCTTGAGGAGCCTCCAATGGAACCAGATTCAACAAGGCACAACTAGCAGGGAAACCCTGCCCAGCCGAGTACGATTTCAGCATTGCTATACCAAACATCGTGATCACCATAAGCGAAACCGGGAATGCCAGGCATCTCAGACCTATTCGACCAAGACCCCTTCAAGAGAACCATGGCCCGGTGCAGGAACCGCAGGGTGCGCGGTGTCACTAGCTCAAAAGAATGACAACTGTGCTATTCAATAGAGATCGCCACCAAGTATCATTGAGCGGTCAGGCTCGGATCCAGCTCCAAGGGAGGAAGGAGATCGGGAAAAATGAAGCTAACAAGCCACGGCTTATTACAATGACAGTAAAGGGGCGGTGGCACCCTTCAAAGATCCACAAAATGCAGAGTGAAAGTGCTCATCACCGGGGAAAGACGGGTCCGAGGAATATACCCAAAGAACACCCTTGCATCTAAGGAAAGGGACGTCGAGACTTTGCCGCGGCCTTGCATTAACGCGATTAGTAACCCCATCCCTCATTTGACCTATTTCAAATAAAACATGTGTTCATGAGTGCAGATGGTTCGATCAATTATACCGACGATGTCAGGCCAACGCTAATAGGGCGGTTCAAACTAATGAACCAAATCACTCCCACACCTCGAATCTTTGATGGATTCCAGACGCCGATCACCACAACAATCAGGAAGGCCTCTCCCTCTACACAGCGCGCCTGACCTCGGGCTGGAACAACGAGCCTACGAAACACAGACGTTTCATTCAAATGACAACGGGCACACCGCCTAGAGGCGACTTCGACCACACTCTACCAAAGGGATGAAACTCCACGATAGAGGTGGGACTAAAGTATTCGATAAGGAGCTACATACGACGAGAAGAAATCCCTCACCATATGACTCGCTGGTATCAATGCCTCCGCCATCGAAGGGATCAAAGGGTGAGCAGAACCACATCTTCGGCCGAGCCTGGTTGAACACAGCAAAAGGATGTATTAAGGGTTCGCTCCTCAAAACGGCAGAAACATACCAGACCTCGAAATGTCACCTACATATCCCACAGCAAGGAAGAACTACTCCGCTCCCTTGTTGTTTCTTTTCTTTTGCTAAACTATATGCAGGCAGTCGGCCGAGGCATTCATAAGTTCTAACTCCACTCGAAGATCTGAGGCCTCTGTAGGGCCCGCCATGCTCTCTTCCCTCGACCAGACTTCCAACCTAAAGAGGGTCCCGCCAGCAAGATTATTATCAGAGCATCACACCCCCCAGAAGAGGATCCGACGAAATTAGGGGCCTTTCTTCTACAGTCAGACGACGTGCGATGGCCTTCTCTTAAGGACACCGTCCCCTCGGAAAAGCCAACAAATGGCAAGCTAAGTTTCAAAACGAAATCATGTAAACGGATCAGATGATCAGAGGAGCCGCACCCACGCGGGTCAAGCTTACAACAACAAGACGACATGTATTTACAGCCTATATTTACACCAAGCAATAAAGAATATCTTTTCGGCATTTCATACTTCGAAAAAGGCTATTTCGACATCTTCGCAGCAAAGGCCTCTCTGCTGAATACGTCCTGAGATACTCGGAGACTTAAACGGTTCAACGCCCACACGGCCCCAGGGTCGGAACCCCAGGCTCATAAAGCTCTCACAATGAAACTTCGAGTTCATGAGAAGCGGTTTTCAAGCTTAAACAAACTCGATGACTCGGAGACTGTTGCCAATCGCCGAGCACTGGAAAATCCGAAACTGTAAGGCCCATAGTTGGAAGACTCGGCATAACCAGATCTATTCTACATTATACAAACTGTAAGACCTCTATAGGCATGACAAACTATAAGACCTCAATAGGCATGGCAAACTGTAAGACCTCAATATGCACGACAAACTCTAATACCTCAACAGGCATGAAAACCCCAAAGTTTAGGCTATACATCGCATTCGTAAGAATCCCTAAAAGGGGTACCCTCAGTGTAGACGCCTAAACTATCGCTTGGGATAAAAAATGGCTACGGCCAAACGCACATGACTAGGGTCAAAATGGCTGATACAACCAAAATAACGCGACTAGGGCATGCCCAACTGTCGCTAAAAATTGTAGGCCACTACTTCAAATATACTTCGGAAAGAACCAGTTAAAACAGGCTTCCCTCAACAGACAAAAACAAGCTTCGACCATGTCGGCTCCAAATTGCAAGAACGTCGATCTACTCGACCTATGAGCTATGAACCTTACGAGGTGCTCGAAACATCGCCGACAACGACTTGAAATCGAGGTTCCTCTGGAACCGATGATGGGTCAGGCAAAAATACTCTAAAAGACCTTAACGAGTAGAAACAAAGCCTACAAAAAAGCCCACGGGCAAAAACAGCGTATGAGCCATTGTCGCCAGCTAAGAAAGCCTACAGGTCTCAAATTGAAAGGTCTCTATGGCCAAACAGCGTAAGAGCTATTGTCGCTAGCTAAAATTTTTTGACAACTTAAGGATTAAAATGAGCTCGAATCGTAACCCGATTCGGAGACCGGATCCCAAATAGTTAACTATGGAAGCCTCCAGGCCACATTCTTAAAGGTCGCAATGACCAAGCGACATAAGTACCACTATCACCGGCCAGAAAATCAAGGAAATTTAAGGGTTGATTACAACTCAAATCACAACGCAACTCGGAGACTGGACCCGAAAACTGCAATACGCCTAAGGGTACGACATAAGAACCACTGTCGCGGGCCAAGAAATCAAGGAAATTTAAGGGTCAATTACAGCTCGAATCGCAGCATGACTCGGAGACTGGACCCAAAAACTACAATACGTCTAAGGGCATGGCATAAGTGCCACTATCACCGGCCAAGTAAACCTCCGGTCCACGCGCCCATAAGGTCACTTCGACCCAGAGCACAAAGGGCCATCATCATCCGCCCATGCAGGCAGGAAAAATCTTGAGGGTCAATTTGAAGCTCGAGTAACAATGCGACTCCAAGACTGGAACCGAAATAGTTGGAATGGAAAATGCCCAAGGGCAAGAGATGAAAACGATTGTTACCTACCCGCACGGGCACAAAAAGTTCAAGGACAAGAAGGCTCGAGCTGGAGCTCAACTCAGAGACTAAGCCTAGACAACCGGGCCAAGCACGGAGGCCCTAGCACGCGCTCGCGCCAAAGATCGCACTTAAGAGGTCCCGAGTCTGTCCGATCCATTCCGGGCCTATAAGGACCTCGCCAAACACCAAAACCAGCCGGCCCGATCGAAAGCAACAACAAAAAAAGGTACAGAAGAAATAAAGCTTCAAATTTCTTCTTATATATTACATGCGCGAAAAAAGTGTGTTCTCCATCTACAGGCATGCCCTACGTATATCAGAGATAAATCGAAAAAATGGCAAAGTCCAAAGTGACAAAATGGCAAAGTCTAAAGCGACAAAATGGCAAAGTCTGGAGCGACAAAATGGCAAAGTCTACACTCTGCGCTAAAGGGATACAACTTGTCGAGTTCGCCCTCCACAACGTCAACGAGAAATGACCGAGCATCACGCTCATCTGCCCTTGCTCGAGCCAATTCCTCTGAGAGGACAAAACCCCTTGCACCGACCTCCTCGAGTACCTCTCTTCGGGATCTACAACGAACATATTCCTCGATCCTTTTCCCCTGGGCATTAGCATCATCCTTCATACGAATCGCCATCTCACGATTGGCCTTGGTTCGGCTTAATGCCGCTTCTACCCGGGCATCAATTATCTCATCTCTGACCTTCGAGAGATCAGATTCGAGTTTCCCAATCATATCTGCTTGAACTTTGGCGTTGTCATAGGTCAAGCGGAGTTGGACTTCGAAGGTAGGAACCTTAGCCGAGGCATTCGTCTCCTCCAAAGTTTGAGCCTGCACTTGAGCTTTTAGCTCCCCGCAAGCAACTATAACATGGTTGATGTCGCCTTTGAGGTACTCCAAGGCCTCCGCCTTTCTTGTGCAACTGATACGGCAAAAGGGGTTAGCCTTAAGTTTAGAAAAGAGCGAAGCACGTACTACAGAAAGTTACCTGCTTCATCAAATAGCTCTCATAGTTTGACCTCCGGTGCACCTCATATCGCCATTGTTGTAGCTCAATTTTCTTCTCCTCGCTAAGGTGCCTAAAGGATTCGCCCTCATCCAGAATTTTCTGAAGCTAGGCCCCTTGACGGAGCATATCTGACCTAAGCCTATCACAGGCCCGCACAAGGAAGGTTCAATATAGGGAGGAGGGCACGGGACATAGGGAAACTGTACATGAACTCACCACAAAGTGAAGCTGACAAACTTCCTCGAAGTCGGAACACACTCCTGTTGATCTTGTCCCTACGGCACTAGAAGAACCAACCTCGGGCACGGCGTATTTGCTCAAAAGAACCACTGGCCGGGAATCAGGCACTCTGGGAGTAGTGGACCCAGGTGACGCCCCTTTCTCGGAAATGTGAGCCTGACCAGCACCACTAAAGGTTCCATCACACTGCGGGTAGCCCATCCCAATGAACCGCCCGATATGGAAGGGGAATATATTACCTCGGGTATGCGAAAGCAAGGCAAAGGCAACATACACATATACCTTGGTACTGCGCTCACCATCAGGTACGAAGTACAGCTTGCCACTTGCGCTCGTCATAGGATGAATGAGTCACCAGCTTTCGGACCCAGCCAGGTAGATCATAGACTTCACCCAGTGTCCACAAAGTTGCTGCAACAAGGGAGACAACATTATTACTCAGTTGATTCTCGCTATAGGCGAAACCTGAAAAAGTGCCAAACGCCTCACTCACGTGCATAATTCCACCCTTCGAGAAATGGCAAAAACTCCATCGGGATAATGTCGATCGTCCGGACCTGGATAAGCCAACTGGTCGACTCTCGATCCCCGCTTTCCTCATCATTAATAACAAAGGTCATGAACGAACGACACCTCAGAGTTAGCAGGCCTCGATAATGGAAGGGTCGATATAGCCTAATAAGGTGATCAAGTGTGAATTCAAGCCCGGCCTTCTCCGCGAAGAACCTCATCATCAACGCCGTTCGCCAAAATGACGGATGAATCTGTGCCAGGGTAACCCGATACTTCAAGCAAAAATCAAGCACAACCCTATCATGGGGGCCAAATGCGAAAGGGTATAGGTATATGCTCAAGAATCCATCGGTGGAGTCCGCATTGCCCTTATCTGGGGAAAGCATCTGTAGTGTTATCCCCTTGCTCCACCTGTAGTATCTCCTCGCCATCCCCAGGTGTTCCTCTCTTATCAAGGATGCCGTCTCCAGAGCGAACTCTCTCGGTTCCTGAGCACCAGGAGCAGCACCCCCCATCCCTTGCCAGATCAGCCCCGAAGTGATTTCCATGACTATGGTGAAACTAAAAGGTCAAAGCAAGGGCGCGTACCAACACTTTTTGCGCCTAAAGAGATGAAGTACCCCGTGCCAAAGCAGAAAGGCGGCTGTCTAAAAATAGTGAAGTCTTGTGAAAAAGTAGAAGCCGCCCCACATATATGCGAGAAGCAGCGGCGACTCGCCTGCCCGAGGCAAGCCCCGAGAAGACAACAGCCTCGATACAGATCGACGGTTCAATACCCGATCCAGAAAGCATCCTTCGATGAGAAGTCAAGAATCGAGGGGCCGTTCGTATTATCTTCGAGCTCAAGATAGCACTCTACATCAAGAACCCCCATCCAAAAGAAGTAAGACTTCGGGAAGCCTTAAACGCCAACATTTGACGCAAGCCAAGTACCTGGTCTCGTGATCCCCTCTTTTTGAAAAGAGGAATAAACACAGGAAGCTCCGATCATGAAAGCTCCACGAAGGTCCGAGGAAGCACCTGAATATAGGCAAACTCCTCAACAGAAGTATATCCTATACATTCTAAAAGGGATATCTACATCAAGATCAATTGGGGCCCCCGGATACCCAAAGATGACCTTCATCCAGGGTAGTATTCCTGAAGGCCCCAGAATTCGACGCATGATCTCCATACAAATCGGAGGGCCTCGATAGCCTGGACCTATCAGATCGATCCAAGATTGGCCCCAAGTATGATGATGGGTTTGGAAGAGAGCCATGCCGATCAGCAGAAGACGGGGACGGATGCCCGCACCCAAGCTCGATATCAGCGGCCAACAAACAAAAGAAAGCATTCAAAGGGCCTTAGAGGGTACAAAAGCATACAGAAGTAAGGAAAGCAGAAATCAATGGGATATATTCTTATTCATAAAAGTTTGTGTACAAGCAGACCTCGAGGGGTCGTTACATACAAATTGCAAAAGCCTACAGGGGTCTACACCTAAAGGAAGAGACAAAGGGATTCAAATGCAAGGTGAAATCCCGAAGATCGATCCACCTTTGAAAGTCCACAACAGGCTCCTCTAGACACACCCCTCGGGAGTTTCATCCCAACTTTCCACACTGATATCCCCAAAGGACAAGGCGAGTAGCAGGGAGGGATGAAAAAATTCCATGGCTCTCCGAATCTTGAGGACCCTCTTTGGCCAAGGAAGCCTCGGAGGGACAGCGGACCGAACAATCCTCGGTCCTGCTTGCACGGCTACTTTGAATCCACTTCTTGGAATGTCTAGCCATGCAAGCCCCCAACTCGGAGCAGAGCACCACGTCGAGTCGGGGTATGATAGTGAGTAGTGGTGTATAATTCGAGCCCCCTTTTGAGCATTAGTGCATAATCGGAACGACTATCTACATAAGGGAGAAACCGATTCCCTATCCCCCATCGCCTCGGGCCAGCAACAACAGCAAGGGCTAGCATACCTACAACCATAGCAATAGCGGGACATCACGCTTATGATCGACGAAGGAAAGCCCTGGCTGAAGGCCACAACATGGTCTAAGGGAACTCCTCCAAATGGACTTAAGGTAATGAGCCCCTAGCATGATGTTCAGGGGTGATAGAAGATTATAGGAAGGGAAAGGCAAGCAAGCCGACGGAAGCACTTGGATAGGAAAATCAAAGCCAAGGCACCCTATTTATAGGAGATTACGACACAGTAATCCATGATTTGGAAGACTGACCGACGGGCGCAATTAAGGCATCCATGGAAAATCAAATCGACGGCAGTACCTTTGCCTTGGAAAACGAGAATTAGGAGTGCAATGAATGAAGTTGAAAAGCACGAGCCCGTAGATGTCCAATCACCGCGAAGCTCAGTCCAAGAGTCACATCATCGGTACGTCATCACCGAAAGAAGCTCGAGGAGTCAAGTGTCATAATTATTTCCCATCTCTTCAATATGGGAAACCCGGAGACTATCTGTATGCGGAAAAATCAGAAGACTTGATTTCTCATTGTCGGGTGATACGCTCAAATTACACTTTAATAAATAGTGTAAGGTGATCAATGTCAAATATAATAACCCAACAAGGTTGGGGTCGAATCCCACATGGAGTAGGTCTGAAAAGGTTAGTTAAATAGTGTGTTACTTGACTAAAGTCGTAATTCTATCCGGTTAATGGTAACAAGAGTATGAATTGAGTTTGGTTTGAAGAGATAACTAATTGTGATATTAAGAATGTAAATAGTTCGATTAAAGAAACCAAGGTTGTGTCCCCATTAATGAAGTGTAATGCTATTGGTGTTCATATGATATATTTCTAATGGTAGGTTCTTTTGATATGTAAATGATTTCTAAATGACTACCCAATATCTTCCAATAATTGGGTAGTATTTCCTCTTTACGATTTTTTCAAATATAAGAGAGTTACAATTAAGAATAATCAATATATGCCAAATAAAACCCACTTTTTCCTAAGAGATTCTATTAAACAAGGTTTAAAGCCTTGAGTCTTTGATATTTACTCCTATCAAATTCCAACACGCTTTCCCAAGCAAAGTAAGAATTTAATGGCACTTGTTAATGTTTGCAACCACCAACAATAAATGAAGAATCAGAAGTAAATAAATATCAACCAACCATTATACATATATTCAATATTAAACACCCATTAACATAACACCCATTTAGGGTCCACAACCTTAGTATTTAAAGTTAGCTACACATATTAAAATACAAAAGGAAGAGAATATTTAATGCCATAAAGCTTACAAAGTGAAAGATTATTGAACCAAAAGCTTCCAAAAGAGAGGAATATTAAAGCCTTGTATTGTAGCTCCCAAAATCAGACAAGATGCCCCCCACAAAATCCCAATAAATCTATTTATAGTTGGTCAAAATTCTGCACAAAATTTTGACAAAAATACCCTTTCTGGTTAAATATGCGACTGCATATCTGTCTCATAACAGACATGCGGCCCGCATTCTTGACATGGCCATCGCATATTTCAACCCTAGTTTCCAAGCCTTCATCGCATTCATTGTTTGTTGTCCACATTGTAGAAATGCGATCGCATTTAGCGTCGCATTTTCTACCTTCAGCAACCCTTATTCTAAGTTTGCGGTGAATTCTGCAGCTTGCAAAAATGTTATGCGATTGCAGACTGGACCGCATTTCGTGCGCTGGACTATGCCCAGAAAACTATTGTGGTTTGCAATTTCATGGTGCATTCTGCGGCTCGCATGTTAGCTTTCCGATCGCATATCCACATTTGCGATGCCTTTTTGCTCTTTTCTTGTCTTTTTGTGGCTTTTTGAATTCATTTCCATGCTCTTAAGTCCTTAAACCTCATACTCTGCAAAAACACTAAAATTACATAAGTATAAAAGATAATTGCATCTAAAACAAGCTAAAATCTAAGCAATTTATATCAAATGTGCCTAAATTCTCTGGCACATCAACATCCCAACTTAACTCTTGCTTATCCTCAAGCAACTAAGACAACACTATCCTATTCTAGACACCATCTAAACGATATGAAACAATAGTGACCATGGACGGTGTTTGTTGTTAGTTCCACAAGCATGCATTTTTGATTGTCTTGCCCTTCATGAACCATCAATATATACAAGGAAACTAATCAATTTGTGAAACTTTGAGCCTCAAACAATGTGACAAAATGTTACCCTCAGTTGAGTGCACTTGCATTTGACTCAAAAACTTAACTTTTGTCCAACCTCACAATTCATGTGCCCTCACTAGAAAGAAAGTCCCAAAATCACAATATTTACAATGACAACAAAAGGGACAAATTCACAAATACACTCACCCTTACAAAGAAAGTTTCAAGTGTTACAACATACCATACCATAGGTTTGCCCTTATTTTAATTTATCGCTTTATTCTAAGAATGCTCGGTTGGAGATCCCATAAGGACTTTTTAAGCTTGTAATGTAGGTTTAGGGAAGGGTCGGATAAGCATTTGGGAACAAGTGACTACACCCTCCTTGAACAATAATTACATTTTTCTTTCTTGTGCTCTTTGCTTCTTTTCAAACCACAAAGCCTTTATTAGCATCAACCTTTCCACCATTTAGCCACCTCAACTACCTATTTTATTGTCTTCAAGGCTCCTTATGTATAAACACTCACAACTATTATACTTTTTATTTATATTTTGCTTTTGGAGCTTGAGTAGTTTCACATTTTGAGGTACACTTTCCTATGTTCATTGCATAACCTTGTTGAGCTTCCGGCTTGACACACTCCCCAACTTAGGCTTTTAGCCTCATTCTCAATGCTCAAGGAGAGACGGGTTTAAAAGAGGGAATTATTTCAACAAAAGAAAAGGTTTGTAATGAGGTAGCCAAAGAAAAGGTTAAAGGCTCAAATGGGGTGACTAGTGATACTATCTGTACAATGGGTGGCTTGAAAGGCTAACTGGTTTTCCAAAAATCACAAAAACTGCCTAAGGTTATTTCTCTAACGAAATGTACTTACTAAAAGCATCGAAAAACCAACCGGGAAAGTTCTAGATGGCAGAAGCAAACAGAAGAATTATTTACACAAAGAACTCACACAAATGGAACACGAACTATTTGGCTTACATAGTTTGAAGCCCTCGATTCAACACTTGGAAACTCAAAGCTTTCATCATATATACATATATAACTCTAGGTAGACATAGAGTTACAGAGCGAGCCTCAAGTTCACATAGTTGATATCTCTTTTTTTAATGGAAGGGTATATGCTATATACAGACACACATGCTTGAACCTACACAAGTACACTAAACCGGTCAACATGCTTCATTCTACTGTCCTGGTTCTACTATTACACCCTTGAAAAAGAACCTGGCGAAGAAAAACCAAGGGGAATTCATTGCTAATTACTAAAGATGGACAACTATATACTTATTTTTGTTTCATTTTATTATATACACAAGGATAACAACACTTACGTACGAAAATCACAAAACACCAATATATACAGAATCACGAAACACAAATGAGTACATAGGTTTGCTTATAGCATAAAAACATAAACATGTACAATAGTTGTCAATTTCACAAACATATATATACAAGGCTACCGCCCCCAACTAAAAATCATGCATTGTCCCCAATGCATAAGAACACAGAATAGAGTTTAGGGGCTACCTAAGGTGCACTAAGCACTATGGGGGTCGGAAGCCAGCTGAGTGATGGTGGGGTCACTCTCGGATGCTGAAGTTGGGACCGATGAGATCTCGGCCTTAGGAGTGACCTCCACTGATGGAGGAGTGATCTCTAGCTGGCTTGGTACTGGAGCTAGGGTCTGTGAGCTGCTAGCCTCGCCCGCTAATGGCTGAGTGGCCGATGGATCTGCAGGGGAAGCCATATCTGCTAGCGAATGTTCTATCGCCATCTGAATTTATGCTTGCTCCTCGTCCTCAACTGTTGGAGCAACAATCTGTTTGCCCTTCTTTTGAGGGCCATCATCCTCCGTGGACCATGAATCCTCCTCATCCTCTCTCTCATCTGCCTCCTCACCCTTGGACTTTGAAGAATGTCTGGAATCCTCCTCAGAAGGAATCTCAATATGTGCAGGAGGGGATGGAGGTTGGGAAGCCCAGATAATTGGAGGTAAAATATCCATCATCCGAGTGGAGAAGTCAAGCCCTAAATCTGGTGCTGCTGTGTCTGCTCCCTGCTCCCCTTCCTTGGGTAGGAAGGATGATAGATCGAACTCCAAAGTCTGCATCTTGTGGAGCTCGGTCTTCATAGTGGCAACTTTCTCCCGGAGATTAGGCAAGTCACTAACCTCACCTTGCTCTATCTTCTCAACCCTCAACTCAAGTTGTTACAGGAGAATGTTGTCACTGAGGACTGTATAAAAGTCAAGGCCTGTTTGATAAGGTTGGGCAAGTTCTTCAAAAGCTAGTCTACCTTAGCATTGGCATGCTGAGCAATGAGACCAAGCCTCGAGACAGCTGGCAGTGCAGTAGAAGGCTGAGCAGTGGTGGACTGAGAGGCAGGCTCTGAAGTAGAAGTGGATGCCACTGGAAGCTGAGGAGTCACAAGATTCTGAAGGCTCTACTGGACCTTGAGTCTGAACCTCTGGGGGAGCAACGACATCACTAATACGCGTGATATCAATGTCCCTCATCTTATTCATTGTCCTGTCAGTGTGTGGCATGGTAGGGACCTTCACAACTTTACAAGGGTTGTGATCAAATAGGGAAATGGAAGCGAAGTGGCGTGCTTCTTTGCCCGGATCCCTATCTCTTGGAAGATAAGAGCTCCCACATCAATCGTAATACCCGCCATAATACATGCAATGAGAAGAGCTTTCTCAATGCCTATGTCAGTCTCGTTCCTGGACGGTATCAGTCGAGAGATTACAAAGCTGAGCCAAAATTGACCTTCTTGTGTGAGATACTCCTTCTATATTTTATGCACAGGGTTGATCCAGGCAGGGGTCCCTTTTGCTATCACCGAAGCAATCCAACTACGCTCATTTTCCCTATTTGCCATTTGGAAGCATACTCAGCTATGCCTGGTCTCCATCCAGGGAAATACAACTCATTAATGGTCTCACTGTTGCAAAACACATTCGTCCCCCAAACCGGTACAATGTCAATAAAAATCCTATTGCGTTTGTGATGCGCAGTCCGGGAGGCTCAATATGATGCATAGAACTCACGGACAAGAGTTTTATTATATTCAACAGGCGGTTCAGTGAAGCACTCCCATTTTCTTGCTTTGATATTCTCCCATATGTGGGGGTACTGCTCTTGTAGCCCATTCAAACACAATTGCTTTCCGGCCAGGATTTTCTGTTTGGTGAGCCCTTCTCTATATAGTGCCCTGGACCCATCAATCCCAAATCAGAGTTGGAAGTCATCTCTGTGTTTCCTTCTTTCCTCAGCCTGTAGGTCAACTGAGGGCAAGATCTCCTCCTCATCAGACTGGGAGGGACATGGAACAGTAGGGTCCGTTCGTGATCGTTTTTCTTGTGCCGCGAGACGACTGTAGGATGCCCTTTTCTAGGTGGAGGCTGCATGTTTCTTGGGAGCCATATCTACACAAAAGTGAAATGTGAGTGACATTGTAGGCAACAGTGAAAAGAAAACAGAAAAATTCAAGAAAAAGTTGAAGATGCGACAGGTTATGCTATCGCACAACTACTATGCGGACAACAAACTTGTCGCAAACTTGGTAGTTCACTACTGATCTCAATCTGCGATGGGTTATGCGATCGCATAACCACTATTTGGACCTCATAACTATCGCAAACCTGATTCTCAAAAAAACTAAAATCAGAAAATGCAATCGTAAATTCCACCACAAAGTGGAAAATGCGATCGCAAAACAGCCGCAAAAAGTAATGTTTTAAACTGGGTGTACTGTTTCAGTATACGGTGACTTTGCGGTCCGCATATCAATTATGCAATCGCAAATGTCATCGCATTTGATCATCTTCCTTAGTCAACTAGAGTTAGTTATGCAGCAGAAATACGGACCGCATTTTAATTATGCAAGCCGCAAACTTCATCGTCCCCAACGATTTAATTCAACCCTCAACAATGACGGTCCTAATTCTTACTACTCAGCACCCCAAAACATATTTCCTACCCGAAAGACTATCAAAATATGGGCAGACATCTACTTACAAATCACAATCAAGAATAAAGAAAGGAAATATAAAAGAAACACAGGAGAAATAAAGGCGAAATTGAAAAAAAAAATCGGGGCAAGGAAACATACCAGTGAAGATTAATAAGTACACTAGGGAGATGAATTCTCAAGTGTTTCCGTCCTTCGTTAGATGCCACTAGCCGTTTTGCCCTATTTTCGTTCTTTGTTTGCCCTTTTTTGTTTGGTTTTGCGTTGTTTCTTTCTGTTAAAATTTTTTCTATTTTGTTTTTAATATGTGAGAGCTGAAGGGATGCGAAGGATATACCTGAATGATTTGCGGTGGGTAAGTAACCGCATAACACACTATGGGACCGCATAAGTATTATGCGATGGATTTAAGTGAGTTGCTGAAGGGCCACAAATGCGGTGCACTATGCGATCACATAGTGAAAATGCGGTCCGCAAAGTGCACCAACACATCGCATCTTTACCACCAAATTTATCCAAACACACTGTGTTGGTTTGCGACCAATATGTGGTTCACATAGTGAAAATGCGACCGCATATGTGTAGCAAACTACCCAAGGTGATTTTTCTTCCCTTTTTCATACAATATTACCCCGGGTCATGAACTTTTGAATCCCTTGCACTCTAAAACACACTTTAAATCCTATGAAGCGCTTGGTTTAACGTCGTAGCACGATGAAGTTGGCGTTCCTTTGGATTCACTCATTGGTCGGGCACGGACCATCTTTGAGAGCCAGATGCTCCACCAAATGTTTTTCTCCATCTTTGCCCAAGTAGTGCTTGATTCGCTGGCCATTCACTTTGATGGTTTGGAGCCCGTCCTCTGATTCTAGTTCCACAGCACCAAAAGGAGAGACATTTACCACTTTGAATGGACCAGACCATTTTGATTTGAGCTTGCTAGGAAACAATTTGAGCCTTGAGTTAAAGAGAAAAACCAAGTCACTGGACTTGAACTCTCTTTTCAAGATCTTCTTGTCGTGGACGAACTTCATCCTTTCTTTATACACAGCTGCAGTTTCATAAGCATGGAAACAGAATTCCTCCATTTCATTGAGTTGTGTTAACCTCAAATTTGCAGCTTCAGCCCAATCCAAGTTCAACCTCTTTAGATCCCACATGGATTTGTGTTCCAGTTCTACGGGTAGATGACAAGTTTTGCCAAAGACTAATTGAAAAGGGGAAGTGCCAATAGGAGTTTTGTATGCCGTGCGGTATGACCATAGTGAGCCATCTAGCTTTCTTGACTAATCAGTCCTGTTTGCATTGACAGTCTTTGCTAGAATGCTCTTTATCTCCCAGTTGGAAACTTCAACTTGACCACTTGATTGGGGATGATAAGGTATGGCCACCTTATGCTTGACGCCATATTTCTCTAGTAGCCCCGTGAAAGCCTTGTTACAGAAATGAGACCCACCATCACTAAGAATGGCTCTAGGAGTGCCACACCGAATGAATCTGTTTTTCTTTAAGAATACGGTGACACTTCTTCCCTCATTGTTTAGTAAGGCAATTGCTTCAACCCATTTGGACACATAGTCCACAACTACCAAGATATATTTCATCCCACACGAGCTTACAAAGGGACCCATAAAATCAATTCCCCACACGTCAAAGATTTCTATCTCCATCACAAAGTGCAATGGCTTTTCATGCCTCTTGGAGATTTATCCTTGCCGTGGACATTGGTCACAAGCCTTGACCATTTGATTGGCATCATGATAGATTGAAGGCTAATAGTAACCACATTCAAGCACCTTAGCCGCTGTTTGATTTCCCCCATGATGACCCCCAACCGGTGAGTTATGGAATGCCTTTAGAATTGGCATAATCTCTTCTTCTGGAACACACCTTCTGATAATGTTGTCCGCACAAACACGAAACAAGAATGGTTCTTCCCACTAGTATTGCTGACAATCTCTCAAAAACTTCTTCTTTTAATAGGATTCCAATCCATCCGGAATGAGGTCACTAACCAAGTAGTTGGCAATATCGGCATACCAAGGAGTAAAAGTGCTAGAAAGTGCCAATATGTGTTCATCCGGGAATGAATCATTGATTTGAAGAGCTCCCTTTGGCCTCCCTGCCTCTTCAAGCCTTGATAAATGATCCGCTACTTGATTTTGAGTTCCCTTGCGATCCTTGACCTCGAAGTCAAATTCTTGAAACAACAAGACCCATCGAATCAATCGAGCTTTGCATCCTTCTTTGCCATAAGATAGCAAGAGCAGCATGATCTGTGTACACTATCACCTTGGATCCCAACAAATAAGCTCGGAACTTCTCAAAGGCATAAACAATGGCAAGAAGTTCTTGCTCAGTCACTGTGTAATTCATTTGCGCTCTATTGAGTGTCTTGCTTGCATAATAGACCAGGTGGAGAACCTTGTTGTAATGTTGGTCAAGCATTTCTCCAATGGCTACACCACTGGCGTCACACATGAGCTCGAAAGGAAGAGACGAATCAGGTGTGATAATAATAGGTGTCGTGGTGAGCCTTTGTTTTAATTCCTCAAAGGCTTTGAGGCATTTCTCGTCAAACACAAATTTGGCATCTTTCTCAAGGAGTTTGCACATAGGATTTGCAATCTTGGGAAAATCCTTGATGAAACGCCTATAGAATCCGGCATGCCCTAAGAAACTTTGAACACCTTTAATGAAAGTAGGTGGAGGAAGCTTGGAAATAATCTCGATATTAGCCCGGTCAACCTCTATGCCATGTTTTGAAGTTTTATGCCCTAATATAATGCCTTCATCCACCATGAAATGGAATTTCTCCCAGTTGAGCACAAGGTTGGTCTCCTCACATCTCTTAAATACTTGTGTAAGATTGTTAAGATAATGCTCAACACAATCACCTACCACCGAGAAGTCATCCATGAAAACCTCTAGAAAATCCTCCACCATGTCGGAGAAAATGGACATCATACATCTTTGAAAAGTAGCCGGTGCATTGCACAAACAAAATGGCATCCGGCTAAAAGCAAAAGTCCCATAAGGGCAAGTGAATGTAGTCTTCTCTTGATCCTCTAATGCTATGTTGATTTGGTTGTAACCAGAATATCCATCAAGGAAACAATAGAATGACCTTCCCGCTAGCCGATCAAGCATTTGATTAATAAAAGGCATAGGGAAATGGTCTTTGCATGTGGCACTGTTGAGCTTCCGATAATCCATACACACCCTCCAACCGGTTACTGTTCTCGTTGGGATGAGCTCATTTTTATCATTTTCAATTACGGTCATGCCTCCCTTTTTTGGCACACATTACACCGGGCTCACCCATGAACTATCGACAATAGGGTAGACTACCCCGACATTCAACAATTTGATGATTTCTTTCTTTACCACTTCTTGCATTGACGGGTTCAACTGTCTTTGACGTTCCATACTTGGGTTCGTCTCACTTTCCAATTGGATCTTGTGTTCGCAAATTCCCGCGGGAATCCCTCAGATGTCCTCAATTGTCCATCCAATGGCTTGACTGTGCTCCTTCAAGACTTCCAACAATTTTTCTACCTGGACATCATTGAACAATTACCGGCAAAGTATCATTTGAGCCAAGAAATTTATACCTCAAGTGTGGTGGAAGTGGTTTGAGCTCTAGTTGTGGTGGTTCAATAATAGAAGGCTTTGCGGGAGAAGTGGCTCTATTCTCCAAGTCGAGAGAGAGCTTTGCCGGAGCATAAGTGTAGGACCCAAGCCCCTCCAATGCATTTATCGATTCCATATACCCTTCATATCTTCACCATAAAAGTTCACCAAAATAGCCGCCAATGCCTCACCGAGGCACTGTTCTTCCATTTTCATTTCAACCGCATCCTCTACATCATCAACAACATCGATCACCGAGATGCTTTAATACTCATGCAGTAGTTTCATACCCTTACTTGCTTGGAATGTAACCTCTTCATCATTCACACGAAATTTGATCTTATTCCGTTCCAAATCCATTAGTGCTCTTCCAGTGGCAAGGAATGGTCTCCCCAAAATGATAGGGATCTCTTTGTCAACCGCACAATCAAGGATTACGAAATCGATGGGTAAATGAAATATTTCCACCTTCACAAGTACATCATCAACAATTCCCACCGGTCGTTTGATGGAACAATCGGCCATTTGCAATCTTATACTTGTAAGCCTTGGCATACCTAACCCTGCTTTCCTGTAAATGGCAAGAGGCATCAAGTTGATGCTAGCCCCATTATCACAAAGGGCTCTTGCAAAATCATGTGCCCTAATAGTACAGAGAATGGTGAAGCTCCCGGGTTTTCTTTCTTTTAAATGGTGGATGTTGCAATGATGGAACTAACCCGGTGAGTCACATTCACCACTTCATTTTTGGTGGTTCTCTTCTTGGTGATCAAATCTTTCAAATATTTAGCAAAACCCAGCATCTCTTAAAATGCTTCCACAAATGGAATATTCACCGATAATTGCTTGACAATGTCATATAACTTTTCGAGTTTCCTATCATCAACCTTCCTAGCAAGTCTTTGAGGGAATGTAGGAGGAGGTCTAGGAATAGGTGGAAGAGTTTTTGGTGTCTCTTTTACCCTTTCCTTCACCTCATCCTGATTTTCTTGTTGCACTTTCAACTCTTCCGGAACCTTCTCAACTTTAAAAACCCTTTGCTCATCAACCTCAACTTCATGTTCGGACTCTTCAACTTCAACCACTTGTTCACTCCCTCCTTTATTACCTTCCCACTCCGAGTAGAAATCGCTATGACATGAGAAGTTGGACCACTCCCACTACCCTTGGGGTTCGCAATTGTGTCACTTGGAAGTGTCCCTTTTTTCTTCGAATTTTTTTCCCTAGAGAGGTCTCTCATTTGCATCTCCAATTTCCGAATAGATGCAGTATGAGAACCAACAAGCTCGATCATATTCCTCATAGAAGTGTCAGACTTCTCTTGATTTTGCAATACCCATTCAAGCATTCTTTCCAACTTAGATTCACTTGAGGAACCTTGATTTGAATATTGACCCTTTGGAGAAACATAAGGGTTTGAACTCCGATTTAGGAAGTTGTTGTTGTTGTTCCAATTACCTTGATTTGAGCCGCCTTGGTCATTTCTCCACTGTTGGTTGCCTTGCCCTTGCGGGTGAGGCCTCAATTGAATTTGTTGTCCTTGACCTTGGTAATGTTGCCTTTGATATCCACCTTGAGAGTTGTTGACATAGTTTGCCTCCTCAAAGTCCTCATTTGATAAGGGTTGCACATCTTCCACCACATTTAATTTCTTCGTTTGGCTTTCTGTGAACATCTTTGTCAACACATTGACATTTGTGGCAAGCCTTGCAATCACTTGATCCCTTTCTTGGTTTTCCTTGATCATCGTGGTCAATGAGGGAGACCCATATGCAATTCCATCTGTGGTGTCCTCTGAGTGCCATGCTTGATTATGCTTCGCCATTTTGTCAAGTATTTGTGTGACCCCTGCGAATGATTTGTCCACGAAAGATCCGTCAGCTACATTCTTGGCTATATATTGGTTCATAGGATCCAAGCCCATGTAGAATTTTTCCAACAAGATAGAATCCGGAAAACCATGGTTGGGAGATCTTACCAAATATAACTTGAACCGATCCCATGACTCATGTAGATGTTCTCCCGGTACTTGCTTGAAAAGAAAATTTTATCCCGGAGCTCAGACTTATTACTTTGCGGGAACCATTTAGCTAAGAATGCCCGGACAAGTTCAGGCCAAGAATGAATGGAGTTTGGTGGCGTATTCTGAAGCCATTTCCTTGCGTCCCTAGCTGGTGAGTATTTGAAACACCTCAACCTTAGAGCATCATCTGAGACGTTGTTCTGCTTATGCATTGCACACACACCCAAGAAGTTGCTAAGATGTTGTGTCGGATCATCATCAGTGGAATTCCTGAAAAACCCCTCTGCTTTGAGCATAAGGATTAAACCATGTTCCACCTTGAAAGTTGCAGTGCTAACGGCCGGAGATACAATAGCATTTGTATCCTCAATATACTCCTCTATGTCCGTAAAAGTATTTTCTTCCATTTCTGCCTCCATTTCTTTTTCATATTCGGCCATGTTTTCCTATCAACACCAAGCAAAACAAGCAAAGTGTGATGGAATAGACTAAGACGTAAAGTAAAGCACACACTAATTAGTAATTTCAAAACCGTATTCCCCGGCAACAACGCCAAAATTTGATACGCTCAAATTACACTTTAATAAAGAGTGTAAGGAGGTCGGTGTCAAATATATTAACCCAACAAGGTTGGGGTTGAATCCCACAGGGAATAGGTGTGAAAAGGTTACTCAAATAGTGTGTTACTTGACTAAAGTCATAATTCTATCCGGTTAATGGTAACAAGAGTATGAATTGAGTTTGGTTTGATGAAATAACTAATTGTGATATTGAGATTGTAAATTGTTCGATTAACGAAACCAAGGTTGTGTTCCCATTAATGAAGTGTAATGCTATCGGTGTTAATATGATATAGTTCTAATGGAAGGTTCTTTTGATATGCAAATGATTTCTAAATGACTACCCAATATCTTCCAATAGTTGGGTAGTATTTCCTCTTTACGATTTTTCCAAATATAAAAGAGTTGCAATTAAGAATAATCAATATATGCCAAATAAAATCTACTTATTCATAAGCGATTTTATTAAACAAGGTTTAAAGCCTTGAGTCTTTGATATTTACTTCTACCAAATTCCAACCCACTTTCCCAAGCAAAGTAAGAATTTAATGGCACTTGTTAATGTTTGCAACCACCAACAATAAATGAAGAATGAGAAGTGAATAAATATCAACCAACCATTATACATATATTCAATGTTAAACACCCATTAACAGAGCACCCATTTAGGTTCCACAACCTTAGTATTTAAAATTAGCTACACATACTAAAATACAAAAGGAAGAAAATATTTAATGCCATAAAGCTTACAAAGTGGAATATTCTTGAACCAAAAGCTTCCAAAAAAGAGGAATATTAAAGCCTTGTATTGTAGCACCCAAAATCAGACAAGATGCCCCCACAAAACCCCATAAATCTATTTATAGTGGGTCAAAATTCGGGACAAAATTTGGACAAAAATACCCTTTCCAGTTAAATATGTGACCGCATATTTGTTGCATAAGAGACATGCAGTCCGCATTCTTGGCATGGCCATCGCATATTTCAACCCTAGTTTCCAGGCCGTCATTGCATTCATTGTTTGCGGTCCACATTGTAGAAATGCGATTGCCTTTCCCGTCGCATTTTCTACCTTCAACAACCCTTATGCTAAGTTTGCGGTGAATTCTGCGACTCGCAAACACGTTATGCGATCGCAGACTGGACCGCATTTCGTGAGCTGGACTTTGCCCAAAAAACTGTTGTGGTTTGCGATTTCATGGTGCATTCTGCGGCTCGCATGTTAGCTTTGCGATCTCATATCCACATTTGCGATTCCTTTTTGTTCTTTTCTTGTCTTTTTGAGGTTTTTTGAATTCATTTCCATTTTCTTAAGTCCTTAAACCTCATACTTTACAAAAACACTAAAATTACATAAGTATAAAAGATAATTGCATCTAAAACAAGTAAAATCTAAGCAATTTGTATCAAATGTACTGAAATTCTTCAGCACATCATCAGGACATTTCGGAAGCATGCCTCAGGACCTCGAGGGCGGGAGGCCGCGACTAAGGTCCCGACCTCGGGGCTTGTTAGATCCCAACTTGGAGGAAACGAAGACCGAAGCCAGGACGGAGGGGAAAGCCCCCAAGGCACATGGCTACGTCTGACAGGGCCGGCCTATCCAGAGCCTATGATGAGGCATCACGTCAAACCATCCCAGCTCTGTACTTTGTGTTTAATCTCCATATATTTGTACCATACCGTGTTCCCTCGCCTATATAAAGGGAACCCATATCACTTTGTAAAGGGACGATGTTGCTCCATTTCTCCACAAAAGCAATAATATCTCTCTCTCTCTTTCTCCTATTTTGTTCGTTCTCACTGGCTCGAGGCCGCTTTAACATCTATTTTCTTCTTACTTATTTCATGCTACATTGTGCAACTTTAGCCATAAAGAGCCTTGCTTGATCGTATCCTTAATTGTTATCCTATTCCCGGTTGCCCCCGATAGCTCGAGCTCGATTTGAGTCCCGACCCCGAGGTCCTTATCGACCGGCTTTGTATCCGGGCAACAGTCCCCTTCGATTTGATTACTGTCTTGTTTTAGCTCACATTTCATCGTTAAGCTTCACGTTCTTAGCATAAACTTTTCTAACATCTAGCTCGGGAATAGATCACTTTTTTTTAGAATTCCATTTACAAATTTAATTGTTGTTACCATTTTCACGGTAAACAAAATTATAAGGAATCTTCGAACCCGTGATACGGCCATGCGGTTCGTTAGGCTGGTGACAACGGCTTTTACATTTTGCTCTTAGGCATACTCATTTTAACTGTTTTGGGTTCAATCTCCAAGTCGGGCTTCGACTCGAGCTTAATCGACCCTCAAGTTTTATATCTCCATGGTCTGGCGATGGCGGCTCTTATGCCTTGGGTCGAAGCGACCTTTGATGTATGTGGCCCTGAGGCTCATGAAGCTGGCGGTGTTGGCTCTTACGCTTTTGCCCTTAGGCATGCATTAGTTAACTATTTTGGATCCGGTCTCTGAATCGGGTTACGACTCGAGCTCATTTTAATTCTCAAGTTTTACAATTTTAAGCTGGCGATGGTGGCTCTTATGCTTTTGGTCGTTGCGACCTTTTAGTGTAGCCTTGAGGCTCATTTGGCTGGCGATAATGACTCTTACGCTTTTGCCCTTGGGCATATGTTGGCTTTGTTTTCCTCTCGTTAAGGACTTTTTGAAATGATTTTGCCAGACCCATCGTTGGTTCAGAAAGAACCTCGATTTCAAGTCATTTGCGGCGATGTTCGAGCACCTCGAAAGGTTTAGCTCATAGGCTGAGTAGCTCAAAGCCTTGTGATTTAGAGCTAACATGGTTGAAGCTCATTTGCCTATCGAGGGTAGCCTATTTACCGGTTTGTTTCGAAGTAGATTTGAAGTAATGGCCTGTGATTTTTTAGCGATGGTCAGTTGTCCCCGAGTCGCATTAATTTGGCTGGTGCAGTCGTATTGACCATAGTCATTTGTGTTTGTCTGGAGCCATTTTTGATCCCGAGTGTGGTATTTTAGGTGTCTACATCGAGGGTATGCCCTTTCGGAAGTCTTACAAATGCAACATATAGCCAAAACTTCGGGATCAAGTTTTATGCCTGTAGTAAGGTCTTACAAAATTTTCATGCCTGTTGAGGTCTTACAGTTTTTTGATGCCTGTTGAGGTCTTATAGTCTTTTCATGCCTATTGAGGTCTTACAGTTCTTGTTGCTTTGTAAAATAGATCTTGCTAGACCGAGTTTGCCCGCTCGGGGTCTTACAACCTCGGGTTTTGTAGTGAGTGGCGATTGGCAATAGTGTCTGAGTCATCGAGTTTGCTTAGGCTCGAAGGCCGTTACTCGTGAGCTCAGAATTGCCTCATTGAGGACATATGAGAATAGAGTTCCAACCCTGAGGCCATGCGGGCATCAAATTATTGATGCTAGTCTCCGAGTATTTCGGGACGTACTCGATGGAGGGATCCTTGCTGTGAACATGCCGAATTTTCTTTGGAGTACGAGATGCTTTTGGCAAAAGATATTATTTGATTTCTTGGCGTAAGTACATGTCATTGTGCTGCTGTAAGCCCGACTTTTGCGTACACGGTTCGTTCGACCGTTTGTCCCGATACATCATTTCCTATTGGAACCTCGTTTGTTATTTCTTGGTACATGGTTGATTGCAAAGGAAACCATGTAAACTTATTGAATCCTTCTTAGGTAGCGTGTGGACGTTGCCTCATTAAAAACCTTGCCGGCAAAAACCCATTTCCTAATAAAAACTCGGTCGAAGGAAAAGAGTGCAATGGACGCTTTGAAACCTCAGGGCCCTCGAGCTGTATCGGCGTCCTGACTGCTGTGGTTGCTGAGGCTCTTCTGCTTTGTTCTATTTGGTTGTTTCTCTTTCTTGGGACTGGTTTTTAGCGTGGTTTCTAAGGAATTCCCAAAGGTGCCCGTTATCGAGTAGCCGGATCACTTCCTCACAAAGTTGCCAGCAATCCTCGGTTCTATGCCCGTGCGAGTTGTGAAGCTCGCATATCAAGTTGTAGTTCCTTTGGGAAGGATCCGAGTGTATAGGCCTGGGCCATCTGGCGTTCCCGATTTTGCTGATGGCGAACACGATGTCCGATACATCAACATTGAAGTTGTATTCTAATAGGCGAGGTGCCCCCTGTTGGCCTTGTATCCCCGTCGAAGCCACCTATGTTGATGGGTCCCTGAGGGTTCTATCCTCTATTCACCAATTGATCATTGCGAGGCAGATTGCGTCTCAGGGCATTCCTCCTATCATCGGGATACGACTGATACCTTTCTTTATTTGATTTTGACTCCTTTGCCAGGAGTCTGCTCAGATATACTGAGCCCGAGGGGGATCCCAGCTGGTCATCCTCGACCCTGATCATTTACTGGATGTCCAACTAGGTTACGGCAGGATATTCGATAAGATTCTCTTTCAGCTGCCTTGAGGCTACCGAGCTTCGTTTATTCAGTCCTTGAGTGAAGGCCTGCACCGTCCAGTCATCGAAGATCGGGGGTAGTTCCATTCGTTCCTTTTGGAACCGAGATACGAATTCTTGCAACATTTCATTCTCCCTCTGCTTAATCTTGAATACGTCGGATTTCCTTGTTGCAAACTTGATTGCACCGGCGTGCGCCTTTATGAAGGAATCTGCTAGCATGGCAAATGATCTATGCAGTTGCGAGCTAGGTTGTGATACCACATCATGGCCCCCTTCGAGAGTGTTTCTCCGAACATATTCAGTAAGACGGACTCGATCTCGTCATCCTTTATGTCATTTCCCTTCACCACGCATGTATAGGCAATGACATATTCGTTAGGACCTGAGGTCCCGTTGTATTTTGGGAGTTCTGGCATTCTGAACTTCTTTGGAATGGTTTTCGGGGCCGCTTCCTCTGGGAACGACCGTTGTACGAACTTATTCGAATCTACACCCTTCAGGACCAGGGGTGCGCCCGAGATTTGGTCGACTCTGATGTTATAAGTTTCGACCTTCTTATCATTGGCTGCTATCTTTTTCTCACCTCATTCAATCCTTTTGGTGAGGTCCTCTATCATTTTTTCGATGGCAGGATCGGCTACTGATCCGCAGTTGCTCGATCTCTCAAATATTCATTCGGTCGGAGAAGTAGTTTCCGGTGCTATTGTGCGGGGAGTCTTCGGGTGGATTTGCAACTGAGCGATAGCCAACTGTTGTGCCTGCAACATTTCAAAAATAACATGAAGACTAACTTCCTATTCTTCCTGGGCTGGGGTTTTTTGGGCTTCCTGCTGGTCACCATATCGCATGCTCTTGTCGGTGTGTGAGGTTTCGTTGACCTGGTACGCGTCTTGTGAAGCCGCATCTGTTGGAATCAGACCAGGTGCATTATCGGGGTTCTGCGGTGGTGCGCCAAAAACTAGAACAACCACACCTTTCTCCGTGGTTTTCGAGGTTCTCGTTCTAGACTCTGTTTACTGAGCCAGACATTTTGACCTGAAATCGAAGATCTTGGACAAGAAAAAGTGTGAAAGATGACTTGCGTTGTGAAATGAAACCAACAAGAAAATAATCACTATTATTTTTAGCCCTACGGTGGGCGCCAAACTGTTTACCGTGAAAATGGTAATAACAATTAAATTTGTTGATGAGACTCTAAAAATACGTGATCTATTTTTATGCTAGTTTTTAGAGCAGTTGATGCTAGATATGCGAAGATTAATGATGAAATACGAACTAAAACAGGTTTATAATCAAACCGAGGAGCTAGCTGTCCGGGCCTCGGGCTAACCGATGAAGGGCCTCGAGGTCAATGCCTAGGCTCGAGCTCAAGCTATCGGGGGTAATCGGGAAGGGACTAACAGTTAGGGTATAATTAAAGGAGGCTCTTTATGGCCAATATCAAGCAACAATAGAAGAACAAGTATGGAAGTAATAAATGAAATAGGTAGCCTCGAGTGAATAAGTTAGAGAGAAAAGAGAGAGAGAGAGAGAATTGTTATTGATCTTGTGTAGAATAGTTGGAGCAACAACAGTCCTTTACAAAGTGGCAAGGATCCCCTTTATATAAGAGGGGAAATACAACATAGTACAAAATGCATTAATTGTAAAGATATGGGGATGGGACGGCTAGACATGATATCAGACTCTGCTGGTGCTATCTGCTCGCCTTGGGAATCCCCCGCCCTCGGGATCATCGTTGGGTCGAGCGTAAATGAACCTCAAGGGAGAGAACTCGATCGCAATCCTATAACCTCGAGACCTCGATATGACACCCCGAGAACGCCTTAATGACGGGAAATTTGACCCTCTAATTTCACCATATACACTTCTTATGTGTATTATTTGAGGAGGTAAATTTGAGCCTCTAATTGCTCCCTTTTTGTCTTATGTGTTAAGGTCCTAATTGTTCTTATCTGTCGCCCTAATTTAAACCGTAGGTGTGTGTCTAGAACCACCTATAGGTAGAGGTCCTAAAATTCCTCCAAGACTATTAAGAAGGGACAGGTAACAGCACGCAATAGAGATCGCTGACCAACACTCGCTTTAATGACCATTAAGGGGATGGGAAGGATATATGTGGGATATGATGACTCCATGCTAATGTCACGTGTATCCCCTCATTCAGGAGTGTTTCCCGGACATTGTGTGGGGAGATCCCATAGGCTAACCAACCTAAGAACCCTCCTTTCCCAAATCCCTTATGTTTAAAACTTTGTTCTATATACAACTTGTCCAACACCTTTGTCTTATTATTTGAGTTATACAAACGTGCTTTACATGTAAATTATTTGATTCAACTATTTATTTGTTCATGGACTAGTTCGTGAATATAAGTTCGGATGGGACACACCATTGTGGACCGAGAGGGGTGCCTAACACCTTCCCCTCAAGGTTATTTCGAGCCCTTACCCTAATCTCTGGTAATGCAAATCAATCCAAAAATTAATCATTCTAAATGCCCTAACGCACCATAACCCGTTAGGTGGCGATTCTTCAAATACCCAATTCCCAAAAGGAAATGAGTTATTTCCCCCATGAATGTCAAAACCCGAACTTCTCTCTGTGGAGGGAAAAAAAGGGGCGCGCCAGCATGGTGACTCTACTGGGGATACCTTTAGGCTCTTACCATAATGAACTTATCTTTTTACAAATTAGTCCAAGCGTGCTTTATCCCGTACCCTTCTCCCTTATTTGATTTATTTGTCCATTTTTTAAACATTTATGGTTCTTTATCCCTGAAACTGACTTGTCTCTTTGTCTTCTTTTTCCTGCAACCGTCTTTCAATTATTTAAATGCTGTATTTATTTTTCCTACGTAAAAATACTTGACTACATCTTATTAATTGCTGCATAAATCATGCTCCGCATCATATTCCACTCGTGCGTATCAAATCCTATAGCAACGCTTTAATGAGTGGTGTCGCGCCTCCTTTTTTTCTTCCTCGCAGAATCGGGTTTGTGACATTTTTGTTATGGGACAACTCATTCCTTTTGGGAAAGGGGTTTGCATTTTTGAAGAGTCGCCACCTAATGATTTAAGGTACATTAGGACCCCTATAGGGTTCATCTATAACTATGTTTGGTAACCATAGATAGGGTAAGGGCTTAAAATTATTCGAAGGGGAAGGTGTTAGGCACCCCTCAGGATCTACTAGTGTGGTTCCCGGCCAAACAGTTTTTGCAAATTGTACAATTAGCAAATAAACAAGTATGGCTCAAATAATAAGGGATTTAAGTTTAAATACACAAGTGTTTGAAAAACAACTAGAGAAAAACGCGAGATTTTGAAAAGAGTTACAATCTAAGCATGCTTATGAATGTAAAGCTAGTGTCCTAGGTTTGTTTGTAATATGGATCACATCAATGCAATACCCGGTATGACACTCCTCAAAGAGGGGCTACACGTGGTATTACCGCACCACTCATCATATCCATATCTACACTTTCTCGCCCCGTGAAGCTAATTAAAGCGAGGGTTGGACTCGACCCCTATTGCATGTTGTTACCCGTCCCTTCCTATCAGTCCCGGAGGAATTTAAGACTCTTATCCTATAAGAAGGAGGTTCTAGGTAGACTCTCAGGTTTAAAGGCAAAATACTAAGCGACAAATAAGAACACATAAGACTGCATTTATAGGGGGGGGGGGCGAAACAGAAACAGATAAAAGGCTCAGATATATCTCCATAAGGAATGCACATAGACATCACCACTCATACACATGTAAGGTCTAAATTCAGATCCTAATAAGGTATCTAAGTGATAACAGCATAACTAGATTTATTACATGACTCAGAAAAGAAGTCCGAATCAGGCTTGCTTACTGATTTTAAGCCTTTTAATCATTAAGCAGTACACACAAAGAGCAGTTTCTAGTTTTATAAGAGATTGGATACCTAAGGATTGCCTAAGCATTTACTAGAACCATTAGAAGTTCAGAAGTCATTTTTGCCTAAGAGCATGCTGTTCTAGGTGTTGTAAAATGCATGGATTGTTTCCAGTTTATTTTAAACAGGATAATCAAATGTGAAGTTGTTTTTACCTCTTTTATAATCAGCAATTTACATTAAGTGTGAATGCAAGTACAGATGAGATCCTAACATGGTATCTAAGATGCATGCATAAAGCTCATGATGGTTTATATGCAGAATCCCTAAAGTAGGGTTTCTAAATGCATGGCAGGATTGCAGAATTTTCCTAAAGTAGGATTTCTAAATACAGAAAAAGGTTATGACATTATAGAGCATGCTGTCAAGTGTGCAAGAGTAGCAATCTTTGTTTTAATGACCCTTTATCCTAAAGCAGGATTTCTGAGTGATAAGAATGTCAAAAATGAGATGCTGAAATAGTATACATGAGACCTTAAAGCATGATTTCTACTACACACACAGGAAATATAGACCTAAAACATGTCTTCTACCCCTTTTGATATCTATAACATGCATAGCTACCCCCCCATATCACTATCCAAACCCCAATGTTCGTTTACAAATTATTATAGACCATGTGAATGAATTACATGAGAAAAGTAAAAATTATACTATAGAGAGTCTAAAACAAGCCCAGACTTTTCAACACCTGGTTTGGACTTCCTCCCTAAGTTATGTAATAAACCACCTCAGATGCCAAGATTGTTCCATAGTCTTTCTCACATCTGGGTGTGTCAGTATTTTCTAAGGACCTCAAGGGATCCCGGGTAGTGCTCACACCCAGATTTCATAGCCAAGACAGAGTAAGTGTTGTGTGGAAAAGGCCAGCTTTTATGTGTTCAAGTTTAGAGGGAGCTCAAGGGTCCCAAGGCAAGGCTCACACAAAAAGGGCAGAACCTAGTGGCCTAAGAGTATATGTGGGAGTGCTTGTCATGGTTTGAAAAAAAAGGTTGAATTGGAAAACAGTTTTGAAACAACATGTTTGAAATAAGTTTGCAAAAACAACAGAACAGTCTAGAAAAGGAGAAGGGAATAAAAGCAATAAGAACTTGGAACAAGCCAGAACACATAGAAAAAACTCAAAGTGTAGTATCATTTCAACATTCACACATAGGGAAGTAAGGGGTTGGGGACATAGAGAGCTCAAATCAGAAATACATAGACATGGATGAGAAGAGAAGCATATAGATCAGCCAGCACAAAGCACAAGTAGGAACTGATTGGCCTACAAACTACTACTTCAAAAGGTTAATAAGGGAATCATGCTCGAAATTAGGATAGTAATAGGTAATCAGACATAGAGACAGGATAGGGGTTTATTATACATAATTGATCATGCCACTTAGTACTAATCAAGTACATTAGAGGACTATGATACTAACATGGCATACTAGTTGAGGGAGATAAACAAGAACTCAAGTAGACATGCCGATTACACTTGAACAAGAGAGGGAAAAACTAAAGCATGCTGAATAAAGCAGTAAACAAGAAGGGCAATTAAACACATGAGCCATTAAGTCAATGCAGAAGGAGACATGGACTAACAGACATGGAGCACATAGAGTTGAGTTTCAGAATTGAACTAGGAACATATCAGTTAAGGAAGCAAAGTGCAGAAAAAACAAGAGGGGTTCCACAGTCTAGCCTTGGCTTACCGCCAGCTACACAAGTAGTTAGCACAAGTAGCAGAGAGTGAAGAGAGATTTGAGTGTGTGTGAGTGTTCTTTGAACTGTGTTCGTGTGTTAAGACTGTAGAAGAGAGTCATTTATAGTAGTGTGAAAACTAGTTAAAATAAGGCAAGCATCAATTCTTCAGTAATTATAGAACTCAGCATAGAAAATTGGTTCGAATCTCCCTTTGATTAAGGGAGTCGGTGTGAATGGTAAAGGGCAGGTGACAAATAAGGAAAGAAATCATACATGGCTAGAGTATAACAAATAAGGAAAGATTTCAAAAATAGTACCAGTATAGAACAAGTTATTAAGGCTAGGTTCAGAAAGTTTTCAAACTAAGGAGGCAATTAGTAGTAATGCAGACAAGGCAAGGAGAATTAATTAAGGTAAGAAACTAATCAAATTAAGGGTCGAGATTCAGTATCATAGAGTAGGACCAAATTCATAAAGCCCTAATTAAGGCCACAACTTAGTAGAAAAAATAAGTATCTTAGCAAAAAAGGTTAAGGAAATCAGTCAGCCTAATAGACGGGGCAAAGCTTTTAGGGTTTTTGAATGAAAATATTCAATCACCATCGATTAAGGAAACCAAACTTGATCAAAGGGCGTCATGACTCTACACTTTCATCATATAAATAGAGGAGGTCCACATATGTAGCAAGAAAAACATATTTTAAGCATAGTCACAGAAAGAAGCAAAAGATGAACAAACAAAGTGAGCATAGTCATACAAAAGCGACATAAGTAGGATAGGGATTCGGGAAAACATATTCGAAGCTGAGTAATCATAGGACTCACGTAAGCAGGCTAACACACAAACACGAAGTAAAGAAAGCATGCTAACACTCAGAGAAGAAAAGTAAGGAAAATTATAGGAACAAAGTAAAGAAAATCTTAAAAAAAAGGGCTTTTAACATAGTCAAGTTAAAAGCAGTAAGAGCACAAGCAGTAGAACATGCGTAAAAGAACTCCGAGAAACCCTAGTTTTAGAAAAGAATGACTAAAATTGAAATAGTTAGTTAAACAAGAGATTTTTATAGGAAAATGCTTAATAATACTTGAATCATCTTAGATTTATAAAGATCTGAGAAGAATCGAGCAGTAGAAAACTAGGGTTTCGGAAGATAGTAAAGATGAGGAAAAATCTGTTAAAAACTCATGGATATACCTTGATCTAAGACAGATCTAAAGAAAAGTGAAAAATTTCAAGAGTTAGGGTTTCAGAGAACCCAGGGAAGATGAGAAAACTTTAGAACGTTACCGGTTTTAGCCAGAAAAGTCTGGATCTTACTCGAACAACCATAGATGGCCGGAAAATGCCATGAAAGACCATGGATAGGCTCTCGGAGAGTTTTGAACAAGATCTGGTCAAGACATCTTAGAACTCCTTCCATGAAATCACAAAAACGAGAAACCAGGAGATGTAGGAGACAAGTATACATCTCAAACAGCCATGATAATCCATGGATCGAGTGAGGATCAGAGTGATTAGGGCTGGTTTTAGGTGGCGGCTGCTAGGGTTAGGTTTAGGTCTCAGAGAGAATTGGAGAGGAAAGGGGTTTTAGGGTAGCTGTTTGGTGAAAATGAGAGGGTTTGGGGGAGTCGTTTGGGATTAATTATCGAAGGGAATAATGGGGATCGTTGATCCGGGAGATCAACTGTCGAGATTAAATGGGTAGGTGGGTTCCAGGTTCGGTTTGGGTTTGGACTTGGGTTCGGTGGGGTTTTTAATTGGGTTGGGGGTCCGTTGGATTTAGGCTAGATTTGAAAGCCAATTTGGCCAAAATTTAAATATCCCATTTTTCCTATTTAATTTATAAAAAATAGTAGATAATTTCTAAAAATAATTTGAAAATTTTAAAATGATTTATAATACATAATTAGCAATTTTAAAACATATAATCCAATTTTATGCATATAAAACATAATTAAATCTTAAAAGGGCTAATATTGCAATTATGTGAATGATTCAATTCAAACTTTACTGCCTGATCCAGCATTGATTATACGGCCCCAGGAGCATGAATCCATGGTCGTCCCAATAGCAAGTTGTAAGACGCTGGTACATCTATTACCTGGAAATCGACCTCGAACCAGGTTGGTCCCATCTGCAGGCATAGACTAATCTCACCAATGGTGGACCTCTGAGAACCATCGAAGGCTTTCAAATTGATTGCTCTGCCTTTTATATCATGCAGCCTTTTACTCAACTTTTTGAGTGTTACCAGTGGAAAAATATTAAGACTAGAACCTCCATCAATCAGGATTCTGGTGATGAAATAATCTCCTGTGCAATGCTTTAGTTGTGCCCCAACCCTTCAGGTGGAAGCTCGTCCTCATGAAAGGTGATCTTATGGCTTTCCAGCACTTGACCTACCATATTAGACACTTCCCCGCTAGTGATGTTACTTGCTACGTACGCTTCATTCAACACCTTTAACAAATCATTCTTATGTGCCTCAAAATTTTGCAGCAAAGAGAGAATGGATATTTGGGCTGGCGTCTTGTTTAACTAGTCGATGACCGAATATTCCTTAGCCTGTATCTTCCTCCAAATGTCGTCCGGACCTGTCTTAATGAGGGGTGGCCGATTGGAGGCCTGCTTGCTTGATTCAGCTAGATGTTCAGGGGTATAGACTCTACCAGTTCTTGTCATACCCTGTTCTGCGATAGTTTCTTCTATCCTGACCTTGCCTTTCCTTCTCACCATGGTTGTATAGTCCCAGGGTACATCATTTGTATAGAATGGTGGCATTGTTGACATTGCCACTGGAATCGGCACGGCTATCCTTGCTTCAAATGGAACATGTGTCTTGGGTGGCAATATTGTAACCTCAAATGGTGCGGATGCATTTGCCGGAGACACGAATTCAACCTCAATTGGTGCCGGTGTCTTTGCGGATGGTGTTGCCTCAAACTCAAGAGGTATAGACATATTCACCTTCGTGTCCTCAAACGGTTGGATCTGGACTATGATTGGATTGAGAGTAATTGTTGGTTTCTTTGGGTCATCACTTTCTATGATCAACCCGATTCATCCCTCGGGATTCCAGTCATCTTCTACTTCAATCATGCGGATACCTCCACCGTTATGGTCTGATAAAGGGTTGTTGTGGACGTTTGGAGCGGGCTCCTTTGCCACAATGATCTTGTTATCAATCAAAGACTGTATCTTGTCTTTCAAGAAGCGACACTCATAGATGGTGTGCCCTTTCATGCTGGAGTGGTATGCACAGAACTTGTTTGGGTTAACCCACTGAGAAGTATTCTCAGGGGTTGCAGGGAGGACGGGGGTGACATAACCAGCAACTTTGAGCCTCTCATACAACTGGTCGATGGGTTCAGCGATGGCCATATATTATTTTGGAGGTCTTCGATCAAAACTAGGTCGGGGTCTAGGGAAGTTTTGGCGTGCAGGGGGCGATTAATAATGGGATGGTTGAGCATTATAAGTTTGGTAGACATGAGTGGGTTGGGAGTATCTGGGTGAAGTAGGTTGATATGTAGGAGGTGGAGATGACTGATAAGTTGGTGGCGGAGCTTGGTATGAAGGTGAGGGTACTTGGTAATTTGGGGTTGGCTATTATGTGAGTGGAGGTGTTGGGTAAGCTTGGTATTTGAGAGGAGTCTTGGTCCTTTGTGCAACCATCACTGCCCCTACGTCCCTTTTCTTGGATACACCACCGGACTGTAAAGCCTTATTTGTAGCTTGCAAGGCCTCAAAGTTTGTAACCATACAACTTTTATACCTTCTTCAATTCTTTTACCCAGTTTGATAATGTCGGAGAACTTGTGGTTCTCAATCATCATCAGTCGTTCATAGTACTGCGGGTCCTGAGCCTAGACAAAGAACTTGTTTATTAGCTCCTCTTCTAAGGCAAGTCTGACCTTAGCATCTTCGGACCTCCAGCGAGTAGCATACTCGCGAAACGTCTCCGTAGGCTTATTACACGTCTGGTGCGTTCTCTATATTAAACCTTAATCTATCCATGAAGTCAGACACCATGCCTACCTATCTTGACCACTTCTTGGGAGCTTGGATGATGTACCAAGATAATGCATCTCCTTTCAAACTCCTCACGAACAGCTTCATGTGTATCCTTTCATCCTTCCCTACTCCAACCAGCTTGTCGCAATATGTCCTCAGATGGACCCTTGGATCACCCGTACCATCAAACATTTCGAACTTAGGAGGTTTCTACCCCTCAGGTAGTTCGACATCAGGCTGTATGTAAAGGTCCTCGTATTTCAGCCCCTCTATTCCATTGCTTCCCTCGACGCACTGAATTTAGCTGGTCAATTTCTTAAGTTCATTGGCCAAGTTCTTGATAAACAGATCCTTTTCATGAGATTAAGGTGTGCATGAGATTTGTTGGGTGGAGTGTGGCATGGTCTCCACATAGATAAGAGTGTTATGGTGGCCTGGTGTATGGGTGTGAAAATGGTCATTTGCGGAGTTTTGAGGTTCTGGGATGAGTAGTGGAGTGTTGTTTGGGGTATGGCAGGTGTTGCATTGGTTCTTTGGTGGAGTAGCGTGAATGTGAGGAGCGGGATGATTCTGTTGTTTTGGGATATTTTGAGGAGGTGTAATGTTTTGAGCGTTGGGGAAGTTAATATCTGGGGTGTTAAGGGAAATGTCAGGTTTGCCAGATTTCGAACCTGATCGAGTTCTTCCTGGAATTTCAATAACTTTTGTTCAAGTTACGACACATTCTCGTTAGGAACCCGAATACCCTAGCCATCAGTGGCCTCTACCCGTTTAGCCGTGTTCTCCTTCCTGACGTTGTTTAAGTCTTCCATCTTGCCTTTGTTCTTGCCTTTAATGGGACTAAGAGGAAGAGTGGATGGAGGGCTAGATCGTGTGAAATAAGATGATGATGCCAGAGTGCAAAAACTAACCTTTAGGGAGGGGAATAATAAAAAATCTTAAAAAAAGGTAACCACGTCAGTGAGGATTATAAAAAAGTATTGCCATATTTAAACACATAGTGCGGGAATGTAAAGCGTGCCCTAATTTGGGAACCTCTTTGTGCCCGAGGTAGGCCTAGCGACAAATAGATTTGGAGAACTTTTAATGCTAAATGCCTCATTTTATTGATAAAAATAGCCGAATCTCAAAACGACACTAAATAAGCAAGAAATAAAAAGTCACTTATGGCCATTGGACTTATTACATTTGGAAGGCAAGTAAATATAATCTATTTGGCCTCTGAAGGACCTTCCTCAGGTTGAATGCTCTCATTGATCAAATCCTCCAGCTCGCGTAGGTTTATTAGTAAAAATGCCTTTTCCAGGCGTTCTCCTTCGTTTCTTTCAGCGTTCTGGCAGTCGGCGACTCTCTTCCTCACTTTCCTTCCAATTCCAGCAGACTGTATTCTAGATATTCTAACTTTTTGCTAACTTTGGCGGCCCTCTCTTTCCACTCATTGATTTTATCATTTGATGGAAGACTCCTCCACCAGTCTAGCAAGAGTGAGGGTGTGCTAACCATACCGAAGCTGGGGACCTCATTCTTCCTTTTATGCAAAACAAAAGGGTTAAGACCATACCCCCACCAAACTCGACTATTTAACATCAACAATTAGCATGAAGCATTTAGTTCTCCAAATAAATGCACAGAACGTGATGATGTCCATTTGGGTTTAGGGAAACCCAGTGGACTTTTGGACAAGGCTTTCTTAAAGGATCATTATGTGGACAACATAACTGACCCAGCTAGGTTTGACCATGATTCATGCACAATTTAAACGGAGTAAGGTTTCTATGAGGTTTTAGACTAGTACCCTTGAGCGGACAACTCAAGGGGGAAGGCACAGAACTGTCCACTGCATCGCTGATCGACTAGTTTTACCGCAAATAAGCCTTTTCCAAATTTAGGGGGTAATGATATAGGAAGGGCGCAACAACTCATCAAGCGTTGCTATAGTATTTGTTTGGCATGAGTGGAGTATGATGTTGAGCATGATTATGCAATAATTAAAAGCATGTTGACATGTATTTGCACATTAAGAAAGCGATAAATATAGCATTTTTATCATTTAAAGCAGCAGTAAAGGAAGGAAACAAGAAAGATATGTCAGTTTTACTTTTGAAGAAGAAATTAAATGCTTAAAGAAATTAAACAAGTAATTACACATAGGGAGGGGTACAAATTCACAAAAAACGGTATGAAAGGGTAAAAGCCTAAATATCCCCAGTAGAGTTGCCATGTTGTCGCACCCCCTTTTTTTTTCTTACTCGCGTAATCGGGTTTGTGACATTTTTGGTATGGGACAACTCATTCCTTTTGGGAAGGGGGGTTGCATTTTTGAAGGGTTGCCACTTAGCGAATTAAGGTGCGTTAGGACACCTATAGGGTTCATCTATAACTACGTTTGGTAACCAGAGATAGGGTAAGGGCTTGAAATTATCCTAAAGGGAAGGTGTTAGGCACCCCCCAGGATCCACTAGTGTGGTTCCCGGCCAGACAATTTTTGTGAATTGTACAATTAGCAAATAAACAAGTATGGCTCAAATAGTAGGGGATTTAAGTTTAAATACACAAGTGTTTGAAAAAAAACTAGTGAAAATGCCAGATTTTGAAAAGAGTTACAATCTAAGCATGGTTATGAATGTAAAAGGGTGTCCTAGGTTTGTTTGTAATATGGATCACATCAATGCAATACCCAGTATGATACTTCTCAAAGAGGAGCTACACATGGTATTACCGCACTAGTCATCATATCCATATCTACCCTTTCCCACCCCTTGAAGGTAATTAAAGTGAGGGTTGGTCTAAAGTGAGCTACACATGGCAAGACCCTTATTGCATGTTGTTACCCGTCCCTTCCTATTAGTCCTGGAGGAATTTAAGATCTAAATTCACAGGTAAGCAAGCCTGATTCAGACTCCTATCCTATCCACATGTAAGGTCTAAATTCAGATTCTAACAAGGTATCTAAGTGATAATAGCAGAATCAGATTTATTACATGACTCAGAAAAGAAGTCTGAATCAGGCTTGCTTACTGATTTTAAGCCTGTTAATAATTAAGTAGTACACACAAAGAGCAGTTTCCAGTTTTATAAGATATTGAATACCTAAGGATTGCCTAAGCATTTACCAGAACCAGTAGAAGTTCAGAAATCGTTTTTGCCTAAGAGCTTGATGTTCTAGGTGTTATAAAATGCAGGGATTGTTACCAGTTTATTTTAAACAGGATAATCAAATGTGAAGCTATTTTTACCTCTTTTATAATCAGCATTTTACACTAAGTATGAATGCAAATACGAATGAGATCCTAAAACATGGTATCTAAGATGCATGTATAAAGCTCATGATGTTTTATATGCAGAATTCCTAAAGTAGGGTTTCTAAATGCACGACAGGATTGCAGAATTTTCCTAAAGCATGATTTCTAAATGCAGAAAAAGGTTACGACATTATAGAGCATGCTGTCAAGTGTGCAAGAGTAGCAATCTTTGTTTTAATGACCCTTTATCCTAAAGCAGGATTTCTGAGTGATAAGAATGTCAAAAATGAGATGCTGAAATAGTATACATGAGACCTAAGAGCATGATTTCTACTGCACATACATGAAATATAGACCTAAAGCATGGCGTCTACCCCTTTTGATATCTATAACATGAATAGCTACCCCACTTTTTCACTATCCAAACCCAATGTTCTTTTACAAATTATTACAAACCATGTGAATGAATTACATGAGAAAAGTAAAAATTATACTATAGAGAGTCTAAAACAGGCCCAGACCTTTCAACACCTGATTTGGACTTCCTCCCTGAGTTATGTAATAAACCACCTTAGGTGCCAAGATTTTTTCATAGTCTTTCTCACATCTGGTTGTGTCAGAGTTCCTTAAGGACCTCAAGGGATCTCGGGCAGTGCTCACACCCAGATTTCATAGCCAAGACAGAGTAAGTGCAGTGTAGAAAAGGCCAGCTTTTATGTGTCTAAGTTCAGAGGGAGCTCAAGGATCCCAAGACAAGGCTTACACAAAAGGGGCAGAACCTAGTGTCCTCAGAGTATATGTAGGAGTGCTTGTCATGGTTTAAAAAAAAGGGTTGATTTGGAAAACAGTTTTGAAACAACATCTTTGAAATAGTTTGCAAAAACAACAGAACAGTTTTGAAAAGGAGAAGGGAATAGAAGCAATAATAACTTGGAACAAGCCAACACACATAGAAGAAACTGAAAGTGTAGTATCATTTCAACATTCACAAGCAGGGAAGTAAGGGGTTGGGGATATAGAAAGCTCAAATCAGAAATACATAAACATGGATGAGAAGAGAAACATATAGACTAGCAAGCACAAAGCACAAGTAGGAACTGATTGGCCTACAAACTACTACTTCAAAGGGTTAACAAGGGAATCATGCTCGAAATTAGGATAGTAATAGGAAATCAGACATAAAGACAAGACATGGGTTAATTATACATAATTCATCATGCCACTTAGTACGAATCAAGTACATTAGATGACTATGATACTAACATGACATACTAGTTGAGGGAGATAAATAATAACTCAAGTAGACATGCCAAATACACCTGAACAAAAGAGGGCAAAACTCAAGTATGCTGAATAAAGCAGTAAACAAGAAGGGCAATTAAACACATGAGCCATTAAGTCAATGCAGAAGGAGACATAGTACCAGTATAGAACAAGTAATTAAGGCTAGGTTCAGAAAGTTTTCAAACTAAGGAGGCAATTAGTAGTAATGCAGACAAGGCAAGGAGAATTAATTAAGGTAAGCAACTAAATAAATTAAGGGTTGAGATTCAGTAGCATAGAGTAGGACCAAATTCATATAGACCTAATTAAGACCACAACTTAGTAGAAAAAATAAGTATCATAGCAAAATAGGGTAAGGAAATTAGTCAGCCTAACAGACGGGGCAAAGCTTTTAGGGGTTTTAAAGAAAATTTTCAATCACCATCGATAAAAGAAACCAGAATTGATCAATGGGAGTCATGACTCTACACTTTTATCATATAAATAGAGGAGGTCCACAGATGTAGCAAGAAATACATATTTGAAGCATAGTCACTGCAAGAAGAAAAAGATGAACAAACAAAGTGAGCATAGTCATACAAAAATGACATATGTAGGCCAGGGAGACGTAGGAGACAAGTATACGTGTCAAACAGCCATGGGAATCCATGGATCGAGTGAGGGTCGAAGTGATTAGGGCTGGTTTTAGGTGGAGGCGGCTAGGGTTAGGTTTAGGTCTCACAGAGAATTGGAGAGGAAAGGGGTTTCAGGGCGGCTGTTTGGTAAAAATGAGAGGGTTTAGGGGGGGGGGCGTTTGGGATTAATTGTGGAAGGGTATAATGGGGACCGTTGATCTGGGAGATTAACGGTCAAGATTAAATGGGTAGGTGGGTTCCGGGTTTGGGTTTGGGTTTGGGCTTGGGTCCAGTGGGTTTTTTAATTGGGTTGGGGGTCCGTTTGATTTAGGCTAGATTTGAAAGCCAATTTGGCCAAAATTTAAATAGCCCATTTTTCCTATTTAATTTATAAAAAATAGTAGATAATTTCTAAAAAATAATTTAAAAATACTAAAATGATTTATAATACATAATTAGCAATTTAAAAATACAGGATCCAATTTTATGCATATAAAACATAATTATATCTTAAAAGGGCTAATATTGCAATTATGTGCAATTTAGCTTCGAAAATACTAAATGTAATTATAAAAATAAATAAAAATTACCTTAGACATATTTTGGAATATATAGGAATCCAATAGATGAATTATCAAAAATAATAATTTTGGAAATAATTATTGGGGATTTTATGGATAAAAAGGGAGAAAATAAATTAATTTAAAACCTTAAAATTATGGAAAAAATAATAAAAATCTTGGACATGCTTATATATGTGTATATATACTATTTTGAAGGTATTTTGCGTATTAAAAATATATAGGGAAAAATTGGGTATCAATAAGTGGTTGCGCCCTTCCTATTTACTACCCTTAAATTTGAAAAAGGCTTATTTGTGGTAAAATCAGTCGATGGTTCCGTGCCTTATCCCTCGAGTTGTCCGCTTGAGGGTACTAGTCTAAAACCCTATAGAAACCTTACTCTGGTTAAAATTGTGCATACATCATGGTCAAACCTAGTCGGATCAGTTATGTTGTCCACAAAATGATCCTTTAAGATAATCCTTATCCAAAATCCATCAGGTTTTCCATATTCCCAATGCACACAACCACGTTCTGTGCATTAATTTGGAGAACTAAATACCGATATGTTGATTATAAATGTATAAATAGTCGAGTCCGATAGGGGTAAGGTCTAACCTTTTTTGTTTTGCATAAAATAAGGCACGAGGTCCCGAGATTCGATATGGTTAGCAACATCCCACCATTGTTGCTAGAATGGTGGGAGGGCCTTTCCTCAAGTGATAAGAAACATCTGAGAAAGTACCTGGGTAACTTGTCTTCCTTGCTAGATATTAGGCCAAACAACAAATTGATCGAAGCTGCCACTTTATTCTGTGATATTTAAAGGGCTATGTTTCGTTTTTGCGACATAGAAATGACACCGCTTCTAGAGGAGATTGGATGGCTTGCGGGATTGACTTGGGATAGTCCCGGGCTATTGGTACCAGAAAATCGTACGGGCAGGGGATTTTTGAAGATGATGGGGCTGAAGAAGAACGTCGACCTAGTGTGCTTAAAAGAATCTTATATACCTTTCGAACATCTGTACGAGAGGTATGGCCATATCAAGTCTTTCTGTACTTACCATGATGAGATCTCTCTCACTTCTCTAGGTCACATCCACCGTAGAGTGTTTGTATTCATTGTGTTCTTCCTAGGCCTTATAGTGTTCCCAATGAAAAAGGAAAGAATCCACACTAAGTTGGCCATGGTCGCAAAGACTCTGATGGAAGGGATTAATGGACAGACATATACCATAGTCTCCATGATCATAGCCGACATCTACAAGGCTCTAGAGCACTGTCAAAGGGGATCAAGCATTTCGAGGGTTGTAATTTGTTGATGCAATTATGGTTGTTGGAGCATTTCCAAAAGGGTAGCTATCGCCAAGAATTTCCGCGAAGGGCTTGGAACGACCATATTGCCTTCCATCACCCCAAGCAGATGACTTACATTCCAGACAGATTTGCTCAGCTGGAAAGCAGCAAAGAATGGGTAGAGTTCTTCAACAATATGACCGAGGAATAGGTGTAGTGGATGTTTGAATGGTTCCCAACCGACGAGTTTATTATTAGGTCCAGGGATGATCCGCACTTGGTGGTGATCGGGTTGAGAGGGATATACCCATATGTCCCTGTGCGAGTTATGAAGCAAGAAGGCAGAAAACAGGTTGTACCTAGGGTTGTCAAGATGAGTCATTTCAGGGCAGACATCCAAGATGATGATGTCCCTTACAAGTGCCAAGCTCAGCACATGTGGCACTGCAAAATCATTATGGAAAAGAACACTGTTGAGCCAGACAGGTACCATGCAGGGTTCGATCCTCTCTACCCGGCGTGGTTGGAGGACAATCTGAAAGGAATGGTGACACCAGGGGCCGGTCGAGGGAAAAAAATCATAGATGAGGAAGCTGAAGCTGAAGTCAAATATAACAAGTTGCGCAAGAGGGTCCACGACTTTGTGAATGAGCACCGGGAAATACATAAGAGGAATGCGAGGTTGATCGAGGAGTGGAAAGAGATGGCAATCACTTCCAATAGGAAACTGGAATATCTGGAGCGAGGAATAATAGAGCTGTAAGGCAAAGTCATAAAGAGAATTGAAAATTGCCAGAACGCTGAAAGAGCTGAAGGGGGACATTTGGCCAGAGCCTACTTGATGTTGGGACTACGCGAGCTATAGGATCTATATGATGGAGTCCGGAATATTGAATCAGGGGAAGGTCCTTCTGGGACAAAATAGGCTAGATTTACTTGCTTTTCATAAAAATGTAATAAGGCCAAGTGCCAGTAGTGATTTATTTTATTATTATCTTAGTGTCGTTTTGGGATTCGTCTATTTTTATATTATGAAATGAAGCATTTATTGGCATTTAAAGTTCTCCAAATCTATTTTTCACTAGGCGTACCTCGGGCACAATGAGGTTCCCAAATTAAGACGCGAATTTACATTTCCGTAATATGTGTTTAAATACTGCAAGCATTTTAGAATCCTCACTGACTTGTTACCTTTTTTGTTTTTGCTTATTTTTACTGTTATTCCCATCCCCTTAGGTCGGTTCACTCATACTGGCCTCATCAGCATATCATACCTAATCAAAAGGCCCTCCACCTCCTCTTCCTCCAAGCAACACAAAAGGCCGAGGAAAAGCAAATATGGACGACTCGAGTGGGATCCGAAAGTAGAATATTGAGAATGCAGAATCTTCAGATGGCCGTATTACTCCGACCCCAAATGATCTGGTTTTGAGACTGGAACAAAAGATACTAGAATTGCATGGAGAACTTGAGCAGGTTTGGAACTTGGCAAAATTGTCACTTACCCTAAGTGTCCTCGATATCCACCAACAAAATACAAAGAACCCGACACCTCCTCAGAACAAACAAAACCAACACCCAAAAAATCCTCCCGCACCAAATCAATACACAACTCCATCCCAGAATCACAACCCATTACCAGCTCCGCCTCAACAACACCATCAACCAATTTATTACCCGCCAACCACCACTTACCACACTCCCCAAAACACATACCAATCATTCCCGATCCCCAAAACTCTACCAATGACCATTATTTTACCCAAGTTCCTGGCACCCATCAAAGCAACCCTATATATGTGGAAACTATACCTCATTTTACCCAACCAATCTCTTGTGCACCGGAATCCTCCGAGAAGGACCTACTCATTAAAAACATGGCTGAAGAACTCAAGAAGTTAACAAGCCGAGTTCAAGATGTTGAAGGTAATAGAGGAATGGAATGATTAAACTACAAAGACCTGTGCATACAACCAGATGTGGAATTGCCTGAGGGATACAAACCTCCCAAGTTCGAGATGTTCGACGGCACATGTGATCCTAGGGCTCATCTAAGGACCTATTGTGACAAGCTTGTCGGGGTTGGGAAAGATGAAAATATCCGGATGAAGCTCTTCATGTGGAGCCTTACTGGGGACGCTTTGTCTTAGTATATCAACCAAAATCCCAAGAAATGGTCCAATTGGGTAAGCATGGCATCAGATTTCATGGACCAGTTCAGGTTCAACACAGAGAATGCACCAGATGTTTTCTACATTCAGAATCTTAAGAAGAAACCTACTGAGACTTTTCGTGAATACGCTACTCATTGAATGTCGGAGGTGGCCAAGGTCAGGCCCTCTTTAGACGAGGAACAGATGAATAAAATCTTCGTCAGGGCACATAACCCACAAAATTATGAGAGGTTGATGGTTAACGAAAATCACAAATTCTCTGACATCATCAAGCTTGGAGAAATAATCGAAGAAGGAATAAAGAGAGGGATGGTAACGAACTTTGAGGAACTGCAAGCCATGAATAAGGCACTACAATCAGGTGGCATATCGAAGAAGAGAGATTTTGGGGCGATAATGGTTGCTCAGGGCCCAAATTCTCCACTTAAATATCAGACACCTCCACCCATATATCACACACCTCCACCCACATATCAAACACCTCCACCCACATATCAAACACCTACACCCACATACCAAGCATCACCGCCTACATATCAACCTTAATCTCCAAAATATTCCCAACCAACCACTGTCCATCACACCTATAACTCCCAACCATCCCACTTCCAATCACCACCAGCTCGCCGAAATTATCCAAGACCAAGACCCAACTTCTACTACAAGCCACCCAGATAATACACCACTATTGCTGAGCCCATCGACCAATTGGATGAAAGGTTGAAAGCCACAGGTTACTCACTCCTGTTCCTACTGTGGCACTAGAAAATCCATCCCAATGGGTCAATCCGAACAAAACTTGTGTGTACCATTCCGGTATGAAGGGGCACACCACTGTTAAGTGACAAACATTGAAGTATAAGATCCAGATGCTAACTTACAACAAGGTCATACAAGCAAAGGAATCCGCACTTAATGTCAGTAACAATACCCTCCCTGATCAAAGATGTGATAGTGTACATGTGATAGAGACAAATGAAGAATGGGACCCTGAGGGTTCGATCGGGCTTATTCGAGAAGGCGATGACTTTATGGTTGCAGTCACACTTACTCCTATTGTGGTTCAGACTCAGGCACCAATCGAGGTTGAGGTAACTGCATCAATTCCATTTTAGGTGGAGGTGGCTCCGTCCGCAGCCACCCCTACTCCATTTGAAGTAGAAGTGGTCACACCTTTCACTATGAAAGTATCGACCACACCCCCATTCAACTCAAAAGCAATACCCTGGGATTATGTTGCGAGGCTCGACGGAAAGGGAAGGCCAAGGTAGAGGAATCTGACGTTACATAAAGAATGACTAGAACTGAAAGAGTCTATACACCTGAACACCTGGGAGGTTCAAGTAAGGAGGCCACTACTAGGAAGCCTATCATTGAGACCGGGCCAGATGACATGTGGAGGAAAGTATGGGCAAAGGAGTATTCTGTTGTTGACCAACTGAACAAAGTCCCTGCTCAGATATCTATCCTGTCACTATTGCAGAATTCAGAGGCACGCAAGAACACTTTGATGAATGTACTGAGCGAGTCTTATGTACCCCAATAACATCACTGGTGGAGAAATGGCCAACATGGTTGGGCAAGTGCTGGAGAGCCATAAGATTATCTTCCAGGAATATGAGGTACCGCCTGAGGGTTTGAATCACAATCGAGCATTGCATATCATAGTGCAATTTGAAGAGAAGTTCATTGCCAGGGTCTTGGTTGATAGAGGTTCGAGCCTAAATATTTGTCCATTGGACACTCTGAAGAGGTTGGACAAAGATTTCCATGAGATACAGGTAGGAAGCATGAATTTGAAGGATTTCGATGGGTCTTAGAGGACCACGATTGGGGAAATTAACCTTTGTTTGCAGACGGGGCCGACTTGGTTTGACGTTGAATTTCAAGTGCTTGACATACCAGCCTCATATAATCTTCTATTGGGTCGGCCATGGATCCATGTTGCCGGAGCCATGCCTTCCACACTACATCAAGCTATGAAGTTTGAGTGGAACTGCCAGGAGGTAATCATTCAAGGAGATGGGAGTAAACCCATCTACACTAGTCAAACCATCCCGGCCATCGGATATAGAAGAAGGCTAGGAGGGAAAACCTATCATCACATCGAATGGGTCAATGTTGTCGTAAAGGATAAGTGGTGGAGTAACAAAATAGAAAGCATACTAGTATGGTCTGGATATGAACCCGACAAAGGGTTAGGAAAGAACCTCCAAGGCATCACCAAACCAATGCAGCTGAAAAATCATGGTACCACCTTTGGGCTCGAATACCAATATACATGGAAAGAGTACAATGATTGGTCACCTCCATGGCGCGGACCATATTACCCTCTTGAGCAACCAGTGCCATGTTTGGAACAAACTTTCACCAGGCTGACACAATATGGGGAACTATAGAGAAAGAAGCACTACCTAAGTTGAAGAATTTGGATGAAGACATGGAATGCAGTGCCATAATTGAGGAGGAAGAGGAAGAAGGCCTCACTATTCAGATTGTGAAGAAGGGAGCTATTCGTAGAAACTGGACCGCCACACCATCCCGAGCCCACCGAGTCCCTAGGTAGCTTGGCAAAATTTACTTCTATAGCTATTCTAGGAATTTAAGATTTCCCGTAATTTTGTTTTAAGTTTTACTTGTTTCAAAATAAATGCTTGATTCATCGAGCCATACTTTGTTTGGACAATTTTTCAAGTTCTAATCAAATGCATTTGCTCTTTATTATTCACTACTATATTTACACTTTTCTTTTCCACAACGTTATTATTACTTTTCCTGATGAACCAGTGACTGTGACATGTAATGATGCAACGCAACATGAGAATAGTGATTCAGATGAAGAAGATGAGATACCCGAGGAAATTGTCAGGGAGGTTGAGAACTTTGAGAATAAGCCTAAGTCCAATCTGGACGAGACTGAAGCACTAATTTTGGGAGACGCCCAGACTGTCAAGGAGACCCGCATCCGCATTCATTTGTCACCAATAGAGAAGGAAGAGTACATTCATTTCCTAAAAGAATATGAGGATATTTTTTCATGGTCATATGATGACATGACCGGCTTGAGAACATCTACAGTGGCTGACAAGTTGCGTACTAATCCCATGTGTTGCCAGTCAAGCAGAAGCTCTGAAAGTTCAAACCAGACATGAGCTTGAAAATGAAGGAGGAAGTTACCAAGTAGATCAAAGCCAAATTTCTCAAGTTGGTTGAGTACCCAACCTGGTCGATAACTGTGCTAAGCATGAACTCCAATCCTTTGTTGATTGCTTTGCGGGTTATCACCAGATTTGGATGGATGAAGAAGATACAGAGAAGACGACTTTTATTACGCCATGAGGTGTATACTGTTACAAGATGATGCCATTCGGTTTGAAGAATGCTGGGGCCACTTACATGAGAGCTAAGACAACCATCTTCCATGATATGATACACAAAGAAATAGAGGTGTATGTGGACGATGTCATTATCAGATCCAAGAGGGTCATAGATCACTAACAGACTTGAGAAAGTTCTTCGATAGACTAAGGAGGTACAATTTGAAACTGAACCCTACAAAGTGTGCATTCGGGGTTCGCATAGGAAAGTTACTGGGATTCATCGTCAGTCGTCGCAGGATCGAATTGGATCCGTCTAAATTCAAAGCTATTCAAGAGTTACAACCGCCTAATAGCAAAAAGGATGTGATGAGTTTCTTAGGAAATCTCAACTATATCAGTTGCTTCAAAGCACAGTCCGCAGTCATATGTGAACCCATCTTCAAGATGCTAAAAAATGATGCCGAAACAAGCTGTACCGAGGATTGTCAAAAAACTTTTGACAAAATCAAGGAGTACCTATCCACATTGCCAATTTTGGTCCCGCCAGAACCAGGACGACCTTTGTTACTCTATCTGTCTGTATTTGATGGAGCCTTCGGGTGTGTTCTGGGACAACATGACGAGACAGGAAGAAAGGAGCAAGCCATAAAGAAGTTCACACCTTATGAATCACGGTATTCTCTTCTTGAACACACTTGCTTTGCTTTAACCTGGACAGCCCAACAATTGAGACATTACTTCTGTGGCTACACTACATACCTCATATCTAGGATGGACCTTTTGAAGTACATATTTCAGAAATCTATGCCTAATGGGAAGTTGGCTAAATGGAAGATAATATTGAGTGAATTAGATATCGTCTACGTAACTCAAAAAGCAGTCAAAGGACAAGCATTAGCAGATCACCTTGCTGTAAATCCGGTAGGAGGAGCATACGAACCTTTGAAAATATATTTTCCTGATGAAGAAGTGTCATTCGTAGGGGAAGACATTAACGAAGCATACGATGGTTGGAGGATGTTTTTAGATGGAGCCGCAAACTTTAAAGGAGTGGTCATCGGAGCAGTTTTGGTATCAGAAATGGGTCAACATTATCCGGTATCTTCCAAACTCAGATTTCCTTGCACCAACAACATGGAAAAATATGAAGCCTGCATACTAGGTCTCAACATGGTAGTCGACATGAAAATTCAGGAGCTGTTGGTGATCGGTGATTCAAACCTTCTTGTGTACCAGGTACAAGGAGAGTGGGCCACCAAGAATTCCAAGATATTGCCTTATCTGCACCATGTGCAAGAAGTAAGAAAGAAGTTCACGAAGATAGAATTCAGACATGTGCCCAGAATTCAGAATGAGTTTTCCGATGCATTAGCCACCTTGTTATCTATGATACAACACCCAGATAAGAATTACATTGATCCCATTTCGGTGAGGATCTATAATCAGCCGGCGTATTGTGATCATGTTAAAGAAGAAATAGATGGAAAGCCTTGGTTCCATGAGATAAAGGAGTATTTGTCAAAGGGAGAATATCCAGAGCATGCAAACCACACTCAGAAACGCTCACTCCAGAATTTGTCTAATCACTTCTTCCATAGCGGAGGGAACTTGTACAGAAGAACTCCTGATTTGGGTTTACTAAGATGTGTTGATGCAAAGGAAGCTTCTAAGCTACTTGAGGATGTGTATGTTGGGACCTGTAGTCTGCACATGAATGGTTTCGTCTTGGCTAAGAAGATACTCAGGGCAGGTTACTTCTTGATAACCATGGAGACGGATTGCATTTAGTATGTTCGCAAATGCTTTCAATGTCAAGTGCATGCCGACATGATAAAAGTACCGCCAAATGAGCTCAATGCAACAAGCTCACCTTAGCCATTCGCTGCCTAGGGAATGGATGTTATTAGTCCAATCGAGCCCACTACTTCAAACGGACATAGGTTTATTGTAGTAGCCATTGATTACTTCACAAAATGGGTAGAGGCTGCATCTTACAAAGCTATAACGAAGAAAGTCATCGCAGATTTTGTCAAGGATCATATTGTCTGCCGATTCAGAGTTTCCGAGTCTATTATTACCGACAACACCGACAATGTCAACAGTGATATGATGAATGCTATGTGTGAAACTTTCAAAATCAAGCACAAGAATTCCACAGCCTACAGACCTTAGATGAATGGAGATGTGGAAGCTTCTAACAAGAACATCAAGAAGATACTAAGGAAGATGGTAGAAAACCACAAATAGTGGCATGGGAAGTTACCCTTCACTTTGTTAGGATACCGCACCACGGTTTGCACATCACCCAGGGCAACTCCCTACATGTTGGTTTATGGTATCGAGGCTGTCATCCCAGCCGGGGTGGAAATTCCTTCTTTAAGAATCATACAGGAAACCACACTTAGCGATGCAGAATGGATAAAGAGTTGCTCGGGACAATTGGCCCTTATCGATGGAAAGAGGATGAACGCAGTATGTCACGGCCATCTTTACTAGAACAGAATATCTAGAGCTTTCAACAAAAGAGTCAAACCAAGACAGTTCGCACCAGGGCAGCTGGTATGGAAGAAAATCTTCTCGCATCAAGATGAATCCAAAGGGAAATCCTTTCCCAACTGGCAAGGTCCGTACATGGTTTATAGGGTACTAACAGGAGGAACACTAATGCTTGCAGATTTGGATGGAGAAGTTTGGCCAAAACCAATCAATTCAGACATAGTCAAGAGATACTATTCCTAGATTATTTCACATTTCTTTTCTGATGTAATTGAACTACGCTTGACCTGATTCGCGTTTAAGAGGGGATACGTAGGCAGCCTTATGGGTTCGGTCATATCATAATAAAATTTTCATTTCCCCCAAGATCATAAACTGTGGCAGAATTTTGAGGAGGGTCCTCCAAATTTTGAAGCAAGTCCAGCCAACACCAACATGTGCCAGACGGTCAGTAACTAGTTAAGAAACTAGGACCGAATTTTGAGAAGGATTCTCTAAATTCCGGAGAAGGTTCGGCAAAATCCATTATCCACAAACGGTTAAAGATCATCTACCAAATTGGGGCAAAATTTTGAGGAGGAACCTCAAATTCCAATACGAGAGAGCTGCAATGCCTTTGAGATGTGTTACAGTCACTAGTTCATCAAAATTACTTGATATATCAATACATTTCTAAAACAACTCTATTTTATCAATAATTGCATATTTTCAAAAAATCTATTTCCATAACAGTCAGGTATCACCCAGGGGAACTCGAAAGGCTCTTAGAACAGAGCAAAGCAAGGCCGGCGGACGAAGCACGAACCAACCTCCCCTCATAAAACTTACAATTTTCTTTGAATGCGGGCACATTTGATGTAACGATAACATTCACAAAACATGTATACACAAAGATAATTCACTATCAATCAGGTCATCAGACATAGAATACATCTCCAGCTAAGAAACATACTACTCTTATTTGCCACTCGCTATTTGCATGAGGCTAATACCTGCCTCCCTATTTGCATGAGTCTAATCCTTGACTCCATACATGCATGAGGCTAATCCCTGTCTCCCTACTTGAATGAGGCTAATTCTTGCCTCCATACCTACATGAGGCTAATCCTTGCCTCCCTACTTTCATGAGGCTAATCCTTGCCTCCATATTTGCATGAGGCTAATCCCTGCCTCCCTACTTGCATGAGGCTATTCCTTGCCTCTATTCCTGCATGAGGCTAATCCCTACCTCCCTACTTGTATGAGGATAATCCTTGCCTCCACATTTGCATGAGGATAATCCTTGCCTCCATACCTGTATGAGGCTAATCCCTGCCTCCCTATTTGCATGAGGCTAATCCCTGCCTCCATACATGCATGAGCCTAATCCCTGCCTCCCTAATTGCATGAGTCTAATCCTTGACTCCATCCTGTATGAGTCTAATCCCTATCACTATATCTGCATGAGGCTAATCCTTGCATACCCATTTTCATGTAGCTAATCCCTGCCTCCCTACCTGTATGAGGCTAATCCCTGCCTCCACATTTGCATGGGACTAAGCACCGCCCCCCTCGGCACAAATATTGCTCAATTTCTAGCATTATCTATTTGCTTTTCAATCGGGCTAAGCTCTGCCCTCCATTTCACAAGACTAAGCCTTGTCTTGTTAACACCATATCATTGCATAACATTGGATGAAATATTGCCAATCTATCCAAAGGCGTCATAGTTTAAAAGGCATCATCCTCATAGCCGGAAAACACCATGTCATGGCCTGAGGATCTCTAAAATTTGTATACCATTATTCAAAAGGCGTCATGGTTCAGAGGCACCATTTTCATGACTCGAGAACATCATTTCATGGCCTCCGAATATCTCAGCAAACAATTCATGGACCAGGACATCATGGTCTAAGGACGCCATTCCTAACCGTCCGAAGACAAGTTTCATAGTCCAACGGGAAGTTGCATCATGTTTACATTTATGCACAGTATACGTTTGTATTGTTTCTATTTATAGGTAACCCTGTGAGCAACGACTATCTCAGCAGGAGCGATTCCCCTCCAGTTCTCTCATCCATATCAAACCTAACCGTTCCCATAAACCGTTCGCTCACCCATCCCTAGATGTTGCGTTCGTTCTTGAAATGACTTCATCGGTATACTTCGCTGATGAATCCGGAACTATGCAAGGCCTAATTCCTGTAAGACTAGGGATATGTAGGCAGCTCAGAAGCCGGAGTGCGGCCTAATCTCTCGAATTGTTTTGCTCGATCAAAATTGTCCATCAATTCTTTACCCGAAAACTCTTTCATCCTTCTTGAGTAAAGAGGGGCAACTGTTGATACCCAATTTCCCCCCAAAATATTTTAAAATTGCATATATACCTTCAAAATCATGCATTAGTAGCAATTGATATTTTTCCCCAATTTTCCTATATTTTTATTAATTTATTCAGCATTTTGGTTGCCAATAAATAATTACAAAATGTCATTACAAATAATTTCAGAAGCATCTTTTGATTTAACTTATTATTTATGGTCTTATATGAATCAAATTATTTCATAATTGGCCAAATTAGCATCTTTTGGCTATATCATATGATGTTATACTATTTTTTCCCAAAAATTAATCATTTATATTTTAAAATACTAAGTAATCATTTTTAACTATTTCCATGCATAAAATTTATTTTTACAATTATCAGCTATTTTTTATAAATTGTTTTATTTAATTTAATTGGGTATTTAATAAATAGCCAATTCCATTTTCAATTCTAGCCTAATTGAATCAGATCCCAACCCAATTTAATTAGCCCAAAGACCCAGGCCCAAACCTAAATCCTACTAGACCCAATCCCTGTTCCAATCTGGACCGTTGATCAATTCTAATCAATGGTCCAGATCCCCCATACCATAACTAACCTAAATTACTACCCCCAAACCTTAATTCCCATCCTCTCATTTTCTCTCATTCTCTCCGCCGTTACATCTCTCATCTCTCTCAAAATCCTCTCTGCTAAACCTAGCTCCTCTCACCGGCCGTTGGCTCGCCGGTAACCATGGTGGTCTCACCACCATCCCCAGCCCCATGACTCTCTTCCTATGACCGTTTGTTGCTGCCTTGAGGCCCTCAAGGGAACCAAAAGGCAGTTCACTCACCTCTCATGGTTTCTATGGCGTTCTCAGGCCGTCCATACTCGTCCGAGTAAGATTCTACCATCTCTGGCTAGAACCTGTGGTTTCTAGGCCGATTCTCTTTCTTTCTGGGTTGTCTCTATGAAACCCTAACTACTAGCTCTTGATTTCTTAGATCTGTAACATATCTGAGTATATTTTGAGTGATACCATTTTCTTGATAATCTTTTTGATTTTTCAAAAATGTCTCTTCATCTTCAAAAATTAGGGTTTCTTAACCCCTTTTCAAAACGCTTTTTCTTCTGATTTTTGGTATTAATCTATGATTTTTACTATGTTTATACGGTTTATTTAAGTTTTTCCTTTTATCTGATTCATTATGTTGAAAACCCTAATTCTTGGTCTTTATCTTGGATTCTGAGAGCTGTCCTTGCTTATTTGTTCATTTAATTTGTTCGCATGTCTGTTATTCATGAATATATTCTATGTTTCTATGATTTTTACCCTATTATGCTAATTAGAGTTTCTGATTTTGCTTCTTCCGTCTATACTATTTTATTCTGTTTATTAACATAAATTTGTGTTAATTCCTCCAATTAGTACCATTCTTTCTAGTTCTTTTTTGGCAATCCGCTAGGCAAGTGCCTAGGGCTAGTTTTTATATATAAAAATCAGAAGAAAAAGAAAAATATTACAACTAATAAAAGTTTCTGGTGGTCTTAAGCGATGAAAGAAATAAAATTTTAGTGGCACATAAGTCCTATTACCGGTGTTGAGGTAAATACTCAACATTGGTAGTACAATTTCCATACTAAAAAAGCATGTAATGTGAGGATGTATATGCATTTGCATTATACATTTTTGGCTTAGTCCATACTTTAGTTTGTAGCGCAAATGACCATATTCCTTTTGTAGCACTTTGAAGATCTTCCATGTTGTTATGTTGCCTTGTATGAATCCCGTGCAATAGTGGTTTCTTAACACATTGGCCTCTCTCCTATCATTGCAGTAGTGCTTCAATGTTTTTGAAAATAACCTCCAGTACTGTATCAAAGAAAGCATTTGTGGATAGCATTGTGGAGAGGAGTAGTTATCGACAAATGCGATACACCAGCTAGTGTCGTTACTATGGCCCATAGAATCGATCACAAAGTTGTGCAATAATTTGTTGCATATGTCCAGTTTTCTTCTGGATTTGCTTGAATTTCCACACCCATGTTTTGGTTCAAATGAAATATTGCAAAATTCCATAACCAAAAATCTTTGTCTATGCAATCCTTCCTTTGAGTCTATTCTTTTTTCTATCTTTAACTTCCTCCCCTTGGGATGAGTGCATTGCACTAATACCACCAAAATGGAATCCATTAAATAATAGAGCCTAGATATAGAAACTGCACCTACAAATGAAATAAACAGGTTAATGAAGATAAGGCATCCCCTGTGCGCGTGATTGGTTCTACATGCTTTGCTGCAGAAGTGTGGAAAGATCGAACAAGAATCGAAGCCCAGAATTGGTTGATGTCCCGGAGTAGTAACAGTGCATATCTCCAGCTGTGAAAATTTTGTTAACTGCATACCAATTTGCATCATTGAGTAAACCATATATTTAACAAGTGGCGTCGAGAATTGTCGACCAAGTCTGCCCCTAACAAAACATGTACATTCAGTGAATGAATGTCCATATTGTTGTGCCAATAGATTGAGAAAAGTAATGTAACTTGGATTGGGTATTTGCTGTGATTCTCTGCAAGAAACCAATTTCAATGGAATTCTGAAGTAGCTGTGCACTTCCAGTGTGCTAGCGTAATGAGAACCTTGACCTTACTGCTCGTAATCCTTCATGCTTATGGTAGATTCTCCAATTAAATGAACAGTATTTGCTAAAACCACCATTTGAAGTCTGATCAACATGTAAGGCATGTCAAAAGGAGTTGTTCCTGCAAAACAGAAAGCTGAGTTATTAGAAAAATGTAACCTTTCAGTTTTAACCATCTCCTTCCTCGCTTGCATCCTTATTGTCTTGCAACTTTCACCCTTAGATAAGGACATTGTAATTTGTCATTATTGACAATTCTTTTGGCTTTTGTATCCAGCTCTTTAAAACACTGTGCTTCGATGTTGCCCATATTAAGTGCTTGATTCGCTAGATGGTCTGCCAAGCAATTCCCTTCTATCATGATATGTGATAGTTTCACATGAATTCTTGACATTGCCTTTGCGATTTCATCTACATATTCTGCAATGACCCACGGAACAGCCCAAATTCCTTCTATAGCGTTCTTCAAGAGGAGCGAGTCAGTTTGCAAAATAACTTGCGCGAATCCTTTCGCTTCACAGTATTTTAGTGCTTCAACAATTGCCAAAGCTTCTGCCTCGTTGTTTGTTGTTTCATGTATCAACTTTCCACAAGCATACTTTATGTTGCCTTCATAATCTCTAAGTGTGTAACCAATTGAGCTCCTGCCTGGATTTCTTCTCGATGCCCCATCGCAATTGACTTTGATCCATCCTTGTGGTGGCATTTCCCATAAAACTTTAGTAACCTTTAATGGAGGCGTGTACTGTTCCAGCATGCATAGAAGTTGTGGACAGTTTGAGGAACGTTAGCCAAGCTAGGTTTCCTTAGTTTAACAAGTGATTGAATAGTTGTGGACACCTGATATATCACCCTTCTAATCGTTACTGCTTCCCCGTGTTTGTAGTTGTTTCTTCTCTTCCACAACTCCCATAAAATGATAGCCGGAAGTGCTTGAAAAATTGGCTGCAATCTTGGTAACACTTTGAGCGTCCAACACTTCACGATTGCCTGGTGCATCAACATACTCTCCATACATTATGGATAAATTTTGGTTGCTAATAAATAATTACAAAATGGCATTACAAATGATTTCAGAAGCATCTTTTGATTTAACTTATTATTTATGGTCTTATTTGAATCAAATTATTTCATAATTGGCCAAATTGGTATCTTTTGGCTATAATTGCAATAATTTTGCAATTATAGCCCAATCATCTGATATTATACTATTTTTGACCAAAAATTAATCATTTAAAATTTAAAATACTAAGTAATCATTTTTAACTATTTCCATACATAAAATTCATTTTTTACAATTATCATCTATTTTTATAAATTGTTTTATTTAATTTAATTGGGTATTTAAAAAATAGCCAATTCCATTTTCAATTCTAGCCTAATTGAATCAGATCCCAACCAAATTAAATTAGCCCAAAGACCCAGACCCAAACCTAAATCCTACCCGATCCAATCCCTGGTCCAATCTGGAGCATTGATCAATTCTAATCAACGGTCCAGATCCCCCATACCATAATTAACCTAAATGACTACCCCCAAGCTCTCATTCTCATCCTCTCATTTGTTCTCATTCTCTCCCCTATTACATCTCTCATCTCTCTCAAAATCCTCTTTGCTAAACCTAGCTCCTTTTACCGGCCGTTGGCTCGCTAGTAACCATGGTGGTTTCACCACCATCCCCAACCCCATGACTCTCTTCCTATGACCGTTTGTTGCTGCCTTGAGGCCCTCAAGGGAACTAGAATGCGGTTCACTCACCTCCCATGGTTTCTTTGCCGTTATCAGACCGTCCATAGCCGTTCGAGTAAGATTCTACCATATCCGACTAGAACTTGTGGTTTCTAGGCCGGTTCTCTTTCTTTCTGGGTTGTCTCTATGAAGCCCTAACTACTAGCTCCTGATTTCTTAGATCTGTAATAGATCTGAGTATATTTTGAGTGATACCATTTTCTTGATAATCTTTTCGATTTTTCAAAAGCGTCTCTTCGTCTTGAAAAACTAGGGTTTCTTAACCCCTATTCAAACGCTTTTTCTTCTGATTTTTGGTATTAATCTATGATTTTTACTATGTTTAAATGATTTATTTAAGTTTTTCCTTATCTGATTCATTATGCTGAAAACCCTAATTCTTGGTTTTTTTCTTGGATTCTGAGAACTGTCCTTGCTTATTTGTTCGTTTAATTTGTTCGCATGTCTGTTATTCATGAATATGTTCTATGTTTCTATGACTTTTACCCTATTATGCTAATTAGGGTTTCTAATTTTGCTTCTTCCGCCTATACTATGTTTATTATGTTTATTAACATAAATTTGTGTTAATTCTTCTAATTAGTACCATTCTTTCTAGTTGAATTCCTGACTATATGTGAATTTTAATTTACTATGCTTATTAGGGTTTCTGATTTTACTTCTTCTTGCCTACGTTGTGACTATTCCGTTTATTTTACAGCAATTTGTGTTAATTCCCTTAATCCTTACTACTCCTATTTGAATCCTTAATTTCCTGTAATTGATATCTTTCACTCATCTCTTGTGATGATTTCCTTACTGATTTTCAACCTTTGAAATATTTTGTACCTTATTTTGTGGTTGATTATGCAGTCAAATTGATTCTTAGACATTTTCCTTTATTAGAATTTGTCGAACCTAGCCTCTATTACATGCTCTATACTATGCTTATTTCCTTATCTGTTGTATTCCAGTCTCATATGATTTCCTTCCTTATATGTCTTTACCGTTTGAAGTTAATTCCCTTAATTAAGGGAGTACTTATACTAAATTTATACTAATTGATACCTAGTTCCATAATTACTGCTTGACTTTGATTCTTACCTTATTATTCTACCTAGTTTCAAATTATATATATGCCCTCTCATTAACACACACAGACACGAACACATTTTGGTCCAAAACAGTCTCTCACACACTAAAAGCTCTCTGCCCTCTTTTGTGATTACTTAATACTATTCTATGTTAGCCGACTGCAAGCCAAGGCTAACTACTGTACTCTCCTATTCTGCACCTTTTGTTTGCTGTCACTTTACCGGTATGTCCTGATTTCAATTAAAAGTTTCAAAACAACATGTTTCTCTTATTACTTCAATTCCTCCTATTTCTAGTATATTTTTACTTATGGTTCTGTTATTCAACTTGCAATTAATAGGTTTACTTCAT